>NW_026555304.1:0-1290833 GCF_021234165.1 Pteronotus mesoamericanus
GGTGCTTACAAAGTGTGCGCAGGGGTGCGGACGGAGCAGGCCTCGCTAGATCTGTTGGATGAAATGCCGGTGAGAAGCGTGAGGACCAGACACTCGGAGTTCAGTAATTTATTTTTCAACTTTTGACCGTGCACCCTAAACTCAGTGTGTATGTGGGGCATTTCCAGGTTGGCACAAGGGTCTACCCCAAAGGACCCCAAGAAAACTATTGCTGGGATTTCCCGTTTAAAGGTCTTAGTAGCTACTCAGTACAACCCCAGCTCCGGCTTAAAACTAAGGGAGGTTACTACTGAGTTTACATGCACAGGCCTTCCCCGCGGATGGAACGTTGGGGCAGCAAAAGGCAAGCTCCAGACTCAAAAACCTGTGAAACAGGAGGCTGTTTTGATTCCATGACAGTGAGTTAAGGGGTTGTGAGCGGTGGGCGCTATCTGAACTGTACTTCCTCCTTCAAAGGAAATGTTACCCTGCCTGATGCCTGGACATTTTAGGGGCCAGCAAACCAGGAAAAAGGGAAATCACACATCACATGACAGACAGCAGTTCGTGTTCACACAGCACATAATGTGGAAAAGTACCACTGTCATCCCGTTCAAGATAATAAGTACTAAAGCGAAAAACACGTCCACACCAGCAGACTCATGACAAATGGAGCTTTTCCTTTGTTTGTTTCCCCCAGTCAGGTACATGGAGAGAGGGATGTCAGGGGGAAGGCTAAGCTTTGAAGAACAGTTTCACAAATAATAAACATTTGAAAAGGTGCTCAAGAAAAGAGAAATAAGTACACAACAAACATGCCATTCTTCACCCATCAAATTGGCCAAAATCACAAAGATTGATACTATTCCCATATTAGCAACCAAGACCTTTTCCTGCATATTTGAAGGCAGGCTTAAACTGCCACAGGCTTTCTGGAAAAAAATATTACAGGATGTCATTGGGAGAGCTGTTGCCATGAGCCCTGGGCATCCCTGCATGTTCCTGCTGAGTATACCAGACTTCATGGTTTATGAATCTGTTAATACTCAGCAGTTTCTCACAGGCAGCCAAAGAGGTCAAGGTACCCGCAGAATGATTACCCTATAACTGCTCGCTCCTGGAGTGAAAGGGGACTGGCTTGTTGGCTGCTCACTACAATGTTGGCTCTTTGCTTTAAAAATTGCTGGTCCTTGGCCCACTGCAAATGCCAGGGCCATCTGGCCCTCCATGTAACCCCAAGAGTATTGGGAGCCCCAAAAATTCATGTAGATACATATGCTGACACTCTGGCTATTGCTACTGCTGTGAGTAATAAGGTTGTTTATCTCTAACCCATGAGTTATATGTCTTCTGTCAACTTCCACAAAACTGTGACACATTAACCTGTTAGTTTGCAATTAGGTGATGAATCTCAGAACTCCCCCTCCCTGACAGTGCTTTACAGTGCTTGAAACATCAAAATTTTAAATGTATGTACGCTTTTAGCTTTGCAATTCCAGTCCTACAGAATTACTCATAAGTGGACACCACGACAAAGTTCATTTCAGCATAGTTTTTAATGGAAAAATGTTGAAACATGGTGAATCTATCAACAAAAAACAGTTTTGAGGGTTATAGTACAGAGGACTTCTGCATGTGGCCAGTCCTCTGACAGTGCTTGAAACATCAAAATTTTAAATGTATGTACGCTTTTAGCTTTGCAATTCCAGTCCTACAGAATTACTCATAAGTGGACACCACGACAAAGTTCATTTCAGCATAGTTTTTAATGGAAAAATGTTGAAACATGATGAATCTATCAACAAAAAACAGTTTTGAGGGTTATAGTACAGAGGACTTCTGCATGTGGCCAAGATGCTTTTCAAAAGACACTGTTAAAGAAAAATTGCCCTGGCTGGTGTGGCTCAGTGGATTGAGTGCTGGCCTGCGAACCAAGGGGTCACTGGTTCAAATCCCAGTCAGTGCACATGCCTGGGTTGTGGGCCAGGTCCCTAGTAAGGGGTGTGCAAGAGAAAAGCACACATTGATGTTTCTCTCCCCCTCTTTCTCCTTCCCTTCCCCTCTAAATAAATAAATAAATAAATAAATAAATTCTAAAAAAAAAGAAAAGAAAAAGAAAAATACCAACCACATACCAGGAGAAACTATTGGAGAAACTATTGGCAAAACACATATGTAGTTAAAAGCTTGTGTTCAGGACGTACAGGGAAATCTTGTAAATCCATAAAGAGAGAAACGACTGATTAAAAAGTGAGCTAATGATTTGAAGAGACAGTTCACCGAAGAAGATATATTAATAGTCAATAAGCAATGAAAAGATGATAAACGTAATTAGTCATCAGAAAATGTCAACTAAAGCTACAATGGGAAACCACTACATGCACAGTAGGATTAAAATTAAAAACACCTTGTGTTGGTAAGAATGTGGAACAATGGAATCCTTGTATATTGCTGGTAGGAATGCAAAGTAGAATAATCACTTGGGAAAATAATTTCGCAGTTTCTTCTGAAGTAAAACATACACTTAACATATGACTTAGCAACTTCACTACTAGGTATTACACAAGGGAAATAAAAACAGTGTCCACACAAAGATGTGTACAGGAAGATTCTTAGTCGTTTTATTCACAATAGCCATAACCCAGAAACAACACAAATAGGGAATAACAAATTTTGATATATCCATACAATGCAATACTACTCAGCAATAAGAAAAAACAAATTAGTGATGCCTATGACAACATGAGTGACTCCCAATAACATCATGTTGAGCAAAAAAACCCAAACACAAAAGATTATATTTATTATTCAATTTATACACAACTCCAGAATTCTAAAGTGGCTCTCTCGGTCTGGGGGTACAGGAGACTGCCTCAGGAGGGGCACAGAAGAAATTTGGGGTATTAGGAATATTCTGTGTCTTGATAATAGTAGTGGTTACACAGGTGTATAAATTATCAAAACTCATTAAAATATACTCCTAAATAAATATATGTAAGTTCTACCTCAGTAATTCAATTTTTTAAAGGTGGGATTTTGGATGATTTGTATATCCTTCAAAAATAAATGTTTGGTTCATTACCCCTACCCTTTAGCTAGGGGGAAAAACACAAAAAAAAAACTTGATTAGCTGAAATGCTGGATGAAGGTGAACTTGCAACCAGTATTTGGGAAAGGAAATAATGAATAGGTATATTCTGACCAGTAACAGAAATGAAGACTAGCAGCCACTTATTTTTTTTCTTATTTTTATGGGTGTGTGTGTTTGCATGTTATCTCATTTCTTTTTCTCCCCGCTCCTTTTCCCTTATTATTTTCTGTAAGGATTGTTGGTAGTGTTTAAGTTTATAATTTAATCTATAGGTTGCTGAATATTAAAGTGAGACATAGCCTGAATAGACACAGATGCCCCAGGAAGAACACAATAACTGTTAGCACTTGCTCCGTCTCCCCTTTGGGGGACAGTGAGAGCATTTATGTGGAGGAAGCATTGCATCTCCTTAGGATAAAGCATTGTCCTTACTATTGTGGCATAGAAGTTCAACCATGTGCACAAGGATGTGTGTTGAAGGGACTGTGATGGTTATTATTAGACAGATGTCTCTCTGTTCCAACCCACCCTTCTATACTCTGGTGTGTGATGCTGAAGCAGGCTTCCTGTTAAATTCCACCAATACGAGGGACTAGAGAAAAACAGGAAAGCAGAAGGGGAGGGAATGTTAGCTTGCTAATCCTGTCAGTGCACCCTAGCCATCATACTACTGCCCTTATTTGGTTCCATGTTCAGCTCTGTTGGCCCTGCCAGACACCGCCTCTCACACACCAGCCAGCACACCCAGCTTCCACGGGCCCCTTCTCTGAGCCACTAGTCCTAATAACACCAAATCTTCCTGCCTTCCCCAAGTTCTGGGGGCAGTGGCATCTCCTATTGTGACCATATCACGTCAGTCCTCTCTTTGCTTTCCAGTCTTCCTACTGAACAAATTCTCCATATTAAATTCTCTGTTGCACTATTGAATATGGTTTCTGTTTTCTGGACTGGACTTGGCAAGAAAAGCTGAAGGCAGAAGTTGACAGAGCTGACCTCTTAAGGAATTGACCCGCTGCTGAGCTTTGGTTGCCTATATGGCAAGCCTGAGAAAAGGAGGACTTGAGGAGAGAGATGAGCTCTCCAGTTGGTGTGGAAGATGCAAGTCTTCATGAAGTCTAGATAACCAAGCATTGCTTTAGGTCCCTGTCAGCACCTAGAAGTCATAAACACTTTAATGGTGGTTGAATCTGGACCACGTATTTGAGGTTTTTTAAAACTTGTAGACTTTTTTCTTTTTTCTTAACTAATTTATTTATTTTTCCAAATACATTTGTCTCTGTCTTCCCCCCTCCACTTTCCCCTGCCCCCCGCTCCCCTCTCCCTCCCTCAATCCTTCCCCACTTTGGCTTTGTCCACGGGTCCTTTATACACGTTCCTTGATTTGACCCTTCCCCTTCCTTTCGCCATTATGTGCCTCCCTCCTTCCCTCTCATTACTGTCGGTTTGTTTGTTTTTTTCAATGCTGCTAGTTGTATTTTTCTTGCTCCTATGTTTTGTTGGTTAGGTTCCACCTATAGGTGAGATCATATGGTATTTGTCTTTCACTGCCAGGCTGACTCCCCTTAGCATAATGCTCTCCAGTTCCATCCATGCTGTCATGAAAGGTAGTAGCTCTTTCTTTCTGCTGCATAGTAGTCCATTGTGTAAATGTACCACAGTTTTTTTATCCCCTCATTTACTGATGGGCACTTAGGTTGCTTCCAACACTTGGCTATTGTAAATTGTGCTGCTATGAACACTAGGGTGCATAGGTTCTTTTGAATTGGCATTTTGGGATTTTTAGGGTATAGTCCCAGTAGGGGAATCACTGGATCGAAAGGCAGTTCCATTTTCAGCTTTTTGAGGAAATTCCACACTGCTTTCCACAATGGCTGCACCAGTCTGCATTCCCACCAACAGTGTACTAGGATTCCCTTTTCTCCACAGCCTCGCCAGCACCTGTTGTTTGTTGATCTATTTATAATGACAATTCTAACTGGTGGGAGGTGGTATCTCATTGTGGTTTTGATCTGCATTTCTCTGATGGCTAAAGATGCCAAGCATCCTTTCAAATGTCTCTGGGCCCTCTGTATCTCTTCCTTGGAAAAGCATCTGCCCAGGTACTTTGCCCGTTTTTTGATTGGATCATTTGTCTTCTTGCAGTGGAGTCGAGTGAATTCTTTATATATTTTGGAGATCAAACCTCTCTCTGATGTATCATTAGCAAATATATTTTCCCATAGGGTTGGCGGCCTTTTCATTTTGCTGATATTTTCTTTAGCCATGCAGAAGCTTCTTATTTTGATGAGGTCCCACTTGTTTATTCCTTCCTTTATGTTCCTTGCTTTAGGAGGCATAACGGTGAAAAAATTGCTGCGTGGGATCTCTGAGAGTTTCCTGCCAATGTTCTCCTCTAGGACTTTTATGGTGTTGCAACTTGTATTTAAGTCTTTTATCCATCTTGAGTTTATTTTTGTATGCAGTGTCAGCTGATGATCCAATTTCAATTTTTTGCATATAGCTGTCCAGCTCTCCCAACACCATTTGTTGAAGAGGCTATTATTACTCCACTTTATGCTTCTGCCCCCTTTGTCAAATATTAGTTGCCCATATAGACCTGGGCTTATTTCTGGGCTTTCTATTCTGTTCCACTGGTCTATGGGTCTGTTCTTGTGTCACTACCAGATTGTTTTGAGTATAGTGGCTTTGAAATATAGTTTGATGTCCGGTATTATGATCCCTCCTACTTTGTTTTTCTTTCTCAAAATTGCTGAGGCTATTCGGGGTCATTTAAGGTCTCATATAAATTTTTGAAATGTCTGTTCTATTTCTGTGAAATATGTTGTTGGTATCTTAATAGGGATTGTGTTGAATCTATAAATTGCTTTGAGTAGTATGGACAGTTTGATGATATTAAGTCTTCCAATCCATGAGGACGGTATATGCTTCCATTTATTTGTGTCTTCCTTAATTTCTTTCTTCAATGTTGTGTAGTTTTCTGCGTAGAAGTCTTTTACCTCCTTGGTTAAATTTATTCCTAGGGTACTTTATTTTTCTTCTTGCTATATCGAATGGTATTTTTTTTCTGATTTCTTCTTCTTCTTTTTCATTGCTGGTGTACAAAAATGCCTTTGATTTCTGAATATTGACTTTGTATCCTACTGTTTTGCCAAATTCACTCATTAGGTTGAGAAGTTTTTTGGGGGAGTCTACAGGGTTTTCTATGTACACTATCATGTCATCTGCAAACAATGATAGCTTTACTTCCTCCTTTCCTATTTGGATGCCTTTTATTTCTTTTTCTTGTCTGACCACTGTGGCTAGGACTTCCAATACCATCTTGAATAGAAGTGGTGAAAGCGGACATCCTTGTCGTGTTCCTGATCTTAGTGGGAAAGCTTTTAGTTTTTTCCTGCTGAGTATGATGCTGGCTGTAGGTTTTTCATATATGGCCTTTATTACATTGAGGAATGCCCCATTTATTCCCATTTTGCTGAATGTTTTCATCATAAATGGGTGCTGTACCTTATCGAATGCTTTTTCTGTGTCTATCGAGATGATGATTTGGTTTTTGTCTTTCCTTTTGTTTATGTGATATATTCTGTTTATTGATTTGCATATATTGAACCATCCCTGCATCCCTAGGATGAATCCCACTTGATCGTGGTGGATAATCTTTTTAATGTATTGCTGGATGCGGTTTGCCAATATTTTGTTGAGGATTTTAGCATCTGTGTTCATCAGCGAAATTGGCCTGTAGTTTTCTTTCTTTGTAGGGTCTTTATCTGGTTTTGGGATTAGGGTGATGCTGGCCTCATAAAAAGAGCCTGGGAGTCTTCCCTCCTCTTGGATTTTTTGGAATAGTCTGAGAAGGACAGGGGTTAGCTCTTCCTTAAATGTTTTGTAAAATTCTCCTGTGAAACCGGATTTTGTGAATTCTCCTGTCCTGCCCTGGGCTTTTGTGTGTCGGGAGTTTCTTGATCACTGCTTCAATTTCCCCAGCTGTTATCGGTCTGTTCAAGCTTTCTGTTTCTTCGTCCTTCAGTGCTGGAAGATTATACTTTTCTAGAAATTTGTCCATTTCATCAAGGTTTTCAAATTTCTTGGCATATAATTGTTCATAGTAGTTTCTGACAATCCTTTGTATTTCTGTGGTATCAGTTGTTATTTCTCCTCCTTCGTTTCTGATATTATTAATTTGGGTCCTCTCCCTTTTTTCCTTGATGAGTCTGCTTAAAGGCTTGTTGATTTTATTTATATTTTCAAAGAACCAACTCCTGGATTGGTTGATCCTCTGAATTGTTCTTTTCGTCTCTATGTCATTCAGTTCTGCTCTAATCTTGACTATTTCCTTTCTTCTTCTTGCTCTGGGATTTATTTGTTGTTGTTTTTCCAGTTCTTGAAGTTGTAGTGTTAGGTTTTTTATTTGAAATGTTTCTATCTTTTTTAGGTAAGCATGTATTGCTATGAACTTCCCTCTCAGACTGCCTTTGCTGTGTCCCATAGGTTTTAGACTGTTGTATGTTCATTTTTATTTGGTTCCAGAAATTTTTTTATTTCTTCTTTAATCCCATTATTTACCTATTCATTGTTTAATAGTGTACTGTTCAGTCTCCATGAGTTTGCAAGTTTTTAAAGTTTCTCTTTGAGGTTGATTTCCAGCTTCAAGCCCCGTGGTCCGAGGAAAAGCTTGGTATTGTTTCAATTTTTCTGAATTTGCTGAGGCTTGCTTTATGTCCTATCAAGTGGTCTATCTTCGAAAAAATTCCATGCACATTTGAAAAGAATGTGTATTTTTCTTCTTTGGGATGTAAGGTTCTATATATGTCAGTTAAGTCCATTTGATTCAGTGCATCATTCAGCTCCATAATATCCTTATTGATGTTTTGTTTCGAAGATCTGTCCATTTTTGACAGTGGGATGTTAAAATCCCCTACTATCAGTGTGTTGCTGCCTATATTTTTTTTGAAGTCCTCCAAAATTTTGCTTACATATTTGAGTGCTCCTATGTTGGGTGCATTTAAGTTTACAATGTTTATGTCTTCTTGATGGATTCTTCCTTTGAGTATTATGAAGTGTCCTCTGGGTCTCTTTTTATGGCCTTTGTTTTGAAATCTATTTTGTCTGATATAAGTATTGCTACTCCTGCTTTCTTCTCTTGCCCATTTGCTTGGAATATTTTTTTCCATCCCTTTACTTTCAATCTGTGTATGTCTTTTGTTCTGAGGTGAGTCCCTTGTAGGCAGCGTAAGTGTGGGTTACGTTTTCTTATCCATTCAGCTACCCTGTGTCTTTTGATTGGGGCATTTAGTCCATTTACATTGAGAGGTATTATTGATAGAAACTTATTCATTTTTTCTCTTTGTACCTGTGTTCTTCTCTTTCTCACTCTTTTCCTTCATCTTCTTAAACCAGTTCCTTTAGTATATCTTGTAGTGCTGGTTTGGTAGAGATGTATTCTTTTAGCCTTCTCTTGTCTGGGAAACTCCTTATTTCTCCTTCTATTTTAATTGAGAGCCTTGCTGGGTAGAGCAGCCTTGGTTGTAGGCCCTTGCATTTCATTACTTGGAATTTTTCTTGCCATTCCCTTCTGGTCTGTAGTGTTTCTGTTGAGAAGTCAGCTGCTAGCCGTATCGGGGTTCCCTTTTATGTTACTCCCTGTTTCTCCCTTGCTGCCTTTAGGATTCTCTCTTTGTCTTTGATATTTGCCATTTTAATGATGATGTGTCTTGGAGTGAGCCTCCTTGGGTCCCTCTTGAATGGGGCCTCTGTGCTTCCTGGACCCATGAGACATTTTCTCTCCTCAAATTAGGGAAATTTGCCATCATTACTTTTTCAAACAGGTTCTCTATCCCTTGTTCCTCTTCTTCTCCTTCTGGTATCCCTACTATGTGGATATTATTGCATTTCAGGTTGTCCTGCATTTCCCTCAATGCTTCTTCATTCTTTTTGAGTCTTTTTTCATTACTTGCTGTGTCTGGGAGCTTTTTTCTACCTTATCCTCCATCTCACTGATTCGATCCTCGGCTTCATCCAGCCTGCTTTAGATTCCTTCTACTGTGTTCTTCAATTCAGAAATGGTATTCTTCATATCCTCTTGTGTCTTCTTGATAGTTCCTATGTCCTTTTCCAGGTTGATATAGTTTGTTGTAAGATCCTGATAGTTTCTCTGCAATTTCTCATAGTTATCTTTGAGCTGGCTGAGCTCATTGAGCTTCCTTAGAGCCATTGTTTTGAATTCAATACCTGATAGTTCCCTTGCCTCTATTTCATTTGCTCTCTCTGTGGGGATTCCTCCTTTACCCTCATTTGGGGGAACTTCTTTTTCTTCCCATTTTTGTGAGAGTCTATTTTTTTTTTAATTTTTATCTTTTTTTTTTTTTTTTGCTTCTGCTTCAATTGACCCGTATAGATTCCCTGACTCTGTGGATTAAACTTCTATGGTAGTAGGCGGATATTTTAATTTTTTTTTCTTTACTTTTCTTTCTGAGTCTGCCTCTGATGATGTCAGTTGTTGACCCTATCTGACCTTGGGCCATTTGTTTGAGCCTTCCAAGAATCTACTATCTGTGTCTGTCTCCTGTGATTGTCAATCTGGTCACTCTGTCCTCTTTTGTCGGGCTTAGGCACCACAGGGCGGAGCAGTGCCTCCTGATGGTGGGACTGTCGTGGGCTTATAGGCTGCTGTTACTCAAGGGAGTAGTCGCCTGAGCAAGATGGAGATCGTGGACTGGGGAAGAGTCAGCACCAGGACTCCCCAATGTCTCCAGTCTCTCCTCCAGGGTCTCTGGGCAGCTCTGTTACCCTTTCGGCCAGGGATCCACTATTTCTGCAGACCACTCTGCACTTGCACGCCTGCTCCCTTGCACATCTGTGCCAGTGGGGCAGGCACCCCCGCTGGCCCAGGCACGCCCATGCACAGGCCTGTGTGGGCCCCATCGCCCAAGAGTGCCCGCTCACCGGCCGCCACACACGCATGCCCGCGCGCACCCTGGCACTGGTCAGTTTAGAGTGTTCTGTTGTGTTCTTTCCTGCTTTTGGCTCTTTGGGGGCATGGCCTGCCCACGCAAAATGGGGACTACGGAAAGGGGAAGGAGTCAGCTCAGGGACTCTCTGGTTAATGTTGTCTCCAGTCTCTCTTGAAGGGTCTCTGGGCAGCTCTGTGACGCCTTCGGCTAGGGATCCACTATTTCTGCAGACCGCATTGTAATCTCACACCTTCCAGCTCCTGTGCCTGCTTCTGGCTTTTTGGGGGCATGGCCTGCCTGCGCAAATGAGGACTACAGAGTAGGGAGGGAGCCTGCTTCCAGGATCTCAGATAATCCTCCAGTTTTTTCCCCAACCCCTCTGTCTCCAGTCTCTCCTCAAGGGTCTCTATGCAGCTGTGTGTCTCCTTTGATCAGGGATCCTCTATTTCTTCCAGCCATTCTGCACTCAGCCCCGAGCCCACATGCGCACAAGCTGTGTGCGGAGCACGCAAAAGGCAAGTTAATTGATTCTCTTATACCTGAGCGAGATGGTAGCTGCAGAGTGGGAGGTGAGTTATCACCAGGGCTCCACAGGCCACCGTCTCAGTTCTCTTCACAAAGTTTTCCTTGCCAGTCTTTCCTCAGGCACCAGCCCACCCTGCTGCCGCCTCTACCCAGAGATCAAGGAAGGTGGCTGCCATTGCAAAGTTTTGCATTGACCCTTTAAATGTCTCTTTGCATCTCCAGCCGCCTGTCTCTGGCAGAGAGTGCCCCTAAGCTTTTTGGGGTTGTGTTTTGTCTGTGTGTTTTCCTGCTTTCAGCCTCTGTAGTCTAGTGGTCTCTGTTTATGGTTCAGACCCTGATCTTCTCAGGGGGATCCAACTAGCCATTTCAATGCCCCTCTGGTGCTGGTGCCCGTGGGTGCCCAGCCCACCCTCTTGAGCCTCCACCACACTTCTCACCCGTTAGGATGTGTGAAAGTTGATTCCACTGTCTATGTCGACAGCTCCAAGGCTCCTCTCCCTCTTTGTTCCATTGTTTTCCAGGTGATTTCTCCACTATTTAGTCACAATTCCACTTTGATCTTGGGAGGAAGTCCACGTTACTCCCATTCACTCCTCCGCGATCTTTTTCAGGCGACTTTTTAAATTTTTACTGTGAATCTCCGTACTTCTGAAGACAGATCTATGGTCCCGTTATCAACATTGTCAGGCTAGGCACTGACAGGAGTGGCCAGTAAGGGACTCTGTCATCCTTCAGGGTCAGCCATCAGGAGGGACATCAGGATAGAACTTGTGTATTATGTACACAAAGGCAAGAGCCTATGAAATTGAATTCTTCCTATTTGGATAATCACATTTGTATCCAGGGTTCCAGGAGCCTGGGCAAGCTTGAATTACCCAATAATCATTTACGTTCTTCTACTATGAAGTTATTTCACTTCATTATCTCCTTTAATTCTCACACTCATTTAATTGTTTTCCATCCTACAGGCAAAAAAGCAGAAGGCTCAAAGAGGCAAGTTCAGCAACTTACATTGACTTAACCTCATTCATTAAATATTTGCTGAGCACTTACTATGTGCCAGCCACTATTCTGAATAAGCACTGTCTAGCAGAACTTTCTATGGCAGTACAAGTTCTATATCTGCACCATCCAGTACAGTAGCCACTAGTTACGTGTAGTTATTGATACTTGAAATACGGCCAATGTGGCTGAAGAAATCAACTTTCATTGTATTTCATTTTAGTTAACTCTACCATATTACATAGCTACATGTAGCTAGTGATTATTGTATGAGACAGCTCAGTTCTAGACATGAGGGATCAAAGTGGTGAACAAGCCAGATAAAGACCTATAGTCTCATGGAATTTATATTCTAATGAAAGACACAGAAAATAAACAAACAGATAAAAATGATACAATGTATAACAAAATGAAAATCAGGTCATGATGTGTGCTATGCAGGAAACAACAGGTTAAGGAGATTGAGGATGATAGTAGGAGGAGAAGTTTTTTGAAACCAATGGTCAGGAAAGGCTTCTCCTAGAACAGGTTTTGAATGTTCAAAAAAGCTATACAGAGCTATAAAAAACCCTCCAAATCCTATGCTCTCTTCACTACAAATTATTAAAAAATTTCCTCTTCTTTTAAATAGGTCCTCCATGAAGCTAGGACTAGTTCACCTCATGATTGGTGACCACTCTTTTCTCTGAGCTGCTGAGCTTACTGCGAGGACTATTTTTACCTACAAGACTCAGAATAAGTGATAACCCATTTTGTGACTTTGTGTAAATCAGACACTTTCCATCTACAGAAAATTGTCATACTTTGCTGATTTTTTAGAACAAGATATTTTACTGCAATCTTTTGAAAATTGTTTTTATTATTGTTATAAGTATTGAATCTATACTATCTATTATGTGAATAATACTTTCTTAGATGTGTTCCCTTTGTGCTCTGCATAGTCCATACAACTATATGTTACAGAGGCTGTGGTGAGTATAATATAGTCTAGGGAAATTCATGTGCTTGAATATAACTCTGTTCAGATAGATAGTATCTCCTTGTCAGAAACTTAGGATTCCATAACCATTGTAATTACTAATGACTTCTTCCTGAATGATTTCTAAATTCACTTAGAGAACATATTACTTATGGATTTTCTCACGGTCTAGGCTTAGGATTCTGGGGATGCTAGAAGGACAAGCAATAGAATGAGTGATGGATGGAGATCCCCAATTTGAAAAACCAAGATAGGATAAACATAGATGCTAAAATCCTCAACAAAATATTAGCAAAGGAGATCCAGCAATACATTAAAAAGATAATACACCATGCTCAATTGGTATTTATTCTGGTGATGCAAGGTTGGCACAATATTCATAAATCGACAAACATGACATACCACATAAACAAAAGGAAAGATTAAAAACCACATGATCATATCAACAGATGCAGAAAAAGCATTTGATAAAACCCAGCACACATTTATGATAAAAACCTCTTCCCAAAGTGGGAATAAAGAGAACATACCTCAACATAATAAAGATCGTATGTGACAAACCTACAGCCAACATCATACTCAGTGAGAAAAATCTAAAATTCTTTCCCTGCCAGGATCCAAGACGGTGGAGGAGTAAGTGGAAGCAACATCAGCCTTCTCCCAGGACCAAACTAGATTTACAACTAACTTATAGAAAAATCATCCTGAATGAGCAGCTGAAGTTCTAGAGGGATATTTCAGTGGCCATGGGATTCCCCCTAAGAATTGTGGAGTCTAAACCCCAAGCAGGGCTCCCCAGCCTACAACACCACAGCCAGGAAAGGAACCCAAATACCACAGGGCAATGAAAAGCAGCAGGGTTTCTGTCCACCAGGGAGAGATAGCTGGAGATGCAGAGAGCTCTAAAAGGCCAACACATGCACAAAATTCCATATGCAGCCACTTACCCTGGGCTCCAGCAGAGGGAGAGCAGAGTAAACTAGAAACACTTAAGAAGAGACTGGAGACAGAGGCTTTGGGGAGAGTATCCAGCAGGATCCTGGTGCTGACTCCTCTCTCATATGGCAGCAGCAATCTGACTCAGGCAGACTACTCCCCTGAGTGGCACCAGTGTGACAGGACACAATAACCCCACCCCCAGGAGGGACTCTTTCCTGCCCTGTGGTGCATAAGCCTGACTTCTGAGTGCAGAGTGACTAGATTAACAACTGAAGGAGACAGCCACAGACAGTAGATTCCTGGAAGTCTCAAACAGATTGCCTAAGGCCAGACAGGGTCAACATCTGACATCATCAGAAGCAGATCCAGAAAGAAAAAACAGTGGTCTCCTACCATAGAAGTTCACACTACAAAGTCAGAAGTCAAGACAGATCAATTTAAGAAGCAGAAGCAAAATGAACAGTCTCACAAATTATGGGAAGACAGATAAATACCCCCCAATCGAACAGAAAGGAGAAATCCCCAGAAAGGGACATAAATGAAATAAAGGCAAGTAAACTATCAGATATTGAGTTCCAAACAACGGTTCTAAAAAAGCTCAATGAGCTCAGTGAGTTCAGAGAGAATTACAAAAAACTACAGGGAAACTACAAGGCTCTTACTGCAAACTACACCAGCATGAAAAAGGACATAGAAACCATCAATAAGAGGCAAGAAGAAATGAAGAATACAACTTCTGAATTGAGGAACACAGTAGAAGGAATCAAAAGCAGGCTAGATGAAGCAGAGGATCAAATCAGTGAGCTGGAGGATATGGTAGGAAAAAGCTCCCAGAAAGAGCAAGAAAGTGAAAAAAGACTCAAAAAGAATGAAGAGGCATTTAGGGAAATGCAGGACAACCTGAAACGTAATAATATCCATATAATAGGGATACCACAAGGAGAAAAGGAGGAGGAAGGGACAGAGAACCTGTTGGGAAAAGTAATGATGGAAAACCTCCCTGACTGGAGGAGAGAAAAAGTCACCCAAGTCCAGGAAGCACAGAGGGTCCCATTCAAGAGGAGCCCAATGAGGCCCATTCCAAGACACATCATAATCAAAATGACAAATATCAAAGACAATGAGAGAATCCTAAAGGCAGCAAGGGATAAAAAGGTAGTAACATACTAGGGAGCACTGATATGGCTAGCAGCTGACTTCTCAACAGGAACACTATGAGCCAGAGGGAATGGCAAGAAATACTCTAAGTCATGAAAAGCAAAGGCCTGCAACGAAGACTGCTTTACTCTGCAAGGCTGTCAATTAAAATGAAAGGAGAAATAAGGAGTTTCCCAGACAAAAGAAGGATAAAACGATACACCTCCACCAACCCAGCACTGCAAAATTGCTAACAGGACTGCTTTAAGAAGATGAAGAAAAAGAGTCTATGAATACCCAGTTCCTATCACAGTCACCAATACTTTATATTACCAATATTTTTAATACTTACTAATCTAATTGTGACAATGATGTGTTTTTTAAATGTTACTTTATTATGTGTTGTAACTAAACCTGTTTTGTGTATTTCTTGCCTATTTCTGTTTTTTTAAAAAGCTTTAAATGACAAAAAATGAAATAAAATAAAAGGAGAAATAAGGAGCTTCCCTGACAAGAAAAAACAAAAGGAGTTTGTTAACACCAACCAGTACTGAAACAAATGTTAAAAGGCTTGCTTTAAGAAAAGATGAAAAAGAGAAAAAAATCAGAGGAAAATAGTCTAACAATAAAATGGTACTAAGTATGTATCTATCAAAAATCACCTTAAATGTAAACGGCTTAAATGCTCCAACTAAAGGACATTGGGTAGCTGAATGGACAAGAAAACAAGACCATTATACATGCTGCTTCCAAGAGACCCACCTCAGATTGAAAGATGCACACAGATTAAAAGTAATATGATGGAAAAAGATATTTCATGCACATGGAAAGGTAAAAAAGCTAGAGTACCCATACTAATATCTGACAAAATGGACTTTAAAACCAAGGCTATAGTAAGAGACAAAGAATGACACTACATAATGATAAAGAGGACAATCCAACAAGAGGATATAACCCTAATAAACATTCATGCACCAAACATAGGAGCACCTAAGTACATAAAGCAAATCTTGATGAACATAAAGGGAAAAATTGACAGAAATAGAGTCATAGTCAGGGATTTTAACACCCTACTGACTTCAGTGGATAGATCTTCCAGACAGAAAATCAACAAGAAGACAATGACCTTAACCAACACACTAGATCAAATGAATTTAATTGGTATCTCCAGAGCATTTCACCCCAAAGCAGCAGAATATAACATACTTTTCAAGTACACGTGAAACACTTTCTAATATAGACCACATGCTAGGGCACAAAACAAATCTCAATAAATTTAGGAAGATTGAAATCATATTGAGCATGTTGTCTGACCACAATGCTATGAAACTAGAAATCAGTCACGAGAAGAACACTGAAAACCACAAAAACATAGAAGCTAAATGTTATTAAACAATGAATGGGTCAAAATGAGATCAAGGAAGAAATCAAAAGACATCTTGAAACAAATGGAACACAACAATCAAAATTTATAGGACATTGGGAAAGCAATCCTAAGAGGGAAATTCATAGCGTTACAGACTTATCTAAAAAAAAGAAAAGAAAAAGAAAAAAAAGGAAAAAACTCAAATAAAAAAATCTAACTTTATACTTAAAAATATCTTGAAAAAGAACAACAAAGAAGCCCAAAGTGAGTAGAAGGAAGGAAATAATAAAGATTAGAGATGAAATAAATGAAATAAATTCTAAAAATAAATTTAAAAGATCAATGAATCTAAGAGGTGATTCTTTGAAGAGATAAGATTAACAAACCTTTAACCAGACCCATTAAGAAAAATAGAGAAAGGGCCCAAATAAATAAAATCAGAAATGAAAGAGGAAAAAAAGAACTGACACCAAAGAAATAAAAAGGATTGTAAGAAAATATTATGAACAATTATAGGCTAAGAAACTGGATGAAATGGATAAATTCCTAGAAATATACAATCTTCCTAAACTAAATCAGAAAGAAACAGAGAAGCTGAATAGATTACACCTAATGAAATTGAAGCAATAAAAACAAAATAACAACAACAACAACAACAACAAAAAACCTCCCAACAAACAAAAGCCCTAGACCAACTAGCTTCACTGGTGAATTTTACCAAACATTCTGAGAAAAACTAACACTGCTCCTTCTCAAACAATTTCATAAAATTCAAGAAGAGGGATGGCTCCCAAACTCCTTTTCTGAGGCCAGCATTATCCTAATTCCAAAACCAGATAAAGACAATACAAATAAAGAAAATTATAGGCCAATAACACTGATGAGCATAGATGCTAAAATCCTCAACAAAACATTAGCAAACAAAATACAGCAGTGCATCAAAAAGATCATACACCATGATCAAGTGGGATTTATTCCATGGATGCAAGGATATGATACAACGTTCAATAAATGTGATTCACCACATAAGCAAAATGAAGGATAATAATGATATGATTCTATCAATAGATGCAGAAAAAGCTTTTGATAAAATTCAGCATCCTTTAATGATAAAAATTCTCAGCAAACTGGGAATAGAGGGAATATACCTAAACATAATAAAAGCCATATATGACAAACCTAATGCCAGCATCATACTCAACGGCAAAAACTACAAGTGTTTCCCCTAGATGGGGAACAAGGCAGGAATGTTTGCTTTCACTTTTCTTATTCAACATAGTACTGGAAGTCCTAGCCACAGCAATCAGACTAGAAGAAGAAATGAAAGGCATCCAAACTGGAAAGGAAGTAGTAAAACTCTTTATTTGCAGATGACATGATACTGTACATAGAGAACCCCAAAGATTCCACCAGGAAACTACTAAGCTGAAAGTGAATTCATCAAAGTAGCAGGATACTAATATTAATATTCAGAAAATTAATATTTAGAAATCAGTTGCATTTTTATATACCAATTATGAAGTAACAGAAAGTGAAATTGAGAAAACAATCCCATTCACAATTGCTTCAAAAGAATAAAATACCTAGGAATAAACCTAACCAAGGATGTAAAAGATCAGTACTTAGGAAATCACAAGACACTGAAGGAAGAAACTGAAGAAGAAACAAATAAGTGGAAACACACACTGTGTTCATGGATAGGAAGAATTAACACCATTAAAATGTCCATACTACTCAAAGCAATCTATAGATTCAGTGCATTCTTATCAAGATTCAAATGACATATTTCTCAGAACTAAAAGTAATATTTCAAAAATTTATGTGGAACCACCAAAGGCTCCACATAGCAACAGCGATCCTGATAAACAAAAACAAAGTTGGAGGAATCACACTACCTAATATCAATCCATACTGTAGCGCTACAGTAATCAAACCACCATGGCACTGGCATAAAAACAGACACATAGATCAATGAAATGGAATAGAAGCCCAGGAATAAACCAATACCTTTATAGTCATTACTATTCAACAGAGAAAGCAAACATATATAATGGGCTAAAGACAGTTTATTCAATAAATGGTGTTTATTCAATAAATTGGACAGATATGTACAAAAAAAATGAAACTAGACCACCTTCTTACACCACACATAAGAATAAATTCAAAATGGATTAAAGACTTAAATGTTAGACCAGAAACCATAAAAACTGTAAAACAAAACATAGGCAGCAAATCTCAGATATTGCTCATAGCAATATTTTTTCAGATATATCTCCCCAGGCAAGGAAAACAAAGGAAAAAAAACAAAATAAAAAGACAACCCACATATTGGGAGAACGTACTCACCAATACATCTGATAAGGGGTTAATATCCAAAATTTATAAAGAACTTAAAAAATTCAACATTAAAAACAACCAACCCAATTTAAAAATGGGCAAGAGACCTGAATAGACACTTTTCCAAAGAGTCATACATATGGCTAATAGACATATGAAAAGATGTTCAATGTCACTAAACATAAGAGAAATGCAAAATAAAACCACAATGAGATATCATCTCACACGTGTCAGAATGGCTATCATCAGTAAATCAACAAACTGGTGCAGGCGAGGATGTGGAGGAAGGGGACTCCTTTTGTGCTGTTGGTGGAAATGCAGATTGGTGCAGCTTCTGTGTAAAGCAGTGTGGACATTCCTCAAAAAATTAAAAATGGATCTGCATTCTGACCCAGCGATCTCATTCTGGGAATGTATCCAAAGGAACCCAAAGCACTAATAAGAAAAAACATAAGCATCCCTATGTTCATTGCAGCATTATTACAATCACTAAGATACCAAAATGGCCCAAATGTCCATTAGTAGATGAGTGGACAAAACAGGTATGGGACCTTTACACAATGGAATACTACTCGACCATAAAAAAAGAAGAAAATTTTACCCTTATTTGATAGTATGGATGGATCTGGAGAACATTATGCTAAGTGAAATAAGCCAGTTAGAGAATAACAAATACCCTACAATTTCACTCATATGTGGAATCTAATGAACAAGCTGAACTAACAAGCAAATAGAGACAGATTTGTAGACAGAGAGCAGGATGACAGCTAGTAGGGGGTGGGAGTTAGGGTGTGGAGGGATTGAGCAAAAAGGAGAAAGGACACATGGACATGGACAACAGTGTGGTGATTGCAGGGGGGCAAGGGTTATAAAGGGATTAAATTGTAATGGAAAAATACATTAAAAATTTCCAAAAAATAAAAGCATTTCCCTTAAGATTGGGAAAAAGACGGGGATGTCCACTTTCACCACTCTTATTCCACATAGTACTGGATGTCCTAGCCACAGCCACTGTCTTTATTTCTTCTTCTTCAGACAAGAAGAAGAAATAAAAGGCATCCAAATTGGCAAGGAAGAAGTAACTATCATTATTTGCAGATGACATGATACTGTGTATAGAGAACCCTAAAAATTCTACCAAAAAACTACTAGAACTGATAAATGAATTCAGCAAAGTAGCAGGGTACAAAATTAATATTCAGACATCCGTTGCATTTTTATACAATAATAATGAATTAACAGAAAGGGAAACTAAGAAAACTACCCCATTCATAATACCTTCAAAAAGAATAAAATATCTAGGAATAAACTCAGCCAATGATTTAAAAGATCTGTACTCAGAAAATTATAGGACACTGAAGAAACAAATTGAAGAAACAAGTAAGTGAAAGCATATACCATGTTTATTGTTAGGAGGAATTATCATCATTAAAATGCCCAGACTACCCAAAGTAATCTCTAGATTCAATGCAATTCCTATTGAGATACCAATGGCATATTTCACATAACTGGAAAAATATTCCAGAAATTCACATGGAACAACAAAGACCCTGAATAGCCACAATAATCTTGAGAAAGAAAAACAAAGTTGGAGGAATCATGCTACCTAATATTAAACTATACTATAAAGCCATAATAATCAAAACAGCATGGTGCTAGCCTGAAAACAGATATATGGATGAATGGAACAAAATAGAGAGCCCAGACAAAAATCCACACCTTTATAGTCAATTAATATTTGACAAAAGAGGCAATAACATACAATGGGGTAAAGATCATCTATTCAATAAGTGGTGCTGCAAAGTGGACAGATACATGCAAAAAAAATAAAACCAGGCCACCAACTTACACCATACCCATACACAATAATAAACTCAAAATGGATTAAAGATTTAAATATTAGACTCAAAACCATATAAATTCTAAAAGAATACACAGGCATTATAATCTCAGACAGTTCTCATAACAATATTTTTCTGATATCTCTCCTCGGGCAAGGGAAACAATAAAAAAATAAACAAATAAGACTAAATCAAACTAAAAAGTTTTTGCACAGCAAACCAACCATAAACAAAATAAAAAGACAACACACTGAAGGGGAGAATGTATTTGCCAGTGATACATCTGATAAGGGGTTAACATCCAAAATTTATAAAGAACTTATAAAACTCAACACCAAAATAACAAACAATTCAATTAAAAAATGGGCAAAGGACCTGAATAGACACTTCTCGAAAGAGGACATGCAGATGGCCAATAGACATATGAAAAGATATTTAATGTTACTAATCATCAGAGAAATGTAAATTAAAACTACAGTGAGATATCACCTCACACCTGTTGAAATGGCTATCAAAATAAATCAACAAACAACTAGTGTCAGCGAGGATGTGGAGAAAAGGGAACCCTCGTGCACTGTTGGTGGGATACAGATTGGTGCGGCTGCTGTGGAAAGCAATATGGAGGTTTACCTCAAAAAATTTAAATTGGAACTGCCTTATGACCCAGCAATTCCACCTCTGGGAATTTATCTGAAGACACCTGAAACACTAATTTGTACCTCTTCGTTCATTGCAGCATTATTTACAACAGCGAAAATTTGGAAGCAGCCAAAGTGTCCATCAGTAGATGAGCAGATAAAAAAACTGTGATACATTTATACAGTGGAATACTACTCAGCTGTAATAAAGGAAATCTCACTCTTTGTGAGAGCATAGATGGACCTGAAGAGTGTTGTGCTAAGTGAAATAAGCCAGTCAGAGAAAGACAAGTACATAAGATTTAACTCATACATGGAATCAACAAAATGGATTAACAAGCGAAATAGTGACAGACTCTTAGAGAATAGGCTGACAGCGGTCAGGTTGGGGGCAGTGTGCTGTGGGAGGTGGTGGAGGAATTGAGAGGAAAAAAGAGAGAAAAAAATTCATGGACACAGACCACAGTGTGGTGATTGCCATGGGGAGGAGGGGCAGAGGGAGGTGGAGTATAGAGGTGTTAAATGGTGACGGACCTAGACTTGACTGTGGTGGTGCACACATAATAGAGTGTACAGATGATATTCTGTAGAATTGTGCACCTGGAACCTGTATAATTTTGTTACCCAGTGTCACCACAATAAATTCAATAAAAAGGGAAAAAAAGAAAAACAAAGAGTGAAGGTGAGAGACTAAATCAGCAGGTGTGTAGTATTACTGCAGCAAATAGGACAATGAAGTGATGCTTGATTTTCTTTACTGGGGTTTTTGAGAAAGTACTCAGTTGGCTTTTTCAAAGTCATTACTGGATAGAGACACATGTGTGGTGGATAAAAAGAATCTTTTTGCCTTTTGGCACAGTTCAACAATTCTACATATAAACCACCACAAAAAGACAAAACCTCTAATTTTCCCAAACCACTCCCACTTTTCCTAATCAGAAACCAAATGAAAAGGAAGATTAACAATGTTTCAGTGAAGTAACATCAGGTTCTTCATAAGCAAAGTTTTGAAGCATATGGAAACATAACATTAATTCACCTCCCAACATTCTCTGCTGTATTATCGTAGATATTCAGAAAAGTTTACCTCACACACCTTTTAAAAATACTATCAGGTCACTAATGATTCTTTGACTCATGCTTTGGGGCTTACAAACAAATGCAGTTTATTCAAAGTTGTTTTTAAATGGTGCTGTCAGGTGATCTCCACCCTCCCAGCCCTGTCCAGTAGAACTTTCTGTGGTAATGGAAATGTTCTATATGTGTCCTCTCCAGCACAGTAGACACCAATCACATGTAGCTATGGAGCATTTGGAAGGTGTCTAATGAGACTAAGGAATTTGATTTTTTTTAAAGATTTTATTTATTTATTTTTAGAGAGAGGGGAAGGGAGGGAGAAAGAGGGAGAGAGACATCAATATGTGGTTGCTTCTTGCGCACTCCCCATTGCGGACCTGGCCCACAACCCAGGCATGTGCCCTGACTGGGAATAGAATTGGCAACCCTTTGCTTCACAGTCCAGCACTCAATCCACTGAGCTACACCAGCCAGGGCAGGAATTGGATTTTTAATTTGATAGTTACTTACGGTTAATAGTTACCACTTTAGACAGTACAGCTTATGCATGTTCTTCCTTCTGCTAGGAAAGCTGTATTTCTGGCTTATCCATGTGACACCTCTACAAATTAATAAATGAATATGTTACAGTTAGACACTATATCTAAGACACTACGACAAAGAGCAATAAAAAATATTTAATGCTGACAGTACAGTGCACTTAATTTCACTGTGTTGTAAAATAGCTTTGGACAATATTCTGAGAGTTTCGGGTATTTGAGCGTTCTTGTTTTTTTTGTGACTTTGGATGTTGCATGAGCAGGTGTTTACTTTGGATTGAAGAAGGTACTGGGTTGTTTTCCAAACCACATTCCAGCTTTCACTTATCTTATTTTCAAATTCAAATGCTAATTTCACATCTGTTATTATGAAGCTGACTTAATTACACTTTAGGCAAGCAGAAAAAACTGACATGTTCTACTAGGGAATGAGGCTTTTTACAACAAGCTCTTATGAAAGCAGAAAAAGGAAAGCCAAAGCGAGGGAAGTTTACTTTGCATGTACGCAGTACAAATGGCCCTTTCAGAGTCAGCTTTGGGGAAGCATGAAAGGCGTGGCCGGAACAGCAGTGTTGTGTGTGAGGCTCGTGAAAGGGCCAAAGTGTTCTGGTTCTCCAAGAAGCCATTTCACATGGTCCCTGGTTTGCTCCAAGCACGAGGGCAGCATTTATAATGTCCTACAGGCTGCCTTTTTACCAGTTTTCAGCTGTAAAAGGTGTTTGAACATTTATTAGTGTTCTTTCACTTTTCTTTGTTCCTTCTTCCCCATTCCCCAGTTTTAATCAGCCATCCCCTTCTGAGGCAGGAGATAGTCAGGACGGAAGAAACTCCAGAGGTGCCCCAGGGCTAAGATAAAGGACAGACAGAGACCTGGTTGTTCCCACTCTCTGGAAAGCACTGAATCATGGTGAAGCAGAAGATGCTACATGACCCCTGCTTCATTACAATAACATTATAATAAATTAGCATTCTGGGACCCCCTTCCCTGGGGGCCAATCAAGGAAAATCATGGGGGACCACATGCACAGTAACTTTAAAGTAATATAACTACTTGTACATGCACAATAAAACCCCACCAAAACTAGCCAGGATATTATCCATCCTATAAGAATACCAACTCTCCAGCCCCTGAGGTCAATCTCTGCTCACAGCTGACCCACTCCCATGTATTGTGGAGTGTACTATCGCTTAATAGGTGCTTTCTCTCTCTGCTATAGACTCTCAGTGTGTTCAGTTCAATTCTTTGTCCATAATCACCAAGAACCTGGTTATCTGTGCCCACTTGTGACACTTCCACATTGGATACAGGTTTATTATCTTAAATCTGGAGCACTCTGCTCGTTTTTAAAGTGAGAGATGTGTGGAAAGGGGAATCTTACTTTGGAACCTGAATTAATATATACATTAATACTCTGGAAATTTCCTTAACAATAGTTAAAATTCCTTTCATGTGAACATCAGTTGAATTGGCAAGCCAGGAGGAGCTGGGGCAGATTTGCCCTTCTGACAAATGAGAAGTTGGACAAGATTGAAGCCTCAGAAGTTGGAAGAGTTGGAAGGGGTCAAGGCCACTCTTCCTTTCACAGGTGACAAGACACAATCCTAGAGAAGGAAGAGACTTGCCCAAAGTTACACTATGACTCAGTGGCAATGCTGGAGGCAGAACCCCAAACTCCAGCCTCTTAGGAAGGTTAGCTTTCCACGGGCAGTGTTTCTCATTTTTTTCCCACCAAAAATCCCAATGGCAGAGGAGGATGAACCTACTTTTCTCCTTGGGTCACAGAAGACACCTGGCTCCTCTAAACCACATCACATTTGAGCTTAGAGTGTTTTCTTAAGAATGTAATAATTTACATTCTACTATGTAATACACCCATATAAAGGGTGTTCACATGTAAAATAGTATTTGCAATTATTTACCAACTTAAATTACCTAAATTTTTCTCCCAAAACACATTCCAGTGGAATGGATGCTTCAGAAAAATTCATCTTTTTGCATACCCCTGGCACAACAGCCATCCACAAAACTTGGCAGAAATTAAGTAGTCAGCTGAAAAACAATATTGTATTATCACTGCCTTTTCTTGATACTTTTCAAATTAAGTGTAAAAATAATATTTTTGCTAGTGGGATGAAGTAATAGTCTTTGTTTACTGTCCTCTTTCACATAGAGAACACAACTCTATGTCTCTATGAAGGTGGTCCTTTCATTTGTAAACTGGGTAGGATGAAGATGAACTGAGACAGAAAAGTTAAACTATTACATGTAATTTGGACTAAGCATAAATATGCTTTACTTACTAAGTTCACTTGGTTATTATCATATGAATTATATAATATTAATCATTAATGTTATACTTATATAACTATTCTATGTGGTTATATAATTCTATATACTGGTAATTATTATTAATCACCAATGTTATGGTTCTTGCTAACTATTATACTCAACCTATGTGAACTTCAATTATTAAATGCAGTTTGCACTTAGATAAGCAAGCTTTGTGGGTTGGATAAAAGAATGTGCAGGTCCAAAAATTTTCTTGAAGCTGTCTGTAATTCTTACAAGTAACATTTTTTATCAGATTATTTTTTTAACTTCCAATTTTCTTTTTATAGTTGAAAAAGCAAAGACAAGGCTGTATCTTATACATCCTTAGGGGATGAAGAAATATAGGGCATGGCCCCATCTCCAGAGGCTTGCAGAGGTGTTATTAGAGTTGATACTGGTGATGATGATAACGATGACAATGATGAAACCCCGAGAGGTAGGAGGCACCATTATCCTGAAATGAGCATGTCACTCCCATAGTAGAGACTACCTTGTGACAGAACACAGAAATTTGCTCACACATAGCCTAGCCAGCCCATTGGCCCCAACAGCTCAGAACTCAGAGATTCTGCTTTTCTGACAGAGACCCAGTTCCCAGTGTCTCATCTCAGACCTGGATCAGGATCCTTGCTTGAGAGTAAACCTTTGCTCGGCACTTAATACTTGTTCCCACGGTCTATTTCTCTTTAACGGAAGAAAATAGTGTTAGAATGACAGGTGAGGACCACATGTGGACAGCTTTGATTGCAGACTGTATAAATGTCTGCAATTTCATGGAAAAACTGATGGGAATAGAAACTAAAATTTTGCATATACCTAGAAAGTGGTAAACTCAACACAATTCTCAGGAATCCCTCTGAAATACTCAGTTCACTAAAGCATGTTTTTTATTGAAAAACTTTCATTTGGGATTGAAGGTTCAAAAGATAATTGCAGAGTTATGATACTCATGTGGATAATTCTAGACATTTACACAAATCAACTCAATTATCAGGCTCTAATTTGTTGTAAACATTGAGAATCTTTGGTACTAATAAGGTTAGGAGATCATTGTGGCATTTAAAAAAATTTTTTTTAGACTGCCAGCCAAGATGGAGGCATAAGTAGATACACTTTGCCTCCTCACACAACCAAAAGAAGGATAACAACAAATTGAAAAACAAAAAATAACCAGAACTGTCAGAAAATCGAACTGTATGGAACTCCGACAACCAAGGAGCTAAACAAGAAACATTCATCCAGACCAGTAGGAGGGGAGGAGATGGGCAGGTGGAGCAAAGAGGACACTCGGCAAGGCAGCAGCTGGAGGACCAGGCAGGAAGGGTGGTGGCTGGAGGACCAGGCAGTCCCACATTGGCATACGGACAAACCAGGAGGAACAGCTAGGGATCAAGACAGACCAGACCATGCAATTTAGGGTTCCAGGGCAGGAAAAGAAAGCCTCAAAACCTCTGGCTATAAGAACCTGTGGGGGGTGTGGCAATGGGAGAAACCCCCAGCCTCACAGGAGAGTCCATTGGTGAGACCCACGAGGTGCTAGAACATACACAAACCCACCCACCTGGGAATCAGAAGAGCCCAATTTGCTTGTGGGCATTGGGGGAAGTGACTGAAAGCCAGCTGAGAGCTGAGCAAATGGCATTGTTCCCGTTCTGACCACCACCCCCAACACACAGTGTCACAATGCAGTGACCTGGGTTGCCCCTCCCTGGCAAATACCTAAGGCTCCACATCTACCAATGTAACAGGTGCACTGAGACAAAGAAATATGGCCCAAATGAAAGAAGAGATCAAAACTCCAAAAATACAACTAAGCAATGAACAGATAGCCAACCTATCAGATGCACAATTCGAAACACTGGTAATCTGGCTGCTCACTGAATTGGTTGAGTATGGTTGCAAAACGGAGGAAAAAGTGAAGGCCATGCAAAATGAAATAAAGAAAAATATTCAGGGAACCAACAGTAAAGGGAAGGAAGCTGGGACTCAAATCAATCATTTGGAGCAGAAGGAAGAGATAAACATTCAACCAGAACAGAATGAAGAAAAAAGAATTCAAAAAACTGAGGAGAGGCATGGGAAGCTCTGGGACAACTTTAAACATCCCAACATCTGAATCATAGAATTGCCAGAAGAAAAGGAAGAGCAAGAAATTGAAAACTTATTTGAAAAAATAATGAAGGAGAGTTTCCCCAATCTGGCAAAGGAAATAGACTTCCAGGACATTCAGGGATCTCAGAGTCCCCAAAAAGTTGGACCCAAGGAAGCACACACCAAGACACATTATAATTACATTATCCAAGATTAAAGATAAGGAGAGAATCTTAAAAGCAGCAAGAAAAAAGGATACAGTTACCTACAAAGGAGTTCCCATAAGACTAGCAGCTGATTTCTCAAAAGAAACCTTGCAGGCAAGATGGGGAGGAAAGAAGTATACAAAGTCATGAAAGGCAAGGACCTACATCCAAGATTACTCAATCCGGCAAAGCTATCATTTAGAATGGAAGGGCAAGTAAAGTGCTTCCCAGATAAGGTCAAGTTAAAAGAGTTCATGATCACCAAGCCCTTATTATATGAAATGTTAAAGGCACTTATTTAAGAAGAAGAAGATCAAAACTATGAACAGTAAAATAGCAACAAACACACAACTGAACCTAAAAACAAAAACAAAAGCTAACTAAGCAAACAACTAGAACAGGAACAGAATCATAGAAATGGAGGTCAGAGGGGAGGGAGAGGGGGAAGAATGGGGGAAAAGGTACAGGCAATAAGCGGCATAAATAGTAGGTACAAAATAGTCAGGGGGAGGTTAAGAATAGTATAGAAAATGGAGAAGCCAAAGAACTTATATGCATGATCCATGGACATAAACTTGGGGAAGAGGGGGAAGGTGAATGCTGCAGGGAGAGGTGAAGCAGGGCAGAGGGGAATAAAGGGGAGAAAAAATGGGACAACTGTAATAGCATAATCAATAAATATATATTAAAATTTTTTTAATCCTTACTTGAAGATATGTTCATTGATTTTTAGAGAGTGGGAGGGAAAAGAGAGAGAGAGAGAGAGAAGCATCTTTGTGAGACAGAGAGAAAGAAACATCAGTCAATCACCTCCCAGACATGTTCTGACCAGAGATTGAACCCACAACCTCTTGCTGCATGGGATGATGCTCCAATCAACTGAGCCACGAGGCCAGGGCTTATTGTGGCAGTTTAGAACTAGATTTGAAGTGTCAAGAATGAACCAGGACAAAAAAAAAAGATTCAAAAGAGAAAGCAGAGGGAAAAGCAACGGAATGTTTTGTACTGACTGCATGACTAGCACACTTGGGTGATTTTGTAGCCAATATCATTTATTTTATTTTTATGTGTACCATC
This sequence comes from Pteronotus mesoamericanus, assembly GCF_021234165.1. Taxonomy (NCBI): domain Eukaryota; kingdom Metazoa; phylum Chordata; class Mammalia; order Chiroptera; family Mormoopidae; genus Pteronotus; species Pteronotus mesoamericanus. The sequence goes on from NW_026555304.1 coordinate 28,104, forward strand.
CAGTTGAGTTCCATTAAGGCCAAGAGCTTGCCTTTTCATTCTTTAAAGGGCATGATAATGCTTAGTCACTGTGTATCTTGACCTCTTTGGCAAACAATAAGCTGTAAAATTAATGATTGGACTTTATTGAGTACTCCCTAGTTATACATTAGAACTCCTTTCATTGTGCTCTGTTTATTTCACACGAAATAAACAAAGGGGCATGTGAGAGTGTGGGCACAACTTGAAATACCTCATGTCTTCTTGCATATTACATATTGATCTCAACTTGTTAATGACTATGGGGGGTTTTTTGGTGTGAATGAGGTAGGACGCTTTCATTAGGGTAATTTACAGCCCAATGTCCATTTATTTTGGAACAGTGTACAATTATTGGCAGTCTCAAGTTAATTTTTAACTTGCAAGTAAGGAATCTTACCAGCCCAACCAAAAAGTGTGAGAATTTAGCTAAACTGTGAGTACACTGTCTATCCACAATTTATGTCTGAGGATTCTCCCCAAAAGCCAGGAAGATGATTTCTCTGGACTTGATTTGAGCCCGTTTGAAAAAGAATGTGTTTTTCACACTCAGGAATCAGAATGTCACTCAATCAGCTCTGAAGGGAAAGAGTCCACTACATTTAATGTTGAATATGCAAAATTGGGTTTAATCATTCTTTTTCTTGCACATTTCAAAACAAAGACAGCCTCCAATAAAACACTCAAGTAGGAGCGTGGGTTGCTGCCATGTCACATTAACAGAAAGAGAAACAGAGAGTCTGAAACTTCAATGATACTATTTTCATGACATTAAGTGGTGATTATCCTCCTAATAAATATAATAAGAATTGTAAGTTTCACTGGGCATGTCATTAGCCCCAGCAAAGAACCAGTCGCAGTTATTTGAAAGACAAAACATTTCTTTTCCATCTGCATTTTCAGTCTCATTTGCTTTTAACTTTTAGGATAAAAAGGTGTCTTAATTATTTTAAATATTTAACAGGTAATCACTGCATTTCATTGTATTTTTCTGGTCCGAATAGGTGAAAGGTTTTTACAGTGCCTGACAAACTGCTTATTATATAAACCAAGTTTTGCCATCCTGGGGTGGGAATCCATGTGATCTTGTGGGGATAGGAGGTACAGGGTGGAGGGGGGTAAAGGGGAGGAAAAAAATGGGGCAACTGTAATAGCATAGTCAATAAAATATATATTAAAAAATTTTAAATCCTTACCTGAAGATATGTTTATCAATTTTTAGAGAGAATAAAATTACTTGGGTAAACTTGTATGAATACATACTAATTATGTAACTGTATTACATGCACTGATAGTGGAAGATCAACATGCTATAGGAATTCTCAGGAACTAACACAAACCAGGTGTTATGAACTGAATCGTATCCCCCAAAATTCATGTGTTGATGCCCTAACCCTCAGGACCTCAGAATGTGACTATTTGGAGATGGAGCCTTCAAAGAGGTGATTAAGTTAAAGTGAGGCCCTTAGGGTGGGCCTTAACCCAATCTAACTTGTGACCTTATAAGAAAAGAAGATTAGGACACACACAGGGTTGCCATCTACAGATTGATTAATATGTGAAGAGGCAGCAAGAGAGGAGCCATCTACAAATCAAGGAGAGAGGCCTCAGAGGAAACTGACCCTGCCAACACCTTGATCTCAGACTTCCAACCTCTAGAACTGTAAGAAAATAAATTTCTGTTGTTTAAGCCATCTAATCTGTGGTATTTTGTTATTGCAGCCCTGGTTAACTAATGCACCAGGAATTAGTGAATTAGGGGAAGCCATCTTCAGAAAGGGGTGGCCAGACTAAGAAAATGGAAGGAAAGACCATTTCAGGAGGAGAGAACACCATGAATGAATGCTGAGGGTGAGCAAGGTCAGGGTGCCTTCCAGGGACTTGAAAGAAGTGTGGCTGGGGCATAATGGGCAGGTGAGGAGGGCCCAGGAAGGAAAGGGTCATAGACACTTGTCATTTTTGGCTGCCCAACAGCTGAATAGCCTTTGCACTTTAGGAGGAGCCCCCCAAATGTGGGAGGAAGTTTAGGGGAGCAGATGCCCTCTCTTTGAGCTCCCCGGAAGCCAGAACATTGCATTTGACCAGCTCGTGCTCACCTTTTGGACTCTGACTCAGGAGGGAGGGACATGGGTCAGGATGTCTAAAATGGAACCCAGTGCCTAGAGGTAAAGCAGAAAGTGCCAGAGGCAACAGAGTACAGCTGTATGACAAGTGCCCAATGGCAACATGGCAGGTGTCTAGAGGATGGCAGGTATCAAAGCATCAAGATGGCAAATGCCTATAGCAGCAGACTAAGAAGGGTGACCAACTTGTCCTGTCTAGTTCAGGATTTTCCTAGCTGTACAAGTGAAAATACCACATCATGGGAACTCCTTGAATCTTGAGCAAATAGGGAAGGTGGGTCTCCATTAAGTTAGGCAGATTGTTCCTGTAGTACAATTTTGGCTGAGCCTTACCTTCTCGACCTTCTGTTGTTTTTCCCAAGCCTTGTTCCCTTACTCTTTCTGACAATTCTCAGTTACCTGATAGCTTTCAAAAAAACATGTCCTTTTTTGCTTAAGTTGGCAACAATTGGTTTTTCTTGGCAGCAACAAAGAATGCTGAGTACTGAGACTGTGAAGGGCCTTATAAGCCACATTATGGAGTTTCAAAATTTAGTTTGACCAGAGTAGGGGGAGAGAGGACCACAAGGTTCCAAGCAGAGAACAATGTGATCAGATTTTCACTTAAGGATGACCACTTACGCCACAGCACAGAGAACAAATGGAATGAGAGCAAGATGGAAGATAGAGGAGTAGAGAGAAAGGAAGTGGTAGGAACAGGTAGGATGTTATGGTAACCAGATAGGCAAGGAAAGATGGTTGCCTAGACCCTCCAGGTGCTAGGGGGACAGAGAAAGGCAGCAGTCTTGATTGAAATACTGGTGAACAATAGATAATTGAGGCCTTCAAGAACACTGACACTGATGCTCAGTGTAGAAAAGAAGAACATGCTCACCCTACAATACTGAGTAAATATCCAGAGGGCCAGTGCTTACTTGCTCCTGGCTACCAGCACCTGCAGATGCTCTGCAGTTGCTCTCAATGGCCAACCATTAATAGAGGGAATATTGCATCTCCTGCCAGAGCCACTGAGCCCTTCTTTCAGGCTATAACATAATTCTGTTAGAACCGTGAGGCCAAATTCTCCCAGAGGCTGTCGCATCTACATCCATGCCCTCTCACATCCCTGTTTTCCTTGATCACTACCCAGAGCACAAGTCACTCCAGTCAGCAGCCACAGCCAGTCCCACCCTTCCTAAAGTCCCCTGGCTTCCCAAGACTCAACTCTGGGCTCCCTTTTATTGTGTCTCTACATCCTGCTTCCCTGCAGCAAGTTCGCTCACCCTCAGGATTCTAGACCATCAATTTTAGGAGCCAATGAATTCCAAGTGTCTGTCTGAAGATGGAATCACTTCTCAGCATTACATCTTTCTATGCAATTGTCTACTCAACACTTCTACTTGCCTATTTTATGGGTGTCAGAAACCCAACATGTTTAAAACTAAATATATTTTCTCTCCCAAACCTGCTTCTCCTGTGTTCTCCATGATAATAAATTGCACCAGCTTTTGCTAAACTGAGGGTTCATGTTTCTTCCTTGCCTTCCCATTCACTGCCACCTCTGTATGTGATCAATTACAGGCCCTGACAATTTATCCAATAAATAATTATGGAGGTCTACCTCGTTTCAGGCACTTTTCTAGGTACTGGGGGTATAGTCTAGAATGAAAAAGAAAGAAATTTCCATTCCCTGCAGAGCTCATATCTTAGTAATACCAGCAATGTGGCCCTAACATTTTGTCTGGTGATATAGGGTGTGGTCAATAAACAGCAGCTACCTTACAATATTTAAAATGAAGGAGATGATTGACCCCTTCCTGGACAAGGAGATGCATCACACTTAAAAAGCAGCCAGGCTTAAGCCCTGGCCAGGTAGCACAGTTGATTCAAGCATCATCCCCATACCCCAAGATTTTGGGTTCGACCCCCAGTCAGGGCACGTACAATAACCAAGCAATGAATGCATAGATGTGTAGAACAACAGACTAATGTTTCTCTCTCCCTCCCTCCCTCCCTCCCTCCCTTTCTCTCTCTCTCTCTCTCTCTCTCTCTCCTGCTCCCTCCCTTTCTCCCAAATCAATCAATAATTTTTTTAGAAGAGCAACCAAGCTTAAAGGAACTTGAATTTGTTGTTTCTAATAAAAAAAATGTTTTTGAGGGAGCTAGAAATTTATGGCCTGGAGAGCTAAAGAGATAATGAAAATTGTCTCTATATATTGAAGTGCAGTGACATGAAGGATTCTACAGAGTTTGCTAATTAATTTAACAAATATGTCGCAAACATCTGCATTGAGCTAGGCACTGTACATAGATACTATCAAGAACTGTGTACGATTTTACCCTATTCCCAAGCTAACACAGTTTCATGAACAGTGGTAGAAAGTGCTGGGTCAGAGATAAAGGACTTTATCATTCACAGCACAGCCAACAGCAGGAATATCATATTCTCTTCAGTTCCCCTTGCCTCCCAAGTGGCATAGGCTGCTGCACATGCAAGGGGTTTGTCTCACAGCTGAGGAACTGTAAACTTAGAAAATCTCAATCTTTTATAATGGATGGCAAGCCAAAGTGCCCAGTCTTGGCCCCAGATGGAAATAATCTTTAATATACTGGACAGCCACAAACCTGCCTTCTTCTTTCGAAGGAGACAAGTATCTCAATCTTCAAAAGCTTGTCCCTATACAAACACCCTTGAAAGTAGTTGTATTAGGTACTGTTCTCCATACAGAACCAAAAGGATATCTCTATATCTATATCTATGTATCTATATTATAGGTATATTATAATATTATACCTATAATATAGATATATATATAAAGTTATTGTGTGCGTGCGTGTGTGTGTGTGTGTGTGTGTGGAGAGAGAGAGAAAGAGAGAGAGAGAGAAAGAGAGAGAGAGAGATAGTTGTGGGGGCTACCAAGTCCAAAATAAAAAAATCAGCAGGGCAGACTGGAGAGCCAGGGAAAAGCTAATGATGCCATTCAAGCCTGGAGGCAGCATTTCCTTCTTGGGGAACATCAGTTTTTTCTTTGAAGTCCATCTCATTGGATGAGGCCCACCCACAGTATGGAGAATAATCTGTTTTAATCAAAGTCTACTGTTTTAACTGCTAATCACATGTAAAAAAAAAAAAAATTTACAGCATCATCGAGACTGGTGTTTGACCAAAAACTAGGTACCATGAACTAGTCCAGTTGACACTAAATTAATCATCACAATAGTCCAGAACAAAAGCAAGAGATTCATAAAGAATTGTCTCCCAACATGTACTTAATGTTAAAACTCATTAATTACTGGTGTCTTTAGACTCCCCTTGTCCTCCCTCCATTTATCTTTAAAATTTAAACAAACTTTATTAAACAATTATGAATTTAATTCCGCATTAATTTTGCATTTCTTAAAGCTTTACTCTGAAGCTGGTTTTAGGTGCTTGGGACACAAACCAGTGTCCCAAACCAGTGCCCTGCCCTCTAAGGCACTCACCAGACAAGAGGAGCTGAGGCCTCCCAGACAGATGTCTCCGGAGAGTAATTTTATAGGGTGACCAAAGGGTGTTTACAATGACACGGAAAACAGGATTCAAAGGTTCACATATTAGAGTAGTTAATGGCTGACAGTTCATAGCGACTTGGTGTCCTTCTTTAGTCACCTGTTTTCTGGCTGATTTTCATAAGCATTTGTAAGATTTTGGCTTCTTTTTCTTCCTGCAAGGGTGTCCAACCAGCGGCCTGTGGGCCACATGCAGCCCAGGATGACTATGATTGCGGCCCAACACAAAACCATAAGTTCACTTAAAACCTTTTATTTTTGGCTCACCAGTTTTTGTCAGTGTTTGTGTGTTTAATGTGCGGCCCAAGACAACTCTTCTTCCAGTTTGGCCCAGACACACCAAAAGTTTGGACATCCCTGGAGAGGATAGCCTCCTCGGTGCCCTTCCGTCTCTCTCCTCTCTCGCCTCCGCCTTTCCACCCCGCCCTTCTCACTTCTCTTTGGTCCCGCCCCCCACTCTCTTTCCGGCAGTCCCCGGCGCAGAGGACTGTGGGAGTGGCTTCCTTGGATCCGCGCCTAGCAACAACCTGGCACTGGGCTCAGCCGCGGCAGGGTCTTAGATTCTCCCAAACGTCGGTTGCCCGGGCTCCACTAACCAGGAGGTAGGAGAGGGGCCTGGGGCAGAGGTGCCTTGAGGGCAGGCGTGGGTTCCCCGCCTCCTCTGCGACCGGGGACTTGGGGGGGCTTGCTAGCTGGGGCCGCGAGCCGACTGTGCCTACCCAGAGGCACCACCCTCCCTGGCCTCCGCTGACTGTGTCCTCCAGGGCCCGTTTCCCCGCTCCCTAACCGCGGTGCCCATTCCATCAGGTAAGTGTGGCCGCTTGTCCCAAGTCACAGTCACTCCTGAACCAGGAGGCACCAAATTAGAGCTTGTCACAGCAGACGAAGTGAACGCTCCCTTTAGTGTGTGTTGTGTAAAGTTTGTGAAAAGTGGTCCCGGGAAAGGTGGAATTCGTGAGGTATGCGAGCACGCAACAGCCCTCCCAGCGGTGAAAACAGCAAAGACTGGAAGTGCTGTTTTCCCAAGACGCTTTCCAGGCCTAAAATCCCACTTTCTCGTCTACCTGATGGATTTCCTGGCTGTGAGTTTTAGGAAGAATGACAGTGGGCATCTTGGAGGGAGACTGTCCAGCATAGTCAGCAGAGTATCAAAAACAAATACCTTTCACATTTCGAAAAAAAGTTTTGCTGGCATTTGATTTGCATTGAGGAAGCATCCTCCCCAGATCATTTCAACATGGGAGGCTTGTGATGTGCATATAAACAGCAGTAGCGTGGAGAATCCAGCAAACCTGAGTTGTTACCTTTGTTCTACCGTGGTACCTGTTAGCCATGGATACTTCGTTTACCGTTCCTGGCCTGCCTTTCCATACATTTCACGTTTGTGTGTTCACTAGATATAAACTGTTTTCAATCGGACCACAACCCAGCAGAAAGGATGGAGCTCTGGTTCTAAAAGTTTCTGTTTTTATGACGTATGTGTAAGCCAAACTGACAAACGGGTCTCATAATCAGGCAGCTCTTGTTCAAAACAGTAGTCCTCAAAGTGTGGTCCCCACACAGCAGTGTCTGCAGCATTGGGAACTGGTTAGAAATGCACAGTCTCAGGGACTGAGGGGAAGGTGATGACTTCCACCCAGGACTTACTGAATCAGAAACTCTGGCAGAGGGGTGGGGGTTAGCAATTTGTATTCGAACAAGCCCTTATGTTTCTGAGGTACCCTGAAGCTGAAGATCGCCCATATTGCTGTATATGTAATCCCAAAGCATTGTTTTTATTTTTTTTGCTGCTAAATAGTTTTTCACTGCATAAATATACTACATTTTGCTTATTCATTGTATTGATGGGCACCTGGTCTATTTTTAATTTGGAGCTATTATCAATAAAGCTCCTGCGAACATTATACAAATCTCTTTGTAGACATGTTTTCATTTCTCTTGGACAAATACTTTGGAATGAAATTGCTGGGTTGTAAGAGATACGAAGTCTGTCCAGAAAGCATCCAGCCATGTAATATGAAAAATAGAGCCATTTATTGAAGAAGGTTCAGGATACAAGAAACATCATACATAGGACAATGACGCCTCTGTCCCCTCAAAGTAGGCACCTTGGGATCAGTTCTCCCAATCCCCATTGGCTGTCCCTCCCATTGGCCTGAAATCTCTTCCCTTTCAAAGAGGATTTTAGTTTTGGGAAAAGCCAGAAGTCGCAGAGCACCCAATCTGGGCTGCAGGAGAACTGAGTCACCTGTGTGATTTGATATTTTGCTAAAAAAACTCTGCATGAAATGTGATGCATAAGTGGGTGCGCTGTTGTGATGAAGCTGCCAATCACCAGTTGCCCATAGCTTCAGCCTCTGAATCATCCAAATAGTTTCGATGCAGGAATGTTCAAGCTAAATGCAAAATTGGATGCACATTCGTTGCTCTATTTGCTCAATCATTTTGAATGTGATGGCCACACGGTACTCATACTTACTCAATGACGTCTACACCCCCACTGACTAATACAGGGAAGTCATCATTGTTCACGCATGTGCATTCCAGTCTACTCTGCTTGGCTGCCAGGTTACATCGATGTTGTGCAAACTATTCTTATATTAACAATGGCTGAGCTTTTTCCAGAGAGAACTGTACATGTTAATTTTATGAAACCGCCAGAATTTTTTCAAAAACTGTACCAATTTACACTCCCACCAACAATGAGCATTCCAGTTGCTCCGTATCCTTGTTGACCTTTCGGTGGTCTTTTAATTTAACTGTTTTGGTAGGTGTGCAGTGGTTTCTGCATGGCACTGTCATTGACTATTACATACCTTTTTCTGCACATGATACTGAGCTCCTTGAAGATCTGGATGATAAACTATATACCTCTCTTGTGCTTGTCACTGTCCTTTGTAGGAGTAAGTTTGGAATGTGAAATGAAGGCAACAAATGAACGTTTTGACACCTAGTTTTGAGAATTTGACATGAAAAGTTTTAAGCCATAAAAATGTGTAGAAGTAAATTTGACCAGAAAGGTTGTTAGATAGCTACACTTTATTTCAATTTAGAAATATTCCTTATCCAAAGAGCATATTTACACTGTTGATTTTTTCCAGGTACAGATGATGCAGAATGTACACCTGGCCCCAGACACAGATGAAGACGACCTTTATTCTGGTTATAATGACTACAATCCAACCTATGATACTGAGGTAAAAAAAAAAAATCTACTTGTATTTTATGTTGGTCTTTGTTAAGCAGCTCATTCATGAAAAGTTTGGATTTGAAGGTTCTTCATTATTATGCTTTAAATTAAGTAGCCTGATTAAAAGCTTAGAAAATTGCTATTACTGAAGACTCCACTAACTTCCACCAATAATAATAATAGCAACAGAAGGGAAAATCATGAGAAAGTTTATAGAAACAAATTAGTATCAATCATATACTGTGTTCTTCAGCATTAGCTATCTGAATGTGTGTGTTTAAAAGATTTAGATCATTTGAAGTACCTAAAGTCAGTTTTTTTAATGCCCTAAATTTCAAATGTCTTGTGAAGTTACCTTAATTCTATTAATTAAATTATGTAGGTATTTTATAGAACAATTAGAAAATAGAAATAGGTATAAAGAAAAATTTAAATCACAGAAATTCTCACCACCCAGAGATAACCATTAACTTATGGTGTTTCTCTCTGTGCACATCTTCCTATGCAAATGTGTGTATACTTGTATAGTTTGGGATAAAATAGTGTCATACTTGGTACTGTTTTGTAACCTGTTTTTTTCTCTTTTATTAATATCCTCTTATGTCAACAAATCTATATATGTATTTAGTATTTAGTGGTATGGTTATTTCAAAGATGAAATTGTTACTAAAACAAATATTTTAAATCTTTTTACATCATCGTGAGAGTTATAGTTTTCAAATTGTGAAAAAACAAAAAACCTTTATAAACTCATCTTGAATTAGTGTTTGAAAAAGGTAAGGATGAAGGATGTGGGAGCCAATTTACTTGCTAGTATATAAGAATTAAATATTAGCATTTAGAGGACTCTAAACTAATTTAGAAAATCTCATTCTATTCAACTAGAGTTTTTCATATAGCTTATAGTCATTTTCAAGTTATTTTTTCCTCAGAGAAAAATGGTGGACTTTGAACCTGAAACCTAGAAAGAAAACAAAGGAAGAAATTAGAAGCCATTCACTTACTCCATATGAAACAAAAATCTAGGAGATACTGATCATTGTAGAAAATTTGAAAAATACAGAAGACTGAAGAAATAATGAAATGACATAAAAATCCTGTCACCCAAAGATCACCTGTATTAGTCATATCATCTGAGGCTCTCTTGTATTCCCTTGTCTATTACTATGCAGGTGTTACCCTCCTCACACATGCACACACACACAGGATTATGTAGACTGCTTTTTAAAAATATGGTTGAAAACTTAAGCATTTCCCTGTTTTAGTATAAATTATAAAAGCCGCTGATATCTCTCCCTTTTCCCCAGTTATAAAAATTATATGTATAAAAAATATACATTCTTGCCCTGGCTGGCTGGCTCAGTTGGTTGAGGCATTGTCCCATACAACAAAAGGTTGCAGGTTTCATCCCAGATCAGGGTACATACCTAGGTGAGGGTTTGATCCAGAGCTGGGGTGCATATTGGAAGCAATGGTCGGTTTTTTTCCTCACATCAATGTTTCTCTCTCTCCCTCTCTCTCTCTCTTTCTCTCCCCCTCACCCTTTCCACTCTCTCTAAATCAGTGAATATATCCTCTGGTGAGGATTTAAAAAAAAAAATATGCTCATTGTTGAAAAAAAAATTACCCGTAATTCCATTATTCAGAACTGACTATAGTTAACATTTTCTTTCCTTTTTTGATTTTTCCAAAATTTTATTTTTAAATCATGTTTTTTCTATTACAGTTGTCTCAAATTTATTCCCCTTTGCCCTCCTCCACCCATCCCACCCTGCCCCCTGCTCCCACAGTCAGTTCCCACTCTGTAGTCCACATTCATGGGTCATTCATACATATTCTTTGCTTAGTCCCTTTTCCTTCTGTCCACCATTGTCCTCCTTCCCCATCCCCTCTGGTCACTTTCAGTCTGCTCCATGTTTCCTTGCCTGTGGTTTATTTTGTTTGTTAGTTTATTTTGTTGAATATATTCCACTTATACGTGGGATCATATGGTATTCGTCTTTCACCCACTGGCTGATTTCACTTAGCATAATAGTCTCCAGTTCCATCCATTATGTCGCAAAAAGTATTTGTTCCTTCTTTCTTTCTTTCTCTCTTTTTTTTAAAATGCAGATTGATTTTATTTATTTGTTTTTTTAAATGTCAAGATCCATTATAAAAATTTTTTAATAAAAAAATTTAAATCCATTATGAAGCCTCAGCAATTAAAACATGACAGCAGCACAGAAATAATCAAGTAGATCAATGAAATAAAATGAGCATTTTAGAAACAAATGTATATATCTGTCTAACAATGTAATGTATGATTAAATTGGTATTTCAAATCAATGAGGAAAATAAGGCTTTTTCAACAAATAAGGTACACGGATCACTACTACTTGAAATAAAACAAATATTGAGCTCTACTTCACACATCATACAAAAAATATTCAGGTGAGTTAAAAATCAATATGTCAACTCCAAGGAGATTTCGGAGAAAATGCAAACTAGTATTTTTCTTACTCCGAAGTAAAATATTGAAATGTGGAAGCTATAAAATAAAACATAGGTAATATGACTATATTAAACATTTAAGACTATACATTAATATACATATAAAAAAAAGTTAAAAAGTAATAGAATAGGAAAGTATTTGCAACACACCTAAAAAAGGGTTAATAGTTTTTTTTTAGGGCAAAAATTCTACAAAAATTTAATAAAAAAATGGATAAAGGACACAAAAAGGCATTTAAAGCTTTAAAAAAATAATAGAAATAGGCAAGAAATATACAAAAACAGGTTTAGTTTCAACAAATAATCAAATATTGGTATTATTAAGTATTGGTGACTGTGAAAGAAACTGGGTATTACAGACTCTTTTTCTTCATCTTCTTAAAGCAGTCCCTTTAGTATATTTTGCAATACTGGTTTGGTGCAGGTGTATTGATTTAGTATTGCTTCCCTTCTATTGTCAGGGAAACTCCTTATTTTGCCTTCCATTTTAATTGAGAGCTTTGCTGGGTAGAGCAGTCTTGGTTGCAGTCCTTTGCTTTTTGTAACTTGGAATATTTTTTGCCATTCACTTCTGGCTTGTAGTGCTTCTGTTGAGAAGTCAGATGCTCTCTGTACCGGGGCTCCCTTATATATTACTACCTCTTTCTCCCTTGCTTCCTTTAGGGTTCTCTGTTTGTCCTTGATATTTGCCATTTTAATGATGTTGTGTCTTGGAGTGGGCCTCATTGGGTTCCTCTTGAATGGGACTCTCTGTGCTTCCTGGACTTTTGTGACTTTTTCTCTCCTCCAATTAGGGAAGTTTTCCATCTTTTCAAACAGGGTTTCTATCCATTGCTCCTCTTCTCCTTTTGGTATCCCTACTATACAAATATTATTAAGTTTCAGGTTGTCTTGGATTTCCCTAAATACCTCTTCATTCTTTTTGAGTCTTTTTTCATTTTCTTGCTCTCTCTGGGAGCTTTTCTCTACCTTATCATTCAGCTTACTGATTCATTCCTTTGCTTCGTCAAGCCTGCTTTTGATTCCTTCTACTGTGTTCTTCAATTCAGAAATTGTATTAATCTTGTCTCTGATTAATAGTTTCTATGTCCTTTTTCAATCTGATATAGTTTGCAGTAAGTTCCTCGTAGTTTCCCTCTAGTTTTCTATAATTGTCTCTGAGCTCACTGGGTTCATTGAGCTTCTGTGGAACCATTGTTTTGAATTCACTATCTGATACTTTACTTGCCTCTATTTCATTTAGGTCTCTTTCTGGGGATTCCTCCTTTGTCTTCGAGTGGGGTGAATTTCTTTGTTTTCCCATTATTTGTGAGACTCTTCTCTTTTGCTTCTGCTTCTTAAGTTGATCTGTCTTGATTTCCTGACTTTGTGGTGTGAACTTCTATGGTAGAAGAATGCTGTTTTTCCTTTCTGGATCTGCCTCTGATGATGTCAGATGTTGACCCTGTCTGGCTTTAGGCAATCTGAGACTTTCAGGAATCTACTGTCTGTGGCTGCCTCCTTTAGCTGTTAATCTATTCACTCTGCACTCAGCAGGCCAGCTTAGAGACACTGCAGGGTGGGGCCAAGGCCCTCCTGAGGGCCAGGATATGTATCCTCTCAAGCTGCTGCTGCTCAAGGAGGTGGTCTGCTTGAGCAAGATGGCTGGTGCCATAGCAGGGAGGAGTCAGCTCCGGGACTCTGCAAGGCACTCTCTCAGTTCTCTCCCCGAAGCCTCCTTCTCCAGTCTCTCCTCAGGCATCTTTAGTCAACTCTGCCCCCGCCTTTGCTAGGGACCATGGTAAGTGGCTGCAAATAAAAATTTGTGCATTGGCCCTTTAAATGACTCTGCGTCTCCAGCTGCCTGTCTCTGGCAGAGAGCAATCCTGCCGCTTTTCACAGCTGGCTGTTATCTGTGTACTTTTTGGGCTCTGGTGCTGTCAGCTGGAGATCTCCATTTATGGTTTAGACCCCATTCTTCTCAGGGGGATCCATCTAGCCGTTTCAATATCCCTTTGGTGCTGCCATCTGTGGGCACCCCGCCCACCTTCTCAAGTCTCTACTGCACTCCTTACCAGTTAGGTTGTGCTAAAGTTGATTCTTCTGTGTGTCCGAGGCTATAAGGCTCCTTTCTCACTATTTTTCAGTTGTTTTTTCCCGGTTATTTCTCTACAATTTAGTTGTAATTCCAGGTTGGTCCTGGGAGGAGGTCAATGTGACTTCTGTTCACTCCTCTGCCATCTTGATTCTCTACAGTTAACATTTTCTTTGTTGTCCTTTCTTCATGCATACAGTTTTAGCATGTTTGACTTGAACTAATATCTACTTTTCTGTTTGCTTTTTTATATTCAACTATAGCATAAACGGTCTGATAATACTAAACATTGAAATAAATGTAATTTTAATGGCTACATAATACTGAATATGTACAGTTGAGTAGAACTATTTTCTAATTATGTAATATTTATTTCTAGTTTTCTGATGCTAAATAACAGTACAATGAACAATTTTATGCATAAATAATTTTCTGTATTTTGATAAAAAATTTAGTAGGAATGAAATGGAATTTAGATAGATCATGAATATAATCTTTTTTAAAACACCAGAGAAACTTCCTGACTCCTCAGGTCATCACACTGTGGCTCCATTATTTCCTTTGAAATGAATTCTTAGAATATCAGAAACAAAAATAAATCATACAGTAAAATAGAAATGATATCTGGTTTACTCATGGTTTTCTTTTATCTTAACTAATTGGAATAATAACAATTACTTGAAACAAGTATTAAGATGTTTCATATTTTATGCAATTGTTAAACAAATCATGAAAATGTTGTGTAAGTTGGTATTTGTAATTGGAAAACTTGTTGACAATTTTTAGTTTGTCAGAGTTCACTGAGCTGATTAAATAAATTTTGCTAAGAGTTTGCTAATAGAATACTAGCAGACATCCTTTTCTAAAACATCTGAAGTACTATAATTAATTATGCTGAAGGTTGCCTTTAGTTTTATACTTCATGTGAAAGTTGCCTAATTTCTATAGTTAACTAAGAATGGTGTAGCTGATATGGAAGGTAATAAAGGTTATTTAAAGTAAAAATTAAAGAAATATGCTTGTACATAAAATGTTTAAAGTGCACAGTATTGACTCCTGGTTATGTAAACATTTACTTTAATTGTCTGCAGAGTTTTAAAAAGTTAGTTGATAGAGAGTCTATTTTTTATGTATTATTTGTACTTATTTTTTAATAACCAAGTATATTTTTGTGGGAAGTACAGTAGCACCCCCCCCATCATCAGAAGTTCCAAGTCTCCCAGTGGATGTCTGAATCTGGCGATAGTACCAAATCTTATAAATACTATGCTTTTTTCCATACATATTTGTGGTAAAGATTAATTATGTATTAGGCACAGTAAGAGATTAACAATAACAACTAATAATAAAATAGAACTATTATAACAATATACTGTGATAAAATGTATGTGAATGTCATGCCATAGGGCACCTGGTGAGGCCAGGGGAGGCCTCAATTTGATATAAGGGTCCAGGTCTTTGTTACCACGCAAGAAAGAATTTGAGGGCAAGACAGAATGATTCAGCAAAACACAGTTAATTAATTAATTAATTAATTAATCTTTTGGGTTCCACTGAATTTGATTAGGTCTTTTTGACTTTATTAATCTATTTTTTATGGTTCAGAAAAAAATGTTTATTGCACTGTTTTAAAAATTTATATTATGAACCTAACCCATCTCTAGTGACAAACAAAAGATAAAATTAGAAGTAAGGGACCAAAATAGGAATTCAAAAAAGTACTGGGTTTTGATAAATTCACTCTAAAAATTACTTTTTTTATGCCTATTTTTTATATTATTGTTCAAATACTTTAGTCTCCATTTTCCCACTATCACTTTCCCCTGCTCCACCCACCCCTACCTCCTACGCTCAATCCTTCCCCACTTTGGCTTTGTCCATTGGTCCTTTATACAGGTTCCTTGACTTGACCCTTCCCCTTCTTTTCCCCATTATGTCTTCACGCCCCCCCTCCCCCGCCGCTCCTCTGGTTACTGTTGTTTTTTCTTCAGTGTTGCTACTTACATTGTTCTTCTTTGTTTTGTTGATTAGGTTCCACTTATAGGTGAGATCATATGGTATTTGTCTTTCATCCTCTAGTTTATTTTGCTTAGCATAATGCTCTCCAGTTCCATCTATGCTGTCCCAAAGGGTAGGCATCCCTTCTTTCTTTCTGCTGCATAGTATTCTCTTGCATAAATGTACCATAGTTTTTTGATCCACTCATTTATTGATGGGCACTTAGGTTACTTCCAGTACTTGGCTATTGTGAATTGTGCTGCTGTGAACATTGGGGTGCATAGGCTCTTTTGAATTGGTGTTTCGGAATTCTACGGTATAATCCCAGCAATGGAATCGCTGGGTCAAAAGAAAGTTCCATTTTTAGCTTTTTGAGGAAATTCCATACTGTTTTCCACAGTGGCTGCACCAGTCTGCATTTCCACCAACACTATCCTAGGGTTCCCTTTTCTTCACAACCTTGCCAGCACTTGTTTGTTGATTTGTTTATGATGGCCATTTTGACCTCTGTGTAGTGGTATGTCATTATTGTTTTAATTTGCATCTCTGTGATGGCTAGTGACGATGAGAACCCTTTCATATGTCTCTCGGCCCTGTGTATGTCCTCCTTGGAGAAGTGTCTTAGTTAGGTCCTTTGCCCATTGTTTAATTGTATTGTTTGTCTTTCTGGAGTGGAGCCCTTTGAGTTCTTTATATATTTTTGAGACTAAACTTCTGTCTGGGGTATCATTGGCAAATATATTTTCCCATATGGTTGTTTCCCTATTCATTTTGCTGATGTTTTCTTTAGCCATGCAGAAGCTTCTTATTTTGATAAAGTCTGATTTGTTTATTCTTTCCTTAATGTCCTTTGCTCTAGGAGACATATCAGTGAAAATATTGCCGTATGGAATGTCTAAGAGTTTCCTGCCTATGTTCCCCTCTAGGACTTTTATCGTGTCACAACTTATATTTATGTCTTTTATTCATCTTGAGTTTATTTTTGCTTATGGTATAAGTTGGTAGTCGAATTTCATTTTTTTGTTTGTAGCTGTCCCGATATCACAATACCATTTGTTGAAGAGGCTATTTTTTTATTCCATTTTATGCTTCTGTCTCCTTTATGGAATATTAATTGACCATACAGACATGGATTTATTTCTGGGCTCTCTATTCTGTCCCATTGATCTATGTGTCTGTTCTTATGACAGTACCAGACTGTTTTGATTACAGTGGCCTTGTAATGTAGTTTTATGTCCTGTATTGTGATCCCTCCTACTTTGTTTTTCTTTCTCAAAATTGCTGCGACTATTGGGGGTCATTTATGGTTCCCTATAAATTTTTTAAATGATGTTCTACATCTGTGAAGTACGTCAGTGGTATTTTAGAAGGGATTGGGTTAAGTCTATAAATTGCTTTGTGTAGTATGGACATTTTTATGATGTTAATTCTTCCAATCAATTAACACGATATATGCTTCCATTCATTTGTGTCTTCTTTAATTTCTTTTTTCAGTATTGTGTAGTTTTCTGAGTATAGGTCTTTTACCTCCTTGGCTAAGTTTATTCCTAGGTACTTTATTTTTCTTGTTGCTATAGCAAATGGGATTTTTTTCCTGATTTCTGATTCTGATATTTCATTGGTGGTGTTCAAAAATGCCTTTGATTTCTGAATATTGACTTTGTACCCCATTCTTTTTCCAAATTCATTTATTAGGTGGAGTAGTTTTTTGGTGGAGTCTATACAGTTTTCTATGTGCACTATCATGTCATCCGCAAACAACGACACTTTTCCTTCCTCCTTTCCAATTTGTATGCCTTTATTTCTTTTTCTTGTCTGATCACTGTGCTTAGGACTTTCTATACTATGTTGAGCAGAAGCGGTGAAAGCAGACATCCTTGTCTTATTCCTGATCTTAGTGGGAAAGATTTAAGTTTTTGCCCATTGAGTATGATGTTGGCTGTAGGTTTTTCATATATGGCCTTTATTATGTTGAGGTATGCTCCCATTACTCCCACTTTGCAGAATGTTTTGATCATAAATGGATGCTGTACCTTACCAATTGCTTTTTCTGCATCTATTGATAAAATCATGTGATTTTTATTTTTCTATGTGATGTATTACAGTTATTGATTTGTGAATATTGTATATTCCTTGCTTCCCTAGGATGAATCCCACTTGATCATGGTGGATGATCTTTTTATATATTGTTGGATGCAGTTTGCCAATATTGTGTTGAGGATTTTAGTGTCTATGTTCATTAGCGATATTAGCCTGTAGTTTTTTCTTTGTGATGTCTTTATCTGGTTTTGGGATTAGGATGATGCTGGCCTCATAGAAACAGTTTGGGAGTCTTCCCTCTTCTTGGATTTTCTGGAATAGTCTGAGATGGACACGAGTTAGCTCTCTCTTAAATGTTTTGTAAAATTCTCTGGTGAAACGGTTCGTTACAGGGCGTTTTATGCTGGGAGTTTTTTGATCACTGCTTCAATTTCACCAGCTGTTATCAGTCTCTTCAGGCTTTCTGCTTTCTCCATTCAGAAAGGGTGTATTTTTCTAGAAATTTGTCCATTTCCCCAAGGTTTTCAAATTTCTTGGTATATAATTGTTCATCTTATTTTCTTACAATTCTTTGTATTTCTGTGGTATCAGTTGTTATTTCTCCTCTTTCATTTCTGATATTATTTGTTTGGGTCTTCTCCCTTTTTATCTGGATGAGTCTGCTTAAAGGCTTCTTGATTTTGTTTATCCTTTCAAAGAAACAGCTCCTGGATTTGTTGATCCTTTAAATTCTTCTTTTAGTCTCTATGTCATTCACTTCTGCTCAGATCTTGATGATTTCCTTCCTTCTACTCACTCTGGGCTTTGTTGTTGTTTCTCCAGTTCTTGAAGGTGTATGGTGAGGTTATTTGAAATGTTTCTCTCTTTTTTAGGTAGGCCAGTATTGCTATGAACTTCCCTGTCCGGACTGCCTTCACTGTGTCCCATAGGTTTTGGACTGTTGTGTGTTCATTTTCATTTGTTTCCAGAAACTTTTTGATTTCTTCTTTGATCTCATTATTGACCCATTCATTGTCTAATAGCAGGCTATTCAGCCTCCATGAGCTTGAATGTTTTTGAGTTTTTTCCTTGAGGTTGGTTTCTAGTTTCAAGCCCTAGTTTCAAGGGTTTCTAGGAAGCCCTTTCTAGTTTCAAGTCCAAGGAAATGCTTGTTACGATTTCAATTTTCCTGAGTTTGTTGAGCCTTGTTTTCTGTCCTATCATTTGGTCTATCTTTGAAAATGTTCCATGTGCATTTGAAAAGAACCTGTATTTTGCTTCTTTGGGATGAAAGTTTCTGTAGGTATCAGTTAAGCCCATCTGATCTAATGCATCATCTAATTCCACAATATCCTTGTTGATGTTTTGTTTGGCAGATCTATCCATTTTTGACAGTGGGGTGTTAAAATCCCCTGCTATCAGTGTGTTGCTGTCTATACTTTTCTTGAAGTCTTCCAAGATTTTCCTTATATATTTGTGTGCTCCTATGTTGGGTCCATATAGGTTTTCAATTTTTATGTCTTCTTGATGCATTCTTCCTCTTAGTATTATGAAGTGTCCTTCTGTGTCTCTTTTTACGGACTTTGTTTTGAAGTCTATTTTGTGTGACTTGGCTTTTTTCCTGTCCATTTGCTTGGAATATTTTTTTTTCATCCCTTTAGTTTTAGTCTGTGTAGATCCTTTGTTCTGGGGTGGATCTCTTGATGCATTGTAGAAAAACAGTTCTACAAACCTTTAATCAATAAATGGATAAAGAATACCAGTCATTTAAAGCTTTTAAAAAAATAATAGAAATAGGCAAGAAATATACTCAAACAGGTTTAGTTTCAATAAATAATAAAGTAACAACACACTGTCACAATTAGATTAATAAGTATTAAAAATATTGGTAATAACAAGTACGGGCAACTGTGAAAGGAACTGGGTATTCACAGAATCTTTTTCTTCATCTTCTTCAAGTAGACCCTTTACCATATTTTGCAATGCTGCTTTGGTGGAGGTGTATTGTTTTAGCCTTTTGTCTGGGAAACTCCTTATTTTGCCTTCCACTTTAAATGAGAGCTTTGTTGGGTAGAGTAGTCTTGGTTGCAGGTCTTTGCTTTTCATGACTTGGAATATTTCTTGTCATTTCCTTCTAGCTTGTAGTGTTTCTGCTGAGAAGTCAGCTGCTAGCCATAGCGGGGTGCCCTTGTATGTTACTACCTGTTTCTCACTTGCTGCCTTTAGGATTCTCTCTTTATCTTTGATATATTTCATTTTAATGATAATGTATCTTGGAGTGGACCTCCCTGGGTTCCTCTTGTATGGGACCCTCTCTGCGTCCTGGACTTGGGTGACTTTTTCTCTCCTCCAGTTAGGGAAGTTTTCCATCATTACTTATTCAAACAGGTTCTCTATCCCTTGCTCCTCTTCTTCTCCTTCTGGTATCCCTATTTATATGCATATTATTATATTTCATGTTGTCCTGCATTTCCCTAAATGTCTCTTTACTCTTTTGAGTTTTTTTTCATTTTCTTGCTCACTCTGGGAGTTTTTTTCTACCTTGTCCTCCAGCGTGCTGATTCCATCCCCTGCTTCATCTAGTCTGCTTTTGTTTCCTTCTACTGTGTTCTTCAATTCAGAAATTGTATCCTTCATTTCCTCTTGTCTCTTGTTGATAGTTTATGTCCTTTTTCAGGCTGATATAGTTTGCAGTAAGTTCCTCATAGTTTCCCTGCAGTTTTTGGTAATTCTCTCTTAGCTCACTGAGCTCTTTGAGTTCCTTATAACAATTGTTTTGAACTCAATATCTGATAGTTTACTTGCTTATATTTCACTTAGTTCTCTTTCTTGGGATTCCTCCTTTCCTTTCGATTGGGGGGTGTTTCTTTGTCTTCCTATAATTTGTGAGACTCTTCTTTTTTGCTTCTGGCTCTGAAATTGATCTTTTGGACATCCTGACTTTGTGGTATAAAATTCTATGGTAGGAGACCTGTGAGGTTCCTACCTGTGGTGCAGTCTCCTTTATCTCCTAAACTTGATGTTCTTTGGATGCCTTTTATGCCATTTATGTTGGTTGTCTGGAAATAATTGGGTTTTGATTGTTGTTTGGTCATTCTTTGGTGGTTCCTTCCCTCCAGTTGGTTGACTGAGGGTCAGTCTGCCCTCCTCATCTTATGTGTTTTTGTGCAAATGCTGCCAGAAAAAAAACACAAAGCCCAGGAAACAAACCCATATCTGCAAAAATTACTCGCCCCAGCAATCCCAGTATCAACTGTGAATGAACCAGTATTAATAAGGGTTTAAAAAGATTAAGACCATTATAAGAAAGGAGAGAAATAAACTCTTAATATAAAATCTAATGACTTAATATTCACAAACTTGATGGACATGAAATGAACATTAAAAGCTATGTAGTAAAGAAAATATTGCAAATCATGGAGGAGACCACAGTGCATTTCATCTCTGTAGCTTCTAGTATTTACCATTGTTTTTTGTTTGTGGATCTACGTCTGATGATGTCAGATGTTGACCCCATTTGACTGTAGGCAGTCTGTTCGAGACTTCCGGGGATCTACTGTCTGTGGCTGTTTCCTTCAGTTTTTAATCTAGTCACTGTACACTCAGCAGTCAGGCTTAGGCACCACAGGGTGGGGCAGAGTCCCTCCTGGGAGTGGGGCTATTGTTTCTTCTCATGCTGTTGCCGCATAGTGGAGTGGTCTGCCTGAGCAAGCTGGCTGCTGCCCTATGGGGGATAACTCAGCACTGGGATGTTGACTGCTACTCTCTTAGTTCTCTCCCCAAGGCCTCCTTCCCCAGTCTCTCCTCAGGCGGCTCCGGCCCACTCTGCCTTCACCTTTGCTGGGGTCTAGCATAAGTGGCTTGAAATGAAAATTTATGTGTTGGCCCTTTAAACAGCTCTTTGTGTCTCCAGCTGCCCATCTCGAGCAGAGAAAAACCCTGCTACTTTTCACAGCTGGCTGTTATCTGTGTACTTTTTGGGCTCTGGTGCTGTAGGCTGGAGATCCCCACTTATGGTTTAGACTCCACTCTTCTCAGGGGGATCCAACTGGCTGCTTAAATATCTCTCTGGTGCTGCTGCCTGTTGGCACCCCACCAGCCCTTTTGGGTCTCTACTGCTCTCCTTACCAGTCGGGTTGTGCTAAAGCTGATTCTTCAGTTTGTCCAAGGTTATAAGGTCTCTCTCTCACTATTGTTCAGTTGTTTGTTCTGGGTTATTTCTTGACAACTTGATTGTCATTCTAGATTGGTCCTGGGAGGAGGTCAGTGTGACTTCTATTCACTCCTCCACCATCTTGCCCTCCTACAGTAAATTTATTAAAGCAAAAGTATGCTTTTGAGAAAGGAGCCCTGGTGAACTTGAAGAATGATCTGCCCTGAAGGTTTTTATTAAATCTAGGCCAGGAGGGGATAGGATGTTCCTTGGCTTCCTTCAGCGGATTGGGTGACTGCTGATGTGGCTTTTCCTCTTCCTGGAACTCTTATGACAATTCAGGGTGTGGGGTGACTCCAAAACCACAATGTAAATTTATTATAATGACAGTATAATGACCCTTTTCGTTACTTGTATGTCAATATGGCTTCTGAATCTGGTTAAGAATTGTTTTTGTTTATCTTAACTACAGGAAATTGTGAGGGGAAAGCTGGGAACACGTTGTCAGCAAAATTTGAGTCAGCAGTTTCCAGCCAGGGTGGAAAAGGGAATGGATAGACCTTGAGGCCTTTCTTCCCTATCTAAATTTCCTGACTCGTAAATTCCCCCTGAGAGTTCAGTCCCTCAATCATATGGGGAGATGAAAGATTGGTGGTCAATCTTCTGTAGTTACTTCAAGCTGAGATTGGGCATAGACCCTCCCTAGCCTGGGATTGAAGATCGCTTCCTGCCTAATCTAAGTCCCTGAGCTCTATATCCCCTGGATATTGAGGTATGGGCTAGTATCTTTGGAGCATCATCTTTACATGAAACCCTTGTACTTTAGAAGATATAAACTTAACAAGAAGATTAAAAAGGCATGGACCAATTAATAAAGGAGGGAGAATAGCTATTAATAAACCAAGGAGTGGATACACGAAGGTGAAAGACGGGAAAGCCTTTTTAATTGTGTTCCAGGTGAAACTGAGATCTCTTTCTTGGTTTTACCTGTGAAGCCAGGATGCCTGCTTGTCGATTTTTTGGATGTTACATTCAATCTGACCTGACTTGTTTATGTATGTGCAGCAGATTTTGTTAATGACTTCACAGATGCTTCCCTGCTTGGCTCTGAGGTAGTCTAGGGCTAGTCTATTGTTTATAACTCCGTTAGCTAAAGATTTTAGGGATTCCTGAATTCCCTGTGGTGCCTCCCCTGTGTTGGTAACAAGGTCTTCTAAGGCCCAAATTAGATTGCATAAGGTCGTCTCATGATAGGTGGATTCTATCCGAGGGGCAGCTATGCCAGTTGCTGCTTCTACACCTGCTAAAATTAGACTGATGGCCCTTTCGGCTCTTGTTGGGGAGGTTATGTTGTAGACAGTTATTCCTGTTCCTGTTGGCCCTAATAGACCAAGAGTGAATTGTCCCTTGAATTGGGAGTTGTCTATGTGGGGGAAGCCAAAGCCCAAAGTAAAAAGGTAGAAGTTCCTTGTGGCCATCTGTCATAGGAGAGTTGGTGTTTAAAGTGTCCACAAAGAAGGACATATTCTGGAGGTGCACAAACTCTTCTGGTGATGTGTGGTTTAGTTAGGTAGTGAGGTCGGGACCCCATGCAGGGGACGGCAAATGTGGCCTTCCTGTTAATTTGGCATCTCTGGGCCCCCAGGGGCCTTCCAATCCTGAGGAGTACAGTATATTAGTTTCCAATCCTAGGGTTCAAATGCCTCCCAATAAGGGCATCTTCCAGAAGGAGATTGTTTTCCTTTCTAACAAAAACTTTGTGGGAGGCAGCAGTGGGTAACGTTAGGATGACAGGACTGTGAGTTGTGAAAGGTCTCGGGAAAGATAGCAGGGACAGTAAAACCCCTGGTAAAAGTTCTGTTTTGTGTGAGTTTGGTGTGTGTATCACAGGGGACGCAAGTAACATTGAGAGAAGAATAAATTAAAGTGTAGGGACATTTTCTCTGGATTTGATAATAAGGTGGAATGAAAACACAGCCAAAAGGTCTTTGTGGTACTGAAATGAACCCCAAGAGGGTGAGGCTTTCCAGAGTGCTTTGAGGGGCTGGAAAGAAGAATGAGGTCTGGTCTTCTAATCATGGTATATACTTGAGGCTTATTGTGCTGACCTGAGGGTGGGAATGGCAGATCCAGCAGACAGAAAGATTGTTTCCTAAAGCAATGATATTTGAAAGGTTGGAAGGAGTGTTCTCTCTCCAATTCCTGTAGGGGATGGGGGAAGGAAACCAAGTAAGGCTAGAATTACCATTTTAAGAGTGAGGGGGACTGTTGCTAAGTGGGGTGCTTCGCAGGGCACAAGTGAGGAGAAAATTGAGGGCTACAAGAAACCCTAGGCAAAGAGAAAGACTTAAAATCTCAGCAGCCAGGTGGTGGGTCATTTACTTGTAATTTGAGGAGCCTTCTTTGGGTTGTTTTTAAAGAGTAACTTTAAGTCCTCAAAGAGTTCACAGGTATAGTTGTCCTCCTGACATTCCTGCAAAGGCTCAGAAAAGAGAGGCTTTATTCTAGAGAAGTTTATCCAGGATTTTATACCAAGCAGCTTGGCTGCTATGGGGATGGCAAGCAAGACTTGGTGGGGTCCTTTTCATTTTGGAGTTAATTGGTTCTCTGGAGAGCCTTCCTTCTAAGTCTTGAGGAGGACCCAGTCCCCAGGAGATGTGAGAGGATGTGCCAGGGACAGAAGGTTGTGATTGACATAGTTTTGGTGAGCCTGTTGAACCTGTTATTGATAATATTTAAATTGCTCCTGAACCTCTGGATCAAAATACATGTCAGAGGTTTAAAAGGGCCTCCTGTAAGAAGGGCTTCCTTCTAAGTCTTTTGGGAGCTCCTCTGTACCTTAGGAGGGCTATGGCAGAAGCCAGAGCTATGTCTTTGAGGTCTCCTGCCATAATTTAGCTAAGATTTTCTTTAAGGTATAGTTAGTCTTTTCTACCTTCGCCAAAGACTGAGACCTCCATGAACTATGTAAATGATAGTTAATGTCTAGGTCTTGGACTGTTTGTTGGGTAATTTTGGCCACAAAGGAAGAGTCATTGTCACTTTGGACAGTCCAAACCCTGGAATGATGTCCTTAAGGAGAGCTTTGGTTACCTCAGCTGCCTTTTCAGTCTGGGTAGGAAGGCCTCTACCCATATACAGTAAAAGCGTCTATGAATACCAGGAAATAGCAGACACCCTGGGAGGGGGAGCATTTGTGTAAAATCTAACTGCCTATCTTCTCCTGGGAAGGTACCCCTTCTCTGCATGGGCTTGAGAAGATGGGGTGAGGGGGGGCTTTATTTCCCCACAGGCTCATTAACTGAACAGAGAGCACAGGCTTGAGTGACTCCTATTATGCCTGGAGATAGGCCCCTCCCAATGAAGATTTTTGATGTTAAAGAATAAGTGGCATCTCAACCTAAATGGAGAGTGATAAAAGGATTTTATAATTTTCCATTGATCCTTAGTTGGGAACAGCACTCTGATCTGTCATACACCATCCTTCATTTTTTGAGGGAAAAACCTTGCCTTTTTGCCCAGGTGTTTTCATGAGGGGCATAACTTGGTTTGATGGGAAGAGGAAGAGTATATGGAATTAGGGCCAGAATAGAGGCATCTGACCTGGCAGCCTCCTTTGCAGCCTGTCAGCAGGGGAGCTTCCTTTAGTTATTTTAGTTGGGTCCCTTTGATGTTCCTTGCAGTGAAGCATGGCTGCTTCTTGGGGGGGGGGGGTTTACTACGTCTAGTAGCCTTAGAATCCCTGAACCATGTTTAGTAGGGGAGTTTTTGCTGTTAATAGTCCTCTCTCTTTCCAGATGGCAACAGGAGCATGTAAAACAAGGGGGCATACTTGGAGTTTGTATAAATGTTGATGCTTTGGTGTTTTCTTAGTTCAAGAGCTTGGGTCAAAGCTATGAGTTCAGCCTTTTGGGCAGAAGTTTTTGAGGGCAGGGTTTCTGTGGTCTCCTGGAGACTCACAATTGCATAGCCTGCCTTCCTCCTTCCCTGGTCAACAGAACTGCTTCCATCAGTGAACCATTCTACATCTGGGTTGTCAAGGGCTATGTACTTTAAATCAGGTCTGCTGGAGAATGCCCGTTCAATAGTTTCAACACTGGAATGCAAGATGTCCTGGTTCTCAGGGCCCACTTCAGGAGTTAATGTTGCTGGGCTTAGGGTTTGGCATATTTTTAGAGTGAACTCAAGGGAATTGAAGAGAAGGGCCTGGTATTTAGTAAGTCGTCCTTCCTTTAGCCAATGGTGTCCTTTTGCCTCAAGGACAGTTTGAACCTGATGTGAAGTTTGGACTTCTAAAGGTTGCCCTAGGATCAGCTTAGTGGCCTCTTCAGTTAACAAGTCAGTTGCCGCTACTGTATATAGTCACCCTCACCATACAGCTGCCCAGAGTCTAATTGTTTTGAGAAGTAAGCCACTGGCCTAGGGATATTGCCTAGCTTTTGGGTTAGGACTCCTAAGGCAGTCCTTTGGTTTTCTTCTACATATAAACAGCTTTTCTAGGGCAGGGAGGCCTGAGGCTGGCACCTTAGTTAGGGCAGATTTGAGGGCCTTGAAATCTCAGTTTAAGCCCTGGTTTTAGTCTAATGGGTCATAATCAGGTCCTTTGATTGCCTTATAAGAGGGCTTAGCTATCAGCCCAAGTGTGGGGATCCAGATTTTGCAGAAACCAGCCATTCTTAAAAAGGTTCTTAATTGTTTTTTTGTCTGGGGACTATAAGATTTAGAATAGCTTCTTTTCATTCTATAGAGAGAGCGGGATTCCCTGAGTTAGGTGGTAGCTTAAATACTTGACTGTTGAGGGAGAAAGCTGGGCTTTATTGGGAGACACTCAGTATCTCTTTCCCCCCAGGAAATTAAAGACCAAGATAGTGTTGTGGTCAGAGTCCTATTTGGTGGGGCTACAGATCAGAATGTCATCAACATATTGAATTATGGTCCCATGCAGCAGCTGCAGTTACCAGAGACTTTTTCCAAGTACTTATCCAAAAATACAGGGACTGTCTTGGAACCCTTGAGGAGCTACGATCCCAGTATATTGGGCCGTTACATGGATGTCAGGATCCATTCATTCAAAAGCAAACAGAGACTGACTATCCGGATAAAGTGGGATGCAAAACAATGCATCCTTGAGATCGAGCACTGTAAACTATTTCGCCTGATGGGGAACTTGGGATAAAAGAGTCTATGGTTTGGGTACAAAGGGTTAAATGGGAATCACAGTGTCATTAATACCTCCTAAGTCTTGAACCATATACTACTCACCAGTTGTTGTTGTTGTTGTTTTATTTTTATTTATTTATTTTTTTTTTACAGGCTGTATAGGACTGTTGTAAGGGGATTGAGTCCATGCTGAAGGAACCTATCAATGAGGGGTTTTAGTCCCCTATGGGACTCTGGTCTCAGAGGGTGCTGATGTTTACGGAGGTATATGGGGTAATTTTTTTTTTTTAGTTTAATTTGTACAGGGGTACCTGGTGGCCCTCCCAGGCAGTTCCTTGTCCCCAACTATTGGGTTAACAGCAGACTGTATATGGGCTGGGATGGAATTTAACTGAGGCTGGACTGTGTCGTAGTTAGAAACCAAGAAAATGTGGAGTGGCTATTCCTCTGAGTTAAACTAAGAAGTTGGATATTAGTACGTAGGGCCATCATTATATCCCTTCTTATTAAAGGAAAAGGACATTATGACATTACCAGGAATTGTTGAGAAACTAAACAATCTTGAAGGTGGCAGCTGAGAGGTAGAATAAAATAATTTTCTTTTAGGCTGTCCATATACCCTCATAATGATACAAGCCTTGGATTTTAAGGGTTCCAGTGTTCAGTTAAGACTGAGTAGGTAGCTCC
Organism: Pteronotus mesoamericanus; assembly: GCF_021234165.1. Lineage (NCBI taxonomy): Eukaryota > Metazoa > Chordata > Mammalia > Chiroptera > Mormoopidae > Pteronotus > Pteronotus mesoamericanus. Next base: position 55,547 of record NW_026555304.1, read on the forward strand.
CATGTCAATTAAAAAATTAACTATTTTACTTCCTACATCAAAAGTCAACCAGAATTCTTCTGTAGTTAAGAGATGTCTTTCATGTGGAGCCACCAAGAACTCTGGCCCCTTCAGTCTTTCTTTCCTTGCCTTTTGGAGCTGGAGACAGTCCCTTTTCCAATGGCCTGGGCAGTCGAAAAGAGGGCAAAGCCCAGGGGCTCTTTCCTGGGGAGGGTAAGCCAAGGTCCCAGCTTTTAGGGACATTGTCTGCTTCAATGACTTGGTTCACTGATCTTATAGTAAGCCCTTTTGAGGGTCCAAGAGGGTGCACTGTTTGGGCATCTCAGTGTTCCCCTTAGATGGCCTCGAGGCTTCAAGTTGCCAGCAACTGCAACTGCTACCAACTGAGCCAGCTGCTTGGACTGTTTGGTCTCACACTGAGCCTTTTCATCTCTTTCTGTCTGGTCATGGTTATTGTAGGCTATGAAGGCAGTTAGTTTCCGGTAACTGAGCCATCAGAGCCTGAGGGCCAAATTTGTTTGTTGAAATTTTTGTAACTTTCACTGATATCTGTAGTAGATTGACTAATAAACTGTTGACTGAGTAAGGCTTGTCCCTCAGAGGTGGAGGAGTTTATGTTGGTGTACTTTCTAAAGTGCTGAATCAATCTTCCCTGAAGGAGAGACCGATTTTCTTCCTTTTCTTGGGTTACGTCTTTTACCTTTTCATAATTTATAGGCTTGATGACACATTTTCATGCCATGTAAAAGACATTGCATCATATGGTCTCTTCTAGCAAGATATGTCTGTTCCACCTGATAGTTCCAGGTTGATTTGGGCTGGGACTGCAGTTGCCCCCACTGAGTGTCCAGCTGGGCTGCCACCATTCCATCAGCATGTCCCTGGGGTGCTAACCAGATTCTGTTTTTCCTCAGGAGTACACCAGGTAGACAGGACAATATGAATGTCCCTCCAATCCAGGTCAAAAGACATTGTCAATGCTTGAAATTCATCTACAAACCAACTGGGGTCTTCAGAGAACCAGTCCATCTTTATTTTACATTGGGCGAGGTCAGTCATGCTAAGAGGGACATGAACCCTAATGGACTGAGCATCATCTCCCTTTGCAACTTCTCTGAGAGGATATAACTTCATGGGGCCTGGATGGTAAGAGGTTCCACTCCTGGTATGCTCTGCAGGGCTGGGCTCCTGTTAGTTATGGTACATAAGGAGGAGGAATAGTAGGGGGACTTTTAGGTAGGGTGGAAGGTACCAGAGGGGATGTCCCGGGGAACCTTGAGATGAGGAGGGGCCTGGTCCCTGGCCTTCATGTCCCTTTGCATTATCTCTTGGGCATGCTGGGAGTGCTGACAGGAAAGGGTCATCTAGGATGTCTATGTTCTGCTGGGGAGTGCTAGAAAAAGGGGAATGAGCATAGCAGATCTTACATGAGCCTCTTTTCTCTGGGTCTTGGTATGGGACCATGAAGGCTTGTATGTAAGGGAGTTCTGTCCATTTTTCCTGGCATTTGCAGAAGAGATCTAATTGAAGGACAGTAATATAATTTAAGGTCCCATTTTCAGACCATGTTTCCCCTTTCTCTAATTTATATTAGGACTGTGCTGTGTTGCAGATGAAAATTAGGTGTTTTGGGGGTTTGTTTTAAACCATCTAATTTGAAGTCCATCCAGTTGGCTAGAATGCAGCCTAGCAGTGAGTCCTTGGAAATGGACAAGGAGTTTCCCATTATGCCTAGAGAAGGAAAAGCAGTGTGCTAGTGCAGTTTAGGCATCCCAACCTGTCCTCCCACTATGGAGTGGACTGAGAATCCATCTACTCATTTAGGGTGAGCTAAGAGGGTGTAAACATAAGAGTGCAGGGGATGCCCTGCACCAATAAGTCTGGCCAGCCTGTCTGGGGCATCCAAGGAGTGGACCAGTGTGGTCCCTCCCATCATGGGCCCATGCCCTCCACCCTGGTGAGAATTTGTTTACTTGTCCAGGCATAGGGAGACATTTAGAGGAAAAGAGGCCCTCAGGGGGAGCTGCTCTGTGACATCTTGGCTGCTGCCCCTTCTTTTTGGGCCAATAAAGGCCATGGTCAATTAAGCCTGGGATGCCATGGTATAAGCCTCATGAGGAAGCATCCAGTTAAAGGACCAAAGATGGTGATTAGAGCAGTGGTCAAGAAGAAAGAAGAAAACACCTTGAGAAGCCAGGGCAATTAGAGGCTGGTCCAGGGGAGGCCACAATGGTCACAGGACCATAGAATAGTTTGCAAGAGGTCCAGTTTGCATTTGGATCAGGTAAGACTGAGGTGCATGGGGAAAGAAGGTGCAGATATCTATAGAGTAGCAGGAAATGAGATGACTGAAAATGAGGACAAATGTCTAAATAGCCATAAAAGAGCAGTGTAAGCATTGGTAATCCCAAATCTGGTTTATAAAATCACAAATGTGGCATTTTGTGGCTGTGTGCACTTGGAAAGCTAAACACTGAATCATGTTATGGATGTCTGGTTCCCCCCAAAAGAGAAAAATCTGAGAAGAGGTGTGTTTATGAAAGTCAGAGGTGAAACAAAGCAAGTCTTACTAGCAACTGAAAACTTACTCCTCTTGGGTTTACGTCTGAGGGTCTTGGTCATGTAGGAGGGGGTACCCAAGAGCGAGTGAGAGAGAGCAAGAGCAAAAAAAAGAGACTTAGGAGTGATGGAGAGGAAAAAAAGGAGGATTCCTGGAAACAGGGTCAGGAAGTGAGCCAAGAACAACCTGGTTGCAAGTCTCACAAAGCAATGCTGTGAAAGGTAGAGACATCCTGGCTGACTTGCCAAGCTGATTCTGGAGGACACCAGGGAGTCCAAGGGAGACCTCAGCCTGATAGCAGGGTCCAGGTCCTTGTCACTGCACAAGAAAGAATTAGAGGGTGAGATAGAAAGATTCAGCAAAGCCCAATAAATTTACTAAGGCAGAATACACACTTGAAGAGAATCAAGATGGCAGAGGAGTGAGTGGAAGTCACACTGACCTCCTCCCAGGACCAACCTGGAATTAAAACTAAACTGAGGAGAAATCACCTAGAAGAAACAACTGAACAACAGCGAGAGAGGAGCCTTGTAACCTCAGAGATAGAAGAATAGGCTTTAGCACAATCTAACTGGTAAAGAGTGCAGTACAGACCTGAGAAAGCAGGCGGGGCACCCACGGTTGGCAGCACCAGAAGGATATTGAAATGGCCAGTTGCATCCCCCTGAGAAGAGCAGGGTCTAAATCAAAAGCGAGGATCTCCAGCCCACAGCATCAGAGCCCAAACAATACAGAGAAAACAACCAACTGCGAAAAGTGGCAGGGTTGCTCTGTCCCAGACACAGGCAGCTGGAGATGCAAAGAATTGTTTGATGGGCGAACGCATAAGTTTTTATTTGCAGCCTCTTACCCTGGTCTCTGGAAAGATGGGGGAAGAGTGGGCTACAGATGCCTGAAGAGAGATTCGGGAAGGAGGCTTTGGGGAGAGAACTGAGAGAGTAGCCGGCAGGATCTCGGTGGTGACTCATCCCCCATGCAGCAGCAGATACCTTGCTCAGGTAGAGACCACTCCCCCTGAGTGGCAGGAGCATCAAAGGACCCAATAGCCCCGCCACCAGGTGGGATTCCACCCCGCTCTGTGCTGTCTAAGCTGCCTGCTGTGTGCAGAGGGGCAGCCACAGACGGTAGATCCTTGGCTAAAAGGGGCACAGAGAAGTCTGGTGACACTTGAGGAGAGACTGGGGACACACGCTTTGGGGAAAGAATAGAGAGAGTAGCCAATGGGATCCCAGTGCGGACTCCTCCCCCATAAGGCAGCAGTGTGAGAGGACCCAATAACCCCACCCCCAAGAGGGACTCTGCCCTGTCCTGAACTAAGGCTGCCTGCTGAGTGCAGACTAATTAGATTAACAGTTGAAGGAGACAGCCACAGACAGTAGTTTCCTGGAAGTTTCAAACAGACTGCCTAAGGTCAGACAGGAACAACATCTGACATCATCAGAGGCAGATCCAGAAAGTAAAAACAATGATTTCCTACCAGAGAAGTTCACACCACAAAGTCAGGAAATCAAGACAGATCAACTTAAAAATCAGAAGCAAAAGAAAAGAGTCTCACAAATAATGGGAAGACAAAGAAATTCACCCCACTCGAAGGGAAAGGAGCAATCCCCAGAAAGAGAACTAAATGAAATAGAGGCCAATAAACTATCAGATACTGAGTTCCAAACAACAGTTCTAAAGAAGCTCAATGAGCTCAGTGAGCTCAGAGAGAATTACCAAAAACTACAGGGAAACTACCAGGAACTTACTGAGTATACTATATGAGCGTGAAAAAGGACATAGAAACTATCAATAAGAGACAAGAGGAAATGAAGAATACAATTTTTGAATCGAAGAGCACAGTAGAAGGAATCAAAAGCAGGCTAGATGAAGCTGAGGACCGAATCAGCAAGTTGGAGGACAAGGTAGAGAAAAGCTCCCAGAAAGAGCAAGAAAATGAAAAAAGACTCAAAAAGAATGAAGAGGCATTTAGGGAAATGCAGGACAACCTGAAACGTGATAATATCCATACAATAGGGATACCAGAAGGAGAAGAGGATGAGGAAGGGATAGAGAACCTGTTTGAAAAAGTCATGATGGAAAACTTCCCTGACTGGAGGAGAGAAAAAGTCACCCAAGTCCAGGAAGCACAGAGGGTCCCATTCAAGAGGAGCCCAATGAGGCCCACTCCAAGACACATCATCATTAAAATGGCAAATATCAAAGACAAACAGAGAATGCTAAAGCTAGCAAGGGAGAAAGAGGTAGTAACATATAAGGGAGCCTTGGTACAGATAGCAGCTGACTTCTCAACAGAAACACTGCAAGCCAGAAGGGAGTGGCAAGAAATATTCCAAGTCATGAAAAGCAAGGGCCTGCAACCAAGACTGCTCTACCCAACAAGGCTTTCAATTCAAATGGAAGGCAAAATAAGGAGTTTCCCAGACAAAAGGCTAAAACAATACACCTCCACCAAAGCAGCATTGCAAAATATGGTAATGGATCTACTTGAAGAAGATGAAGAAAAAGATTCTGTGAATACCCAGTTCCATTCACAGTTGCCCGTACTTGTTATTACCAATATTTTTAATACTTATTAATCTAATTGTGACAGTGTGTTGTTACTTTATTATTTATTGAAACTAAACCTGTTTGAGTATATTTCTTGCCTATTTCTATTATTTTTTTTAAAGCTTTAAATGACTGGTATTCTTTATCCATTTATTGATTAAAGGTTTGTAGAATTGTTTTCCCTAAAAAACAAACAAACAAACAAAAAACCTATTAACCCTTTTTTAGATGTGTGGCAAATACTTTTCTATTCTATTACTTGTCCTTTAACTTTTTTTATATGTATATTACTGTATAGTCTTAAATGTTTAATATAGTCATATTGTCAATATTTATTTTATAGCTTCTGAGTTTGAATATTTGACCTCAGGTCATGAAAAATATTAGTTCTATTTTCCTCTAAAACTTCTTAGATTCTACATGTTGATTTTTAATTCACCTGAATATTTCTTGTATAATGTGTGAAATAGGGGTGTATATTTCTCTTATTTCAAGTAATAGTGGTCTATGCACCTTATTTGTTGAATAAGCTTTATATTACCCATGGATTTGAAATAGCAAATTAATCATATATATATGTATATATATGATTAATCATATATCTCATATATATATAATTAGACATATATATGCATTTGTCTTTAGAATGCTCATTGAAATTCATTGATCTACTTGATTATTTCTGTGCTGGTGTCATGTTGGTTTAATTGCTGAGACTTTATAATGGTTTTAAATTTTTTAATATTTTATAATTAACTTTGACATTTAAAAAATAGATAATATTAATCTTTATTTAAGAAAGAAAGAAAGGGAAAGAGAGAGAAAGATGGAACTCCTACCTTTTGCGACAACATGGATGTAAGTGGGGAATATTAAGCTGCGTGAAATAAGACAGTTGATGAAAGACATATACCATGTGATCTCACCTATAAGTGCACTCTATTCAGCAAAATAAACTAATGAACAAAATAAACCACAGGCAAGGAAACATGGAGCAGACTGAAAGTGACCAGAGGGGATGGGGAAGGAGCACAATGGTGGAAAGAAGGGGAAGGGACTAGACAAAGAACATGTATGAATGACCCATGGACATGGACAACAGAGTGGGAATTGACTGTGGTGGTGTGGGGTGGGGGTGGGATGGTGAGGGAGGTAAAGGGGTAAAAATTGAGACAACTGTAATAGAATAAACATGATTTATAAATTTAAAAAAATTTAAAAATAAAGTAAAATATCAAAGAAAAAAGAAATACACACTTGAGAAGGGAGCACTGGTGAATTTTGAAAATCAGACACCACAATGAAGTATGGATAGAAGGTTTTTTTTTAAATGGCAAAGGTTGGATAGGGTGGTGTTTAGCTTCATTTTTAAGATTGATTTTGAGAGAGAGAGAGAGAGAGAGAAAAACATTGATTTGTTGTTCCACTTAGTTATGCATTTATTGGTTGATTCCTGTATGTGCCCTAACTGGAGACTGAACATCTCAACCTTGACATATTGGGACAATGCTCTAACCAATCAGCTACCCAGCCAGGGCTGGTTATTGGCTTCTGACACTGGTAGGGTGACTGCTGAGTGACTTGTCCTCATCCCTCCTCTTCAGATAGTGATTTCTTTTTTTGTTCTCCAAGAACTGTCATGGTGATGTGGGAGCAGAGTAATTCCAAAACCACGTGCCAATTTATTGTATTATAATGACACTGTTAGTCATTTGTATGTCAATACAGCTGCCGAATTTGGGTGAAACCATTTTTTGTTTCTTTTCACTACATTGGGAGGGGAGAGGAGGGGAACAGGATGCCTGCAAAAGTTGCAGTGGTCCAGCCAGGATGGAAAAGTGGAGGGGTAGAGAAAGCTTGAAGCGTTTGTTTCCTATTCTAACTTTCCTGCCTCTAATGTAGTCTTTCTCAAAATACAGTATTATGCTGTACTCACCCTTCTTGTGTTGATGTGAGATGATAAAATGCCTTCATGATGACATGAAGACAGGTAAATGAGGCATTATTAAGTAAAATAAGTGTTACTTGAACACAAGCACTTACATACCACAGTAGTCGGTGTGATAACAAATCTGATGACTTATATGGCTCCTAGGTGACTTGCGTAGGAGTGTATACAGGGTGGACAAAGGAATGATTCATATTTTTGGATTACAGTTGACCTTAGGTAACCAAAACAGTAGAAAGCAAAACCTCAGAAAAGGGTCAATTGAAATAAATCAAAAATTGCTCATAGCTATGTATGAAGTGTTAGAGCCAGAATATGTGTTGATGTAGGAGTAGGAAGTAAAGGCTGGTTAGAAGATTGTTAGTTGGTAAGACTGAGTCCTTTTGAGAGTCTAAAAATTGCATTTGTCCAGGAAACCCACTATCATTTTTATCTTGCCCTTGACAGATGTTCCTTTCCTCATATATGAAGGAGTACAGGATATGAGTACAGGTCAGGAACCAGCAAACTATTCATTTTGGCAAGTGAAAATGGAAGAAGAGGAAGTGTTTGCCCCATTGCTTGTAGAGAATATTTCCTTCTCTGTCCCAAGGCTTTCTCAGCCAGGGCTAATCTAAGTCATGGTCCCACATATGGAAGAAGAGAGGGGAGAGAGAGAGGAAGGGAAAGAAAAAGATGTGATTCTTTGTTCCTACTGCTCAAGCTACTTGAAGGGGGGAAAAAACCCCAGAAGAAAGGCCATATCCTTGTGTACTTGATCTTTAACCAGGCATGATGATGCCACCCATTTAAATAGTGGCCAATAAAGAGTCCTTGCACTTGAACAACATTATCAGTACTCCTCATCCTAAGGGAAGAAGGAGCCTTAATATTTTAGGCAGTGTGGAGGAGGCAGATTTGAGGACAGGAGTCTGTGAGCTCCTAGCTAGATATCAACAATTGGGAGAGGATGAATTAGAGAAGATCATGAATACCAAACAAAAAAGTTTCAACATTTAAAAAAAATTCTCACTTCATGTTGAATGTTAAATTTCCTTTTCATTTTAGGAATTGGAAAACGACACAGCTTTTCAGCAAGCTGTGAGAACCAGTCATGGCAGAAGGCCTCCTGTAAGTAAATTATTTTCTTTTATTTTTTAATTTTTAAATCATGTTTATTATATTGCAGGTGTCTCAATTTTTCCCCCTTTGCCCTCCTCCACCCATCCCACCCTAACCCCCACTCTCACAGTCAATTCTCACTCTGTTGTCCATGTCCATGGGTCATTCATACATGTTCCTTGTCTAGTCCCTTCCCCTTCTTTCCACCACTGTCCTCCTTCCCCATCCCCTCCAGTCACTTTCAGTCTCCTCCATGTTTCCATGCCTGTGGTTTATTTTGTTCATTAGTTTATTTTGTTGAATAGATTCCGCTTATAGGTGGGATCATATGGTATTTGTCTTTCACCAACTGGCTTATTTCCCTTAGCTTAATATTCTCCACTTCCATCCATGTTGTTGCAAAGGTAGGAGTCCCATCTTCCTTCCGTCCTTCCTTCCATCCTTCCTTACTTCCTTCCTTCCTCCCTCCCTCCCTTCCTCCCTCCCTCTCTCCCTCCCTCCTTCTTTCTTTCTCTCTCTTTCTTCCTTCCTTCCTTTCTTTCTCTCTCTCTCTCTCTCTCTCTCTTTTGCCTTCCTAAATGGACATTGATTTTATTTATTTTTTAATGCCAAAGTCAATTATAATATATTAAAAAATTTAAACGCATTATACAGTCTCAGCAATTAAACCAACATGACACCAGCACAGAAATAATCAAGTATTTCAATGAAATAAAATGAGCACTCTAGAAACAAACGTATATCTTTGTCCAGCAGTATAATATATGATTAAATTGATATTTCAAATCAATGGGGAAAATAAGGTTTATTCAACAAATAAGGTGCATGGACTACTATTAATTGAAATAAAACAAATATAGAGCCCTGTTTCACACATTATACAAGAAATATTCAGGTGAGTTAAAAATCAATATGTAGAATCCAAGGCGTTTTAGAAGAAAATACAAACTAATATTTTTCTTTTTTTTTAATTTTATTTTATTTTTTCAAATACATTTGCTCTGCCTCCCCCCCACCACTTTCCCTTGCCCCCTACCTCCTTCCCTCCCTCAGCTCTTCCCCTTTGGTTTTGTCCATGAGTCCTTGCTATATGTTCTTTGACTTTCCCCTTCCCTTCCTTTTCCCCGCCCCCCTCCCTCCTTCCCTCTTGTCTCTGTTGATTTCTTTTCCTTTCAGTGTTGCTGGTCTTATTTTACTTGCATCTTTGTATTGTTGGTTAGGTTCCACTTATAGGTGAGATCATATGGTATTTGTCTTTCACCCCCTGGCTTTTTTCGCTTAGCATAATGCTCTCCAGTTCCATCCATGCTGTCACGAAGTTTAGTAGTTCTTTTTTTCTTTCTGCTGCATAGTACTCCATTGTGTATATGTACCATTATTTTTTGATCCAATCACCTACTGATGGGCATTTAGGTTGCTTCCAACACTTGGCTATTGTAAATTGTGCTGCGATGAACATTGGGGTGCATAGGTTCTTTTGTATTGGCGTTTTGGTGTTCTTAGGGTATAGTCCCAGCAGGGAAATCACTGGATCAAAAGGCAGTTCCATTTTCAGCTTTCTGAGGAAATTCCACACTGCTTTCCACAGTGGCTGCACCAGTCTGCATTCCCACCAACAGCGTACTAGTGTTCCCTTTTCTCCACAGCCTCGCCAGCACCTGTTGTTTGCGAATCTGTTTATGATGGCCATTCTGATGGTGTGAGGTGGTACCTCATGGTGGTTTTCATCTGCATTTCTCTGATGGCTAGTGATGCTGAGCATCCTTTCAAATGCCTCTGGGCCCTCTGTATCTCCTCCTTGGAAAAGCGTCTGCCCAGGTCCTTTGCCCATTTTTTGATTGGATCGTTTGTCCTCTTGGAGTGGAGTCGAGTGACTTCTTTATATATCTTGGAGATCAAACCTCTATCTGATGTATCATTAGCGAATATATTTTCCCATACAGTTGGCTCCCTTTTCATTTTGCTGATGTTTTCTTAAGCCATGCAGAAGCTTCTTATTTTGATGAGGTCCCACTTGTTCATTCTTTCCTTTACGTCCCTTGCTTTAGGAGACATATCAGTGAAAAAATTGCTGTGTGGGATCTCTGAGAGTTTCCTGCCAATGTTCTCCTCTAGGACTTTTATGGTGTCGCGACTTGTATTTAAGTCTTTTATCCATCTTGAGTTTATTTTTGTGTGTGGTGTCAATTGATGATCCAATTTCAATTTTTTGCATGTAGACATCCAGCTCTCCCAACACCATTTGTTGAAGAGGCTATTATTGCTCCACTTTATGCTTCTGCCCCCTTTGTCAAATATTAGATGCCCATAGAGACCTGGGCTTATTTCTGGGCTTTCTATTCTGTTCCCCTGGTCTATGGATCTGTTCTTGTGCCAGTACCAGATTGTTTTGAGTATAGAGGCTTTGTAGTATAGTTTGATGTCCAGTATTGTGATCCCTCCTACTTTGTTTTTCTTTCTCAAAATTGCTGTGGCTATTCGGGGTCGTTTATGGTTCCATATAAATTTTTGAAATGTCTGTTCTATTTCTGTGAAATATGTCATTGCTATCTTAATAGAGATTGCATTGAATCTATAAATTGCTTTGGGTAGTATGGACATTTTGATGATATTAATTCTTCCAATCCGTGAGCACAGTATATGCTTCCATTTATTTGTGTCTTCCTTAACTTCTTTCTTCAATGTTGAATAGTTTTCTGCATACAGGTCTTTTACCTCTTTGGTTAAATTTATTCCTAGGTACTTTATTTTTCTTCTTGCTATATTGAATGGTATTTTTTTTCTGATTTCTTCTTCTTCTATTTCATTGCCAGTGTACAGAACTGCCTTTGACTTCTGAATGTTGACTTTGTATCCTGCTGTTTTGCCAAATTCACTTATTAGGTTGAGGAGTTTTTTGGTAGAGTCTACAGGGTTCTCTATGTACACTATCATGTCATCTGCAAACAATGATAGCTTTACTGCCTCCTTTCCTATTTGGATGCCTTTTATCTCTTTCTCTTGTCTGACCACTTTGACTAGGACTTCCAATACAATGTTGAAAAGAAGCGGTGAAAGCGGACATCCTTGTCGTGTTCCTGATCTTAGTGGCAAAGATTTCAGTTTTTGCCCATTGAGTATGATATTGGCTGTAGGTTTTTCATATATGGCCTTTATTACGTGGAGGAATGCCCCATTTATTCCCATTTTGCTGAGTGTTTTGATCATAAATGGGTGCTGTACCTTATCGAATGCTTTTTCTGTCTCTATCGAGATGATCATGTGGTTTTTGTCTTTTATTTATGTGATGTATCACGTTTACTGATTTGCATATATTGAACCATCCCTGCATACCTGGGATGAATCCCACTTGATCGTGATGGATAATCTTTTCAATGTATTGCTGGATGCGGTTTGCCAATATTTTGTTGAGGATTTTAGCATCTTTGTTCATCAGCAAAATTGGCCTGTACTTTTCTTTCTTTGTAGGGTCTTTATCTAGTTTTGGGATCAGGGTGATGCTGGCCTTATTGAATGAGCCTGGGAGTCTTCCCTCCTCTTGGATTTTTTGGAATAGTCTGAGAAGGACAGGGGTTAGCTCTTCCTTAAATGTTTTGTAAAATTCTCCTGTGAAACCGGATTTTGTGAATTCTCCTGTCCTGCCCTGGGCTTTTGTGTGTCGGGAGTTTCTTGATCACTGCTTCAATTTCCCCAGCTGTTATCGGTCTGTTCAAGCTTTCTGTTTCTTCCTCCTTCAGTATTGAAAGATTATACTTTTCTAAAAATTTGTCCATTTCATCAAGATTTTCAAATTTCTTGGCATATATAATTGTTCATAGTAGTTTCTGACGATCCTTTGTATTTCTGTGGTATCAGTTGTTATTTCTCCTCCTTCATTTCTGATATTATTAATTTGGGTCCTCTCCCTTTTTTCCTTGATGAGTCTGCTTAAAGGCTTGTCAATTTTATTTATCTTTTCAAAGAACCAGCTTCTGGATTGGTTGATCCTCTGAATTGTTCTTTTCGTCTCTATGTCATTCAATTCTGCTGTGATCTTGATTATTTCCTTCCTTCTCCTTGCTCTGGGATTTATTTGTTGTTGCTTCTCCAGTTCTTGAAGTTGTAGTGTTAGGTCTTTTATTTGAACTGTTTCTATCTTTTTTAGGTAAGCCTGTATTGCTATGAACTTCCCTCTCAGGACAGCCTTTGCTGTGTCCTATAGGTTTTGGACTGTTGTCTGTTCATTTTCATTTGTTTCCAGAAATTTTTTGATCTCTTATCTCATTGTTGACCCATTCATTGTTTAATAGTCTACTGTTCAGTCTCCATGAATTTGCAAGTTTTTGAAGTTTCTCTTTGAGGTTGATTTCCAGTTTCAAGCCCTTGTGTTCCGAGAAAAAGTTTGGTATTATTTCAATTTTCCTGAATTTGCTGAGGCTTGCTTTGTGTCCTATCATGTGGTCTGTCTTTGAAAAACTGCCATGAGCATTTGAAAAGAATGTGTATTTTTCTTCTTTGGGATGTAAGGTTCTATATATGTCAGTTATGTCTTTTTGATTCAGTGTGTCATTCAGCTTCACAATATGTTTATTAATGTTTTGTTTGGAAGATCTGTCCATTTTTGACAGTGGGGTGTTGAAATCCCCTACTATCAGTGTGTTGCTGTCTATATCGTTTTTGAAATCATCCAACAATTTCCTTATAAACTTGGGGGCTCCTATATTGGGAGCATAGAAGTTTACAATGTTAATATCTTCTTGATAGATTCTTCCTTTAAGTATGACAAAGTGTCCCTCTGGGTCTCTTTTTATGGCCTTTGTTTTGAAATCTACCTTGTCTGATACAAGTATGGCAACCCCTGCCTTTTTCTCATGACCATTTGCTTGGAATGCTTTTTTCCATCCCTTTACTTTCAATCTGTGTAGGTCTCTTGCTTTGAGGTGGGTCTCTTGTAGGCAGCATATGTGTGGTTATGTTTTCTTATCCATTCAGCTACCCTGTGTCTTTTGATTGGGGCATTTAGTCCATTCACATTGAGAGTTATTACTGATAAAACTTACTTATTTTTCCTCTTTGTACCTGTGTCCCTCTCTCTCTCATTCTTTTCCTTCATCTGCTTAAACCAGTCCCCTTAACATATCTTGGAGTGCTGGTTTGGTAGAGATGTATTCTTTTAGCCTTGTCTTGTCTGGGAAACTCCGTATTTCTCCTTCTATTTTAATTGAGAGCCTACCTGGGTAGAGCAGCCTTGGTTGTAGGCCCTTGCTTTTCATGACTTGGAATATTTGTTGCCATTCCCTTCTGGCTTGTAGTGTTTCTGTTGAGAAGTCAGCTGCTAGGCGTATCGGGGCCCCCTTGTATGTTACTTTCTCCTTCTCCCTTGCTGCCTGGAGGATTCTCTCTTTGTCTTTGAGAGTTGCCATTTTAATGATGATGTGTCTTGGAGTGGACCTCCTTGGGTCCCTCTTGAGTGGGGTCCTCTGTGCCTCCTGGATCCATGAGAGCCTTTCTCTCCTCAAATGAGGGAAATTTTCCATCATTACTTTTTCGAGGAGGTTCTCTATCCCTCGCTCCTCTTCTTCTCCTTCTGGTATCCCTATTATCTGGATATTATTACGTTTCAGGTTGTCCAGCATTTCCCTAAATGCCTCTTCATCTTTTTTGAGTCTTTTTTCCATTTCTTGTTCTTTATGGGAGCTTCTTTCTACCTTATCCTCCATCTCACTGATTCGATCCTCGGCTTCATCCAGCCTGCTTTGGATTCCTTCTACTGTGTTCTTCAATTTAGAAATGGTATTCTTCATATCCTCTTGTGTCTTTTTGATAGTTTCTATGTCCTTTTCCAGGTTGATATAGTTGTTGTAAAATCCTGATAGTTTCTCTGCAGTTTCTAATAGTTATCTTTGAGCTGGCTGAGCTCATTGAGCTTCCTTAGAATCATTGTTTTGAATTAAGTATCTGATAGTTCCCTTACCTCTATTTCAATTAGCTCTCTCTGTGGGGAATCCCCTTTTCCACTCATTTGGGGGGAACTTCTTTTTCTTCCCATTTTTGTGAGAGTCTGTTAAGTAATTTACTTATTTTTTTTTTATTTATTTTTGCTTCTGCTTCAATTTGGCTGTCTAGATTTCCTGACTTTGTGGATTATACTTCTATGGTTGTAGGTGCATCTTTTTATTTATTTATGTATTTATTTTCCCCTTTACTTTTCTTTCTGGGCCTGCCTCTGATGATGTCAGTTGTTGACCCTATATGACTGTGGGTTGTTTGTTTGAGCCTTTCAGGAGTCTACTGTCTGTGTCTGACTCCTGCTTGGGGCAGCTCTGTGACCCCTGCAGTCGGGGTGGACTATATTTTGGGATCACTCTGCACTCTGGCGCTGGCTCCTTGATCGCGCTTCCCGGCCTGGCAGAATACCCTCCCCGCCTGGGCTCTCACGTGCTTGCCTCAGCCCATGGGGCTTATTCGCGACCTCTCGTACTCGTTTGGCCTCCCTGGCCGGCAAACTCCCCAGCACTGGTCAGTTTAGGGTCTTCTATTGTGTGTTTTCCCCGCTTTTGGCTCTTTGGGTGCGCTGCTTGCCCTTGCCAAATGGGGACTAGGGAAATGGGAGGAAGTCAGCTCCAGGACTCTCCCCTTAATCCTGTCTCCGGTCTCTCCTCCAGGGACTCTGGGCAGCTCTGTGACCCCTTCGGCCGGGACCTACTAATTTTGTCAGCCGCTCCGCAATCATGGGCCGGGCGGGTCAGTTTACCCCTGCCCTTGCCGCTCTGTGCAGTCCCTCACAGGCAGTATCGGTGCCAATCTGTGGGAGGCCTTTCCGGCTGGTGCAAGCATTCGCCAGCCTGCGCGGGTCACACACACGCTCGCCAACCCTCTCCGGTCACTCAGCGCAAGTGTGCGCACCTGCACTGGGTTGTTTTGGGGTGTCTGTTGTGTGCTTTTCAGCTTTTGGCTCTTTGGGGGGTGCGGCCTCTTCCCGCACAATGGAGACTACGGCAAGGAGAAGGAGTCAGGACTCCCCCGTTCCTCCTCTCGTTCTTTTCCCTCCGCCTCCGTTTCTAGTCTCCCCTCAGGGGTCTCTGGGCAGTTCTGTGGCCCCTTCGGCCAAGGATCCACCCTCTGTGCAGACTGTGTTTCAATCGCGGGCAGTCTAGTTCGTGAGCGCCCCGCTTCTGCCTCTTTGAGGTCGTACCTTTCCAGCCCACAATGGAGACTACAGAACCAGGAGGGAGTTGGGACTCTTCGGTTCCTCCTCCCATTCTTTCCCCAACGCCTCTGTCTCCAGTCTCTCCTCAAGGCTATCCCAGACAGTCTGCACTTAGCCCCCCAGCTCACTCGCGCACAAGCTGTGTGCAGAGTACACAAAAGGCAGCTTAACTGATTCCCTTATGCCTGAGCGAGATGGTAGCTGCAGACTGGGAGGTGCGTTATCACGAGGCTCCACCGGCTGTCCTGTCAGTTCTCTTCACAAAGTTTTCCTCACCAGTCTTTTCCCAGGCACCAGCCCACCCTGCTGCCGCCTCTACCCAGAGATCACGGAGGGTGGCTGCCACTGCAATTTTTGTGTTGGCCCTTTAAATGTCTCTTTGCATCCCCAGCCACCTGTGTCGGGCAGAGAGCGCCCCTAAGCTTTTCAGGGTTGCGTTTTGTCTGTATTTTCTTGGTTTTAGCTGCTGTAGTTTAGGGGTTCCTGTTTATGATTCAGACCCTTTTCTTCTCGGGGGAATCTAACTGGCCGTTTCAATGTCCCTCTCTTGGTAGTGCCTGTGGGCACCCAGCCCACCCTCTCGGCCTCCACCACACTTCTCACTCGTTGGGATGTGTGAGAGTAGAATCCACTGTCCGCGGCTCCAAGGCTCCTCTCCCACTATCGTTCCATTGTTTTCTAGGTGTTATCCACTATTCAGTCGCAATTCCAGTTTGGTCTGGGGAGGAGGTCAGCGTGACTCCCATTCACTCCTCTGCCATCTTCCTAATCCTCACAAACTAATATTTTTCTTACCCTGAAGTAAAATATTCAAACTCAGAAGCTATAAAGTAAAATATTGACAATATGACTATATTAAACATTTAAGACTATACAGTAATATACATATAAAAAAAGTTAAAGGACAAGTAATAGAATAGAAAAGTATTTGCCACACATCTAAAAAAGGGTTAATAGGTTTTTTGTTTGTTTGTTTGTTTTTTAGGGAAAACAATTCTACAAACCTTTAATCAATAAATGGATAAAGAATACCAGTCATTTAAAGCTTTAAAAAAAATAATAGAAATAGGCAAGAAATATACTCAAACAGGTTTAGTTTCAATAAATAATAAAGTAACAACACACTGTCACAATTAGATTAATAAGTATTAAAAATATTGGTAATAACAAGTACGGGCAACTGTGAATGGAACTGGGTATTCACAGAATCTTTTTCTTCATCTTCTTCAAGTAGATCCATTACCATATTTTGCAATGCTGCTTTGGTGGAGGTGTATTGTTTTAGCCTTTTGTCTGGGAAACTCCTTATTTTGCCTTCCATTTGAATTGAAAGCCTTGTTGGGTAGAGCAGTCTTGGTTGCAGGCCCTTGCTTTTCATGACTTGGAATATTTCTTGCCACTCCCTTCTGGCTTGCAGTGTTTCTGTTGAGAAGTCAGCTGCTATCTGTACCAAGGCTCCCTTATATGTTACTACCTCTTTCTCCCTTGCTAGCTTTAGCATTCTCTGTTTGTCTTTGATATTTGCCATTTTAATGATGATGTGTCTTGGAGTGGGCCTCATTGGGCTCCTCTTGAATGGGACCCTCTGTGCTTCCTGGACTTGGGTGACTTTTTCTCTCCTCCAGTCAGGGAAGTTTTCCATCATGACTTTTTCAAACAGGTTCTCTATCCCTTCCTCATCCTCTTCTCCTTCTGGTATCCCTATTGTATGGATATTATCACGTTTCAGGTTGTCCTGCATTTCCCTAAATGCCTCTTCATTCTTTTTGAGTCTTTTTTCATTTTCTTGCTCTTTCTGGGAGCTTTTCTCTACCTTGTCCTCCAACTTGCTGATTCGGTCCTCAGCTTCATCTAGCCTGCTTTTGATTCCTTCTACTGTGCTCTTCGATTCAAAAATTGTATTCTTCATTTCCTCTTGTCTCTTATTGATAGTTTCTATGTCCTTTTTCACGCTCATATAGTATACTCAGTAAGTTCCTGGTAGTTTCCCTGTAGTTTTTGGTAATTCTCTCTGAGCTCACTGAGCTCATTGAGCTTCTTTAGAACTGTTGTTTGGAACTCAGTATCTGATAGTTTATTGGCCTCTATTTCATTTAGTTCTCTTTCTGGGGATTGCTCCTTTCCCTTCGAGTGGGGTGAATTTCTTTGTCTTCCCATTATTTGTGAGACTCTTTTCTTTTGCTTCTGATTTTTAAGTTGATCTGTCTTGATTTCCTGACTTTGTGGTGTGAACTTCTCTGGTAGGAAATCATTGTTTTTACTTTCTGGATCTGCCTCTGATGATGTCAGATGTTGTTCCTGTCTGACCTTAGGCAGTCTGTTTGAAACTTCCAGGAAACTACTGTCTGTGGCTGTCTCCTTCAACTGTTAATCTAATTAGTCTGCACTCAGCAGGCAGCCTTAGACAGCTCAGGACAGGGCAGAGTCCCTCTTGGGTGTTGGTTTACTGGGTCCTCTCACACTGCTGCCACTCAGGGCTGTGGTCTCTGCCTGAGCAAAATGGCTGGTGTCTTATGGAGGAGGAGTCAGCACTGGGACCATGCAAGCCACTCTCTCAGTTCTCTCCCCAAAGCCTCCATCCCCAGTCTCTCCTCAAGTGTCTCTAGACTATGCCCCCTTTAGCCAGGGATCTATTATCTGTGGCTGCCACTCTGAAGTCAGCAAGTGGCTCAGACAGCACAGGGCAGGGTCAAATCCCACCTGGGGGTAGGGGTATTGGATCCTCTGATGCTGCTGCCGCTCAGGGGAGTGGTATCTGCCTGATCAAGATGGCTGCTGCCACATGGGGGATGAGTCAGTACCAGGATCCCGCTGGCTACTCTCTCAGTTCTCTCCCCAGAGCCTCCTTCCCCAGTCTCTCCTCAGGCGTCCCTAGCCCACTCTGCCCCCATCTTTTCCAGAGACCAGGGTACATGGCTTTAAATAAAAATTTATGCATTGGCCCTTTGAATGGCTCTTTGCATCTCCAGCCTCCTGTCCCTGGCAGAGAGCAGTTCTGCCTCTTTTTACAGCTGGTTGTTTCTTGTGTACTCTTTGGGCTCTGGTGCTGTAGTCTGGAGATCCCTACTTTTGGTTTAGACCCCAGTCTTCTCAGGGGGATCCAACTGGTCATTTCAATATCCCTCTGGTACTGCCACCCATGGGCACCCCGCTCGCCTTCTTGAGTCTCTACGGCACTCCTTATCAGTTAGATTGTTCTAAAGCTGATTCTTCTGTCTGTCCAAGGTTGTAAGGTTCCTATCTTGCTATTTTTCAGTTGTTTATTCCAGGTGATTTCTCCACAATTTAGTTGTAATTCCAGATTGGCCCTGAAAGGAGGTCAGCTTTGTCAGTCTTGTTTACCTTTTCAAAGAACCATTTCTTCGTTTCATTGATCTTTTGTATTGTTTTATTTTTTTTTAATCTCTTTGTCATTTATTTTCACTCTGATCTTTATTATTTCCTTCCTTCTACTTAACTCTGGACTTTGTTTTTTGTTCGTTTCCTAGTTCTTTGAGGTTTCTTGTTGGATTGTTTATGTGAGATTTTTCTTGCTGTTTGAGGTAGGCCTGTAATATTATGAACTTCCCTCTCAGGACTGCTTTCATTGTGTGCTATAGATTTGGGGTCGTCGTTTGTTTATTTTCATTTTTTTCCAGGTAATATTTTATTTCTTCCGTGATCTCATTATTACCCATTCATTGTTTAATAACATGCTTTTTAACCTCCATGCGTTTGAATGTTTTTCAATTTTTTGTTGTTGTTGCTCTTGATTTTTAGTTTCATACCATTGTGATCAGAGAAGATACTTGATATGATTTCAGTCTTCTTGAATTTGATAGGACTCATTTTGTGTCCTGACATGTGCTCTTCTTTTGAGACTGTTCCATGTGCACTTGAGAAGAATGTATATTATGCTACTTTGGGACAAAATGTTTTGTAAGTATCAATGAAATCCATCAGATGCATTGTGTTGTTTAAAGTCGCTGTTACTTTGTCAGTCTTTTGTCTGGAAGATTTGTTCATTGATGACAGTGGGATGTTAAAATTTCCTGCTGTGACTGTATTTCTGTCAATCTATTCCTTAATGCCCACCAATTTTCTTTATATATTTAGGTGCTTCTATGTTGGATGCATATGTTTTTAAGGGTTTTATCTTCTTGTTGGACTGCTCTCTCAAATATTATGTAGTGACCTTCTTTGTCTCTAGTTATGGGCTTTGTTTTGAAGTCTATTTTTTCAGATATAAGTGTTTCTATACCAGTCTTTTGTTCATTTCCATTTGCATGGAATATTTTCCCATCCCTTGAATTTAGTCTCTGTACATCTTTTTTTTTCTGCGGTGGGTCTCTTATAGACAGCATATATATGGGTGATGTTTTCTTATCCATTCAGCTACCCTATGTATTTTGATGGAGTATTTAATCCATTCACGTTTATGGTTTTTATTGACAAGTAGTTATTTATTGCCATTTTATTCTTTATACCTGTGTTTCACTCTCTATATTTCTTTTTCTTGTTAAGTTAGGCCTTTTAGTAATTCTCGCAGTACTGGTTTGGTTGTAATGAATTCCTTTAACCTTTTTTTTTTTTTTTTGGTCTGGGAAGCTCTTTATTTCGCCTTCACTTTTAAATGATAGTCTTGCTGAATAGAGTAGTCTTGGTTGCAGGTCCTTGCTTTTTATCATTTTAAATATTCCGTTCCAGTCCCTCCAGTCCCTCCTGGTGTTTCTGTTGAGAAATCAGCTGATAGCCTTATAGGAGCTCCATTGTAGTTAACTGTCTCTCTCTTGCTGCTTTGAAGATCTATCATTGTGTTTAACCTTTGCCATTTTAATTATGATGTATCTGATATGGGTTTCTTTGGGGTCATCTTGATTTAGACTCTCTGTGCTTCCTGAACTTGGGTGACTTTTTCCTTCACCAGGTTAGGGAAGTTTTCAGCCATTATTTCTTCAAACAGTTTATGAATCCCCTGCTCTCTCTCTTCTCCTGGAACCCCTATGATGCTGATGTGGTTATCCTTGATATTGTCCCAGAGGTCCCTTAGACTTTTCTCATTTTAAAAAATCTTTCTTTTTGATGTTTTGCTTGGTGCTTACTGTTATCTTGTCCTCTAAATCACCGATTTGATCCTCTACTTCATCTAACCTGCTGTTGATTCCTTCTAGTGGATTCTTCATTTCTGACTCATTCTATTTCAGTTTATGTGTCCTTTAATGCTTACTGTCTCATTAAGTTCTCACTGAGATCATCCATTCTTTCCCTGTGGTCCTTGAGTATCCTTGTAGCCATTGTTTTAAACTCTGCATCTGGCTTTTTCGTTGCTTCCATTTCATTTCATTCTCTTTCTGGGAGGTGTTCTTGTTCTTTCATTTGGGGCATATTTCTTTGTCTCCCATTTTGTCTCTGTGTAGTAGATAGATCTGCTGTGACTTACAAACTTGTTATGCTGACTTTATGATGAAGGTGTTTTGTTGGGATCAGGGGTACAATCTCCTAGATTACTTTGAGTCCCATGCTCCAGGAATGTTCCTTGTGGGTTATGTGTATCCTGCTGTTGTAGATGAGTCTTGAATGCTGTTGGCCCTTTTGTGGGTAGAGTTAACCCTTCAGGCTGGCTGACCCTAAGGGTAAACCTCAATCACCATGAATGAGATGCCATGCAGGGGCTGTCCCTTTAGGTAGAGTTGTTCCCATCAGGGTCTGATGCCTGCTGGCATTCCCCTTTGGGTGTGCCCCTTGTGTGGCCACTTGGGTCAAGCTCTGGGGTGGTCTGAAGCCCACCACTAGTTGTGTTGGTTCTGGGTCCACTTGGGCATGGTTCAGGTACAGGTCAATGTCAGATGTGTGTGTAATCAGTCTTGGAGTTACTATGCTGTTTACTGCTTGTGGTTGTGTCTGCTGGACCTGGGTGTGCATGGGAGGGGCCAATCTGTGCATAAGGGTTGACTTCCTCCAGCTTGGAACAGGGGGCAGATCTGTAAAAGGACTGAGGCTCCCTGTGTTCTGCCTCCACCTGTCAGCTACTCCACCTCCCCTTGGAGTTGCCTGGTCTTCCTCTAGAGTCTTTCAAAGAAGACTAGAGTGGACCCAGGCTGGGCATGAACCAAGCTCCTTCCACAGTTTGGGAGCTTGGTAGGGCATGGCAACTAGGGTTGGGAGAATAGGGCTAGTGTGACCCCTACCTGGAGATCATGCAGTCAGGCACTCAATGAGAGGAAAGTTGCCCCTACTCCAGAACTAAAGCACTCAGTTTCTGCCAGAGTTTTCAACTCTAGTTCCCCCTAGGGGCACTCATGGTAGGTTCAGAATGGGTACAGCCAGATGTCTCCTCTGCCAGAGCAAACTCAGCCACCCAGGGTTCAGGGAAACAGATCAAAAGAATCTCTCCCATTGGGGTAATGCTGACCTAGGCTGCAGGACTAGGCTAAGCACAACAGCCTCAGAAGGAATCACTTTTTTAATGTCCCCACATTGAGCTGCCCTTCCTTCTCCCCACAGAACTGAGCCCAGTGGAGCAGAGTTTCCAGAACTTGGCAAGGCTGATCCGAGCAGTCTCCCATTGAGGGAGATGCCCACAAGCCTATAGGAAGTGGGCAGGTACTTCTTTCCCTTTCCAGGATAGTCCAGACTTAAGCTTACCAGGGAGATATGAATGGCCCTCCTCACTGCGATGTAGCCACCACACCCCAGTCCCCACCCATCTGGTTCTCAGACAGAAATCTTCCCTGTAAGACATTGTCCAGAAGTCCCAGCTCTGCACGACACTCTGGTTCCCTGCTCAGCTGAACTCAGCAGGACGAGGCCAGCTAAGCGATTCAACAGGTGGAGCGAGGGGCACCCTCCATGCACTCAAAGTGGGGCACATGGTCCCTCTTTCCAAAGCCACACAGTTTAGTCATTGTCTGGGTTTCTGCCAAGAACCTTCCCAGAATAAGAGGACCCCAAATAAGAGGACCCAGAATAAGAGGACTCATTGCTGGCTGTAGCTAGCACACCCCTCCGCAGGACCTGAGTATGGCAGAGTGGGCTCACCAGCAGTCAGAGACCAGACACTGCACTCCCCAGGCTGGTGCTATAACAATAGGAGTGCTCGTCCCTGAAAAGGTGGCATCTGGGTCTCCCAGGCAGGCTGAATGCTATGCAGACTCCTCTTCCTGTCTCTGTTGCTCTGGGTTGGGGATCCCTGCATGGGGTTAAGACCTTAACTTCCTGAGGCGGGGGCAGGAGTTTTGCAGCCCCAATATCCCTCTGGTCACTGAGCACCTGGTGCAGAAACTAGCCCTTTTCACATTTCTGCCCTTCTTACCAGTCTGTGGGGCTTCTTTTGTAAATCTTTGGTTATATTTAAATTCAGCTAGCCTTCAGTTTATTATTTAGGTTGATTGCTCTACAATTTAGCAGGAAATCTGGTCTAGGGCCAGCAGCAGGTTAGTGTAGGTTCCACCTACTCTTCAGCCATCTTGGAATCATCTCTACTGCCTATGTATTGTGATAATGCTGCTGTGAATATGGCTGTGCACATATCATTTTGAGACCCTGTTTTTAATCATTTGGATAAATACTCAGAAGTGGAATTGCTGGATCATATGGTAATTCTGTTTTTAATTTTTTGAGTAATCTCCTTACTGTCTTCCATAGTGGATCATTTTATAATCCTAGTAACAGTGCACAAATGCTCCAATTTCTCCACATACTTGTCAACACATGTTATTTTCTTCTTCTTTTTTGTTTTTTTGGAGAGTAGCAATTTTAATAGGTATGAGGTGATTCCCATTGTAGTTTTGATTTGCATTTCTCTGATGATTAGTGACATTCAGTATCTTTTCATATGCTTGTTAGCTATTTGTATATTATCTTTGAAGAAATGTCTATTTAATTTCTTGGCCCATTTTTTAAGTAGGTTATTTGATTTTTTTGTTTTTGTGTTCTAACAGTTCTTTATATATTCTGGATATTAATCCCTTATCATTTGTATGATTTGCAAATATGTTATCCCATTCTGAAGGTTGCCTTTTCAATGTGTTGATTATGTCCTTTGATGCACAAAACTCTAAGAGTTTCATGTCGTTCCATTTGTCTATTTTTGCTTTCATTGCCAGTGCTTTTGGTGTCATAGCCAAAGAAGCCCAATATCATTAAACTTTTCCCCTAGGTTTTCTTCTAGGAGTTTTATAGTTTTAGGTCCTATATTTAGGCCTTTTATCCATTTTGATTAACTTTTGTGTATGGTGTAAGATAAAGGTTTAACTTCATTCTTTTGCATGTGGATGTCCAGTTTTCCCACCATTATTTGTTGAAAAAACTGACCTTATCCCTTTGTGTGGTCTTGGCACCCTTGTTGAAGATCATTTGACCATATACATGAGGGTTTTTTCCTGGGCTTTTTTTCCTGATTCATTGGTCTATTTTTCTGTTTTTATGCCAGTACCATACTGTTTTATTACTGTAACTTTGTAATCTGTTTTGAAATCAGGAAATATGAGTTCCCCAACTTTGTTCATCCTTTTAAAAATCGTTTTGTCTATTCAGGGTCCCTTCAGATTCCAAAGGAATTTTAAAATGAATTTTTCTATTTCTTCAAAAGATGACATTGGGATTTTGTTAGGAATTGGACTGAATCTATAGATTGTTTTTGGTAGTATAGACATCTTAACAATATTGTTTTCCAATCCATGAACATGGATGTCTTTTCATATATATGAGTTTTCTTTAACTTCTTTCAACAATGTTTTCTAGTAATATTTTATATTAAAGAATTTTTAGGCTTTTGAGAATATAAATATTATTTATGCAATATGTTTACCTCAGTCCCTCATTGTTTAAAAGATATTTGTCTTTCTAATATTTAAGGTTACATAAACTTTGAGCCTTCAAAACATTGGGGCTTAATTTACAAATTACTACTCCTCCCTGGGATTAATGACCCTCAATTAATTAATATGTATTCTATCAGTACACTAATTGCTAGCATGATTTTTTTCAGTATTATTAAATTTTTGTGTATGTCATTCAAAGTATAGATTTCTGATTTGTACCATGCATGGAATCTACCAAGCTTCTTTTGTAGTTGAAAATGAACAAGGTGGGTACTAAGTGAAATAATGAAGTATAGAAAGTTCTGTAAGGAAGAGTATAAGTTGTTATGGGATCATAAATGAAAATTATCTGTCACTGGGACAATCAGAATAGGCTGCTTAGGATAAATTTACATTTGACTGTTAAAGGGTATGTACAGTTAAGACTGACCTTGAGATAAGAAAGGAAAGATATGACAGGTGAGGGTGTCAGGTAAATAAAGGAAGAGACAGGGTAGGATCCACTCTATCTGAAGAGGTCTGACTAATGCTAAAAGAAATGATTTAGTCATTTGTAAGTAGTTGAAAAGAATAATAGTATAGGTATAATATACATATAAAGATGTGTATATATATATACCTTTCCTTCAGTTTGTTCTCATAGAAAAAAGTCCTGAGACCCTATCCTTTTCAGCTTTTTCTAAGACCTGTTATCTGTCAATTAGGTCAAGTTTTTAAGTGTTCTTTTAAAATTGATTTTAGAGAGGGAGGGAAGAAGGGGGAGAGAGTGAGGGGGAGGGAAAGGAACATTGATTTGTTGTTCTTTTTATTTGTACATTCACTGGTTGCTTGCTGTATGTGCCCTCACCAGGGATCAAACTGGCAACCTTGGTGTATCAGGAGTAGGTTCTAACCAACTAAGCTACCCAGCCAGGGCTTTAATGTTTTGTTGTTGTTGTTGTTGTTGTTGTTGTTGTTGTTGTTGTTTCTAGAGAGAGGGGAAGGGAGGGAGAGTGAGAGACTGCATTCTCCTACGCTTCCTGACAAGGGCATGCACCCTGACCTGGAATTGAACTCGCAACCCGGGCATGAACCCTGACTAGGAATCAAACTAGAACAATGTTTTTTAAGTGTCTTATATTTTTACTGATTTGGAGGAGGGGGCTATTGACTACTTATTAATAAAAAGGTATGATTGTGGATCTATTACCTTTTTTAGTTTTTCACTTTATATATTTAGAGCAAAAATATTTGGAAATGTTATTTTTCATGGTTAATTGAGACTTTTATTGTTTTGTCTTTCTATCTCTAGTAATGCTGTTTGTCTATTTTGTCAGATATAAGTATATTAATGTACCTGTATTAATATACTTGCCCTCTTTTGTCCAGTGTTTGCATGATATGTCTTTCCCAATCTTTAACTTCCAACTTTTCCATATCTATATATAGTCAAGACATGTTTCTTAGCAGCATGTCATTGAGTTTTGCTTTGTAAATATAGTCTGATAATCTTATTGTTTTAGTGAAGTATTTAGCCCATTTACATGTAATGGAATTACTGGTTTGGCTTAAATTTATTATTGTATTACTATTTGCTTTTCAATTTTTCAGCTTCTTTTATGTTTCATTTTCTTTCTTGCCTTCTTTTGTTTGTTTTTTATTATTCCATTTCCCCCCTCTGATATCTTGGGAGTTTATAGCTTTAACCAATCTTTTAGTATTTTCCTAAAGATTATAATACCCGTTTTTAACTTATTAGGATCTAGTATAAATTTGTTTTTTACTAAATAAATAAATTTGTTTGTTTTACTTTCCTGGACAATGCTAGGAATTTCCTGGACATTTTGAGTTATTTTCACCTATTTTTTAGTTCTAGAATTTTCATACTTTTTTATACCTTCCCATTCTCCACTAAAATTATCAATCTTGCATTTTAGCTCATTAAACATATTAAGCATAGTTATGTTAAAATCTGTGTCTGATACTTTTCATTATATGAGGTCTGTCCATAAAGTGTCCAGCCATGTGCTATGAAAACTAGAGACATTTAATGAAGAAGATGCAAGATACAAGAAACACTGAACATAGGACAATGATGCCTCAGTCCCCTTCAAAGCAGGAATCTTGGAGCCTCACACAGTTCTCCCAGTCACCATCAGCTGCCTGTCATATTTGCCTGAATCTCATCAAAGGTCTGAAATCTCTTCCCTTTCAAAGGCAATTTTAGTTTTTGGAAAAGTCAGAAGTTGCAGAGCACCAAATCTGGCCTGTAGGGGCCTGAGTCACCTGGGTGATTTGATGTTTCACCAAAAACTCTGCATGAGACGGGATGCATGAGTGGGCACATTGTCATGATGAAGCTGCCAACCACCAGTTGCCCATAGCTGTAGCCTTCTGAGTCATCCAAATAGTTTCCACAGTGGAATGTTCAAGCACAATGCAAAATCTGATGCAGATCCATTGCTCTACTCAGTCATTTTGAATACGACGGCCACACAGTACACATGCTTTCTCAGTGACACATACTGCTCTCACTGACTAGTACAGTGAAGTTGTCATTGTTCATGCATGCACATTCCAGTCCACTCTCCTTGGCTGCCAGGTTGCATCTATGTCACACAAACAGTTCTCGTTATATTAACAGTGGTTGGACTTTTTCTGGACAGACTTCGTGTAGACTTACATTGTCTCTAAAACCAGGAAGAGACCTGTTGTCAAATAGGAGGCAAGACTGCCAAACCAAAAGCCAGAAAAACAAAAGAATGAAAAGAAATCCAGAAAGTGATACACATGAGGTCTGTCCAAACAAAAATTTTTAGAGACAATGTAAGGTGATCCTAAATTGGACTTCAGTTTTTATGTGGGCTGGTATACTTCTAACTTAACTTCTCAGTGTTAGCCTTTTGAGATCACAGTCTAAAGCTGGGATTATTACAAGGGTGAGCCCCTAACTCCAGTGTTTATCTCCTTAGGCCTGTGAATCTACAAAAAGCTATATACAGCTTCTTAGCCATGCCTTTGGAATAAGCAGATGCCTGTAGGAAAAAAGCAGATCCTAACACAGGCTCACCTCTCAAGTCCTCCCCTTTCCTTATCTGGAGACCTTGTAATTCTTTACTGCCTTACTGGTTCTCTAAAAGTATTCAAATTGATATTTTACACAATTATTTTCATTCCCAGGTTATTAATTCATAGTGGAAATGTTATTTAAAACAGTAATTCATCATAGCCAGAAGTAGACTTTCTGTATTGATATTTTCATCGAATATTTCAAATAAATATGCCTAACAACTGGCATGTTTATGTCAATTTAACCTACATGGTCCTGTTTGATTCCAACTACAATTCTGTGATCAGCATACCTTGCATCCTTATTTCAGATGTGAGAAACTTTAAGTGCAAAGAGATTGCAGAGATTGCTAAAAGCTAGCAGAGAGAGAGCTGACATTGAAACCCAGATTCTCTGGCTCTAAATCCTGTCTATTGTTAGACCTCGTGGCTGGCAGTAATAAGTATGCATGATAAATGATGGAAGCAACCATGAAAACTGATCTTTGCTATAGGCACCTTGGGTCATCTTAAAATCCCTTTTCTCCTGTGAAATGAATCCAGAATAATAAGTCTCCTTCTCCATACCTAAAATTCCTGAGCTCCTTAATATGTAGGATAATTTAAAAGGAAATCATTCTAAATATTATATAAACATTTCTCTATTGACAAGTCTGTATTTCCCACTTCTTTTCCTGTTTTCTATTGTGTAGCCTAATCTGAATTCTATTAACTATGTTTTTTTTTCCTCCGCAAGATAACTGCTAAAATACCAAGCACAGCAGTTACTAGACCTGTAGCTACTGGATATGGGGTAGGTTTTCTTAAGCTGAAAATATTAAGATGCTTTTTCATATATAGAAGTTCATTTTAGGCAGTTCTTAATAATTTTGGCTATCTTTCAGTCCATGCCCCAGATATATTTTCTGTTTTGAATAGTTATGAACAGTATAAAGTCTCATTTGATTAATAGCTTTGAATATTCTAGTCATTTTGATCATAAATATATCAAAAAATAGTTTATTACCTTTTTCTAATTGTAAACTTTGTGTGTGTTGGTTGACTTCTCTTCATTTTTATATTTAATATAACCAAGTCTCATGTGTACTCCATTCATACATTTTATGTGAAGTTACATGTTATATAAATGTAAATATGTTGGTAATTTTTCAAAAACTTACTAATTAAATCATTAAAAAGTAAAATCTGGGGATATAAGGGGACTAAATGGTAACAAAAATATTAAATAAATAATATAAAAAGTAAAATTTAAGAAAAATTTCAAAGGCATATATTTGGGCATTACTTTTATTTGTGGTATTTGGAGGAAAGATGCTATATAAAAATCCATAAAGGAAAATCTTTTAAATGTTGCCCAAATTTGGATATTTTTAGCTTACAAAGGAACTGGAAAAACATGAGAGAATGAGGCAGAATAATAATAGTTCTTAGAGGTCAGAAAAATGGTTTCAGAACCTAGAGGTCCAGGGCACTTGCCTTCATGCTCTCCCTTTATATGAATGAAGAAAGTAGCCTTTATACATAATATGGTATGACTGTGTGTTATGTGAAACATGCCTTTATTAATCAGCCCACATATGTATTAATTATAAATTCGATTTTTGGTGCTGTTTCAGAATAGGAGAAAGTAAATACTTTCTGTGAGGGCTTAGGCTTCCAGGCCAGAGAGTCTCTGTTGCTACTCTGCATTCGTAGTGCTGGAACAGCCACAGATGGGCATGGCTGTGCCCAGGGAAACTTTATTTACAAGGCTGAGGGTTGTAGTTAGCTGATACCTGCTTTAGAGTTTTACTGTTTGATCCTGTGTCCTCAGATGATACATGGAAGATTGTGATTAGGTTCATTTGCCAATAGAATGAAAAAAGTTATAAAAAATGTTTTATAACTTTGTTTATAAAATTAAGTGTAGATATTTTAAAAATTATTTTAACTAATTTTTCTGTTTACTAGTCCAAAACATCCCTGGCATCATCAATGGGAGGAAGACCAGTGACAGGGGTTATCCAGGTATTTCTGTCAGGTGGTTGATCATTTGGGGCTTCTCTCTTGACTTAGCATATTATTACTAAAGTTTTCTTTTCTTTATTGTATTATTTTAAAATGTTAAAGAAGATGTTACTGATAAAATGACCCTGATTATTTAAAGTGTGGGCTACATGTTGGACTATTTGAAACCTTTAAGGGCAAAGTCTCTGGACTTCCTGAAACTTCAGATGAGATCCCACTGGGGAGTGGATGTGGACTGATGGTTTGCTTGTGTGGTACACTGTGGGACCCATTTTTCCTGTCATTTACAACCAGGTCTGTGATTTTTCTCATGGGCATAGAGGATACCAACGAAAAGTAGGGGAGCAGACAGCTAACAGGCTATATAAGGTGCTATGTAAAAACCCATGAGGTTTTTTATTTTTTTTCTTTTCAAGTGGAGTAAGCCCCATTAGAACAAGGGATTATACATTTGCATGAGAAAGTGAAAATAGAGACAGGGTTGACATAGAGGGGCAGAAGCACAGAATAAGCAGGTAGTGATTAAGAATCAGTATTAAAATTGGGGTTATATTAAGGTATGTGCCAATTGCAGAACTGTAAATACTTTAAAATGATTCCTGTTCTTTTAAGGATGGAGTTACTAGACCCATGACAGCAGTGAGAGCAGCAGGTTTTACGAAAGCAGCTTTGAGAGGTTTGTTATATTGTCTCTACTCATTTTTTTCGGATCTTTTCATATTTCTTACTATTTTTATATGTGTAAATATTATTGCCATTTAAAATCTAACACTGCATTGATTATGAGGTGTGCCATTATTTTAGGTACCATAAGAAAGAAAAAGGGTGATGAAAATACTCTACATCCCAATTGGGGTGGTAGTTGCACTGGCATATTACTTCTCAGATTGTACCAACTGTACATTAAAAATCATGTTTTATTTTACATAAGTTAGAATTCAGTTTTTTTAAAGTAAAGGTAAAAATAGTATTTAAATATAAAATATAAATAATAATTTAAAAATAAAATTATTGTGACAAAAGTTAATGTACATTTACCAATAAGAACAATTAAAAGGCCAATGCCAGGTTGTTGCTCACACGATTGATAATCTAGAGTTCATAATAGGAATAGATTACTGTGGGGGAGGAATAAATACTGAGAGAGCATCTCATTTTTGTTTTTATATGTTAACACAAGTTTTGTTTACATAGTTTTATGTATGTTAAAAATCTCACCAATTTCTTGATAATCAAAATGTTTATGTAGACATTATAAAAGTCTAGCTATTTAATAAATTGGTAATGCAGCCCATTTAATAAATAAATAACTGTGCAAACTTTCATATTTTCTTCAATTATGCTGAGTTGCAGATTAAATATGAATTCTTGAATTATGTCTCAGGGTCTGCATTTGATCCCCTTGGTCAGTCAAGGGGCCCTGCTCCTCCTTTGGAAGCCAAAAATGAAGATAGGTATGTAAGTCCTTATGCTGTTGTTTTATTGTTGTTGCATATGTTTTTATTTTCCAAGTACATAATTCTTAAGTATTTTAAAAGTTTGTGTCAGCAGAATAGTAATTACAACATCATCCTGAGTCCTTGGAAGCAGCAAAAGAAACAAGCCTAAGAAAAAGAGCCATGTGTATCCTGTGTAGTTTTATTATAATATTATTTAACTTGAAGATATATCTAATTTTTATAGAGCCCAATCTTGATTCTCTTGAAGGCCAAATGGGGTTGTAAATGTAATATGATATGCTTATTTAAAAAGGATATTTCAAAGAAAAGAATTATGAGAACATATAAGAAGTTAGTCATTTCAATATTGAGAAACTTAATTTTTATTGTATTAACTTAATTTTGCGTTAGTGGTTAGAAAGTAGCCAAAAAGCTATGGTACAAATTCAGCTGTATATATTTATGGTATCTAGGCACCATTGATGTGTGCATTTTACAAATAGTTTTAGAAGCAAACACTTAATGAGTACACACTGCGTGGCAGGCACTGTGCAAGTACTATACATAGATTTAAAGCACAGAAATCTTGACTTGGTAGCACTAATTAAATGGAAGGACTGAGATGTGAACCCAGGGTATTTTCAGAGCTCATGCTATTAACCACTACACTATTTTACTTCTATATAGTAGGTATTATTAAGTTGTAATCCTTAAATTTAGTATTTGGACTATTGTATAAGTTACCTAATTTTCCTTCCCTTTTCAAGTAACAAGGAACCTCTATAGAAAACCAGTTTATTTTTCCTGTGAAAGGGTACTTGTAGTGAGTGCCATGGGACACAGGCAGACTTATGGGAACACTCAGGAACCTCTTTTGGAAAACTTGACTGTGAGTGTGAGTTGGATCTTTTCTGAAGAGCACAAGCAGGCTTCAGAGGCTTTGAAGAAGTTAAGACTTCAAGGCCAAATCACAGAGGGGAGCAACATGATTAAAACAATTGCTTTTGGTCACTATGAGCTTGATACTTGGTACCATTCTCCCCATCCTGAAGAATATATATGACTGGGACATCTCTATATGTGTGAATTCTGTTTAAAACACATGAAGAGCCAAATGATACTCCACAAATGCATGGCTAAGTATGTGTGGACACACCCACCCAGTGATGAGATATACTGCAAAGGGTCAATATCCATGTTTGATGTGGATGGCAAGAAAAACAAGATCTACTGCCAAAACGTATGCCTGTTGGCCAAGCTTTTTCTGGACCAGAAGACATTGTATTATGATGTGGAGACCTTCCTGTTCTATGTTATGACAGAAGTGGATGACACTGGCTGTCATCTGATTAGATATTTTTCCAAGAAGAATTCATTCCTCAACTATAATGTATCCTATATCCTGTATTGTTACCATGCCTCAGTACATGAGACAGGACTATGGCAAGATGCCCATTGATTTCAGTTATTTGCTTCCCAAAGTGGAAGAAAAAGTTGGCTCCCCAGAACATCCACTCAGGCCTGGGGCTCAAAAGCTGTCACAGTTCTTTGTTACCTGCACAATTTCCAAGGTAAAGAGATTTCTATCAAAGAATTTAGCCAGGAGACAGCTGTGAATACTGTACACATTGTCAGCACTCTGCAAACCCTTCAGATGGAAAGGAAAACACCTAGTTTTAAAGAGACAGGACCTGACTGATGAGTGGATAGCCAAAAAGGCCAAGAGCCCCAACTCCAATAAAACCATGGATCTCAGCTGTTTAAAATGGACCCCTCCCAAGAGCACTTAAAGTGACCTGTTACTCTGAGCCAGCAAACAGCAGAAATCCGTACCCTAGGGATCTGTCATTTCTGTTGCTCTTGTGATTGGCAAGTACAGTATCCTTTGGGAAGGCGATGCCCCTCAGGACTGTCCTGGCTCCGACCTTCATGTACACTGCAGATGCTGGTTCTGAGGAACAATTGTTTTTGCCTCAGTGAGGTTGCCTGGATGGGATCTATATTAGACTTGAGTACCAGTCCCTTGTAGTACTGACCCAAGGTCTTCTGTTTGGTATTGTACCTGTCCAATCACCAGTTCTCTCCTCATGTTTTCTTACTCCATGAGGTTGTGTTGTCTTTTCTAAACTTTGTAATAGTGTTTCTTAATACCTGGTTGCCAGACCTCCAAATAATAGTTGCCACTGCTGGGACCATTCTCATTATTCCTTACATGTGTTTTTTGGATGGGCAGAGAAGAGGTAACACTTCTGACTGTGTGTGCTGGGAGGGGTCTATTCCCTCTGGATTTCATCTCACTTTAAATATTTTCCTCCATTTTTATGGAATGACCTGTTTTGATCAGTATCAGGCTGACCAGAGCCAAATACTTTGGAAGCCCCACCCTGGAATTAGTCTTGGTAACAGCACATTATCTATCTGAAGGAGATGGAGAGGAGTAAGAAGTGGTGATTCTGTATTTTGTGTTGAGTTCACCTGTTGTTACCGAACAAAAGGACCTGTGGGGCGGTGCCCAGATACTATTACTGAAACAACGACACCCCCTTCCCTGGGGTCCCTCGGTTGTGGGTCCTTTGCCCTCCGCCCTTGGAATTATGGCTCTGAATGGCAGAGTTTGGTGAAAAGAAAAAGTAACTATTTATTCAAAAGTTATACAGGTTTGATTAATGGCTAAATGTCACCCTTAAACCTCAAAATCCCTTCAAAACAATCACCAGCACACACACCGCCCTGCCTTCTCCCCTTTGCCCAGTTAGGCCAGTGAGGCCAGTCAGGGTACCGTCCTTCAGAAGAAAAAAAGAACAGAAGTCCGGTGCTCGGCTGGGCAGGCCTCTAGCGGGTCTCAGCACCATCCACTGCATTGCCGCGATCTCCAGCTTTTAATCCATAACCACATAGCACCTTCTCATGGCCCACTAGCAAGAGTCCTTTCTCCCCTCTTTCTTCCCACCTGGTCTTCACATTGTTCCCCAGAGTCTGTGTCCCTTGTTCTCTCCTGCAGGCCCCTGTCTCTCCTCTTTCTCTCTCAGTTACATTCTGTATAAAGTCTTTTTTAACCTTCCTGATTAGCTTAGATGATATGCAAAATAACCCTCTTTGCATATGAGGAATGAAGCTATCCTGTTATTGACATACAAAATGGCTCTCAAAGGCCCTGCTAAAGGCTCCCATCCCCATGGTGGCCTGCCCTGGGGTGGGGAGAATAAATTTTTCTTGGACACCCCAATCTCTGGACCCCATTACAAAAACCCTTTGGTGGGGGCCCTGGCTGTGCCCCGTTACACTGTGAGCAGTGGACCACGTCTTGGTGGAAGGGAATGAGTATTTTTTTGCCTCACCAGAAAGTGCCCAGTAGTAAATGTTTTCTTCCCTCCTTACTTCCTGCCCCTTTTTATGTTTACAGGTGCCAAAATAATTTTCAGTTACTTTTGTGCTGCATGTTAACCGGTTCATTAACTGCAAAAACCTTTTCACCAGTACCAGTCTGATATAACACACCTATATTTCCACATAAGTTGCACTGATTTTGTCTGAACATTCTTGGAGATGTAGAATCTGATTGAAAAGTATCTCAGCTCATGACTCATCAAGGCAGAATCGTCACCCTACCATGTTTACTTCTCTTTTCAATAGCACCTCACACTCCCTCTTGGACTGAAGTGCTCATGCCCTTCCAAGAACTCCTTTTCCATTTCCTCTTTGGGATTTGCCACCATCCCCCTATTCTCTGGTCTCCTATTTTTGGCATCTGAGTGAAGGAATAGATGCTCCCTCTAATTTTGCTCTGGCCCATTATAACCTGCTATCTTGGGGCAGCTTTTGATGTATGACATATCACCCTTCCCAACTTGGTCATCTACAGCACTGCTGTCTTCATGTGGAGCCCTCACCACAATCCCAACTCTGGTCATTTGTGCCTTTCTCTTGTTACCTCTGTATACTACTTATATTTACTGCAGGTTGGGGGGAGCTAATTTTAAGCATGTTCAGTGGCAGCTCCCCGCCAATTTCAGTGTCACTTAAAATTTATCCAAAAGCAACTTCACTGGGAGTTTTCTTAAGGAGTAAAGGCATTTTACAGAAGCTAACCCTTCCCTACATGTGGAAGAATGTGCTGTTCTATATCTATTCCTCAATAAAGCATGTTCTCTGATAAAAAAAGAAAGAAAGAAAGAAAGAAAGAAAGAAAGAAAGAAAGAAAGAAAGAAAGAAAGAAAGAAAGAAAGGAAACCAGTTTATTTTGTATCCTAGTTAATTACAGCATGTCTGCTAATAAAAGTATGTTATTTTATTTAAATATTATATCATTATGGATCTTTTCAGCTGCTAACAGCAGAAGATACATCAGAAACATACACAGCAAGAATATTTACTATGTTATTAACAGAAAGTCTAGAGGAAGGGCAGTCCTAAGGATGGTTAATTTAATTTCTAAGTAACATCAGCCCTGGTGCAGGTTCTCTCTGATCGCTCTTCTCAAGAGCCTGCCCATCCTTGCGATGCGAAGAGTGCCATGAGAGTTCAAAATTTTCATTAATAAAGCCTAGCTGGAGTCAGAAATTTCCAGTCTCAGGTCCCTTTTAAAAAGCAAAGAAAATCTTTCCAGGACCCTACACTCCAAGATGATGTGTCTTCACTTCTTTCTCATTGGCAGAAAAGCACCACTTGCCTATTACTGAACCAAACATTTGGTAACAGAATGAGACTTGGTGGGCGTAGATCCTGTGTGCAAGGAAGGGTGGGTGGCAGGCGCTTTATGAGTATGTCCAGCACTTTCTCCATACAGAGTCCGTTTTTTTGACATTTGATAGGGACAGGATAGTTACTTTGAGTGTCTTCATAAAGTTCCCTTACAGACTTTTGTTTTAAAATTTGCATTGATATTTTAGGTTTTATAATAACAAACTATCAGCAACATTATTAGTGTTTCAGGCAGCCAGAAAATAGAATTCTATACTTCGTTGTAAACTTTATGAAATTACCGTGTATTACGCTCATTGTTCAGTGAGAATTTTGCAGATAGATCTCTGTATCCCACCTGATAAAATTTGTTGGCAGGCTCCACTGAAGAATATGATCCTATAGACAAGGCTATGCTGTTAAATTTATTACTGTATTCTTTTTAAAGATCCCATTTCTGGAGGATTAAGAGAAATACAATGTATTTTGATGTACTCCTAGTAAAATATCTAGACACGGATGTGCATTTGGAGTCCTGTGGTATTTTGCTAGAAGCAAGTGGCAGCAAAAAGAAACAGATGTCATTTTTGAAAGGTGACTGAATAGAGGTGCTGTGTTTGCTACAATAGAGTCAGGGGTTTTAAACTTCTCACTGTTAGAAACTTTCTCTTCAGTGTCTATCTGGTAGTAAATAATAATAGTTATGTTACTTCTTTTATGGAGGGCTTCAGTTTTCCTAACCACCAGATAAAGTTCCCATTTGCCACACATCTGAAAAAAGGATCTGCTTTCTCTTGGGGATGATATATACAACAGCATGGCTTCCAGACTTACCTTACTGCATTTAAGTCCTGGCTCTCTAACTTCCTAGCTATGTGATCTTGGGCATAGCACTTAACTTTCTAAACCTTAGTTTCCCTATTAGTAAGAAAAATAATGATAGTATTTGTATCAAATGTGATTTTGAGAATTAAATGCCATAATTAGGGTAAAGCATGTTGGTCAGTATGAAATTACACTTATGCTAAGTAAATGTTAACTATTTTTACTGTTATTCTGAATAATTACATAATATAACTATTAAAAACAATGGTACATTTGCTATTTAATGACATTTATACATTTGTCTCATCTATGACCTGTTCTTCACTTTTAAAAGCACTTATAATAAAAATGTTAAAAGTAAATTAAATCTTAGTATCAATATATATTATTGGTGATTGAATGATTAGCTGCTCTTTTCTTTAATAGTCCAGAAGAAAAGATTAGACAATTAGAGAAGAAAGTAAATGAATTGGTAGAAGAAAGCTGTATTGCCAACAGTTGTGGAGACTTAAAACTGGTAAGTTTACAGGATTATGAAGTATGTTTATGTATGTATCTGGTTTTATATATGCACATATGCAAACATACATATAAATATTTTTGTTTTGCTATTGACTGGCTTTAGAGTTTTCACTGAAAATTGTTTTGAGAACCTCCAATTGTAAGTCTACTTCATAAGCTCTGATGTCAAAAAAGTTGTCTGACTTTATAATTTTTGACACTGATCATTTCAGTAGGGGAAAATGAATTCTAATGTATTTGTTGATTAAATTTTGCAGGCTGGTAGACTGTTGGATTAGACTCAAAACTACTGAAAGGCATAGCTACCATCATACACACACAGTACAAAAGACTCTTTTCTTATTTAAGCCTCACTACTCTAAAGTATTTTTCCCTAAGTAGACTGCAAAATCATTGTTTTCTTGTTGGGAATCCTACTTTGCTTTTTTAAAATTATTAAATATTTTCTTTTAATCTGCTTTTGTTCACATTACTTTGATTGTTCTACTTAATGAAGATAATTTCTGTGACTTTCGTTATCTGATTAATGAATACCATTAGGAAGAATTGTTTGCTGTGGAAAGCTACTTTTGTTGCTCACAGGACTGGTGGTTTTTAAAATCTAGTTCTAAAAAAAAAAATCTGTTGAATTAACCTGTCTGTAGTTAGTCCCTCAGTAGAAATTGAAGGTTCCTGGCATTCTAAGTAGAAAGTGAGAGCCAAACTAAGCATCTGCAGTAACATTGAGTAGCAGTTATCTCATGACTTGTCTGGATTTTGGGCATCCCAAAAACCAAACAAATCCACCTAAATTCTTGTCTTACAAGACGGAATGAAAATATCCAAAGATTCAGGAGTTGGGAGGAAAGAAAGAAATCAAAGACGATCAAACCTAAAAATGGTGCAAGGTGTGGTGATGAAGAGACTGCACTTAGGGCAAAACTACTGTACATTTTGTCCCTTCCAGAATAGGCACATATTTTTATGACACTGAGCTCCAGTTTAAACAAATTGTCTGGGTGTTTTGTTGTCAAGGGGAGTATATGATAACTGGCAGTACCAGGCATCCATGGCTCAGCTACATGCAGGCAGGTGTTTCCCAAATGCACAGATACTCATAATGAATGCTCAGAGTATAAACTTGATTTTAGGCATTAGAAAAAGCGAAAGATGCAGGAAGAAAAGAGAGAGTGTTGGTGAGGCAACGTGAACAAGTGACAACTCCAGAAAACATCAATCTGGATTTAACTTACTCAGTAAGTATGAATTACCTGTTGTGTAAAATTATTTTGGCTAGGATTTTCAGATTCCAGAAATCTTTTACCTTTTTTATTTCATGTTTCCTTTTATTTTTAAAATCTTATTGAACCTCTGCTGCCTAGAATTTGATTAATAGTAACCTTCCTTTGAATGAGAGTTCATAAGACACTCTCTTTAGTATGTGCAAGATTTTCTTTTATTTAGCTTGATGTTTTTAATAACTTAGTTCAGTACTCACAAACCCACCAGCCAATGAATGACTCTCTTTTGTGAAGACTGCTACTATTTATACTCTGTTCATTGTGGTTACTTTAATGAGATTCTTTTGTGGACTTTTTGTTCTGTGATTTTCAAGATCTTCAAACAAGGCAAATAAGACAATGTTGTATGAGAAGAGTAAAATAAATAAACAAATAATTTCTGGCAAAATTTCTTTAATTCTGAAAAGGCAGTTCCTTGATGTTGATAATGCTGCTTAAAAAGGTGTATTTTCAGTTGGACAAGTCTTCATATGCCAAACACATGGGAAAAGGGACATTTGAAACTGATGAGAAGAATTTTTAGATGTTTACTATCTATAGCTAATATTTTTAATTCCATTATCAATTTATAATGACCATATTTTATCTCTAGAAAGATAATTTGCTATAAATTAATAACTTAAAATATAATTTTTTGAAATAGTTTTTTAATTTTTTAATTTATTGTATTTTTTTCATTACCATTTATCTCCCCTATACCTTCTTCTACCTCCACCCAACTCCTTCCCCTCCACAATCACCACACTGTTGTCCATGTCCACAAGTTTTTTCTTTTTTTTCTTTTTTGCTCAATCCCTCCACTTAAATTATAATTTTTCATATAGAGAATCACTATTCAAATAAAGGTTTAAGATATTTCTATATAAAATGTAATTTATACTTAGGAAAAGAATTTGGTTCACTATCTCCCTTATTCCTTCTATCACCAGCAACATTAACAAAACACAATTACTCTTCGTAGGTCTCCCTGAGATTAATGGATGGCAAATACTACCTAAATTAGAAAGAATACATAGAAAATTAAGGTGAAATTCAGAGGTCAGCCTTACCTATCTGAATGTTGTGGTTCATTTGGAATACAAGATTTTCTCTGTCAACTTCATTTCCTAACTGGTTGGGTGTCTTGATTTAAGCAGCTAACTTTGTTATAGGACTTTAATCTCTAGAAAGATTATAGGCAAAAGGGGCCTAAAATGGTCATTATGTATCTTTTGCAATATTTTTTCCCCTTAGGTTCTTTTCAACTTGGCCAGTCAGTATTCAGCTAATGAAATGTATGCTGAAGCACTAAACACATATCAAGTTATAGTAAAGAATAAGATGTTTACCAATGCAGGTAGGTGTTTATAGTCAGTTTGTCTAGTAAGCATAGTTCTTTTGTAGTGTTCATTTATGTTTCCTCAGTTTATGATTTCTTACAATGAAACGATCTATGTCCTAAAACAAATCTGTATTTATATAGAGGTGTCCTGTTTAAAGATACTACTAATATGAAAATCTACACCAATGCAAATGAGGAAATACAGTTGGTATGAGGTATTAGGTTGGCCAAAAAGCCCATTATGTTTTTTCCATAAAATAAAAAACACATTTTTCATTTTCACCGATAACTTTATTAACTTGGATATTTTGAGTATGTCGGCTACCTCCTGCTATTGGCTTCTAGTGGGTAGAGGCCAGGCATGCTGCTAAACATCTTCTAATACATAAGACAGCTCCACAGCAAAGAATTATTTGGCCAAAATGTCAGTAGTACAAAGAAACTTCACAAACCACTTTCAAAACATTGGATCACTCACAGCACCTTCTCCCTACACTGCACAAATCTTTTTTTGTCTTTCAGTTGTGTTTTTACCTTTCTTGAAATAATAAAGCATAATATGCCAAAAATGTTGCACATGTTTTCCCATCTTCGATATTAAAATGTCTTC
This sequence comes from Pteronotus mesoamericanus, assembly GCF_021234165.1. Lineage (NCBI taxonomy): Eukaryota > Metazoa > Chordata > Mammalia > Chiroptera > Mormoopidae > Pteronotus > Pteronotus mesoamericanus. The sequence continues at coordinate 95,428 of NW_026555304.1, forward strand.
ACAAAAATTCACCAATTTTGATAAACTTTGTTTAAATGCATGCTGATGTGACAGCTGTCACAATACAATCTAACAAAATTGTTTCAAATGAAGTTAAAAACAACTAAGCACTACTAGAGCTATCATACAGAAAAAAAATAACAGACTTTTTGGCCAATCCAGTAAATTACCTAATAGTAAACAAAAAAATGTATTCTGTCATCACAAGTAGAATGAGTCATGGCAATTCCATTGAGTGTGTTTCCTTTTACATAATTCATTCCAAAGAGGTTATAGTTTATATCTAGCATGTATATTATTGTGTAATTTTTGGTAGCATTATTAAAGTTTATTAATATCATTGAAATGTATGTGGCATTTTTTAGTGTAATTTTAAAATCCCACATTATCTTAGAAGAACACAACTCCAGTTTTCTAAAGTAAATCAATTTTTTTCTAGCTGTATTTTCAGCAGTCCCTCTGTCTTAAGTTCCATTTCCACATTGAATTAGTGTGTGGATTCATGAAAATAGTATGACTATTTTAAAGGCAGACTCTTAGGTAGTGTATGAACCTTTATACCTTGAGAGAAGTGTGAATGACTATGAATTAAAGTTATGTAAAATATAGAAAAATGAATAACATAGACTATTTCACATTCATGCATTTTTTTAAAATTAGGAAGATTGAAAGTGAATATGGGAAATATTTATTTAAAGCAAAGAAATTATTCCAAAGCCATTAAATTTTACCGGATGGCATTAGATCAAATTCCAAGTGTACATAAAGAAATGAGGTGAGTTTACATAATAACTTTGTAAAATTTGTGTTGTATCTCAGAAACAAATAACTCTTTTGACCTGTTGTCAGTGGGTTGAATGTTTTGAGGTGTTTGTACATGAGAAGTATTAGATTTATGTGTTATCTATACTTGCACACATTTGTATAATGGCAAGTTAAAGGCATAGTATATGATCAATTGAGATAAAACTAAGCTACTTAGCCTATATAAGGGATAACCACCAAATACAGCTAACTGCCAGCACAAAATCAAAACTTAGTCCTTTACAGCACACCAGACTCTAGAATGCCAGGCTAGAAATTCAGGCACTCAGACATTTGTGCTATAGATTGACAGTGAAATTGTGGAAGGAAGGGGTTGCTTCTGAATCTTAGAAGAGGAGGTTGGAGGGGGAAACAGGGATACTTTCTATTCCTACAATGTTTCAAGAGCAGACAGTAAATTACCTTATGGACTGGTAATAACCGGAGGAACATAGGTTTCCAGGATATTTACTTGTCATAATTTCCCCCAGGCCCAGTACACTCCCAATGTGATAGTTAATTTATTTGTAAATGCCACCTTCCATGATCATTTGTTTTTTAATTATGCATGATACCTCATTATCATCAGTAAATATCTGGTTTATAAAACAGTGTCCTTAAAGTACTTTTAACCCAGGTGAAGCCAAGAATTGGAGCATTTTAGAAAAGGTAATAATATTAGACAACATATATTAAGTGCTTAATAATCAAGATCAAGAGGTGTGGTAGTTAATTACATTGAGGAAATAATCATTGAGAACAAGAATGGTCAGGAAAGACCTTCTGAAGGAGGTGTACTGGAGAATGGTGACGTAAGTGGAGAGAAGAGGAAATGTTTCAAAGGGAACAGAATGAAAAGAGTGAGAGAGATCATTGGTTATGATCTGGTGAGAGAACTATGAATGAATAAATGTAGTTGAAACAGAGGGATTATGTTGAGGAGTAGTTAGATAAGATGGGATCATAACCTAGAATATCTGTAATCAAAAGATGAACAACAACTATTGAAGAGATGAAGAGAAATCAGAAACTGGAAACTTCATGTTTTGGTCATGTAAAATGGTACATCCACTTTGAAAAATAATTAGTCAATATCTTAAGAAGTTAAATACAGATTTACTATATGACCAGTCGTACTGTATGTACCACTCTCAGGTACGTAACCCAGAAAGTGAAAACATGTTGCCACAGGGATCATATGCAAATGTTCATAACAGCGTCATTCATAATCACCCAAAATGGAAACAATCAATGTCCATCAGGTAGGCTATGGATGAATAAAATGTGGTATGTTCATACAATGGAATACAATTTGGCAATATAAAAGGAATGAAAGAAATGCTGACACATGCTACAATATGAGGAGCATTTAAAAGATTATTTTGCTGATTGAGGGACACCAACACAAAATATCACATTTGTATGAGTCCACTTAAATGCAGCATCTAGAAAAGGCAAATCCAGACACACAAAAAAGAGGTTAATGTTGCCCAGAGCTGGAGGCAAGAATGGGAGTGACTGCTGATGGGCACAGTTTGTTGTTGTTATTTTAGGGTGACAGAAATTACTTAATAAGACCAGGGTTATAGTTCCACAACTGTGTGAACATAGCAGTAATCATTGAATTGGATACTGAAAACAAGGAAATTTTATGATATGTGAATTTAGCCTCAGTAAAGCCTTAACAACAACAACAAAAAAGTCAAGTAGGAAAGAAAATATGAAAACTATCTGTAGAATGTCTTGACTACTGTACTGAGGAGTTCAGACTTAAAGCTGATCCCTGTTTATTTCTCTTTAGGATTAAAATTATGCAGAACATTGGAGTTGCATTTATTAAAACTGGCCAGTACTCTGATGCCATTAATTCATTTGAGCACATAATGAGCATGGCACCAAACCTGAAGGCCGGCTTCAACCTCATTCTCAGTTACTTTGCTGTTGGAGATCGAGAGAAAATGAAGAAGGCTTTCCAAAAACTGATTGCTGTTCCATTAGAAATTGATGAAGATGATAAATACATTTCGCCAAGTGTGAGTATAAGGAAGACTGTTGTAGGAAGACCCTTGGTTATCCTTGCTTTTCTATTTCCAGAAATGAAAAAATTGGAGTGTTTGACTTCTTAGGTTTCTCCAAGCCCTAATGTGTTTCAATTAAATAAGTTTAATTAATGTGTTTTATCATTTTCACTTATGAAAGTATGGTTATAACAGATTGACTGTATAGTTTTCGTCACAAAAACAGAAGAGAATATTAGGAAAAACAGGATTACACGCCATTCTTTAAGAGTAATATAAAGCAAGAGATCCAAGACAGCAGAGGAATGAATGGCAGTCACGCTGGCCTCCTCCCAGGACCAATCTGGAATTACAACTAAATTGTGGAGAAATCACCCGGGACAAGCAACTGAACAATAGCAAGAGAAAAGCCTTACAACCATGGACAGAAAGAAAAAAAAAACAGCTTCAACACAATGTGACTGGTAGGGAGTGTGAGGGAGACCCGAGAGGCCTGACTAGACATCCACAGACGGCAGCTGAAGTGCCGGAGGGCTATTTAAGTGGCCAGCTAGATCCCCCTGAGAAGTGCAGTATCTAATCCCTAAGCTGGGGTCCCCAATCTAGAGCACCAGATCCCAAAAAGTACACAGATAACATCCAGCTGCGAAAAGCGGCAGGGTCTCTCTCTGCTAGAGACAGATGGCTGGAGATGCAAAGAGCTGTTTAAAGGGACAACATATAAATCTTTATTTGTAACCACTTACCTTGGGCTACAGCAAAGGGTGGGAGCAGAGTGGACTAGAGACACTTGAGGAGAGACTGGGGACGGAGGCTTTGGGGAGAGAGCTGAGAGCAACCACTAGGATCCTGGTGCTGAGTCATCCCCCATACTGTAGCAGCCATCATGTTCTGGCAGACCCTACCCCTCTGAGTGGCAGCAGCCTGAGGAGAAGCAAGGGACTCAGGAGGGACTCTGTCCCACGTATGGTGCTTAAGCCTGGCCGCTGAGTGCAGAGTGACTAGATTAACAACTGAAGGAGTCAGCCACAGACAGTAGATACCTGGTAGTCTCTAACAGACTGCCTAAGGCCAGATGGGTTCACCATCTGACATCACCAGAGGCAGATCCAGAAAGAAAAAGAAATGGTAAATACTAGATGCTACCGAGACGAAATACACCATGGTCTTCTCCATGATTTGCAATATTGTTTTTCCTGCATAGCTTTTTGACATTCATTTCCTGTACTTCAAGTTTGTGCATATTGTCACTAGATTTTATATTATAATTTATTTTAATTCACATATTTTTGTCCTTCCCTCTTTTTACCTTCTTCTTTCCTTTTAATATTTTCATTTTAAATTTTGTTTTCTTTCTTGCTGTACCTTGTTTCCATTCTGCAGTCTTACTATTTCTCCTTTGTCCATCCTCTTAAAACCAATTTCCTTGTCCATGGTCATCTCACATTCCTTTTTCCACTCTTAAAATACCCACGTTCTCTCTCCACCTTTAGCAATCTTTGCTTTTTGGTTGTGGGTAGGGTAGTTTTGTTGTATTTTTAAAATTTTATCTCTAGATCTTCACTACTTTTGTATTTCAAATCTCGAATTTTACTGTTCCCCTCTCCTACTTTTTTGTCTCAAATTTTAATTTTCCCCTGTCTTAGCCTGTTTTTTTCTTTTTTTTCTCTTTCATTCTGCTGTTTTTCTTTTTTCTTTTTCTTATCAAATTTTTTAAAATTTTTATTTTTTGTTCAAGGACATTTGTCTCTACCTTCCCCCCACCACTTTCCCCTGCCCCCCTCCTCCACCTCCTTCCTTCAGTTCTTCCCCACTTTGGCTTTGTCCATGGGTCCTTTATACTTATTCCTTGACTTGACCCTTCCCTTCCCTTTCCCTGCTCCCCCTTCCCTCTTGACTCTGTCAGTTTGTTTTTTCTTTCAATGTTGCTGGTTATATTTTCCTTGCTTGTTTGTTTAGTTGGTTGGATTCCACTTATAGGTGATATCATATGGTATTTCTTCTCAAATTTTAATATTTCCCTGTCTTAGCCTGGTTTTTGTTCCTCACTCTTAGTATTCCCTCTGTCTTTATCACCTTAAAATCACTTTCCTTGCCTCTAGACATCTCTTAAGCTTTACTTTTCTTTCCTCCCCTCTTATCCCCATCCCACCCATATTAATTTTAGCTCTTTTGTTGTTAATAGAGCTGTGGTGGATCTTTTTCTCCAATTTGGTTCCTATTTTTTATTATTTATTTACTTTTTTTCCTTTTTCTTTCTCTCTCTCACTATTTTTTTAATTTCTGTTTAAACCTAATACTATATGCTTCCCTTCTCTTACTCCATTCTGCCTTCTTCATTCCCTTTTTTATTTATAATATAAGGTTTACTTCCTCTTTTCTCATTGCTCAGATTCCCTACTCTTATTAGCACTTCTCCTTCCACCCTCTCAAAGTCATTTTTCTTTCAGTAGGTCCTCTCATTTTCACTCTCCTTTCTTATAGTAGTCTTAATCTCTTTATACCCTATTGATAGTGGTTCATTTGCTGTTGATAGTGGAATTGTGGGTGGGAGTTATTTTTGCAGGTGTGGGTTTGTTTCCTGGGCTTTGTGTTTTCTTCTGGGTAGCACCTGCACAGCAGCATACAAGACATGGTGGGTGGAGTGACCCTCAGTAGATCAGCTAGAGGGAAGGACCTACCAAAGAATGACCCAACAACAATCAAAACCCAGTTATATCCAGAGGGCCAACATAAATGGCATAAAGGGTATTCCAAGAGCATCGAGTTTAGGAGATCAAGGAGACTGCACCACTGGATCACACAGGTCTCATATCATATAAGTTCACACCACAAAGACAGGGATTCAAAGCAGATCAATTTAAGAAGCAGAAGCAAAAAAGAAAAGTCTCCCTTAAAATGGGGATATGAAGACACAAACCACTATCGAAAGGAAAGGAGGAATCTCCAGGAAAAAAAGCTAAATGAAATAGAGGCAAGTAAACTATCAGATATTGAGTTCAAAACAATGTATATAAAGAAGCTTGATGAGCTCAGTGAACTCAGAGAAAATTACCAAAAACTACAAGGAAGCTACAAGAAACTTACTGCAAATAGGATGAAAAAGGAAATAAAAACTGTCAATAAGAGCCATGAGGAAATGAAGAATACAATTTCTGAATTGAAGCACACAGTAGAAGGAATCAAAAGCAGGCTAAATGAAGAAGGGGGTCGAATTGGTGAGCTGCAGGACAGGTAGAAAAAAAATTCCCAGAAAGAGCAAGAAAATGAAAAAAGATTCAAAGAGAATGAAGAAGGGTTAAGGGAACTGCAGGACAACACGAGACGTGATAATATACTTATGATACGGCTAGCAGAAGGAGAAGTAGAGGAGCAAAGGATAGAAAACATAATTGAAAAAGTAATGATGGAAGACTTCCCTAATTAGAGGAGAGAAAAAGCCACCCAAGTCCAAGAAGCACAGAGGGTCCCATTCAAGATGAATACAATGAGGCCCACTCCAAGACACATCATAATTCAGATGGCAAATATCAAAGACAAAGAGAGAATCTAAAAAGAAGCAAGAGAGAAACAGAAAGTATATACAAGGGAGCTCTGATAAGGCTAGCAGCTGACTTCTTAACAGAAACCCTGCAAGGCAGAAGGTAATGGCAAGAATATTCCAAGTAATGAAAAGCAAAGGCCTGCAACTAAGACTGTTCTACCCAGGAAGGCTCCAATTAAAATGGAAGGCAAAATAAGGAGTTCCCCAGACAAAAGAAGGCTAAAAGAATACACCTCCACCAAACCTGGGTTGCAAGATATGCTATAGGGTATGCTTTAAGAAGATGAAGAAAAAGAGTGAGAGAAAAACACAGGAATAAAGGGTAAGTGTGGCAATGAATTAGTACCTATCAATAATAACTTTAAATGTAAATGGATCAAATGCTCCAATCAAAAGACATAGGATAGCCGAATCGATGAAAAAAACATGACCTGCACATATGCTGCCTACAGGAGAACCATCTCAAAAAAACAAAAAAACAAAAAACAAGATCTAATCACACTGAAAATGAAGAGTTGGAAAAAAGTTGTTCCAAGCAAATGGACAGGAAAGAAAAAGCCAGGGTAGCAATACTTATATCAGAGAAAATAGGCTTCAAAACAAAGGCCATAAAAAGAGACACAGAAGGACACTTCATAATACTTCATAATTCATCAGGAGGTCATAAACATTATAAACATATATGCACCCAACATAGGACCACCCAAATACATAAGGAAAATCTTGGAGGACTTCAAGAAAGATATAGACAGAAAGGAGTGGCTTTTGGCCAAGATGGAAGCATAGGTAGATATAGTTTGCTTCCTCATACAACTAAAATAAGGACAACAACAAGTTTAAAAACAAAAAATAATCAGAACTGCCAGTAAATTGAACTCTATGGAAGTTCAATAACCAAGGAGATAAAGAAGAAACATTCATCCACACTGGTAGGAGGGGTTGAGATGGGGGCAGAGAAGATGCGCTGCTAGGCGGTATCTGGAGGACCAGGTTGGTGAGGCGGTGGCTGGCGGAGAGGGTGGTCCCATATTTGTGTGCAGATAAACTGGGAGGAACAGCAGGGGAGCAAGACAGACTGCGTAACCCAGGGTTCCAGTACGGGAAAAGAAAGTCTTAAAACCTCTGGCTGTAAAAATCTGTGGGGGATGCAGCAGCAGGAGAAACTCTTAGCCTCATAGAATTCATTGGAGAGTCCCACAGGGTCCTAGATCATACACAGACCTACCTAACCAGAATCAGCACCAGAAGGGCCCAGTGTGCTTGTGGGTAGCAGGGGAAGTGACTGAAAGCTGGTGGGGAGCCAAGCAAGTGGCATTGTTCCCTCTATGAACCTTTCCCCGAAATACAGCATCACAACACAGCGACATGGGTTCCTCCTGCACTGGAAAATACCTAAGGCTCTACCCCTCCCAACACAACAGGTGCGCTGAGACAAAAAAAAAAAAAAAAAAAAAAAAAAGGCCCAAATGAAAGAACAGATCAAAGCTGCAAAATTAGAACTAAGCGATGAACAGATAACCAACCTATCAGATGCACAGTTCAAAACAATGGTAATCAGGATGCTCACAGAAATGGTTGAGTATGGTCGCAAAATGGAGGAAAAAATGAAGGCTATGAAAAATGAAATAAAAAGTATTCAGGCAACCAACAGTAAAGGCAGAAAACCAGGACTCAAATCAATGATTTGGAGCAGAAGGAAGAAATAAATATTCAACCAGAACAGAATGAAGAAAAAAGAATTCAAAAACAATGAGGTGGCTTAGGAACCTCTGGGACAACTTTAAACGTCCCAACATCCAAATCATAGGAATGCCAGAAGGAGAAGAGGAAGAGCAAGAAATTGAGACCTTATTTGAGAAAATAATGAAGGAGAACTTCCCCAATCTGGCAAAGGAAATAGACTTCCAAGAGATCTAAGAAGCTCAGAGAGTCCCAAAGAAGTTGGAGCCAAGTAAGCACATACCAAGGCACATCATAATTACATTACCCAAGATTAAAGATAAGGATAGGCTCTTAAAAGCAGAAAGAAAGAAGATAGTTACTTACAAAGAAGTTCCCGTAAGACTATCAGCTGATATCTCAAAAGAAACCTTGCAGGCCAGAAGGGGCTGGAAAGAAGTATTCAAAGTATAAAAGACAAGGACCTACATCCAAGATTACTCTATCCAGCAAAGCTATCATTTAGAATGGAAGGCCAGATAAAGTGCCTCCCAGACAAGGTCAAGTTAAAGGAGTTCATCATCATGAAGCCCTTATTATATGAAATGTTAAAGGAACTTATCTACGAAAAAATATCAAAAATTATGAACAATAAAATGAAAACAAACTCAAAACTATCAACAACTGAACCTAAAAAAGCAAAAAAACAAACCAAGCAAACAACTAGAATAGGAATAGAATCACAGAAATGGAGATAAGAAGGCATGGGGAGGGGGAGAATAGGGGAAAGGGTACAGGGAATAAGAAGCATAAATAGTAGGCACAAAATAGATAGTGGGATGCTAAGAATACTATAGGAAATGGAGAAGCCACAGAACTTATATGTACAACCCATGAACATGGACAGTAAAGGGAAAGAAACCAGGATTCAAATCAATGATTCGGAGCAGACCAAAGAAATAAACATTGAACCAGAACAGAATGAAGAAACAAGAATTCTAAAAATTGGTGGGGGGTGGGGGCGGAATGTCGGTGGGAGAGGGGTGCAGGGTAGCGGGGAATTAAGGAGAAGACAAAATGGGACAACTGTAATAGCATAATCAATAAAATATATTTAAGAATTAAAATTAAAGATATAGATAGCAACACACTTATAGTAGGGGATTTTAACACTCCATTGTCAGCAATAGATATTCCAAACAAAATAACAACAAGGATATTGCGCCACTGTACAATGGACTAGATCAAATTGACTTAACTGATACATACAGAATTTCATCCTAAAGAAACAAAGTACACATTCTTTCAGAGGGGAGGAGTGGGTGGATAATGGGGAAAGAAAGGGAAAGGTCAGTTCAAGTAACATGTGTAAATGACCCATGGACAAAAACAACAAGGGTGAGGATTGAATGTGGGACATGGGGGTTAGGTAGGGCAGGGGAGAGAAATGGGGGAGAAATGGGGGGGGAATGGGGAAAACTGTAATTGAACAACAATTTTAAAAAGGTAATATAAAGCCTTTTTTATATTTCTGTGGGCATTATTGGGAAGTGAGAACTAAAACCACATGTATTAAATACATCAAGAATGAAAAGAAGGAATCTTCATCCTTATTCATAGGATGCAGCATAAGGTAAAAGTCATATTTTGAAAGATTACTGAAATACTATGTAAGGTTAAGTGAAAAATACTGAAAAAAACCTGGAAGGAAGTATACCAAAATAGAAGTAGCAGTTTCTGCACTACAACCAGAAGGAATGGCAAGAAATATTCCAAGTAATGAAAAGCAATGGCCTGCAACCAAGACTGCTCTACCCAGAAAAGCTCTTAATTAAAATGGAAGGTGAAATAAGGAGTTTCCCAGACAAAAGAAGGATAAAATATACCTCCACGAAACCAGCACTGCAAGATACGCTAAACGAGCTGCTTTAAGAAGATGAAGAAAAAGAGTGAGAAACAGGAACACAGGTACAAAGGGGAAAAAATGAATAAGTATCTATCAATAATAACTTTAAATGTAAATTGATTAAATGCTCCAATTAAGAGACATGGGGTGGTGGAATGGATTAGAAAACATGACCCGCACAAATGCTGCCTACAAGAGACCCACCTGAGAACAAATGCCCTAAACAGGTTGAAAGTAAAGGGATGGAAAAAAAATATTCCAAGCAAATGGACAGGAAAAAAGCCAGGGTAGCAATACTTATGTCACACAAAATAGACTTCAAAACAAAGTCCATAAAAAGAGACACAGAAGGACACTTCATAATACTAAGAGGAAGAATGCATCAAGAAGACATAAAAATTGAAAACCTATATGGACCCAACATAGGAGCACACAAATATATAAGGAAAATCTTGGAAGACTTCAAGAAAAGTATAGACAGCAACACACTGATAGCAGGGGATTTTAACACCCCACTGTCAAAAATGGATAGATCTGCCAAACAAAACATCAACAAGGATATTGTGGAATTAGATGATGCATTAGATCAGATGGGCTTAACTGATACCTACAGAAACTTTCATCCCAAAGAAGCAAAATACAGGTTCTTTTCAAATGCACATGGAACATTTTCAAAGATAGACCAAATGATAGGACAGAAAACAAGGCTCAACAAACTCAGGAAAATTGAAATCGTAACAAGCATTTCCTTGGACTTGAAACTAGAAAGGGCTTCCTAGAAACCCTTGAAACTAGGGCTTGAAACTAGAAACCAACCTCAAGGAAAAAACTCAAAAACATTCAAGCTCATGGAGGCTGAATAGCCTGCTATTAGACAATGAATGGGTCAATAATGAGATCAAAGAAGAAATCAAAAAGTTTCTGGAAACAAATGAAAATGAACACACAACAGTCCAAAACCTATGGGACACAGTGAAGGCAGTCCGGACAGGGAAGTTCATAGCAATACTGGCCTACCTAAAAAAGAGAGAAACATTTCAAATAACCTCACCATACACCTTCAAGAACTGGAGAAACAACAACAAAGCCCAGAGTGAGTAGAAGGAAGGAAATCATCAAGATCTGAGCAGAAGTGAATGACATAGAGACTAAAAGAAGAATTTAAAGGATCAACAAATCCAGGAGCTGTTTCTTTGAAAGGATAAACAAAATCAAGAAGCCTTTAAGCAGACTCATCCAGATAAAAAGGGAGAAGACCCAAACAAATAATATCAGAAATGAAAGAGGAGAAATAACAACTGATACCACAGAAATACAAAGAATTGTAAGAAAATAAGATGAACAATTATATACCAAGAAATTTGAAAACCTTGGGGAAATGGACAAATTTCTAGAAAAATACACCCTTTCTGAATGGAGAAAGCAGAAAGCCTGAAGAGACTGATAACAGCTGGTGAAATTGAAGCAGTGATCAAAAAACTCCCAGCATAAAACGCCCTGTAACGAACCGTTTCACCAGAGAATTTTACAAAACATTTAAGAGAGAGCTAACTCGTGTCCATCTCAGACTATTCCAGAAAATCCAAGAAGAGGGAAGACTCCCAAACTGTTTCTATGAGGCCAGCATCATCCTAATCCCAAAACCAGATAAAGACATCACAAAGAAAAAACTACAGGCTAATATCGCTAATGAACATAGACACTAAAATCCTCAACACAATATTGGCAAACTGCATCCAACAATATATAAAAAGATCATCCACCATGATCAAGTGGGATTCATCCTAGGGATGCAAGGATGGTTCAATATTCGTAAATCAATAAATGTAATACATCACACAAACAAAAGGAAAGACAAAAATCACATGATCATATCAATAGATGCGGAAAAAACATTTCATAAGGTACAGCATCCTTTTATGATCAAAACACTCTGCAAAGTGGGAATAAAGAGAGTGTACCTCAACATAATAAAGGCCATATATGAAAAATCTACAGCCAACGTCATACTTAACAGGCTAAAACAAAAAGCTTTCCCACTAAGACTGGGAACAAGATAAGGATGTCTGCTTTCACCTCTCCTATTCAACATAGTATTTGAAGTCCTAACCACAGTGATTAGACAAAAAAATAAAGACAGATAGAAAAAGAAATAAAAGGCATCCAAATAGGAAAGGAAGAAGTAAAACTGTCTTTGTTTGCAGATGACATGATTGTGTACATAGAAAACCCTATGACTCCACCAAAAAACTACTCCACCTAATAAGTGAATTTAGAAAAACAGCAGGATAGAAAGTCAATATTCAGAAATCAAAGGCATTTTTGTGCACCAACAAAGAAATATTGGAATCAGAGATCAGGAAAAAATATCCCATTTGCTATAGCAACAAGAAAAATAAAGTACCTAGGAATAAACTTAACCAAGGAGGTAAAAGACCTGTTCTCAGAAAACTACACAACACTGAAGAAAGCAATTAAGGAAGACACAGATAAATGGAAGCATATACCATGTTCATGGAGTGGAATAATTAACATCATCAAAATGTCCATACTACCCAAAGCAATTTATAGATTCAATGCAATTCCTATTAAAATACCAATGACATATTTCACAGACATAGAACAAACATTTCAAAAATGTATATGGAACCAAAAACAACCCTGAATAATCTCAGCAATTTTGAGAAAGAAGAACAAAGTAGGGGGGATCACAATGCCTGACATCAAACTATATTATGAAACCACTGTAATCAAAACAGTCTGGTACTGTCATAAGAACAAACACATAGATCAATGGAACAGAATAGAGAGCCCAGAAATAAACCCAAGTCTCTATGGTCAATTAATATTTAGCAAAGGGAGCAGAAGCATAAAGTGGAGTAAAAATAGCCTCTTCAACAAATGGTGTTGGGAGATCTGGACAGCTACTTCCAAACAAAACGAAATTGGACCATCAACATACACCATATGCAAAAATAACCTCAAATGAGTAAAAGACTTAAATATAAGGTGCGACATCGTAAACGTCCTAGAGGAGAACATAGGGAAACTCAGATATTCCACACAGGCAATATTTTCACTGCTATGTCTCCTAGAGCAAGGGACATAAAGGAAAGAATAAACAAATTGGACTTCAACAAGATAAGAAGCATGGCTAAAGAAAATATCAGCAAAACAAAAAGGGAACAATCCACATGGGAAAATGTATTTGCCAATGATTCCTCAGACAAGAGTTTTATCTTCAAAGTATATAAGGAACTCACAGAAGTCCAGTACAGGGAGACAAACAATCCAATGAAAAATGAGCAAAGGACCTGAACAGACACTTCTCCAAGGAGGACATGCACAGGACCCAGAAACTTATGAATGGATGCTCATCATCACTAACCATCAGAGAAATGCAAATTAAAACAATGAGATACCACTTCACACTGGTCCGAACGGTCATGATAAACAGATCAACAAACAAGTGCTGGTGAGGACGTGGAGAAAAGGGAACCCTAGTATGCTGTTGGTGGGAAGGCAGACTGGTGCAGCCACTGTGGAAAACAGTATGGAATATCCTCTAAAAACTAAAAATGGAACTTCCTTTTGACCCAGCAATCCACTGCAGCATTATACCCTAAGAATCCCAAAACACCAATTCAAAAGAACCTATATACTCCAATGTTCATAGCACAATTTACAGTAGCCAAGTACTGGAAGCAACCTAAGTGCCCATCAATAAATGAGTGGATCAAAAAACTATGGTACATTTACACAATGGAATACTATGCAGCAGAAAGATAGAAAGAGCTCTTACCCTTCACAACAGCATGGATGGAACTGGAGAGCATTATGCTAAGTGAAATAAGCCAAAGGGCTAAAGACAAATACCATATGATCTCATGTATAAGTGGAACTTAATCAACAAAAGAAGCAAGCAAGAAAAATATAGCCAGCAACATTGAAAGAGAAAACAAACCAACAGTAATGAGAGGAGAGGCAGGAGGAGGGTAAAGGGGAAAAGAATGGGAAGAGTCAAGTCAAGGAACCATGTATAAAGGACCCATAGAGAAATCCAAAATGGGGAAGTGTTGAGGGTGGGAGCTGGGGGTAGGTGAAGCGGGGGAAGGTGATGGCGGGATAATGGAGGCAAATGTATTTGACCAATAAAAAAAAATTTTTAAAAAGTTATGCTATTACAAAAAAGAAGAAGTAGTCGTTTCTGGAAAGAAATTATTTTCCTTTATGCTTTTAAAATATTTTTCAGATTTTTACACATAAGTCATTGATATACCAGTATTATTTTATATGAAGTCAAACCATGGACAACTGCCTGCATTAAAAAAATCAAAATAGTATAATAATGTCAGTTTCAAAAGTTGACCTAAATAGATTTTATTCGCAGATTTTAAGGGCATTGCAGCCTAGTTGTTGGTTCTACCACTCAGTACTTACTCTCTTGTACCTCAATTCCTTTACATATAAAATAAGACTAATTGTAATAACCTGCCTTACAGGGTTGTGAGGATTAAATTAGGTAGTGCATGTGAAATGCTTAAAGCAGTACATAGAGTATAGTAAGTGCTGGGTAGGTATTAACTATTATGTATTAATTTTAATTTTTAGAAAAAATAATGTACATTGTGAAAAAATCATCAGTGTTTTTAATAGGGAGTAAAGATATGGCTTATGCTAAGTAACTGATGATCATTAAAGCATCTGTATTTGAGTTTAGAATTGATAATCTCATGCTAAGTAAAATGGAGGTTTGACTGCCTGATGCAGCAAAAGCCAAACTCATGAGGTAAGTTCTGGTGCAAAAGGAAACAGGTTTTATTGAGGTGCTGTACAACCTGGGAGAATGATGGACTACCATCTCAAAGACCATCTCTTTCTAGCTCAAGCCCACAATTCTTATAGGGATAGGGAGGGCAGGGCTTTTTTTTTTTTTTTTTCGTATCCAGTAATCTTGCTAGCATTCGGCATGCCCAGGGGACCTATTCATTCAACTTTGTAGCTTTCAGTGCAGTCGGGCCCTAAACATTTGTATTTTTAGCTTTTGGCACACTAAGGCCCTATCCATTCATGTTTCTAGCTTTGGGTAATGCTCAGTGTAAGAACCTCCCTTTGCCACCATCTTGGCCAATGGGGGAGACTCTCCAGTGCTCCAATGGACTGTCTATACTCTACAGTAACAGTATCACACAGTTTCTGTGTACTTGCTCCTTTTCTGTTTAGCACGACCTTTTTATCAGCTGCTCAGCATCTGTGTTAGTTCAGCAGCAAATATGCATTTTTCTTAAGTGCACATGGAACATTTTCAAAGTTAGACTACATGTTAGAACACAAAACAACTCTTAATAAATTCAAGAAAATTAAAATCATATCAAGCATCTTCTCTGACCACAGATGCTGAGTAGCTGATTTTCAGTTTCAAGTACGAAACTTGAAATCAACTAAGATAAAAAAACTGAAAAACTTTCAAATACATAGAGGCTAAATAGCATGTTGTTAAACAATACATGGTTAACAGGGAGATCAAGGAGGAATCAAAAGTTATTTGGAAACAAATTAAAATGAACATACAACAACCCAAATTTTATGGGACACAGCAAAAGCAGTCCTGAGAGAGAAGTTCATAAATTACAGGCCTACCTCAAAAAAGAAGAAGAATCTCACATAAATAATCTAAACAAACACCTAAAAGACATAGAAGAAAACAAAAAACAAAGCCCAGAGTTCAGTAGAAGGAAGGAAAGAATAAAGATAAGAGCAGAAATAAATGACATAAAGACCAAAAAAAGAAAATACAAAAGATGAGTGAAACCAAGAGCTGGACCTTTGAAAAGATAAACAAGATTGATGAATGTTTAATCTGACTCATTAAGAAAAAAAAAAAGAGGGCCCAAATAAACAATATCGGAAATGAAAGACGAAAAATAACTGATACCACAGGAATACAAAGGATTGTAAGGAAATACTATGAACAACTATCTATACACTAAGAAATTGGAAAACCTGAAATTGGTAAAAATCACATGATTATACCAATAGATGTAGAAGAACCATTTGATAAAATATAGCAAAAAAATATGGTAAAAAAAAACTTTCATCAAAGTGGGAATAAAGAGAACATAGCTCTACATAATAAAGGCCATATATGACAAACCTACAGCCAATATCATTCTCAGTGGGCAAAAATTACACGCATTTCCCCTAAGATCAGGAATAAGACAGGGATGTCAGCTTTCACCACTCTTATTCAACATGGTACTGGAGCCCTAGCCACAGTAATCAGGCAAGAAAATAAAAGCTATCCAAGCTGGAGAGGAGGAGGTAAAACTGACATTGTTTACATATGACGTGATAGTGTACGTAGAAAAACTTAAAGACTGCACACACAAAAAACTACCAGATCTAATAAACTAATTTCTCAAAGCAGGATACAAAATTAATATTCAGAAATTGGTGGCATTTTAATATATCAGTAATGAACTATTAGAAAGAGAAATTGAGAAAATCCTACTTACTGTTGCAACAACAACAACAAATACAATATCTAGTAATAAATTTAACCAAAGAGGTAAAAGACCTGTACTTGGAATATTAGAGGATATTGAAGAAAGAAATTGAGGAAAATACAAACAAGTGGAAGCAATGACCATATTCATGGATTGGAAGAATTAACATCATTTAAATGTCCACACCACCCAAAGCAATCTATAGATTCAGCACAATTCCTTTTAAAATACCAATGGCATATTTCACAGAAGTAGAACAAATACTCTAAAAATGTATATGGAGCCTCCCAAAAATCCCAAATAGCCTCAGCAATCTTGAAAGAACAAAGTTGGAGGGTTCACAGTACCTGATATTAAACTATAATACAGGCCATTTTAATCAAAACAGCCCGATACTGGCATCAAAACAGGCATATGGCCCTCTTTGCCATTTGTACTGTGAGGATGAAGACCATTCTCAGCAATCAGACTTTCCACATCCCCAAAAATGTCGACATCACTCTGAAGGGACACACGGTTATTGAGAAGGGCCCCAGAGGCATCATTTGGAGGGGCTTCAACCACATCAACATCGAACTCGGCCTTCTTGGAAAGAAAAAGAGGCTCCAGGTTGACAAATGGTGAGGAAATAGAAAGGAGCTGGCCACTGTTTGCACTATTTGCAGTCATGTGCAGAACATGATCAAGGGTGTTACCCCTGGGTTTCCACTACAAGATGAAGTTTGTGTATATTCACTTCCCATCAACATTGTTATTCAGGAGAATGGTTCTCCTGTTGAAATCAGAAATTTCCTGGGGGAAAAAATACATCTGCAGGGTTCAGATGAGATCAGGCATTGCTTGTTCACTATCTCAGGCCCAGAAAGATGAGTTGATTCTGGAAGTAAACGTCATTGAACTTGCATCAAATTAAGCTGCTTTGATTCAGCAAGTCACAACAGTTAAAAACAAGGATATCAGAAATTTTTTGGATGCTACCTATGTTTCTGAAAAAAAGAACATTTCAGCAAGCTGATGAATACAATCTAAGTTGTCCAGCTATAGAAATAGCAAGATGCTGAATGATTCCTCACACTTGCAATAATCCTTACATTTATTTGTATAATTTTAAAAGTGCAAGAAAAACTGTGTATTGAAACAAAAGAACAGGCATATAGATCAATGGAACAGAACAGTATCTCAGAAATAAATGCCTTTATGGTCAACTACTATTTAAGGAGTCAAGAGCATACAATGGAGTAAAGACAGTCTTTTCAATAAATGTTGTTGGGAAAATTAGATAAATATGCCAAAAAATGAAACTAGATCACCACCTTATACCATACACAAGAATAAACTCCAAATGGGTAAAGGACTTAAATGTAAGTCACAAAACCATAAAAATCATAGAAGAAAACATAGGCAGTATATAGGCTTATATATTTCCCGGGGCAAGAAAAACATAAACAAATGGGACTACATCAAACTAAAAAGCTTTTGCACAGCAAAAGAAACCATCCAAAAAATGAAAAGACAACCCATTGCATGGGAGAACATATTCGCTAATGATACATCTGATAAGGGGTTAATTTCCAAAATGTATAAAGAACTTAATGCAACTCAACAAGAAGATAAACAATCCAATTAAAAAATGGGCAAAGGACCTAAATAGACACTTCTCCAAAGAGTACATACAGATGTCCAACAGACCTATGAAAAAAATGTTTACCATCACAATGATCAGAGAAATGCAAATTAAAATCACAATGAGATTTAACCTCACACCTGTCAGAATGGCTACCATCAATAAATGAACATACAAGAAGTACTGGCGAGGATGGGGAGAAAAGGGAATCCTCTTGTGTTGGTGGGAGTGCACATTGGTGCAGCTACTGTGGAAAACTGTGGTTTTCTCAAAAAAATAAAAATGGAACTGCCTTATAACCCAGCAATTCCGTCCTAAGAAACCCATAAACACTAATTTGAAAGGATATATGTACCCCTATGTACATTGCAGGATTATTTACAATAGCCAAGATCTGTAAACACCCCAAGTGCCCCTCAGTAGGTGAGTGGATAAAAAAGCTGTGGTAGTTACACAGTGGGCTACTACTTGGCCATAAAAATGAAAATCGTTTCTTTTGTGACAGCATGGATCAACCTGGAGATTGTTATGCTATGTGAAATAAGCCAGTCAGAGAAAGACAAATACCATATGATCTCACTTACATGTAGAATCTAGTGAGTAAAATAAATCGATGAACAAAATATAAACTGAGGCATGGTCACAGCAAACAGACTGACAGCTGTCAGAGGGGAAGAGGTTGGAGAACTGGGTGAAAGAAGGTGAAGAGATTAAGCAATAAAAAATATATATGCATACATAACACAAAGAAACAGACAATAGAGTGATGATATCCAGAGGTAAAGGGGATTGGGAGTAGATGGAGGTGGGCAAAGGGCCGGGGGAAATGGGATGGAAAAAGACTTTGCTTGGAACAATGGGCATGTGATTCAGTGTGCCAATGATGTTTTATCTATTTGTACACTTGAAACCTGTATGGTTTTGCAAACCAGTGTCACCCCAATAAATTCAATAAAACATTTTTTTTTTAAATCTATGTTACTTTACTGAAGAATGTGATAGGTGATCAGAAAAAAAGAAAAAATGTTCTACTTTACATAAGGGAAAACGGTGTAGAAATATTAATTTATGGTTCATTTTCTACAACTAGTTGTGAGATTGATTAGAAATCTAAGTTCTTGGTGTTTTTTTTTTCTGAATTATTGATATTTTTCCAATTTCATTTTTCCAGGATGATCCACATACTAATTTAGTGATTGAAGCTATAAAAAATGATCACCTAAGACAAATGGAACGTGAAAGGTAATACTTGGGGCACTTAATAATTAAAACAAGATAATATAGGTTAAATTTGTAAAAAAGAGTTGAATGGGCATCTGATTATTTTATTCAAAACTTGTTATATGTGCTGTATTTCTTGAATAGTCCTGTTGTTTCACCATTCCTGTACTTTACTGGGTTCTTTTTTCTTTTTCACAACAATCTCAGTGCTTATGTTAATTCCAGTTATTCTTACTCATTTATTCTTACTATTTCTTTGTAACTCGCTTTCTCTCTGCATTTGGTACAATACTGGAATTTTGTTTTATTATCTTTATTTTTTAAAATTATATCTTTATGCATTTTTGTCCAGTCTCCCAATTAAACTTCAACTCTCAAAGACAAAATTCTTTCTATTTATTTTATTTCTTCCTTTCTCCAGTAAGAGGTACCTAGTCTCTGCCAAGTATGTTTTGGAACTTTTAATATTTATTGACTATGCAACAGGTATATTAGTAGTATATCACATGATATACAGGGCCTTTAGTTTCTTTAAAATTGTGGTAAAATACACATAACATAAAAATTTACCATCTTAACCATGGTGCATATTTCTTCATAGTTCAGTAGTGTTAAGTACATTCACAATGATTTGTAGCAAGAATTTCTTTGTCTTCCCAAACTGAAACTCTGTACCCATTTAAAACGATTTTCAAGCATCCCCTCTTCAGTCCCTGGCACCCACCTTTCTACTTTGTATCTATGAATTTGTCTGCTCTAGTAACCTCAGATATCCAATTATTTGTCCTTTTGTGACTGTCATTATCACTTAGTATAATGTCCTCAAGGTTCATCCATGTTGTAATATGTGTCAGAATTTCCTTCCTTTTTAATTCTGAAGGATACTTCATTACATTCATGGAAGGCCCTTAATCTTTAGGAAGCAGTTTAACAGTAAAAATAAAACAGGCCCCGGCCAGGTAGCTTAGTTGGTTAGAGCCTTGTCCTGATACGCCTAGGTTGCAGGTTCAATCTCCAGTCAGGGCACATACAAGAAGCAACCAATGAATGCATAAATAAGTGGAACAACAAACTGATGTCAGCCTCTCCCTCTCTCTCTCCCTCCCCCCTTCCTCTCTAAAATCAATCAAACAGTAAAACTGGGACTACTTCTGAGAACATAGAGTAGATGTACTTTCCCCTGATCCTCCCACTAAGTCCAAATAAAAACCCTGGAAATCAAATGTAAAATATAATATATATAGAAAGGTAGAGAGAAGAGGGAAGATCAAGGGACCTCGAGACCTGAGGAACAACTTGGCAGTGAGTTTCCCTTATGTTTCACAGACTTCAGCTGAAGAAGCTGGAAAGTAGAAAATATTCATGGGTACATTTATCAAACAAAAAGCCTGCTTTCTGTAGCTAAAGGACAAGGAAAGGGGTAGGCCAGCAAGACAGAAAACTTTAAGACAAATACCACAGAAAAAAAATACTGGCCCCACCCTTACGCATGCCAGCAAAAGCCAAGTGAGGCAGAGCTCAACCTCCCCCCTCGTAAGGCTATAAGGAGACACCCAGTACCCCAAAAGGCCAAATTGGGAGCCATGACTTTAATCCCTAAAGGCCCTTCATGAGTCTTACCACTCTGTGGTTTCAGCAGGCAGTACATGGGGAGTCTGGAATTCCACCCCACCCAGTAATAACGAGGCACTACTCCTCCTCTCATGTGGGGTGGTGTCTGAGAAGATGGAGAATTAGGAATTTCATTATCAGCAGTGACAAGGCAACCCCACTGTGGTGTCAGTAGGACCATAGTGGAAGCAGGAACTTACCCCACCCAGAAGAAACAAGGACCTCCTCCTACCTTGGGTGCCATAAAGACCATGTGGGAAAACTGGACTTCTTTTACCTGGCAATAATGAGGTGATATCTCTTTTTCCCCACCAGAGCAATGTCAAAAAAGGCAGCCAAAACAAAAGACAAATAAAATTCCATCTCATAATACAAAATATTCAACTTTTGATTTAAAAAAATTGCTTATCATACAAAAACCTTAAATTGAATGAAAAAAGGCAATCAATAGATGCCAACATTGAGATGACAGAGATGTTAGAATTATTTTTAAAGCAAATGTGTTTTTTAAAAAAACTTCAAGAAGCAATTTATGAACATGCTTAAAATATTAAAAAATAGAAACCCTTGGAAAAGGAATAGTCTCAACAAAGAAATAGAAGCTTTAAAGAAGAGCCAAATAGAAGTTTTAGAAATAAAAATTAAAATAGCTGAAATAGAAAGCTCAGTGGTTGCGCTCAACAGGAGAATGAAGGGGAAAGGGGGAAAGATTCAGTGAACTGGAAGATAAAAGTTGGAAATTACCCAATCTGAACAACAGGGGAAAATAGACAAAAGGGAAAAAAGTGAAGAGAGCTCAGAGACTTCTGGGACTTTAACATAAGATCTAAGATTTGTGTCATCCATGTCTAGGAAGCAGCTAAAGAAATAATGGCTGGTAACTCCCAAAACTTAGCAAGAAAAAATACTTATGACACAAGAAACTGACTGAATTCCAAAGAGGATAAACCCAAGGAAATCATGTCAAGATAGATCATGATTAAACTTCTGAAAAGTAAAGGCCATGTCTTGAAATGAGGCAGAGAATAACAACATGTAAGGGAAAAGTGATTGAATGACAGTGGAAAAGTCTTAAATCAGTAACCTAAACTCCCAGCTGCAGAACCTTAAAAAAAAAAAAAAAAAAAAAAAAAAAAAAAGGAAAAAGGAAAAAAAAATCAACAGAAAGGAAGCAGAAGGAAAGAAATAATATGGAACAGAAACCATTGCCATTGGAGATAAAAACAATAGATAACATCAATGAAGTACTTCTAACACAGCTAACAAAAAGAGAGAAGACACAAATTACCAATGTCAGGAACAAAACAGAGGCTCTCACTAATGACCCTGCAGACATCAAAAGGATAATAAGGGGATACTACAAACATCCCTATACACATAAATTTGACAACTTAGACTAAATAGACCACTTTTCTGGAAACAAAAGCTACCACAACTCACTCTATATGAAATAGAGCATTTGAAGAGCCCCTGTACATGTTAGGGAAATTGAATTTATAATTTAAAACTCCCAAGAGAGATATCTCCTGGCCCAAATTGTTTTACTAGGAAATTATAGCAAATGTTTAAAGAAGAGATAACATCAGTTCTATACAGTCTCTTCCAGAAAGGAAATTTATTTCATAAACTTGTGTTACCATGATACCAAAATAAGACAGACAGTACCCAAAAAAGGGGAGGAGGGGAACCATAGATCAATATCTTATGAATAGAGATGCAAAAATCCTTGGGAAATACTAGTGAACCAAAAATACTATCAAAATATAAAGAGGATTATGTGCCATGACCAAGAGGGATTTGTTCTAGAAATGCAAGATTTGTCTACCATCTAAAAATCAGTTAATATAATACAGAGTATGAGTTAAATGAAGGAGAAAAACAGCATGATCATGTCAGTATAAACATAACATTTTTGGACAAAATTCAAAAATGCTTTCTTGTTAAACAAACAAACAAAATCTTTAAAAGCTATGAGTAGAAAGGAAGTGCCTTTCTGGAATTATGATAGGAGTTACATTGAATCTGGTAAAGACATCTATGTCACACCCACAATCTGGCATTACACTTAATTGTGAAAGACTGAATAATTTCCACCTCAGATTAAGAACAAGAGAAGGGTATCTACTCTCACTAGGTCTACCCAACATGTGCTGGATGTTCTAGCTATGGAAATTAGGCAATAAAAGGGAGTAAGATACCTCCAGATTGGAAAGGAAGAAGTAGAAATATCTCTATTTACAGATCACATGATCTTGAATACAGAATATCCAACATACAGTTTTAGAATCTGCTAAAAAATGATTATCACTAACAAACGAGCTCAGCAAGGTTGCAGAGTAAACTATCAATACCCAAAAGTCAATAGTACACTATAGAAATATACTACACCAATGAAGTATATGAAAATGAAAGTACCAATTACATTTATAATAGCAAAAATTAATTAGGAGTCAATATAACTAAGGAAGTGCAAAACTTATGCTCTAAAAACTGTAACACATTTTTTAAAAGAAGCACTACATAAATGGAATGACATCACATGTTAATGCATAGGCACATAATGTTTAAGATGACAGTGCTCCCAAAATTACTTTATAGATTCAATGTAATCCCCATCATAATTCCATCAGTATTTTTAAAGAAAGGGACAAGTTGATTCTAGAATTTATATGGAAATATAAGGGATTCAGAATAGTCAAAACAATGTTGAAAGAAAAGACAAAGTTGGAGGACTCAAACTATAAAAAACTATAAATCTAAATCAGTCAAGTCAGTGTGGTAGTACTTAATCTAGTAGCATAAAGATAGACATACAAATCATTGAGAATTCAGAAATAAACTTACATTTATAGTCAATAAAGGTACCAATACAATCAATGAGGAAAAGATAGCTTTTTCAACAAATCATGTTGGAACAATAGATATGCTCAGGCGAAAGAATGAAGCTGGACCTCTCTCTCACACCAAACACAAAAAACTACTTCAGGATGGATTGTAGACTTACATGCAAGGGCTAGACCTATAAAATTCTCAGGGGAAAAAATATAGAAATAAATATTGTTGACCTTGTGTTAGACAATGGCTTCTTATATTTGACAACAAAAGCACATGAAAAGGAAATAAATAGGTGAATTGGACTTCATCAAAGTTAAAAAACTTTTGTTCTTCAAAAGATGTCATCAGGAAAGTGAAAAGACAATGCACAGAATGGGAGAAAACATTTGCAGGCCATGTATCCAAGAAGGAACTTATTTCTGCAATACATAAAGAAGTCTTCCAATTCAATAATTAAAAGGCCAAAACCCAATTTAAAATGTACAAAGGATCTGAATAGACATTTCTTCAGAATAGACATGCAAATGCCTAATAAGCACAATACAAGGTGCTTAACCTTTGTGCTCCCTGGGGAAATGCAGCTCAACCCCACCAGGAGTTATCACTTCACACCCACTAGTATGACTAATAAAAAAAGACAGATATAATAACAAGTATTGGTGAGGATGTAGAGAAGTTGAAATCTTATATATTGATGGTGGAAATATAAAATGGTACAGCCACTTTAGAAAACAGTATGGAAATTCCTCAGAAGATTAAATCAGCAATTTCTTTCCTAGGTGTGTACCCAAAAGAAATTAGAACATATGTCCACACAATAATTATACACGAATGTTTATGGCAGCATTATTCATAACAAATAAAAAGTAGAAACAACCCAAATTTCCACAACTGGTGGACACATGATATATGGTCTAGCTATACAATAGAATAGTATTTAGTCATAAAAAAGAATGAAATACTGATATATGCTACAGTACACATAAACCATGAAACATTATGATAAATATCAATAAAAGAGGCCAATCCCATAAGACCAATACTCTATGATTCTACTTATGAATAAAAGGCACAGATGAGGCAAATCTATATCTTTCTTTAATGGCCATTTTCTTTCTTGTACATATCAGTGCAGGTTATGTTATCAGCTGCAGAGCCTTTTTTCTCTCCAGTGTCTCTTTCTTCCTTTAGTTTGTCAGCATGTATCATAAAGTAGAAGTGAACTGTTGACTCAGAAGGAAGTAATGGCTTCCAATTCCTAGTCATGAGATTCAACCTGACTTAGAGGTTTATAGTATAGCTGCCCACAATTCAGTAGGCTTCATTGTATGTTCATTTTGATCAATAATGTTTACACTTAAATTTTCTTAAATTCCTCTCCCATGGACATTTTCTCATCGCTTTTAGAGAGAGAGAGAGATTGAGAGGAGGAAAGGGGGAGAAAGAGAGAGATTGAAACATTGATGTGAGAAACATCGATTGGTTGCCTTCTCATATGTGCCCTGACCAGAGAATGAACCTACAACCTGGTTATGTGCCCTGACCAAGAATCGAACCCACAACCTTTCAGTCTGTGGAACAGTACTCCAACCAACTGAGCAACACTGGCCAGAATAACACTTAAATTTTTTTAAATTTTATACCATGTTTCTTTATAAATTTTTGTTTGTTTGTTTGATGTAGAAAAGCCATGGCAGAAAAATACATCATGACAGCTGCAAAACTCATTGCTCCTGTAATTGAAACATCTTTTGCTGTAGGATATGATTGGTAAGAGAAATTCACTATAACTGGATGGGTATGGTATTTTCATAATGTATACTTTTATTGGTTTAAAATTTTATCTACTATGATTTGCAAATTTTTCTCTTATTTTGTTCATTACCTTGTCATTTTGTTGATGGTCTCCTTTGCTATGCAGAAACTATTTAGTCTGATAGCGTCCTACTTGTTTAGTTTTTATTTTGCTCCATGTAGGTATTATATCCAAATAGTCATTGCCAACACCATTGCCAAGGAGCTTTTTCCCTTTTATTTTCCTGGAAGGTTTATGATTTTTATTTCTGATTTTATTTATTTGAGCCTTTTTTTACCCAGATAATCTACCTAAAAATTAGTCTATCTTTACAAAAAACTAGTTTATTTTCATTGATCTTTTCTATTGTTTTTCTAGTTTCTGTTTCATTTATTTCTTCTCTGGTGTTTTTTGGGGGGTGGGTTTCTTTGTTATTTCCTTCTGCTAACTTTGGGCTCAGTTTTTTGTTTATTTGTTTTTGTTTGTTTTAGTTCCTTGAGGTGTAAAGTTTGGGGTTTTTTTTTAATGACTTAATGTAGGTATTTATTGCTATAAATTTGCTTTTGGAACAGCTTTTGCTGCATCCCACACGTTTTGGTATGTTTTGTTTTCATTTTATTTGTTTTAGGATATTTTAAAATTTTTCTAACGTCCTCTTTGACCCATTCAGGGATGTGATTTTTTTTTGGGAGGGGGGTGGTGATTCCATCTTCATTGTGTATCAGGGCTTAGATGATCAACACCAGTGAGCATCACAAGCCACTCACCTGCCCTTCTTTTCTATCAATCAATATCTAGATTAAGTTAGCCCTGGGATGTGATTTTTAATTTCCATGTATTTGTGAATTTTTCAGTTTTCCTTTTGTTATTGATTTACAGTTACATACTATTTGCTAAGGTTTGTTTTATGGCACCACATGATCTATCCTGGAGAATTCTGCATGTTCATTTGAAAAGAATATGTATTATGCTGCTCTTGGATGAAATGTTCTGTATATATATATTAGGTCAATTCGATCTAAGGTAGAGTTCAACTCCAATGTTTCCTTGTTGATTTTCTGTTTGGATAATTGATCCATTATTGAAAATGGGGTATTCAAATTCCCTACTATTATTGTGTGGTTGTCTGTTTCTCCCTTTAGATCTGTATTTCCTTAATATATTTTGGTGCTGTGATATTAAAAACATATATATTTATGATTGTTATATCTTCTTGATGAATAGACCTTTTGTTGTTAAATAACCTTCTTTATATTTTGCTACAGTTTTTGACTTAAAGTCTGTTTTGTCTGATATAAGTATAGCTACCTTTTGATTTTCTCTTATACATGAAATATCTTTTTCCATCCCTTCACTTTGAAGCTATGTGTTCTTAAGGCTGAAGTGAGTCTCTTTTAGGTATGATATACTTAGGACTTCATTTTAATTCATTCAGATACTCTATGTCTTTGGATTGGAGAATTTAATCCATTTACACTTAAAGTAATTTTTGATAAGTAATAATGTTGATAGGTTAATTAGTAATTATTGATAGGTACTAATGTCATCTTATTGTATTCTGTCTCTTTTGTAGTTGCCTTGTCCCTTCTTCCTCCTTTCTCTTTTGCTGTCTTTGTGAATTGATAATTTTATGTAGTGGTGTGGTTTCATTCATTTCCCTCTTCTGTGTATCTACTGTAGGTTTTTGCTTACATAAAACATCTTACAGAAGTCCATTTTTAGCTAATAGCAACTTAATTTCAATTGCACATAAAAAGTCAACCCATTTACACCACCCCCATTATTTTTTTTCAGATATTACAATTTACATCATTTTATATTATGTATTCATTAACAAATTATTTTAATTATACTTTTTAGTACATTTTATTGATTATGCTATTACAGTTGAACCATTATTTTTCTCCCCTTTATTCCCTTTCACCTTGCAACCCCCTTCTATCAGCATCACCCCCCGCCCCGCTTAGTTCATGGCAATGGCTAATACTTGTAAGTTCTTTGGCTGCTCCATTTCCTATACTATTCTTATCCTCCTCCTGTCTATTTTGTACCTACCATCTATGCCGCTTATTCCCTGTATCTTTTCCCCCATTCTCCGCCCTCCCCCTTCCCCGCTGATAACCCTCCATGTGATCTCCATTTCTGTGATTTTGTTCCTGTTCTAGCTGTTTGCTTAGTTTGTTTTTGTTTTTCTTAGGTTCAGTTGTTGACAGTTGTGAGTTTGTTGCCATTTTACTCTTCCTAGTTTTTGATCTTCTTTCTCTTAAATAAGTCCCTTTAACATTTCATATAGTAAGGGCTTGGTGACGATGAACCCCTTTAACGTTACCTTATCTGGGAAGCACTTATCTGCCCTTCCATTCTAAATGATAGCTTTTCTGGATAGAGTCATCTTGGATGTACGTCCTTGTCTTTCACGACTTTGAGTACTTGCCAGCCCCTTCTTGCCTGTAAGGTTACTTTGAGAAATCAGCTGATAGTCTTATGGGAACTCCTTTGTAGGCAACTGTCTCCTTTTCTGTTGCTGCTTTGAAGATGCTCTCCTTATCTTTAATCTTGGGTAATGTAATTATGATGCGCCTTGGTGTGTGCTTCCTTGGCTCCAACTTCTTTGGGGCTCTCTGTGCTTCCTGGACTTCCTGGAAGCCTATTTCCTTTGCCAGGTTGGGGAAGTTCTCCTTCATTGTTTTTTCAAAAAAGTTTTCAGTTTCTTGCTCTTCCTCTTCTCCTCCTGGAACCCCTATGATTCAGATGTTGAGACGTTTAAAGTTGTCCCAGAGGTTTCTCAGCCTCACCTCATATTTTTGAATTTCTCTTTCATCATTCTGTTCTGGTTGACTGTTTATTTCTTCCTTCTGCTCCAAATCATTGATCTGAGTCCCGGTTTCCTTCCCTTCACTGTTGGTTTCCTATGTATTTTTCTTTATTTCACTTTGCATAGCCTTTACTTTTTCCTCTATTTTGCGACCATACTCAATCATTTCTGTGAGCATCTTGGCTACCCGTGTTTTGAACTCTGCATCTGATAGGTTGGCCATCTCTTTGTTGCTTCGTTCTTTTTCTGGAGTTTTGATCTGTTCTTTCATTTGGGCCATATTTCTCTGTCTCGCTGCTCCTGTTACATTGTAAGGGGCAGAGCATTAGGTATTCCCTGAGGCAGGGTAACCCACGTGGCTGAATTGTGGTGCTGTATGTGGTGGAGGGATCAAAGAGGGAACAATGCCGCTTGCTCAGCTCCTGGCCGGTTTTCAGTCACTTCCCCTGTTACCCAGTCACTTCTCCTGCTACCCACAAGCAAACTGGGCCCTTTTGGTGCCAATTCTTGGGTGGGTGGGTTTGGGTACCTTCTAGGGCCCTGTGGGTCTCTCCAACAAACTTTCCTATGAAGCCAGGAGTTTCTCCCCCCACCACAACCCCCACAAGTCTTTACAGCCAGAGGTTTTGAGGCTTTATTTCCCCCTGCTGGAATCCTGGGTTGCATGTTCTGTCTCAATCCCCAGTTGTTACTCACAGTTTAGCCACATGCATATGTGGGACAGTCCGGTCTCCCAGCCATCTTCTCGCCTGCCCAGCCCTCCCAACACAGCTTGCCGTATGTCCTCTCTGTCCCGGCTGTCCATCTCGCTCCTCCTGCCAATCTGGATGAATGTTTCTTCTTTAACTCCTTGGTTGTCGGACTTCCATACAGTTGGATTTTCTGGCAGTTCTAGTTTTTTGTTCTTAAATTTGTTGTTGCCTTCTTTTGGTTGTTTTTGGTTTTTAAATTTGTTGGCCTTCTTTTGGTTGTGCGAGGATGCAAAGCGTATCTATCTATGCCTCCATCTTGGCCAGAAGTCTAAGTTATACTTATATCTGATCTTGTATCTTTTAACATTTATACTATATCTTAGTGATTAACACATCACCGTATGAAAATATTAAACTATTCTGAATTTGACTGTATAGTTACCTTTTCCAACATGTTTTATATTTCCTCATGTTTGCATGTTACTAGTTAGCATCTCTTTATTTCATTTTGAAGAACTCCTTTCAGCATTTCTTGTAAAGGTAGATCTAGTGGTGATGAATCCCCTCAGCTTTTGTTCACTTGTGTATAAGTGTCTTTGATTTCTGACAGGCAACTTTACCAGGCAATGTATTCTTGGTTGATCCAATCTTTTTTTCTTCTCTTTGTATATATCATCCCACTCTTCTGAACCGCTAGATTTCTGCTAAGAAATTTCCTGATAGCCTTATGGGGGTTCTTTATATGCAAGGAATTATTTTCTTCTTGCTGACTTTAAAATTCTCTCTTTGTGTATGACTCGCTAGTGTCATTATAATGTGTCTTGGAGAAGATTGTTTTGGGTTGAAATTTTTGGAATTACATATTAGCTTGAATTTACATATCCAAGTCTCTTCCCAGTTTAGAAAAGGTCTTAGCCGTTATTTCTTTAAATAAACTTTCTGCTCTTTCTTCTTCTCTTTTCCTTTTAGGACTCCAGCACTACATAGATTTTTTTTTAATCGTATCCCAAAATTCATGTAGGCTTTTTTACTCTTACTCATTCTCCTATTTTGTTCCCCTAACTGATGAATTGAAATGATCTGTCTTTCAGTTCACTAATTCTTTCTCTGCTTGCTTGAATCTCTTGTTGAAGTCTTTTATGAATTCTTCAGTTCAATCATTGTATTCTTCAGCTCTAGGATTTCTGTGTGTGTTCGTTTGTTTGTTTTTTTCATCGTCATCTGAGGATATGTTTTATTGATTTTGGAGAGAGAAGAGAGAAAAATATGAGAGATATGAGAGAGAAACATCCATCAGTTGCCTACCATATATGCCCCAACTGGGGATCGAACCCACAACCTACGTATGTGCCCTGACTGGGGATTGAACCCGCAACTTTTTGGTGTATGAGATGATGCTTCAACCAGCTGAGCCACTGAGACAGGCCTCTGTTTTTCAACAGCTCCTAGGTCTTTATTGAACTTCTCTATTTATTTATCCATTCATTGTGTTTTTAATTTGTGTTCATTGTGTTCATTGTGTTATTAATTTCATTTAGTTGTCTGTCTATCTTCTTGTAGTTCACCAGATTTCTTTAAAAGAATTATTCTGAATTCTTTGTCAGAAAGTTCATAGGTTCCCATTTTTTAGGATCACTCATTGGAGCATCATTAGTTTCTTTTGGTGGTGATAAATTTCATTGATTATTTATGGTGCTGTGTCCTTGGTGTCTGTACATTTTAGGAACTGGGTACCTCTTCCAGTCTTTGAAGATTGCGTCTGTTGGGCAAAGTCTCTCTACAATTAGCCTATCCAGAGAATCTGTGTGTACCATTTGGTACTGTTCATGGGCAGGCCTGCTATTGGAATAGTTGGCTGGCAAGTCTCTTGTCTGAGCTATCAGGTTGGCAGGCCTAGTACTTGGGTACATAGGGACCAGCCTGGAGCTTGGGTCCATTGGACAGGCCTTTGCTTGAATCTGTGGTGATGGGGCAGGGATCTTAGTCTGAGTGGGCATACCTGGATTCTAGGTCTTCAAGCACAAATCAGGCACTAGGGACCCCTGGGGTGGGTTTAGCATCTAGGCACAGAGGCTGGTCCTGTACTAGGATAGGCCAGGTGCCTACCTGGAGGCTAGGGACATACAGGCCAGCCTGGTCCCAGAGAAAGCCTGGAGTCTGGGGCTGCAATAATTGCTTATAACCTGGGACCTCTGGGGCTGGCCTGGAAGTTAGATCTGCAGAGGTTGTTATGGCACGTGGGTGTACCAGGAACTTATATCCATGGGAGCTGGCCTAGGCTAGCCCCTATGTCCATGGGGATGGCCTGATGTGGGCTGGCATCTGGTGTGACACAGTCACATGTCCAGGAGACACATGCAAATTTTTGAAAGTAAAAGGTTAGTAAGGATAAAGGTGGGGGTGGGGTGGGAGGAAGACATTCTAAGTAGAGAGAAGAGTATTCTCAAAGATGCAAATGCTGGCAGTGTTTCTCACATAGAGTCCTCAAGATAGTTAAGCCCTAAGGTTCTGAGGTATCCTGTTCATCTAGAATGGTGAGAACTATGTACAATCATTAAGAAAATTGAGGGAAAATGACTCAATTTTCTTTAGGGCTGCCTTCCTTTGCAGAACCCCATTTGAGGAAGATGGGCAAAAGAGCACAATGCATTTGTCTTTGAGGCCCTTGGTTTGTTAGCAGCACCATGTTGAATGAATCCATGTATTAAATAGCTCCTATTTTTCTGGTCTTCAACATTTGTGCACATGCTATCCCCCCTTCCTGGAATGTCCTTCCCATTTTTGTCATCAGTTCTTACTTATTCTTCATACTGAGTTTAGATATCTCTGGGATTCCTTTCTCCAGTCTGGTTTAGAGTCTCTACCTCTGTATTCCTTTATTCTTTACAACAATTCTCACACAGGATGTAACTCACTGGCCTGCTTCCTTCATAAGGACATAAACCATATCTTATATATACTTACATCCCTGTACCAAAAATAATGAACATAATGTCTGATGTACAGCAGACAGTAAATGTTTTCAGACTGCATACCTGAATCAGTGGTTTCCAAATTCTTTTCTTGAAGTTCTTGAGGTTTCATTAGCCATGTCTTCAGGTTAATTTGGGACAGAGAGTCATTGAAAGGGTCCCTGAGCAGGCAGGGCTTCAAGTCCTCTCTCCTTACTTCAAGTACACTCTCTCTCTTGTAATCAAGGTTAAAGAAAAAAAAAAAAAGATTCTCTTTGAAGAAAGGGGTCTTCTGCTTTAATAGTTTTAAACTATCAGTCTGGGAGAGTGGTTTTGAAACTTTTTTTTTAACTGGACCCTCAGTAAAAAATATTTTTCCATTGTCTACTGAAATTTACAGTTTCATGAAACAACCCTTGCCCTTATTATGTACAATGTAAAATTAGAGTTTTCCTATTCCATTTTTGTAAAATAAGGCCCATGAGTCCTGACTGGTATGGCTCAGTGGGTTGAGCATCATCCTGTAGAGAAAAGGTTTACCAGTTTAATTCCTGGTCAAGGCACATGCCTAGGTTGCAAGCCAGGTCCCCAAATGGGGGCGTGTGAGAGGCAACTGATCGATATAGCTCTCACACATTGATGTTTCTCTGCTTCTCTTTTCCCTCTATCCCCCTCTCTAAAAATAAATTTTAAAAAATATTTAAAAAAATAAAATAAGGGCCCTGGCTGGTGGGCTCAGTGGATTGAGTGCCAGCCTGCGAACCAAGGGGTTGCCAGTTCGATTCCCAGTCAGAACACATGCCTGGGTTGTAAGCCAGGTCCCCAGTGGGGGGTGTGCAAGAGGCAATCACACATTGATGTTTCTCTCTCTCTCTTTCTCCCTCCTCTCTGGGATTCCTCCCTCTCCCTCTCTCTAAAAAAATAAATATTAAAAAATAAATAAAGTAGAAAAGGGACTTCTGGCCAAGATGGCAGCATAGGCAGACATAGCTCACCTCTTCACACAATCACATCAAAATTACAACTAAAATATAGAACTACCATCATTCAGGAACATCAGAAATCAAGCTAAATGGAAGTCTGACAACTAGGAATTAAAGAAACCACATCCATTCAGGTTGGTAGGTGGGGATCAGACACGGAACAGGCTAGTCTCACACCCATGTGGATAAAAATTTGAGAGGGGTATCTCAAGAGCAAAGAGTCCCAGACCCACACCAGACCCCCCCAGCCCACAATTCCAGTGCCAGGAAGATAAGTCCCTACAACTTCTGACTGCAAAAACCAGCAGGGATTGAGTTGGGGGAAGAAACTTCTGGAGCCCCAAGCAGTTTCTCTTAAAGAACCCACACATGGACTCACCTATTCAGATCCACTCCCATTGAGCTCCAGCATCAGGGTAGCAGCTTGAAAGGCACCAGTGGCATACAGGGAGAAACTGAAGTGTCTGGCATCAAGGCAAGCAGAGGCCATCGTCCCCCTTTGCTAAACCGTCCCCAAACAGAGCTGGTAAGTTGGTGCCATATCTGAGACTCCAACAACCTGCCAACATTGTTTGACCTGCCTTGGAGATCCCCAAAGGCTCTATCCCATCCAACTTACAGGCCCACCCAAGCTGCTTTTCCATAAGAAGGGCTGGTCTTGGCTCCTAAATCCTATCAAACAGCTGGCTCCAGGGAGCCCTAGCCACAGCCAGATTAGATTCACAGCTTGACTTCCCCTGGGAATTTCCAAGCCCGGAACAAGTGGCTGCCATCTCAGATTGCTATACAGCTCAGGCAGGGTGTCCCAGGCAAAACACAGGCGGAGGCTAACCATGGCCTGAATGACCCAGGAAACGCCAGGGCTGTGCACCTAGTGGACAGATACAGACCACGTTGGAGCACTACCACCCTGCGCCTGCACAGCTGATCCTCCATGGAGGGAGGAGGTTGATGGTCCGTGGTCACAACCAGTCCTTGTAGCTGACTGGCCTGGATAAATCCCTTCCATTGATCTGCCAACAGCAACCAAGGCAGATCCACTGCAAGAGGAGGGTGTACTCAGTCCACATGAAGGGCACACTTTGAGTACCCAGTCTGCGTGATAGGGGAGGCTGTGCCACTGGAACCTACAGGACACCTACTACATTAAGCCACACTATCAAGATACAGAGTCAAAGCAGCTCTATTTAATATATAGAAACAAACATTGGGAGGCTGCCAAAACAAGGAGACAATGAAACATTGCCCAAATGAAAAAGATTAAAACTCCATAAAAAAGAGCTAAATGAAATGGAGCTAAGCAATCTATCAGATGTGGAGTTCAAAACACTGTTTATAAGGATGCTCAAGGAACTCAGTGATGACCTCAACAGCATAAAAAAGACCCAATCAGAAACAAAGGATACACTAATTGAAATAAAGAACAATTCACAGGGAAACAACAGTAGAGTGGGTGAAGTCAAGAATCAAATCAGTGATATGGAACATAAGAAAGCAAAAAACAACAAATCAGAAGAACAAGAAGAAAAAAGAATCCAAAAAAATGAGGATAGTATAAACAGAGAAGGACGACTTCAAGAGGTCCAACATTCGCATCATAAGGGTGCCAGAAGGAGAGAAAGAACAAGTTAGAAATCTACTTGAAAAAATAGTGAAAGATAAAACTTCTCTAATTTGGTGAAGGAAATGGACATGCAAGTCCAGATATTACAGAGGCCCAATTATGAATGATGCAAAGAGGCCCATTCCAAGGCACATCATAATTAAAGGCCAAAGGTTAAAGATAAAGAGAGACTCTTAAAAGCAGCAAGAGAAAAGAAGTTAGTTACCAGATGGTTGTCAGATGGGAGAGGGGTGGGGAAGAATGGGTGAAGAGGTGAGGGGTTTAAGAAGTACAAATAGGTCGTTGCAGAATAGCCATGGGGATATAAAGTACACTGTAGAAAATGGAGTAGCCAAAGAATTTATAGGCATGACCAATGGACATGAACAATGGTAGGGGAATTACCTGAGGGAGTAGGGAGCACTGGGTGGAAGGGGGAAAAGGAGGGAAAATCAGGACAACTATAATAGCAAAATCAATAAAATATCATTAAAATAAATAATAAAATAAGGCTCATGATTTTTATTTTAATTATGTTAATTAATCCAGTTAACCCTAAATTGGTTTCAATTGACCTCAATTTAGGAACATTAGTGCAATGGGTTTTGGTATCAATAAAAATTGGGTTCAAATGTTTACTTGACAGTTTTCTACCTGTATGATCTTGGGCCTTGCATTTTCCTATCTGTAGAGAGAATGCTTGTCTTTAAGGGTAGTTGTGAACATTATATGTGATAATGCGTTTAAAGGAATTAGCACAGTGCCTGATACAGATAAAAACAGATGTTCTATATGCTTTGGAAGACAGATCGTTTATACTCTGTTCAAGGTTGGATGCAAAAAATTAAATATATTCTACAACTTCTATTGACTTTTTCTTACCATCAGAGCATTTAAGATAAAAAAAAGTACAATCTTACCTGTTAGAAATTGAAAAGGTTTTATAAACCCCAAAATCAGAATGTAGATATCAATCCAACTTTATTTAAAATACCATAAGTAGGACTTTCAGCCAAGATGGAGGCATAGATAGATACGTTTTGCATCCTCGCACAACCAAAAGAAGGCCAACAAATTTAAAAACCAAAAACAACCAAAAGAAGGCAACAACAAATTTAAGAACAAAAAACTAGAACTGCCAGAAAATCCAACTGTATGGAAGTCCGACAACCAAGGAGTTAAAGAAGAAACATTCATCCAGATTGGCAGGAGGAGCGAGATGGACAGCCGGGACAGAGAGGACATACGGCAAGCTGTGTTGGGAGGGCTGGGCAGGCGAGAAGATGGCTGGGAGACCGGACTGTCCCACATATGCATGTGGCTAAACTGTGAGTAACAACTGGGGATTGAGACAGAACATGCAACCCAGGATTCCAGCAGGGGGAAATAAAGCCTCAAAACCTCTGGCTGTAAAGACTTGTGGGGGTTGTGGTGGGGGGAGAAACTCCTGGCTTCATAGGAAAGTTTGTTGGAGAGACCCACAGGGCCCTAGAAGGTACCCAAACCCACCCACCCAAGAATTGGCACCAAAAGGGCCCAGTTTGCTTGTGGGTAGCAGGAGAAGTGACTGGGTAACAGGGGAAGTGACTGAAAACCGGCCAGGAGCTGAGCAAGCGGCATTGTTCCCTCTTTGATCCCTCCACCACATACAGCACCACAATTCAGCCACGTGGGTTACCCTGCCTCAGGGAATACCTAATGCTCTGCCCCTTACAATGTAACAGGAGCAGCGAGACAGAGAAATATGGCCCAAATGAAAGAACAGATCAAAACTCCAGAAAAAGAACGAAGCAACAAAGAGATGGCCAACCTATCAGATGCAGAGTTCAAAACACGGGTAGCCAAGATGCTCACAGAAATGATTGAGTATGGTCGCAAAATAGAGGAAAAAGTAAAGGCTATGCAAAGTGAAATAAAGAAAAATACATAGGAAACCAACAGTGAAGGGAAGGAAACCGGGACTCAGATCAATGATTTGGAGCAGAAGGAAGAAATAAACAGTCAACCAGAACAGAATGATGAAAGAGAAATTCAAAAATATGAGGTGAGGCTGAGAAACCTCTGGGACAACTTTAAACGTCTCAACATCTGAATCATAGGGGTTCCAGGAGGAGAAGAGGAAGAGCAAGAAACTGAAAACTTTTTTGAAAAAACAATGAAGGAGAACTTCCCCAACCTGGCAAAGGAAATAGGCTTCCAGGAAGTCCAGGAAGCACAGAGAGCCCCAAAGAAGTTGGAGCCAAGGAAGCACACACCAAGGCGCATCATAATTACATTACCCAAGATTAAAGATAAGGAGAGCATCTTCAAAGCAGCAACAGAAAAGGAGACAGTTGCCTACAAAGGAGTTCCCATAAGACTATCAGCTGATTTCTCAAAGTAACCTTACAGGCAAGAAGGGGCTGGCAAGTACTCAAAGTCGTGAAAGACAAGGACGTACATCCAAGATGACTCTATCCAGAAAAGCTATCATTTAGAATGGAAGGGCAGATAAGTGCTTCCCAGATAAGGTAACGTTAAAGGGGTTCATCGTCACCAAGCCCTTACTATATGAAATGTTAAAGGGACTTATTTAAGAGAAAGAAGATCAAAAACTAGGAAGAGTAAAATGGCAACAAACTCACAACTGTCAACAACTGAACCTAAGAAAAACAAAAACAAACTAAGCAAACAGCTAGAACAGGAACAAAATCACAGAAATGGAGATCACATGGAGGGTTATCAGCGGGGAAGGGGGAGGGCGGAGAATGGGGGAAAAGATACAGGGAATAAGCGGCATAGATGGTAGGTACAAAATAGACAGGAGGAGGATAAGAATAGTATAGGAAATGGAGCAGCCAAAGAACTTACAAGTATTAGCCATTGCCATGAACTAAGCGGGGCGGGGGGTGATGCTGATAGAAGGGGGTTGCAAGGTGAAAGGGAATAAAGGGGAGAAAAATAATGGTTCAACTGTAATAGCATAATCAATAAAATATGTGTCAAAAGAATAAAAGTAAGAATAAAATACCATCAGTAATTAAAAGTGAAAGCAGGCTAATAAAAACTGGATGAGGACAGACTAACGGCGGTGACGACCACAGGAGCATGGCGGACACCGACCTATTTATGAAATGTGAGGAGGAAGACCTGGAACCATGGCAAAAAATCAGTGATGTCATTGAAGATTCTGTAGTTGAAGATTGTAATTCAGTGGATAAAACTGCTACAGTTTCTGTGAGCCAGCAGCCAGTCTCGGCTCCAGTGCCCATCGCTGCCCATGCTTCTGTTGCTGGGCACCTCTCTACATCCATCACCATTAGGAGCAGCAGGGTACAGAACAGCGACAGTACAAAGAAGACTCTTGTCACACTAATTGCCAACAACAATGCTGGCAATTCTTTGGTCCAACAAGGTGGACAGCCGCTCATCCTAACCCAGAATCCAGCCCCAGGTCTGGGCACAATGGTTAGTCAACCAGTATTGAGGCCTGTCCAGGTCATGCAGAATGCCAATCATGTGACTAGTTCCCCTGTGGCCTCACAACCAATATTCATCACTACAAAGGGATTTCCGGTAAGAAATGTCCAGCCTGTACAAAATGCAATGAATCAGGTTGGGATTGTGCTGAACGTACAGCAAGGCCAAACAGTGAGACCAATTAGGCTAGTCCCGGCCCCAGGTACCCAGTTTGTTAAGCTGACAGTTGGAGTCCCACAGGTGTTTTCTGAGATGACGCTGATGAGGCCGAGCTCTGCAATGCCTGTGCGGCCCACCACCAACACCTTCACCACTGTCATCCCAGCCACTCTCACCATTCGAAGCACCATCCTACAGTCCCAGTCCCAGCAGACCAAGTCTACTCCCAGCACTTCCACCACTCCCACTGCCACACAGCCGACCTCCTTGGGGCAACTAGTGGTTCAGCCTCCAGGCCAAGCCAACCAGACCTCGAATCCCAAGCTAGCTCCCTCCTTCCCCTCTCTACCTGCAGTGAGCATTACCAGCTTTGTCACTGTGAAGCGACCTGGGGTTACAGGTGAAAATAGCAATGAAGTGGCCAAACTGGTGAATACCCTTAACACCATCCCTTCCCTGGGCCAGAGTCCCGGGCCAGTGGTGGTATCCAACAACAGCTCTTCCCATGGCTCTCAGAGAACCAGTGGACCTGAGTCTTCAATGAAAGTGACCTCTTCCATTCCTGTGTTTGATCTCCAAGATGGTGGTTGGAAAATATGTCCACGGTGTAATGCTCAATTCCGTGTAGCTGAAGCTTTTGGAGGTCACATGTGTTACTGTTGCCCAGAAATGGTTGAATACCAGAAGAAAGGAAAGTCTCTGGATTCAGAACCCAGTGTCCCATCAGCAGCAAAGCCCTCATCACCTGAGAAAAGAGTTCCTGTTGCTTCCACACCATCTTCAACACCAATTCCTGCTTTATCACCACCTACCAAAGTATCAGAGCCAAATGAGAATGTGGGTGATGCTGTCCAGACCAAGCTCATTATGCTAGTAGATGACTTCTACTACGGACGGGATGGTGGCAAAGTAGCCCAACTCACAAACTTTCCTAAAGTTGCCACATCATTCTGATGCCCACATTGTACCAAAAGGCTAAAAAACAACATTCGATTCATGAACCATATGAAACACCATGTAGAACTTGATCAGCAAAATGGTGAAGTGGATGGTCATACTATCTGCCAACACTGTTATCGCCAGTTTTCTACTCCCTTCCAGCTGCAGTGCCACTTGGAAAATGTTCATAGTCCCTATGAATCAACTACCAAGTGCAAGATCTATGAGTGGGCATTTGAGAGTGAACCACTGTTTCTCCAGCACATGAAGGATACTCATAAGCCTGGAGAGATGCCTTACGTTTGCCAGGTATGTCAATATCGCTCCTCACTCTACCCTGAGGTAGATGTCCATTTTTGGATGATCCATGATACTCGGCATCTGCTGTGCCCGTACTGCCTGAAGGTCTTCAAAAATGGCAACGCATTCCAACAGCATTACATGAGGCACCA
The DNA here is from genome assembly GCF_021234165.1 of Pteronotus mesoamericanus. Lineage (NCBI taxonomy): Eukaryota > Metazoa > Chordata > Mammalia > Chiroptera > Mormoopidae > Pteronotus > Pteronotus mesoamericanus. The sequence continues at coordinate 135,004 of NW_026555304.1, forward strand.
GAAGAGGAACGTTTATCATTGCAACAAATGCCGGCTTCAATTTCTCTTTGCCAAGGACAAAATTGAACACAAGCTTCAGCACCATAAAACCTTTCATAAACCCAAGCAGCTGGAAGGTTTGAAACCAGGCACCAAGGTGACAATCCGGGCTTCCCGAGGGCAGTCATGAACTGTTCCGATCGCCTCCAATGAAGCACCTCCCAGCACCTTGCAGGAGGCAGGACCACTGACCTCATCAACAGACCCTCTGCCAGTCTTCCTTTATCCCCCTGTTCAGTGTAACATCCAGAAGAGAGCTGTTAGGAAAATGAGTGTCATGGGCCGGCAGACATGTCGGGAGTGCAGCTTTGAGATCCCAGACTTCCCTAATCATTTTCCTACTTACGTTCACTGCTCTCTGTGCCGCTATAGCACCTGTTGTTCTCAAGCCTATGCCAACCACATGATCAACAACCATGTTCCACGGAAGAGCCCCAAGTATTCGGCGTTTTTTAAAAATTCTGTGAGTGGCATCAAGCTGGCCTACACTTCCTGTACCTTTATTACCTCTGTGGGAGATGCCATGGCCAAGCATTTGGTATTCAACCCCTCTCACAGATACAGGAGCATTCTTCCACGAGCACTCACTTGGATATCTCATTCAAGGCATGGCCAGCCTCATGACCGAGTGCATGACCAGAACTTGAAGAATATGTACCCTCCTCCTTCCTTCCCCTCTCATAAAGCTGCCACTGTGAAATCTTCGGGGGCCACCCCAGCTGAGCCTGAAGAGCTACCAATGCCCATGGCCCAGGCCCTCCCATCACCAGCTTCAACTGCAACCCCACCACCAACTCCCACTCACCCCCAACCATTAGCCCTCCCACCTTTGGCCTCAGAGGGGGCTGAATGTCTGAATGTTGATGACCAGGATGAAGGGAGCCCAGTCACCCAGGAACCTGAGCCAGCCTCAGGAGGAGGGAGTAGCAGTGCAGTTGGCAAGAAGGAGCAGCTGTCTGTGAAGAAGCTTCGAGTGGTACTGTTTGCCCTTTGCTGTGATACAGAACAAGCAGCTGAACATTTCTGAAACCCTCAGCGATGCATTCGCGGTTGGCTTCAGCGCTTCCAGGCCTCCCAGGGGGAGAATCTGGAGGGCAAATATCTGAGCTTCGAGGCAGAAGAGAAACTGGATGAGTGGGTGCTTACCCAACAAGAGCAACAGCTACCTGTAAATGAGGAGACCTTGTTCCAGAAGGCCACCAAAATAGGACGTTCTTTGGAGGGAGGGTTTAAGATCTCTTATGAGTGGGCTGTGCGTTTCATGCTGCGGCACCACCTGACTCCCCATGCCCGGTGTTCTGTGGCCCATACCCTACCTAAGGATGTGGCAGAGAATGCAGGACTCTTCATTGAATTTGTACAACGGCAGATTCATAACCAGGACTTAACGTTGTCTATGATTGTGGCCATTGATGAGATCTCCTTGTTTCTGGACACAGAAGTGTTAAGCAGTGATGACCGAAAGGAGAATGCCCTGCAGACAGTGGGCACAGGGGAACCTTGGTGTGATGTGGTGCTGGCCATTCTGGCAGATGGCACTGTCCTCCCCACTCTGGTTTTCTACCGAGGACAAATGGATCAGCTAACATGCCAGACTCTATATTGCTTGAGGCAAAGGAAAGTGGCTACAGTGATGATGGGATCATGGAGCTGTGGTCCACCCATGTGTGGCAGAAGCACACTGCTTGCCAGCGCAGCAAAGGCTTGCTTGTGATGGACTGTCATTGCACCCACTTGTCAGAAGAGGTGCTGGCTATGCTTAGTGCCTCTAGCACTTTGCCTGCAGTGGTCCCAGCAGGCTGTAGCTCCAAAATTCAGCCATTAGATGTATGCATCAAACGAATGGTCAAGAACTTCCTGCACAAAAAGTGGAAGGAACAGGCTCGGAAAATGGCAGATAGTGTGTGTGATTCTGATGTCCTGCTGCAGCTAGTGGTGGTCTGGCTGAGGTGTTGGCTGTCATTGGGGACAATCCAGAGTTGGTTCAGCGGTCCTTCCTTGTGGCTAGTGTTCTGCCTGGCCCTGATGGCAACATAAACTCACCTACAAGAAATGCTGACATGCAGGAGGAGCTAATTGCCTCCCTAGAGGAGCAACTGAAGCTGAGTGGGGAACAGTCTGAGGAGCACTCAGCTTCTACTCCTCGACCCAGGTCATCTCACGAAGAGACAACTGAGCCTGAAAGCCTTCACCAGTTCTTTGAGGGTGAAAGTGAGACCGAGTCCTTCTATGGCTTTGAAGAAGCTGACCTAGATCTGATGGAGATTTGAGTGTTGGGGTCATGAGGGGTTGTTGCGGGGGAGGGAGAATGAGGGAGGGTAGAGGGGTTAGGAAAAAGGGGGTATACCAGGTGGGGTACTTGGTTTATATTTTTTAATTTTATGCCACCACTGGCCCCTGATGTTGACTTACACTTCCCTGTGGATTTGTGGATTATTAGGAAAACCAATAGTGATGACGTCTGAGCCGAGGAGCTGTCATTCACTTATGCTAAAAAACAGGTTTTTGTGATTTTTTTTTTAATTTAAATCACTGTGTTTGGTATTTTTCTGACAAAATCAAGAAAAGAAAAAAATCTTTCTTGGACAAATGTTAAATTTTTCTGTTTCCCCTTTTACCTCAATTGTGTCATAGTACATCTGGGTTTGTTTGTTTTACTGTATGGCCAATGTCTTTGGGCATGATGCTATCCACCCATTGTCAATGTGAGAACATTTCTGAAGATGGGAAAGAAAAATATGTAGCTCACAAACTGGTTTATTACATATATGGATAAAAAACTTTTTTCATTGTGGTCTTAACACTTTTATATAAAAATGAAAATGGAAAAAATCCAAAAAAAATTGGATGAGGATATTAATTTAGAACTGAAGAATTCAGTAGCTTAATGCCTTTATTGGAAGAAATCAAGTACTTAGCCTTATATAACACTAGGGACACTTAAAAGTTGTTTTCAATAGTCACATTTAAGAAAACTACCAACAATATAAATATACTAAAGCAAAATAATTTTTTTTCCCACTTTACATTACAGGTGTGTGGAAGTTGTGAAAGCTTCTCAATACATAGAGCTAGCAAATGATCTGGAAATAAACAAAGCTATTACGTACTTGAGACAGAAGGACTTTAACCAAGTAAGTTTTAAAAATTAGATGAAATTTCATATGTTAATTAATGAAAGCAATAATATTCGGAAAGTCCTTTCTAGAGTAACATTACCTCTGAATATTCTGAAGTTGTGTGATTTCTGTTTAAACATAATTTGCATTAGTATGGCATTACTTTGAATTTTGACCTGTTTTCCTGTTTCTTAAAATGTAAATGCTTTTCATGTAAAACATCATTGGTTGCTAAATTACTAAATCTAGTTCTAGTCCAGAGATCAACTTTTTAATAGAAGTTTTCAAGCTAAAGCTCTAAGGTTTTTCAGAATCAAGTATTATGTGTGGGAGAAGGAAGGCCAGGAGCCAGAAGAGCAGCCCGAGGCTTCCACCCACTATTTGCACCTTGGCAGCTTTCCTCCTCACTGTTTTATGTAATTGGTTTACTCATTGACATTGCATCGGGCCTAAAAGAGTCCCATTGACAACATAGTTAGAGAGCCCTCTAGGACCTCTCACTGGTACCACTGCTTTCTTACGACCTTAGGTGGAGGTGGAACAGGTGAGAGACATAATTGTGACAAAACCAGAATAGCCCTGGCTGGTGGTATCTTGGTTGGTTTGAGTATCATCCCGCACACCAAAAGACTGTGGGTTTCATTCCCAGTCAGGACACATACCTAGGTTGTGAGTTTGATGCCAGGTCAGGGCATGTACAGGAGGTTTTGTTTTTATAAGAGTACTGTTACGGGTCACAAAATAGAGAAAAACCATGTTTGCTAATTTTCCCAGTACTTTTTTAAAATGGTCTTTTTAGAAAGATTTAACAAGGTATTGCCATAGTTCATGATTTTAATAACAAATAGTTTACCTATGTTTTAAGAATGTAATTTCTGCTTTCTTTTCAATATGGTTGTCACATACCAGGGAGCAGCTTTCTTTCCCTCTCACAGGACTTCAGAGTTTAATGGCTGTATATTAATTCCTTTTCACATACCTTTGAATTAGCACATATGTTTGCAACACAATCCAAAAGTAAAGATGAAAACATCTCAATTCTTATTCAAATTGAAATGCAGCTTATAAACTTACATAAATACTGACTTTTACCTGAATAATATGGAGTCTGAGTAACAGGTCAATGAGTGACCTCCCTGGGTAATACAAGCAGCAGTCACTTCTGGTGTAAGTTTTAGGAGCTTCTTGGCAGTTTTATAGAGTAAATAAGAAAGAGAATCTCAAAAGCGAGGGCATGTTTGGATTTTTTTCTTCCAGGATTTATTTTGTGGAATTAAAAACTGCTGCCCTAGAAACTCCCAACAGTTTTAAAGTAATCAAACACCCTGTAAATAATTATTTATTCATATTATAACCAAGGTTTATGGAATCTAGTATGGTACTTTAAGGTCTGATGCTTAAGCAGCATGCAGGTCAGACTTTGTCAGATATTTTAAGTACCAATAGCTGATGGCCATTGTGAAAGCACAAATAGGACTTTTATATGGACACAATGCTCTCTGGGAGCAGGAGGCACAAAGGGACCAAGCATTTTTCTAGTCAGTAAATGCATTTGGAAGCAAGGAAGGGAGGAAGAGAGGGAGGGAGGGAAAAGGGGAAGGAGGGAGGGAGGGAGGGAAGGAGGATGCATCATCTTTCTCTACATTTTTTCCCCCTGATTTTAGTATATTTTTTTTAATTTTATTTATTTATTTTTAGAGATGGGAAGAGAGGGAGAGAAACATCAATGTGTGGTTGCATGTCACACACCCCCTACTGGGAAACAGGCCTGCAACCCAGGCATGTGCCCTACATTAGGAATCAAACCAGCGATCTTTTGGTTCACAGGCCAGTATTCAATCCACTGAGCCATGCCAACTAGGACCCCCCTGATATTTTTCAGTAATTTTGAGGCTGATGATTCATTCATCTTTCATGCAAGGTGTCTGACCATTCCAACTGTCCTGTTTGGTTATGATTATCTCAGACCTCTAGGTGGTTCAAAGTGTACTTTGATTTTTAATGGCTTGAAAATGTATTGGGTTGGCCAAAAAGTTTGTTTGTTTGTTTGTTTGTTTGTTTTCCATAAGATGGCTCTAGTAGCGCCTAGTCGTCTTTAACTTCATTTGAAATAATGTTGTTAGATTGTATTGTGACAGCTGACACATCAGTGTGCAGTTTTTAAAAAATTTATCAAAGTTGGTGAATTTTTGTGTAGCCATTTTAATATTGAAGATGGAAGAATATACATATTTTTGGCATGTTATGCTTTATTATTTCAAGAAAGGTAAAAATGCAACTGAAATGCAAAAAAAGATTTGTGTAGTATATGGAGGAGGTGCTATGACTGATCAAATGTGTAAAAAGTGGTTCTCAAAGTTTCATGCTGGAGGTTTCTCAAGGGATGATGCTCCACAATAGGGTAGACCTTTGAAGTTGATAGCGATCAAATCAAAACATTAATTGAAAACAATCAACATTATACCACATGGGAGATAGCCAACATACTCAAAATATCCATTTCAAACAATTAATGTTATACCACATGGGAGACAGCTGATATGCTTAAAATATCCATATCAATAAAGTTATTGGTGAAAATGAAAAATGTGTCTTTTATTTTATGGAAAAAAAAACATACAGACTCTTTGGCCAACCCAATAGTTATATTTGGATCTACTTCAGATGAGTTTTTGTAATACTCAAAGAGTTATTTTCTGTCATCAGTTTTGGAAAATTCTCAGCCACTAGTCTTACTTCCCTTTCAGGAATTCCAGTTATATTTATCTGAGATTTCACTGTGTTTCTCTCTGTCTCTTATGTTCTTTTCTAAGAATATTTTTTAGCCTTTTAGTTTGCTGTGCTTCTTATATTTAGTTGGAACATTTTCTGGGATCTTGTTTGACCTTTGAATCCTGATTGCGTCAGTGGCTATTCAGTGTCTTCAAAAAATATTTTTAGGCCCCGACTGGTGTTGCTCAGTTGGTTGGGCATTGTTTCACAAACAGAGAGGTTTTCTGTTCAATTTCTGGTCAGGACACATGGCTTTGTTTCAGGCTAGGACCCCAGTTGGGGGCATGCAAAAAGCAGCTGATCAATGTTTCTCTTATGCATCAATATTTCTTTCTCTCTCCCTCCCTTCCCCTCTCTCTAAGAATAATAAATAAAATCTTTAAAATATATTTTTTTAGTATTTTATATAACTTTTCTAATTGTTCTCTGTGGGAGAATGGTCTTCTATGGGCCAGTTCCTAATAGTCAGAAGCAGAAATTCTGTAATTATTTTGCAAAGAGCAAATTGGATCACGTTTTTTAGGTTAAACCTTACTATCCACTTCATTATGAAGGACAGACCAAACTGTGTCACAAGACTCACAAGCTTGATGTTTACTCCTCTCTATAGCTATATATAATCTGCCATTAAACCCACCTATTGTTTTCTTAATTTTAGTCATTGTATTTTTAGTGTTATTTTCAGTAAATTTTAATTCTCAAATGAAATTCTCATCTTGTCATCTGTTTTCTCAAATATATTAATGCACCATCTTCTGTTCATCCCTGGTTGTATACTTCAGACCCTAATCTTTTCCCAACTGTAAGCCTAAACACTGTCATATTACAAAGGTAGTAACTTTCAGGTATTTCATTTCCAGGCTGTAGAGACCTTAAAAATGTTTGAAAAAAAAGACAGTCGAGTGAAAAGTGCAGCTGCAACGAACCTCTCATTTCTGTATTATTTGGTAAGTTTTATGTTTTTATTACTAAGAGTAGATAACGTGGTCTTTTCATGTTGCTAAATTTCTGCCTGTGGAGCTGACCTAAGGAGAGGCTCCAGAGAGGACATGCAAAATGTCAGTGAAACAAGGGATATGGAGGGTCGGGTCATGACAGCTCTGGGCAAGGAGTTGAGTTTATGGGCATGAGTGAAAAGACCATCTCAGGAGGAAAAGGGAGGGTGAAAAGTGGTGATGAGAAGCAATACATCATGAAATTATAGAGTATAGACCTGGGAGATGAGCTGGAGGTACATTTTACTTGCATACTAATAATAACAAAAGTGACATCTTACTTAGGTTATACAACTTAAGTAAGGTCAAGCAGATGTTGAGCATCTGTAGATGCCAATCATGGGAATACCAAAAAGCTAAAAGCTCGCAAAAGGGAACATTTTTAATTTATAGCAATAGGTGGCAGGTTGGTAGAGTAGGAAGGAGTAGAGGTTGGTTGAAAGTAGAGAATATCAAATTAACGTATGATACTAAATGCTATAGAAATTCAGAGAATGCAAATAGCATTTCAATTTAGTGCTTTTGGGGAAGATTTCAGAGATAAGTTAGATCTTAAAGGTCAGACTATAGCTAAAAGATCCACCACCCATTTATGATAAAAACACTCAGCAAGTGAGAGTAAAGAGAGCATACCTCAACATAATAAAAGCCATATAGGAGAAACCTGCAGCCAACATCATACTCAATGTGGGGGAGAAGCTTTCCCCGTAAGATCAGGAACAACAAGAGCGTCCTCTTTCACCACTCTTATTCAACATAGTACTAAAAGTTCTAGCCACAGCCATCAGACAAGAAAAATAAATGAAAGGCATCCAAGTTAGAAAGGAGGAAGTAAAACTATCATTGTTTGCAGACAACATGATAGTGTACATAGAAAACCCCATAGGCTCTACCAAAAAACTACTTGACCTGATAAGTGAATTTGGCAAGATAGTAGGTACAAAGTCAATATTCAGAAATTTATGGCATTTTTGTACTCCAAGAATGAAATATCAGAATCAGAAATCAGGAAAAAAATCCCATTTGCTATAGCAACAAGAAAAATAAAGTACCTAGAAACAAACTTAACCAAAGAGGTTAAAGACCTGTACTCTGAAAACTACACAACACTGAAGAAAGAAATTAAGGAATATACTAATAAATGGAAACCAAACTGATTCATGGATTGGAAGAATTAACACCATTAAAATGTCCATACTACCCAAAGCAACCTATAGATTTAACACAATTCCTATTAAAATACCAAAGGCATATTTCACAGATCTACAATAAATATTTCAAAAATTTGTATGAGCCAAAAAAGACCCTAAATAACCTCAGCAATTTTTAGAAAGAACAATAAAGTAGGAAGGATCACAATACCCAATATCAAACTACACTAAGGCCACGGTAATCAAAACAGTCTGGTACTGTCATAAGAACAGACACATAGATCAATGGAAGAGAATAGATAACTCAAATATAAACCCATGTCTCTATGGTCAATTAATATTTGACAAAGAGGACATGAACATACAATGGAGTAAAAATAGCCTCTTCAGTAAATGACGTTGGGAGAACTGGACTGGTACATACGAAAAAATGAAACTAAACCACCAACATACACCATACACTAGGATAAACTCAAAATAGATAAAACAGGAGAATCAACATGGTGAAGGAGTGAGCGGAGTCACACTGACCTTCTCCCAGGACAACCTGGAATTACAACTAAACTGTGGAGAAATCGCCTGGAACAAACAACTGAACAATAGCGGCAGAGGAACCTTGTAACCTCAGAGACAGAAGAATCGGCTTTAGCGCAATCTAACTGCTAAGGAGTGCAGTACAGACCTGAGAAAACGGGCGGGGCACCCAGGGGCAGCAGCACCAGAAGGAGACTGAAATGGCCAGTTGGATCCCCCTGAGAAGAGCGGGGTCTAAACCGAAAGCGGGGATCTCTAGCCCACAGCACCAGAGCCCAAAAAGTACACAGAACACAGCCAGCTGCACAAAGTGGCAGGGTTGCTCTCTGCCAGAGACAGGCCGCTGGAGATGCAAAGAACTGTTTAAAGGGCCAACGCATAAATTTTTATTTGCAGCCACTTACCCTGGTCTCCGGCAAAAGCGGAGGCAGAGTGGGCTAGGGATGCCTGAGGAGAGACTGGGGAAGGAGGCTTTGGGGAGAGAACTGAGAGAGGAGCTGGCGGGATCGCAGTGCTGACCCATCCCCCATGTGGCAGCAGCCATCTTGCTCAGGCAGAGACCGTGACCCTGAGTGGCACCAGCGTCAAAGGACCCAAAGGTCCGCCCCCAGGTGGGATTCCACCCTGCCCTGTGCTGTCTAAGCTGTCTGCTGAGTGCAGAGTGGCAGCCACAGACAGTAGATCCCTGGCTAAAGAAGGCACAGAGAGGTCTGGTGACACTTGAGGAGAGACTGGGGATGGAGGCTGTGGGGAGAGAACAGAGAGAGTAGCCAACAGGATCCCCGTGCAGACTACTCCCCCATAAGGCAGCAGCGTGAAAGGACCCAATAACCCTGTCCCCAAGAGGGACTCCGCCCCACCCTGAGCTGTCTAAGGCGGCCTGCTGAGTGCAGAGTGAATAGATTAACAGCAGAAGGAGACAGCCACAAACAGTAGATTACTGGAAGTCTCAAACAGACTGCCTAAGGTCAGGCAGGGTCAACATCTGACATCATCAGAGGCAGATCCAGAAAGTAAAAACAGCGGTCTCCAACCATAGAAGTTCACACCACAAAGTCAGGAGATCAAGACAGATAACTTAAGAATCAGAAGCAAAGAGAAGAGTCTCACAAATAATGGGAAGACAGAAATACGCCCCACTCGAAGGGAAAGGAGCAAGCCCCAGAAAGAGAACTAAATGAAATAGAGGCCAGTAAACTATCAGATACTGAGTTCCAAACAACGTTTCTAAGGAAGTTCAATGAGCTCAGTGAGCTCAGAGAGAATTACCAAAAACTACAGGGAAACTACGAGGAACTTACTGCAAACTATATGAGCATTAAAAAGGACATAGGAACTATCAATAAGAGACAAGAGGAAATGAAGAATACAATTTCTGAATTGAAGAACACAGTAGAAGGAATCAAAAGCAGGCTAGAGGAAGCTGAGGATGAAATCAGCGAGCTGGAGGACAAGGTAGAAAAAAGCTCCCAGAAAGAGCAAGAAAATGAAAAAAAAAGACTCAAAAAGAATGCAAAGGCATTGAGGGAAATGCAGGACAACCTGAAACGTAATAATATCCATATAATAGGGATACCAGAAGAAGAGGAGGAGGAAGGGATAGAGAACCTGTTTGAAAAAGTCACGATGGAAAACTTCCCTAACCAGAGGAGAGAAAAAGTCACCCAAGTTCAGGAAGCACAGAGGGTCCCATTCAAGGGGAACCCAATGAGGCTCACTCCAAGACACATCATCATTAAAATGGCAAATATCAAAGACAAATGGAGAATCCTAAAGCAAGCGAGGAAGAAAGAGGTAGTAACATAACGGAGCCCCAATGCAGCTAGCAGCTGACTTCTCAACAGAAACCCCGCAAGCCAGAAGGGAGTGGCAAGAAATATTCCAAGTCATGAAAAGCAAAGGTCTGCAACCAAGACTGCTCTACCCAGCAAGGCTCTCAATTAAAATGGAAGGCAAAATGAGGAGTTTCCCAGACTAAAGAAGGCTAAAAGAATATACCTCCACCAAACCAGCACTGCAAAATATGCTAAAGGGACTGCTTTAAGGTGAAGAAAAAGTTTCTATGAATACCCAGTTCCTTTCAGAGTTGCCAATACTTGTGATATTACCAATATTTTTAATACTCATTAATCTGATTGTGATGATGTTGTTATTTTAATTGTTCCTTCACTATTTGTTGAAACTAAATCTGTTTGAGTATATTTCTTGCCTATTTCTATTTTTTTTTTTAAAAAAAGCTTTAAATGACTTTTTGGTATTCTTTATCCATTTATTGATTAAAGTTTTGTAGAACTGTTTTCCCTAAAAAAAAAAAAGAAAAAAAAAAAAAAACAAGGGAAAAAAACCCTATTAACCATGTTTTAGATGTGTTGCAAATACTTTTCTATCCTATTCCTTGTCCTTCAACTTTTTTTATATGTGTATTACTATATAGTTAAATGTTTAATATAGTCATATTATCAATATTTATAACTTCTGGGTTTGAATATTTTACTTCAGGTCATGAAAAATAATAGTTCTTTTTTCTTCTAAAACTCCTTAGAATCTACATATTGATTTTTAACTCACCTGAATATTTCTTATATAATGTGTGAAATAGGGCTCTATATTTGTTTTATTTCAAGTAATAGTGGTCCATGCACCTTACTTGTTGAATAAACCTTATTTTCCCCATTGATCTGAAATATCAACTTAATCATATATGATATTGTTAGACAGATATATACATTTGTCTCTGGAATGCTCATTATATTTCATTGATCTACCTGATTATTCCCATACTGATGCCATGTTGGTTTAATGAGACTTTATAATGGCTTTAAAGTTTTTTAAATTTTATAATTAACTTAGACTTTAAAAATATATAAATAAAATCAGTCTGCATTTAAGAAAGAAAGAGAGAGAGAGAGAGATGGAACTCCTACCTTTTGCAGCAACATGGATGGAAGTGGAGAATAGTAAGCTAAGTGAAATTGCCAGTTGATGAAAGACAAATACCATATGATCTCACCTCTAAGTGGAATCTATTCAACAAAATAAAGTAACGAACAAAATGAACCATGGGCACGGAAACATGAAGCAGACTGAAAGTGACCAGAGGGGATGGGGAAAGAGGACAATGGTGGAATGAAGGGGAAGGGACTAGACAAAGAACATGTATGAATGACCCATGGACATGGACTACAGAGTGGGAATTGACTGTGGAAGTGGGGGTGGGATGAGTGGAGTGGTGGTAAACAGGTAAAAATTGAGACAACTGTAATAGAATAAGCATGATGTATAAATTTAAATAAATAAATAAATAAATAGAATGTTTTTAAAAAATGGATATGAGACTTAAATATAAATCATGACAACATAAAAGTCCTAGAGGAGACATAGGAAAATTTCAGACATCCCACATAGCAATATTTTTGCTAATATATCCCCTAGAGTGAGGAAAATAAAGGAAAAAAATAAACAAATGGGACTCCATCAAGTTAAAAAGCCTTTTCATGGCTAAAGAAACCATCACCAAAATGAAAAAAGAACTGACCATATGGGAGAACATATTTGCCAATGATACTTCAGACAAGGGTTTAATCTCCAAATTATATAAAGAACTAATATGACCGAACACCAGGAAGACAAACAATCCAATAAAAAATGGGCAAAGGACCTGAATAAGACACTTCTCAAGGAGGACATACAGAGGGCACATAGATATATGAAAAGATGCTCAATATCACTAGCCGTCAGAGAGATGCAAATTAAAACCACCAATGAGATATCACTTCACACCGGTCAGAATGACCATCATTAATAAATCAACAAACAACAAGTGATGGCAGGGATGTGTAGAAAAGGGAACCCTAGTGCACTGTTGGTGGGAGTGCAGACTGGTGCAGCCACTGTGGAAAACAGTTTGGAATTTCCTCAAAAAACTAAAAATGGAACTGCCTTTTGACCTAACAATTCCACTGCTGGGAATATACTGTAAGACTCCTGAATTATCCCTATGTTTGTAACAGTGCTATTTTCTATAGCCAAGTGCTGGAAACAGCCTATGTGCCCATAAAAAAAAGTGTCCAGTTTTTTGAGTGGATCAAAAAACTGTGCTACATTTCTACAATGGAATAATACACAGCAGGAAGAAAGAAGAAACTCCTATGTTTTGATACAGCATGGGTGGAACTGGAGAATATTATGCTAAGTGAAATAAGCCAGGTGGTGAAAGAAAAATACCATATGATCTCACCTACAAGAGGAATCTAATGAACAAAATAAACTAATGAACAAAATAGAACTACAGGCATGGAAACATGGAACAGACTGAAAGTGACCAGAGGAGGAGGGGAGGGGAATAATAGTGGAAAGAAGGGGAAGGGACTAGACAAAGAACATGTATCAATGACCCATGGACATGGACAACAATGTGGGAATTCACTGTGGAAGCGGGGGTGGGATGGGCAGAGAAGGTCAAAGGGGGAAAAATTGGGACAACTCTAATAGAATAACAATAAAAAGAAAAAATATATAGCTAAAAGAGAAGGGAAATTTGTGGGGAAACTAAGTGAATAAACAAAGCACAGAGGCAAGAAAGCTGGGAGGGAAAAGGTACATAGGATCATTGTATTTGGTTCTGCTACACTTTCAGTCCCCCTTAGAGCTTTTCATATGCTCATTGAGAATTACTGCTGTGTGGAACCACTGTTACAGCAGGAAGGTGTTACATCCCTCATGAAAAGATGAAAAAGAGATAAAATGCCTGGTAAGGAAGGACCCCAGTGTTTTATTCTGCTGACTGGAGAGTGGTGCCAGAGACATGTCCAGAGGAGTGTGTGAATTAGGGAGAAAGATGCTGAGATTGTTCTTAAATATATTTTTTATATTTTTGTAGTGTTGGTGATATAATTCAGATATCCAAGAGGCACGTGGAACTGATCTCAGACAGAGATAAAATTTGATAATTGTCTTTGTGAATAATAAGGTTTCATAATAGAATGGGTTTCATAATGCTATGAATGGAATTGTGTCCCCTCAAAATCATGTGTTGAGTCCTAAGTCCAATGTTGGACAACAATCTCAGTCCTCAGTCACGGTGCTTCTCTAGCAGGAGAGCCTAGACTTCCTACATGGAACAGGGTCCATGCAAGGAGACCCCAGTGCACAGGTATTTACCAGGCTCCTGTGTGCATTGACCTTGTTATCTTAGTGGGCAAAACAAACATAGGAGAGAAACATACAAGTGCATGAAGACTGGGTGGTGTGATCCATTGGGGCTATTGTTTTGATAGTGTGAGTGTATCACTGCGTGCATTGAAGCCTCAGTTATTTACATCCTTTCCATATGCAGAATGCACATACTTCTTCCAACACTATCATAGTCTCATCACCAGGATCAAAAGCCAACCTTTGTGTAAGGTCTAGATAGAGATGGGACTTTCTCAGGCACAAGTCCTCTTGATCTAACGGTCTGGGAACAAAAACCATGTTATCTGCTCCATACTCTTAATATTCCATGGTGAGATAAGGATAGGAAAACTGTTATAGACATTCCCATTCAAAAGGGGTAGGATGGAGGCACTGGTCCTTAGCAGTTCTGAAACCCAGCTAAACACTTGTGGTCAGTGACCTCAAACGTGGGCAAAGGGGAGTGTTCCTTGATGAGGAACCAGCTCTGGTCCCTGGTGGGTGATCCTCAATCCTTTGGTTTCTCTGGCTCTTGGCTCTGCCCTATGAGAGCACTTTCCTTTAACAGGAAAAAAAAAATTACTGGCAGCTGATTACCTACCTTTCTTAGCATACTTTTTGCCCACAAAAATTGGGGGCCCTGAGGCCTTTTTTCATTTTGGGCTGTGGCCATCTTTTTTATCCAAGCTGGCAACACTTTTGTTAGTACAACTCCCTTAAAAACTTGGCAAATTTTCTATAAATCTCTTTGGGGTATTTTGTATGCCCCCAAAGCCACATCCATAATTCTTTTAAAGGCAGAGCCTTTTCCATGTAGATATAGGAGGCTGCTGTGGAACATGGCCCTAAAGATATTGCCTGAGAGAGATGGTTGGCTCTGCAAGGCAGTATCTTAAATCTGAGATGTTTCCAAAGGTAATGTAGCCACACCCTTGATTTGATCTCTGCCCCGCAGCTATTTCTTTCTTTGAGGATCTTTTGTCATCAAGAGGAACTGAAGGCATGAAATACATTAAATGCCACTGAACTGTACATTTTTAAAGCAGTCGCTGGGAGTGTTACTAGGGAAGGGATACAGGAATTAGAACATCCACAGTGGTGGAGGAGCTGTGGGGGTGAAGGTGAAAAAGGGGTATTCAGGGATCTGAGCAGTAGTCACCAGTCAGTGAGTGGGTGGCCAAGCACATCCAGAAGCCACCTGAAGGGGCACTTCATGGAGCAGCTGCCTCATCTGTGTTCACTACAAAGCCCCAGCATGGATCTGGGTCGCTGTGGTCAGTAAGGACAGCACAGTCAGGAGGAAGAATCAGGTGTGGAGTGGAAGTGAGTGAAGAGAGGCTGGACCCCCAGCATTTCTGCATCAGGCCTGCATCTGATGACAAGAAAAAGTCCTGTAGAGAGGAATGCTGCTGCTTCATATCCTAGAAGTTCTTTTCAGCCAACTCCGGACAAGTGCCATGGAGGGAAAGGGGCTCTGGGAACTATGGCCCCTGGCTTAGACAAACCAACATGGCACCAATGGCCATGCCACCTAAGAACTGAGAGGTCCAAATGACTCACATGCATGATGTCAGGGTCCTAATGGAGCACTTGGCAGCAAGATGGAGTGAAGACAATCAAGTGCTAGAAACACAAGACCTAGTAGATGATACACTCAGTTTGTTGGGGCAAACAGACAGGGATGCCTTCACAGCCACTTCAGGGCTTGAGGTTTGGGAAGCAGAGTATGCAATAAATAATGACATGAAATTTGGGCATTTGAAATGGAACCACCTATATATAAATAGCAATGTTATTCAAACCATGAGACTGGGGGAACTTCATTCATAAGACCCTTGAGTAGTTGGAAGTTCTTGATGAGAACTTTCTTCTCATCAAGATTCTACAAATCTTTTGTAGAATAAGCCTATTAAGACCAAGATATGTAAAATATTTATTTCTGTTTTTCATGTCTGTAATCTCAGTCAGAAAAAAATATTTGATGACCTTCAAAAATTTGTATGTTTTGTACTTTAGGAAAATGAATTTGCACAAGCCAGCATCTATGCAGATTTGGCTGTGAGTTCTGATAGATATAATCCATGTGCTCTTACTAACAAAGGCAATACAGTGTTTGTGAATGGTGATTATGAGAAGGCAGCTGAATTCTATAAAGAGGCTCTAAGAAATGATTCTTCTTGTACCGAAGCACTTTATAATATTGGTAAGTAAGACAGGCAAAGTTGTTTGGTTTTGGTTGTTTTGTTTTGTTTTGGTTTGTTTTGCTTTTTTGCTTTGTAATTATTTTTCCTTCTTTCTCTGTCCCAGTCCCTCTCTGCCCCCTCCCCCTCTCACCTCCCTCACTTAGTGAGCTCTAATTCATTAGAACAAAGGGTTGACTTCCTTATAAAAAAGAGTTGAAAAGAAGACTCTTGGGTTATAGGTTATTTTCCATGGAATTAATGATTCAGAAGCTGTGCACTTACAAAATTTGCATAGATGTTGCCATATTGCCCTCTAAAACACTTCTAATTTCTATTTCCACCATGATGTATGAGACTGAGTTCTCATACACCAAGTTCTGCTAATATTACATATTATAATTCAACTTTTGCCAAACTGATAGGTAGGAAAAAATCTCATTTTGTTTTTGATTATGAACAATTTCAAACATGTAAAAGTATACAAAAAAGAATGCCCATATACCTACTACTTATCTTTAACAATAATACACTTTAACATTTTGCCATATTTACTTCAAATTGTTTTTAATAAACAAAATGTCATAGGACCTGAAGGCTCACCCCCTCATTCCCTTCACTGCCTGTCTGAGGTCTCCTGAAATGAGTACATATTCCCCTGTTCACGAGTTTGCAGTGTTGCCGTTCAGAGAAAGCTCAATCCAATACTCTGTCTCATCTCGGGTTATCTATGAAGTTTGCTTTCCAGCTTTCTTCTCCCTGCATTTTGGCTTGTGTGTGTGTTTTATCTTTCATGTCATGACCTTTCCTCTGATGTTAGAGTATCCTGGCTGTGTCCTCATACTCAAAAGTGTGCAGCCGAAGCCGAGGGCAGGGGCTCCAAGGTATGAAGAAGGCAGACTGCCTGACACCTGCCACAGGGCCATCTGTCTGAGCTGTCCAGGTGGGGACTGCCCCTTGAGGCATGTGGATTTCTCTTCCCAGGAGAGCTGGGATGAGAGGAGAGGAGGCATAGGAATTTGCAGTTATACATGGAGTTAAGGAGAGACTCCCTGAGGTGACCATTACAGTCATACTGGAAAGAAGGGCATCTAGGGAAAGAGCATTACAGACAGGGAAGTGGAGAGCAAAGGTCTCCATGCAGGAGGTGGCATGCCTAGGTATGTATTTATCCTCTTATACATTTTAAGTACTTGTCCTAGTCCATTGCTTAACTTTATAATTTCTTTTGTCAAACAGAAGTTTTCTATTTTTCATACAAATTTTTCTTATTGAAAATTTGTGGCTTCACTTGTTTATTGCTTTACAAAGCCCTTCTCTTTCCCCAAGATTTCCCTATATTTTTTCAGTTTTATTTTTCATAGCTTTGTTCTTTCTGTTTAGTTTTAAAACAAATTTTCAAATTATTCAAAATAGGAATAAATTCAAACTGGGAATAGTCAGTTGTCCTGCACCATTTATGACTAGTCCCTTAGTCCTCATTAATTTGAAATGCCCATTAAATCAACTCTGTAACTGAGTCAGTTTCTGAATTGTTTATTCTATTCTGTTAATCTTTTAGCCTATTCCTCTTCTCTACCACATTTTACAATCACTAAAGCTTTATATTTATAGCATATTTTGGCATCTGCCAAATATTAGTGGAACATCCCAGCCCCAAACTTGTTATTTTTTTAAAAATTCTGTTCATCTTTATTTCCTCTTATGGATGAATATTTACTTGTATTTAAGTGTTCATTCTGTTATTTTGAGAAAATTCCTTACGCTTTTTTCTTTTTTTCTTCCCTTCTTTTTAAGGCCTTACCTATAAGAAGCTAAACCGGCTTGACGAGGCTTTGGACTGTTTCCTGAAACTTCATGCAATCCTGAGAAACAGTGCCCAAGTTCTGTACCAGATAGCCAATATGTATCTTATGTGGAAAAACTTAGAAATCATTCATTACTAATTCATTCAATTGGTGATTAAGTAAGCTTAACCAATGAAATAATTGATGAGGGTAATATTTTAAAACCTAATAGATTAATACGTGATGAAAATATTATTTGAGTGACCTGTTTTAAAAGATCGTTTGCATTGTAAGAGGAATTATTTAAAGGTTAAAACTATTATTAATTTTTGGAAATAATCATTGAAATAATTGAGTTTGATGTGTTGAATATTCATAAGCTATTCACTGATTGTAAATTAGGTAGTTTAGAATGTATAACTGAGTTTTGTAGGGTATTTTTCAAGCAGTAACTTACTAATTAAAATGAAAATATAGTTCATTACTGATTAGCACTACTGATTGAATTTGGATAATTTGTCTTATTTATTTCAACTGACACATAGATTTAGTGAATATAAAACTCTGTGCCCTCCAGAGTTGCAGAATAGTTTATGTGAACGTATTCATTCTGTTCACTCAGTAGTTACTCATTGACTGGACTATATGTGCCATATTTTGTTTCGGACTTGCAGGACTGCTGAAATATAAAACATTGTTCTCCTCTCTGTTCCTTCGGCAACTCAGCTTTTCTATAGTTGTTTTTCCCCCTTCCTTTGGTAGGAAGAGCAGAAATCCATTATTTTTTAATGTTTTTGACACTATGTGAAAAACATTTTCATTACTCACCATATTTTTAAAATAATAAGCCTTGAAAACATTAGGATTAAAATTTTAAGTGGTTTTAAAGTTGTTATCTTGATATAAATTTTATACAAATATGTTTAGAAAAAAGTATATTATGAGGTATACCATTAATAATTTTGAGTACTATCTTGTATACCTTTGGTAGACTAGATTTAAAAACTTATTTAAAAAGTTTTTATCTTGATATAAATTTTATACAAATATGTTTAGAAAAAAGTATATTATGAGGTATACCATTAATAATTTTGAGTACTATCTTGTATACCTTTGGTAGACTAGATTTAAAAACTTATTTAAAATATTAATATTAAATCATTAATAATTTTGAGTACTATCTTGTATACCTTTGGTAGACTAGACTTAAAAATTTATTTAAAAAATTTAGCAATAAAAATTTTTTTTATTGCTGTTCAATTACACTTGTCCCAATTTTTCCCCCGTTGCTTTCCTCTGCCTCCCTCACCCCCAACCCACTCCCTCAGTCAGTCTCCAAACTTTAATCCATTACCATGGGTTCTTTATACATGTTCCTTGACTAGACCCTTTCCCTTCTTTTGCCCTGTTATCCCTCTCTCCCTTCCCCCCCGGTTACTGTCAGTTTGTTCCTTATTTCCATGTCTCTGGTTCTATTTTACTCAGTTATCTGTTTTGTTTATTAGGTCTCACTTATATGTGAGATCATATGGTATTTGGTTTTCACCACCTGGCTTATTTTACTTAGTATAATACTTTCCAGTTCCGTCCATGCTATCACGAGGGATAGGAGTTCCTTCATTCTTTCTGCTGCGTAGTATTCCATTGTGTAAATGTACTACAGTTTTTTGATCCACTCATTTACTGATGGGCACTTAAGTAGCTTCTAGAACTTGGCTATTGTAAATTGTGCTGCTATGAACATTGTGTTGCATAGGTTCTCTTGAATTGGTATTTCAGGGTTCATAGAGTATAATCCCAGCAGTGGAACTGCCAAGTCTAAAGGCAGTTCCATTTTTAGCTTTTTGAGGACATTCCAAACTGTTTTCCACAGTGGCTGCACCAGTCTGCATTCCCCCCAACAGTATACTGGGGTTCCCTTTTCTCCACAACCTTGTCAGCACTTGTTGTTTGTAGATTTGTTTATGATGGCCATTCTGACTGGTGTGAAGTGGTATCTCATTGTGGTTTTAATTTGCATTTCTCCAATGGCTAGTGATGCTGAGCACCCTTTCATATGTCTATGGACCCTTTGTATGTCCTCCTTGGAGAAGTGTCTGTTCAGGTCCTTTGCCCATATTATAGTTAGATTGTTACTCTTTCTGGTGTGGAGTCATGTGAGTCCTTTATATATTTTGGAGATCAAACCCTTATCCGGTTAAAGAAGAGGGAAGCCTCCAAAACTCTTTTTATGAGGCCAGTATTATCCTAATTTCAAAACCAGGTTAAAATAAAACAAAGAAAGAAAACTACAGGCTAATATCACTGATGAACATAGATACTAAAATCCTCAACAAACAGATGTTAATAGTATATTTTTAAATGCTTAAGATAAATTTTGTTAGTATAGCCAAGATGCAGAACATTTTTTTGAGCATGAGGTCCTTCATGTTGTCCTTTTGGAATCACACTCGTTTGCCTCTGCTCACCCTGTGCATCACCACTGGTAACTACTAATCTTTTCACTCCTATAACTTCCTCATCACAAAATGCTATATAAGTGAAAATATAGAGTATGTACCTTTAGGGATTATTTTTCTTTTGTTTAAATCCACAATTCTCTGGAAATTTATTCTGGAAAGATATTGGCAAACTGGATCCACCAATACATTAACAAGATCATACACCATAATCAAGTGGGATTCATCTCAGGGATGCAAGGATGGTACAATATTTGCAAGTGTATTAATGTAATATATAACATAAACAAAAGGTAAGACAAAAATCACATGACCATACCAATAGATGCTGAAAACACATTTGTTAAAGTACAGCACCATTTATGATAATAACACTCAGGAACGTGGGAGTAGAGGGAGTATGCCACAACATAATAAAGACTATATACAAGAAACCTACAACCAACATCATACTCAATGAGCAAAAACTAAAAGCTTTTCCCATAAGATCAGGAACAAGACAAGAGTGTGTGCTTTCACCATTTTGATTCAACATAATACTGGAAATTCTAGCCACAGTCATCAGACAAGAAAAAGAAATAAAGGGCATCTAAATTGGAAAGGAAGAAGTAAAAATGTCACTGTTTGCAGATCACATGATACCGTACCTAGAAAACCCTATAGACTCCACCAAAAAACTACTCCATCTAATAAGTGAATTTGGAAAAACAGCAAGATACAAAGTCAATATTCAGATATCGAAGGCATTTTTGTACACCAACAATAAAATATCAGAATCAGAGATCAGGAAAAAATATCCCATTTACTATGGCAACAAGAAAAATAAAGTACCTAGGAATAAACTTAAGCAAGGAGGTAAAAGACCTATACTCAGAAAACTACACAAAACGGAAGAAAGAAATTAAGGAAGACACAAATGAATGGAAGCATATACCATGTTTATGGACTGGAAGAATTAACACCATCAAAATGTCCATACTACCCAAAGCAATTTATAGATTCAATGCAATCCCTATTAAAATACCATGATGATTGGATGAAAAAATTATGATACACAATGGAATACTACACAGCAGAAAGAAAAAAAGAACTACTAAACTTTGAGACAGCATGGATGGAACTGGAGAACATTATGCTAAGCGAAATAAGCCAGGGGGCGAAAGACAAATACCATATGATCTCACCTATAAGTGGAACCTAACCAACAATACAAAGATGCAAGTAAAATAAGACCAGCAACACTGAAAGGAAAATAAACCAACAAAGACAAGAGGGAAGGAGGGAGGGCGGAGGGAAAGGAAGGGAAGTGGAAAGTCAAGGAACATATAGCAAGGACTCATGGACAAAACCAAAGGGGAAGAGTTGAGGGAGGGAAGGAGGGAAGGGGCAAGGGAAAGTGGTTGGGGGTAGGCAGAGACAAATGTATTTGAAAAAATAAATTTAAAAAAAAGACATAAAAAAAATAAATTGTTGATAGATAAAAAAAATTAAAAAATACCATGATGTATTATGCAGACATAAACAAACATTTCAGAAATGTACATGGAACTATAAACGACCCTGAATAGCCTCATCAATTTTGAGAAAGAAAAACAAAGTAGGAAGGATCACAATACCTGACATCAAACTGTATGACAAAGCCACAGTAATCAAAACAGTCTGGTGCTGGCATAAGAACAAACACATAGATCAATTGAACAGAATGGAGAGCCAAGGAGGAATCAAGATGGCGGAGGAGTGAGTGGAGTCTCACTGATCCTTCCAGGACCAACCTGAAATTACAACTAAACTGTGGAGAAATTGCCTGGAACAAACAACTGAACAATAGCGGCAGAGGAACCTTGTAACCTCAGAGACAGAAGAATCGGCTTTAGCACAATCTAACTGCTAAGGAGTGCAGTACAGACCTGAGAAAACGGGCGGGGCACCCAGGGGCAGCAGCACCAGAAGGAGACTGAAATGGCCAGTTGGATCCCCCTGAGAAGAGCGGGGTCTAAACCGAAAGCGGGGATCTCTAGCCCACAGCACCAGAGCCCAAAAAGTACACAGAACACAGCCAGCTGCACAAAGTGGCAGGGTTGCTCTCTGCCAGAGACAGGCCGCTGGAGATGCAAAGAACTGTTTAAAGGGCCAACGCATAAATTTTTATTTGCAGCCACTTACCCTGGTCTCCGGCAAAAGCGGAGGCAGAGTGGGCTAGAGATGCCTGAGGAGAGACTGGGGAAGGAGGCTTTGGGGAGAGAACTGAGAGAGGAGCTGGCGGGATCGCAGTGCTGACCCATCCCCCATGTGGCAGCAGCCATCTTGCTCAGGCAGAGACCGTGACCCTGAGTGGCACCAGCGTCAAAGGACCCAAAGGTCCGCCCCCAGGTGGGATTCCACCCTGCCCTGTGCTGTCTAAGCTGTCTGCTGAGTGCAGAGTGGCAGCCACAGACAGTAGATCCCTGGCTAAAGAAGGCACAGAGAGGTCTGGCGACACTTGAGGAGAGACTGGGGATGGAGGCTGTGGGGAGAGAACAGAGAGAGTAGCCAACAGGATCCCCGTGCAGACTACTCCCCCATAAGGCAGCAGCGTGAAAGGACCCAATAACCCTGTCCCCAAGAGGGACTCCGCCCCACCCTGAGCTGTCTAAGGTGGCCTGCTGAGTGCAGAGTGAATAGATTAACAGCGGAAGGAGACAGCCACAAACAGTAGATTACTGGAAGTCTCAAACAGACTGCCTAAGGTCAGGCAGGGTCAACATCTGACATCATCAGAGGCAGATCCAGAAAGTAAAAACAGCGGTCTCCAACCATAGAAGTTCACACCACAAAGTCAGGAGATCAAGACAGATAACTTAAGAATCAGAAGCAAAGAGAAGAGTCTCACAAATAATGGGAAGACAGAAATACGCCCCACTCGAAGGGAAAGGAGCAAGCCCCAGAAAGAGAACTAAATGAAATAGAGGCCAGTAAACTATCAGATACTGAGTTCCAAACAACGTTTCTAAGGAAGTTCAATGAGCTCAGTGAGCTCAGAGAGAATTACCAAAAACTACAGGGAAACTACGAGGAACTTACTGCAAACTATATGAGCATTAAAAAGGACATAGGAACTATCAATAAGAGACAAGAGGAAATGAAGAATACAATTTCTGAATTGAAGAACACAGTAGAAGGAATCAAAAGCAGGCTAGAGGAAGCTGAGGATGAAATCAGCGAGCTGGAGGACAAGGTAGAAAAAAGCTCCCAGAAAGAGCAAGAAAATGAAAAAAAAAGACTCAAAAAGAATGCAAAGGCATTGAGGGAAATGCAGGACAACCTGAAACGTAATAATATCCATATAATAGGGATACCAGAAGAAGAGGAGGAGGAAGGGATAGAGAACCTGTTTGAAAAAGTCACGATGGAAAACTTCCCTAACCAGAGGAGAGAAAAAGTCACCCAAGTTCAGGAAGCACAGAGGGTCCCATTCAAGGGGAACCCAATGAGGCTCACTCCAAGACACATCATCATTAAAATGGCAAATATCAAAGACAAATGGAGAATCCTAAAGCAAGCGAGGAAGAAAGAGGTAGTAACATAACGGAGCCCCAATGCAGCTAGCAGCTGACTTCTCAACAGAAACCCCGCAAGCCAGAAGGGAGTGGCAAGAAATATTCCAAGTCATGAAAAGCAAAGGTCTGCAACCAAGACTGCTCTACCCAGCAAGGCTCTCAATTAAAATGGAAGGCAAAATGAGGAGTTTCCCAGACTAAAGAAGGCTAAAAGAATATACCTCCACCAAACCAGCACTGCAAAATATGCTAAAGGGACTGCTTTAAGGTGAAGAAAAAGTTTCTATGAATACCCAGTTCCTTTCAGAGTTGCCAATACTTGTGATATTACCAATATTTTTAATACTCATTAATCTGATTGTGATGATGTTGTTATTTTAATTGTTCCTTCACTATTTGTTGAAACTAAATCTGTTTGAGTATATTTCTTGCCTATTTCTATTTTTTTTTTTAAAAAAAAGCTTTAAATGACTTTTTGGTATTCTTTATCCATTTATTGATTAAAGTTTTGTAGAACTGTTTTCCCTAAAAAAAAAAAGAAAAAAAAAAAAAACAAGGGAAAAAAACCCTATTAACCATGTTTTAGATGTGTTGCAAATACTTTTCTATCCTATTCCTTGTCCTTCAACTTTTTTTATATGTGTATTACTATATAGTTAAATGTTTAATATAGTCATATTATCAATATTTATAACTTCTGGGTTTGAATATTTTACTTCAGGTCATGAAAAATAATAGTTCTTTTTTCTTCTAAAACTCCTTAGAATCTACATATTGATTTTTAACTCACCTGAATATTTCTTATATAATGTGTGAAATAGGGCTCTATATTTGTTTTATTTCAAGTAATAGTGGTCCATGCACCTTACTTGTTGAATAAACCTTATTTTCCCCATTGATCTGAAATATCAACTTAATCATATATGATATTGTTAGACAGATATATACATTTGTCTCTGGAATGCTCATTATATTTCATTGATCTACCTGATTATTCCCATACTGATGCCATGTTGGTTTAATGAGACTTTATAATGGCTTTAAAGTTTTTTAAATTTTATAATTAACTTAGACTTTAAAAATATATAAATAAAATCAGTCTGCATTTAAGAAAGAAAGAGAGAGAGAGAGAGATGGAACTCCTACCTTTTGCAGCAACATGGATGGAAGTGGAGAATAGTAAGCTAAGTGAAATTGCCAGTTGATGAAAGACAAATACCATATGATCTCACCTCTAAGTGGAATCTATTCAACAAAATAAAGTAACGAACAAAATGAACCATGGGCACGGAAACATGAAGCAGACTGAAAGTGACCAGAGGGGATGGGGAAAGAGGACAATGGTGGAATGAAGGGGAAGGGACTAGACAAAGAACATGTATGAATGACCCATGGACATGGACTACAGAGTGGGAATTGATTGTGGGAGTGAGGGATGGAGGTGGGAAGGGTAGGGGGGTAAAGAGGGAAAAATTGGGACAACTGTAATACAATAAACATGATTTATAAGTTTAAAAAAAAAAAAGAACAGAGCCCAGAAATGAACTCATATCTCCATGGTCAATTAATATTCAGCAAAGGAGGCAGAAGCAAAATGGAGTAAAAATAGCCTCTTCATCAAATAGTTTTGGGAGATCTGGAGAACTACATGCAAAAAAATGAAATTGGACCACCAACTTCCACCATACACAAAAATAAGCTCAAGATTGATAAAACACAAATATAAGTCGTGACACCATAAAAGTCCTAGAGGAGAACATAGGCATGAAAATCTCAGATACTCCTTGCAGCAATATTTTCACCAACATGTCCCCTAGAGCAAGGGACATAAAGGAAAGAATAAACATGGGAGTTCATCAAAATAAGAAGCTTCTGCATGGCTAAAGAAAACATCAACAAAATGCAAAAGTTAACCAAATGTATGGGAAAAATATATATGCCAATGATCACTCAGACAAAGGTTTGATCTCCAAAATAAAATTTAGGTTTAGAGCAGTTGGCTTCATAGTTATTCCTTTTAGCCTCTTTGTTTTGTCAATTTATTTATATTTTGTATTGCCAGTATCATGATATGATAGTGCCCAGTTCATGGTCACTTTTTAACCAGATAAGTAAGTGATACATTTAAGGCTATTTGAATTCATTGTCTTATTCTTATATTTTTCTTATAGTATAACATTTTTCATCATTTAAAACAAAAGACTCTTTTTTTTCCAAAAAGTTTGGATTGGTGTATGTGTAAACAAGCTATCTGAGAGTATTCAGAGTGCCCACTAGGCACAAAGGCTACCAAAGAGAACTCTCTATTTTGGACTTATGATTAGAGAAATTCACAGGAAAATACATTAAACTATTCCCTTAATATGTTGAGTATATTACGAGAGGTAGGATATTGTATTCAAACATGGGATAAACTTTGAACAATGCTTTGGGAGTTGGTCTTAGTGGATGGTAATGAGGCAAGGAAAAGCTAAGTGTATGTATGGAACAAGAGTCCCTTACAGTGCTGCTCCATTTTTCATTCTCATCCCTAAGGGCATCTAGAGTAAATAGTATTAAAGAGCATATCACTATTGACTAAGGGATATTTTATTGTAATGTTATATTTAGGTTTACTTATAGATCAATGAATTCAGAAAAAATGTGTTATCCTTAACTGAAATTGTCCAAGATATGAATTAATGGAAGATCCCAATCAAGCTATTGAATGGTTAATGCAGCTGATCAGTGTTGTTCCAACTGATTCTAGAGCTCTGTCTAAACTAGGAGAATTACATGATAGTGAAGGAGATAAGTCCCAAGCATTTCAATACTACTATGAGGTAGGCAAATACTCTTAATTTTCCTTTTACATTTTAGCTTTTGTGAATTGTTTATTAAAAAATGCAGTGGGCCTTTTAGTTTATAAAATTTAGAAGTGCATATTAGTTTTTAAATGAATAATGATTGAAAATAAGAACATTTGTGGAATATTAAGTTAGTTTTTGGTTAATTTTAATACAAAATGAAGTAAGAAATACAGGTTCATTTTTCTCTTGAAGCATGACTTTTGTCTTTTTGACTCTATTACACATATAATTTGATTCAGATTAACTATCAGTACATAGAAAATGGGTCAAACTAGTCTGTTTTTTAAATGGTGTATAGTTTAAAAATCTTTTAAAGTGCCTATGACAGCTCATACATCCTTATTAAGAAATTTCAAACTGGATAAATTAACCCATTCAATAAGTTAAATGCTCAGAAAGTATATTATCTGTTGCCACTGAAATTGTATTGTCATGTTACGTATTTTCTCTAGTCATACAGGTACTTCCCTTCTAATATTGAAGTCATTGAGTGGCTTGGAGCCTATTACATTGACACCCAATTTTGTGAAAAAGCCATTCAGTACTTTGAAAGAGCTGCTCTTATACAGTAAGTAACTTATAATTTTATGTTTAATTAAGTGTCTTTTGGTGTAATTTGATTTTATTTATAGAATTAGAATATGACAGACACATTAAGTTCATGAACAAATATTAATGAACATTCATTTGTGATTTCCATTTTCTTGTATTATGTTTCATTTTACTTGGTCTTTGTTGTGATAAATCTGCTTCCTTTTTTGTGTGAAAATTTTTAAAATACCTGCTTTAAGGTACTTTTCTTTATGTATTTTTCTTATTCACTCCTCAACAAACAAGTATTATTTCTTTATCAATCATAAAAGTGACTATCTCAAAATACTCACAGGGCGTAAAGTACACTGTAGAGAATAATGTGAATAATATTGTGATAGCATTGGTTAATATTATTGATCTTTTCAGACAAATTTTAAATATTGGGCAGCTATCAAGCCCATGGTGGCAAAAAGAATCCTAAATCATTCTTGGAAGCTTTCATTTTATCATAGCAATAAACACTGTTGTTTGCTTTGGGAAAAAAACAGTAAAATTGTGATAGCTATGTATGGTGTCAGGTGGGTACTAGAAATATCAGGGGGCACGCTTTGTAAAGTATATGATTATCTAATCACTATGTTGTACACCTGAAATTAATACAAATTGAATGTAAACTGTAATTGGAAATAAAATTTAGACCCAGTGCAGGTGCGCACACTTGCGCTGAGTAGCCGGCCAGGGTTCGTGATTGTGTGTGTGTGGACCCCTGCGGGTTGTCAAGGGCTTGCGCGGGCTGGCAAGGCCTCCCACAGGTTGGCACCAATGAGGCCTGCGAGGGAGTGTGCAGACCAGTGAGGGCAGGTGTAAATCGACCCCCGCGGGCCCGCGAGTGCAGAGCAGTCTGCAGAAATAGTGGATCCCCGGGGAAGGGGTCACAGAGCTGCCCAGAGTCCCTGGAGGAGAGACTGGAGACAGGATTAACCAGAGAGTCCTGGAGCTGACTTCCTCCCATTTCCCTAGTCTCCATTTGGTGAGGGCAAGCAACGCATCCAAAGAGCCAAAAGCGGGTAAAGCACACAATAAAAGACCCTAATGGACCAGTGCTGGGGTGTCCGCTGGCCTGGGGGGCCAGAGGAGTACGCGGAGTCGCAAAGAAGCTCCTGGGCTGGGGCAAGCACACACAAGCCCATGCAGGCGGGGGATCCTGCCGCCGGGGGATCCGGCTGGCCGGGGAGCGCGATCAAGGAGCGGCAGGAGAGTGCAGAGCGATGGACAGAAATAGTGGATCCCTGGCAGAAGGGGTCACAGAGCTGCCCAAAGCAGGAGTCAGACACAGACAGTAGACTCCTGGAAGGCTCAAACAAACGACCCAAGATCATATAGAGTCAACAACTGACATCATCAGAGGCAGGCCCAGAAAGAAAAGTAAAGGAATAAATAAATAAATAATAAATGTGTATATATATGTATATATAAATAAGTAAAAAGACCTGCCTACTACCCTAGAAGTTTAATCCACAAAGTCAGGAAATCTAGACAACCCAGTTGAGGCAGAAGCAAAAATAAACAAACAAACAAACAAATAATTAAATTACTTAACAGACTCTCACAAAAATGGAAAGAAAAAGAAGTTCTTCCCAAATAGGTGGAAAAGGGGAATCCCCACAGAGAGAGCTAATTGAAATAGAGGCAAGGGAACTATCAGATATGGAATTCAAAACAATGGTTCTAAGGAAGCTCAGTGAGCTCAGCCAGCTCAAAGATAACTATGAGAAACTGCAGAGAAACTATCAGGATCTTACAACAAACTATATCAACCTGGAAACGGACATAGAAACTATCAAGAAGACACAAGAGGATATGAAGAATACCATTTCTGAATTGAAGAACACAGTAGAAGGAATCCAAAGCAGGCTGGATGAAGCTTAGGATCGAATCAGTGAGATGGAGGATAAGGTAGAAAGAAGCTCCCAGAGAGAACAAGAAATGGAAAAAAGATTCAAAAAAAGAAGGAAGAAGCATTTAGGGAAATGCAGGACAACCTGAAATGCAATAATATCCGCATATAGGGATACCAGAAGGAGAAGAAGAGGAGCAAGGGATAGAGAACCTCCTCGAAAAAGTAATGATGGAAAATTTCCCTCATTTGAGGAGAGAAAGGCTCTCGTGGATTCAGGAGGCACAGAGGACCCCACTCAAGAGGGACTCAAGGAGGTCCACTCCAAGACACATCATCATTAAAATGGCAACTATCAAAGACAAAGAGAGAATCCTCAAGGCAGCAAGGGAGAAGGAGAAAGTAACATACAAGGGGGCCCCGATAGGCCTAAGAGCTGACTTCTCAACAGAAAC
The DNA here is from genome assembly GCF_021234165.1 of Pteronotus mesoamericanus. Taxonomy (NCBI): domain Eukaryota; kingdom Metazoa; phylum Chordata; class Mammalia; order Chiroptera; family Mormoopidae; genus Pteronotus; species Pteronotus mesoamericanus. Next base: position 164,483 of record NW_026555304.1, read on the forward strand.
ACTACAAGCCAGAAGGGAATGGCAACAAATATTCCAAGTCATGAAAAACAAGGGCCTACAGCCAAGGCTGCTCTACCCAGCAAGGCTCTCAATTAAAATAGAAGGGGAAATAAGGAGTTTCCCAGACAAGAGAAGGCTAAAAGAATACATATATACCAAACCAGCACTACAGGACATGCTAAAGGGACTGGTTTAAGAAGATGAAGGAAAACAGTGAGAAAGAGAAAAACACAGGTACAAAGAGAAAAAATGAATAAGTTTCTATCAGTAATAACTCTCAATGTAAATGGATTTAATGCCCCAATCAAAAGACACAGGGTAGCTGAATGGATAAGAAAACATAACCACACATAAGCTGCTTACAAGAGACCCACCTCAGACCAAGAGACCTACACAGATTCAAAGTAAAGGGATGGAAAAAAATATTCCAAGCAAATGGGCAAGAGAAAAAGGCCGGGGTTGAACTTACTTGTATCAGACAAAATAGACTTCAAAACGAAGGCCATAAAGAGAGACCCAGAGGGGCACTTTATAATACTTAAAGGAAGAATCTATCAAGAAGACATCAACATTGTAAACTTCTATGCTCCCAATATAGGAGCCCCCAAGTATATAAGGAAATTGTTGGATGACTTCAAAAAAGATATAGACAGCAACACACTGATAGTAGGGAATTTCAACAACCCAGTGTCAAAAATGGACAGATCTTCCAAACAAAACATTAATAAACATATTGTGGCCCTGAATGACACACTGAATCAAAGAGACTTAACTGACATATATAGAACCTTACATCCCAAAGAAGAAAAATACACATTCTTTTCAAATGCTCATGGCAGTTTTTCAAAGACAGACCACATGATAGGACACAAAGCAAGCCTCAGCAAATTCAGGAAAATTGAAATAATACCAAACTTTTTCTCAGACCAGAAGGGCTTGAAACTGGAAATCAGCCTCAAAGAGAAACTTCAAAAACTTGCAAACTCATGGAGACTGAACAGTAGACTATTAAACAATGAATGGGTCAATAATGAGATAAGAGAAGAAATCAAAAAATTTCTGTAAACAAATGAAAATGAACAGACAACAGTCCAAAACCTATGGGACACAGCAAAGGCAGTCCTGAGAGGGAAGTTCATAGCAATACAGGCTTACCTAAAAAAGATAGAAACATTTCAAATAAAAGACCTAACACTACAACTTCAAGAACTGGAGAAACAACAACAAATAAATCCCAGAGCAAGGAGAAGGAAGGAAATAATCAAGATCACAGCAGAATTGAATGACATAGAGATGAAAAGAACAATTCAAAAGATCAACCAATCCAGAAGCTGGTTCTTTGAAAGGATAAATAAAATTGACAAGCCTTTAAGCAGACTCATCAAGGAAAAAAGGGAGAGGACCCAAATTAATAATATCAGAAATGAAGAAGGAGAAATAACAACTGATACCACAGAAATACCAAAGATTGTCAGAAACTACTATGAGCAATTATATGCCAAGAAATTTGAAAACCTTGATGAAATGGACAAATTTTTAGAAAAGTATAATCTTCCAACACTGAAGGAGAAAGAAACAGAAAGCTTGAATAGACCGATAATAGCTGGGGAAATTGAAGCAGTAATCAAGAAACTCCCGACACACAAAAGCCCAGGGCTGGACGGTTTCACAGGAAAATTTTACAAAACGTTTAAGGAAGAGCTGACCCCTGTCCTTCTCAGACTATTCCAAAAAAATCCAAGAGTAGGGAAGACTCCCAGACTCTTTTTATGATGCCAGCATCACCCTAATCCCGAAACCAGATAAAGACTCTACAAAGAAAGAAAACTACAGGCCAATTTCACTGATGAACGTAGATGCTAAAATCCTCAACAAAATATTGGCAAACTGCATCCAGCAATACGTTAAAAAGATTATCCACCATGATCAAGTGAGATTCATCCTAGGGATGCAGAGATGGTTCAACATAAGCAAGTCAATAAACGTAATACATCACATAAATAAAAGAAAAGACAAAAACCACATGATCATCTCGATAGACGCAGAACAAGCATTCAGTAAGGTACAGTGCCCATTTATGATCAAAACACTCAGCAAAAAATGGTAAAACTTTAGATTTCTTTTTAGCATCAAGAAACAACACAATGCCCATTATCAATGCTTCTATTAATCATTCTACTTGATGTCCTTTGCCAGTACAATATAAAAAGAAATGAACCTCACTTCAGTTTACTTGGTCATTTCTTCTGCTCGGCTTTACATCAAAACTCTTTCTTTAAAAGGATTGTTTATATTCTCTATTTCCAATTCTTCTTGTCATACTTTTTTATGTGTATATAAATAAAAACTCCCCCCCCCCCAAAAAAAATCACTCAGCAAAATGGGAATAAATGGGGCATTCCTCAATGTAATAAAGGCCATATATGAAAAACCTACAGCCAACATCATACTTAATGGGCAAAAACTAAAAGTTTTCCCACTAAGATCAGGAACACAAGAAGGATATCCACTTTCACCACTTCTTTTCAACATCGTATTGAAGGTCCTAGCCACAGAAGTCAGACAAGAAAAAGAAATAAAAGGCATCCAAATAGGAAAGGAGGAAGTAAAGCTATCATTGTTTGCAGATGACATGATAGTGTACATAGAAAACCCTGCAGACTCCACCAAAAAACTCCTCAACCTAATAAGTGAATTTGGCAAAACAGCAGGATACAAAGTCAACATTCAGAAGTCAAAGGCAGTTCTGTACACTGGCAATGAAATAGAAGAAGAAGAAATCAGAAAAAAAATACCATTCAATATAGCAAGAAGAAAAATAAAGTACCTAGGAATAAATTTAACCAAAGAGGTAAAAGACCTGTATGCAGAAAACTACACAACATTGAAGAAAGAAGTTAAGGAAGACACAAATAAATGGAAGCATATACTGTGCTCACGGATTGGAAGAATTAATATCATCAAAATGTCCATACTACCCAAAGCAATTTATAGATTCAATGCAATCCCTATTAAGATACCAATGACATATTTCACAGAAATAGAACAGACATTTCAAAAATTTATATGGAACCATAAACGACCCCAAATAGCCACAGCAATTTTGAGAAAGAAAAACAAAGTAGGAGGGATCACAATACTGGACATCAAACTATACTACAAAGCCTCTATACTCAAAACAATCTGGTACTGGCACAAGAACAGATCCATAGACCAGGGGAACAGAATAGAAAGCCCAGAAATAAGCCCAGGTCTCTATGGGCATCTAATATTTGACAAAGGGGGCAGAAGCATAAAGTGGAGCAATAATAGCCTCTTCAACAAATGGTGTTGGGAGAGCTGGATGTCTACATGCAAAAAATTGAAATTGGATCATCAATTGACACCACACACAAAAATAAACTCAAGATGGATAAAAGACTTAAATACAAGTCGCGACACCATAAAAGTCCTAGAGGAGAACATTGGCAGGAAACTCTCAGAGATCCCACACAGCAATTTTTTCACCGATATGTCTCCTAAAGCAAGGGACGTAAAGGAAAGAATGAACAAGTGGGACCTCATCAAAATAAGAAGCTTCTGCATGGCTTAAGAAAACATCAGCAAAATGAAAAGGGAGCCAACTGTATGGGAAAATATATTCGCTAATGATACATCAGATAGAGGTTTGATCTCCAAGATATATAAAGAACTCACTCGACTCCACGCCAGGAAGACAAACGGTCCAATCAAAAAATGGGCAATGGACCTGGGCAGACGCTTTTCTAAGGAGGGGATACTGAGGGCCCAGAGACATTTGAAAGAATGCACAGCATCACTAGCCATCAGAGAAATGCAGATGAAAACCACCATGAGGTACCACCTCACACCATCAGAATGGCCATCATAAACAGATCAACAAACAACAAGTGCTGGCGAGGCTGTGGAGTAAAGGGAATCCTAGTACACTGTTGGTGGGAATGCAGACTGGAGCAGCTATTGTGGACAGTAGTGTGGAATTTCCTCAAAAAGCTGAAAATGGAACTGCCTTTCGATCCAGTGATTCCCCTGCTGGGACTATACCCTAAGAATCCCAAAACACCAGTTCAAAAGAACCTATGCACCCCAATATTCACAGCAGCACAATTTACAATAGCCAAGTGTTGGAAGCAACCTAAATGCCCATCAGTAGATGAGTGGATCAAAAAACTATGGTACTATTACACAATGGAATACTACGCAGCAGAAAGAAAAAAAGAGCTACTACCCTTCATGACAGCATGGATGGAACTGGAGAGCATTATGCTAAGCAAAATAAGCCGGGGGCGGTGGGGGGCGGGGGAGACAAATACCACATGATCTCACCTATAAGTGAAACCTAACCAACAATACAAAGATGCAAGGAAAATAAGACCAGCAACACTGAAAGGAAAAGAAACCAACAGAGAAAAGAGGGAAGGAGGGAAGGTGGGCGGGGGAGAAGGAAGGGAAGTGGAAAGTCAAGGAACATATAGCAAGGACTCATGGACAATACCAAAGAGGAAGAGTGAGGGAGGGAGGGAGGGGGCAAGGGAAAGTGGTGGGGGGGTAGGCAGAGACAAATGTATTTGAAAAAATAAATAAATTAATTTAAAAAAGTAAATAGAAAAAGAAAAGAAATGAAAAACAAAATAAAAAATAAGAAGAATAAAATTTTAAGTTGTATTTTCAAAAAATAAAAAGAAAATGACTATCTCAGTCCTAGGACAAAGTTTCAATTCTGAAAACTGTTTCAATTTATAATTGATATACACTGTGTATTAAAATTAAAATTTTAAAAATATCTACTTTTTATTTGGCCAAATTCGATTTTAACTTTGAATATAACTTGGAGTCATTTGAATGATAAAGGAATGCTTAATAATGTGAGAGATCTCTGTGTAGAATTTGTATTAGGCAATTAATTTTTATGACATTTGTTTCACGTAAACATTTTGAGAATTATAAAACTCACGAGCACAGGGAGATCGTTTTTAGTTTAATGATATGCTTGAGATTAAGCTGTAGAGGTAATACATGCTAACCTTTGTATTATACTTAATCCTAATTCTAACCCTAGCTATTAACTCAGGTAAAACCCCCTCTTCCTTTCAGCTCCACCTACCATTGTTCCAAACTGACTTCTACTCTTGAATGTCACGTGTTGACCTAGTCTAGTTTGTGGTCTTTCTTTCTATATTATCAGTAGTTGAGCCTTATGAGTGTTGACTTCCCCAGCTTCATTGATCTTTACCTCCTCTTAAGGTTAGCCATCTAGACCTTATCTGATTATCACCCAGCACTTTTTTACCAATAAAATCTTCCATTATACCATCCAACTGATATGGTGGAAAGGAGCATGAAGGAGATCTGGGGACTTGGCAGTGTCCTGTTTCTTGACCTCCAGGGCAGTTACATGTGTATTCACTTTATGACAAATTATGGAGTGTACAGCTATGTTTTGTGCACTTTTCCATGTGTTATACTTCACAATAAAAATTTAAAAATTAAAGAAAAAAGACAAAACAAGGCAAGAAAGGCAGTATTGCCCCACCCCAGAGCTGCGATGTGGAAATGTGGGAGAAGGGGCATTTTATGGTCATGATAATGGGGATGCATGATAGGGATTAGGTGGACAGCTGCCCAGGATAGTGAGCACTCAGTAATGTGTAGAGGGCTTGCAGAGTGAACGGTGTCACCCCAAGTGCCAACATCATCTTTCATCAAACACTACACTAGCAAAGAACATGTTAATTGTATGGCTTTGTCATACAAAATCCTTTCTCTGGGACCATTCACTGCATTCAGGGAGGTGTTAACCTGACTGCCGCCATCCCAGTAGCTAGAAGGGGCCAGGGCTAATGGCGTCACTGTTCCAGCAGTGACTATTCACTTCATCCTCTAGTTTTTATTTCTTGCCTCTAACCAGCCTGAGCCCCAGCCACAGCATCCCTGAGCAGCCCCTAGAGCATGTGGGCCAGTGGCTTCCCAGCCACAGTATCAGTCTGTCTTCCTATTGTAGTTCCACACCTTGCCATCCCTCCTCAGTCCTATTGATTCTAGTTCTCCAGCATTTCTGGAGATTTTCAGGGAAGATCTGCTGCTTCTCTTCATATGCCCTTTGCATACTTGTAACAGAAACACAGATTCAGCTGCCTCCTGCAAGTAAAGCCAAACTCGTGAAACAGGTGCCGGTGCAAAAAGAAAGAGGTTTATTCAGGTGCCATGATGTGGGAGAATAGTGGACTCCCATCTCAAAGAACATCCCCCCTTCCTGCCCAAGCTCGATAGAGAGACAAGGGCTTTTTTCTACCCAATTATCTTGTTAGCTTTTGGCACACTCAGGCTGTGTCCATTTATCCTTCTAGCTTTGGCATACTCAGTGTAAGAACCTTCCCCTGCCACCATCTTGGCCAGTAGGGGAGACTTTCCAGTGCTCTCTGATTGTCTACAGTATCTGGGTCAGTGGCGGGGCGGTACTGAAGACCCCCATCAGGAAGCCTAGAAATGCTACAGCCCTCAGCCCACCTCCCAATGCTGGACTCAGTGCCCATACATCTAGGGGAGCTGGTTGGAGTCCTTAGGGCACCCCTAGATCCTGGTGCACCTACATCCTCTGTGCAGGCCCCATGCAGCATGATCCTCCAAAGTGGCCAGCTGGGCCCGTGCTCCCTTGGCCACCTGCCCACACTCTGGATGACTGTCTACAGAAACAATTCTGCCCTTCAAAACTCTGGACCCTTATAATCTTACAAGGGAAAATGGATTGAAGTCTCATCTTCCATAGTTTCTTCATGCTATCAAGGCATGTAGTCTTACTTATATCCAGGTCCAGAGATTCTTGCCATCTACTAAAGGAAGAGGGGAGTCAATAATGGAGGGAATCCTTTACTGGAGAGAGAGAAATTGCTGTCTTCAGAAGGCAGCATACATGGTGTCTAGAAAATGAAACCACTAAACAAATGAATCTAGTAGACTGCTTCATATTTGAAGAGGCAGCGTTGCAGATTGGCTTCCAAACAAAGTGAGACCTATTGTGTGGACAAGCAATCAAGTATTTAGTGAGGGGTATGCCTAGTAGTTCAGGGGGAATTGTAGTGAAATTAGAAACTGGAGAGACTAAAGGATTCCCATGATTTAGTCCTAAGGAGGACAGGGCTTTAGGTGGCACACCAAACACTGGGATAAGTTTGCCAAGGAAGCCACTGTCTGGGAAATGTGGACAAAGGTGTCATCAGTCCATATATGGGCATAAAGTATAGCAATTGTCAGAAAATAATAATAAAATGAAAAATAACATTGATATTTAGCTTTGGGAGGCACTGCCCCTTTCCTAAGAGGAATTTTAAATCTCCTTCAGGAGTGTGGGTCCAGCTTTCCCTTGCAAGATCAACAGCAGCAACAAGATCTGAATCCTCCTCAGGTGGCATCATCTTTATCCACGTGTGGTGGATCCAAGGCTTGATTCCTGTGAGCTTCAGAGAAGAGTGTGTTGTCAGCAAGATGTCATAGGGACTGGTCCATTGCTTGGCTAACTGCTCTTCAGGACCTTGAGTCTTCCAGGTCTTTAGGAAAACTTGGTCTCCCAGCTAAAATGGGTGTAAGGGCTGGTCAGACACATATAGAGCTGCAATGAACAAACTTGTGTAAAGTTGCTAGTGTTTGCCCTAAATGTTTGTACATTTTTTCATTCATGTTCTAAATATACAGGTGGTATTCCTAAAACAGAAACTTGGAAAGGTCTCTCATAAACTATTTCAAAAGGGCTTACTTTAAGCCCGCTTTGGGGTACTACCCTAATCCAGAGCAAGGCAATAAAAAGTTCCTGGTCCCATTTCAAATGTTTTTCCTGGCATATTTTAGCTAGGGTCTTTATTGTGTTGTTCATTTTCTCAGTTTCCTCCATAGATTGGGGTCTCCAACATGTTTGTAGTTTCCATTTAATCCGCAGTGCCTGTCCTATCTCCTGGAACATTTCTGAAGTGAATGATGGACCGTTGTCATTTTGAATGCTGTAAGAAAGTCCAAACCTAGGGATTATTTTTCTGAGTTGAAATTTTGCTACTTTAGTTGTCTTCTTAGTTAGTGGGATATGCCTCTACCCATCCAGAAAATGTGCCTACAAAATCTGATAAAAATTGAAAGTTTCCTCTGGTTTAAAGTCAGCTCTCCAGTCCTCAAATGGGCATATCTTTGAGAGAGAGGCTAAGGGTTCAGGGATATTCCCCCGGGTTGGGGGTAGTACCCCCAGTCCAATTCCTTTCCTTTCATGAATATGTAATTTGAAAGGTTTCTGTAAATTGGACAGTCCTACTGCAGGGGTTGAAACTAGTTTTTCTTTCAAGGTGTCAAATGCTGCCTGACAGTCTCTCGTCCATTCAAGGGATTCAGAGTCTAGGCCTTTCAAAGAAGAATACAATGATTTTGCTATCAGGGCAAAGTATGGATTCCAGATTTGGCAAAATGCTTTACTCCCCTAAGAATCAATGAAGCTGTCTCCAGTTCTCTGGGATTTTTATTGTAGTGATGGCTTGTTTTCAATCAGCCATCAAGATCCGAGTGCCCTTTTTTCTATTGGAATTCCAGGTAGGCTACCTCCTGTGTGCAGACCCTAGACCTTGTGAGGTTATACTTTATATCCTCTTTTTCTCAAATGATTCAGGACTGTGATGGTGCTGAGCAAACCATCTTTGTAATATGTTGTAGAAGACTTCCAAATTTCACTCCCTTAAATGTTTTGCTAATATTTCCCCAGATGTGCTCGGGGGATTCTTAAATCCTTGTGGCAACACAGTCCAACAGTATTGGACCATGGACAATATTAGTTTCTGGGTCTTTCCATTCAAAGGCAGATAATAGTTGAGCCTGTTCATCTATTGGGAAGCAGAAAAAAAGCATCCTTCAAGTCTAGGACTGCAAACCATTTGCTATCCCTGGGCACTGTGGTCAACAAAGTATAAGGACTGGGCACCATAGGATGAATGTCCTGGACAATGTCCTCTATGCCCTAAGATCCTGTACAAATTGATACTCATCAGAATGAGGCTTTTTGACTGACAAAATGGGGGTGTTAGAGGGAGACTGGCATGTCCAGATTAATCCTGATTTTAAGAATTTCTGCAATGCTGGTTGAATTCCCAATAAAGTTTCCTTCTTCAGGGAATAGTATTTCTTCTGTGGGGTCAGCACCCCTTCTTTTTGGTTAATTTTTATGGATTGGACGTTAAATACCCAACCTGAGGTTCCATCGGCTCAAATGGCTCGATCAACCTGCTTGTAGATCTTGGGTGGCAAGAGTTCACCTCTGGGACCTTCCAGACAGGTCAGGAGTACCTGGAGCTGGAGAGCATGTTCCAGCATGACTCCTAAATGTAACTGCTGTTACTAAGGGGAAAAAGTTATTTGTGCATGCAATTCACAAAGTAAATCTCAGTCCAACAATGCAATGGGGCAGCCTGGCACATAGAGAAAACTACATGTAAGTTTTTGATCCCCAATCTGGCATTCTAGAGGTTGAAGGAATGCTTGTTTTTCTAATTGTCCAGTCATTCCATTATCCAACACTGCAGCTGAACTTTTCTTTTTTTAATTTTGATTATATTTTATTGTTTATGCTTTTACAGTTGTCCCAGTATTTTCCCCCTTAGCACCCCTCTACCCAGTTCTCCCTCCCACTCCCTCAGGCAGTCTCCACACTATTGTCCCCGTCCATGGGTCATGCATGTATGTTCTTTGGCTACTCAATTCCGTGTGCTGTACTTTGAATCCCCATGACCATTCTGTAACTACCAATTTGTACTTCTTAATCCTTTCCCCCTTTTTGCGTATCCTCCCAACCCCCTTCCATCTGACAACCATCAGAATGTTCTCAGTGTCTATAATTCCATTTCTGTTCTGCCTTTTTGTTTATTTTATTTTTTAGAATCAATTGTTGACAGACATGTATTTATTGCAATTTTGTTTATCTTGTTCCTTAAAGAAGACCCTTTAACATTTTATATAATACTGGCTTTGTGATGGTGAACTCCTTTAGCTTATTGCTCTTTGATTCTAAATGATAGCTTTGCTAGGTAGAGTAATCTTGGTTGTAGGTCCTTGCCTTTCATCATTTTGAACATTTCTTGCCAGTCCATCCCTTTGAGAAATCATGAACTTTTCTTGGTTAGTTTTGTATTTAGCACTGAAAATGTAGGTCCTATATCTATACGGAAGTCAATTAGCTTGTTCCCCACTGTCAATTGTACCTGGGGCTCCTGTGGGGAAATAGTAATAGGCCAGTAGGAGCCAGAGGAGTCCCTGGGCCTCCTAGCGCATCATCAGATTTGTTGTTCCTTTTTAACATTTATTGGTGAGGGTTTCTATCCTTTTCATTTTTATTTTTGAGTTCTAGGCAGTCCTTTCTCAAATGGCCTTCCTCTTTGCAGTAGGCTCATTGATTGGCACCTAGCTAGTCTTTTCCTTTTCCCTTCATGTCCCACCTCTCCTTCTGGTTTTCCTACACTGTCTCTAAGAAAACAGTGGCCTGCTTCAGTTTTATTGTTTCCCAGCCATGATAAACTTTAAAGGCTATGTCCACCAGCTGGGAGGGATTCATTCCCAACACCCCATCTAAACATTGGAGCATCCTCCTGATATACGAGGCACTTTGCCCATTAAAAGTTATGTTTATCATCCTGACATTTTCTACTGCCTGTAGGTCAGCGTCAATGTGCTTTCAATAGGCCTGATAGATCCTTTCTGAAAATTCAGAAGGGTCTTCATTTGGTTTCTGCTGAATGGCCTGTATCATAGTCAGGCTCTTTTGTTTAGGCACCCCTTTTAAACGCTTTCAATATGTACATTTTTTAATGTTCAAGGAAGGCTAGGCCCCCACCATCCACGTCCGAGTTGGGCTCTGTCCAGGGATTCACCCCAGTTGGGGTGGGGGGGTCCTCTTGGGATTATCTTATTGGAGCTGATGAGCCTCTTCCTTAGCCTTATTTATACCTACCCATCTTTTATCTGCTGTTAGCAGAATGTTAAGTAGAGCCTGTATGTCTGCCCAGTTTGGATGGTGAGTGGCAAAAATGGAGATGATAAGATATGCCATTTTCTGAGGATCCTCCCTATATGAGTGGTTGGAATTCTTCCACTTCAGTAAATCTCAAATGGAAAATGGAGTATGGTCCCAGTAGTGGCCAGAGGCCTGGCCTTCTGGTTTATTCCACCAATAGGGTATTGCCCCAAAGGCAACTGTCCTGCTCCAGATAGGGATGCTCCCTGGCCAAATTGGGTGCCCTGCTAGTTATTCAAGTGGAAGACCATTCCTTCATTATACAGGGGTGGGGCTGTCTTGTCTCTGGGCCCTATTACAGGGGTACCTGGCAGCAGGGATGGTGGCAGGGGAAATACTCTGGCTGCTAATCCTGGGTCCCCCAGGTTCAGGGCATTAAAGAGAGTCACCTCCTCCTTTTTCTTTTCTTCCTGTATATATCAGAAAATGGTTTCAAAGCCAATTTCCTTCTCTGTATCACTAGGTTGTTCTCTTTCTTTGCCAAATCCTTAATATGTAAAGACATTAATGCCTGGACAAAAAGGATTTTGTCTAATTCCCCTGGCCATTGGCAAAACAGTTCCAACTGTATGATGGTGTAGTAAATTAAGGAACCATTTAGGGGCCATTTTCCCCCATATTCTATACATAGGCCAAGCAGTGTTACAATAGAAAACCAATTCCTACTTAGTCATTGGATGATAGCTATACATGGAACAATCTGCTAAAATTAGGCCCAGCGAGCTCCCTTCAGGAGACAAAACAGAACAACCCTTAATGGCATGAACATACAAACCCAAACCATAACCATAGAAAGACCCCAGACAAAGTGGGAATATTTAAGGCAAACTTGGACCTATAATTTCATTATTCCAAATAAGTGTTCACAAGCAAATCCTAGCATCTTATTTTCTGTCAACCAATACTGCAAGCAGTCCTAACCAGACCCAAGTGGCACAAAACCCAAGTGGCACAAAGCCCTAGTGGCAGGGTTATAGGAACCCCAGCACACACATAGGTTCAACTTGCCTGGTCTTGGAGTCTGTCTACTTCCCAGAGACTCGTTTCCTTTTAGCAGCCAAGCATTTCAGTTGGCTGATGCCTTGAGCAGGAGTGCAGGGAGAATTTCCTGAGGAAGGCTCTCAGCAGCTGCTGAGAAGTCTTCCCACAGGTCTGCTCCCAGGGTTGGCCTGCCACAGGCAGATGGGGACTGCAGCCTGTGCCTTCTGGGACTTATCCAAGTCCACGCTGTCCCAGTGGACTCGCCAAAAATGGTAACCAGAATTCAGGTTCCACTGCCTGCCGCAACAAAAGCCAAACTCATTACATATGTGCTGGTGCAAGAAAAAGAGGTTTATTCAGGCGCTTCTGACCTGGGAGAATAGAGGACTCCTGTTTCATAGACCATCCCCACTTCCTGCTCAGGCCTGAGGTTCTTACAAGCATAGAGAAAGGAGGACTTTTTTTCCTATTCATTTATCTTGCTAGCTTTTGGTACACTTGGGACCTGTCCATTCGTATTTCTAGCTTTTGGTCTACTCAGGCCCTGTTCATTGATTTCTTTAGCTTTTGGTGTGCTCAGCTCCTATCCATTCATCTTTCTAGCTTTTGGCGTGCTCCGGCTTTATCTATTCATCTCGTAAGAACCTCCCCCTGCACCGTGTTGGCCAATGGGGGAGACTCTCCACGCTCCCTGACTATCTTCTATATCAGGGTCAGTGGGATGGGGGTGGGCTGCGGAACCTACCACCAGGAAGCCTGGAGATGCCTCAGCCCCCATCCTGCCTCCTGACAGTGGACACAGTGCTGGCACACCCAGGGCACGAGGGTGGACAGGGCACCCCTGGATTCCAGCATGCTTGCATCCTCTGAGCAGCCCCTGCCCAGACTGCCTCTTCCAAGTGGCCAGGGGACCTGCTCTCACTCTGCTGCTAGCTTCCCACGCTCAGGCTGACTGCCTGTGGTAACACACCCTTGAATTTTAGCTTTCTCTGCCCTGCAGAAGGCAGTTACCATCTCCTTTGTCCATTGCCCATCATTTGTATGTGGTTTTATACCATTCGAGTTTCATTTGAGATTGAGCTTAAGTCTGCCTTTCCCCTTATTTTTCAAGATTGATTTCCATAAGAGACATTGTGGCATAAAAGGTCTTTACTCTGTCATTTTAAAACCAACTCATTACTCTCTTTCAGGTGCTTACTTATTCCAAACACAGAGATAATTCTTCCTGGTAGCAATTTTCAAACTGCATCTAATTTTTCTATGGAAATGTGAAACAAAGGGTTAATATGGGATATTATACTGGTATATACTGTTGGGGGAGTGACCTTAGATATAGTTTTTAACTTGCCTGGTCTGTTTCTTTCTTTAAGAATGAAATGGTATTTATCCAAAGCCACTTCTATTTCTAAAATTTCATCATTCTCTAATTTAAGCCAAGCTGTTGCTGATTTAAAATACGTAAAGCCTTTTGTACAGCTCTGCATTTATTATAATGTGCTGAGCAATTTATAACCAATTTGCTGCAATTTTTGGTGCATTATTTTAAATTATGTGTCTTACCTGTGCTATCTGTAAAATAGTGGTGTTTTCTTTTACCGTGAGGATGGAGAAGAGAAGTCAGCATTCATTCAAGAACTGAACTTGGTTTGTTATTTCTAAACTAGGTTCTTATCGTAAAGCAGAAATAGAAGAGACAATCCAAAACAGTTAGCCTCACTTAGTGCTTTCATGCAGAACATCCTTGTCCTAGATTAATAGTGCCTGGACTCCCCAGTTATTGAAAGTAATAGCAGAAACATTGAGGTTGATGTTGAATATTAATAAAATACATTTATTTCGTGTCCTAAGTTACTCCTTTGTTACCTTTATGAAACATGGCAACTTAAAACATAAAATGTATTGATGCTCACACAGATGACATCAATGCCTGATCATCTGTGCTTATGGAAGTAAGCAGTGTCACAGATAACCTGTAGTTATGAGAAACTGGAATTAATAATCCAGAATGTCACCTAGTACTTTATTACCATGAAGTCGCTGAGTTCTGTTCTTACTCTAATCACACTGTGTTAGTGGTTGGAAAGATTGATCCATTGTTCCCATAAGGTTATACCCACATGCACACGCACTACTTAACAACTGCTTCAGCAGCAGTTGTTTGAATTTCCCAATAGATGGCATTCACAGAATAAGATTTCCTTTAAGAAAAAACGAATGGTTATAATAAGAACTAATGCTTATGGTTTACATATGTTACTTAATCCTCAGAACAACCCTCTGAATAAGTACCTAATCCCCATTTTATAGATGAGAAAACAGAGGCATAAGTTCAGATAACTTACATGTCATAGAATTAATAAATTCCCAAATTAAAATTGACAATCCTGACCTTGCAGGAAGTAATTATGATGTGTAATAGTATATGCAAAAGAGGAGGACTTAGTAAATAGTGATACTCAATATATGCCAGGTGTCATGCCTGGTCCTATATATACAAAGGCTATGCCTCCTTTGGAAGTTTAATAAATTAAACTATTAAATTAAAATAAATTAAACTATTAAACTATGTATTAATAAAGTTCAGAAACCTAAATAACACTGCAGTACATATAGTGAGAGCAGTGTGAAAGGAACTGTAGACTGTTGGGTGAGTAAATGGAACAGTCTAACCCAGGTGGCATGGCCAAGTGTGACAAGGGGGGTGGGAGCCCCCATGTGGAGGGGCTGACCTCTGCCAAGATCCTGAGTGCAGAAAGGTAGCATGCAGGTACTGTGTGCTCCTGCCTAAATTTGCAGGAGCAGGAAATTGTTAGAGATGCATGGAGAAGAAGAAAATGACCAAAGTGGGTAAATGGGATTAGGATCTTGGATTATCATGCAGTTGGAGGGACGGGATAGGTTTAAGGAGGAAATTAATATGGTTAAATATATATTTTAGGTAGCTCAAAGGCAGCGGTGTGTAGGCAGTGGGTTTGAGGTTGAGTAACTTCCCTAGGTAGCAGGATTGTGATCTGTCTGATTCCAGAGCTGGTAGGGTTACCGTCCAATTGAGTAGGAGCCAAAGCTATAAATCCATTAAGTAAGCAGAAGGGAGATTCTAAAAAGAAGTGAGAAGATCATTAATTATTCCCTAGTCTTTTATTTCTTCAAAACTTCTCTTACCATTTTTTTAATCTCATGGGGTTTTTAAAAATATATTTTATTGATTATGCTATTATAGTTGTCCCAGTTTTCCCCCCTTTCAGCCCTCATGGTTCCCCCATTCCCTCCGGAAATCTCCCACTTAGTTCTTCGTGGGTCATGGGTCACGTTCTTTGGCCACTCCATTTTCTATACTATTCTTAACATCCTCCTGCCCATTTTGTACCTACCAATTTTTACTTCTTTTTTAAAAAAATTTATTTATTTTTTCAAATACATTTGTCTCTGCCCCAATTTTTACTTCATAATCCCTGCACCTTTTTCCCCATTTTCCACCTTCCCCCTCCTGCTGATAACCCTCTGAATGACCTCCATTTCTATGATTCTGTACCTCTTCTAGTTGTTTGCTTAGTTTGTTTTTATTTTTGTCTTATAGATTCAGTTGATAGTTGTGAGTTTGTTGTCATTTTAATGTTCATAGTTTTTATCTTATTTTTCTTCAATAAGTCTCTTTAACATTTCATGTAATAATGGCTTGGTGATGATTAATTCCTTTAGCTTTACCTTGTCTGGGAAGCACTTTATCTGCCCTTCCATTCTAAATGATAGCTTTACTGGAAAGAGTAGTCTTCGTTGTAGGTCCTTGCTTTTCATCACTTTGAATCCCTTCTTGCCTGCAGAGTTCCTTTTGAGAAATCAGCTGATAGTCTTATGGGAACTCCTTTGTAGGTCAGTCTCCGCTTTTCTCTTTCTGTTTATAAGATTCCCTCTTTTTTTATTTTTATTGTTCAAATACATTTGTCTCCATTTTCCCTCCACCACTTTCCCCTGCCCAACCCACCACCACATCCCTCCCTCAATCCTTCCCCAAATGGCTTTGTCCATGGGTCCTTTGTACATGTTCCTTGATTTGACCCTGTCCCTTCTTTTTCCTGTTACCCCCTCCCACTTCCCCTCTCATTACTGTCAGTTTGTTTTTTCTTTCAGTGTTGCTGGTTATATTTTTCTTGTTGGTTTTGTTGATTAGGTTCCACTTAGAGGTGAGATAATATGGTATTTGTCTTTCACCTCCTGACTTATTTCACTTAGCGTAATGCTCTCCCATCCATGCTCTTGCAAAGGGTAGTAGCTTTTTCGTTCTTACTGATGCGTAGTATTCCATTGTGTAAATGTACCATAGCTTTTTGATCCACTCATTTACTGTTGGGCACTTAGGTTGCTTCCAGCACTTGGCTATTGTCAGTTGTGCTGCTATGAACATTGGGGTACATAGGTTCTTTTGAATTGGTGTTTTGGGATTCTTAGGGTATAATCCCAGCAGTGGAATCACTGGGTCAAAAGGAAGTTCTGTTTTTAGCCTTTTGAGGAAATTCCACACTGTTTTCCACAGTGGCTGCACCAGTCTGCATTTCCACCAACAGCATACTAGGGTTCCCTTTTCTCCACAACCTCATCAGCACTTGTTGTTTGTTGATTTGTTTATGATGGTCATTCTCACTGGTGTGAAGTAGTATCTCATTGTTGTTTCAATTTGCATCTCTCTGATGGCTAGTGATGTTGAGCACCCTTTCATATGTCTATGGACCCTGTGTATGTCCTCCTTGGAGAAGTGTCTGCTCAGGTCCTAACACATTTTTTAATTGGATTGTTTGTCCTCCTAGATTGGAGTCATGTGAGTTCTTTATATATTTTGGAGATCAAACCCTGTCCGAGGTATCATTGGCAAATATATTTCCCCACATCATTGTTTCCCTTTTCATTTTGCTGATGTTTTCTTTAGCCATGCAGAAGCGTCTTATTTTCATGAACTCGCATGTGTTTATTCTTTCCTTTATGTCCCTTGCTGTAGGGGACATATTGGTGAGAATATTACTGCGTGGAATGCCTGAGAATTTCCTGCTCATGTTCTCCCCTAGAACTTTTATGGTGTCACACACGTTTAAGTCTTTTCTCTATCTTGAGTTTATTTTTGTGTATGGTGTAAGTTGGTGGTCCAATTTCATTATTTTTGCATGTAGCTGTCCAGATCTCCCAACACCATTTGTTGAAGAGGCTATTTTTACTCCATTTTATGCTTCTGCTCCCTTTGCTAAATATTAATTGACCATAGAGGCTTGGGTTTATTTCTGGGCTCTCTATTTTGTTCCATTGATCTATGTGTCTCTTCTTATGACAGTACCAGACTGTTTTGATTACAGTGGTTTCGTAATATAGTTTGATGTCAGGCATTGTGATCCCTCCTACTTTGTTCTTCTTTCTCAAAATTGCTGAGACTATTCAGGGTTGTTTTTGGTTCCAGATACATTTTTGAAATGTTTGTTCTATGTCTGTGAAATACATCATTGGTATTTTAATAAGAATTGCATTGAATCTATAAATTGCTTTGGTTAGTATGGACATTTTGATGATGTTAATTCTTCCAATCCATGAACATGGCTTGCATTTCTTTGTGCCTTCCTTAATTTCTTCTTCAATGTTGTGTACTTTTCCGTGTAAAGGTCTTTTCCTCCTTAGTTAACTTTATTCCTAGGTACTTTATTTTTTTTGTTGCTATAGCAAATGGGATATTTTTTCCTGATCTCTGATTCTGATATTTCATTGTTGGTGTACAAAAATATCTTCAATTTCTGAATATTGACTTTGTATCCCTCTGTTTTGCCAAATTCACTTATTAGGTCAAGTAGGTTTTTTGGTGGAGTCTGTGGGATTTTCTATTTACACTATTATGTAATCTACAAAAGATGACAGTTTTACTTCCCCCTTTCCAATTTCAATGCCTTTTATTTCTTTTTCTGATCTGATGGCTGTGGCTAGAACTTCCTATACTATGTTGAAAAGGAGTGGTGAAAATGGATATCCTTCTCTTGTTCCCAATCTTAGTGGGAAGGCTTTTAGTTTTTGCCCATTGAGTATGATGTTGGCTGTAGGTTTTTCATATATGGCCTTTATTATGTTGAGATATGCCCCCTTTATTCCCACTTTGCTGAGGGTTTATATCATAAATGGGTGCTATACCTTATCAAATGGTTTTTCCGCATCTATTGATACAATCATACGTTTTTTGTCTTTCCTCTTGTTTATGTGATGTGTTATATTTATTGATTTACGAATATTGGACCATCCCTGCATCCCTAGGATGAATCCCACTTGGTCATGATGGATGATCTTTTGAATGTATTCCTGGATGCAGTTTCCCAATATTTTGTTGAGGATTTTAGTGTTTGTGTTCATCAGCAATATTGGCCTGTAGTTTTCTTTCTTTGTGGCGTCAAAATCCAGTTTTGGGATTGGGGTGATGCTGGCCTCATAAAAAGAGTTAGGGAGTCCTCACTCTTCTTAGATTTTTAGGAATAGTCTGAGAAGTACAGGGGTCAGCTCTCTCTCAAATGTTTTTTAAAAATCTCCTGTGAAACTGTCCAATCCCAGGCTTTTGTGTGCCAGGAGTTTTTTGATTACTGCTTCAATTTCACCAGATGTTATCCGTCTGTTTATGATTTCTGCTGCTTCTCCACTCAGTGTTGGAAGGGTATACTTTTCTAGAAATTTGTCCATTTCCCCCACGTTTTCAAATTTCTTCACATGTAATTGTTCATAGTAATTTTTTACAATCCCTTGTATTTCTGTGGTATCAGTCATTATTTCTCCTCTTTCATTTCTGATATTATTTATTTGGGTCCTCTCTCTTTTTTTCTGGATGAGTCTTCTTAAAGGCTTGTTGATTTTGTTTATCCTTTCAAAGCAACAGCTCCTGGATTTTTGTTAATCCTTTGAATTGTTCTTTTAGTCTCTATGTCATTCAGTTCTGCTCTGATCTTGATTATTTCCTTCCTTCTACTCACACTGGGCTTTGTTTGTTGTTGTTTTTCCAGTTCTTGAAGCTGTAGGATTAGGTAGTTTATTAGAAATATTTTTATCTTTTTTAGATAGGCTGGTATTGCTATGAACTTCCCTCTCAGGACTGCCTTCACTGTGTCCCATTGGTTCTGAACTGTTGTTTGTTTACTTTCATTTGTTTCCAGAAACTTTTTGATTTCTTCTCTGATCTCATTATTGACCCATTCATTGTTTATGCTCTTCAGCCTCCATGAGTTTGAATGAGTTTGAGGTTTTTTTTTTCTTGAGGTTGGTTTCTAGTTTCAAGCCCTTGTGGTCTAATAAAATGCTTGTTATGATTTCAATTTTCCTGAATCTGTTGAGGCTTGTTTTGTGTCCTATCATGTGGTCTATCTTTGAAAATGTTCCATGTGCATTTGAAAAGAATGTGTATTTTGCTTCTTTGGGATGAAAGGTTTTATATATATGTTAGTTAAGTCCATTTGATCTAATACATCATTCAGTTTCACAATATCCTTGTTGATGTTTTGTTTGGAAGATCTATCCATTGTTGACAGTGGGGTGTTAAAATCCCCTACTATCAGAGTGTTGGTGTCTCTATCTTTCTTGAAGTCCTCCAAGATTTTCCTTATATATTTGTGTGCTCCTATATGGGGTGAATATAGGTTTATAATGTTTATGTCTTTGTGGTGGATTCTTCCTCTCAGTATTATGAAGCCTCCTTCTGAGTCTCTTTTTATGGCCTTTGTTTTGAAATCTATTTTGTCTGATACAAGTATTGCTACCATGGCTTTTTCTTTTTTTTCTATCCATTTGCTTGGAATATTTTTTTTCTATCCCTTTACTTTCAGTCTGTGTCGGTCCTTGGTTCTGAGGTGGGTCTCCTGTAGGCAGCAGATGTGTGGGTCATGTTTTCTGATCCATTCAGCTATCCTATGTCTTTTGAGTGGGGTATTTAATCCATTCACATTTAAAGTTATTACTGATAGGTACTTATTCATTTTTTTCCCTTGTACCTGTGTTCCTCTCTTTCTCACTCTTTTTCTTCATCTTCTTAAAGCAGTCCCTTTAGCATATCTTGCAGTTCTGGTTTGGTGGAGGTATATTCCTTCATCCTTCTTTTGTCTGGGGAACTCCTTATTTTGTCTTCCATTTTAATTGAGAGCCTTGCTGGGTAGAGCAGTCTTGGTTGCAGGCCTTTGCTTTTCATGACTTGGAATATCTCTTGCCATTCCCTTCTGGCTTGTAGTGTTTCTGTTGAGAAATCAGCTGCTAGCCATATTGGTGCTCCCTAGTATATTACTACCTGTTTCTCCCTTGCTGCCTTTAGGATTCTCTGTTTGTCTTTGATATTTGCCATTTCAATTATGATGTGTCTTGGAGTGGGCCTCATTGAGTTCCTCTTGAATGGGACCATCTGTGCTTCCTGGACTTGTGTGACTTTTTCTTTCCTCCAATTAGGCATCTTTTCCATCATTAATTTTTCAAATAGGTTCTCTATCCCTTGCTCCTCTTCTTTTCCTACTGATATCCCTATTATACAGATTTTATTATGTTTCAGGTTGTCCTCCATTTCCCTAAATGCCTCTTCATTCTTTTTGAGTCTTTTTTCATTTTCTTGCTCTTTCTGGGGCTTTTTTCTACCTTATCCTTCAGCTCTCTGATTCAATCCTCTGCTTCATCTATTTTGCTTTTGGTTCCTTCTACTGTGTTCTTCAATTCAGAAATTGTATTCTTCATTTTCTCTTGCTTCTCATTGATAGTTTCTATGTCCTTTTTCATGATTATATAGTTTGCAGTAAGTTCCTCATAGTTTCCCTATAGTTGTTGGTAATTCTTTTTGAGCTCACTGAGTTTTTTTTAGAACCATTGTTTTGAACTCAGTGTCTGAAAGTTTATTTGCCTCTATTTCATTTACTTCTCTTTGTTGCAATTCCTCCTTTCCCTTCATCTGGGTGGTGTTTCTTTGTCTTCCCATTATTTGTGAGTCTCTTTTCTCTGCTTCTGCTTCTTAAATTGATCAGTCTTGACTTTCTGAGTTTGTGGTGTGAACTTTTATAGTAGGAGACTGCTTTTTTTTTTCTTTCTGGATGTGCCCCTGATGATACCAGCTGTCGACCCCACCTGACCTTAAGCAGTCTTTTCAATACTTCCAGGAATCTACTACCTGTGGCTCTTTCCTTCAGCTATTAATCTAGTCACTCTGCTCTCAGCATTCAGGCTTAGGCACCACAGGGCGGGGCAGAGTCCCTCCTTTGTGCTCCATTATTGTGTTCTCTTAGGCTGCTGCTACTCCGAGGAGTGGTCTGCCTGAGCAATGATGGCTGCTGCTGTTTGGGGGAGCAGTCAGCACTAGGATCCCTCCGGCTACTCCTTCAGTTCTCTTCCTAAAGCCTCCGTCAGACTCTACTCCACCATCTCTAGACCACTTGATGTCTTCTTTGGCCAGAGATCTACTACCTGTGACTGGTGTTCTGTACCCACCAGTTGGGCTTGCGCACTCTGGGGCCAGGGAAGAGCCTCCTGGTGGCAGGGGCAGGACTATTGTGTCCTCTCATACTGCTACCACTCAGGGGAGTGGTCTGCCTGAGCAAGATGGCCACTGCCCTATGGGGGAGCAGTAAGCACCAGGATCCCACCGGCTACTCCCTCAGTTCTCTCCCCAAAGCCTTCATTTCCAGACTCTATTCAAGCATTTCTAGATCACTCTGCACCCCATTCAGTCAGAGATCTATCTGTGACTGCTGCTCTGTACTCAGCAGTCAGGCTTGTGTACCACCAACACCCGGGCCAAGCCTCCTGGGGGTGGGACTATTGTGTCCTTTCATGCTGCTGCTGCTGCTGCTTCCGGGAGTAATCTGCCTGAACAAGATCATAGCTGCCGAATGGGGGATGAGTCTGCACCGGCACCCTACCAGCTACTTTCTCAGTTCTCTTCCCAAAGCCTCTATCCCCAGTTTCTCATCAAGGGGCTCCAGCCCACTCTGCCCCAGCCTTTGCCAGAGCCCAGGGTAAGTGGCTGCCAATACACATTTATGCATTGGCCCTTTAAAGAGCTCTGTGCATCTCCAGTCCCCTATCTGGGGCAGAGAGCAATGCTGCCACTTTTCACAGCTGGCTGTTATCTGAATGTTTTATGGGCTCTTGTTCTATAGGCTGTAGATCCCCACCTATAATTCAGATCCCACTATTCTCAATGGGAGCCAATTGGCTATTTCAGTATCCCTCTGGTGCTGCCGCCCTTGGGTGTCCAGCCTGCCTTCTCAAGTCTCTACCACACTCCTTACCAGTTAGGTTGTGCTAAAGCCGATTCCTCTGTCTGTCCAAGGTTTTAAGTCCCCTCTCTGGCTATTATTCAGTTGTTTTCCTGGTGAATTCTGCACAATTTAGTTGTAACTCCAGATTGGTCCTGGGAGGAGGTCAGTGTAACTTCCACTCACTCCTCCACCATCTTGAAATTCCTCCTAAGATTCCCTCTTTATCTTTAACCTTTGGCATTTTAACTATTCTGTGTTTTTGTATGGTCCTCTTTGGATCTTATTTGTTTGGGACTCTGTCCTTCTTGGACTTGTATGTCTATTTTCTTCACCAAGTTAGGGAAGTTTTCTGTCATTATTTTCTCAGATTTCCAATCTCTTGTTCTCTCTCTTCTCCTCCTGGCATCTCTATGATTTAAGTATTGGCATGTTTAAAGTTGTCCCAGAGGCTCCTTACCCTGTCCTCATTTTATTGGATTCTTTTTTCTTCTTGCTGTTCTGATTGAATTTTTTTCTTCCTTGTGTTCCAAATCATTGAACTGATTCTTGGCTTCATCCACTCCACTGTCGATTCCCTGTAAATTTTTCTTTATTTCACTTAACGTAACCATTATTTCTGCCTGGCTCTTTTTTATGTTGTTGAAGTGTCAAAATGGTTCCTTGAGCATCCTGATCACTAGTGTTTTGAACTCTGCACCTGATAGATTGCTTATCTTCATTTTGTTTAGTTCTTTTTCTAGAATTCTGTTCTGTTCTTTCATTTGGGTCATATTTCTTTGTCTTCTCATTTTGGCAGCCTCCCTGTGTTTGTTTCTATATATTAGGTAGCTCTGCTTTGACTCCCTGACTTAGTAGTGTGGCCTAAGGTAGTAAAGCGCATATTTAAGTTTATGGGGTGGAGCCTTAGGTAATCTAAAGGGCAAGGCAACCCATGTGAACTAAGTTGATGTAGTCTCGGATATGGTGTAGCTACTTGTGGCTCTTAGTGGGTGAGCTCTCAGAAAAGGAATAGTAGGCACTGCCTGATGTCTGGAGTTTTGTCCGAGAGGTAGCAGTCTCCAGGCACTCGCTGTGATGCCACACTCTTTAGTTTCTCCCCATTTTCCACTGGGGCCCGTCAAGCTACTGACTAGTGCTAGAGACCAGAAGGAGTGAGTCTGAGTTAGTCCTAAGTCTGCTGCAGGACCTTTAAGAGGAGATGCCTGAGAATCCTGCAGTTTATTTTGCCACCCAAACCCCCTCTGGTTTTTACAGCCAGAAGTTATGGGGACTTATATTCTTGGCACTGGAATCCAGGGCTGTGTAGTCTGATGTGGGTCTGAGATCCCTTGCTCCCAAGATATTCCTCCTGATCTTCATCCACCACACGTTGGTTTGGGACTGCCCATTCTGTGTCTTTGCATCTCTGCCCCTGCTACCTGCCTGAATGAATGTGACTTCTTTAGTTCCTTGGCTGTCAGACTTCCATGCAGCTCTATTTTCTGATGATTCTGAGTGATAGTTATTTTGTAGTTTAGTTGTAATTTTTCCTGTGGTTGTGCAAGGAGGCAAGCCATGTTTACATATGCTTCCATCTTGACCAGAAGCCTCATGGAGTTTTAATAAGGAATAAAGAAGATAAATAAAATTCACAGTGAATTGACAGAGCATTTGGTAAAAGCCTAATAAATCGTGACAAGTATTATTATTACAGTATAAAAGAAAAAGTGAGCAGCAAGTCAGCTATGACACAGGCTACAGAATCATCACCAATTCATTTGCTATGAGGAGATCCTGATGTTACAACTCTAGAATTCTCAGAATTGGCCAGGTTTGATGTTCACTCATTTGCACCTATTAATTTTATGGCTGTAAATCTTAACATTGTGGTCAGTTCCTTCTTGTACTAAATAGTTATGATAATACCATGTTATATTAGAGAACTGTGGTAGAGTACAATGTCTGACCATCTCTCTAGGGCACAGGGAAAGACAGAGGGATTTTAGTGCCAAACATCTCCAGTGGAGTCCAAAAGAGGAACTGACGCTAGTTGCATACAACCTTAGTTCATATATTAAAAAGTCAGTTTTTAAGACTGAGAAGTAAAGTTTTTGTTATTGACACTATTCCAGATATTTCCCATCTACCTCCCTTTTGCCTACCTCCACCCAGTCACCCACCCTCCACCCCCCACCTCCCTGGCCTTCACCACACTACTGTCTGTGTCCATGGGCTATGCATATATGTTCTTTGGCTAATCTCTTCCAGTTCCCTCTCCTTCATCCCCTGTGAGATGTGTCAGTCTGTTCCATGTCTCTCCATGCCTCTAGTTCTATTTTGTTCAACAGTTTATTTTGTTCATTAGATTCCACATATAAGTGAAATCATATGATACTTGTCTTTCTCTGACTGGCTTATTTAATTTAGCAAAATAATCTCTATGTACACACAGGCTATTGAAAAGGGCAAGAGCCCCTTCTTTTTTACAGCTGAGTAGTATCCCATTGTGTAGATGTGCCATAGTTGTTTTATCCACTCATCTACTAATGGGCACTTGGGCTGCTTCCAAATCTTGGCTATTGTAAATAATGCTGCTATGAACACAGGGGTGCATATAGTTTTTCTGATAATATTTCAGGATTCTTAGGGTATATTCCCAGAAGAGGGATCACTGGGGGGTCAAAAGGCAAATCTGCTTTAAATCTTTGAGGAGACTCCATACTGTTTTCCACAGTGGCTGCACAATTCTGCATTCCCAGTAACAGTGCACAGGAGTTCCCTTTTCTTCACATCTTCACCAGCACTTGTTGTTTGTTGATTTATTAATGATAGTCATTCTGACAGGTGTGAGATGATATCACACTGTGGCTTTAATTTGCATTCACCTCCCTGATGATTAGTGATGCTGAACATCTTTTCATATGTCTATTGGCCATCTGTATGTCCTCTTTGGAGAAGTGTGTATTTCAGATCTTTTGCCCATTTTTTGATTGGATTGTTTATCTTCCTGGTGTTGAGTTGTAGAAGTTCTTTTATATATTTTGGAAATTAACCCCTTATCAGATGTATCATTGGCAAATATGTTCTACCATAAGTGGGTTCCCTTTTCATTTTGTTGATATTTTGTTTTGTCTTGTTTGTTTGTTTGTTTGCTGTGAAGGAGCTTTTTAGTTTAATGTGGTCTCATTTGTTTATTTTTTTTCCTGTTTCCCTTTTTCTGTGAGATATACCAGCAAAACTGTGTTACACAAGATGTTTGAGATTTTACTGCCTGTTTTCTTCTATGATTTTTATGATTTTACTACTTACATTTAAGTCTTAATCCATTTTGAGTTTATTCTTGTATATGATGTAAGTTCATGGTATGGTTTTGTTTTTTTACATGTACCTGTCCAACTTTCCCAACACCATTTATTGAAGAGACTGTTTCTACCCTATTGTAGCTCTTTCCTCCTTTGTCAAGTATTAATTGACCATAAAGCCATGTGTTTATTTCTGGGCTCTCCATTCTATTCCCTGATCTACATGCTTGTACTTATGCCCTTACCAGGCTATTATTTGTTTGTTGTTTTTTTACAGAGTGCTCTGTTTTTTATTCACTTATAAACTAAAAGTCCATTTCTAGGTGTTTCTCTTATATGCTTCATTTGTTACATTAGTAAACAAAGCCCTATAAAAGGAGGCGTCACCTAGTCCTCAGACTTAGATCCATATTCATCCTGAATTAATTAAGTTTGTAAGTCTCCTTCTTGGATACAACCACATGATGACTGTTCTTAAGGTATTTCTAGGTAAGATATTTCATATATCTTTTGGGAGAACTGTTTCTCAGAAACAACTGTGATTTTATTCTTGAAGCATTCAGTGTGGACAACATATACAAGTTTTCCAGTTTTACCATTGATTTTAACCTTCTCCCATAGAAACTGTTCAAAATTTGCAGAATCAAGAATTCCATCTTCTACTGGATGAGTAAGGTCCAAATCAAACTTCAAGGTTATCTTCTTGGGCTTCTTGACTTTCAGCACCATCTTGCAGGTAGTATGTGTGATCAGGGAGTCCAGGCTATTTTGATTTCAATGGTCTTGTAGTCTAGTATGATATCAGGTATTGTGATACTTTCAACTTAATTCTTCTTTCTCAAGAGGCTGAGGCCATTTGGGTGGTTCTTTTTTATTCCATATAAATTTTTGGAATACCTGTTCTGGATCTGTGAAATATGCCATAGGTATCTGAACAGGAATTACATTGAATCTCTAAATTGCTTTGGGTAGTATGCACATTTTAATAGTTACTTCTTTCAGTCCATGAACGTGGTATATGCTACCACTTGTTTGTATCCCCCTCTATTTCTTTCTTCAATGTCCTATGGGACAATATCGCTGATTACATAGATGCTAAAATCCTCAAGAAAATACTAGCAAATCAGAACCAGCAATACAGTAAAATGACCATACACCATGAACAAGTAGGATTTATTCTGGTGATGCAAGGCTGGTAAAATATTCACCAATCAATAAATGTGTTACAGTGAGATCTCCAAGATGGTAGCCTAGGTCAGCATGGCTCACCTCTTTACACAACCACATCAAAATTACAACTAAGGTGGCTTCCAGTCAAGATGGATGTGTAGGTAGACACACTTCACCTCCTTGTACAACCACAAGAAGAATCACAACTAATCTCCAAACAAAAAAAAAAAAAAAAAAAACACCCAGAAATGCCAGAAAGTCAAACTGTGTGGAAGTCCAACAACCAAGGATTTAAAGAAGCCCCGTTCATCCACATGGGTAGCAAGGGTGGAGACAGGGAGTCAGGGTGGAGAGGATGTGGTACAGTGTAGAGAGACAACAATGGTGGCTGGATGAACAGTCTTACATACATGTGTATTGTATAAAAATCAGGAGGGATACCTTGGGAGCAAGCAATCCCAGTCCCAGCCCAGACTGCACAACCCAGGATTCTAACACCAGGAAGATAAAACCTCACAACTTCTAGCTATAAAAACCAGGTGGTAGTGGGGTGGCAGAAGAAACTGTCAGTTTCTCAGGAGAGTCAATTTAAAGGGCTCACCTGGTCCTACAATGTGCACAAACCCACCTACTTGGGGAATCATCACCAGGGGAGTAGCTAGAAGGGCACCAGTTGCATACAGGAAGTGGATGAAGTGACTAGAAACAGGGATGTGCCCAGCAAGCCTTCAGAATACAGGCAGCTGCATTGTCCCCTCTCTAACCCATACCCCCGCACAGCACCACAAAGAAGTGAAGCAGTTGACCCACCCTGACAAATACCTAAGGCTCTGCCCCTTACAACTTAACAGGTGTGCTAAGACAGGCAGTCAAAGCAGCTTCACCTAATACACAGAAACCACACAGGGAGGCTCCCAAGTTGGAGAGACAAAGAAATATGGCCCAAGTGAAAGAACAGAACAAAACCTCAGAAAAAGACCTAAGTGAAACAGGGATAGCCAATTTATCAGATGCAGAGTTCAAAACACTGGTGATAAGGATGCTCAGAAAAATCATTAAGTACAGCAAAAACATAAGGGAAGAAATGAAGTTACACTAAGTGAAAAAGAAAAATCCATGGGAAACCAACAGTGAAGGGAAGGAATCCAGGATTCAAATCAAAGATTTGGAAAATAAGGAAAAAATAAACATTCAACCAGAGCAGAATGAAGAAACAAGAATTTAAAAAATATGAGGGTATAAGAAGACTCTGGGACATCTCCAAAAGGGCCAACAGCCAAATCATAGGGATACCAGAAGGAGAAGGGGAAGAACAGGAAATTTAAAACTTTTTTGAAAAAATAATGAAAGAAAACATCTATTTTGGCAAAGGAAATAGATGTATATGTCCAGAAAGCACAGAGAGTCCTAAACAAATTGGACCCAAAGAGGACCACACCAAGACACATCAAAATCAAAATGCCAAAAGTTAAAGAGAGAATCTTAAAAACAGAAAGAGAAAAGCAGAGACTCACCTACAAAGGACTTCCCATAAGACTATCAGCTGATTTCTCAAAAGAAACTTAGCAGGCAAGAAGGGACTGACAAGAAGTATTCAAAGTGATAAAAGGCAAGGACCTACAACCAAGATTACTCTTTCCAGCAAAACTATCATTTAGAATGGAAGGCCAGATAAAGTGCTTCCCAGACAAGGTAAAGCTAAAGGAGTTCATTATCACCAAGCCATTATTACATGAAATGTTAAAGGGACTTATTTAAGAAAAAGGAAAAGATCAAAATTATGAGCATTAAAATGACAACAAACACAACTATCAACAACTGAATCTAAAAAACAAAAACTAAGCAAGGAACTAAAAGAGGTACAGAATGATAGACATGGAGATCATTTGGGGGATTATCAGCAGGGAAGAAGAAAGTGGATAATAGGGGGAGAGGTGCAAAGATTGAGAAGCGTAATGGGCAGGTACAAAACAGGCAGGAGGATGTTAAGAATAGTGTAGGAAATGGAGAAGCCAAACAACTTATATGCACAGCTCATGGACATGAACTAAGGGGGAGGGGTAATTGCTGGAGGGAAGTGGGGAACCAGGTGGAGGGGGCAAAAGGGGGAAAAAATGGGACAACTCTAATAACACAATCAATAAAATATACTTTTAAAAAATTACAACTAAACTATAGAACAACCACCACTCAAAACCAGAAGAAATCAAGTTTAATGGAGGTCCTGCAACCTTGGGTTTATGGAAGAAACCACATCCTTCCAGACTGGTAGGAGGAGCAGAGGTACAGAGACATGGAATGGGCTGGTCTCACACCCACATATGGCAGATAAAAATCAGAAGGGATATATCTGGAGTGAGGTGTCCCAGGCCCACACTAGGCCCCCTGGCTCATGGTTCCAGTGGCAGGAACATAAGTCCCCATGGCTGCTGGCTGTTAAAAGCAGTGGAGGTTGAGTCAGTTAAAGAAACTTCTGGATTCCCAGGCAGTTCCTCTTAATGGGCCCACAAACAAATTTATTAAAACTCACTCCTGCTGAGCTGCAACATTGGGACAGCAACTTGAAAGGCATCAGTGGCATGTGGTGAAGGACTGAAGTGTCTAGCATCAGGGAGAGAGCTGGGGTACAGCTTTCTCCAAGACAGAACTGCTGGCAGAGGCTTTTGCTCATCTTCTGAGCCCTTTCCCCACAGAGCCACAGAGCACAGCAGGCACGATATCTGTGACTCCATCTACCTGGCTCAACTGTTGCTCCACCCTGGTGATTCCCTGAGACTCCACCCTACGCAACTTACTGGCCCACCCAAGCCATTAAGAATGGCTTTTCCATATGAATGACTTGTCTTGGCTTACGCTTCTAACTTCCTAAATCCTCTCAAACAAGCTACAGTTTGCCTTGGCAAGCCTCTGTACTTTGCTAAGTGGCCCCAGGCCCAGCATCAGCAGCAGCAGGCCTTGGTTCACAACCAGGCCTTGCCAGGGCACCTCCAAGACCAACACAAGAAGCAGCCAGCTGCAGATCACATTATAGCTTATGCTAAGTGGCCCCAGACAGAATACAAGGCACCATGGCCCTGCTGAAGTAAACCCTGCTCTGTGGCATGGACCTCTTCACAGCTGATTCTCCATGGAGGGGAGAGGTTGGGGTAAGTAGTCACAGCCAGTACTTGCAGCTGACTGGCCTAGGTAAATCTCTCCCATTGACCTGCCAACAGCAATCAAGTCTCAACTACAAGAGGAGTATGTACTCAGCAAATACAGAGAGTGCACCTCAAGTACCAAGCTTAGGTGATAGTGGACACTGTGCCACTGGACCCACAGGACACGTACTACATTAAGCTACACACCCAAGACAGAGAGTCATAGCAGCTCTACCTAATACATAGAAATAAACACATTGAGGCTGCCAAAGTGAGGAAACAAAGAAACATAGCCCAAATGAAAGAACAGAACAAAACTCCAGAAAAAGAACTAAGTAAAGTGGAGATAAGCAATCTTTCAGACACAGAAGTCAAAACACTGGTTATAAGGATGCTGGAGGTACTTAGTGGGGACTGCAACAGCATAAAAAATCCAGTCAGAAATGAAGGATACACTAATTGAAATAAAGAACAGTTTACAAGGATCATCAGTAGAATGGGTGAAGCTAAGGATCAAATCAATAATTTGGAACATAAGCAAAAAACAACCAACCAGAACAGCAAGAATAAAAAGAATCCAAAAAAAACAAGTATAGTATAAGGAGCCTCTGGGACAACTTCAAATGTGCCAATATTCAAATCATAGAGGTGCTAGAAGTAGAAGAGAAAGGACAAGAAATTGGACAGCTACTTGAAAAAATAATGAAAGAAAACATCCCTAACTTGGTGAAGAAAATAGACATACAAGACCCGGAAGCACAGAGAGTCCCAAACAAGATGGATACAAAGAGAATCTCAAAAGCAGCAAGAGAAAAGGATACAGTTACCTACAAAGGAGTTCCCATAAGACTATCAGCTGATTTCTCAAAACAATCTTTGCAGGCTAGAAGAGATTGGTAAGAATATTCAAAGAGATGAAAAACAAGAACCTTCAACATGGTCAGTCTATCCAAAGAAGCTATCATTTAGAATGGAAGGGCAGATAAAGAACTTCCCAGACAAGAAAAATCTAAATGAGTTCGTAATCACCAAACCATTATATGAAATGTTAAAGGGACTTATTTAAGAAAAAAATCAAAAGCGTGAACAATAAAATGGCAATAAATACTTGTCTGTCAACAATTGAATCTAAAAAACAAACTAAGCCACTAACAAAACAGAAACAGAATCATAGATACTTAGAATATTTTGATGGCTGCCAGATGGGAAGAAGATACTGAGGGAATAGGTGAAAAAGTGAAGGGATTAAGAAGCATAAATTGACAGCTACAGAGTAGTATTGGGGATGTAAAGTACAGTTTAGGGATTGGAGAAGCCAAGGAACTTATATGCACAACCCATGGACATGAACAAAGGTGTGGGATTGCCTGAGGGAGAGAGGGTACTCGGTGGAGGGAGGCTAAGGGGGTAAAATTGCAACAAATGTAATAGTATATTCAATAAAATATAAAAAGATAATGTGACACATCACATAAAGAAAATGAAAATAAAAATCACATGATCATATCAACAGATGCAGAAAACACAGTTGATAAAATCTAGCACTCATTTACGATTAAAAGAAAAAAACACTCTCTGCAAAGTAAGAATAGAGAGATCATACTTTACTATAATAGAGGTCATATATGGAAAACCTGCAGCCAACATCATAGTCAATGGGCAGAGACTAAAGGCGTTTCCCTTAAGATCAGGAACAAGATAGGGATGTCCACCTTCACCACACTTATTTAACATAGTACTAGAAGTTCTAGCCACAGCAATCAGACATAAAGAAGAAATAAAAGACATCCAAATTGGCAAGGAAGAAGTAAAACTGTCATTTTTCATAGGCTACATGATACTGTACATAGAAAACCCTAAAGATTCCACCAAAAGCTACTAGATCTAATAAGTGAACTTTGCAAAGTAGCAGGATACAAAATTAATACCCAGAAATTGGTGGCACCCAGGCTGGTATGGCTCAGTGAGTTAAGTGTCTTCCCACAAACCATAAGGTTGCTGGTTTGATTCCTTATCAGGGCACATGCCTTGGCAGCAGGCCAGGTCCCCAGCTAGAGGCACATGAGAGGCAACCAATCATTGTTTCTGTCACACCGTTATTTCTCTCCTTCTCTTTCTCTTCCCTTCCCATTGCTTTAAAAATAAATAAATAAAATCCTTTTAAAAAAGAGAGATAAAAAGAAATCATGAACTATCAGAAAGAGAAACTAAGATCACAATCCTATTTACTCTTGCAACAAATAAAAATAAGGTACCTAGGAATAAACTTATCCAAGGAGGTTAAAGATCTGTATTCTTATATATTTCTAATAGCAGTCTTTAGAAATCCTGGTTATGGTCCTTTATTTTACAAAATCACTTTTAAGTGGAAAAAGGAATGAATACAATTCTTTTTTATTCTCTTTTTAATTGAAGCCTAATTATTCAAACACAATGTCAAAAATTACCTGTTAGGTGCTACATTTGGAGCCTAAGCCTAAATTTATAAGCATAAGTATGAGATTATGGCAAAAGTAATAATAACATTTAAAATGGAATGCAGTGGTGCCCTGTCCAGGTGGCTTTGTTGATTGGAGCATTGTCCCATATACCAAAGGGCTGCAGAATTGATCCCCAGTCAGGGGATATACCTAGGTTGCTGGTTCCATTCTCTGTCGGGGCTCATATGGGATGCAACCAATCAATGTTCCCCTCTCACATTGATGTTTCTCTCTCCCCACTTCTTCTCTCTCTAAAATCAATAAACATATCCTTGGTGAAGATTAAAAAAAAGAAGAAGAATACAGTGATCTTCAACCAAGCAAGTTAATGGTTCTCATAAAAATTTCTAAATAATGGTGTGAACTAGATTGAAGGACTCTTTTTTTTTTTTTTAATCCTCACTAGAGGATATGTTTATTGATTTTGAGAGAGAGGAAGGGAGAAAGAGAGAAAGACATTCACCAGTTGCCTCCTATATACACCCTGACCAAGGATTGAACCTACAACCTAGGTATGTGCCCTGACTGGAAATCAAACCTGTAACCTTTTGTATAGGACGACACTCCAACTAACTGAGCCACCCTGCCAGGATAGGTTGAAGGACTCATATTTAAATATAAATATAACAGATAATAATTAAGGAAATTATATATATGCTAATTTCAATAATAAAACTGATCTAATGAAAGATCAAAAAGTAGTTGAAAGATAATATAGATCTGTAGTTTTATAAATCTTCTTAACCACCTCAGATTATTTTTGTTTCCACTCTAATTTTACATCATTTATTTGTTTTATAGGCCCACCCAGGTGAAATGGCAGCTGATGGTAGCTAGTTGTTTCAGAAGAAGTGGTAAAAATGCTTTTATTTTATTTCATTTTTAATATGCTTTACTTCTGTCCTTTAGTTAATTTTGCATAAAATGTGTTTCAATTGCTTATTTGTTTATTGGAACATTAACTTTTGATAACTACACATATTTGAAGCATTATATGAAAAACATAATTACTATAGACAGAAAAATGTTATGCTTAGTCATGTATTCCACCACCATTGTTAAAAACAGCTTTATCTCTCTTTCACTGAATATGTAATCATTTTCACAAGTTGGTCACAGAAAAACAAGCATTCTCTGCACATCAATTTATATTCCATTTTCTGTCACCTACTTCTAAATATCCTGTGTGCATGGCCATGTTAATGAGACTCTCTCCACCTCTAAGCCTGTGGCAGGCCCAGAAATGGAGCACTGGGGCTCTATTTTTATACCAGGGATCATTAGGCATCTCCAGTTGTGCTTTCAGCAACTGCTTTATTATGTCCTGTGCTGCTGGCCCCTATCCTGAAGGATAGTGATGTTAGTAGTTTTCGATGAACTGAATGATATAAAAATGTCAAAGATTGAGCAGGATCCCTCTTGTAGAGCATACAAATAATCCAGGGAAAAGAAACTTCTTAATCCCAGGGAAGTATTTGTTGTCAATGTTAACAGGGTGCTGTTGCCCAGCACCATAGCTTCTTTCTGGATGGACCTCTGTGAGCTCCTTCATAATAGTATCAAAATACATACTTAGTGTCGTCTTCAAGGCATTGAAAGGGTTGATCTTTAATGTGACTGTGTGTCCTTTTGGATAAGCTACAATATAATTACACTGTATACACTTTACTGATCTCAGCTTAGTTCTGATTGCCTCTTCATTTCCATGTCATATGCAAAGTGTTTGTATATGGGGCATTCTGAATAATTTAAAGACATAAACATTTTTGAATTATTGAAGGGCAGGTTAGAAGAGAAACTAACATTTATTAAGAACCCACTGTGAGTTAGATGCTTCATCTCTGTTTAATTCTCACAGCAACTCCTTGAGGTTCTCACGACCATCCCTTTTGAAGGCCCAGAGAGATTCATAGCTCATTTACTGAGATTTTAGCCAAGACCTTTGACCCAAAATTTATCTTTTCTTTGCCGCTGCATGAATGAAGCTCAATTATTTTATAAGAAAACAAAATGTTTTCTATAAATATTTTAATGGTTCAAAATGAAAACTACAAAAAAGTTATTTTTTATCTTTTCTAAGTGAATGACATTGAAGTTATTATTAGTTTACCATGTAAATTATTTTAAATTTGTCAGTTCACTTGAAAGAATCTTTAATTTTTAGGAAATTGAATGGATCTTAATCTTTTACCACTAACATTTATATTAAGAGGTGGAACTAAATTTTAACCATCATCCATTTTCTTAGGCTCTGACCCTTTTCGATTTTATTTTACATGTACATTTCTTCCAGAAGTTATGTTAACTGTTATACATGCTTATGGCAAATATAGAAGTCTTCCTGATAAACCAATTAAATGATGCCAGTACATTGGATTAAAATTAATATTTTGCTGAATCCTTTTAATTTCTATAAATCTGCTAATATGTTTCTTTTTTTTATTTGTAGGTAACTACCAAAAAGCATTAGATACTTATAAAGATATTCACAGAAAATTTCCAGAAAATGTTGAATGTAAGTGAGATTACATTTTGTAGCTTTGGAAGCACAGGTTCTCATACTTTATGTCCTATTTTACATTTGCTACAGTAATTGCATGAACAAATACCAACCGATACTTGTGGTACATACGTTTAAAAAGTAGTTTACAGGATCAGAGAATTTGACTACATAAGTACACATGTTTATAGAATTTGATTGTTGATGGATTTACATATACCACTGAATTCTCTTCAATAGTAAACAAATCTATATTCCCCATCTTGACATACAGTGGATTTGATGTAACTTAAAATAACATTGAGAAATACTACAGCAATACTACATACTACAGCAATAATACTACAGAAATAAAATCAGGATCAGGAAAAACACAAAATAACTATATTCATTTGCTGTAGATCCCCACTAAACTGTATATTTGGCCCTGAATAGTTTTACAGCTAAGGGAAAGAGATAAATGACAATCTGTTGTATAATTGTTACTGTTTATGAGGAAATAAAAAAAACAAATCCTTGGAAGGAGAAACATTTTTTGAACTTCAATTCATTCATGTTGAAACACTGAGGTAGTAGATGAAGTCATTGAAAGATACAGCAGCTACTCACTTTAAAACATCCCTACAGCAAATAAAATAACATACTTGGAAATACTGTTTTTAATTCTGTCCTACAATGATAATGAGCACAAAACAGCACATTGCAATTCACTAAAAACAATCTTTTCTGAGCCAGGTTTCCCCATGGCCCAGCCCGGCCCTGGGATTAGAGGTACTGCCCAGTTCTTAAATAGCAGTTCCCCAGTTTGGCTTTTATAACAGCTGAGCAGTACCTCAGAGTTGCAGAGAATATGCAACCTCAGAGCTATGTCCTCACTGGTAGTTCAGGAGCAGAGTCTCTAGTGTCTCTAGTGCTAATTAGAGCAGACTCATTAACCTACAGCATTAGTTTCCAGAAGCCAGTGAGGATATAGGATCCTTGGGAGGATTCCCTGTCACACCTTCAAAGAGTACAGATTTATAGCCCTATCTACAGAGATAGGTTTGCACTTAGGTTTGCAGTGGACTGAGATACGTAATTTTTCCTATTTTTTTATTTAAAGCTTTTTTATTTGATTTTTGCTCTCACTCATGTTAGGAAACTGGTGCATTAGAGATTAAATGAGAGACAGCAGTGATATATTTTATGGAATTGATGAACCCAAAAGTCAGCTGGGCAAAAGTCAGTACCGCTGATGTTGGAACTGGACCATTCTGGGTCCTGTGGATTACAGAGTGTATTAGCAGCACCCCTGGCCTCTGCACACCGGGTGACAGTAGCTTTTCCCCCAACTCCCACACCTTTATTATGAAAAACAGAAATGTCCCCAGACATTGCCAGGTGTCCCCTGAGGGCGGGATTGCTGCCTGTTCAGAGCCTATGCAGTAACCAGAGCACCTCAGCACTGGACCAGTAAAGGGACTGTCTCCAAGCAACACCAAATTTCTCCCTTTATAAAGAGTAAGATTCACTCTAAAAATTAAATGAATGTTTACCTCTTACCACAGGGGATGTCCAAGATGACTTTGACATGGGTAATTTTCAAAACAAATATCATCAATAGTCTACCTTAACTATAGTCAGGAAAACCATTTGCACCTATGGAATGCCTTGTTCTGAGCAAAGTAGTTTTCTAGTAAACCCAACAGGATAATTGGGTTATAGTCTTAAAATATATTCATTTACAAAAATTGACCTGCTCTGTGGAATTACAGATGACATAGTAAATTTCATAGGACATTACCAAAAACAATAAATTTTTTTACATTAAATAGTCCTAACTCACTCTTTCTAAGGATGGATAGATAAGAGGAATAGTTGTGTATTAGTTGTAGAAAATATAAATTACCTTGTTATGAATTAGTAATGTATACATGGGCAATTTATATGCTGATGTGTAACATTTTAAATTACTTTAGTACTGTTACTTTGCAAAACATTAATGTTCATGAATAGGTCATTTATTTACAAATTCTTATGGAGTGACTACTGTGTTGGTATAGCACTAAGCACAAAACAAAACATATGAATGTCCTTGCTCTCATGGGACTTGCTAGTGGGAAGACAAAGACAACATACTCATAGAATATTTCGGTAGTCAGAAATGACATGAAGGAAAATGCCATGAAGGTGGTGTGGACAGGATGGTGAAGAGAGTCCCTTTAAACCCCTTTCAGGGAAGTCCATCCTTCCAGGTCAGGGGAATACAAAATGTACATACTTTTTAAAAAATTTATTACATTTATTGGGATGACACTGTTTAATAAAATTATATAGGTTTCAAGTGTACAATTCTATAACACATTTTTCAAGAGAGAAATGCTGTGAGCATCATTCCTGTGTCCCAAAAGACTGAAGTTAATGATTTGTTGTATTTTCAACACTGTGAACAGATAATTTTCTAAATATATTTTTTCACAATTTAGGTCTGCGTTTCTTGGTTCGTCTCTGCACAGATATTGGATTAAAAGAAGTTCAAGAATATGCAACAAAACTTAAGAGATTGGAAAAAATGAAAGAAATAAAGGAACAGGTATCTCATATGGGCCGAAAACTACGTTTCATTGATTTTCAAAATGTCAGCCTTCTGTAGCTCAACTGAGTGATGTTGGGTCTTCTGTTAGTAAAATGAAGTTGAAATTTTTTTCCCGCTCTAGCATAAAACTGAAATCTTAGTTTTAGGATAAAGTTCTGTCAAAAGTGAGTTCCCAACAGGAGAAAGTGCAATAGACTCAGAAAAGTCTTTAGTGGATCATACTAATAGACAAGTAATTGTAATTTTGCACAATATGAAGTAATTTATTATTTCACAGACTTAATTTTTAGTCAATTAATAGATTAGTTTTAGATTTATTTTCAATTTGAGAATCCTGTGACCCACGGAAACTAAGAGGCAGTTAGTTGTATCTATAGTGTAGGTGGCTTTGAGAATAACATTAACATACATGGAACCACCTAAAATCTATTTCTTTGTTCCATGCAGTATATGGAATAACAATGTTCTTATCTTTACTTCTTTAAAAGAATAATTTCCCTTAAGTTTGAGCCTAGAATATTTAAAAGTTAACATGATTTGAGTGTCTACCTTTCATAGAAATATATTCTTTTACCTTAGACTTTTTCGAGAACTTAATTGTTTTTGGTAATTAAATCTAAATTCCATATTTGCTTTCAAAGTGTGGTTATCTTGTTTTCTCTTTGAAGATGTTATCTGATTGTTTTACAGTCTTTCTAAAGTATCACGTGTAAAAGAATTATGGGCACAATATAGATTTTGACCTTAAAAATCCTTAATATATCAAGTTGGTATTAAAATGCCACACTACAGTATATCATTAAAACTTCCTGTGAAAACCAATTTAACACCGTGTGCCAATTGCTAATTAAATTATAGAACCTGTGCGAAAGCTCTGTAAATGTAAACTGCTATAAATGGAAGTTCAAATTATCATAATTGTCATAATAATCGCTATTAAATTTGTTTCATTAAGAAGAATCAAAAAGTAGGATATATTTCAAACCAAGACACTCTGGTACTCAAAATTAGTTATATAAAGTTACCTAGTGAAGAACCATGGATTTTTGTGGAAGAGGTTAAAGTCTTAAGACTTCATAAGTTTGGTTTCAGCCAAGGTGGCAATGTAGGTAAATGCAGTGCTTGCCTCTCCCACAACCACATCAAAATTACAGCTAAATTACGGAACAACCATCATTAAGAACCACCTGAAATCTAGCTGAACAGAAGTCCTACAACTAAGAATATAAAGAAGGCTCATCAAGACTGGTAGGAGGGGCAGAGATGCAGAATGATCTGGTCCCACACCCATGTGTGGCAGATAAAAATAGGGATATCTCAGCTGCAAAGGTCCCCCTTGAAGAGTGGAGGGTTCAAGCCCCACACCAAGCTGCTCAGTGGACCACTAGTTCTAGGAAGAAAAGTCCCCATATTTTTATAGCCAAACAGCCAAAAATATGGAATTGGTAGGAATTGAGGCTGAGTGAGACAAAAGGCTTCTGGAAACTTCCCAGGAAGTTTCCCTTAAAGGGCCTGCATAGACTTATTTGGACTCACTCCTCAGAGCTCCAGTGCTGGAGAAGCAGCTCAAAAGGCACAAGGAATATCTGGGAGGAAATGAATTTTCTGGCATCAGGACAAGAGCTGGAAGGGCAGCTTTCTCCCAGACAGAAGTGCTGGCAGAGGCCATTGTTCCTTTTGTGAGCCCTCCCCCAACAGAACCAGTAGGTAGGTGACATACAAGAGTCTCCGTCAACCTATCACTGTTTGCTGACCATGGTGACTCCTTGAGACACAATCCCCCCTAACTTTTGGGCCCACCCGAGCTGTTTTTAGTGGCTTTTCCGTACTAACAACCTATCTTGGCTCAGGCTTTAGATGTTCCTAAAATCTCTCAAACAAGCAGCATTTAGACTCAGTATGTCCAGTACCTATCACTAAGTGGCCCCAAGGCTTGGCACTAGTGGCAACCAGCCTTGGTTCACTGCTTGGCCTCTCCTGGACACCTCAAAGACCAGCACAAGTAGCAGCCATCTGAAAACTGCTTTGTAGCTCATACTGGTGGCCCCAGGCAGAACACAGATTGAGGCTTGACCTTGGCCTGCACCTCCCAGAAGACTCTATGCCAATGCACTTGGTTGACAGCTTCAGACCATGTCAAAGCTCCACCCAGCCGCCTCCACAAGCGACACACTCAGGGGCAGACTCAGTGAGCCCTGCTGAAATAAGTCCTGCTCCATGGGGTGGCTATCCTCGATGGTGGTTATAGTCAGTCCTCCTGGCCAGTTGTCCTGGGGGTAAATCCCTCCAGTTGATGTGCTAACAACAATCGAGGCTCAACTACAACAAGGGAGTGCACTTGAGTGCCTAGATCTGGTGACTTGGAAGGTCACGTCACTGGGCCCTATAGGACACCTACTACATAAGGCTGCCCTACCAAGACCTGGAAACATAGAAGCTCTATCTAATACATAGAAACAAACACAGGCAGGCAGCCAGAATGAGGAGACAAACATATCCCAAATGAAAGAACAGAACAAAACTCCAGAAAAAGAACTAAGCAAAATGGAGACAGGCAACCTACCAGATGCAGAGTTCAAAACACGGTTTATAAGGATGCTGAATGAACTTAGGGGAAAAGGAGATAAGCTTAGTGAGACTTTCAACAAAGAGATAGGAAACACAAAAGAAGAAATGAAGAATACATTACAGGGAATCAACAATAGAGTAGATGAAGCAGAGGATCAAAACAGCAATTTGGAAGATAATCAGAAAAACCCCAGTCAGAACAGCAAAAAGGAAAAAAAATCCAAAAATATGAGGATAGTTTAAGGAGCCTCTGGGATGACTTCGGGCATACTAACACTCACCTCATGGGAGTGCCTGAAGGAGAAGAAAGGGAGCAAGAAATCGAGAACCTATTTGAAAAAATAATAATGGAAAACTTCCCTAACCTGGTGAAGAAAATACATGCAAGTCTAGGTATCACGCAGAGTCCCAAATGAAATGAACCCAAAGAGGCCCACACCAAAGTACATCTTAATTAAAATACCAAAAGTTAAAGATAAATAATCTTAAAAGCAGGAAGAGAAAAGCAGTTAGTTACCTAAAAGGGAGCTCCTATAAGACTGTCAGCTGATTTCTGAACAGAAACTTGGAAGGCTGAAAGGGATTGGCATGAAACAAGTTTATTTTACCCAGCAAAGCTATTATTTAGAATTGAAGGACAGATAAAGAGCTTCCCAGGCAAAAAGAAGTTAAAGAAGTTCAGCACCACTAAACCAGTATTACAAGAAATATTAAGGATCTTCTTTAAGAAGAAGAAGAAGGAAAAAATGAAGGAACTATGAAAAATAAAATTATTCAATAAATACATATGTGCCATTAATTACTTTAAATGCAAATGGGTAAAATACTCCAATCAAAAGACGTGGTGGCTGAATGGATAACAAAACAAGACTCCTGTATGTTCTCTATAAGAGACTCACTTCAGATCAAAAGACACTCAGACTGAAAATAAAAGGATGGGAAAAGATATTTCATGAAAATGGAAACAAAAAAAAAGGTTTACACCAGACAAAATAGACTTTAAAACAATAGCTATAATCAGAGAAATGCAGATCAAAACCACCATGAGGTACCACCTCACACAGGTCAGAATGGCCATCATAAACAGATCAACAAACAACAGGTGCTGGCGAGGCTGTGGAGAAAAGGGAACCCTAGTACACTGTTGGTGGGAATGCAGACTGGAGCAGCCATTGTGGAAAGCAGTGTGGAATTTCCTCAAAAAGCTGAAAATGGAACTGCCTTTTGATCCAGTGATTCCCCTGCTGGGACTATACCCTAAGAACACCAAAACACCAATACAAAAGAACCTATGCACCCCAATGTTCATAGCAGCACAATTTACAATAGCCAAGTGTTGGAAGCAACCTAAATGCCCATCAGTAGATGATTGGATCAAAAAATAATGGTACATATACACAATGGAATACTACGCAGCAGAAAGAAAAAAAGAACTACTAAACTTTGCGACAGCATGGATGGAACTGGAGAGCATTTTGCTAAGCGAAATAAGCCGGGGGGCCAAAGACAAATACCATATGATCTCACCTATAAGTGGAACCTAACCAACAATACAAAGATGCAAGTAAAATAAGACCAGCAGTACTGAAAGGAAAAGAAATCAACAGAGACAAGAGGGAAGGAGGGAGGGGGTGTGGGGAAACGGAAGGGAAGGGGAATGTCAAGGAACATATAGCAAGGACTCATGGACAAAACCAAAGGGGAAGAGCTGAGGGAAGGAAGGAGGGAGGGGGCAAGGGAAAGTGGTGGGGGGTAGGCAGAGACAAATGTATTTGAAAAAATAAATTAAAATAAATTAAAAAATCAAAAAAACAAAAAAAAAGTGTAGGTACAAAATAGACAGGGGAGGTTAAGAATAGTGTAGGAAATGGAGAAACCAAAGAACTTATATGTACAATCCTTGGACATGAACTAAGGGGAGGACTGCATGTAGAAAGGAAGGTGCAGGGTGGAGGGGAATAAAGGGGAGAGAAAAATGGGACAACTGCAATAGCATAATCAATAAAATATTACTGTTTCAATTTGTCCTTTCAGGTTGTGAGACTAGGGGCAGGGCACTCTTTCCTGAATCTTGGAACACAAAAAGTAGTATTAGTTATGAAACAAGATAGAATAAATAATCTCCTTTTCTAAATTTTAACTTAAAACTTCTTGTTACTTTTTCTGTTCCTTGTTTGCAATCTGTTCTGGTGCAAAGACTTAACATTTTTCTTATGTAATTAGAACCTCTGCATAAAATCATTGTTAATGCCTACATAGTATATCTTGCTTTTTTAAAACATTTCCACATTGTTAGACAGTCACGTGTCTTTTTTATAGTTGGGAACTTTCTACATCTGATTTGGAGGTGCTTCTTGCCGAAGCTCTTTTGGCCTCTATGATTAGCTGTAGGAGAGCTCTTCTGTGTTGCTGACTTGAGCCATGTAATGAAAACCAGGGATAGCACAGGTAATTATCTGGCCTTTCTTTATGTGGAGCTGCTTAGAGAACACAACTGACACCCAAACTCTCCTCTGGAGGGCTGATAACAGCAGTAGTTTGGCAGCAGGAAGAAATAGCAGTAAATAGCCTGCTAACCTCTTGAATGATGTCAGCCATCTTCATGCTTCTGGTGACAGGTTTCCCTTTAATTCCACTTTAGTACATCTGCTTAAACAGACATTAACAACAGCAGCTAACATTTATCAATTTCATATTTAAGTCCAGCACTGTTCTAAGCAATTTACATGCATCAACTAATGTCATCATCTCAATAATCCTTTGATGTTGGATATGGTGTGATTATTACTACTTTTAACAGTCCCATAGTGGCTAAGTAACTTTCTGCAGGTCACCAGCTATTGGAGACATACCTGGGATTCAAATCCTGACACTGCCTGACACTTTAGGAAGAGCAGAGAAAGGGTGATGAAAGTTATCATTTTCAGTTGTGTACAGCCTTTAATTCTTCATCCAGTAAAGTTGCTAACTCACACCATTAATTATATTAAAATATATCTTACCATCAGCTCACCATAGTATGATTAAGAGTTAGGGTCTCAGAGGGGTGCTATTCAGGTGTGGTCTGTAAACCAGTGATACTTCATAATCCCCTAGGCACATGTTAGAATTACAAACCCTTGGGACGCAGCCCAGACCTACCCAAACCCTACCCCAGAATTACAGTCTCTGGATATGGATCCAAGAATCTGTGTGTCTGTGTTTTTATAAACAGTTCTC
The DNA here is from genome assembly GCF_021234165.1 of Pteronotus mesoamericanus. NCBI lineage: Eukaryota > Metazoa > Chordata > Mammalia > Chiroptera > Mormoopidae > Pteronotus > Pteronotus mesoamericanus. Next base: position 207,679 of record NW_026555304.1, read on the forward strand.
CAGGTAATTTTTATAATAACTGAAGCCTTAGAACCACTAGTATAGAGTTTATGCTCCCTTGCATACAGTTTATTTGATCACCTTGCAAGTGATCAAATACCAGCTCAGGATAGGGAATTGGATTCGGAGGGGGAGCCGGGGGCAGTAGACATAATATAAATCAGGCCATGGGTTTTTTAAATTTATTTTAAACAGGAAAAGGATTTGTGTAGACCTAAGAAAGAAATATAAATTGATTGAGGTTTATGTGGGTTAGCATAATGAGTCTCCCTGAGCCCCTAATGCCTTTTTTAAGATGTTAAAGTCAGAAATTTGTTTATATAGAGTAACTTTTCAGAGAATCTCATTGTCATCCTGGAACTATTATGAAAAATAAGACTGCTTTCCCCTTTGTGCTTCAGGGATCACATTCCCAGTAAGAAGAAATTCTGCACGTGTGAATTCATTAGTGCCAGTGGAAAGCAATCTCAGGTGGGGTGAGCAGGTGGCGGATGGGAGGGGGTGGCACCTGCATCAGCCATCACTCCCTGTCTAGATGCAGGGCCCAGAGCACCGCTGTGTTTTAAGAGATGTTTGTGTTTCTGTCAAACTTGACTCTTTGTCTGGAAAAGAGCAAAATGGGAAGAGTAGGAAGTAAAGACAGGACAAGTATTTTAAGTATGAAAAAAAGAAATAGGTTAGCTAAAATTCCAAAAAGATTAGAGAATGAAAGGAAACTATTAGGAAGCAAAAGAAAATGGATAAATAAGTAACTTACAGAATACAGGAAGTTTTAATTGCTAGTCTAAAAATAAAAGTATGTTAGTAATTCATTCACTCCATTTTTAAAATCAATTTTCTGAATTTTCAGAGAATTCAAATTTCCGAATTTTCAAAGTATTCTCCCCAAAGGAAACGGCAAACAATTTTCAAGGAATGCTTTCTTTTGTCCAAATTGACAAAATATCATGTGATATTCCTAACTAATGTAAAATGTAGTTAGTATTTATCCTCAAGTGTCCAGTTATTATAAAAAAAAACAATGAAAATAAGTATACAGTCTATTCGAGCAGAAATCCCTTTGATTATATAGTTATATTTCCTAAAATAAAATGAGATTCAGTAATAAGATCTCATAAAGGCATTGCTTTAAAATTGACTTACAAAAGATATACAAAATATTAAAAAGTTCATGTTTGTTATGAAAACTACAAGAATGTCTTGCACATTTTATGCATTATTGCACCCTCGCTGAATTTAATCACCCCTGTGTTGATAAACATATGCATGAAAAAAATATGTATGATTGGTATCAAATTCATGGCAATTTGAGCATTGGTTACTTTTTCCTGGGTAAGATTCACAATCACTTCTTTGTGAAAGGCCACTGATGTTAGTGTCTTAATGTATTACCTTGTGTTAGTCTTCCTTCCTTTCCTCAGAAAACATTAATCACAATGTGCTGTGCTCTGTGGAATGAAGTCACAGTAGTAAATATTGGCCCCATGCTCAAAGTGCTCATAACACAGGAGCATAAGATGTACACCAGTTCCTCTGCTAGGGTCCTGTGGCATGTGAGGGAAGCAAGAACTGCAGAAACAGAGGTGGAGGGGTTCAGCTTGAGAGGAGGACTCAGAGATCATTCCTGGAATAGTTTGGTGTTTGGAGCAGGTATGGAGATGTCTAGGAAGAAGTGTGCTTAGAGGTCTTGAGTGCAGGAAGTTACAGCCATGGTTATGCATTCTTTGGAGCTGAATCACAAAGAAATGTCTTAAGTTCTGTTTTCTCTTGAATTTGAAGTCAGAGCCAATCTTCTTAAGAATCCTTAACCAGGAAACAGTAACTGCTCCTAATTCTATTGGACAAAAATCCAAGACTTATGGAGTAAACAAGTGTGGTCGATAGGACACTGGACTTCTCTCCTGGCTTCACCATTAACCAGCTCTGTGACTTAGATGGGACATTTATCCTTCTGGACCTCATTCTCATTAGCTGTAGAATTGGGAGGGTGTTCTCAATCAGTGCTTCTCAAACTGTCTGCGGTGTGGTTAACTTTTTGTCTAGTCTGTCATTGACATCACTAGCAAAATGATCATGCACTTGGATATCAGAACGTCAAATTGATAAGCAAGCTTGTCAGCTCTCACTCTCGAGTTCTGTGCTCATCTCACTGGGAATAGGTGACAGCTTGTGGGCTGGTAGGTTTTCTGCCTCCACTCTGAGTACTACTGTCCCAGGCAATGGATAAGGGGACATCAATATTTAAGGCTCTGGTTTTATTCCAGTTCCAGAAGAGTAGCAGAGAACATATATATAGTCATTACTCATATTGAACAGTAGGTGAAAAGGGAAACAATGTTTCTTTCTCACTCACAATGCCTGTTTATTCAATTTGTCCCATTGACTTATTTGTATCTATACTTGGCTCCTCTTGCACTTTCCCTCATTTTTCTATCATAATGGGAATGGCATCATATTTTTTCAGAATAGGAATATCTTTTTTCATATTATTAAAAAATAAGTGTTTTTTAAAAAATCAGATTACATTTTTAGTCATATTTTAATTCAAATAAAAATGTGTAAAGAAAGAAATGAAAATCATCCATCCTAGCACTTTGAGATCACTGTCAGCATTTTGGTATGTGTCTTCTTGGGCATTTTACAAATATATACAAACATAGATCAATACATATATTTTTTAAATAGGACATTTTTTACAAAAATACTGACTTTAACGCCCACAACTTCCCCCCAAAATAGCATAGATAGCTTTCTGTGTCAATAAACACTTTTTTCCCTCTGTTACTTTCTGATCTGTGTTCCATTATGTGGCTGCTTCCCTCATGTTTTAGTTTTGCTGTGATGAAAATCATTTTGTCAGTCATTATTTCAGTGCTTCCTCTTTTACCTGTCTTCAGGCCTTGCCTCACTCTAGTCCAAAGCGAGTACAAATTCCCATTAACTCCATTAACTGTTAAAACTCTGAGGAGATGGAATGAATAATTCTCCTATTTGAAATCCTCACATAACACTTAATGAGAGCATCTGTATGACTATGTTTAATAAACATTTACTCTGCCTGGTTTGTGCCACATCTGAGGTGGGTCATGTATCAGGGGTATCACTGTGAGACAGGGTTCTCCAGAAGCCTGTGGTCTAGTGGCCAGAGAGCCACAGAAAGCAGCCTGCTTTGTGTGCCCTGGGCACAGCACAAACCACCAGCACATTGACTGTGGAGGGTGGGCCTTCAGCGTCAGGCGCCCATTTGCTTTGGCCCCTATAAATGCATTTTTATTGTTGGAGCTATTTTATTTTCATAGTTTTTGTTCTTTCTCCAGATTGTAAACTTCAGACCCTGCAAAATCTGGGGTTTGCTCTGCTGCCATTTTTCCCTCCTCCCAGCTGAAGAGCTACAATGTTATCTACTTGATCTTTTTCTCACATCCCAAGCCCCCTTTCAAATCAGTCTAATTTTGCCTCTTTCCATTCGTACTGCTGAAATCACCCTCACTGAGTTTAATCACCCCCGTATTGATAAATGTATGGACACTTTTCAATTTTCACTTTGCCTGACTTAGCAGTGGCTCCGTGACTCCTCCCTCTCCTGGTTTCCTTGGTCCCTCAGAAGTCTCAGGCATGCTGTGAAATACGTGGATGCCCCATGAGCTGGGTCCAGGCACCAGCACCCAGTGGCCTTGTGGGGCACCTCTGCAGAAGCCTTGTTCCCCAAGGGCTTGCCTTGCGTCTGCCGAGGAAGAAGTTAGATGAGGATGGAAACACTTGTGATCAAGACTCGATAGTGTGAATGGTGTGAGAGAAGAAACATGACCTGAGACTTGATAGTTTATACGTCTTAGAACTTCGAACATTATCAAACTAATGTTTTAGTAAATGTTTGGTTTTACTTTTGAAATTGTCATCTCTATAACTTCCCCATGGTTACAGCTGAGGTAGCTGTTGGTATACAAGGTCCATTGTAGTGGAATTCATTGATTTTTCAATGGCAATTCAGTTGCAAAAGACTAAAAACCCACATTCGGTGCCCACTAGAGAGGGCGAAGGAAGATTGAAGCAGGGCCTGAGCATGCGTGGAGGTGCATGGGTGCTGGTGAGCACCTTGGGTGAGGCCCACCTGGGACACCAGGGCAGCTTCCTGGGGAGACTAGAGTGGAGCTGAGCCTCAGAGGGATGAGGACGGGCAGAGAGAGGGAGTCCCATGGCAGGAAGCAGAAGTTGGGGCCATTTGAGGATCCTGAGCCAGCAGTGGGAGGCGCCTGGAGGCTACATCGTGCTTAGGCACTTATCTTCAGCGTCCTGGGAGAGGAACACTGGTCATTGAATCAACCAGGTTTTAGGTCCTATTGGTGAGTGAAGCAAAAAGACGAGAAGCCAGGCCAGGGACTGGGGAGTCCTGACATGGATATACTCACAGTGGTGGGGTGATTCCAAACTGGAAGAAAAAATAAGGACGTGAAGGAATTGATTAGGAAAAGATGAGTTAGAGCCAAAATGTTGGATGGTTCTGGATGAGAGTGTTGATGTAAGAAGCGTTCAAACCTGTAAGAACTTGTATGAGTTTATTTGAGCCAAATTGACAACAATTGCTGGGAAGAAAAATTTCAACAGATTGAGAAAATGCTCTGGAAAATGGCAGTTTTACCACTTGCTTTACACATCAGAATCAAAGAGGAAGATGTAAGAGGGTTACATGAAATCCATTGATAATAGAATAGGGAGGCGGGAGTAGGGAAGCTGGAGCACTCTCTGGGATTGGATAAAAAGTAAAACTAATTAGACACATAATGTTTTACATAGATGGATATGGGACAATTAACATAATAACAATGAGGGGATTTGTGGTCTCTGCTTTTGTGCAGTGGTTGTGGTCTGAGGGGGTCAGGAAAAAAGGAAATTAATTTGACATTCCAAAGTTGTGTTATTCTAGATGCAAAAAGACAACAGACAGGCTCAGTTAAGGTAACCACTGACTTTTGTCAGGGAAAATACCAGCCTACAACATGACTACCCACCATGAACTGCCTTTAGTTAGGAACTTTTAATTTCACACCATCTTACGTTGTTACTTTGGGCTCTGAGTTTGTAAGGCCGCCATGAATGCTTCCCCTGGGCTTGCCAGGTTTAGTATGTGGCCACCAACCTACTTTTTTTTTTCTGTCCACCAGAGCAAGTAACAGGGTACTCACGTAAAGAAAGTAGTGGGAACAGAAGGTGCTCACCTTTCTACATGTGTTTATCCCAAACTTAGGGTTACTTAAATAGGATACCTTTCTACATTTGTTTTTCCCAAACTTAGGGTTACTTAAATAGGGTTACTTTGCTCACACTTGATTAGAAAAATGTCAAGCTATATGTACATTTGTCTTTATGAGCTTGATTATTTTAACGCTGTCTTTTAGATACTCTGGAGGTGATTAATTGGAAAGATGAAAACCAAATTATGAAATAAAATCGATTATAAATGTTTCAGTTTTAGTTTTGCTCATAATTTTTAGATTTTCTTTGTATATAAAGGCAAAGGAAGAGGCGGCGTTTCAAGAGAGGTTTCTTTGTTTTTTTTTTAATGGAACAAAACTTGAATATTTTTCCATATTTTAAAACCTTAGGTTTTAGGGGAATGTTTCACTTTATAGAAATAAGTCCTGAATTATTGCAGGGAATATTTTTCTTCCCAGCAGACCATAAAGTCAATAACCTCATCCATGAACTGGTAATTTATTAATATCTGGGGAGTTGTCAGCATTGAGCAAATAAATAATTTGTCCTTTGAATTAAATACAAAATTATATTTCTATAGTTAAAGATCTAAATAAGACATCAGCCTGTATTAAACATTTTTTTATTCAATTGTACAGAAAATATTTACCAGAAGCTGTGTGTTTCTGTTCACTACAATGTATCTAAACAATCTTGCAATGCGACTGAGACAGTTTCTGTGTTGATACAAAAATTCTAACACTGAAGAAGAACGCAAATAACAATAAAATATAAAAGGAAACCTAAGAATGTCACAGCTTGGGATTTCTTGTGTTTTAAGGGGGAGTTTGTGTCTAAGAAAGTACTGTTCAACAGATTAGGCATTTCTGAGATTTTAATAGTGCATTTACTATAGAAGTTAAATTTCAAAAACCAGTTTGCCTTTTCCCCCTGTAATGGTTTAGGTCCAGTCATTGCAGAGTAGGACAAATGCAGGAAATAGCCTTTTTACAAACTCTCTTTCCTCCCCCCCCCCCGCCGCCCCGCCCTTAATGATTTTGTTTAAACCTGAACTTTGCATTAAGAGAATATTTGGTTTTTAGGATGTTTGTAATAGTGGAGGTTACATTGCAGTTTGAAGTGTAAGTGCCATTTGACAAGGACTGGTCACTCAGCATGTTGGAAGGCAGGCTTTGAATCTCTGGGTTTCAAAACAATGTAGTTTTTATTTCTATAGAACCAACTCAGGTAACAATCAATTTGACCCCAGCTTTCAAGAAGTAGGAGAAGTAAGTCTTCAGAGTTACATAGTAATAGTAACTTAAAAAATCAACATTTAGTTACATTCAACTTTGAAGGAATATCAGTTATTCTTTTAAAGACATCTTCTTGTTGTTCCAGCGCATAAAGTCTGGCAGAGATGGCAGCGGAGGTTCCCGTGGCAAGAAAGAAAGTAGTGCTGGCAGTGGTAAGTATATTCTGTCATCTTGAAGTTCTGGATTAGTACATGGGCTTCTGGAAACATTTTAAAACAATCCAAAAATGTCTTTTATCTGTTTGTCTGTGTGCTTGTGTGTTGTATACACAGTAAAACCTCACTTATTTGAACTAATTTTGTAGGCAGTCAGTCTGATATGCAAATTGAGCATAAATATTAGCAGTTTTAGTTCTTAACCATACCTGTTTCTGCCAATTGCATAACAAATGAGTTCAGGTTGGATAAATTATTATAGATAGCCATACTAAAGAGGTTTTACTGTGTAAAATTTGTAAACTTACATTTTAAGGAAGTACCATGAGAAGTAAGATGGTCTTATAGGATGCAGACAGTCCTGGGTCTTCAGTGTAGAAAACAATGCCAGTCTGGGACCTGAGGGACATGGTTCTCATTCTTGTCTTGATCATGACAACCAGGTGTCTTTGGAGCAATCCTAAATGCTGCAGGATTTAGGTGATTTCTAAAGTTGTTTGCATCTCTGAAGTCCTTGACTCTGTAACTGCCCATGATGTCATTACTTAGTGAGGTTTATTTGGCAAGTCTTCCTTCCCTTTTCCCATCAACAAAGTCTATCTTGCTCCTCCACTTCAGGGGATAGTCGAAGTTAAACTTAATAGAAATGTGGTTTTAAAGAAACTATGAGAAAACTAAATGCCAAATGGGACAAATAAATGCAGCTCCATTCTCTGACATCTGTACTTAGCAGGGTTGTGCATATGTGACCCAATCTGTACAACTGCCCAGCTACATTCTGTCATACCTGTCTATGATCTAGGAGTCAGGGTGAGCAAAATGTGACCCTTAGTTAGACAGGCCTTTCATTAATTCACAACGTTTACTAGATGTGTCTTTGATGCCCAAAACTGTGTTTAGTGCCAAAGACACAGGGATGAGTAAAACAGTGACCCCTGTGCTCTAGAAAATTCTAATCTAGCTGGAAAGACACATGAGGTTCTAGTGCTGAGGGGGCTGCCCCCACCGAGATAGGCACCTGTGTTTTCTAAGATTCATGGCTGGCAACTACACCGGGGACAAAGACTCTTGCTAGAAGTCAGAGTTCTGCTTCACCAAGGAGATTAGGTGGTTAGTCATCAGTGCCTCTGGCTCTAGCAAGACAGCCTGACCCTCCAAGGCTCAGTCTACCACCAGTCCCCTGAACCTCCTCACTCTGACTGACTAACCTTCAGGTCACAGGAACTGTTGCTCAAGGAGCAGCCGTTTCCTGTCTCATCAGACTCCTGTTCACGATAGATACCAGTGTCTCCATACTGGCCCCCAGCCCTCAGCTGTACCTCAGTTTGCCACTACCCCACCCCCACTCTTGTTTCACCATATTCTTTTGACTGTCTGGGGTTGGATTTAACTGCATCCTGGGTCTGAGAAGCGGGCCACTGCAGTTGTCTATAAGCCTAAGACAGCAATCCGAGCCCACAGCCTGTCTCCAAGCCTCTAGAGCAAGGTGTACTATGGAATTTAGCATTTTTTGGAGTTTAGAAAAGTAATATGGTGCATTAGCCATAGAGCATGGAATTCACATGAGGCTAAAAATCACCTAACTTTCAGGGCAAGTTAGGTTTTATGTCCAAGAAGTTTCCATACTGCCACCTGAACGTGTGACTTTCAGATCTCTTTATTTGGAATTGTGGATGAGGGATCATGGACCTGTATGGAATGCTTTACCATCCGAGAAGTCAGTGAGTCAGGAGTTGCGCTTTAGCTAGAGCAGCCCTGGAAAGTTGCTGCTGCTGCTGTGCCCTTGCTCTTAGGAAGCAATCATCCCGGATATGAGCTCTTTTGACATTGAGTGTCCCATTAGAGAATAGTTGTTTTGAATAATCCCTAGGAAAGTGTTCGTTATTTACTAAAATTCTGGGACCAGATTCCCCATCCTCTAAGGATCCTACACTTCCTCTAAAAATCTAAAGTTCAGAGTCACCAACCAAGTCCCTCCCTAAAGGCAGCAGCAGCAGCCTTGTGGGAAGTTCTCAGCCTTCCCTGGTACCTCATGAAATATCTCCAGCGTTAACCCCGATGTATTCACTTTGAAAATCTGCTTCAGAAACATCAGGACCTCCTAACGAGATACCAGGGCAGGCCCAGAACAGTTGAGTAGGTTGGGACTTAACCAGAGCCCCAAGAAAGTATCCCCAGGCCGACTCCAATGTCCTGCCTCTTGGAAACACGAGAAAATCAAGGTGCACCTCAAGGGCCACTAAGGTAACAGGTCCTCTGACATGAAGTGCTGCTCAGCCTCCCTAGAGGACCTTTCTCTTAATACTTCTGGGATCGGGCTGCACCTCAGGGCAAGACAGTCTGGTTGGTGAAACCAAGGCTGACATGTAGGAGAAGCAGCTGCCTGATCTGACACTGTGTGCAGAGAGGCCTGGGTTAGGAAGCCACCTCCTGGTCCTGGACTCCCTGCTGCTGTTTGCTCTTGTTCTTTAGTAAGTTTTCCTCCCTTCATCCAGTCCACTTGCATCCAGTACAAATAGTCAGTTGTAGTGCACAGATAAACTCTTTCTCACACCATGGCATTTGAGAAAAGAAACTGTGGAGTGGACGCATTTTTACGAGCTGAATTTCATGTTCCCGTTCTCTTGGCACTAAACAGTTCCTTCCCAGGGGTGTTGCCCACTTTCCCCACCATTTGCCTTTCTGTTCCTTGTTTCTTCCCTTCATCCTGAAGCCCAGGTTGGAGGCCTCTTTGATGACAGGAATCATGTTTTCTGCCTGTTCCCTCCAGTCCTCAGCACAGGCTCAGGGTAAGGCTGTCTCTGGCTTCAAAGTCTGAGCAATCCATGCTGTGGACCCCTCTCTTACTGTCTCCTCTCTCTCCCCTTGTGTCCCCCAGCACCCCACAGCACACTGGATGCACCCACACTCCATACTAGCACCAGTTACTCCACAGGGCTGTCCCATATCCACTTGTCGTTCAGGAATTCCCAGGACAAACCTCTATGTAAAAAGGAGCCCCAATATCACCCATCTCCACCTCTAACCTATAAAACCTAAACATGCACATTTCTAGCTTAACATGGAAATATTTGGCCCTTCGGCCTGGATTAGATGCACAGTTCAATTAGGAGAACTGTGTGAATCCAAATGAAGCCAGCCATAAGCTAGTATCATAAATTATTAAGTATAATAATTCAATGGCAATGCCTGCTACTTGACTTCTAGAGCATTGCCCACGAAAGAGGACCATGGGGAGCTAAAATGCATCATCATTTGTTTATATGTTGTCAAATAGCTATTTCTGATATGCTCAAAGACCCTTAGGAATTGTTCTTTTTTATGGATTAGACTAGTCTCCTGGCAGCCTGGTTTTTGCTGTTAATTTTCTCAGTAAACCTCAGCTTCTTTCCTCTTCACGTGAGTCAGTCAGTCTGTGATGGGCCAGGAATCTGCATTTCTGACACAGTCCCAGCTGATGCTGCTGGCACTGGGACCACACTTTGAGAACCACTGCTGTATCTTCAGTGAGATGATACAAGATTCAATGCGACAGAGTGTCTATAAATCACCAAATTTAAACCACAGTGTGTGGCAGTCTATTGATTCAACCTCAGCCTCTTGTCCTGGATCTGTCAGAGCCAAGCTGGTGTGCACAACCCACAGAGGGCCTCACTGCCCTGGGCATGCAATGGTGCTGAGTAAGTGTGGCTGTTACAAACCTCATTGAAAGGCAGTGCTGCCTGGTGTAGAATTTTGCATATCCATTCCAGGATTGTCAGCACACTAATTTGTTTTTAAAATAGAATTAACTTAAATGAGTTGAACTTGTTATAACTCTTTGAAGTAATGATGTAGTTCCCTTTTAAATGCACAATTTTGGGTTAAGGTTTTAGCAGCTCAGTGCCAAACGTCAATCGGTTCAGAAGAGAAATTAAGTCGGCTCCCACAAGGAGAGCTGTGTCCTCTAAGTGCAGTCTCAATAGTGAGCACATGCTCAGCACACGGGGATAAAGTGGACAAGAGCAGTGACTGAGCTCTTGTGTTGCGCACTGGCTACATTCAAAAGCCAGGAAACCACAGACCACCTCTGCTTCTCATGTGTCCCTGTCCTCGAGACACAGAGCCTTCCATACGGCATCAGTCCTTTAGCATGATGCTGGCATTTGTGACTCATTTTCAGTGCTGTGATGTTAAGGTTACATTTTAAAATTGTTTTTTGTTAACTCTATGTGAAACTTAATGGTTTGCTGCATTTTTAGTTTTTTATGTCTTGAGTGCAAACTTTTTTTCCTACGAAAGTGTATCTCAGTTTTACACCAAAAATAATTTTATAATGAAAATTATAGGATATTATGACTCAGTGAACAGAAATTCACTTTAAGTTCAACTTTTTGAAGAACATATTTTATAAAGTACATTGTAACCACATTTTTTTTAATCTTAAAAATCAATGTTTTGTTTTACAACTATAGTCAAGGGTGGGCAAGTTCTTTGCCTAGAATACCTTTGCATATTTTTGCTGGGCCCCAGTGTGTCACAGTGTCCTCCACCTATGAAGGGACAAAAGATCACTATCTAAGGAGGGGAGATAGAAAGTCTATGTGAGTATAGCCAAATTCCGAGAATCAAATAAACAGAATGTAGGTAATCTCTTGAGAGAAGACAGTGAGTCTGTGGGGGGTGAAAAAAGTCTTCAAACACTGGTGGGGCTGGGGGCTCCTACATCCCAAGAGTGTCACTCCCATCAGCTCCATCCCATGGAGGCATCCGCTTCATCGTGGAAATCTCAGGAGGAACAGTGCTGGACACCCTGGCTGCTGCACACTTCCAAGCTTGACAGTACCACACTGAACTTTGTTAGTAATGACTATTAGAAGATAGTTAGCAGTATCACAGTAGCACCAGCATATTTAGTGTCTGAGCGTGAAGCGATGTGTCTGTTAGTCCACCCTCTTGCTCTTATCTGCTACCGTGTCACCAGTCTTCTGCCACAGTCGCTCACTAAGCTGGGCATCAGCACACTTCCCATAGAGGCCCAGGTGGTAGGTGGTTGAGGCTCAAGGGCCATGTCCTCTCATCCACTGGGATTCAAGACAGCATAGATAGCATGTAAGTGGATGGGCATGGCTGGGTCTCACACTTCATATTCAGGCAGTGAATTCTGAATGTCATGTAAATGTCATGTGCCACAAAATTTAATTCTTCTTTAGCTTTTTTCCCAACCACTATAAATCGTTGTCAACTCACTAGGCACACAAAAACAGGTGTGGGCCAGGTTGGGCCCACAGATTATACTTAGCTGATTCCTGCTATACACCCAGCTCTCCATGAATGTTCTTGGTCGTGACAGGTGGGGCTCAGGAATTTCCTTTGACCAAAGCACCAGTCGCAGCTATCTAATCCATGTGTACGGCTGTGCAACGAGACTCTCTGTCATTGAACTTTTCCTCTTAAAATGATCTCCGCTCTTTATAGCTCAGCCACCTCCAAATTGTCCACACAGAATAACAGAATGATGAGACATCATGTCAACAGAAGGTGCTCCTTCCCTCTACCCTTTAGGTTACTGCCCTAATTTTGAGATCATTGTAGTTAGTTCCTCAGTCCTGATATCATTCAGCATCCATGTACTCCCTTTTTCAAATTACCACATCTTATTTGACTTTGGGCAAGTTACTTAATTCTTTTTTCATAGTCTCCTCCTCAGCCAAATGGGAGTGAACATAGGCCCTACGTGGTAGGGATGTTGAGAGGAGAAGCTGAGTTTACATATGGAAGTAGGAGGGAGACCCCATCCCGCAGCTTTCTTTGTCCACAGTGCAGTTGTGGACAAAGAAATGAGTCATCCCATGCACAATCAGTCTGACAGGAAAGGGGGTGCTGTATCCCTCTAATGGAGAATGCCCCAAACCCTTCCCTGAGGTGGCTTTTATCGGAAATGGCATATGCAGGGATATACAGCATGCATGCAAAGCTTATCAATCAATGCCTAAAGGCGATAGTTACAGAAAACAGATACGGTTCATAGATAACAATTGAAGGAACACAGAGATTTGCCTCAGGTCCAGCGTCTGTTAGATATGCTGATGCCAGGTGGTCATTAAGGTATGGCTCCCAAATTCAGAAATTCACTCCTTCTGTTTGGAGCTTAAACATCTGGTTTATATTAACAGAGCTATACAAAGCAAAGCAAGCTTCAAAGGGTACAAAGCATTCTTCAGGCCTGATTTCCCATGGGCACCCTCAGGCACCCTTGGTGCTAACATCAGATCATGCCTCCCTCCTGCGTTCCCGGCATTCCAGTCAAGACTTATAGGCCTCTTTCAAGGCCTTGCTTATGCAAGGCTACAGTTTCCAATACCATGCAAAGTAGTTCCCAACAGAAGTACTGGCAAGGGTGATTCCTTTGACAAAGAAGAATGTGGGCAGTACCCGAAAACTAGTGTCCACCTCTGGGTATAGTTAGGGTCCATGTGCACCTCTGCGTGATGTATGACCTTGAGTTTGTTCTTGGTTTTTTCCTGACACTGCAGCTTTTGTATATCTGTGCATGAAGGTCGGTGTCAGCACATGGACCGTTGTCTTTCTGTTTACAAAAGAGGGTTTTTAGCAAAAATACTAGAAATTATATCTACAAATGAGTGTTGGTTTTTGAAGTTACCAATTTGGAAAGTAGAGCATTTATTCCAGTAATGATGCAGTTAATCAAAACATTTATCAAGCACCTCTTTCAGAATTTCCATCAAATGCAAATTACAGAAAGCACAGAAAATCCAGTCTAAAAATTTTACAGATATGTGTACTATACATATTTCAATGTGATGAAATATGTAAAATATGTCACATATATCTATGAATATATACATATGTATGCATAGTTTATACATAAAATTGGCACCTTCCTGTTTTTCTGCCTTTCTATCAACAAATAAGCCTTTATCAAGTTCCTGACCATCATGGTTACTAAAGAAATACCTATTCTCTTCCAGCTTCTTCTCCCATATCCTTTTTACATGCCAAATGCTGAGTTAAGCATTTAGGATATGAAGTCTAGTAAAAATAAAATAAATTATCTACTTTTCTTCCATACTTTCTGATCCCTCCACAGGCTCCCTCTGCTCTGAGTGTTGCCTGTTACAGTGACTGTCAGAGCTGACCTCTCCGGTTTTGATGAGTGATAATACAATCAGATAAACAAATGGAGTGAGCAGTGCAGAAAAACTGAGCCTTGCAGTAAAATTGAGCCTTGAGTAAGCATGAGCTGATGTTCTCAGAGCACAGCTGGGTCTGACCCATGGCCCTGTGCTGACAGGCCATGACTTCCTCTGGTGCAAGACTGGGAGGGGTCTTCAGATCCATGTCCACTTAGCTCTCAAAAGGGACAGGGCAAAGGAAGGTTGGCTTCCTCATGACAAAGGGTAGGTCATTGCAAGTTGTGCTATGAAATAATTTGGACAGTAGATTCATGAGAAAGGGCTCAGATGTGCTGTCTGAAGTTCATTTGTGTCTCTAACAAACAAAAATTCCTTCAACCTTATGGAGTGAGAGTAATTTCCTTAGTGACTGCATCTTAGTTGGTGCTAAACTGAATATCATCCTGGGTATGAAAGACACAGAGACCAAAAAAAATTTTAGATGTCTAATGGAGAGTGAAATCAGAGTTTGTAGTTCACCAAAAAAGAATCATTTAAGAAGAGATTTGAAAGAGTTAGGGCACTATGTTTTTTTCATTATATTTTATTGATTATGGTATTGCAGTTGCCCTAATTTTTTCCCCTTTGTCCCCCTCCACCCAGCAACCCCCAGTCCCGCAGGCACTTCCCACACCATTGTTCATGTCCATGAGTCATGCATAAAGGTTCTTTGGCTACTCCATTTCCTATATTGTTCTTTACACCCACATGGCTATTCTTTGCCTACCAATTTGTACTTCTTAATCCCCTCACCTCTTTGCCATTCCCCCACACTCCCCTCCCATTTGTCAACCATCAAAATGTTCTCCATACCCATGATTCTGCCTCTCTTCTTCTTGTTTGCTTACTTTGTTTTTTGGACTCAATTGCTGATAGATATGTATTTATTACCGTTTTGTCATAGTTTGATCTTGTTTTTCTTCAATAAGTCCCTTTAACATTTCATGTAACAATGGTTTGGTGATGATGAACTCCTTTAGTTTTTTTCTTGTCTGTGAAGCTCTTTATCTTCCACTCAATAATAAATGATTGCTTTACTTGGTAGAGCAATCTTGTCTGTAGGTCTCTGCTTTTCATGACTTTACATATTTCTTGCCAATCCCTTCTAGCCTGCAAAGTTTCTTTTGAGAAATCAGCTGAAGCTCTTATGGGAACTTCCCTGTAGGTAACTCTCTGCTTTTCTCTTGCTGCTTTTAAGATTCCCTCTTTTTTAACCTTTGGCATTTTAATTATGATGTGTCTGGGAGTGGGCTTCTTTGCATCCATCTTGTTTGTGACTTTCTGTGTTTCCTGGACTTCCATGTCTATTTTCTTCACCAAATTAGGGAAATTTTCTTCCATTATTTTTTCAAATAGATTTCCAATTCCTTGCTCTTTCTCTTCTCCTTCTGGCAACCCTATCATGTGAATGTTGGACCTCTTGATGTTGTGCAGAGGCTGCTTACACTATCCTTATTTGGGGGGGGGGGTTCTCTTTTCTTCTTCTTATTCTGATTAGCTGTTTTTTGCTTCCTTATGATCCAAATCATTGATTTGATTCTCAGCTTCATCCACTCTACTGTTGTTTCCCTGTAAATTGTTGTTTATTACAATTAATGTATCCTTTGTTTCTGACTCTATCTTTTTTATGCTGTTGAGGTCCTCATTAAGTTCCTTGAGCATCCTATAACCAGTGTTTTGAACTCTGCATCTGGTAGGTTGCTTGTCTCCATTTTGCTTAGTTCTTTTTCTGGGTTTTTTTCTGTTCTTTCATTTGGGATATGTTTGTCTCCTCATTTTGGCATTCTCCCTGTGTTTGTTTCTATGTATTCGGTAGAGCTGCTGTGACTCCCTGTCTTAGTAGTGTGGTCTAACATAGCAGGTGTCCTGTAGGATCCAATAGCACAGCCTCCTCTATCACCCAATATGAATACTCAAAGTGCACCCTTCCTGTGGACTGAGTAGATACTCCTCTTGTAGATTAGCCTTGATTGCTGTTGGCAGGTCCAATGGGAGGGATTTACCCAGGCCAGTCAGCTGCAAGGACTGGCTTTGACCACTGACCACCAACGTTTGCCCTCCATGGAGGATCACCTACACAGGGTAAGGGTGGTAGTGCTTCAAGTTAGTTTGTAGCTGTCCACAGTGTACACAGGCTCTGAGGTTTCCCAGGTGGTGCAGGCCAAGGTCAGCCCCCAGCTGAGTTCTGCCTGGGGCTACCCAATGTGAGCTACAAAGCAATCTGAGATGGCTGCTACTTGTGCTGGGTTTGGAGATTCCCAGGTGAACCCAAGCTGCGAATCTAGGTTGGCTACTGCTAGTGCTATGCCTGGGCCACTTAATAAGAGGTACAGTGGCTGGGGGCTTACTGATCCCAGCTGTTGCTTATTTGATAGGTTTTGATAGGTTTTAGGAAGTTTAAAACATAAGCCAAGACCTGCCATTCATATGGAGAAGCCATGGTTAACAGTTTGGGTGGGCCCATAAGTTGGATGGGATGGAGTTACAGTGGATCTCCAAGGTGGGGCAAACAGTGTTAGCCAAGTTGATGGAGTCTCAGAGATGTCATCCTCCTGCCAGCTCTGTAGTTTGTGTGGGGAGGGCTCAGAAAAGAGAGAGTGGCCCCTGCCGACCTTTTGGTCTGGGAGAAAGCTGCCCCCAGCTCTTGCCTTGATGCCAGACACTTCCTTGATATGCCACTGGTGCCTTTCAAGCTGCTACCCCAGTGCTGGAGGTCAGAGGGAATGAGTCTAAGTAAGTACATGTGTGGATTCTTTAAGGGGAAGTGCTTGGGACTCTTCCACCAACTCAATCCCCGCTGATTTTTGCAGTCAGAAGTTATGAGAACTTATCTCCCTGGCACTGGAACCCTGGGCTGGGCTTCCTGGTGTGGACCTAGAAATCCTTGCTCTTGAGATGTCCCTCCCAAATTTTTATCTACCACTCATGGTTATGGGACAGGCCCATTCTGTGTTTCCACCCCTCCTACCAGTCTGGATGAATGTAGTTTCCTTAATTCCATAGTTGTCAGACTTCCATTCAAATCAATTTCTGATGGTTCTGAGTGATGGTTGTTCTATGTTATAGTTGTAATTTTGGTATGGTTGTGCAAGGAGGCAAGCCATGTTTACCTATGCTGCCATCTTGCCCAGAAGTCCCAATAAATAGTAAGGGAACTATGTTTGTAATACTCTGAGGAGTGGGAAGAATTTTTTAGGTTTTGTTTTGGATAGTACTTTCAAAAAATAAAAAGTGATGGGGACAGTTGATGATAGACCTCCTAACTTAAGGAAAGTGGTGAGGGAGTTGAAGAATCATTAATGTATTGATTAATTGAGCATGAAGAAGAAAAAAAAGGGGGGCCATTCAATTTCCCAACTGTGACAGCAGTCTCAAGGTACCACTGCATCCAAGTCAGGTTCCCATGGTTAAGGATAGATGAGTGTAGGATGCAGGAAGGTGGTGAATCAACCATTCTCTTGTGTGTGGTGGTAGGTAGATAGCCTTGCCAATAATTAAGGAAATACAACTCACCTGTACAATCATCAAGGCCAGTTCTCCAGGATCCATGGGGGGAGAGTAGGTGGGCCTTCCTTATAGACTAAATGTTGCAGGTAGAAGTTGGGAGTGGGGCCCTACAGGGTGTGTTTGGTAATATTCTTCAAGACCTTTAGAAGGTCCACACTACAGACTCACATATTGATCACATTATTTATGACAGAAAATGCTGAGAATAAACTAAATGATTATTGGGAATAATCCTGGGTTTAATTGTGTTCTGCATAGTTGCATTACTGTGGCAGTACAATAGGCCCCTTTCTCCCTCCCTGTGCTGGGTTCCACATCCTGCTTCTTGGCCTGATCTGTGAGGGGTTATGTTGCCACTGTAAGCCTCAAAGCCAAAAATGAGGCAACTCCCAAGAAACAATCTTATTTGCAACCAGAGAGAAGTAAATAATAGCAATTTTACAATGTGCTTTCTTTCTCATTTTTTTGTGAACGAAATAGTAGTATTCACTTAAAAGTATTGACTGAAGTCATTACAATAAGAACCAAGCAGGAAAACCAGATAGCTTATTGAATTTTAAAAGTGTGTTGTAGAAGTGTGTCATCATGGAAACTATAGTAAATGTTCCAGATAAAAGTAACCACAGATGGTGGCCCTGATAGTGGTAACCATGTCTACTGTTCCTCTGCCACGGAGCACAATTGTCATCAGAATTTTTAAATATCATTGATGGTATTAAAGAGTAAAATCTGTGAGGTCTATCCAGAATGTATCCAGCTATGTGCTATGAAAAATAGAGACATTTATTGAAGAAGATACAAGATAGAAGAAACATTGTACGTAGGATGATGATGCCTCAGTCCCTTTCCAAGTAGGTACCTTGGGACCTCACACAGTTCTCACAGTCATCATGAGCTGCCCCATCATATGAGCTGAATCTCATTGATGATCTAAAATCTCTTCCCTTTAAAAAGGTGATTTTGTTTTGAGAAAAGCCAGTGTTAGAGGGCACCAAATCTGGGCTGTAGGGGGGTTGAGTCACCTGGGTGATTTGATGTTTTACAAAAGAACTGCACATGATGCATGTGTGGACAGGTTGTCATAATGAAGCTGCCAATCACCAATCGCCCATACCTGCAGCCTTCTGAATCACCCAAATAGTTTCCGCAGAGGGATATTCAAGCTTAACACAAAATTTGATGCAGACCCATTTGTTGCTCTACTCACTCAGTTATTTTGAATACGACAGCCACACAATACACATACTCACTCAATAGCATCTATTGCCCCCACTGACTAGTGCAGTGAAGTAATCATTGTTCATGCATGCACATGCCAGTCTACTCTCCTTGGCTACCAGGTTACATGTCACACAAACTGTTCTTGTTGTATTAACAATGGCTGGACTTTTTCCGAACAGACCTCGTATATTTTTTTAAAGTGTATTTTATTGGTTATGCTATTACACTTGTCCCATTTTTTCGCCACTTTATCCCCCACACCGTCCTGCACCTCCCCTCCTTCCAGCACCCCCCCCCCCACTTAGTTCATGTCCATTGGTCATACATATAAGTTCTTGGCCTTCTCCATTTCCTATACTATTCTTAACCTCCCCCTGTCTATTTTGTACCTACCATTTATGATTCTTATTCCCTGAACCCTTTCCCCCCATTCTTCCCCCTCCCCCGCTCTGCTGATAACCCTCCATGTGATCTCCATTTCTGTGATTCTGTTCCTGTTGTAGTTGTTTGCTTAGTTTTTGTTTTTTTTAGGTTTAGTTGTTGATAGTTTAAGTTTGTTGTCGTTTTACTGTTCATAGTTTTGACCTTCCTCTGTTTCTTACATAAGTCCTGTTAACATTTCCTATAAGAATGGCTTGGTGATGATGAACTCCTTCAACTTCACCTTATCTGGGAAGAACTTTATCTGCCCTTCCATTCTAAATGAGAGCTTTGCTGGATAGAGTAATCTTGGATGTAGGTCCTTGTCTTTCATAACTTTGAACTTCTTGCCAGCCCCTTCTTGCCTGTAAGGTTTCTTTTGAGAAATCAGGAGTCTTATGGGAACTCCTTTGTAGGTAACTGTCTCCTTTTCCCTTGCTGCTTTTAGGATTCTCTCCTTATCTTTAATCTTGGGTAATGTAATTATGATGTGTTTTTGTGTGTTCCTCCTTGGGTCCAGTTTCTTTGGGACTCTCTGAGCTTTCTGGTCTTCAGGGAAGTCTATTTCCTTTGCCAGACTGGGGCAGTTTTCCTTCATTATTTGCTCAGATAAGTTTTCAATTTCTTACTCTTCCTCTTCTCCTTCTGGCACCCCTATGATTTGGATGTTGAAACACTTAAAGGTGTCCCAGAGGTTCCTAAGCCTTTCCTCATGTTTTTGAATTCTTGTTTCTTCATTCTGTTCTGATGTAATGTTTATTTCTCCTTTTTGTTCCAAATCATTGATTTAAGTCCTGGTTTCCTTCCCTTACACTGTCAGTTCCCTAAATAACTTTCCTTTATTTCGTTTTGTATAGCCTTCATTTCTTCCTTTATTTTGCGACCATACTCATTTCTGTGAGCTTCCTGATTATCAGTGTTTTGAACTCTGAATCTGATAGGTTGGCTATCTCCTTGTCACTTAGTTCTTTTTCTGGAGTTTTGATCTGTTCTTTCATTTGGGCCATATGTCTTTGTCTCCGCACATCTGTTGCATTGTAAGTGGAGGAGCCTTAGGTATTTGCCAGTGTAGGGCAACCCATTTCACTGCATTTTGGTGCTGTATGTGGGGGAAAGGTCAGAGAGGGAACAATGCCTCTTGCTCAGCTCTTGCCCTGCTTTCAGTTGCTTCCCTCACTTTCCACAAGCAGTTTGTGCCCTTTCAGTTGCTGATTCCTGGGTGGGTGGGATTGTGTGCATTCTAGGATCCCATGGGCCTCTCCAACAGACTCTCCTGTAAAACTGAGAGTTTCTCCCACTGCCACAAACCCCATAGGTTTTTACAGCCAGAGGTTTTGAGGCTTTAGTCTCCCATGCTGGAACCCTGGGTTGCATGGTCGGTCTTACTCCTCAGTTGTTCCTCCCGGCTTATCCACGCGCGAATGCGGCACCTCCAGTCTGCCAGCTGCCGCCTTGTGGTACATCCTTGCCACTCTGACTTCCCATCTCTTCCCCTTCTACCAGTCTGGATGAATATTTTTTCTTTAACTCCTTGGTTGTTGGACTTCCCTACAGTTTGATTTTCTGACAGTTCTGGTTGTTTTTTGTTTTTAAATTTCTGGTTATCCTTCTTTTGGTTGTGCAAGGAAGCAAAGGCTATCTAACTACGCTCCCATCTTGGCCGGAACTTTGTATATTTTTCTTATTTTGATTATTACTGTAAATGTGTTATGTATTCAGTTTGGTAAAATCATTTAATTTAAATCATAAAATCTATGCCATAATCTAATTCTGTTTAAAAAATTAACAAAAATGAAATACATTGCTTTCCATCTTCTTTTTAGTTTTTTTCTGCTTTCAGTTAACCTACAACTGTAAATCATTCTCATGCTCTTCTTTTTTTCTGCAGCATAGTATTCCACTGTGTAAATGTACCACCCATTTACTGACAGTCACTTAAGCTGTTTATAGCACTTGGCTATTTTAAGTAATGCTGCTGTGAACATTGGGGTGCATATGTTCTTTTGAATTGGTGTTTCAGGAATCACTGGATCAAAAGCCAGTTCCATTTTTAGTTTTTTGAGGATACTTCATACTGTCTTCCACAGTGGCTGCACCAGTCTGCATTCCCACCAACAGTGTACAAGGGTTCCCTTTTCTGTTCAACCTCATAAGCACTTGTTGTTTGTTGATTTGTTAATAGTGGCCATTTTGACCAGTGTGAGGTCACAAGATGGATGGAACTGGAAAGTATTGTGCTAAGTGAAATAAGCCAGGTGGTTAAAGACAAATACCATATGATTTCACCTATAACAGGAACCTAATGAACAAAACAAACAAGCAAGCAAAATAGAACCAGAGGCATGGAAACAAGGAACAGTCTGGCAGTGACCAGAGGGGACAGGGGAAGGGGAGAAGGAGAAAGAAGGGGGAAGAGTCTAGTCAAGGAACATGTATGAATGTTCATGGGACAACAGGGTGGGGACTGACTGTGGGAGTGGGGGTGGGTGGGGCAGGGGAGAGCAACAGGGGAAAAATTAGAACAAACGCAATAGAACAACAGTAAAATTAAAAAATAAAATAATAATAATTTTCATGCTATTAACCATATTCTTTTAAATAAGTAAATTCTGTCTTCCCTTGAAAACTGACTTCATTTTTATTTGAAGAGAACATATGGGGGAAGTTTATGTAGTCAGTCTCTTAGCTTAATTTGTTCCATGAATAGAGCCTATGTTATAAAACTTACTATCTCACAAAGAAAACCTCTTATTTAAAAACTGTAACATTCTAAAATGTTACAAATAAGTCACCTTCTTAGTATGAGTTGCCTTGTAAAGATTTTGTTCAAAGCAGGATGTCATCTCCCCTGTGGCAAAGGAACTGTGAGAATTTTCCCAAGTCTCAAGATTGCAAACTTGTTTTATAAGTTGTAAGGCAAGAAGAGGGTCTCTGCTGCTCTGGGGACAGGACGAGGGTCCAAAACAGGACAGTGAAAAGAGAATGTGAGTTTACTTTGTCTGGATGTTTGTCATCATTCAGACAGCCACACATCATGGTGAGCTAAACTGCCAAGCTCGGAATAGCATATGGCAGGAATATATGAATGAGACCACAGTTCTTCACATATACTTTCCACATCTCTATGAAAAGTGCCACACTTTACATAGATCCTTTGCCAAACTAGACATTACTCTGTATGGGCAAGGACCATGCTTGCAGTCAGGAAACCCGGATTTTGGCATTGGCCTTGCCACTGACTGTGAACTCTTAAACAAGTGACTTCACCTCCCTAGGCCTGGTTTCTCACCCATAAAACAAAGAGGTTAGACACTTTTTTAGTGACATTTTTGTGTGTTTCTCCTGGCTGTGAAATTATTACAGACTTCTATTTCTGACAGTAAGATTGACTGAATATACAGGGAACTTCTCTAGCTAGAGCACTCCTGAAAATAATGGACTAAGTATTTTTTAAAAAGAGGAAGGAAAAAGAAATAAGAAAATGAAAAAAAAAACTTTTAAAATTCATGGCTGAGTTGGCAAGAAAGAAGGGAATTATTTGGAGACTAAAAATGAGCAGAAAACTTAAATTCAAACAAGTACAGAAGTTGGCGTTTGTCCTGGCAAATTCCTAGTGGCCTAGAGCCTGGATTTATAGGTCACATATACAGAAAAAGAGATAAAGCCTTGGGCTCTGAAAGATCCGATCAAAAATTCCCCTTCATAAAGCAGGACCCGTAATAAACAATACTCTCAGAGGGTTGAATAGAAAAGGATTTACCCCACAAAGGATGAGTTTCCACCTTGGCTCTATTGGAATGTGATAAACATGTGAAGCTCCCTTGAAATTCCCAACCATAAGCCCTCATATGGTTTTGGAGCTTGAATATGTTACCTGTGTGGCCTGAAAAATTCAAGGTAAAAGTTTGGTATGGAGTGAAATTGAGTTGCTGGTGCTCCCAGAGGTGCAAAAGAAACTACTTTAATCCTCCCTGGAGAAATATACTTTAAATAAGCTTTAAATAATAGCTTCAGATAAAGTTCAAAAGATCAAGAACCTTCAACTTTAAGAAAACACAAGAGGAAATAAGCCTCTATAAGTGAGCAACAGAAACTATGGAATCTAGTCTTTAAAGACTACATATAATTATCAAATAAAGAATAGACTTTAAAAGTGAGAACAGAAAAAAAGATGGTGGAGGAGTGAATGGGAGTCACGCTGACCTCCTCCCCAGACCAAACTGGAATTGCGACTAAATGGTGGAGTAATCACCTGGAAAACAATGGAAGGATAGTGGGAGAGGAGCCTTGGAGCCGTGGACAGACAGAGCACTCGACTCTCACACATCCCAACGGGTGAGAATTGCGGTGGAGGCTCGACAGGGTGGGCTGGGTGCCCACGGGCAGTGGCACCAGAGGGACATCGAAACGGCCAGTTAGCTTCCCCCAAGAAGAAGGGGGTCTGAATCATAAACAGGGACCTCTAAACTACAGCAGCTAAAACCAAGAAAATACAGACAAAACGCAACCCTGAAAAGCTTAAGGGTGCTCTCTGCCAGAGACAGTTGGCTGGGGATGTAAAGGGACATTTAAAGGGCCAACGCAAAAATTGCAGTGGCAGCCACCCTCCTTGATCCCTGGGTAGAGGTGGCAGCGGGGTGGGCTGGTGCCTGGGAAAAGACTGGTGAGGAAAACTTTGTGAAGAGAACTGAGATGGCGGCCGGTGGGGCCCCGGTGACAACGCACCTCCAACTCTGCGGCTACCATCTCGCTCAGACATAAGGGAATCAATTAACCTGCTTTTTGCGTGCTTCACACATAGCTTGTGTGCGTGTGAGCTGCGGGGCTGAGTGCAGACTGGCTGGGGGAGCCCTAAGGAGAGTATGGAAACGGAGGCGTTGGGGAAAGAACTGGAGGAGGAACCAGGGAGTCCTGGCTCCTTCTCCATTCTGTAGTCTCCATTGTGTGAGAAGAGGCCACACCACCAAAGAGCCAAAAGCCAAAAAGCACACAATAGACACCCCAAAAACACCCAGTGCAGGCGCACACACTTGCGCTGAGTGGCCAGCAAGGGTTGGTGAGCGTGTGTGTGGCCCCACACAGTCTGGCAAGGGCTTGCGTGGGCTGGCAAAGCCTCCCACAGGTTGGCACCGATATTGCCTGCAAGGGAGTGCGCAGAGCAGCGAGGGCAGGCGTAAATTGGCCCGCACGGCCCGCCAATGCAGAGCGGCTCACAGAATTAGTGGATACCGGGCCGAAGGGGTCACAGAGCTGCCCAGAGTCCCTGGAGGAGAGACCGGAGAGAGGATTAACTGGAGAGTTGTGGAGCTGACTTCCTCCCATTACCATAGTCCCCATTTAGCGAGGGCAAGCAACGCACCCAAAGAGCCAAAAGTGGGGAAAACACACAATAGAACACCCTAAACTGACCAGTGCCAGGGTGTCCGCCAGCCAGGGGGGCCAGACGAGTAGGCGAGATCGCGAATAAGCGCCCTGGGCTGGGGCAAGCACACGCGAGCCCAGGCGGGTGGGGGATCCTGCCGAGCCAGGGAGCACACTCAAGGAGCTAGCGTGAGAGTGCAGAGCGATCCACAGAAATAGTCCATCCCTGGCCGAAGGGGTCACAGAGCTGCCCCAAACAGGAGTCACATACAGACAGTAGACTCCTGGAAGGCTCAAACAAATGGCCCAAGGTAATGTAGGGTCAACAACTAACATCATCAGAGGCAGGCCCAGAAAGAAAAGTAAAGGAATAAATAAATAAATAAGTAAATAAAAAGGCCCACCTAATACCATAGAAGTTTAATCCACAAAGTCAGGAAATCTACACGGCCCAGTTGAGGCAGAAGCAAAAATAAATAAATAAATTACTTAACAGACACTCACAAAAATGGAAAGAAAAAGAAGTTCCCCCCAAATAGGTGGAAAAGGGGACTCCCCACAGAGAGAGCAAAATGAAATAGAGGCAAGGGAACTATCAGATATTGAATTCAAAACAATGGTTCTAAGGAAGCTCAATGAGCTCAGCCAGCTCAAAGATAACTATGAGAAACTGCAGAGAAACTATCAGGATCTTACAACAAACTATATCAACCTGGAAAAAGGACATGGAAACTATCAAGAAGACACAAGAGGACATGAAGAATATCATTTCTGAATTGAAGAACACAGTAGAAGGAATCCAAAGCAGGCTGGATGAAGCCGAGGATCGAATCAGTGAGATGGAGGATAAGGTAGAAAAAAGCTCCCAGAAAGAACAAGAAATGGAGAAAAGACTCAAAAAAGAATGAAGAGGCATTTAGGGAAATGTAGGACAACCTGAAACGCAATAATATCCGTATAATACGGATACCAGAAGGAGAAGAGGAGCAAGGGATTGAGAACCTCCTCGAAAAAGTAATGATGGAAAATTTCCCTCATTTGAGGAGAGAAAGGCTCTCATGGATCCAGGAGGCACAGAGGACCCCACTCAAGAGGGACTCAAGGAGGTCCACTCCAAGACACATCATCATTAAAATGGCAACTATCAAAGACAAAGAGAGAATCCTCAAGGCAGCAAGGGAGAAGGAGAAAGTAACATACACGGGGGGCCCCGATAGGCCTAAGAGCTGACTTCTCAACAGAAACACTACAAGCCAGAAGGGAATGGCAACAAATATTCCAAGCCATGAAAAGCAAGGGCCTACAGCCAAGGCTGCTCTACCCAGCAAGGCTCTCAATTAAAATAGAAGGGGAAATGAGGAGTTTCCCAGACAAGAGAAGGCTAAAAGAATACATCTTTACCAAACCAGCACTCCAAGATATGCTAAGGGGACTGGTTTAAGCAGATGAAGGAAAAGAATGAGAGAGAGAGAGGAACACAGGTACAAAGAGAAAAGATGAGTAAGTTTCTATCAGTAGTATCTCTCAATATGAATGGACTAAATGCCCCAATCAAAAGACACAGGGTAGCTGAATGGATAAGAAAACATGACCCAGACATATGCTGCTTACAAGAGACCCACCTCAGAGCAAGAGACCTACACAGATTGAAAGTAAAGGGATGGAAAAGAATATTCCAAGCAAATGGGCAAGAGAAAAAGGCCGCGGTTGCCATACTTGTATCAGACAAAGTAGATTTCAAAACAAAGGCCATAAAAAGAGACCCAGAGGGGCACTTTATAATACTTAAAGGAAGAATCTATCAAGAAGACATAAACATTGTAAACTTATATGCTCCCAATATAGGAGCCCCCAAGTATATAAAGAAATTGTTGGATGACTTCAAAAAAAGATATAGACAGTAACACACTGATAGTAGGGGATTTTAACAAACCAGTGTCAAATATGGACAGATCTTCCAAACAAAACATTAATAAACATTGTGGCACTGAATGACACACTGAATCAAATAGACATAACTGACATATATAGAACCTTACATCCCAAAGAAGAAAAATACACATTCTTTTCAAATGCTCATGGCAGTTTTTCAAAGACCACATGATAGGACACAAAGCAAGCCTCAGCAAATTCAGGAAAATTGAAATAATACCAAACTTTTTCTCAGACCACAAGGGCTTGAAACTGGAAATCAACCTCAAAGAGAAACTTCAAAAACTTGCAAATTCATGGAGACTGAACAGTAGACTATTAAACAATGAATGGGTCAACAATGAGATAAGAGATCAAAAAATTTCTGGAAACAAATGAAAATGAACAGACAATTGTCCAAAACCTATGGGACACAGCAAAGGCGGTCCTGAGAGGGAAGTTCATAGCAATACAGGCCTACCTAAAAAAGATAGAAACATTTCAAACAAAAGACCTAACACTACAACTTCAAGAACTGGAGAAACAACAACAAATAAATCCCAGAGCAAGTAGAAGGAAGGAAATAGTCAAGATTAGAGCAGAACTTAATGACATAGAGACGAAAAGAACAATTCAGAGGATCAACCAATCCAGAAGCTGGTTCTTTGAAAGGATAAATAAAATTGACAAGCCTTTAAGCAGACTCATCAAGAAAAAAATGGAGAAGACCCAAATTAATAATATCAGAATCAAAAGAGGAGAAATAACAACTGATACCACAGAAATACAAAGGATCGTCAGAAACTAATATGAACAATTATATGCCAAGAAATTTGAAAACCTTGATGAAATGGATAAATTTTTTGAAAAGTATAATCCTCCAATATTGAAGGAGGAAGAAACAGACAGCTTGAACGGACCGATAACAGCTAGGGAAATTGAAGCAGTCATCAAGAAACTCCTAGCACACAAAAGCCCAGGGCCGGACGGTTTCACACGAGAATTTTACACAACATTTAAGGAAGAGCTAACCCCTGTCCTTCTCAGAGTCTTCCAAAAAATCCAAGAAGTGTGAAGACTCCCAGACTCTTTCTATGATTCCAGCATCACCCTAATCCCAAAACAAGATAAAGACCCTGCAAAGAAAGAAAACTACAGGCCAATTTCGCTGATGAACAAAGATGCTAAAATCCTCAACAAAATATTGGCAAACCGCATCCAGCAATACATTAAAAAGATTATCCACCACAATCAAGTGGGATTCATCCCCGGGATGCAGGGATGGTTCAATATATGCAAATCAATAAACAGAATACATCACATAAACAAAAGGAAAGGCAAAAACCACATGATTATCTCGATAGATGCAGAAAATGCATTCGATTAGGTACAGCACCCATTTATGATCAAAACACTCAGCAAAATGGGAATAAATGGGGTATTCCTCCATGTAATAAAGGCCATATATGAAAAACCTACAGCCAACATCATACTCAACGGGCAAAAAATAAAAGCTTTCCCACTAAGATCGGGAACACAACAAGGATGTCCGCTTTCACCACTTCTTTTCAACATCGTATTGGAAGTTCTAGCCACAGTGGTCAGACAAGAAAAAGAAATAAAAGACATCCAAATAGGAAAGGAGGAAGTAAAGCTATCATTGTTTGCAGATGACATGATAGTGTACATAGAAAACCCTGTAGACTCCAACAAAAAACTCCTCAACCTAATAAGTGAATTTGGCAAAACAGGAGGATACAAAGTCAACATTCAGAAGTCAATGGCATTTTTACACCAGCAATGAAATAGAAAAAGAAGAAATCGGGAAAAAAATCGCATTTGATATAGCAACAAGAAAAATAAAGTACCTAGGAATAAATTTAACCAAGGAGATAAAAGACCTGTATGCAGAAAACTATACAACATTGAAGAAAGAAATTAAGGAAGGCACAAATAAATGGAAGCATATACCGTGCTCACGGATTGGAAGAATTAATATCATCAAAATGTCCATACTTCCCAAAGCAATTTATAGATTCAATGCAATCCCTATTAAGATACCAATGACGTATTTCACAGAAATAGAACAGACATTTCAAAAATTTATATGGAACCATAAATGACCCCGAATAGCTGCAGCAATTTTGAGAAAGAAAAACAAAGTAGGAGGGATCACAATACCAGACATCAAACTCTACTACAAAGCCACTATACTCAAAAACAATCTGGTACTGGCACGAGAACAGACCCATAGACCAGTGGAACAGAATAGAAAGCCCAGAAATAAGCCCAGGTCTTATTTCTTAATAAGTTGCCCAAGGCAACTAATATTTGACAAAAGGGGAAGAAGCATAAAGTGGAGCAATAATAGCCTCTTCAACAAATGGTGTTGGGAGAGCTGGACAGCTACCTGAAAAAAAATTGAAATTGGATCATCAGCTGACACCGTACACAAAAATAAACTCAAGATGGATAAAAGACTTAACTACAAGTCGCGACACCATAAAAGTGCTAGAGGAGAACATTGGCAGGAAACTCTCAGATATCCCACGCAGCAATTTTTTCACCGATATGTCTCCTAAAGCAAGGGACATAAAGGAAAGACTAAACAAGTGAGACCTCATCAAAATAAGAAGCTTCTGCATGGCTAAAGAAAATATCAGCAAAATGAAAAGGGAGCCAACCCTATGGGAAAATATATTTGCTAATTATACATCAGATAGAAGTTTGATTTCCAAGATATATAAATAACTCACTCGACTCCACTCCAAGAAAACAAATGATCCAATCATAGAAGGGGCAAAGGACCTGGGCAGTCGCTTTTCCAAGGAGGGAATACAGAGGGCCCAGAGACATTTGAAAGGATGCTCAGCATCACTAGCCATCAGAGTAATGCAGATCAAAACCACCATGAGAGACCACCTTCCACTGGTTAGAATGATCATCGTAACAGATCAACAAACAACAAGTGCTGGCGAGGCTGTGGAGAAAAGGGAATCCTAGTACACTGTTGGTGGGAATGCAGACTGGTGCAGCCATTGTGGAAAGCAGTGTGGAATTTCCTCAAAAAGCTGAAAATGGAACTGCCTTTTGATCCAGTGATTCCCCTACTGGGACTATACCCTAAGAATCCCAAAACTCCAATTCAAAAGAATCTATGCACCCCAATGTTCACAGCAGCATAATTTAAATAGCCAAGTGTTGGAAGCAACCTAAATGCCCATCAGTAGATGATTGGATCAAAAAACTATGGTACATTTACACGATGGAATACTATGCAGCAGAAAGAAAAAAAGAACTACTACACTTCACGACAGCACGGATGGAACTGGAGAGCATTATGCTAAGCGAAATAAGCGAAGGGACAAAAGACATACCATATCATCTCACCTATAAGTGGAACCTAACCAACAAAACAAATATGAAAACAAGACCAGCAACACTGAATGAAAAAAGAAACCAACAGAGAGAAGAGGGAAGGAGGGAGGGGTGGGCGGGGGTAAAGGAAGGGAAGAGGCAAGTCAAGGAACATATAGTAAGGACTCATGGACAAAGCCAAAGTGGGGAAGGATTGAGGGAAGTAGAGGGGGGGAGGGGGACAGGGGAAAGTGGTGGGGGGAAGGCGGGGACAAATGTATTTGAAAAAATAATTAATTAAAAAGAAAAGATCAAAGTATATTAAAGAGCAATATCAAATGTTTCTGGATTATATTTACCTTTTAGTTTATTAATACTTTTTTGTTTTGAAATAAACTACATATGATACATTTTAGTTATATTTTATATTTTTGACATGCTAATAAGGAGGAGCATGTTTTCTTATGGAGTTAATGTGGCAAAATTAGAGCTTTAACTTGATTAAACTTTTCTTGAGATCAATAAATAAAGTTCATAATATGAGAATATTCTATTTTCAACATGTATATTCTAATTTTATCCATTGAAATATATAATATTGTAGGTAAAATAGATTTTGTTATGATGCGTGACTGTGAAGTAATTAAAAAGACACATTAAAATTTTTAAAAGTATTTATCTTGTTGAATGGATTCCACTTATATGTGAGCTCATATGGTACTTGTCTTTCACTGACTGGCTTATTTCACTTAGTTCCATCCATGTTGTTGCAAACGGTAGGAGTTCCTTCTCTCTTTTTTATTTTTAAAGGCAGATTGATTTTTCTTAGATGTCAAAACCAAGTATAATATATTAAAAATTTTAAATCCATTATAAAGTCTCAGTAATTAAAATAACATGACACCAGCACAGAAATAATCAAATAGATCAATGAAATAAAATGAGCATTCTAGAAACAAATGTATATATCTAATAATGTAATATATAATTATATTGATATTTCAAATCAATGGGGGAAATAATGTTCATTCAACAAATAAGGTGTATGGACCACTATTACTTGGAATAAAACAAATACAGAGCCCTATTTCACACATTGTACAAAAAATATTCAGGTAAGTTAAAAATCAACATGTAAAATCTCAGGAATTTTAGGGGAAAATACAAAATAATATTTTTCTCACCCCGAAGTAACATATTCAAACCCAGAAGCTATGAAAGTAAAATATTGACTATATGACTCTATTAAACATTTAAGACTCTACAGTAACATACATATAAAAAAAGGTAAAGGAGAAGTAATAGAATAGGAAAGTATTTGCCACACATGTAAAAAAGGGTTAATAATTTTGTTTTGTTTTGTTTTTTAGGGAAAAAAATTCTACATACACTCAGTCAATAAATGGGGTAAAGAATACCAAAAAGTCATTTAAAGCTTTTTGAATATAATAGAAGTAGTTAAGAAATGTACAAAACAGATTTAGTTTCCACAAATAATCAAGTAACGAAGTAACACGTCATGTCACAATCAGATTAATAAGTACTAAAAATATTGGTAATATCAAGGAACTGGGTATTCATAGACTTTTTCTTCATCTTCTTAGAGCAGTCCCTTTAGTATATCTTGCAATGCTGGTTTGGTGGAGGTATATTCTGTATTCTTTTAGCCTTCTTTTTTTTGGGAAACTCCTTATTTTGCCTTCCATTTTAATTGAGAGCCTTGGTAGGTAGAGCAGTTTTGGTTACAGGCCTTTGCTTTTCATGGCTTGGAATATTTCTTGCCAGTCCCTTCTGGCTTGTAGTGTTTCTGTTGAGAAATCAGCTGCTAGCCATATTGGGGCTCCCTTATATGTTACTACCTGTCTCTCCCTTGCTGCCTTTAGGATTCTCTGTTTGTCTTTGATATTTGCCATTTCAATTATGATGTGTCTTGGAGTGGGCCTCATTGGGTTCCTCTTGACTGGGACCCTCTGTGCTTCCTGGACTTGTGTGACTTTTTCTCTCCTCCAATTAGGAGGAGAGAAACTTTTCCATCATGACTTTTTCAAACAGGTTCTCTGTCCCTTCCTCCTCCTCTTCTCCTTCTGGTATCCCTATTATACGGATACTATTATGTTTCAAGTTTTTCTGCATTTCCCTCAATGCCTCTTCATTCTTTTTGAGTCTTTTTTCATTTTCTTGCTCTCTGGGAACTTTGTTCTACCTTGTCCTCTAGCTTGCTGATTCGGTCCTCAGCTTCATCGAGCCTGCTTTTGATTCCTTCCACTGTGTTCTTCAATTCAGAAATTGTATTCTTCATTTTCTCTTGCCTCTCATTGATAGTTTCTATGTCGTTTTTCATGATTATATAGTTTGCAGTAAGTTCCTGGTAGTTTCCCTGTAGTTTTTTGTAATTCTCTCTGAGCTCACAGAGCTCACTGAGCTTCCTTAGAACCGTTGTTTTGAACTCAATATCTGATATTTTACTTGCCTCTATTTCATTTAGTTCTCTTTCTGGAGATTCCTCCTCTCCCTTCAACTGGAGGGTGTTTCTTCTCATTCTTTGTGAGACAACTCATTTTTCTTCTGCTTCTTAAATTGATCTGTCTTGATTTCCTGACTTTGTGGTATGAACTTCTATGGTAGGAGACCTTTGTTTTTTCTTTCTGGATCTGCCTCTGATGATGTCAGATGTTGACCCTGTCTGACCTTAGGCAGTCTTTTTGAGACTTCCAGGAATGTACTGTTTGTGGCTGTCTCCTTCAGCTGTTAATCTAGTCAGTGTGTACTCAGCAGGCCGGCTTAGACACCACAGGAAGGGGCAGAGTCCATCCCGGGGGTGGGGTTTTTGGGTCCTCTCACACTGCTGCCACTCAGGGGAGTGGTCTCTCTGAGCCAGATGGTTGCTGCCATTTGGGGAAGGAGTCAGCACCAGCATCCCTCCAGCTACTCTCTCCATTCTCTCCCCAAAACCTCCATTTTCAGTCTGTCTTCAAGTGTCTCCAGACCACTCTGTGCCCTCCTTTAGCCAGGGATCTACTATTTGTGGCTGCCACTCTGTACTCAGCAGTCAGGCTTTAGCACTACCAGGCCAGGGCCAATTCCCTCCTGGAGGTGGGGCTACTGTGTCCTCTCACGCTGATGCCACTCAGGGGAAGTGGCCTGCCTAAGCAAGATGATTTCTGCCATATAGGGGATGAATCAGCATGGGTATCCCACCAGCTACTCTCTCAGTTCTCTCCCCAAAGCCTCCTTCCCCAGTCTCTCCTCAGGTGTCTCTAGCCCATTCTGCCCTTGTCTTTGCTGGAGACCAGCGTAAGTGGCTTCAAATAAAAATTTATGTGTTGCCCCTCTAAAAGGCTCCTTGCATCTCCAGCCACCCATCTCTGACAGAGAGCAATCCTGCTGCTTTTCACAGCTGGCTCTTATCTGTGTACTTTTTGGGCTCTGGTGCTGTAGGCTGGGGATCCCCACTTATGGTTTAGATCCCATTCCTCTCAGGAGGATCCAACTGGCCATTTCAATATCCTTCTTGTGCTGCTGCCCATGGGCGCCCTGCCTGCCTTCTTGAGTCTCTACCGCAATACTCACCAGTTAGGTTGTGCTAAAGCTGATTCTTCTGTCTGTCCAAGGTTATAAGGCTCCTCTCTCACTATTGTTTGGTTGGTCGTTCCAGGTGATTTCTCCTCAATTTAGTTATAATTCCAGATTGTTCCAGGAAGGAGGTCAGTGTGACTTCCACTCAATCCTCCGCCATCTTGATTCAGAGTCTTTATTTTGTATGATTATGTCTGTTTTGAAGTCCTCTAGTGTTTTTTTTTTTCCAATTCAGTTAGTCTATTATGTAATCCTCAACTCCAGGATTTCTATTTGGTTCTTTTTCATAGTTTCTCTCTCTTTGTTAATAGTCTTGTTTGGTTCATGCTTCATTTTTCTAATTTTATTTATTGTCTATATTCTCTTGTGGCACACTGAGTTTATTTAGGATAATTATTTTGAATTCTCTGTTAGGTAATTAATAGATCTCCATTTCTTTAATGTCACCTACTGTAGATTTATTACTTTGGGTCATGTTATTTTGTTTGTTTGTGTGTTGTATTACCTTTTGTTGTATTTTCTTTATTTGAAAAAAACAGCTATTTCTCCCAGTCTTTGTGTACTGGCATTCTACAGAACAAGACCTTCACCCGTCAGCCCTGCTAGAAATTATGAAAATTTCTCAGAATTTATATGGGCTGCATCTTCTCTCTGCCTCTATGTGCAACTTCCGAGTTAGAGAGATTTTGGTTGTTTCTTTTTCATGATTTTAAATCTTTGCTTCCTCTGGTGTACTGCAGGATCTTTGGCACTGCAACAAGTGCCTGGACCCTCATTGTTCTCTGCAGTCCCCCAAAACACACCGATTCCCCATTAGTGCTCTGAGTCAGCCAGATCCTCAGGCAGCCCCAACAGAGCTGGAATGTTGGATGTCCATTTCACTCCAATCTTTCCCTGCTGAGGAAGAAGTGGTAAGCTGGACACATTCTCCTGATCACAAGTTGTGCCAGCTTTTGTCTGTAGTAGGGGAAGTGCTTTGAGCTCAAGTCAATGAGCTCTCTCGTATTCTCAGCAGCTCTTGGGCATCAGGAATATGCTGGTTCCTCATGAACACTCCAAGTCAGGCAAGACAGAAACAAGGTCTCAGGCAGTTTCCTGAAAAACCCAAATGTTGGGTATATATTCTATTCTTGTCTTTCCTCCCAAGGAAGAACCTGGAAGTTGGGCTTTCTCTCCCAATTGTGAGTCATGTTGGCTTGTGTGTAGTGGCTGACACAATCGAAATAAAATGTCTTTTCTTACACATTTAAATGAAGTTGTTCTCCCATCCAAGTACTAACCAGGCCCATATATCAAGGACTCATGGACAAAGCCAAAGTGGGGAAGGATTGAGGGAGGGAGGTGGGGGAGGAGGGCAGGAGAAAGTGGTGGTGGGAAGCTGTAGACAAATGTATTTGAACAAAAAATATAAATTAAAAATAAATAAATAAATAAATATGTTCTTGCCTTTGGGCTTCCTAATTGGTTTCTAGAATTCTCATAAAGGCTTTTTGGACCATATGTTGGTGTTAAGTCAGTGTCTTTGTAAGAGAGCATGGTCTAGGGCTTCCTATTCTGCTCTCCTGCTGACTGAAGAATTTTAAGTCTTTTGATATATACGACTAAATTAATTTCAGAAAATTTGTTCATTTCACTTGCTATTCTTATATTTTTTTAATTTTGGCCATTTTAATAGGTGATAATGAATCCTACATTTAGAGTTATGTGAATTTAAAATTATTCAATGTCTGATACCTACAAAAGAATCTAGCATTGTTATCGAGCATGTTAATAAGATTAAAATTAATGAAGCCATCATAAAATATTATAACCAGAAAATTAGTTATGTCTACCTATCAGCTTTTTCTCATTCTGTCTCCTGCCTCTCTCACGCATAACTACTGTGAGTTTTCTATTTTATATATATTCAGGTTTACATTTTTCATATATAATTTTACCATATATGCAAATAATATATTTAATTTTGCTTGTGTTTAAGCTTTCTAAAAAGATATCTTTTCAATATAGTGTTCTGGATTGCTTTTTAAAGTTAAGAGGTTCTAAGGTTAAGTAAGTTTAACCATTTTTATATGTTTATTGTCCATTTGTAATGTTTATTTTAGGAATTATTTCTTTGTATATATTGTCCATTTTATAGAGAGATTCTTTTTTACTGGTGTAGGTAATTTTCACGATGCCCTCTTACTCTAAATTCTCTGATTTTAACGTTTTTTTTCCTCATACAAAAGTATCATTTGGAAGTTTGTGTTGATTGATAATTCAGAATAATTCATGTCTCAGTTCAATTTTCTGAACTTATTTGTTATTTAACTTCCCTCTAGGAAATAGTAATTATTGTTTGCTGCTATAGTTAAAAGATTATAATAGCTTGTTTTATTATGTGGGCATAAAACTCACCTTGACTTACAATTGCATATTGCTCCATTTTCACCTGTCCATGTATGGCAGTGTTACTCCATGCAAGTTTACTGAAAATTATCAAATGAGGATATTCACAATATACCCTCAGTGGTTTTCAAAATAGAAAATATTTTAAAATTGTATTTATGATGTTTCAACTGGACAATTAAAGTTTTATGAGATCAGTTTTCATTTTTAAAGGTTTGCTTTTTCTGCAGGACCGTAATCCTTTAGGCTGGGAATTACACATTAGGATTTCAGAAGGGCTTTGTATGCCTGAGAGAGATGTTGGGGCTTTGTTATACAAAAGATGTTTAGATAGATAAATTATATCTGTGTGAAAATGAAGTAAAAGCAATGTCTAGAGCAATAATTTCCAAACTTTCTGGACCTGAGCTCACTCAGACATTTTAAAAGATACCAATTTGCACTTGTAGATGAAAAAAATTGTATAGAAAAAATTACAGAGGAACAATATAACAAAAAAAAAACCCCACAAAAACATAAAATATGTGGGCACACTTAGTGCATTAAGCTAAAGCATTTTATTTTCAATAATATCAACAATGCAGGGAAATGGTTGTCTTTGATAAGAACCTAGGGAGGACTGATAATTTTGGTTCAGTTTGCCAACCTTAAAATGTGGGGATTTTAAAGACCATCTTGTTTTGATTTCTGTCCCTTGTATTGTCAATAAACTAAAATAGAAGTATACTGAGAAATGATCAGTGCATATCTATGAACTACTCTCATTGAAAGTGCAGCTTTCATAACAGAAAAAAAATAGCAATGTGGGAATTTTAAAGGGAAAAAAATAAAAACTTTGGGACTGGAAGAGTGGTTCTTTTAGAATACATAATAATAGAGATTTAGAGTTAAAAAACTACTAATATCTCTTAATAATGTGAGTGTTCAACCCTATAAGAAAATCTTCAATGATGTGAATTGTATTATTTTTCATGGCAGCCATTCCATATTCAGACACTGTCATCCTTTTCAAGTTTTTCCTTATGTTGAACCAAAATCAGTTGTACTACACAGAGAAAAATCTAATGTTCTTCTATATGAACACTCTTCAAAAGTTTGAAGAAAGTGGGTAGGAGATTCTCTCCTACCTGGGTTGATCTTGCACAGCCTCTGCTTCCGGTTTTTATTTGACGTGGTTTAATGGCCACTCACCTGCTTTGATATGAGGTTGATGACACATTTCATATTGATCTTTTATCACTTCCTATGTGTTCCTTCTCCCAATGCTCTTTGTTCTTTGCTAGATTATACTTGTGAAAGTGGTCTCTAACTTCTCACAAGTGAATCAGTAAGACTGAAACCTATAACTAAGCACACATTTGAAAGAATATTAAGTGATGTTTTCTCTGTATTATAGATTCCCAACAAGAGATTTCTTTTAAATTTCAGATAATGAGAATGACATCCCTCGGAAGCTGACTTCCAAATGAAAGAATCTGCCTCTTTCTTGGCAAATAAGCGAGCTTCATGATGGAGTGTTATGTTTTCTCAACATGTTAAACAAATGCATTTTTATTTCTGTTTTCAGATAGTGGCCAGAACTGTAGTGCCAGTAGTAAAGGTGAACGGCTAAGTGCCAGACTCAGAGCTTTGCCTGGGACAAACGAGCCTTATGAAAGTAGCAGTCACAAAGAAATAGGCAAGTGCCCGTGCTCCCAACCCAACCCCACAGGCACACCAGGCCTGAAGACTGGTGAGATGGCAAAAATGGATAATTGGGCATTAAGAATTTCATATATATGGAAAAAATTTAAATGACTTGGAGAGCATTTCTGTTCACTCTTGAGTTGTACAGTTTTCATTACGAGACTGACTGGTTTCACGTTTGTTTTGTTTTTTATATCACTCTAATGTAACCATCTGTTCTGAACCTAGATGCCTCATATGTGGACCCACTTGGCCCTCAAGTAGAAAGACCAAAGACTGCGGCCAAGAAAAGAGTTGAGGAGGATGATTTTGCTGATGAAGAGTTAGGAGACGATTTACTTCCAGAATAATATGCACATTATATGTTATTTATTAAAGGGAAGAAATTGCCTTGCAAGATAATACTAATGTTAAACCTTGGATTAAATATACAAACTTTAATTTTGTATACTTTAAAGGCTTTAAATAAGTATATTCTGTTCTTCAAGTTGGGTTTAAGTATTCTTCTGTTTTTAATGGAATAAAAACATGTGAAACCAATCCTTTAGGTCAGTGACTTCCTTACCCTTTTGAAAACATTGACCCCCAGTAATAAATAAAATTCATTGCACAACCAAGTAACCCTCCCCCCATACACACATGTGTGTGTGTATTCACAAAAATTACCTTTATTACTGCAGAGCATGCTATTTTCTAGAACTTCATTTAAAAGTGTTGTAATGAAAACTACATTGTCATCGGTTGCAGCTTGAAAAATACTGTGCTAGGACATATCCTTACAGAATCTTTATTCAAGCTAAATTACTTTGAGTTTGGAAACCACAACTTAGGAATTTTTGCCTGAGGGGGATGATGATACTAGTAAAACAATATGTTTGAAGGCAGTACAAAATATAGTAAGAGAAAGTACCAAACCATGACCCCATTGCTCTTCCCTATAGTTTCTCTGTGTCTTCAACCCAGTGGTCTGCAGCCATAGTGCTGAGTAGTGGCTTAAGGTATGGGGTGGAGGGCAGGCTGCCTGCCTTTCTCCTTAGCAGGGTGTCTGGCCCATCAACATTCTGTAGAGGGATCACAATGATGGCAGTCAGAAGAAGTGGCTCATTGTGAACCTCTCGGTAGAGATGATAAACCCCCTCCACCTTATCTACAATTGTCACTACAGTGTGCTCTCTATGGTTAGGTGCAAGAGACAGAAAACCAAAACTTCCCTGCTTTCAAAATCGATTATAATCCTGCAGGGGAGGCAGCCAACAAATGCACTAACATCAATATGTGCAAGACTCTGAGGAGACAGCAGTGACTAGACAGAACAAGACCCCATCCTTGAAGAGCTCAACTTATGGTCAGAAGAAAGAAAATGAGTATATTTTTAAAGGGTTCTAGATATGATTAAGCACAGTTAAGAAGATAAAACAGTGATATGATAGGGAGTGATGGTGGTGGAGTGGGCATGGATAGAGAGGGGCTGAGTCAGGGAACAGGGTATTTGAAATGGAATGTTTGGATGTGGTGCCGTAATTGGTGATGACAGTATTTGGGATCTGACCATATGATTTGATAGCTGAGATAGGATGGGACAGAAGACAACTGGCGCTCAGCTAGCTGGTCATGTAGAGGCCAGGGTCTGAATGAATCATCTGTGCAGGTGTTACAAGTGCCAGGAAGGCTGAATAGGAGTAGTGGTAAGTCCAGGTGCTAACCAAGAAGACAGCAGTAACAGGAACTATGGTGGGAAAACCTGGTAGTTATTCAAAGGACAGAGAAGTTTGGGTGCATACGTGTATCAATAACCCAGGAAGTTAAGTTTGAAAGTAGCCAACCACACATTGGCCTAAATTTTGAGCAGTTATGGGACTAAGTTTTTCCAACAGTTTAGTCCATGATAAGCAGTCCTACAGCTGTGCCAGGTGCTGGGGTGGATGAGTGACCAGAGAGTGAGAGCAAAGAACTAATGATAAGTCAAGTTCCCATGACTGAGGACGCTGTCATCTTCAGTCAAGAACACTGGAGAGGATTCTTTCTAAGGGAACGTGACAGGCTTGGTTTTGAGTATTCTATTGGCTTTTTCCTGCTTATATGTCTCAAATTTGGATTTAATTAACATGCTGATATAATATATTCATAAACATGGTTAGATGGAGGAAACTGAACACAAATTTGACAACTAAAACACTTCACACCTGTTTATAAGACACTTTCTCAGCTGATTAGACTCACAAAGATAAATTTTATGTTTTACCATATATGTGAGCATTTTCAGTAGTTTTCAATCTTTCCCAAATGAAAGCTTAGAAAGGAAATATTTTCTTTTCCACTTTCAAGGTTATGAAGGGAGAAGAACAGAAAAGTTTCCATGTCAGCAGGCAGGGGCAGGCATTTTGTTGAATAATATACAGAATTAGTAGTCTGGTACTATATAACCTCACATGAAAGGATGTGATGAGACATACTGACTCTCTCTGAAACATGTTATATATTCTCTCTCCTAAAAGACTCTTACATTTTTTATCAAATAAAAAATAAACATTTGAGTATTGGTATGTTTATTTCCACTTTACCAGAAGAACATTAATAATTTATCAACTCATCAGAAAAAAGTGTTTTATACCTCAAAAAAAAGTTTACCCACCAAGAGCTGTAAATTACTTAAATTGGAGATTTCAGTGGGATTTTTAGTAGTAGATAATCGCTTCCCTAAAGCCTTTAGTTATAGAATATTTAAGGCATATAAAAGCGTTGCTTTTCTACACGGCATAATTGAAATGTAGTTTAGCCAATGACTACAAGGTAATCAAACACCAAAGCTGCAAGCACGTTCAAAAATGTTTTTAGCGGGTATCGATCTTTTTCTCAAAGTATTACTGCTGTAAAATAACCATATTCATGACCCTGCCACCTAAAAAACATAAAGGGTTAATTTGTGGAATGAACAAATGAGCAAGTTTTTTTTTGTATTCTTGAAGTATAACACGTACCATTTATTTCGTTTAATTTGTTTACAGGATAACAGGTTTATTTGATATGACTGCTGCACTATGACAGAGAGCAGAAGGACCATTTTCCGGGGCTTTAGTGGAAAGGAGGAACTGCTTCCGCTGGCCCTATTAAAGAAATTTTAAAATCATGTAGTGCATTTCTTTGAACAGTGGAATCTAAGAAGAGGAAGCCGTCTTGCAGAAGAGTATCCTTGCAGGCTGTTGAATTCGCTTTCCCCGGGTGGCCTGTTCCGTTCTTGGATAGCTTTAGTCACTAGAAATGTCTCTTTACCCTGAGCCCTGTCTGTCCCCCTGACTTCGCAAAGTTGGCCCCTCTGAGCCCGGCACACTTTCGGCGGCGGGGGCGGCGCCATCTCCGGCCACGGCCCCTCCTCGAGCCCCGGCCCAGTCCCGCGGCCTGCGGTCCCCCGCGCAAGGCTCGGCGTGAAGGTCTCAAACAGCGTCTCCGGGGACATGGGGTCGCTGGTGAGTACGCTCCACAGTCGACGGGTTTCCTGTGCCCGGTTCGTCCCTGGCTCCCCTGAGCGCTGGACGCGGAGGAGGAGCTGCTGGGACCCCTGCCCGGGCAGAGTCGGGATCCGGGCCGCGATCACGCGGGCGGTGGGAGAGAAGTGGCGGTGGCGCGGGGACGACGGGCTCACAGGCACTCGCACCCCGCGGCGCAGCAGCCTGGCCGGCAAACACACACGCGCACGCCACACGCGGTCCCCCGGCGGGCTCGGGGTCGAGATCCGGGTGGGGCTCCCGGTGGGGCTCGCGGAGCACGAGGTGGGGGCGGCGCGGGGCGCGCGGGGCGCGGGGCGGGAACGCGGGGTGCGCGGGGGCCGGTGTGCTCGGCGCCCATCCTCCGGCGCGGACGCGCCTCTGAGCGGCCTCTCCCGCAGGTCTGGACGCTGGCGGCCGGCGTGCTGCTGGCGCTGACGCTGTCGCCGGGCTGGGTGGGCGCCCCGAGGAGCAGCCGGCGGCCGGCGCGGGGCTGCGCGGACCGACCCGAGGAGCTCCTGGAGCAGCTGTATGGGCGGCTGGCGGCCGGCGTGCTCGGCGCCTTCCAGCACACGCTGCAACCGGGCCCGCGCGAGCAGGCGCGCAACACAAGCTGCCCGGGGGGCCGGCCCGACCGCCGCTTCCGGCCGCCCACCCCGCTGCGCAGCGTGTCACCCTGGGCCTACAGGTGAGCCGGAGACTGGGTGCGGGCAGGAGGATGGGAGAGAGGGCAGGAGGAATGGGGGGTCGGGTAGACGGGACTGGGGGCGGGCGGGGAATTGGGGGACTGGCACTTGGGGTGGGAAGTCGAGCAGGTGGGATGGGCAACGGGCAGGTGAGATGGGGCGCACACAGCAGGGAAAGCTAAATGGGTAGATGGCCCAGGACAGGTGGGACGACTGGGTTGGGAAAATTCACTCCCATAAAGGTCCATCACCTCCCTTGAAAGAAACCTGCTGTCGTGTACGGCTGTGCACCACGTGATGTCTGGGTGGGGCCGTATATAGGACGGTGGTTGCATACATTATAATGGACCGATGATGTCACTAACTTATTGCCTAGTAACATCATAGCGGTCAGAACGTCACTAAGTAACCTTAAAGACACATGGAAAATCTCTCAGGGCATAGCTGGGCTTCTCTGGGCAAAAGGTGCTTGCTCCCTTTGCATTTTTCTATGACTGCTGCTGACCTCTCCAGGCCATCGGGTGCCTCCAAAGCAAGCTGAGATCCTGGCGGCAAACCGGGGGAAGAGTAATACACAGTATTAACAGTGGTTTGTCAAAATCTCCCATTGAGCGTGTCTCCAGATGCAAGCATCTCAGTCCTATGTATAAATATATTCTAATGGAGAAAATAAAATCACAAAAGCAGATAAAAAGTGAGTTATATTTATAATCTTGGAAGGTGAAGGCCTGCTTTGTAGCCCCAAAGTCATGAAAAACAAGAGTCATCAATTCAGTTACATAATTATATGCCATTTCTTCATGGC
The DNA here is from genome assembly GCF_021234165.1 of Pteronotus mesoamericanus. Taxonomy (NCBI): domain Eukaryota; kingdom Metazoa; phylum Chordata; class Mammalia; order Chiroptera; family Mormoopidae; genus Pteronotus; species Pteronotus mesoamericanus. The sequence continues at coordinate 249,918 of NW_026555304.1, forward strand.
AAAAATTTAAAAACTAAGTAAATAAGAAGAAAAATATAAGGGTAAACAGAGAAATACTTGCAGCCCGTGTCACAAAGGGCTCCTTCCCCAAACCAGCAAGAGGAAGACCTTGCGAAATGATGAGGGGAGGCTGTGAGCAGTCCCCAGGAAGGGTGTCAAATGACTGGAACACTTGAAACATGCAGATATGCTGGACTTCAGGCACCGTGACTGACATCAGGCTCTGTTTGGCACCCATCAAGCTCTGTTGGCAAGGCTGTAGGAAAAGGCGCACTTGTACAATAGAGGGGTGTGCATTGGTGCAGTGTTTATGGAGGGAAGTTGGGTATTAACTATCAAATTTTAAATTCACACTTCCACCCAGCACTTCCACTTGGAATTCTACACTTGCCCATGTTACAAATCGTGTTCATTGTGGTAATAGCAAGGGATTAGAGCCATCTAAACCTCCACCAATAAGCAACTCATTTGATAAGTGTTCTAAAGGCAGCTACAGAGAGGAAGGGAGCAGGTCTGAAAGTACCTCAGTGGACAAGTCCATCGTCAGCATAAGGAAAGCAGGCAAGGTACAGGGTGTGGGCAGCCCTCTGCCAGTGGCAGCTAAGAGAGAAGCAGTTACATAACATAGACATGTTAAGTGCTATTTTAAACTGTACACACACACACACACACACACACACACTCTTTGGGGCATCTTTGGAATATGGGTATCACAGTTCCCCTCAGGAGGTAAGGGGCAGAAAGGAAACTTACAAGACTCACTGGTGAATCGCCTGCATTTCCTGCTTTGTGCATGCATTCCTTATTTCAAAAACATCTTAATGTATAAATTGAGACTAGAAAAGGAAGTTCAGCAACCATGAGGGCAGAGCAGATACTAAGGAAACAAAGCCTCAGGAGGTAACTGGCCCTTGGAAATCAAGGCCAGTTACCTGAGAGCACAGGAGTGAGGGCCATGCTGATCTCAGGGGATGTAGGGCTGACGGCACAGCCCCTATAGGCACCCTGATAGATTTCTCAGAACCCCTGGGAACACCACAGCTGGGCTGACCACCATTGAGGAACTTGGCCTGTAGAGCAGAAGGAATTGGGCCAGGAACAGACAGTAAATAGACTCCGTGATTCTATCAGAGAATACCTATGCTGCTGACCACGGTGTTATTAGAATAGCACCATTCAACCTCCAGAATATAAAAATATTTTCTCATTTACTTTGTGGCATCATGTTTATTTCTCTTGAGCTATAAAAACAAAAATGCCAAAATAAAATCAATGTGCTTGTTCAATACGTGTTTTAAAGCTAAATTGACATAGTCAGAAATATATTGTAAGAATAGTGAGGTTTATGAAGGTTTAAAGATACACATCACTCACTTATGTTGACACCCCAAAAATAAACACCTACCAGTACTCTAAATAGTTCTCATTGTTTATATTTTTCAATTCTGGGTAGCAGTGTAAAGATACCTTTCCTCCAGGAGATGAATAGTGTACAACCGTTTATTTTCAGGCTTTGTTATTTTCCTACATAACCCTTTTCCTGCAGGGAATGTAAGACACTATACCCAAATTTATTTTACAGTGAACAGCTCTATGGAGAGCAATAACAGCAAAGGAATAATGGAAAGGAACAGAACCAGGAGTGAAGGAGAGGAGGGAAGACAGCAAACAGGAAGTTGAGTGACTCAAAAATAGAGGAAATGAGCCCTGGCTGGGTGGCTCAGTTGGTTGGAGCATTGTTCTGTACATCAAAAGGTTGCAGGTTCGATTCCTGGTCAGGGCACATACCTAGGTTGTGGGTTCCGTACCCTGTTGGCGTGCATATGGGAGGCAACCGATGGATGTTCCTCTCTCTCTCTCCATTCCTCTCTTTCTCTGAAAATCAATAAAAAATATCCTCAGGTGAGGATATTTTTAAAAATGGAGGCAACAGGCCTCCAGGGAGTGTGCAGAGGCAGGGGACCCCTTTGGCTGAGTGGGTCCTCCCCAAGCAGCCAGGAAGTGTCTCAGCAGGGGCCGCTCAAGGCTGGTCAGGACAGCCTAGATGCTGAGTGGCCCATCAGTAAGCATCAGTAAAGATGTGTTCCTATGGAGAATCCAGCTTGGCACCACTCTCTATTCCCAGAACTTTGGGCAGGTTACTTTGGGGAGCTCATATGGGTTAGGCAAGGTCACCACCTGGGCCAGGCCAGCAATGCCCACTCACTGGGATGACCTTCACGGTCCTCTAAGTCCACCATTGGATATTTAGCAGCGCTGCATTTGAGAAAGATTTTCATCAGGACAGGTTGAAATAAAAGGATATTTTTGCCTCACCCTCCTCTAACCCAAGCATCTGGTTTCCCTGAGGTATCTGTAACTTGTTTCCTTTACCACATGAGACAGTTATACCTTTCCATCTAACAGCGATTGAGCGGACACAGGGTGGCCAGAACACAGACCCCAATGCCTTTCTCCTAGGGCACACCAGTTTTTCTTCATCTTATCATTTTTAAATTGTAGAAGGACAATAAGATTAATTAGAGAAAGTTGGAGAAGTTGGGAGTACAGTGTTAGAGTTTTCCCCTCTGTGGTGATAGCCTCTTTAAATATTCCCATTTATCTTTCAAATGCAACCTCCACCCTATGTGCATTTTCCCATTTGTGTCCAAGCCGTAAGAACAGATGTTCCCAGGGTCAGGTTCCGTGTGGTTCACTCCCACAAAAGTGACTGTGCCCGCTGGCTGTAACCCACAGGGGGCAGCACCAGACTGACTCACCCCTTGTGGACCATGGTTTCCCAGGAGGCCATTTGTGTGATCTTTGTGGGGAGTCATTTCTCTTTTATAATGTTTCTCTTTAGCAAGTTTGATTTTTCCTGGGTCCCTTCTTGCAACCTATGGGTTATTCTACTAACTTACAAACAAACTGTCAAAGCCATTGTACCTTCAAGGAGTATCCACATATGTCACAACAGCATAGGTAGGTTGCTGTGTCCTCTCTGAGGCGGGATATTCTGTTAAGAAAGAAAGTCAGAGTCGGGGACAGAGACAAGAACAGAGCAGAGAGACAGAAGTGGGGGCCACCTGCCTGGCAGGAAAATGTTCAGTTACAGTCTGTAACACGGTGAGTGGGGGACTGTCCATAAAAATGTGTGGTTGTAGGAAAGGGGAAACACATCATTCCAAGCAGCTTGTTTAAGAAATGTTGGGATTTTACCCCCCAAAAAATATGTTTATGTGTAAATGACCTTTTATTGGCCAAAGCGCTGCACAGAATTTTTTTTTTCTCTGAAGGACTGAAAATGTAGCAGTTTGTCCTGCCCCATCACTGTCACCAAGAACTGTCATGGAATTAAGGTCTTTAATTCTGAAAATAGACACATTTGTTCTGCTTTGAGGGTTCTTTTCTATAACTGCCTGGGTTTTACTTTTGCATTCTTATAGTAGTGAGGGAAGACAACAGTGTTTCATCCCATCATCACCTTTTTCAATTGTCCTCACTTGAATGAAGTGTACTTAGTCCATGGTGTGGCTTCTGTGTGGTGTCTGTCTCCCAGAAGTGACGAGTGAAAACTTGGAGGAGGGGAAGGGAGTACGTGGCCCACTACATTGATGAGGGCAAAGAAGAAGCCATCTCGCCAGAGATCTTCTGGAACACTAGACTCGTCACCAAGTGTGACACGGATGGTTTGTTTCTGATCCAGGTTGGGCCCCTCCTCTTTACTCAGGGACGGACACATAGCAGACAACTCCCCAGACATGGCACGGGCTTGGCTGCTCTCCCTTTGCAGAGATGTCCCTGCTGCAGTGGTATCTGTCATGACAGGAGGAGCCCTAGGAGAGATCCAGGCTCTTTTCTCATTGCTTTTCTCTCTTCTCCTCTGTAAAGCATTTTTCTAAGTTATCTTCCAAATGCTTTTCTAAGCCATAGTGCCTCTGCTGGCCCCAGGCCTCCTGGGAGCAGACTTCACCTGGTGCCTGCACGTTTCCTGCTTCTAGCGTCACCACTGGCCAGGCATCCAGGTAATTGCAGAGTGATTGCTAAGGGCAGTACAGCTGATGGGACACTCTGAACATGCCCCTTTCCTGTTGGTGCCTCCATTTCTCCCCAGTACAAGAAGAGGATAGGCAGACTTGGCCCTCCCGCCCCCGCCCCGGCAGCCCAGAGCTGCTCAGTTGGCAGAAACGCCTGCCTCATGGCTCAGCCTCAGGGCTGACCTTGATGCCAAGTTCAGGTTCCCACCGAAGTCGGCCTCAGTCCCCACCCGGGATAGGGCTGACGCCTAGCTGCCCTTGGCCCACAGAGAGGGCCAGGTGGAGCCTGCTGGGACCTGGCTGCAGTCCTCTATGTCTGGTCACACTCGCTGCTCTCTGGGCAGATTTTTTCCATGTCCTCGTGCATGACAAATGCACAACTGATGTTTCTCGTGGGGCCGGGAGTACATTTTCCATTGCTCCTGGCAGCGCATGCTGAGGTCTGTGACTTGGGCTCAGCAAGCGGAGGGGGATGCTGGCATGTGGACACCACTGCCCAGCACAAGGAAAGCGTTCTGGCCATCGTGTCCCCAGTTACTCCCTGGCCAGCAAGCAGAGTCCCAGGCCAACCTGCTCTGGGCCTCGTCCTTCACTTTCTCCCCCGCCCCTCCTGGCTACAGTGCCGCTTCCAAGGGGAAAGGGGAGATCGGAAGGTTAACGCAAACCCCTGCTCCAGTGACTCTTCTCTCGAACCTGGGGACGAGACAACCACCAGGGTGGGTGCTGGAATGGTCTGGGGCTGTAAACACCCAGGGCATGGCTTTGAATCTCTGAGATTGGGGGTAGTGACCACTAGTTTGAAAGCCCACTTGTGTGCCACAGTGAAGGACAACTGAGACCTCCACACCATCTCCTTGGCAATGCCAAGTGCTTGTTGGGTTGCAGTGTCTTCTCAGCATGTGGGGTCCAGGGCTGGTGGGATCAAATTCAGGTGTATTTGGGAAAATGCAATAACCCACTGTTTCTTCTGAGCCACAGTTGGTGTGTGTGGGGCTAAGTGCCATGTAGAGAAACCACCTATCTTCATTGCTGACTGTGTGACTGTCCATGATCCCCAGTCTGTGAGCAGACAGTTGTTTGGGCAACTCCTTCACATAGGGGTTCCTGACTTCTGGGGCAGGGGCGAATGTGAGAATGTGCATTTGTCATCTAGCGGCACATGGCTCTGACACAGGGGGTCTGAGAACCACCTTTTGGAAATCTTGACTGTGATTTTTCATTGCCTGCATTCCAGGCAAAGACGGGCATTTTTCAGAGGAATTTGAGCTGTTGGGAGGGAAATGGCTTTTCCCTCAACTGTCCTGGGGCCCAGATGTCTTTTATTGATGCCATTCTGTGATGGCTTGGTATCTGCTGAGTGAGCCTGTTCTTACCTTCTTCACAGTGGTCTTGACTCTTTTGCCCTTTTGTCTCTATACAGATGTTAGGGTCAGCTTGCCAGGTTCTTTTTTTTTTTAATCCAATAGCATCGACTTTTATTCATTCATGTTAAGTCACCTGAAATGATATCTGTTGCATTCGAATGCTCATTAATGTAAATGGATGAATAAATCCATTTCAATGGATACTCAATATCCCACATAGTTAAAAGTTAAGAGACATCTACCAGGATTTGGGTTAGAGTCACACTGACTTTCTAGATTAATTTGGGGAGTTCTCCTCTATCTTGGAGACTCAGTGGACTGTAAGTGTCTTTTGATTGAAAAGTCAAACCATCAGTCCTGCCCTCAGGAAGCTGGGTGAGTAGTCTGGTCATCAAATCATTCCCTTCACTCTGCAAAGAACCAGGCAGAGGCAGTGATTTGCCAAATGTCACTGGTCAACAACTAAATTGGACCAAAATTTTAGGTTCAGGACTGTTTTTGACTCCATCTTCCTTTTTACGAAAGTCTGTTGAGTTGAACTCATTTAAGAATCGTGACTGCCAAGGCAGTTTTATTTCCACTTACACTGGTTAGTACTTGTGGATTCCCATCTGAGCCTGAGGAGGCATTTCCCCTCTTTGTTCCTGGGCTTGGGTCTTGGATTGCAGACTTAGCCTCTGGTGCTTTGAAATTAAAATAATGTTATGTTTTGGGAAACGGAAGCCTGAGCCACGTCTGTGAGTTTGTGGCTTTCTACAATGGGCCTTGGAGAGGGACACACAGGAGCAGCCAGCGATTTGGTCTGCTGGGTACTGTCCTTGTTCCCGAGTTGGCGGTGCTCCCTGAACCATTTCAAATTTTTTCCTACCATGTCAGGGTCCCCAGGGACAGTGCTCTTTTTTTGTCTTTGCTGTCTCTCACATTCCTTCCCCAGCTCAGTTTCCATCACCTCCACTCATCCCAGAAGGGCTGTCCTTTGTTCTTGGATGAAGAGGGCCAGCTGTCCCTCCAGCCAAGTGCCACATGTGACCCCAGGGACACTTATGAGATCCCATCAGAGGGGAAACTTGATGTGTTTCGAGTGTGTGTCTATGCCAAGCTTCCATGGAGCAGCACGCAAAAAATGTGAAGACGAATTATTGCTCACGAGGAGGTAACAGCATGCAGGTCCCTCCTTGGTCCTTGGCCATATTTGGTCAGAGACAGGGTTCCTGTTGGAGTATCTTCCTGTTTCATTTTCATGGCAGCTCTCTTTATCCAAAAAGCACTCCAACTCATAGTTTTCCTAAAATCTCAAGGCCAGAGTTTGGTCTGTCCCCAGGCTGCTCTGAGGCTTCTAGAACCTTCTCTACTGGCCTGTTCTCCACCCCCCCAACCCATGTGCTCTAGAATGTGCCTATTTGCTTTCTGTGCAAACCGGTGGAATTGGTACCCACAGCACTGGGTATGATGTGTGCGTCATATCCCCACCCAGGATGGCATACTTGTGTTTTAAGATGACCTCCTGGTGATAAAACCACCACCTGAAAACCATCAAATCTTATGTCTTATTATTATGTCCCCACATTCCAGAAGGGCAGGCAGGTGTCTTTCTGTCACAATGTCATAGCCCAGTTGAGTCACCGTAATGGTGAAAATTTCACTCTTGGGGGAACGACTGGTAGAAGTGAAGTGTGTGTTTTTAGTTAGATGAGCCTTCTGACTGTGTGACAGCATCCAGGCCACTGTGGTTTACTGATAAAACTAACAGGTACACAAGGCTTGGTGCCTGTACATGCAGTATACAGAACAGGGATCCCACTTGTGTAGGTTGGGGGATCTTTGCTGCCTGAAGTTAACATATTACAGACAAGGAAACTGAATCTGAAGAGGCTGTGCCTCACCTTCCTCCTCACCCAGCCCCGCCATTTTGTCTTGTCATTGAGTCTCTACCATCGTCAGAATGACCGTGTCTCTACTGCCTACAGCCCTTCTGTGGCCTTCCATAGTCTGCAAGGTAAAATCCAGACTTTTCTTTGGTCTTTAAGGCCCCATCCATCTCTCACAGTTCTCCCCAAATTGTAACCCAACCATGTGCGCACACATACATGTCACTCCAGTTACAGTGATCTCTGGCAGGCCCCACCCCCCTCCGTGGGCTTCTGCTTCCCTGGCTCCTTTGTTGAGCCCTCCCTCACCCCTTCTTTGCCAAGGTCAGCCTTCCTTGGCTCTCAGCCTCACCTCAGAACTCCCTGGGCGTAGCCTTGGGCCACCCAACCTGTGCTCAGAGCAGTCTCTGCACTTGGTGCTGGCATGTCTTAACCATTGGCTCTGTATCCGTGAATAGGCTGTGCCCTCATCCATTGCCCACCTCAGGAGGCTGACAAGTCTGCTAAGTTCATGACCACTGCCGTCCACCATGTGACATATTCAGACGGCACTTTGTAACTAGCATTTAGCATTGTGTGCATATCTGTATGCATGCTCACGTATTTGGTATATGTATGTCTAAAAGATAAGTACTCTTGGTTAAACAAAACCACACAATGCCATTATCACACCTAAAAGTTAATACTTCCCTAACACCCTCAAATAGTCAGTCATGTTCAAATTTCCCTGGTTGTCTTTTTTTGTGTGTGTTTTATTATTTAATTCCTTTTTAAATAGTTTCAAACTAATGAAGAAAAAGTGAATTTAGTACAAGGAATTCCCTCCTCCATTTAACCAGATTGACCAAAGGTCAGCATCATAGCTCAGCACAATGAGCAAGATCAGGAAATGTGCACTGGCACAGCCCTGTCACCTCCTGTGTAGCCCTTTTGCAGAGTGTTGCACTAAGGCCCCTTTTCTGCTCCAGATCTGCCCAGGTTCACACGTCGCTTCTAGTGCTCAGAGCCCTCCTTCAGTCTGTGACAGTTCCTCAGTTCTGTGTGTTCCATGACTGTGCTGGTCAGTTATCTTGTGGGGTGTTCCTTGGTTTGGGTTTAGTATGGCTTCTACACAACCATGTAATTTCTCATCCAAACAGACACTTGGGAGTAAAAGGGTCTCAGTTCATAACTGCACAGCAGGTGCTCTGGTAGTTCGGTCACTCTGCTTAGGACTCTCTCTTTTTTTCTTTTTTATTGAGATATAATTGATATGCAACATTACATTAGTTTCAGGCGAGTAACGCAATGATTTGATATATGTATATGTTTCAAAATGGTCACCACAGTAAGTCTAGTTAACATCCATCACCTCATGCAGTTATACTTTGTTTTTCTTTGATGAGATTTACTCTATTAGGAACTTTCAAATACACAATGCAGTATTATTAACTGTATTCACCATGATCTACTTTACAGCCTAGGACTTATTTATTTTATAACTGAAAGTTTGTACCTTTTCACCCCCTTCACCTATCCCCAACCCCATCCCTCTGGCAACCACCAAGTTGTTTGTATTTGTGAGCTCAGGTTTTTGTTTTCTTCTTAGATTCCACATGTAAGTGGAATTGTACAGTATTTACTTTTCTCTGACTGACTTATTTCACTTAGCATAATATCCACGGTGTTCTGTGTCCACCCATGTTGTTGTACATGTCAAGATTCACTCTTTTTTATGGATGAGTAATATTCCATTGTGTATATGTATCACACCTTCTTTATCCAATTATCAATTGATGGATACATGGTTTGCTTCCATATCTTAGCCATTATAAATAAAGCTGCAATGAACACAGGGGCACACATATCTTTTTAAATTAGTGTTTTTGTTTCCTTTGAATAAATAGCCAAAAGTGGAATCACAGGGTCAAAAGACAGATCCATTTTTAATTTTTGAGGCTTCTCCACACTGCTCTTATAGTGGCTGCACCAGTCTGCACTCCCACCAGCAGTGCATGAGGGTTCCCCTTTCTCCACAGCCTCGCCAGCACTTGTTATTTGTTGATTTATTGATAGTAGCCATTCTGACAGATGTGAGGAGGTATCTCATTGTTGATTTTGATTTACATTTCCTTGTTGACTAATGACATTGATCATCTTCTCATGTACCTGCTGGTCATCTTCTTTGGAAACGTACCTATTCAGTTCCTCTGCCTATTTTTTAAATTTCATTGTTTGGTATTTTGCTATTGAGTTGTATGAGTTCTTTATATATTTTGGATGCTAACCACTTATCAGATGTATGATTTGCAAATAGCTCCTCCCATTTAATAGGCTGCCTCTTCATTTTGTTGATGGTTTCTTTAATATGCAGGTCCCCCTCCCTCTTTTTTTCCCTTAGTAATGAAACAACTGCTGAGTTTCCTACATTCTGTAGGTTGGTCATATTCTCGTAGTACTTTTTACTGTGTTATCCATCCCTATATTAACAGTAAATTGGCTAAACCAGATTCCAGTTGGGTTTTGGACCAGCCTCTTCACTAGCCTCTGTCCTTCTTGGCTCCAAGGAGTACTCCTGCCCCCATCAGTCTCCACAATTAGACTTCTTCTCCCTTAAAAGTTTGTTTCCTGCCTTTTACTTGGTATATCTCCACACATTGCCTTGAATTATTTTGTTTACCGTCTGTATGCTAATAATTTGAAAATCTCTGCTTTCCTTCAGCACCCCTCTTGGCTCCAGATCATTCTCCATCCCATCGTCTGAGGGATCCATTAAAATTCTATCTGACCAGGTCGCTTCCTTGTTTGACACTCTTCCCATCACCTTCAGGGTTAAAGCCAAGTTCTCTGCTCTGAATCAAGACCCTTGCTGGCCCAGCTCTACATCCCCCAGCTCCATCTGTTGTCCTTCTGTGCTCTTGGCTTTGGCCTCTGCCCTAACTGCCCTTTTCCTTCCTTTCTCCAGACAGACTGGCCCAGGAACCACATTTGCTAGGAAGCCTCCCTGGGCTACTATACAGGGTCAACTGTCCAGGTGTTTGTGCGTTTATCTCCCAGATGAGGCCTTGGATAATTGACATGTTTCATTGACACCCCACTGCCCAAAACATCACTGCACTCCGATGTTTGTGGAATAAATGTTGAAAGTGACTGGAGATTTTAGGAATTCCCCTTCTTTGCAGAGTTTAGTTAGGGCCTTATGTTGACTTCCGGGTATGAAGAATAGAACACCATCATCCACTCACCATCTCTTCTCTGAGAGGCCCAGAGTGTTACGAGAATATGGGGAAAGAGCAGATGAAATTCAACTAAGGAATTTTGAAAACTCAAGATTCTGACTTGAATTGGACCTTAAATATTGTGGGTGGTCCCTGAGCTGATACTAATTTTGGGAAGGGGAACCCTGATCAGATCTTAGTTGCAGCGCACACAGGGAGTGCACCACTGCTCGGAGGGAAGGATGGCGAAGAGATAGAAGGGCGGGAACATGAAGGACCATGTTGTGCGGGCCTCTGAAAGCAAAGCAGAGGACTTGGAACTTTTCCTGACAGGAACCCCAGCATGAGGGGCTCCAGGGAGCCTGTGTCTCAGCAGCCAGTCATGGGTAGGAACAAGGCATTGCAGAGGAAGTAGGAAGGTTGGAAGGCCGGGCAGACGGCCTTGTCACTCCTCACAAGGACAGAGTTCACTGCTCTGAAAGCCTGGACGGCAGTGCCAAGGGAGCAGTAGCGATGAGAAGCAACACGTCTAATTTCAGCCGTCTGCATGCATGTCAGACTGCAAAGGGGTGAGCTCTGTGAATGTAAGAGTCTCGCTGGCAGAGACACTTGCATTTTGCAGACAGCCCCCACTGTCCTCTCTGGTTTGCACATGACAGATGCATTAGAATTCATGGTTGAGGCTGCCTCTCTCCTCCAGGTGCAGCAATGAGAGGGAAGTTAGGGGACCATGCCTGTGGGCTCACCACCAGCAGCGTTGCCCGTTCCTGAGGCCTCCTCTCTCCCCCATTACCGCCTATATCCTTCTGGTCACCACGAGTAGGGGCCTTGGAATCCCTGCTACCTAGTCCCCACACTCAAATAGGAAATGTCCCTCTCAGCTTTAGAATGCTCCAGTGGCAGGTGGGGCATGGTCTGCTGGTTGACCTGTGACCCACCCTCTTAGAGCACCCTGCCAGCACCTGATTCCCCTCCTTCTACATGTGCCAGGTGTCACCTGACGCTGGGACATGGACCCCCACACAGCACTTCCCTTTAGGCAGAACCTTCTTTGTTCTTTCCCACTATGTAAATGGCACTTAGTTGGTGTTGAGTGAATTTGTCATCACATGAAGCTATCATTTCCAGATTCTCCTCTGCCCAACTATCCTCGCCATCAGTGTCTAAAGATGTTTGACCCAAATGAAAGAAGGCCTCACGTACCCTCCTTACCTGTCCAGGGCCATCCATCCCCTTCAGGCCTCTCAAAGTTAACACTTGACTCAGAGACTTGCATGGTCTCCTCCATGGAGAACGCCCTTTAATCCTGCCACTCCCTCCGTGCCCCCAGCACTGGCCAGGCCACATCATCTACTTCACTCCTCCTGCAACAGCGTTAGTTGTCCCTCCCTCACCCTGCCCCTCCCAGGCTCTGCTGCCCCGCTGCCCTGCTGCCCTTGCCCGCTCTTTCACTAGACAGTTTCAGCATACTTCACTGAAGACCTTTCAACCTGGTTGCTGCATTTCAGTCACAGCAACCAGAGCCAGTCACTTGAAGGACCTATGACTTATGCAAGCCACAGGGGTCAGGATAGCCCTGCCAGGCCCTCTCCAGGCACCTGCAGTGCCACAGCCTCACTGGTGCCAGGAACTTTTGGTAAAAGGGGTGGACAAGAAACCATACACACCCCAAGGTCGAGGCTTAAGAAACCTTTAAGCACATAGCATTTTTTAGTTTATCCCAGGCTCCCATTAGTCAGCAGCACTTTGGGTGCCTCCTGCTCTGGCATGTGATAGATCTGCAAATGGGTGTGTGTTGCTTGAGAGGTTGGAGAAGTGGCAGCTGTGATTCTGAGAAAATTTAAGGTCCCTCGCACTCAGCTCCAAAAGAAAGAGAAACATTCGTAAGATGATTATACAAGTTTTAAATGGGAGGATTAATGGAAATGAGAATTTAGAGTTGTGGTGATCCCATGAGAAATGGGGATAATCTCTCCCTCTGCATTCATGTCTTCCTTGCTTTGGGGAGGGGGCGGTAGAGGCTGGAGTCGGGCCTGGGGAGTGTTCTTGTTCCCCAGATTCCTCAGACCCTTCACAGTGTGGCAGCCCGTTTGCAGCTGTTGACACTCAGTCCTTGGCATCTCACCTGAAAATAAGGAGGCCTGAATGAGGATGAGGACGACCAAGTTTACACCTCCATGCACTTCAAATGTCCCAGGCTGGCCAGGCCTGCTGTCTGCTGCTTTGCAGAGGAGGGAACATGGACCCTGACAGAGGGACATGGGGCTCACCTTGTGGCCTTCTGGACAGGTGTCTCAGAGCTTCCTTTGTTCACTGCTTTTTCAGCAGCCGGGTGACTGGTGTCTGCATGGTCTGGTGTCTGGGCCAACTAGCCCCATGCAGAGTCACCTGTCCTGGGGACAGTGCATGCAGTGCCCTAGCACGGGTGCCCCCTTCTGAGGCTGCAGAGCCTGGTGCACTGGAGCGGGGGTGGTTCTGCTTGGGGGTGGCCCTTCAGAGCTGGAGTTGGGGTTCTGGCACAAAAAGGGTGTGTGATCACACTGCATTAGCTGTGTGGTCACCTGTGGGTGCATGTGCACAGTGTAGAGATATTGTTTCTCTAGGAGTGGTAGTGCAGAGTCTGAAAACAGTTTAGGGAACGGCCAGCTGTGAAGTCTGCCTTTGCCTCTGTAGGTCCAGGTCTCGCATGGACACGACCAGGGGTCAAGTGTCTGGCCAACCTTCCTGCTCCTGTGAGCAGTGGTAACCTCAGCACTACCTAGTACCCCTTAGGGTGCTCACTTTACAGTGGTAACCTCAGCACTATCAAGTATCCCGAACATGCACTGACCCTGCGTGAACTGGCCCTCCGTGCACCGACCCCTATGCCCCACTGGAGCTTACACCGCCTGAGTTTGTACTGACCGCTCTCGCAGGCTCTCTGAGCGCGCACTGAACCCAGGCGCTCTGACAAGCGTGCATTAATCCCGCCTCTCCCCGCAGGCTGTCCTACGACCCCACCCGCTACCCTCGGCTCCTGCCGGAGGCCTACTGCTTGTGCCGCGGCTGCCTGACCGGGCCGCGCGGGGAGGAGGACCTGAGCCTTCGCAGTGCGCCCGTGCTGCTGCCCACCGTGGTGCTGCGCCGCACTGCGGGATGCGCTGGTGGCCGTTCCATCTACACCGAGGAATATGTGGCGGTGCCTGTGGGCTGCACCTGCGTCCCCGCGCCCGACCGCGACGCGCCAGCCGCCTCCGGAGGGGACCGTGACGGAAAAGACCGGACCCGGCACCCAGGCCATCAAGAACGGGACAGGGACCTGCGCAGGCCTGTCCGCCCAGAAACGGGACAGTGACCCGGGCAGGCCGAGCTCGCCGGCGTCCCGCTTCTTCTAGGTGGAAGTCAGTGCACAGCAGATGGAACTGACAGGGGTTGGCCTAGTGCAGGGAAACCGAGGCTGGGACAGGACAGGTCACAGACCACCTCTGAGGCTGCAGATCCCGCCCCAGGGCCCAGCTTCTATGTGCAGGGGACACCGGGCTAGGGCAAGCAGGAGGCCACAGCCTCCATACATAGGTAGGTGGTAGCCGCTTTTCAAGACATCTTTTTATAAAAAGAATATATACCTACTTGTTTTCTATAGGGGCAGAAACTATTCTTATATTAGCAATTTTGAATATGAATATAGATTTTTTTTTTACCTGACACAGAAACGTTTTATAAACCTTATTTTTATTTCTTCTGCTAGGTTTCAGAAGCACAGTTGAAATCCTCAGATAAACTCTTTTGGGTGGGTACCTGAGTCTCTGAAGCCAGCCTGTCTCCAACTGCCAGCATAACCAGGTGGACAGGGCTGAACCTGACATGCCCGTCTATCTGGTGACAATCTCCAGAGGCTGCTAGAGGAATAAAAGGGAAGTGTAATAGGCTCTGGTCACCCCACAGACACCCCAGAAATCCTAAACTTGGGTTTATTCATGAGTGTATCCAGAGCTGGTTTACTCAGGACATTTCTTTTCACTTTTCAAAATCAGTGGGGCCAATTTGTGGGAAAGAGGCGGTGAGATAAGGCAACATGTGGAAGGAGACATCTTTGCTGGCTCTCAAAAGGAACCTAACTCTTGGCTGTTTTAAGGGCTTCTGGAACTAGCAACATAGGAGGGGTAAGTGGGCCAAATTAACAATTTCTAAAACATGGTATTGAGACTCCTTGTCTACATATTGCAATGTGAGCCAAATCCTTACTCTTAAGTTGGAAGTCTGTCTCTGAACACAATGATTTGTAAAAGTGACAAGTTCTTTTTAAATCATTAAAACAAGTGTCGGTGAAGGCATGTTGTTTGCATGTATTTCTCAGGTGGGTTCGACTGAGTTTTAGAGGAAACAATGTTTATCTTAATTTTATGGTGGAAGTTTATGATTTGATTTGGTCTTAGATCAAGTATACAAGTCAAGTCAATACCGTAGCTCTTCTGTGACTCCCCCGGCAAGCCAAGAAGGGTGCCCCCCCTTTTTTTTACGTGTTTTACTCCCAAGCCGCCACAGAAATAAAACAGCCCTGGCTGCCTGAGTATTCCTCAACCTTCTTGATCTGGACACAAGGTTCATTGAGAGGACTTTCAACTTTTACACTCTGCTGAACAAAATCTGGATTTTCCAAGTACCTGTGGCTAGTTCCATATAGTTCGGGAAATCTTTTCAAAAGGTAGCCCAAGTGATGGTGTATTTAAAATATGTTGCCCAGAAACAGAAGGTTCAGAGCAACCTTTTGTTGCCAATTCAGAACAAAAACAAAAAAAAACCTTTAGATTAAAAAGAAAAATTGTCTTTCAAACTGATGATTTTGGTGGTAGTTTCAACCATCACCACTGTTGTGCATCATCTTCCAGCCACTCCTCAGATACAGTGAAAACAAGAATGGGTAAGGAGAGTGACCTACCTGCATTGTTAGTTTACTTAGTTTGTTCAAAGTTAGCACATTCCCAATGGAAGAAACTGGCTTTCCATTTTAAGGTCTACAAAGGCAGCCTTCCTTTTTACTTTTTCTCTAAATGACACATCCATCTACCTATTTATTGAGCACTTGCCTTGCTCTAGGTACTGAGCTCCTGGAGCCAGCTTTGCACCATCACAGCATCAGCTGAAAAGTGCAAACTGTGCTGGCTGTTAGCGCACTAGTTATGCTCAGGCCACTGCTCACCTTATGTGTTGCCCAGGAATCAGACCTATTTTGCTCACCTATAAAATGAGGTGGTGCCATCCACCTCACAGGCATCACGAGGGCTGACCAGTATTGTGAAGAGCATGGCAGTGCCCACCCACACACAGTAGGTGCCCAAACACACTTGCTTCAGTGACTCATGAGCTACATTGTGAATACCCAGCTTCTTTCTTCATATTCTCTTTATATTACTTCAAAGTACCTGTTTGGGGCGGCGGGGGGCGGTTCTTTTTTGGTATAAAAGTTAAGTTTAAAATGAAATCTATCCCCTAGGCAGAAGCAGTTAGAATACAGTCAAACCTTGGTTCTCAAACAACTCCATTCTCTGCCAAATTGCTCACAGAAAAAAAAAAGTCTCAGTTGTCTAACAAAACTTTGGGTCTCGATTCTCTACCCTGCAAGCCTTTCATGTTGATACCTGTATGATCAGTCATGCATCTCTCACGCAACAGATTGTTTTTGAACAAATCACTTCTCAGTTTTCTAGAACAAATTAAGTTCATGAACTGAGGTTCCACTGTATGTTGAAACTAGAGAACAGTGATCCAGTATGGGGAGCTACTGCTTCAATGAATTTATTGAACAGAATTTTGTTCACGTTAAAACTGACATTTTATTTTGGAGGGGAGGCATTACTATTGTGTTTTACCCAACAAATAGGAAAATACAGTGCCTAGAGAATTATGCCACCAAAATTCAAGGATCTTTCCCCCTGGTCCCAATAAAACTGTTAACACAGCTGCATCTTGTTGATCCAGGCAGGCAGCTGGGCGCCCTAAAATCTAGCAGCACTAGATTGTAAATTTCATAGCTTCTTCCCACTCCACTCAAGAAGTGCCACCATGTCTTGTTTCCTTCAAGTAATTCTACTTTGAGAGTTCCATGGCGGTGTTCAGAATGGAGGTACCTTACTGGTTAATGAAGACTTATTTCTATTGTATGCTTGTTTTGTAAAAATGTAATCATTTGGGAACAGCCTTCAAAAGACACTGGTGCCTGCCCACATTTCTGCATTCAGGGGCCAATGACCCAAACTTATGGTTGGACTTCATCTCTTCTGTCAAGGCGAAGGGGAAAAAAATCAGTTTTAGTAAGTGGTTCCCGCTCTGACTGGCAAAGGAAAGGAACCAGCATGGGATTCTCATTCACTTCACCATGCATTTCATTTGTTTTTGCTGTCCACCCCAACCCAAACACACGGAAACCTCTGAATTGCCAGAAAAACTGCCAATTTTAATCTCTTCTCTTTCTACTCACATTATGGTTGTCCTGGTGCAAACCTTTGATTTGGGAAGGACTTACAAAATCCTCTTTGGTTTCTGCAGTTCTGTGGTTAAAATGTTAAGAGTTTATTCCTGAGAATACCCTGTGCTCAGAACGGCCTACCAGAGAGCATCACCCAGCCTTCCTCGCAAGCTGGTGGCCATGTTCACCCTGCCTGCCAAGAGCGAGACAGACAGACAGACACAGAATACACCCAGGCCTAGGTCAAGCTTTTCAGGTTGCGGGGATATAGCTACAGATCATTCATGAAATCCAGAAGCCAATCAGAAATGAACATGGGCTTGTTAAAACTAGAATCACGAAGGGTACAAAACAAAAAAACATATTGGCTGCTTGCTAAACAAAAATGTAATTACATTTTTATTTGAGTTAAGCTTTGCCCCTTCCTGCCTCCACCCCATGAAGAAATAACATTTCTTTCATCTTAAATGCAAGCTTTATGGAACTAAAATTCTGTTATTTCTAGGCTGCTACTCACCCACAATTCCTAAATTACACATTGCATTTCTATACATTATTTGTTATAGAATGTGTTACCTCCCTAGGTAACTTTTAGCAAACTGCTTCTTAAGGAAATAATATGGTAGGGGTTATTTTTTAAAAGAACAAACATGTATTGAACACTGAAAGTCCCAGGTACACTGATAAAAATAGAAATGTCTCATAAAAAAAATACTGAGTGATCTTTTAAGTAGATTTTAAATTATCCAAAAATGTGATAACTGCCGTTTGAGAAGCGAGCTCAGGCAGGCCCACCTTCTCTGGGCACTGGCTCCCGTGTGGCTGGCTCTCCGGGGCACACTGTGCTTGGCTGCAGTGAAAGCAATCCCCATCTCTGATTTTCACCCTCCAAGGTTTGCTTCTTACTGCCCCCATGTCCATGGCAGGTCAGCTGCAGCTGGGCTCCACTTGGGAACCTGCCTATAGCCCAAACTGCTTCTCTGTAATATCACTAGTCACAGTGTTAGAGGGAAAACAAGTTTCTAATTGGAAGTGACACATGTCACTTCCTTCATGTGTAGTTAGCCAAAGCAAGTCACATGAGATGGGGAAGTATAATCTTTTCCCAAAGTTATTTTTTAAATTTTTATTTTGAAATTATTGTATATTCACAGAAAATTGCAAAAATAGTAGAGAGGTCTTGTGCGTCCTTCACCCAATCTCCCCCAATGATAACATCTTATGTAACAGCAGCCTCCAGACCAGCAATGGACATGGGCACTGCCTGAGACCTCACTCAGGTTAGCAGCTATGTGTGCACACATTTGTATGTATGTTTAACTGTGTAATGCTGTCACATGTGTACACTTGTGTCACCACTGCACAATCAAGGTTCAGAATAGGCCCCGTACAATAGAGACCCACCCACCCCACCCTAGCCTCTGCCAACCACTGACCTGTTCTCCACTACAGAGCATTCCTGCATGAATGGCAATGCAATGGGACTTTTGGGGCTGGCTTCTTCACTCCCCACAACACCCTTGACAATGCCTTTCAAACCCATCCAAGTTGCAGGTATCAACAATTCATTCATTTGTGTTGCTGAGGAGTATTCTGTGCTGTGGATGTAGGGGGAATGCTTTCTGAATAACTGAGACTGGACCTCTGCTCACATCCTGTTTTCTTCAGTGTTAGGTGTGCAGATAGCACTTTTGTTTTCTCAGGTAGCCTGGAACGTTAGCTGTGGCCCTAGGTAGGATGCTGGGTTGAGCCAGGTAGAGGTCACCTGGGCTGTGTCCCTATCCTCCCTCCAAGAACAGGGAGAGGAGGAAAAATCCAGGAGGCTCTCAGACACTGGTTCTTGAGGAAAGTCTTGTCTCCTTGAGGGGTTGGGGTAGAGGAGGGGCTCCTCATGAGTCCTGCAGTCATCATGGAGAGCTGCAAGAAGAATCAGTCCATGCACAGAGTCAGAATGAGCCCATGTAGAGCTCAAGGTGGAGGCCAAAGTTCTGTCCAGTTTGGGTATTAGCCAAGCCACTCAGCTGTTTGCAGTTCTGTTTTCACCTGTGTTAAGTGAGAAGAATAGCTTAGATGGGTTCAAAGATTTCTTCCAACTACAATTCCACAGATTCAAGTTGGAAAAAATCCTGAAATCCATGATGCCCTGAGTAAGGAACACCCAGTGAGGCGCTATGTCCTCATTTGGGAAGCCAGGGAAAGCCCAGTGTGGGGGAGGGGAAGAGGGCACAGCTTCATAATCTACTGAGAAAAAATAAAGAGGGGAATATGACACAGGGTCCTTTCCTGCATTTACACATTATGATCCAGCCCGGAGTCATAATTTGCGTAGCAGCAAAACTCATTGGCCAAGCTCCGGGTATGCTCTGGAGTAAACCTGCACATCTTCACTCCAAGAAGTCTCATCGCTTCTTTCTCCATAATAGCACCTGAAGAGAACAAAGCAGGTGAACCCGAAGATGAATACAAGCATGCAGCCTATATTCAGGTGAGAAAATACCACTCAGAAAATGAGGCTGGAGGTCAGTCCTCCAGATTCCCTTTTATTTTCTCCAACATTTTTGCAAATGACTTACTTTCTTCCTTTTCTTTCTTAATAGTTCTCCTGTCTCTGCAAAGCTGAGACAGTTAAAGTTCTAGAAATAGATTATATCCCACTAAGTAACATAAGAAAAGCAAAAATAATTATTAAAAACTGGTATTTTCCACTTTGGTCACAAACCCCCTTTTCAGTAACATCCACTCAGGGTCTAATTGTAAGTGACACGTGTCACTTTCTTCATGTGTAGTTAGCCAAAGCAAGTCACATGAGATGGGGAAGGACAACCTTTTCCCTGAGAAGTTATTTTCTTGCAAACTTAACAGGAATACATTCACAGCAGCCTTTGGCTAACCAACCCGTTTCTCCCTCAGCCCTGTCCTCACCCCAGTGCCTGTCTTGCACAGCCCATTGCTGTGGACTTTGTCCCAGATGCTGCTAAGCACCCATCCCTCAATGCCCGTGGCAGCAAGTGCTGTACACACAGAAACCCAGGACTCACCCTGGATTCTACCCGTTCTCAGTTTCCACATGCAAAGCACAGCACATTCTTTCAGCTTCATCTCCAAGTATATCTTTCCTCTACCCCTACCTTCCTGTTCTACCACCCAACTTTGTCCAGAGTACTGTCTCAGCTGAATGCTATGTCCACTCACCCAATGAATCCCTGTTGGTACAAAGTTAGAGTGATCTTCCTTAAACAAATTGGATACTGTCTTTCGGGGCTGGATGCTTTAAAAGAAAATTCCAACCCTGACTGGCATCTGTATGTGTGGGGACCCTCTTACCCCAGCACCTGGATCCTTAGGACCTTCCCTTGAGGTCACTGCTGCAGTGCTGCTTGGCCCAGAGAACTACCCGATCTGCAGTACAGCCCCCGACTCTGTGCCACCTCGCCTTTCTGATTCTTTCCTATACTTATCACAATTAGGAACTCAATTTTTCCATCTGTTGTATTCACGTTTAACCTATCCCCTAAAACTGAACATATACTCCATGAGGTCAGGCACCTGCCTGTCTGCTGGAAAGGCTAGTCACAGCCAATTAATAAGTAAATATTATTTGTGTGAACAAGGTCACCTAGACTGTGTCCCCATCCTCCCTCCAAGAACGGGGAGAGGAGGAAAAATCCAGGAGGCTCTCAGACATGGTTCCTGAGGAAAGTTTTGTCTCCTTGAGGGGCTGAGGTAGAGGAGGGGCTCCTCAGGAGTCCTGCAGCCCTCCTAGAGTGCTGCAAGACGATGAGGCGTGTTCTTAGACTAAGTACAGCTCAACAATCAGAACAGCTCCAATGCTCAGCCCGGGTGCTCTGGGGAGAAACATGGCCACGGGGCTCACCCACAAGTGTGGGTGCAGGAACAGGGGACTGCACCTCAGGGCCTGGGCACTAGAGTGCCCAGACTAGAGAGGTAGTTACCATTTTACTGCTAGGTCAAATTTCAGTACATCCACCTTAAGAAAGCACATTCAGCCCTGGCTGGTGTGGCCCCGTGGACTGAGCACCAGCCTGAGAACCAAAGGGTCACCAGTTCGATTCCCAGTCAGGACACATGCTTGGGTTGCAGGCCAGGTCCCCGGTGGGGGGGTGCACAAGAGGCAACCACACACTGATGTTTCTCTCCCTCTCTCTCTCCCTTCCCCTCTCTAAAAATAAAAAAAATCTTTAATTAAAAAAAGAAAGAAAGCAAGCACATTCGTTGTATCTCAATGGCCCCAGAAAGAACACTGTGCTGCTGTAATAAACTTGACCTGATGCCTAGCTTGTAAACTCAGGCAATCCATGTTAACTCCACAGAGTCCACTTCTCTCTCAATGTGACCCCACCCCAGGTGTGGGAGGCACTCAGTCCTCACAGCCCAGAGAGACAGGCAGCATTACCAGCTACATTTTTAGAGATGAGGAAACAGGGGCAGAGAGAGGTTACAAAATCGGGTCAGGGTCAGAGAGTAAATGGTGGATTCACGATCTAAGTTCTAAGATCTCTTCCAACTCTTGACACCTGAGGATATCACCTACCTGTACACAACAGAATCTTGCCCCGAGTTAGGTACTTGACAGTTTCTGAGGTTTTTCTGAGACATTCCTCAGAAAGATAGGGGGGGTCCACTATGACAATGTCAAAACTATGAGCAGCGATCTTTTCAGGGAAGTCCAGTGGATTATTGTAATCATAGAAGACAAACTCCTCTCCATAAATGGCAAATCTTCTGTCATATTCAAAGATGTACACATCCAGGTCTTCTCTGTGCATCTCTCTCAGTTTCTGGTACACACTGGGGGTGCTCACACAGGCTATCCTGGAAAACAATGAGCAAGTGCATCAAGAGCTGTGGTGGACAGATGCCCCCATCAGACAACAGCATCACTGAAAACAGAGGTCCCTGCGCTCAGACCTCCCGAAAGAAAGTAACAGTGCAACTAACATGACAGCAGTAAATTCTCAGAGAAAACATAACTGCCTCACTTTTAAAAGAATCTGGTATTTAAAAATCTGCAAGTCATAATAGTAAGGTATGAAAAAGATAAATGTGCTTTTCATAGTAAAAAATTAAGACATAAGGACTCTATAAGGACAAAATTAGGTAGCCCAACCCTAAATTTATCTATTATTTTCATGGTCCTTTAACATTGATAACATTTATTTTAAATACTTTTAGTCTCAAATGAATTATTTTCAAGTTACTTTGTAACATGTATAATCTTGAAAGAAAAACCTCAAATAACTGCTTTAGTAACTCCAGTTTTCGAAAAAAGGTACATTAAAGTTAGGTCTCAGTGAAGAAAAGCTACTTTAAATTTCAGCTGCTTATTTGTACAAGGAAATTACCAGCAGCCTGCAGTTTATGAATCAATAGTGTTCCAATAGTTAACTTTTAAAACCAACTTCTAAAAAAGCTAGTAGTAACAAACAATGAACTATTGAATTGATTGTGGTCCATCTATTAAAAAGGATACTATACTATATAGCCATCACACCCCAATGCACTCCAGGAACATAAAGAGCAAAAAGCCACTTTCATGGGTATAAGAATATCCATTCAGAAGCACCAGATCCAGAGACCACAGCTGCCTCATGGGAGAACTGGAGGCCTGGAAATAATGAGAAAGGAAACTGACTCCCCCCCCCCCCCCCCCCCCGCCCCGCCAAATCCCCTGTATATAACTTTTAGATTTTTATCATGCATATGTATCATTTAAAAAAAGTATTTTGTTATGTAAATTACATTTTATTGTCATGCTATTACAGTTGTCTCAATTTCTCCCCATTTGCTCCCCTTTACCCAGCCCCAACCCACTCCCTCTGGCAACCCCCACGCCATTGTCCCCGTCCATGGATCATGCATGTATGTTCTTTGGCTACTCGATTCCCTATGCTGTATCTACACCTCCATGACTATTCTGTACTTTCTAATGCCTTCACCTTTTTCACCCATCTCCCTGAGCCCCCTCCCATCTGGCAATCATCAAAATGTTCTCTGTATTTATGATTGTTTCTCTTCTGCTTATTTTTTTAGAATCAATTGTTGATATATATTTACCATCATTTTATTGTTCATATTTTTGATATTATTATTATTATTATTAAAGAAAACCCTTTAACATTTCATATATTACTGGTTTGGTGATGATGAACTCTTTTAGCATTCTCTTCTCTGGGAAGCTCTTTATCTGCCCTTTTATTCTAAATGATAGCTTTGCTGGATAGAATAATCTTGGTTGTAGGTCCTTGCTTTTCATCACTTTGAATATTTCTTCCCAATCCCATCTAGCCTGCAAAGTGTCTTTTGAGAAATCAGCTGAAAGTCTAATGAGAGCTCCCTGTAGCTACCTGCTTTTCTCTTGCTGCTTTCAAAATTCTCTTTGTCGTTAACCTTTACCATTTTAATTACGATGTGTCTTGGTATGGGCCTCTAGGGGTTCATCTTGTTCGGGACTCTGTGTGCTTCCTGGGCTTGTATGTCCATTTCCTCCACCAAGTTATTCTGTCATTTTTTTCAAACAGGTTTCCAATTTCTTGCTCTCTCTCTTTCCTTTCTGGCACCCCTATGGTGCGAATGTTGGTATGCCTGAAGTTGTCCCAGAGGCTCCTTACACTATCCTCATTTTTTTACATTTTTTTCTCTTCTTTGTGTTCTAATTGGATGTTTTATGCCTCCTTATATTCTAAATCACTGATTTGATTCTCAGATTCAACTACTCTACTGTTGATTCCCTGTAAATTGTTGAATTCAGTCGGTGCACCCTTCATTTCCGAATGGTTCCTTTTTATGGTTTCTATGACCTTTATTATGCTCTTGAAGTTCTAAGTTCACTGAGCATCCTTATAATCAGTGTTGTGAATTATGCATCTAGCAGATGCTTGTCTCCATTTTGTTCAGTTTTTTCCTGGAGTTTTGTTTTGTTCTTTCATTTGGGCCATGTTCCTTTGTCTCCTCGTTCTGGCAGCCTCCCTGTGTTTGTTTCTGTATGTTAGGTAGATTTGCTATGACTCCCTGGCTTTGAAGAGTGGCCTAATGTAGTAGATGTCCGGTAGGGTCCAGTGGCACAGCCTCCCCTATCACCCAAACTGGGTACTTGAGGTACACCCACTGTGTTGTCTGTGTACACCCTCCTCTTGAAGTTGAGGCTTGACTGCTGTTGGCAGGTCAATGGAAGGGATTTACCCAGTTTGATCAGCTGCAAAGATTGGCTGTGACCACTGACCACCAACCTCAGACTACAATGGAGGATTGGCTGTGGAGCGGCCAATTCCACAGAGCAAGACTGACTTCAGCTGAGCTCTGGTGCCTACTGAGTCCGCCCCTTGAGTGTGTCGCCTGTGGAGGTGGTTGGGTGGTGGTGCTCCAACATGATCTGTAGCTGTCCATTGGGTAAGCAGGCTCTGGGGCCTCCTGCGTGGTGCAGGCAAGAATGCAAGCCATCACCTGCATTCTGTCTGAGGCCATCAGCATGAGCTACAAAGCAATCTGCAGTTAGCGCTACTTATATTATGTTTGGAGGTGCCCAAGCAAGTCCAAACTATGAACGAGCAACTCCTGCTAGTGCTGGCCTGGTGCCACTGAGCCATAGGCACAAAGCACGCTGAGGTAAGATGCTGCTTCTTTGTAAGAATTTAGAGAAATCTAAAGCCTGAGCTGAGGCAAGCAACTGAAAAGGAAAAACCACTGGAAACAGCCTGGGTGGAAGCTCAGGGAATCACCAGAGTAGGGCAAACAGTGTAAACCATATATATGGAGTCTCAGACATGGCACCTGCCTGCCTGCTCCACTAGGGGAAGGCTCAGAAAAGAAACAATGGCCTCTGTTAGCACTTCTGTTCAGAGAAAGCTGCTCCATGGCTCTCACCGTAATGCCAGACACTTCAGTTCCTTCCTGTATGCCTCTAGTGCCTTTCAGTCTGCTGCTCCCATGCTGGAGCTCAGAGGGAGTTTGAGTAAATCTGTGCATGGCCCTTTAAGAGAAACTGCCTAGGTCTCTAGCAGTTGTCTTCCACAGCCTCAATTCTCACTGGTTTTTACAGCCAGAAGTTATAGGGACTTATCTTCCTGGCACTGAAACCCTGGCCTGGGGGAGCTGGGAATCCTCACTCTCAAAATATCACTCCTAATTTTTATCTGCCACACGTGGCTATGGAACCAGCCCATTCTGCGTCTCTGCCCCTCCTATCAGCCTGATGTGCTTTCTTCTTTAATTCTGTAGTTGCAGGACTTCATTCAGCTCTATTTCTCATGGTTCTGAATAATGGTTGTTCTGCACTTTAGTTGTAATTTTGATGTGGTTGTGTGAGGAGGCAATCCAAGCTTACCCGCACAGCCATCTTGCCTCCAAAAAAATACTTCTTTTAAAAATTAATAATTAGCCCCTTACAACGTAACAGGTGCACTGAGGAAAAAAAAAAAATATGGCTCCAACGAAAGAACAGATCAAAACTCCAGAAAAAGAACTAAGTGATGAGGAGATAGATAACCTATCTGATGCAGACTTCAAACCACTGGTAAACAGGATGCTCACAGAAATGATTGAGCTCAGTTAAAAAATTAAGGAAGAAATGAAGGCTATATAAAGTGAAATAAAGGAAAATATACAGGGAACCAACAGTGAAGGGAAGGAAACTGGGACTCAGATAAACGATTTGGAACAAAAGGAAGAAATAAACATCCAACGGGAACAGAATGAAGAAACAAGAATTCAAAAAATTGAGGAGAGACTTAGGAACTTCTGGGACAACTTTAAATGCTCCAACATCCAAAACACAGGGGTGCCAAAGGGAAAGAAGAGCAAGAAATTGAAAAATTATTTGAAAAAATAATGAAGGAGAACATCCCCAGTCTGGCAAAGGAAATAGACTTCTAGGAAGTTCAAGAAGTGCAGAGAGTACCAAAGAAATTGGACCCAAAAGGGAACACACTATGACACATAATTATATTACCTAAGATTAAAGATAAGGAGAGAATCTTAAAAGCAGCAAGAAGAAAAGACAGAGTTACCTACAAAGGCATTCCCATAAGACTATCAGCTGATTCCTCAAAAGAAACCTAACAGGCAAGAAGGGGCTGGAAAGAAGGATTCGAAGTCATGAAAGGCAAGGACCTACATCCAAGATGACTCTATCCAGCAAAGCTATCATTTAGAATTAAGGGCAGATAAAGTGCTTCCCAAAGATGTTAAAGTTGAAGGAGTTCATCATCACCTTATTACATGAAAAGTTAAAGGGATTTATCTAAGAAATAGAAGAATATCAAAAACTATGAACAGTAAAACAACAACTCACAGCTATCAACAACTGACCATAAAAAACAAAAACTAAGGAAACAACTAGAACAGGAACAGAATCACAGAAATGGAGGTCAAATGGAGGGTTATCAGTTGGAAGCAGGAGGGAGAGAATGTGGGGAAAGGTACAGGGAATAAGCAGCATAAATGGTAGGCACAAAATAGACGGGGGGGTGTTAAGAACCGTATAGTAAATGAAGAAGCCAAAGAACTTATGTGTACAATCCATGGACATGAACTAAGGGGCAGGGGAAATGCTGGAGGGTTGGAGGTTACAGGGAGGAGGGGGAGAAAGGGGGGGAAAGAAATTGGGACAACTGTAATAGAATAATGAATAAAATATACTTTAAAATAAATAAAAATTAATAATTAAACCCAGCTTTAAACCTATGAGATGCATTTTTGAACACATGCAGGTTAGGCCTCCAGGCTGGCTAGACAGGCTGCTTGGCCCAAATACACTTGAAGTGTCTAACAGCCTGGTGATAACACACATGCTTCCACGGAAAACATGCATGTTCCAGTCTGGATGGCAAGGGCAAGAAGAACTGCTGTCAGAGTTCAGTGGGCTGGGGGAAGCGGGGGGCAAGGGTGTAGAGCCACCATGTCTTCACTGTCCTGAGATAACAAGCAGCAAACAGACACACAATAAGCTATTGCCTGAGAAAGAGGTGAAATATAGGCATTTTCAGACAAAATAAATCTGAGCTTGTTGCTGAGAGAATGTCTCTAAAGTATTCTGAAGGATGTACACAGGCATCAGGAAAGTATATGAGATGCAACAAGGAGGGAGCAGGTGTGGTGAACCCAGCAGGAGAGTGGAGTCTGTCATGGAGCAGTGGGGTTGGAGAGCAGTTCACCCCTAACTCACCTTGAGCAAGTGACTAAATCTCTTGGGCCTTATCTTCTGTCTTTAAAGAATGAAATGTTAACTACCTCACAAAGGTGTGAAAACAAGGTGGCCCTCGTAAAGTGCTGACACAGAATACAGGGGGACAGAGCAGGCAGTGAGTATTTAACAGACACTCCTACTTTTACTCATCTAAGATTATGGCACAGTTCCTGAAAATACGGAAGATGTCTGTCAGAAAAAATAAAAGGTTGCATCCAAAGCCCTTATATTAATGGGAAAAAACATAAAACATATGTAAAAACTCTGTCATTACAAAAAACTTAATAAACAACTACATATAATTTAAAAAGTAAAGAACAGACAAAAATAAAACTTGGGACTTCCAGTTACGGATGGTAGGTGGGACACATTTGTGTTGATTTGTGCCGTCATGATGGCCCACTCAATACAATACAAGTAAAATTCTGTTTCAATGTTGAAGCCTACACCTGTGAGAAAGAGACTATGAGGACACAAATGAAACCCACTTAGGAAGCTGGAAAGCAATGCAGGGTGGTAACTGGCTTGGGAGGCCCAAGACACCAAATCTCAGTAGCCAGGAAAGCTGGGAAGCAACCTGGTCTCCGTCACTGCACCCCAAAGGCTCAGGATGCTGCTGCCCAGTTAACTCAAGAAGTGGGCTGAAGGTCCATGTAAGAAGACAGTACTTCCCAGGCCTCTCCTCCCTCTCCCAGGCCCCCAGGTGTCCACCCTACATGACCGGAGGAAAACTGGAGGGACTGTCTCTGGCTTGGGGGACAATGAGGGGGTGCCGGCACAACTAGTGATGCAGTACTGTGTGGCAATGACAACAATTAAGTTAAACCTACTAGATGCTGGGACCTACAGTCCTCTCAGCTATGTGCCCCACCCCTTGCCCCCAGGATGATGTCACAACACACATAACTTTCAGGGAGGAATTAGAAGACTCTTTCTAGAGCTCTGACCAGCCCAAGATGAAATACCCAGAGAGAGTGAAACTGGGGGTTACCTAGGAAATAGCCTATCCAGGTCATCAGACTGCAAAGATCAAGTAGATAAGGTCTGCCATGTGTTAAGAGCTTTCAAACCTTAATGTGAACAGACAGAGAAGGTCAATAGACATTCAGGAAAAGCACCTAATATTAGAAACCAAAATAAACAAACAAACAAACAAACAAACAGAAAAGGCATCCTGGGGTAAACAGAAGAAAACTTTTTAAAAAATATACTGGAGTTAATATCCTCAGAAGGATGAACAAGATACAGTAGTAAAGAAATATTCAGTGACTCTGAAAGAGAGCTGTAGGTTACTACATATATGATACCAGAACTGGTGAACCCAGCAGAAAGTTTAGAAATAAAGTTGAGGACTTTTCCCAGAGAGTAAGGTGAAAAAGACAATAGATGGGAAAAAAAGACAGAAGAAAAGTAGATCTAACACTGAAATACTAACAGGAGTTCCAGAAAGAGAAACAGGAAAAAGGAGAAAATCAAAGAAATAACTTTAAGACAGTTCTTCCAAACTGGAGGAAATTAGAAAGAAAGGGCCCCTTCCCTCCAGCACAAGAAGGGAACGCTCTACACCAGGACACATCAAATACTGGGGATTAAGAGAAAATCCTAAATGTGTACTGAGCAAGGATGGGAGAATACAGATTTCCTAAAAGAACTCAGAGCAGCATGGGATTTCTCAATAGTACCTATGAATACTTGGAGGCAGTGAAACAATGTCCTCAAAATCCAAATTACACACGAGCAAAACTGTTACAATCCAGAGTAGGGGAGAATAAAGGTATTTTTAGACAAGGCTTTAAAAATTTGCCTCCCACATCTCTTTTCTGTGGAAACTATTAAAGGATGGACCCAACCCAAACAAGGCTGCAAGCTGAGAACTGCGGTACAGGAACCTGGGAATCCAGAATAAAAGGAAAAAGGATCCTCAGCATGATGGTGAAGGGAGATGCCAAGATAAGAGCTAGAAATCAAAGAGTCCAGCTTGGAACAGGTGGTAAAGCCCTGGGGTAATTTTTTTTCAAGGAGTTAAATTACTTTTGCATTTATAGATAGGAGATTTATACAACTAGGGGAGAATTTGAGGGTTAATAAGTGATATGGACATAGAAACACATACAAAATAGGAGACATTTCCTTCAGAAAAAAAATGAAAAATTTTACAGTACAAAAAAAGTAAAAGCCTCAGCTGTAAAGAACACTTATGTTTTCATAACTACATTAACCTCATTTTGGCCCAAATCAAGGAAAAACTACTGGGAGCATAGACAGAAAGCATGAACGTTTGTGGAAGTGGTGAAGTCTGAAAGAGATAAAGCCTAATTTTCTGTGGTAAGAAGTCAGGAACCAATGTCACAAATGATAAATCCAGAAGGGCCAACATAAGTATATTATTTAAAAACATGGTTGTACCATTATTATATGAGATGTTAAAGGGACTTATTTAAGAAAAAGAAGATCAAAACTAAGAAGAATACGCCCTGGCTGGTGTGGCTCAGTGGACTGAGCACCGGCATGCAACCAAACAGTCGCAGGCTCAACACCTAGCAGGGCAAATGCCTGGGTTGTGGGCCAGGGCCCCAGTAGCGGGTGCTCAAGAGGCAACCACACATTGACGTTTCTCTCCCTCTCTTTCTCCCTCCCTTCCCCTCTGTAAAAATAAATAAAATATTTTTTTAAATAAACTAAAAACAATAAAATGGCAAAAAATACTTACCTATCAACAACTGAGTCTAAAAAACAAACTAAGTAAACAAGAAGAACAGAGACGGAATCATGGATACGGGGAACATTTTGATGGTTGCCAGATGGGAGGTGTGTGTAGGGGAATGGATGAAGAGAAGAGGGGATTAAGAAGTACAAATAGGTAGTTACAGAATAGCTATGGGAATGAAAAGTACAGCATAGGAAATGGAGTAACCAAAGAACTTATACGCATGACCCATGGACATGAACAGTGGTGTAATTAACAAATGTAATTAAAAATAAAAAAATATGGTTGGAAATACCAAAGAATCTATAGAAGGGAGCTGAAAAGAGGAGGAGGTGGGCAAGGGGGAAAAATTAGAAATGGAGATTTTTTTTTTAACAAGACTTTAGGACCATTTGACTTTTAATTACATGTATTTAAAGTTTTGATAAAAAAAAAGTTTAAAAAAGAAAACCTACATTCTTAAAACTTCAAAAAGTCAAGTATTAGGGGTATAAAAGTAAGAAGCAGGTTAACAAATTTTTAAAAAAGGACACAGGAGGTATGGGGTATAAGGGGATTAAATGGTAATGGAAAAACTATGATAAAGATTAAACTAAAAAATAAAAATAAATTTAAAAATTTTTTTAAAAGGACAGAGATAAGATATTTTACAATGAATACAATTCTGGGTATCTCCAAACTTGTCATTGCTGCATTTTTTATTCCTCATACCATGAACTACAAATTATGCAGATTATGATTCAGACTTGTTACAAAGCATTTCTCATCTAAGAAGGAGAGTTAAAATATTCAGATTAAAACAAAAAAACAAAATTTGATTCTCACCTTCCACCTTCCCCAGCAGCTGCAATCACTTCCTTAGCAAGCCTCAAAGCAGTTTCCTGACTGTACCAAAACTGGCTCAATTGCTGTAACAGAGGGATGAGTTGAAATCACTTAAGAATTAATATAAATTTTTTTCCTTCAATTTAAACCTGTGCATATATTTAAATTTTTTCCTTTTTTTCTCTATAAAACCGATTTCAAGGAAATTATTTTTTTTACTTTACTTTTATTCTTTACACTACTACAGATGTCCCCATTTTCACCCCCTTTGCTCACCGCCCCACTGCCCTCAGCAGCCCCTTTCCTCTGGCCATCACTGTTGTCTGTGCCTGTGCTTTATGCATATATAGCTCTTTGGCTAATCCAGTCCCCTCTCCCGCCTCCCCCCACCCCCCACCCCCCAACAGCTGTCAGTCTGCTTCATTAATAGAAGGCTGGGGATCCAAGATGGTGGGTGGGTAGGTGGAAATTACACTCAAGTTTTCCCAGAACCATAGTGGAATTAGTACTAAATTACAGAACAATCAACTGAATAATAAACTTAAGACTACCTGAAGAGAAGTTTTATAACCAAGGATTTATAGAATAGCCACATCAAGACTGGTAGGGCAGAAATACAAAAAGGGCTGGCCCCTACCACACACACCCAGTCCCAGCACAGCAGCCACCAACTGTGGATTGCTTTGTAGCTCCTAACAGATAGCCCAGGTCACAGGCAGCATCTGACTCTGACTTGCATAGGAGTCTCTATCAAGAGGCCCCCAAACCAACACAACCAGAAAATGACTTCAGATCATATCAGAGCACCACCTGATTAGCTCCACAACAGGCACACCCAGAGGGAGCTTTCAGTATGCACCAGACCCTGCTGGGGTGAATTTGGTTTCATGGCATCAGCCCCTGTTCAGCAGCTTGTACACTGGTCAGGGTCAATTCTCATAATCAGACAGTCTGACAGTCAATGTCACCCAGGGATGGGCCAACAGCGATCAAGACTCAACTCTTGCCCTGGCCTGGTGGTTCAATTGGTTGGAGCATTGTCCTGCACACCAAAAGACCAGGTTTGATCCCTGGTCAGGGCACATACAGGAGGCAATCAATCTACGTTTCTCCCCTACATTGATGTCTCTCTCTCTCCCTTCCTTTCTCTCTAAAATCAATAAAACATATCCTCAGGTGAGAATTTTTTTTAAATGTTTTTGAAAAAAAAGACTCAACTACAACAAGAGGGCTTGCATAACCTAAACAAGGGTCACTCCTAGAGTACCCAGCTCAGCTGAACAGGGAGGCTGCGCTACGGGGTTTCCCAGGACACCTACTACATAAGGCCACTCTACTAAGGCTGGCAGACATACCAGATCTACCTAATACACAAAAACAAACACAGAGAGGCAGCCAAAATGGGGAGACAAAGAAATATGCCCCAAATGAAAGAACAGGAGAAAACTCCAGAAAAAGAACTAAATGAAATGGAGGCAAGCAAACTACCAGATAAACAGTTCAAAACAATGGTTATAAGGATGCTTGAAGAACTTAAGATCGAATCAATGACTTGGAAGACAAGGTAGCAGAAAACACAACCAGAGCAGCAAAGATAAAAAAGAATTTTTAAAAAATGAGGATAGTTTAAGGACCATACTTTAAGTATGTTTAAGTATAACATCTGCATCATAGGATATCAGAAGGAGAAAAGAAAGAATAAGGGATTGAGAAACGATTTGAAGAAATAATGACTGAAAATGTTCCTAACTTGGTAAAGGGAAAAGACACACAAGTCCAGGAAGCTCAGAGTCCCAAACAAGATAAAACCAAAGAGACCCACACCAGGATACATCATAATTAAAATGGCAAAGGTTAGAGACAAATAAAAAATCTTTAAGCAGCAAGAACTCCCATAAGACAGTCAGCTGATTTCTCAACAGAAACACTTCAGGCCAGAAGGGATTAACAAGAAATATTCAAAATGATGAAAAGCAAGGACCTACAACTAAGTCTACTCTACCCATGTAGGATATCATTCAAAATTGCAGGAAATTAAAGAGCTTTCCACACAGGAAAAAGATATAAAAGTTCATCACCACCAATATAGTATTACAAGAAATGTTAAAGGGACTTCTTGAAGAAGAGGAAGAAAAAGCAGCAGCAGTAGCAGCAGGAGGAAAAAGAGGAGGAAGAATAAAGACGGATATAAATGTATATAATAAAATGACAAGAAATACATTCCTATCAATAATCACTTTAAATGTAAATGGATTAAATACTCCCATCAAAAGACATCGAACAGCTGACTGGATAAAAAAACAAGACCCACATATACGATGTCTATGAGAAATCCACTTCAGATCAAAAGACAAAGGGATGAAAAAAATATTTCATGCAAATAGAAACAAAGAAAAAGGCTAGGTACAATATTTATCAGACAAAATAGACTTTAAAGCAAAGGATATAATAAGAGACAAAGAAGGACATTACATAATAAAGAGATGAATCCAACGAGAGGATATAAGCCTTGTAAATATTTATGCACCCAACATAAGAGCATCTAAATTCATAAAGCAAATCTTGATGGATATAAAGGAAGAGACTGACAGAAATACAGTCATAGTTAGGGGACTTTAACACACCACTGATATAAATGGATAAACCTTCCAAACAAAAATCAACAAGGGAATAGTGCCCTTAAATGACAAACTAGATCAGATGGATTTAATTGATATGTTCAGAGCATTTCAGAGAGGGAGAGAAACAGCAATGTATGAGAGAAAATTTGATTGGTTGCCTTTTGAACACTCTCAACTGGGGACCTGGCCCGCAACCCAGGCACATGCTTGGACAGGGAATCAAACAGGTGACGTTTTGGTTCACTGGCCAGCACTCAATCCACTGAACCACACCAGCCAGGGCTTGGTTGCATTTTTAAACACCGATCATGAACTATCACAAAGGGAAACTAAGAAAACAAATGCATTTGTAACTGCATCAAAAAATAAAACACTTTGGAATAAATTTAACCAAGGTAGTAAAAGATCTGTGCTAAGAAAATCATAAGACACTGAAGAAAGAAATTGAAGACAAAAATCAATGGAAGTATATACCATGTTCATGAATAGTAAGAACAAACATTATTAAAATGTCCATACCACCCAAAGCAATCTACAGATTCAATGCAATTTCTATAAAAATACCAGTGGTATTTTTCACAGTATTAGAACAAATAATCCAAAAATTATGTGGAACCACAAAAGATCCCAGATAGCCAAAGTAATCTTGAGAAAGAACAAAGTTGGAGGAATCACACTACCTGATATTACATTATATTACAAGGCTACAGTAATCAAAGCAAACACATAGATCAATGGAACAGAACAGAGAACCCAGAAATAACCCACATTTACATGGTCAATAAATATATAATAAAGGAGACAAAGAACACACGATGAGGTACAGACAGTCTATTCAATAAATGGTGTTGGGAAAACTGGACAGATAAATGCAAAAAAATAAAACAAGACCACCTTCTTACATCACATACAAAAATAAACTCAAAATGGGTTAAAGACTTTAAATGTAAAGACTTGAAACCATAAAAGTCCTAGAAGAAAACACAGGCATGCCCTGACTGGTGTGGCTCAGTGGACTGGGCACTGTCCCACAAACTGAAAGATAGCCAGTTTTGATTCCAGGTCAGGACACATGCCTGGGCTGCAGGCTAGGTCCCTGGTTAGGGGCATGAAGAAGGCAACTGATAGATATCACACTATCTTCTCTCACACGTCGATGTTTCTCTTCCTCTCTTTTTCCCTCCCTTCCCCTCTCTAAAAATAAATAAAATCTTTAAAAAAAAAAACATAGGCAGTAAAATCTCTGACATTTCTCTTAGCTATATATTTTCTTATATACCTCCTTGGGTAAGGGAAACAAAAGAAATAAACAAATAGAATGACATCAAATTAAAAGTTTTTGCACAGCAAAGGAAACCACCAACAAAATGAACAGACAACCTACTGAATGGGAAAACAAATTTGCCAATGATACATCCTATGAGAGGTTAATATCCACAATTTATAAAGAACTCATACAACTCAATATCAAAAGACCAAACAATCTGATTAAAAAGTAGGCAGAGTACCTGAACAGAAACTTCTGCAAAGAGGACATCCAGATGGTCAACAGACATATGACAAGATGTTCTGTGTAGAGGGCCACTTTGAGTGGTATTGGGAACTGGAGTCCCGGGCAAGCTGGGGCCTGGGAGAGGACCCGTAAGCCTTGGCCTGAACACTGTAAGACCTGATAATAACTCCGAGGGCCCCTGGGGGACATCTGACTTTCCCTCAGCCGGGAAGGGGGGCGTGGCAGGGGGTTTGAAGTAAATTACATTCCTTGAAGCATGGTTTGTTTCTCCTTCAAGCTCTGTTAATCTTATACCAGAAAAGCAGCTCAAGGCTGGGAAAGAAATTTACAAAATTCCTGGAACCTGATCCAAATCCCACCTGGCGCCATGATGTTTGCTCAACTTGGACCTAAAGCAGTTTGGTGTGTTCCTGCCATTGTCATCTTTAAACAACAGCTATTCTCTGTAAGCTTAAGCTACTGATGTAATTAGATTACCTATACATTCCTTCTACCTATCCCCTGCTTGTAACTCTCTCAATAAAAGCCATTGAACACAGGGGCTCGGGGCATTCTCCTTTAGAAAGAATTGTCTTCCCCTTTTCTTGACAAGCAAACAGTGTCTGGAACGACTCATTCTTTCAACTGTGGCGAACTGGGGGACTTCGCAGGCCGGAGTCCCCCATAGTTCTGTGTCACTAATCATCAGAGAAATGCAATTTAAAACAATGAGATATCACCTCATACCTGTCTGAATGACAATCATAAATAACTCAAAAAACAAGTTTTGGTGAGGATATGGGGAAAAGGGAACTCTTGTGCCCTACTGGTTGGGAATGCAGATAGATGTAGCCACTGTGGAAAACAGTACGGAAGACACTCGAAACAATTAAAAATGTAACTGCCTAATGACCCAGCAATTCCAATTCTGGGTATATATACAAAGAAATCCAAACACTAACTCAAAAGAATATACACATCCCTGTGTTCACTGCAGTGTTTTTCACAACAGCCAAACTACGGAAGCAACTCAAGTAGATAAAAGTAGATAAAAAAGTTGTGGTACATATATGCAATGGGATATTACTCAGCCATAAAAAATAATAATAATAATAATGCTGTCTTACCATTTGGGACAGCTTGGTTGGACCTAGAAGGTATTATGCTAAGTGATATAAGTCAGACAAAGAAAGACAAACACCATATGATCTCACTCTATAGAGCAACATAAATAACCAAAAATAAATTAGAAACAGACTGATACAGAGAAGAGACCGATGGTTTCCAGAGGAGAGGTGGGTTGGAGGACTGGGTGAAAACGTTGAAGGTATAAAAATGTATAAATTGGTAGTTACAAAATAGTAATGGGGATGTAAAGTAGAGCATAGGGAATATAGTCAATAATGTTCTAACAACTATGTATGGTGCCAGGGGGTACTGTAAATATTGGGGGCACCACTATGTAAAGTATATGATTACCTAACCACCATTCTGCACACTTGAAACTAATATAAAATAATACTGAATGTAAACTTGGAATTGAAAAATAAAATTTAAAAAAACAAATAAATTAACAAAAGGCCCTCACTAATTGCAAAGTGGAGGCATTTTGCACCATGGGCTGTTCACACCACAGAAGGCGACAAGCAATCAATGCTTCTCCTGATGGAAGAACACACCCTACCTGTGTATGAGTCCTGCCCCGCCCCCCACCAAAATACTAACTGTGAATCTGATTAAGCCACTAGATTCAACTATCAACTAACAGAATTACAGAGGACTGTGTTATACCAGTAGGGCACAAGAGTTCCCTTTTCCCCATATCCTCACCAAAATACAGTCAGGTTAGGAGTTTTTCTCAACTCATTATTTTTCTCTTCTACTTTCTATTTTTATTTGGATCATAAAATACAATTAAAATACACAGTATGCACCAGAAACTATTAATATCAAGTGAACTCCCCTTCATTGTTTCACTACATGTTTAAGTTCAGTTATAGCATTTACTGCCATGACACTTATTACAGAGAATATGTTAAAGGACACCACAAAGATGTCCAGTCCCTACCTCTTTTCTGTGGCCTCTTTACCTGAGAAATACTTCCTGAATTATCTGCTTTTCCCTAAGGGTGAAGTTGTTTGTTTTTCATCTTGCTCCTTTCTATGCATGCTGATTATTTCCTTTTAAATTTCTAGTGATTATTAATTACTCACATTTAGAAACTGTCTTATTTTAGTGGAGAAAGTAGATTCCTCTGCAATGCAATAGGCCCATTTCTCCCCTGATGGCAGGGCCAGGGGCCAGTGGTATTACTGACATCTCATAAACCCAGAACAGAGACACAGTATTCAAAAAATTAAACAGAAGGAAAAGAGAAAGGGTAGACTATTCAAGGATACTGCAGCTCTTCAGATTTCTGATGTTGTACTATCTATCTAACAGAAGCACTTGCTAGAAGACAAACACACAAAGAAGCAAACAGTGGGAAAGAGGTTTTGGGTAGGTCAAACATTCAGAGTAATGGAAAGAAACATTTTCATCGGGTCAGTTTCAAACAGATGGTAAATAGGAACACTTTATACAAGAAACTCAAACTTGACAAAATGTAAAAGACTATATAAAAGGAAACCAACAAGCATATGCAAAGCTTCATTCCAGTTGCAAAGGAATAGAGTAAGACAAATCTATTACCTGGGGGAATCATAGAAAATTCAAGCATCTATTTCTCAACTACATCCTTCAACAAATTTAAATTTCTACGTCCCAGCTCAGGTTAGGAGTTTTTCTTAACTCATTATTTTTCTCTTCTACTTTCTATTCTTATTTGGATAATAAAATACAATTAAAATACACAGTATGCACCAGAAACTATTAATATCAAGTGAACTCCCCTTCATTGTTTCACTACATGTTTAAGTTCAGTTATAGCATTTACTGCCATGACACTTTGCCCTTGCCACAGGATTGCTGGTCTGTATAAAAACCATCAGCGTGTGCCTACATACAGGAAGGTATCCCAACATTATGTTGGCTATAATAACATGCCATTCCCGTCTGAGAAGTCCTGTCTGCTAATTGTCAACCAGCCAGAGAGTTCAGCCCCAGGAAAATCTGCATTTGCACCATCTTAGACTATTCCTGGACTGCTTTCTGTCCCAGTTCCCCAATTAGGTTATCAGCTCCCAAATGGCAGGGGACACACTTGGGTACCAGATGGGATATAGACAAACATGGACTAGGTCCAGAGCAGGTGCCATACCACTATTTCCTGGTAGATATGGGATGCATTTACTCACCCAGTTCTCTTCTATCTTCCCAATGCTGTATTTGTCATCCCCACTTGGACCGCTGTGCTGCTTCTGCTCAGCATAAAATTCCTGGAGAGCTGCTAAGGTGTGGAAAGAAAGCTGGGGAACATCGTCATCTTCCAAGTCACTCATCTCACAAATTGTCTATGGCCTGCAGTGCAGATAAGTGAAAGTGCTTCTTCCCATCAAATAACAAAGAAAAAATGTTTATCTCACAGCAAAGTTCCAAACTGAAAGTGAGCTTTCTAAAAAAGGCAAACATATTTAAAAGAGATCAAACATCTACAGAGGTCTTCCATTTAACAAATGCAGAGTTGCTCTTTAAAGATACTTAGTTTTTACAAATGCAATTTTCAGATTTTTATGATAATTTGTAGAGCAAAAATTTTCATAAGTATTTAAAAACATTTTGCTTCTTCTGGTACTCCAATAGCAATGTGCAGATAGTTCACAGTAGATTCTCTGAATCAGAGATCTTTTTATACTTGAACATTACTGCTTAGGTCCTAAGGCTCCTGGGTGTTATTGATAGGATAAATAAAGGACTGATTGAAGAAGAAAAAGAAGACAACAGAAAGAGCTATGAAAAATAAAAGGGATAACAGAAGAAGGGGAGGAAGAAAAGTAAAACAAAGGGAGAAAAGGAAGGTGTTTTTGTGGGAATGCATGGCCAGGCACAATTACTTCTTTAGGTACCCCCCAATCAGTGAACACAGCCAGGTCTGTCCAAGACCTCCAACAACTGCTCGTTCCAGGGCTCCCCAAACCACCCTCATGTTCAGTGATTTGCTAGAAAGCCTCACAGAACTCACTGAGGGCCATTATACTCACAGTTATTACAGGGAAAGGGTACAAACTAGAGCCAACCAAGGAAGAGATGCACAGAGTCCAAGAACATTGCAAACAGGAAGCTTCTATTGCCCTCAGGAGGTACTACCCTTCTGGCATCCATGTGTGAGCGTCAGGATCTAGTTTGTATTAAGGCTTCCATGGCATTGCCATGATTGACTGAATTACTGCCCACCAGGTTGAAGTCAGTGCCCAGCTCCCGTCCCTGAGGTTGGTATAGCTTGAAGGTCCTCCACGAATAACAGACATTTCTATTGCTTAGGAAAATGTTTACAGGTTACCCGTCAAAGGCCAAACCTCTATCTGGGGGAGGTAAATTCCTTACTACACAGGAACCAAACACATTTATAAATCAAGTTATTCTTGGCACAGACATGGCATACCATTTGCTTTTTAAAACACTGTCTAAATGTTACAGCAAGTGAAGTGTTAAAGGTCAGCAGAAATTATTCAAGAGCTTTGTCATGTTGCCCCCATTCTACTCTAAGGCCTATGTGAATGTATCTGATCCAGTCTTGGCCTCAGGCCCCAGCCACCAAGGGCAACTGGAAAAGCAAGACTTAGAGGAGGAATTCCCCAGGCCTAGGAAGAATGTGTAAAAAATGCCGAGTAGCCATTTAAAATGAGAAATGTCTCTTGATGGTACTTTTTTCTTCCTTTCAAAATCAAAAAGCCAGACTTTCCATATAAAATCCTACAAACAAAAACAAAACCTGGTATGTACCAACTATGGACAAACAAGTGTATAATCACAAATCTCAAGAATGTGTAAGTCACAAAGTTACAGAATACATATAGTATAACTGAGTCCACTTAAATGAAGTTCAAAAACACACAGATAAAAGCAAGTGAATAAAAAACTGAAGATTAAAGATAGCGCTTCCTCCTGGGAGTGAGGGATGGGCTTGGAAAGAAGTACACATAAAAATTTCTTAAATGTTTATTACGCATTGGCAGAGACCTGTGGATTTGATCCTGTGAATAAAAAGTACCTGAAATGGCTTCCAGTTTGATGCCCCCTGTGAGTACTGAAGGACTGAAATGAATCATTTTAGTTTACTGGAAAAAAAAGAATAAATTTCCAGCAAAGCACACTAGGCTAGAGCATTTCCAAGAGGAAATTCCACAGATTATTGTGTGCAAGAGAAACTGAAACAGCACAGCAAACTGATTGCAAACCACTAGGAGGTTTCATTTTGGTTGAGTATTTCAGGAATGAATGTTTCTTTCATTTGGGAAAAGAACTGAGCAACTATTAAAATCCAGTGCCTCACAGCAGAGATGAAGAGTAACAGCTGTTCCTGATTCAAGCTGTATGACCCTGCCTAGAAGAAGAAAGAAGAAAGAAGAAAGAAGAAGAAGAAGAAGAAGAAGAAGAAAGAGAGAGAGAGAGAGAGAGAGAGAGAGAATATGTCCAGATACATCCCTACACACACATATGTATATCCTTATTGTAGACAGGAATATTTGAATTTTTATTTATTAATACTAAGAAGCAGTTTCCACAGCAGCATCTCTGGAGAAGGGCTTTTAAACTGCAGCTTGAAACGTGTTATCAAGTCATTTAGAAATAAAACATGAAAATTATAAAAAGAAACCAGTTGACTTTAAAAGGCAAAACAAAGAATTCTAAAGAGCAGTTTAAGTAATCTGTCTTTCATAGCTGTAAAAAGAATTAAATTTCAATCTATATTTTAGCATGAGTCTTATTTTAAAATGTTTTTTAAAAAGTTTATTTTAAAGCTGATCAATTTGATAATTGTTCATTGAGGCCCTGCTTTGTACTAAGCACTGTCTTGGTAACAGGAATCACAGTCCCTCTCTTCTTGGAGCTCACATTCTATTGAGGCAGAGATAGATCATACACAGAAATAAATTATATGCTGGACAATGAAATATAAGATCAATGGAGGAATATTTGGAGTAGGGGCTGCAATATTAGCAATCACAGACTGTTTCCTACATCACTGAAGTGAGTTAAGAGTGCATCACTTGTTACATGGGAAAAATTAGTGATGTAATACACATCACTAAAGACTAAATTAAATGAACTTCTATGTGTTAATTTTTTACTTGTCACTAATCTATCATATCTTTAGTGTTATGTAAATTTCCTGAGTGGGTTTGTGAAATAGCTGGGAAAGAGATTTTCAAGCCCAAAAGAGCTGGTAAGTGCTGTCACATTACTAAACTGACATTCAGTCTTACGTGGCACTCACAGAAGGGGAACATCTGGCTAAGGATGGAAACATTTTTAGTTGCCATTAACTAGGAAGGGTACTGCTCACATCTAGTCAGTAGAGGCCAGAGAAGGTGGTCAACTCCCTGCAATTTATGACAACTCTCCACCCCAAAGAGCTATGTGACCCGAAATGTCTACAGCGCTAGGGTGGAGAAACTGCTCTGTGATGATGTGTGAGCCCGCTGTTAGAGAAGCTGCATTTAGTGTCATGGATCAGAAAAAAGAGCATGTATAGGTGGAAGGTGAAAGTGAGGTGACGGGTGGATTATCTTGGCCTTGAGGAAACGGTTGCAGAAGAAACGGCATGATGGCAAAAGGAACAGCACGAGAAAAGCCTGGGCATGTTCATGCACCGCCTCCGCAGAGTAAACAGGCTCCTAATGAGCTGTGCCCTCACTTTGTTTCCTTAGACAGTACTTGACTCAACATAATTAAAGTAGTTAACAAAGGAATGTGTAAAAATTTTCAATTTCTGTATGTCAACTTCGCATAAACACACGCCCTCCGCCCTCCACTGCATCAAATCGTACAGGCTCCTATTACGTCTGCAGGTGATTCTGGGAAGGAATGGGTGAAGAGTAAAGGGCATTGACCGGGATTCCCCCCACATCCAGGGTCGCCTACGGAGAAGAGCCTCCTCGACTCCGAGTCAGGAAGGGACCGCAGTCCCTGACTTCTTTCCCGTCTCCACACAAGGACTTACCTCGCCTTCTAAAGCTCTACTCACGTTGTTGCTTTCAACTCTTAAGAAACTAGGTACAAGCTGTGTACAGTGGGATATGATCAGGAATATCCAGTTGTGCCCTCTGCCCCCCATGCAACCACAAGGCAGCATTCCAGCCTCTACATCATCGCTGCGTGAAGTCACGGCCAGACCCCTCCTAGTGACCCTCCAATCTCCGATCCCAAGCACCGAAGGGCCTCCAGCCCCACCCTCCTCTATACCCCACAGACAGGGGCGGGTCGCCAGGCAAGCTCAGCCACCACTGGCTTCCCCTTCTCCCCAAACACCTCCGGAAACAGGGCGCACAGTGGACACGTGGGTCCACTCACCAGCACGCGGAGGAAGTCGCCTAGATCCGGGCTGTGGGCGGCACCGCTGAACCGCCCTTGCGCCTGCGCACACCCCCAGCTAGAGCGCCTGCGTACCATGCCCACGTTAGTAATGCGCAGGCGCAGGCTGGTGGTGCGCTGCTCCCTTCAAGAATGGTGGTGAATTAAGTTAAAATTTAAGGTTCTCACTACATCCCCTTCCAGAGAAACACAAGAAACCTATTTGCTCTTGGGTAGATGTACATTTCACAAGCATCAAGGCTTCCTTGGCCCGTCTACTCAGCCTTTAAAAAAAAAATTATTTTTAGAGGGGGATAAGGGAGAGGGAGTGAATGATTGCTTGCCTTGGTATGCCCCAAACTGCCTCCCGGGCACGTGCTCTGACCAGAATGGAACCCGCGACCTTTCCCTTTTCAGAACACCCAACTAACAGATCCACACGCTATTAAGTTCAGTCTTATAATAGAAATCAAGACATGAGAGGCTTTATCATATTGATAGGATTAGAAAAACTTTTTTACACCCTCCACCATAATCACATTTCCTTCTCAGACTCAACATGGCTACCAGGTCCAGCAATCTTCATTTTACACTGGAGCTGACAGCTAAGAAGGAGACATCTGGTCAGTGAGCAGAGGAAGTAGTTGTCTCCATGCACAAACAAGGCCAGCTACTGGTTTGGCAAAAAATATATAATTATTAGGCAGCAACATTTCTCTGTAGTAGTGGGGCATTTGGCGTGAACCTCCCAGATCCTTCCAAGTTGAGGGCATTCCTCAGTACATATTAAAACGTCATGCTTCTGGTCAAGATGGAGGCGTAGGTAGACAAGCTTCGCCTCACTGCACAACCCTAAGAAGGACTACAACTAACTTAAAAATTATAAACACCCACGACTGCCAGAAAACCACCCAGAACTGTACAGAAGTCTGACAACCAATGATTTAAAGAAGGTATATCCACCCAGACGGGTAGGAGGGGCAAAGAAGTTGTGGTGTGGTGGCTGCCAGGATGCAGCAGCTGGTAGAGGTTGGCCCGACATTCACATGTGGTGGATAATAATCAGGGTGACACCTTGTGAGCCAGTGATCCCAGCCCCAGGAGAGACTGGGCAGCTCAGCGTCCCCGTGCTGGGAAAAATAAGGCTCCGTAACTTCTGGCTGTAAACCCAGTGGGGGCTACGATGGCGCAAGAAACTGCTGGGTTCTCAGGAGAGCTTGGAACTAGGAAACACAATCAGGTCAGCAGCTGGAGGGGAGCCAGTAGCATAGGGAAGTGGGTGAAGTGTCTGGAAAAGGGGCAAGTGGGAGGCAAGCCCACAGAAGACAGCCAGCAGCAGCATTGTTACCTCTCCAACCCCTCCCCCCTACACGGAGCCAGAAAGCAGCCAAGCAGGTTGCGCCACCTTGGCAATGCCCAAGGCTCTGCCCTATACAACTTAACAGGTGAGCTAAGGCAGGAAATCAAAGCTGCTCTACAAGTAACAGAACCCCCCAAAAAGAACTAAGCAACTCTGGGATAGCCAACCTATCAGACAGAGTTCAAAACACTGGTGATCAAAATGTCAAAGATCCCACTGAATAAGGTAAAATGACAAGGGAGAAATGAAAGCTATACTAAGGGAAATAAAGAAAAATCCACAGGAAACCTACAAAAAAGGGAAGGAAGCCAGGATTCAAATCAACAATTTAGAACTTAAGGAAGAAGAACATTCAACCAGAACAAAATGAAACAAGAATTCAAATAAATGAGGAGAGTTTTAAGACGACTCTGGGACACCTCCAAAAGAGCCAACATCCAAATCACAGGGATGTCAGAAGAAGAGGAAGAACAAGAAATTGAAAACTTATTTGAAAAAATGAAAGAAAACTTCCCTAATTTGGCAAAGGAAGTAGATAAGGCCAGGAAGCACAGAGTGTTCCAAACTTGTACCTAAAGAGATCCACACCAAGACATATCATAATTGAAATGGCAATAGTTAAAGGTAAAGAAAGAATCTTTACAGAAGCAAATGAAGAGTAGAGTTACCTACAAAGGAGTTCCATTAAGACAATCAGCTGATTTCTCAAAAGAAACTTTGCAGGCAAGAAGGGATTGGCAAGAAGTATTCAAAGTGATGAAAAGCAGGGACCTACCAACCAAGATGACTCTATTCAGCAAATCTATCAT
Source organism: Pteronotus mesoamericanus (assembly GCF_021234165.1). NCBI lineage: Eukaryota > Metazoa > Chordata > Mammalia > Chiroptera > Mormoopidae > Pteronotus > Pteronotus mesoamericanus. Next base: position 294,276 of record NW_026555304.1, read on the forward strand.
TTAGAATGGAAGGATAGATAAAGTGCTTCCCAGACAAGGTAAAGCTAGAGTTCATCATTTCAAGCCCTTATATGAAATGTTAAAGGGTCTTATTTAAGAAAAACATCAAAACTATGAACATTAAAATGACAACAAACTATCAACAACTGCATCTAAAAAACAAAAACTAAGGAAACTACTAAAGTCATTTGGAGGGTTATCAGCTGGGAGGGGAAAGGGGAGAATGGGGTGAAAGGTACAGGGATTAGGAGCATAACTGGGTAGGTATAAAATAGACAGGAGGATGTTAAGAATAGTACAGGCAACAGAGAAGACAAGGAACTTAGATGCACAACCCATGGACATGGACTAAGAGGGTACTGGGTGGAGGGGGGTTGGGACAACTGTAATAGCATAATCAATATACTTTAAAAGAAAAAAAGAGAAAACCTCTAGCAAAGTATCTGAAACATAAAAAGGACTTGTGAAATCTGGCAGTTACCAAATCATAAGTGATACATTTATTTTCCAATCTGGAAGGCAATCAAACTGTATTGTTCCTTTATCTCCTTCATTTTATCAATTTCATTATCGTGCTGTTTTACATGTTCTGCAGAATCGTCTTAAATCCTTTCTGGCATACATTGAGGACATAAGTAAATGACTCAACTGCCAAATAATAGTACATAATACAGGTTTACAACTTGAGGAGTATAATAATTTCTATTATAAATACTGTTTCCTGGTCTATAGCAACCTATGCATTACTTTTATTTTGATGGCTTTGAACTGATGACATGTCTATTAAACCAAGTATTTCAAGACTAGGCGCATAGGAGCAGGAACAAAAATATATAAAACAAACTAAAATCAATAACATGAACCAAGAAACAAGAACCAACTTTTATGGCAGTCTTTTTACAGAGGTGTAAAAACTATGAGACTGCCTTGATCTATAATTTAATGTCATGCTAAATCAAATTTTTGGTTTGAAACATCTTTTTAAAGTTGCTATTGCTTTCATAGCATATGAAATGCAATATTTACCTTTATGTAATGTGTATTACGATTTTATTTTTATCATTGAAGTGACCATAGACGTCAGGAAGTTCACTTATACCCCCACCAACAGTGCTGATTGCTCACACAGCCTACTTAGAGTAATACATGAAGATTAAAATTTTCCTGGTAAAACATCTGTGTTGTAATGCAATGGTTTTTACAAACCATAAAAAATTTAAAATATCAAAGGCAATTTGGTTCTTTTGAAGGGAAAATTACTTGACAAATTAAACTGGACTTGAGAAGATGCTGTTAAACCTGTTTTAATTCAGGAATTACTCATTTTGTTTTCAAAAGTGGTTTTTGTTCATCTCCATACTCTTCAGAAAGGTGCATTAAAGAACCATGTCTTTAATGAGTCCTGGCCAGGTGATTCAGTTGGAGTGTCGGCTGGTATACCAAAGGCTGGGGGTTTGATCCCCTGCCAGGGGACAACACCTAGGTTGCCAGTTCAGTCCCTGGTTGGGAGGCAAATGGGATGCAACCATCAGATGTTTCTCTCTCTCCCTCTCCTTCCCTGTAAAACCAATCAACGACCAACATATCCTCAGGTGAGGATTAAAAAAAAAACAAAAAAGAATGAAGATTATTTTGGAAAAGATCTTTTCCTTCCTTTACTTTTACAGAAAGACATTGATATGTTTGTTCTACTCAATGATGCATTCATTCATTGGTTGTTTCTTGTGTGTGCCTTGACCAGGGATGGAATCTGCAACCTTATAGGGACAATGCTTTATCCAGCTGAGCTACCTGGCCACAGCTGACAAGATCTCTTAAAGATAAAGCTAGATTCAATTTTCCTTTGATAAAGTAAAATTACAAGAACACAGATTCAGATGTTTTTCTTCCATTCGCGCAGTGTTTTATCACCAGATTACTCAAATTAGCCTAATCATGTAGCAGAGGATGCTCCTGAATTCTAGTTCCACTGATGTTTTGAGAAGAAACTATTAAAGTGATGAGATCTGATTGAGATCTTCTAGAGCAGTGTAGTAAAGCCCTTAACTTCAAACAGGAAAGACACTCGTTTTACTCCTCCAGTTCATAAAGAATACATGAAACTCCCTTTGGAAATCACTGTTAGGGTTTTTTGTTGATATAGGAATAAGATGAGCAAATTTTAGTAGAAACTGAAAACCTTGACTTAAACAGATCAATTTTCTTGTATACATAACATAGTGAACTCTATCACAATACCATCATGGTGGCTGTGGCAGGGGCTATATGGTCACACTGTATTGATGTGAAGTTATCACAGTATTTAAAAATGATTATCAGGTATTAGACTTTGTGTGAAGACATACTTACCCAGAATGTGTTTTTAGAATCTTTAAATATAATAGAATTTATTGGGCATCTACTATTATATTTTATCCATCCATGTGTTTTAATTTTTTTCTTTGGGAGAATAATTTACACAGAAAGAGTTCAGGAGGGTATTGATTTATGCGCCAGAATTTAGATGGTATGCTCCCATTAGTACTGCAATGGAATGTCCTGGCAAGGTTTTCTCACAAATTTCACCAAATATGACCTTTACTTCCACTTAGTTTTAAAAGAAAGTAAAACTGAACTACCATTTGTGATTACAAAGAATACACATGCACCCAATCCAATGGTTAAAAATCAAAACGATTCATAATCTAATCAACATACCAAGCCATCATTTGTAAACCAGTCAATATAAACCAACTGTATTTTAGAGAGCATGATTATTTTAAAGTTGTCTTTTAAAAAAGACAATACCAGATTTTTATATTTGGAACCTTTAAAATCATCTATGGTTCTCTCAAATAACAGATGATTATCCTGTGTCCCAGGTCCTGCCCTTAATAATTAAAGAAGGAAAATGAAAATGCAATACAACTCTGCTTAGTTCTCTTAAACCTAATTTTTCTTTATCCACTCTTGGATTAGAATCAAATCTCAATATAACCTGAGAAATACCATTAAAAATCAATGAATATTCAAAGTAAAGTAAGTTTAAAATCTATGTATTTTAAAAATATATTTTCTTTCTTAAAATATTAATTTTTCATTGCATACATTTGCAAGATTTAAGATTAGGTAAAGAGTGAAAGTCTGCCTGACACAGCAGAATGGCTAATTTTCCACTTTCCCTGAAAGGCCAAGAAGAATGACCCACACCACTAAAATTATTTACTACAAATATACTCCAAATCCAATGATTTAACTAATAACTTCGAATATGTTTCTAAGACTGTGAGCTGACATACAAATAAATATACTAAATATTACAGAATATAAACAAAACTTTTTCTTTCTGAATCCTGGATATTCTGTTAGGGCTAGGTGTTCTCCCAGAAGGTAATGCAAATCTTTATTTTTTTCTATACAAGTATGTCATCATGATTTTTTTATTTTTAATTGTAACTGTATAATGTCCCCAATGTCAATCATCCTATGATGTTAAATGAACTAGTACCATTTCTGTTTCATAAAATAGTCTAGCTAAATACCCATGAACAAATCACACACAGTCAAAACAAAAATGTAATAAAAATATTTAGTTAAAAGACACATAATAACTCCCATTTATGGATTTAAAAATACAAATAAAATTTTATCAATTTGATATTCGGCTTTTTACTGGCTCAATACATAGCCTTGATTTATTTCCTAAAATTGTATTGTAGCATCTTTTGAAAAATTAAATGCAACTTTACACCTTCATTAGTAATGTTAATAGAGGTAAATAAACAGTATACTTGTCCCTGGGTTGCCCCAAAAAACCAACCTCTTAGTGTAAGTTTAAAATTTTAATATTTATAAATTTTAAAAATTTTTACATGTTCTGAATGGTAGCAACACCAATATTTGCAATCTGTCATAATTTTATGTGATAGATGACACTACAACAGAAAGCCTAAGCTCTGAACACACTTGAGGTCAGATTCCTGTTAGGTGCATAGTGCAGGTGCAATATTTAATTTCAGGCTAAGAAGGTAAGTTATTAGTACATACCTGACAGCTCCTAATAGCTGAGGTCTAAGAATCTAGACTGAAAAGAAAATCTCTCCACTGCTGGGAAGGCCTGGGAACAGGTGAGGAGCAAACCCCAGGGGGTGAGGAGGACAAACCGGTGTGCATATGAACCTAAGGATGCTAATATGTGCAAGCCACTCCTTCTATCACCACCACCATCTTAGAGTAGCTCAGTCTTCACGGACTTAGGGAGCTAGAGGTTATAAGCAGATCACTCCACCAGTCCTCTGGAGCAGAGTGGATGCCCATTGTTAAGCTTGTACATTTACCTGAACCGAATATATTCTTTGGCTAAATATGTCATGGGTTCCCCTTATAACTAACCAAAAATACTTAACATCTCACATCTAAATGAAAATTTTTAAAGTTCAACTTCAACCATGGCAGTTCATATCAAATTTGAGCTCAGCAATACACCTAATCTGGACATTTTTTAATTTCAGAAAATCAATTTTTAACGAATTCTTAAATGCAGTGTTTTCAGAACATAGTTATTTACCAAGTCAGAGGATATACACTCACACTTTAAAATAATTTAAAACATTATCATACCCTTAAATCAGCTGTTGTTTTGCAGCAGAATTTATAGAAAGTTATGTTAAAAACTCATATCCAAATCAATTCCTTATTCTCTAGTTGAAAAAGAAAACCCTAAGAAGTACTGAGGTTTCTTCTGACTTAACAGTTAAGATATTACTCAGGAACCAATAATGACAATTATCCATCAGACAGCTAACTTAATAAGGTTAAATGACAACCACCTCTAATGACAAAGGTGGCAAACAGAAACAAGTAAAATTGTAAAAGGCAAAAAAGTATTTTAAGGGTTCAATTGACATGGTCTCCTACGATACTCAGACTTGAAATCCTTGAAATCAATAGCTAGTTCCCTTCAATCTTCAAGGGTTCATACAAGTATTAACAGAAATGAGAAATATGGTAACATTACAAATACAGACTTGACAGTTTTTGTAGAAGAGAAAGTTCAATCAAAGACAGTAAGGAGAATGTTACCGGAAGGTTGGATTATACAGACACTGGGTTTTGAAATGAAAATTGTGAAAAAGAGTAATCATCTCATCTGAACAGAGTAATGTAATATAATTAGATACACAGCTTACAATGAACTAAGATTAAGTTCTTAAAATTAGTTTGAAAAAGATTGCAAAGTTTTTTTTTTTTACATAAAATGTCTCTTTATACCAGAAGAAAACTCAATGCAGTGATGTTAACATGCTACTGTCCTCCAACAACAACAAAAAAAAAAAACAGCAAGAAAGAAAGACTCAAATAACTGAAAATAACACTGTAAAGTACTGTCAACATAGTTGAGTTGACACCCATCTAGGGCAGCCACCCATCTAGAGGAACCATAAAAAACCCAATCCTTGTAACAGAGCTACAAGAGTATAGTGACAGGTGCTGTTAACACCGATTCCAATTGTAAAAATACAAAGTCCACAGAGCTTGTGCCTCAGGAAAACAAACAGGACCAGGAAAATAAAATCAAACAAAGAATGAACTAAAAAACTAAAACACTAGATGTTAAAGGTTACTATGCATAAACATAAATTTCATTTAACACAAAATTCTAAAAAAAATGAAATACTTGACAGTATTCCTTTAACATCTATCAACTGGGAGGGGCACAAATAATGTTCTTGTTTTTAAAACTCTTTGGACAACTTAACAATCAGTTGTAATAGTAAAAATCAATTTACTAAAATTAAGCCAGTGTTCTTAACTCCCACTGGGCTGAGAGCATTAAAACAAATCCCACAAAACTGGAAAGCCATAAGCATAGCGAAAGATAAATGTGAACAAAATAAAACAAAAAGACCAAAACTAAACAAATACCAACCAGGAAAACATACACACAAACACCTGGAAAGGGTCTAGCTGCTACAGTTAAGTGGCGTCCCCATTACCTAAAAAAGTGTTGCCTCCTTCTTCCTGTTTGCCACTAATCACATTCTGGTGACATGTGAAGGCTTATTTGGTCCACTGTGAAGTACATCTTGTTTTTATTAACAGTCGTCTAATGACACTGCAGTATTATTAACAGCATCTGGGCAAATTTAGCACATACATTTCCATCTAGGTAACAGTTATTAAATACAGATGACTTTTTATTTCCCAAGGCATCCCTTTTCTACTCATTTTTGTTTTTAAAAACTTGATTACAGTTTTGTCATGGCCAGTGGACCTAGCCAGTCAGCTGTGTGTCCCAGTGTCCTTTGGCAAAGGGACTACACTCATTACACACAGATACGTGGCTTACAACCACTGAGAAGGCATGCAGAGCTGGGAGACATACCACACCAAGAAAAATGCAAAACAGTGGTTACTGGTGCCATGACTTCAAGGTTTGTTATGGGGAGAAAAAGAAATCTAAAAATAAATGAATGGTTCAAAGCATTTTTAAAAACACAACGTATGTTTCATGAAAAGTGACAATTTTTTACTAGCTGTCTTAGGATGATTTTGTTCCCCCTCTACTGTTACTTGATGGTGACAACTAACAGAAATGGTCCTCAAAGCTCTGGCTCCAGTTCTGCATCAGCACGTGTCTAAGTAGCATGTCAAGCTGGGTGGAACTTCGATGATCCTGTTTGGTAACGTTAACTGTTAATAACAGTTACAGGGTTTCACACAGCATCACTGTGAAGGTGCATGTGCTACACGCAATCCAGACAGTAAACATTCCAGAGACAGTTTAGCACAGAGGTATCAAGAGCACAACAGGACATCCACCCCTTGAAACAGTGTCACTGTGCCATGTGACTTTGACACGGCAGCAGGCCATGTGTCTTAATTATAAATTATCTTTCATATGCCTGCGGTTTATAAATTAGCTTTCATTTCCATAATTTAAGGGTAGCATGGCAGCAGTAAAATCTTGATTAGACAAACTAGAGGGTCAAAGGGGATTTTTTTATCTCCTAAATTTACATGGTTCCTGTGAAATGAGGAAATAACCCACTCGAACATAATTATTATCCCTAATGCCCCAATGTCTAAAATCTGCAGTAGTCACTCCCATCCTTTAAAATACTTATTGCTTAAGCAAGCCATTCAGAGTAGAATACTATAGCCATGGCTAAGAGGCTGGGCAGAAACATACTCGAAGACTTAGACTACATATGATGAGCCTCCATTTCCCTCACAAAGTGACATGAATACACCACAAAATGGGCACCAAATTCAGAGGAGCTTATACCCTAACCAGCTCTGAAGCATCAGGACTGCATTTCTTGCTAAAACAGATCTTTTTTTTGTCCTTTCTTCTTAAAATTAAGGCAATGAAATGGCTACAGTTCCTAAAGTATTTTTTAGGGAACAAAAATATACATGTATTTTCCTCCTCAAGTTCAGGCATCAGAGTTTGACTAGAGACCTATATTCCACAAAATCTGCACACCAGCCAGTGTTATGAGGCCAGTGAGCACCTGCCAATGCCTTTCCTCCTGCCAAACTCAAAACTGAATCGCTGGGAGAAAAAGCACCAAAGCACAAAGCCTTCTCAGAGTTTTCAGCATCTCTTGCATTGATTCAAAACTTTTGGGGTAGCAGAGGGGAGAAGTTTATTAAAATGAAGAATCCCATGGTCCACAAACAGAAATTATGACTCTGAGGGCCTCTAGTTGGGCCCAGTGCCTCAGCACTGCAGGTGGTTGACAGAAAACATTTGAGAAATATCACCAAGCATACAAGTATATATCCACCCAATATTTCATGATGAAAATTCTAAACTTTGGCTAGCCACCTAACATTTGACAAAGAGGGAAAAGGCACTGAACATAATTTCATGGTGCCCATATCTGTTTGCACATATATGAAATTTCATTTTGAAAAGGTTAAATCGCCATTCCAAACCCACAGAACACTTGTGACCAACTGCGGTCACCTAACAGCAAATGCTGACTGGATGTGGGCTCTCCTGTCTCACCACACTGGTTGCATGTCAAACTGCCAATCTCTCCCAAACCCCAATGGCCAAGGAACTGAAGACAGGATAATACTCAACTCAACTTTTAGCAATTCAGTGCACTTTGCAGAAAGGATCTAAATTAAGCATAGAGTTTTGTTCTTTATTTTACACATAGGAGACCACCAACATTTGCCATAAACTCTTCTAAACTCTTTAAGAAGGCCATCTTCTGCTTCCGATCCAGCGTAGGAGGGGTACTGCTTGCAGTGAGCTTGTTGAAGGCATCTGCTAACCTCTGGTAAATAATGGGGTCTTGTTGACTTGACAGTAATGTTTCAACCAATTCAGAGTACTCGGCCTATTGAAGAGATAAAGTGTATATAAGAACATGTCTTCCTCAAATACCACACAAGTAGGTCCTTTCAGTTATTGGATGATGGGATTCTAAGAGGCAGAGTCTGCCAGCCCTTCTTTACAGTCAGAACATATTCTAGGTTCTGCCCTGACCTTTTCCATTGGTAATTCACCTGATGGAACAACCCGCCTAGGCAAGTTCCGTTTATATTCCTGTTTTGCAGGTGGAAGTTCTTATTTACAGTAAGATTACCTAACACATCCAACAGCACAATGCCTTTGAGTAAGAATGCAGGCTGTCTGGCACCAATTTAGTTGTGTTGCCTCTTCTGTGTTTTCAAAGCACATTGTTCATATTTGCTTTGCATTTTATACATAACCTCAAGTCAGCAACCTTTCAACAGTTTCCCAGAGATTTACAGACACCATGTCCACACAGTTCTATGGACAACTGGTCACATAAATGCAGGTGGGAGGTGGAAGAGAGGGAAAAGGGATATTTCGGTCCTTTCTCAAGGTGAAAATAGAGCATCGGAATGGCTCTACACATGCAGCTCAAACCAGCACTGTGCTCAGCAGCTCTGGTTAGAAAGGGCAGGAGATTAACAAACGTGTGCGCGCGCATGCGTGTGTGTGTAGCTTTTTTATCTTTAATGCCCTCCATAATAAAGCCTTACAGAAATGAATGGGTGTGACATTACAGGAGATGAAACCAGGGCAGTTTTCCAAGATAAGCTCTAGAAAAAGCTGGTTTGTCACTTTTTTAGTAGCTTCCCGGGATCTCATGGTGGACCAAGATGGTAAAACTACATGTTAATGACATTTGGAAAAGAAAATAGGGCACAGCACTCTATGTCACTTGGGCATGGAGCCAGAGTGGCTGCCTTCAGTGCCCCCTCTGAAGGACAGGCCTCTTCACAATGGAATGTGAAGACACATTAATGCTTCCCTCTCTTTCTCCTTCCCTTCCCCTCTTCTCTAAAATAAATAAATAAAATCTTGTTTAAAACCATTATAAAAAGACTTTACTTATTTTTAGAGAGAAGGAAAGGGAGGGAGAGAAACATCGATGTGAGAGAGAAAGATTGATCAGTTGCCTCTCATACACACACCAACCACAGCCCAAATCCCCAATCCAGGCATGTGTCCTGACTAGGAATTAAACCAGTGACCATTTTTGCTTTGTAGGACAACACCCTACCAACTCAGCCACACTGGGTCAGGGTGTGAATATATTTTTAAAAAGGTAACCAAAATGTAAGAGCTTCTGTATGTACTGGTAAGAAGCCCATGTTCCTAGTAAGACCAGGAAGTCAAATGACAGAGAAGGCCCCTGACTGTGATGGGCACCATCTCAGGAAGTAAACTCCTGAGCACCTGCAGCTTGGGGTGCAAACGGTTCAGGAAGCCTGCCAGAGGAGATCTTCAAAATAGTATGATGACCACCTTGAAATCCTATCTTTCTACAAAAAGAAAATGAATGAAACCCTCAGCTCCAATCATAGCATGCTATGGCCTCTATACTTTAAAAAAATGTCATAATTTCTCTAGCAAATCACTTGGTCATGCTGGGACATGTGTGTAGGGGGCATGTGATGACCAAATATGATTCTTTCTCATACACTGGATGGGCACTTAAAACGGGGAAGGGAGACAGGTAAGCCAGCATAACTTCCCTTCTGTCACATTAACACCACATCAGTAAATGCTTCAATCTTTAAAGACTCAAACAGGAAAGGAGGGAGAGGGGGAGGGAAAGGGAAAGGAAAAAAAAGGGAAAAGTGAAAAAAAGAAAAAAGAAAAGAAAAAAGAACACTGTTTCCACATTGTAGTACGGAATGAACACTGTTGTTTCCCATGCTCTCTAAAGACAGACTTTTCTGGGTCCCCATTCTCATTCATCTTGTTTTCCTTATAAAACTGAGTTCCTCAAGGACAGAAGCATGTTTCTATTATCCTCTCACATCTGACTCCTGTTTCCTAGCAGTAGTGTAAGGACAAGCTTTAGGTCAAAGGATAGTTCCTAACAGTGCAGAAGGGAAAATAAATGCTTATTTACTGACAAACAACTTGTCTGATAAACACAAAATAGAGCTAAAGATGCAGTGAAAAAGCAGAGCCTCGCTATAACAGAGCTGCAGCCCTGAGTCAGAGACCCTGTAAGATTTGGAGGGTTCACACCCATCGTGGGTCTGAACCATCTCCTTCTAAGAGGACGAGGGCCCCAAGAGCCATGGCCATACCTGGTGCAGGCACACCAGCGTGTAGAACGCCTCACCGGCTGCTGTCGTCATCTCCGTGTTGTGCTTCTGCAGAACCAGCATATCAAAAACCAGCTGAAAGTGCACAAGGAAACTGCTAACTAAAGACACACAACTCGAAAATCACACAAGTCCTCCAGCCCCTCCCTGTTCCAAAAAAGAGAGAGAGGGTAACCTCAAAACCTGCCACCCAAATACCTTACCTTCAGAAAGTGCCGTGTTGCTAGAAACAATGGTGAGTCTGTCTCCTGAGCTTTTGCGCACTGTTCAGCCAGTGGTGTCAGGGCCTCCAGGCACAGCTGGCAAACCTCTGAGCTCATTCTGATCATGAGGGTCAAAGAGCAAATGCAAGTGGACACACTTAACATATTAAAGATAAAGAATTACCACTATTATCACATGGAGTATATTTCTAAAAACAAATACAGGTAAGCAAGTATATCCATGTGTAACATGTCTTTACTAAGCCAAATGACAAAAGACTCCCAAGGTTTTGAGATGATCCACAAGTGACTGGGATCTGAGACTGGAGACTTTCAGCATGTTTCTGATTATGATGCACACACTGATAAAAAGCCCTATAATTCTCTACCTTTGGGTAGCTAACACCAGACACTCAGCACCAGTATGTAGCATTACCAATCAAGGCACTTAGTAATAGAGTGATTTGGGGACCAGGAGCCAAATGCCTCTGGGATCTGTGAAAGGAGAAAAAAAATGAGACAATCTAACAACAACGACAACAACAAAAACCCCATAGAATCAAGGGAGCTACAGAGATGGTGGCTTTGTTTAAGAAATAAAACTGAAATACAAAAGAAAAAGAAAAATGCAAATTTTAAAAACTTTCTTCAGGTAAGATATTTTCCCCATGTGACAAGTGACAATGTTTATTTAAAGGATACGAAGTCATTCCCAATTCTAGAGAGCACATCAGACTTTTGAAGAGGTCTTCAGGAAGTTGTGGTATTTTTTCAGGAAAAATCTCACAGATAAATGTGATCAATTTGTAGTATTGATTACATAGGGTTGGGAACTGAAAAATAAAAATTAAATATTTAGATGCTTAATGTTATCTAATTTTATTTTCATTAATGCAAAAAGTAATGTAATAACAGGCAAGCTTCTAAGTATAATAATTTTTTTAAAAACATATATAGGATATAGAAAACAAGAACAACTAATTAAATGTAAAATTAAGTTACAATAAAGGGAATAATTTAGTAAGTGATATGGTAATACATAGTAGAAACAACTATTTTCTGAATAGTTAATAAAAAGTACAACCCAAAAAAAGCTACAGCCAATTCCAGATATTCTACGTTTACCTTAAGAAAGTAAACAAAGCAGCCAAATCTCAAATAATTAAATGATCTCTGAATAAAACCCTTCTGCAAATGTGTTTATGTGTCTTCAAGCAAGGGAAAACACAAGAAGCTAATACCAAAGGCTAAGATTATACGCTGAACAGCCCCTTCACACTCCCAAAATTCATTGCCAGGATGGACAGCCCTGGTAGAGTAGGTAATCAACAACAGTTTCACCTCACTTAAAGAATATACATCTAAATGTTTAATACTTCGTTTGATTAGAAAATATTAATAAGTAACCCTGAAAGCAATCACCATACAGGGTTGATGATACTTCCCACCTACCACTTGTGCACAAACATGTGGTTCCCATGTCATCGGAATCCCTTCCAACAGACATGCATCATGAGAGACGTGCTGAGCTGGGAGTCTACAGCCCTCTCTCTCTGGTGCTCGTACTTTCCACCCCCTCCCACTCATCTGTGCATGTATGCACAGGCAAACACAACTCCCTCCTCCTTTCCATCCATGTCCTTGTCCCCACCCTCAGACTCCTATAACATTTCATGAAAAGACAGGAAAGAAAGGGCAGCCTCATCACCATCATATCCTCAATACTGAATGGTGAAACCAAGGCACAACATAATCAGAATGTACAAAATTGAAAACTGTATGAGTCTTGGTTTCTTACCATCCCATTTCTACATGGAGTAGTGACTTGTTATTTTCTTCTGCTGTTCAATCCCTCAATCTGAGAATAATGTTCAACAAGTATCAGAGGACTGTGTATGCCTGAACATCTAACTTATTTTAAATGACAAATGATGAGAGAACCAAAACTGCTAACATTAAAATGTAGTTTCTAAAAGATCCACTTTCTCTGTCAGTAATCTATCTTGAATGCAGGACTCTGGGGCAGGAGTAGTGAGGGCCTGTGTTCTAAGTTGTAGACATGAGTGTGAATGACACTAACAGTAACAAAAACATCTGATTTTCATATGTACTTAACAGACAAGCAGGTATTCATACCCTTTAATTAAATAAAAGGCATATTCTTATCTAAAGTATCTTTAAATTTCAAGCATACATGTTTTAATGTTTACATTCACTTTCTTCAATTACCTTCAAGAGATCTTGTGACATCAAGGGAAGAATTAGGTTGACTCCATATAAAACCACATCTGCAGCTGACACAGACCTGTTTGCTGCTTGCCCCGGCTCATGTCCTCTGAATACTTCATCTATAAACAGAAGCCACATGCTTACAGTCACAACATGAACAAATCTGCAAAGCTGTATACATTCTACCCTAGAGAAAGTAAAAATAGATTTGAACCCTCAGCCACAATAAATCTATGAGTGGTTAACAGGACGCCTGGTAACCTTGTCTGGGTCACCCTTCTGTATTTCACTTTTCAGGGTCTCAGAGCACTCAATAAAGATGGTATTCTGTGTTTACATCACATATTACTCTTCAATGACAAAGGAAAACTAATGCTTTATCAATGTTGTGAAAAGTAAATCTACTCACTGACAGGCTGGTCACACTAGGAGATAAATAATTCCACAGTAATATCTATTTTATCTCTTAGGTCTGTGGAATTTTTCTAAGCTGAAAAGAATAGAGGAAATATAGAAATTAAAATGTTACATAAAAAATAAAGTAATTTTTTTAATATAGCTACCATGGTCAAGGGCTATTATCCTTACTCCATAAAGAATGCCTGTAAATTAGCAGGAATCCTGAGACCTAAATAGATAACTGAGTAGAGTCTAACAAAACCACCAATCCAATGAAAAACAGTTCACTCTAATCATTAATCAATGAAAAAATTTTAAAGTTACTATTTCTTTTTTTAAAGATTTTATTTATTTATTTATAGACAGAAGGAAAGAGAGGGAGAAAGAGAGGGCGAGAAACATCAATGACTGGTGGCTTCTCCCACGCCCCTTACTAGGGACCTGGCCCGCAACCCAGGCATGTGCCCTGACTGGGAATCAAACCTGTGACCCTTTGGTTCACAGGCCAGCACTCAATCCACTGAGCCACACCAGCCAGGACTAAAGTTACTATTTCTGATTCATTAAATCCAAGATGACTTTTGATCCTCACCTGAAGATATGTCTACTGATTCTAGAGAGAGGGGAAGGGGCAGAGAAAGAAATAGCAATGTGTTGTCAGAGAGAAACATCGATCAGTTGCCTCATGTATGGCCTGTGACCAGGGATCCAATTCACAACATTCTGGTGTACAAAATGATGTCTCAATCAACTGAACCACTCGGCCAGGGCAAATTCAAAATGACTTTTAAATAATAATTACATGCTGGTGAGGATATAGTGTGATAGTTACCGTCCAAAGCTATGTAGTAAAAACATTTTGAGCACTGTATATACTAAAGATATATTCAGAAATTCAGACAGAGATTTGTCCACAGAAGTGATTACTGCATTGTTATCTATAACAGCAAAATAGTAAATATTCCAGGTATACAATATTAGTAAAACTGGGTAAATTCCAAAATGTGGAAAACCATTCAGCCATTAAAAGGTCATAAAATGTTTTAATGATGAGGAAAAGGCCAAGAGTACGTTAATTTAAAAAGGCAGAATATAAAATTGTATTTACAGTACAAATGCAAAGAAAATTATACAAGAGAAACAAAAGGGAAATTACCATGTGCAATTTATAGCTGATTCTGGATTATGTCAAAATATGGGTGATTTTTCTGTCTCTGTACTTGAAAATTTTTCTATTAAGAGCATACTACTTTAGAACAAGGGGAAAAAAGATAAAATGGGTCCAAATAAAAGCACACTTCTACTTAAAAACCACCTTTCAGCCTAATTCTGAAGTTCTCCACCAGGGTCTCAGTTCCAGTTGGAAAAATCCCACCCTTCTGGATGCAATCTTGGATTCCATCACCAGGAAACTTGGGCCTGTCTAGGCATGAGGCCTCCCTGACACTACCCGCAGGCTTCCCTAACAAGACAGCTTTTGGTCTGGAGGCTCGTTGGGCTCCATTCTCCAGTATTGAGCTCTACTAAGGATTCAAAAATAGAGTACTGAGACGCACTGCCAGTTGTGCCTTTAAAAACCCACCTAGCAGGTTAATTTCATTTCATAATATTTAAAATATTTTGTTTTGTCCTGGCTGGAGTGGCTCAGTGGATTGAGCACCGGCCTGCGAACCAAAAGGCTGCCAGTTCAATACCCAGTCAGGGCATGTGCCTGGGTTGCAGGCCAGGTCCACAGTTGGGGGCAAGCAAGAGACAACTGATTTTCTCTCACATGCCAATGTTTTTTCTCCCTCTCTTTCTCTCCCCTCTTCTCTCTCTCTAAAAATAAAATCTTTTTAAAAAATTAAAAAATATTTTGTTTTATATCACCTATTATCTTTATTTTTTAAATGACTTAAATCTTCATCAAGTTACCAATTTAATGAGTTAATGCTGTTTATCATTTTTTTCTATTTTAACCATAATTTTTCTTTCATCTAAATGTCAACCCTATGTACCCTTTCTTTATTCTTTTCTGCCTTATTCTGTACTTCAATCCTAAGCATTTTAATATCAATTTCTTAATGTTTCATTATGATTTGGATCTTTTTGTTCTTTTACTTGGAAAGTCTCCCCTCACCTGTTAAACTGTAGAGTCTGTGCTCCCACTTGTAGAGCAACAGGAAGAAGTGCACCTGGCACTGTAAACCTGGGAGACTATAGGGCTTTTCTCCCTCCAAATGCCCTCAAAGCTCTCCCTCTCTTTCAGTATCAGCTCTGTACTTTGAGTCAGATTCCTTAGGGTACAGGGATCTGACCTGGTGCTTACATCCCTGGAAAGTATACAAAAGAGTTTCTAAGAGCCCACAAGTCAACTGATACAGTGTGTAAAGGTTCAGTAACTACTTCAGGTATTAAAGGCCCACGGCCTAGAAAAAGTTAAGAACTCCTAGAGTAAGGACTGACATGAAGGAATCAGAAAACATGGGAACTTGTGTGAGAGGTAGGCTTGGCGGAGGGGCAGCTGCAGCCTTGTGGGAAAGAAGCAGAGAGTAGGTGTGGGACAGGGCCTTCCAAACCATGTCACCTGGGGGCCCTAGTTAAACTGAGGAGTCAGCCTTCTAGCATGTGAAGTGGACAGTGCCTGGGATAGCACAGACACTGAAAAGAAATGCTGTCCAACAAATAAGGAAACAGAAAAAAAACAAGCTCACGTATGGGGTAAAATGAGGAAAGTGGAAAACTACAGCACACAGCTCAGGACGGGAATCTTAAAAGGAAGAAGCATCCACAACAACAAATATCTGCAGAACACAAAAGAAGGTGCTAAACAGGACTCGTTTTTCTCTTAGAAAGCAAGATCTCTTTTATGTGAAGACAGGGTGGGCCGTGGGGTCAGGGCGAGGTGAGGGAACATCTACAAATACATGAGGTTTCAGTTACTGGTGAATTTGTACCTGTATTAACTCACCACCAGAGACTCCTGAGCTCATCCATAAACACTCTGAAGGGCGTTTCTCAATACACCCACTGGACAATTAGGAAAGGCACTGGAAGGCTAAATAACTTCCCCAGGGTTCTGCTGTCCTAAGGCCACTGGTTACTCTCCCCATGAGCTCCACCCCAACAATTATTCCAACGCCTCACCCTCGAAGGCAATGGGCTTTCCTGGGCTGGCCACCTCAGGACACGGAGGAGGGACCAGCCAGTAAAGCATACGTGAAGTCCAGTGCTGGCATGTCAATCTAGTCCTGTGACATACTAGCTGCTCCACATCTGTGGGCAAGTGACATATAACCTCTTGTACCTGTTTCTTCATCTAAAAAATGAGTGTAATAGTGGTACCTACTTCCCGCCGCTGTGGCAGTAACAGTGCTGACATTTCATAGGAACCTAACAGATAGAAAATTTAACTATTCTTCTTACAAGAGGAAAGCCAAACAGAAGGGCTGGGGGCCCTTCCCTCACTTTACAGTGCCCAGAGAGACGACACTTCCATCTACTTTGTAAACTGAATTTCCTCGTGGGATTTCACTTAACAAAATATCCTCTGCTTTAATAAAAACAACAGTGACAACAAAGTTCACACCCTACCTGTATCACTGAAGTCTATGAACTCTTTTGACAGAAGGTTTGTAAGAAGTTCCATAATGAGAAGCAGGTCCTGGTACTGCTCCTCCTCAGCTGTAACATCCACTCTCTGCCGCCCCAAATTATTCTTAGAGTATACTTGCAACAAAGTAAGGCAGGCTTCATATAAGTTCATCGCTTTAGACTGTAAGAAAGCATGCAGAAATTATGCTACCAGAACAAATATAAATATTAAATAACTTTTAAAATACAATGTAATAAATTTACTCTAAGTCCTAAAAGATCTCAAATACTCATTTTAAACTACACCAAAACATTCACACACATGAAAAGTACAAACTAATTATACTTAAAATAACTAACAGTTTTCCAGCCATGAAATCTGACATCCAAATTTTTATTCATTTGACCAAAGAAATGATAAGACTTTTGGCAACAGAACTGCTTTATTTCTGTTGTTCAACTTCTTCATTGACTATTTTAAAACCTAAAATTGTATAACTTGCAGAAACAGAGTACCAAACAGCAGTCTTAAACATGAGAGTGGCACTGGCATACCCCTCAGTGATTTATCTGTGACTACATTTACAATATCGGGTTGGCCAAAAAGTCCATTTAGTTTTTTCTGTAAAATAAAAGACACATTTTTCATTTTCACCAGTAACGTTATTGATTTGGATATCTTGAGTATGTTGGCAATCTCCCACGTGGTATAATCTTGACTGTCCTCAATTAATGTCTCGACTCCACTGTTATCAACTTCAACTGGCCCACCTGACTGTGGAGCACCATCCAGCAAGAAACCTAGCAAATCACTTTTGACACGTTCGATCAAGTCACAGCACCTTCTCCATACACTGCACAAATCTTTTTTTGTATTTGTTGCATTTTTACCGTTCTTGAAGTAACAAAGCATAACACACCAAAAATGTTGCATATATTCTTCCATCTTCAAGGTCAAAATGGTTACATAAAAATTCACCAATTTGTTTTTTTTTTAAATGCACCCTGATACAACAGCTACAACAACACAATCTAACAAAACTGTTTTGAATGAAGACAACTAAACGTTACTAGAGCCATCGTATGGGGGAAAAAACCCCAAACTTTTTGGCCAAACCAGTACTTCAAATATAACCTCATTTTTGAGCAGGTCTCTTTGATCTAAATAAAATTACCAATCAGGAACCCGTATTAAATGATTTGGAACAAGATTTAAGCTAATCTGCTAACAAATACAAATGTATTCTTAAGGTTTCTTTAAAGCTTTCTAAATTATTTAATGGGACAAAAAAATATATCTTTGCTTACAGAATATAAAAGAATAGTGTGTCTAAACACTCATCTAATTTGCCAAACAAAAGATACAAATTACCATTTAAAATTGTAAGCCTTAGGGTCCTACAACAAAGAAATTGGTTAAAATTCTCTACCATAATCCATTTGTTTTATGAAATAGTTCTCACTTGAATGAATTTGATTTAATAGCAAATGAGCCCAAATAAATTACTGATTATTAACGTTTTTAGGATAAGAATTTCTATTCATTTAATATGCCTTCCTCTGAATTCTAAGTTCTTTTGAAAATAGTCTTTTTGAAAGATCTTTTGGAGGCATAAAAACATTTCAGAAAATATTCATTAAATTTGAAGGAAAGTATCTATTATTTTATTATAGTTTTAAGGAGTTTTAATCCTGAAAGGATGAAAATTAGAAAGTGCTCACCTCTCCAAGATAGCATATCTGTTTATGTGCAACTTCAACAAAAACTTCTATTATGAGATTGACAGTCTCTGGGGTATTTTTGTAAACTTCCATCAATCCAATGCAATTGGTAAGGAAGTCCATTAAGAAATTAAAAAGGATAGCGACGTTGTCAATCTGGGTGGCCTCGGCAATGCCACATAGGGCCTCAAGTGTGGCAGTGATTTCCTGCTTGACCTCCTCCTGTTGGCACAGCTGCTGAAAGTTTTCCTGATTTATCACCCTTAAGAATCGTTGCTGCAGTGGCTGAAGAACCTACAAAAACAAAGCATGGATTTTTCTGAAAGGCTGACTCACATACCTTATTTACTTCTTCAACTTTATTTCCTAAACTAGGATAGTCACTTTCCAAAACATTTCTAACTGTTGGAAGTAGAAAAAGCACAGAAAACAAAGAATATCAGAACCACACATTATATTCCCCATTTTGAGGGTTATCACAACTTCTGTGTGAGGCAGGCATTGCCTCACTCACATCAGTTAAAATGGCTATTATCAAAAAGACGAGAGAGTAATGCAGGTGAGGAGAAAAGGGAACCCTCATGCAATGTTGGAGGGACTGTAAACTGGTACAACCACTATGGAAAACAGTATGGCGGTTTCTCATAAAATTAAAGTTAGAACTACTTTATGATGGAGCAATTCCACTTCTCAGAATATATTCAGAGGAAATGAAAACACTAATTTGAAAACCTATCTGCACCCACCTGTCCACAGCAATATTATATACAATAGCCAAGACATGGGAACAGACTAAGTGTCCACTGATGAATGATGGATAAAGTTGTGGTGCATAAACATGATGGAATACTATTCAGCAATGGGGGGAAAAAAAAAGAAAAACAAGGAAATCCTCTATGGAGTCAAAATGGATGGACCTTGAGGGTATTATGCTACAGAAAATATATTGGACAGAAAAAGACAATTACTGTATGATTTCACTTATATGTGGAATCTGTTTAAAAACAAAACATAACAAAACAAAACACCGAACTCATAGAAAAAGTTTTGCTGTTACCAAAGGTGGGAGTGGGGAGAGGGGGATTTGGAGAAAGGTAGTCAAAAGGTACAAACTCCCAGTTACAAGAAAACAAGCACCAGGGTTGTGATGTACAACATGATGGCTATGGCTAACACTGTATGACAGAGAGTGAGTAAACCCTTAAGAGTTGTCACAGAAATTTTTTTTTTTTTTGCCTCGTTTTATTGTGTCAATATGAGATTGTGGATGACAACTAAACTTATACTAATAATTATTTCACATTATGTAAGCCAACCCATTATATAGTGATGTGTGTCAACTATGTCTCATAAAACAAAAATTATAATTTATGGAAAAACATAAGTGCGTGCTATCATCTTCACTTCCTTAATTTAGCTTTAAGAGAGAGAGAGAAAAGAAGGAGATTCTACAAATGACAGAACACAACTTCAATGCCATCTCCAGAATTCAGCCACTATCTTCATCTCTTTCCAATAAAATATTAAGCCTTCACAGTTGGGACTGGCGAACTGTTTTCTATGGGGTGGGAACAAAAATAGGTTTACAGTCGTAAGTACATGAAACAGAGTTGGTTCTTGTATTATTATTTATTAATTATTGTGTTATTTTCCATACAAACACCTGTAAACCTACTTTTACCCCACCCTTACAAAGGGCCCGGGGGTAAATATTTCAGACTTGACAGGATATGCCACCTCTGGCCCAACTGCTCTGTTTTGACTATGCTGTTGTGCAAACACAGCCATAGACAATATGAAACAACTGAGACTGAATGTGTTTCAATAAAAACTTTATAAGAAGAGACAACAGGCTAGATTTGGTCTGTAGGCTAGTTTGCCAACCTGTTCTGTAGGGTCAAGTCTGACCAACACAAGCTCTTGCCTGTGTTTTCCTTTCCAACTCCTCTCAGCATAGAACATAACTTCAGACACTCAGTCCTGCCCTGGGTATAAAAGTGAATAGGCATAATCATGAAGATAATATCTTAATTCTACTTAAAGCTCTACATATAATAACACAATTATTTCAACTATAAATACAAGATCAGCCTGGTTTCTCTTCTGGTTCTGAAGTCACAACTGCTTGATGTCTGTCCCTTCTAGTCACAGGACTCTAGGCTGGCAACTTACCTGCAACGGTAAGTCTTGGTTCCCCCATTTAAAGCTTACTATATGAGGCAATGTCCACAGTGGCTGTTATGGGTTGAATTATGTCCCCCCAAAATTGGTATGATAAAGTCCAATCCCCTAGAAACTCAGAACATGGTCTCATGTGAAAATAGCATTGTTTCGGATGTAATTAGTTAAATTAAGATCAGGTCATTAGGGTAGACCCCCTAATCCAGTATGACTAGTATCCTTAGCAAGAGGGGAAATTTGGGCACAGGAATGCAAACGTGGCAACTGTCATGTGAAGATAAAGACAGAGGTAGGAGTGGTTTATCTACAAACCAAGGAATGCCGAAAATTGCCCGCAAAGCCCCGGAAGTCAAGAGAGGCCAGACCAAATTCTTCCTCAGAGCCTCAGACAGAACCAGCTCTGTGATACCTGATCTCAGATTCCCAGCCTCCAAACTGAGACAATAAATTTCTATTGTTTAAGCCAAGTCTGTGGTATTCTGTTACAGCAGCCATAGCAAACTAATACAGTAGTTAATCAGTAGCTCCTTTTTCAAGACAAAAGAACACTTCACTAATTTTTAATGAAGAATAAATATACCAGTTCAGGTTCTCATTTGAGCTGGGGGAAAAAAATTAACCTGAACTGCAGAACACATGATAATTAATATTCAATGTCATCAAAAGCAGATAAGAGCAAGTCATAAAATGTTAGTTATAAAATAATAAGCTTCAACCTATACATTAGGAGGGAAAAATAACAGAAAAGTGGTAATTGATGTTTATGTCTCCATGGACTATTTCACGGCAACACATAGATAAAACAACAAAGTGCCACCAGCAGGTGGAATCACAATCAGGGGAACTGTTACCTCAGTCCAATACTGTTGTTTGGTTTCTGTGTCCATCTGTGCAAAACCTCCCAGGACAAGAGCCTTCATCAGCGTCCTCTGCACAGGACTAGAAAGGAAATTCAGAGGAGGGCTTCGGCTCGCAAACTGTTTAGCTAAATTCCACCAGTTTTCACACTGGATTACTAGGTTTGCCCTATGTGCAAAAACAGCAAAAGAAAGATGTACCGTTTACACTGTATGTATACTAAGTAAACAAAATGCAAGGTAGCTGGATTTAATTAATTTTAAAGTACAGTAAACTGGGCATAGATTTTGGAGTCCCAAATGTTTGCATTCAAATCCCACGGGGAATATGACAATGTAAAATGTTTTTAATCTCTCTTACCAGTTTCCTGATCTGTAAAATACGAATACCAACAGTAATAACAACCCTAAATCTCATGACTGAGACTGATATAATAGATGCTATACATGAAAGGCTTGAACAGTACCTAGTAAATTATAAGTAATAAATAGTAGCCAATGACAACAGTAATAATTGCATTTCTATGCAGCAAAAAAAATACATTTCCAGAATTTGTTGTAGAAAACAATAAAAATTTTACTTTGCAAAATTAAATTAAATTGTTAAATTATCAGTTTTTCTCATCTTTAAAATGGGATATTACTAACAGAATACCTGAAAAATAAAATGGCACTCTTAAAACTTTTTTAAAACTTTAATTTATAAATAACTTACTAAATTAAACATGCATGCTACTCATAAGATACTTCAATGATGAATCCTTGAACAGTCAATTCAACCATCATTTGTAACACAGGAAAGCCTTATTTGTACTTGTAACAATTAACATCACATTGTTTTGGGGTTTTTTTAAGATTTAAAAAATTTTTATTTTTAGAGGGGAAGAGAGAGAGAGAGAGGAAGAGAGAGAGAGAGAGAGAATCATCAATGTGAGAGAGAAACATCAACTGGCTGCCTCTTGTACATGCCCCAACCAGGGACCAAACCGGCACCCCCAGGCATACAGGGAACCCAAGTGATTGAGAATCCAAGTGACCTTTCACTTTATAGGAGGACAACCAAGCAACTGGGCCACACCAGTCAGGACCATGACATTGTTTTTTTAAACACAGTGCTTCAAAAAACCTGGACCTTAGGACCGTGTAACTGTGTGCCACTTGCAAAGCCTACACTAAAAAGCAAACTGAAGTTACACACAAAAACAGCCTGACTCTTACTAGCAGCTTACCTTTCTCTTCTTTCCACTAAAGTGACAAGGAGTTGCACAGTGTCATTTGCAAGGTCCTGCTCACTGCTCCACACCGAGAGGTTACTGATAACTTTCTGTAAGAGGTAGCCAATAATCCACTGAGAACCCTCAGTATCTGCTCCAAATGCTGTACTGAATGGCAGACTTATCTTGAAGAGAAAACCAATTTTTTTAGGTCAGAAAAAAAGATCAGCTAAAAAAAATTCCATAGAAAAATCAAACTGATGTTAGCATCTAAAAATGAAGTACTGCTTACTTCACATCAATTTTATGAACGAATTCATATCCCTAAGTCCAAAAAGAGATCCTCAATCCACCTACTGTTTTTTTGCCATGTATATTGCACACTTTTTTGCCCAGATTTTTTGAGGGAAAAATAAGGACACGCATTATACATGGGTATAATGATTATATACCATGGGTATGATAATCCCATGTAAAATGAGCACAAAAATGAAGATGCATATTATACATGGCAAAATATGGCACATTTTTCAGTTATTTTCCTATTAGCTATAACTGTTCTGTTATTAACACAATAATATGATATTTACATCAAACACAAAGAACAAAAATTAACCCATTCTCAAAAAGTAATCTATAACTTAATATGGGTTAACATATGCTGAATCAAATGATGTGCCCTAAGAAAAGTTATTAAAATCACATGCCATTCATATAGTTCTCCTTCCATGTAGAAAATGTTCAGCTGTTAAGTTACCTTTTAATGAGAAAATAACCAAGAAAATGTTCTCATTTCTACAACTGCTATTATCATAAATCCAAATGAAATTAAAGTTTTACATCCTGACCTGATCATATAGCTTCTCATCCACCAGGAGATAAGTCTTTGCCCAGCGTTTTAGAAACCAAACAATGTCTTTGCCCATTTGAGGGCTTAGCAGATGAGTGAGGTCTGCTCTTATTGCTCGAGACTCAACTTCCGAAACTCTGAGAACGGCAGATAACAGCCTATGGGTACAAAAAAGATGTCATTTATTCTTCGATCTATTTATTAGCTATTTTCTTCATAAAAGTCCTTTTTTGTTTCCCAACTCTCTGGATTTAGGACAGGCTATACTTGAAATTTTCATCAATAAGGCTGTAGACAAATGCCCCACTTTGTTGCTGACCTTTCAGGAAGCAGTAAACAAGACAAAGTAAGTGAAGGTAGTCATGGCCAAGAGACATCCTTCTATTGAAGTTGTTCCTGCATTACTGTCTAAAGAAATTTTTCAGATTCAAAATGGAAAAATACCTAAAATTAAAAGTTCAGGGTAAATGCCATAAATTCTTCAGCACACCATCACTACTTAATATTGTATGGTTAGTACTGTTTGTTTTTATACATTGGTCATTCTGTGGTTCAGGGTCTGGTAATTGACCTATCTAGAACGTTCTGAATATTGAGTCCTGACTCTAAATCTCATAGTCGTACTCATTTCGTAACAAACTTGATTCTTAATGGTATTTTAAAATAAAACTCTTGCTAGAAAAATTGCTTACAGGATGTGCACAGTGTCTTTTCCTACACTACATAATAACTGTGTGTTAACAACAAGGTACAACATGTAGAAAAATAAGGCCTTTGTTCCAGGTGGGTTAGGGGAGCACATAACCAGAAGTGATACACATATATGAGGTCTGTCCTGAAAAAGTCCAGCCACTCTTAATATAATGAGAATAGTTTATGTAATATCAATGTAACCCAGTAGTCAAAGAGAGCAGACTGGAATGCACATGTGTGAACAAATGACAACATCACTGTCCTAGCCGGTGGGGCCAATAGACACTGTTGAGTGGGCGTGTGTACTATGTGGCCGTAACATTCAAAATGACTGAGTGAGTAGAACAACGAATCTGCATCCAATTTTGCGTTAAGCTCAAACATTCCTCCTCCGAAATTATTCAGATGATTCAAAAGGCCGCAGCTATGGTCAATGGGTGATTGGTAGCTTCATCACAACAATGCGCCCGCTTGTGTCTCACATCTCCTAAGTTTTTTGGTGAAATATCGAATCACCCAGGTGACTCAGCCCCCGTGCTGCCCAGATTTGGTGTCCTGTGACTTCTGGCTTTCCCTAAAACTAAAATCACCTTTTAAAGGGAAGAGATTTCAGACCGTTGATGACATTCAGGAAAATACAATGGGGCAGCTGACGGTGATTGGGAGAACTGTGTAAAGTCCCAAAGTGCCTCCTTTGAAGAGGACTGAGGTGTCATTTTCCAATGTACAACGTTTTCTTGTATCTTGTATGTTTTTCAATAAATGTCTCTATTTTTCATATTACATGGCTGGATACCTTCTGGACAGACCTCATATATTAAATTGACTTTAGCTAAAACACAAAGCAGCAGGATTTGATGGAAAGAACTCATTACCACACCATTTTGTTACTATCAATGACAAGAAAGGGGTTCTAATCACAGGAAGTCTGGCTTCTACTGTCCCTACTGTTCTCAAAATGACTGAAACTGTCTGCTTGTGATGAAATCTTATGAACATTTCAGTTTTTTATCCAGATGGATGTTCCCAAAATACCAAACACTGCTGGCATTCGGCCCTTTTGAAATGTCTTCCCTTGCACTTTCCCATATTTCCCCTCAGCTTTTTCTTACTCTTCCCCAGGCATTTATGTCCTTTTGTACTCTGACCTCATTCTTTAAACAGTTGGTTCCTAAGGCTCTTCTCCTTTTTCACTATATATATTCTCTATACCACAATTGCTCAAACTTTTAACAAAGTTATTTTAGGATGCATGTGAACAATAATGCCCTGATGACCTCACAACACATTTAAGTGGATATATCAAATTCTCCCCGTAAGAATAGTTTTGATAAGACAGAATTTGATGTATTAAAGATGTTCTTCTCTAAAACAAAGAAATCATACTGAGATGTCTAGAAAAACTTCTTTAAAAAAAATAGTTTTAAATTATATAGTTTGCAGCCTAACAGAATTTGAAATAGTTACAGTGGCCATTTAAATTTATGCACTGGAATTTAATTATCATAGTGTTGCAATACTCACCATCATCCACTTGAAAAATAAACAAGTTTTTAAGTTAGAAACTTTACATTGTTTCTTTTTTCTCCTTAAATTTTTGTTTTGGTTTCATTTCCCCACACTCTTATCCTAATATAATAAATTTTATACTCATTTTATTTTTAATTTTTATTTATTATTATTTTTTAATCCTCACCCAAGGATATGTTTATTCATTTTTGAGAGAGGAGGAATAGGAGGGAGTGAAGGGGGAGAAGGGGAGGAGAGAGAAAAACATTGATGTGAGATAGAAACATCAATCTGTTGCCTCTCATATGCACCTCGACTGGGGAATTGAACCTGCAAACTAGGTATGTGCCCTGATTGGGGATCAAACCCGCAACCACTTGGTGATTGATTGGGACGTTCCAATCAATCAAGTCACCTGGCCAGGGCTATATTCTTTTTATTGACCACACAATATACTTCTCTAAAACAAATGTCTAGATGCTAAAATAAATTTTTTAAAAACATTTCCAATGATCTTAAGACTTCTAAAATGTCTTCTGGACTGAGTTATTACAATACTTAATAGTACACAACTGCACAAATTATAAACATTTAAATACAGTATTAAACATAAAATTTTATGCATCTGAGATTAGTATAGCATGATTTTATTTTCCAAATTAGTTTATGTATCTGTGAAAAAACATTACTTATCACTAGAATGAGACAGAGGTGAGCATAATTTAACCCCTAGTTTTTATTTTAATAGATAAAAAAACTAAGAAAACTCTTTTCATAAGTAAATGGAAGACATTTTTAAAATAGCAGATTTCTCAATTACCTGCACTTCTTGCAAGTTATATGCCAAACATCACACAGCTCTACCACCAAAAACTATTTTTAATAATATGATAGCTGACAACTTGATTAGGTCACTCTTCAGTATTATCCAAGGCAAGACTAAAAACTTCCTGACTTGTAGAATAACTGGTTATCCATTACTCAGTTACTCAATTACAATACCACACTATTTGGCACGCTACAGGTTTCTACACACCTGCACCCACCAACCCATAGACTCAACAGTAAGAGTTCCAATGAAGAAAAGTTTTGCCTTTATTTGTAAAGTGGGAGCAAGGTCAAGAATAGTACCACAGACAGATGAACCTGGGGCTCTCAATAGCCTGTCCTCATTCCTGCCTCTCTCCTCCCCACCCTCAATCAACCTCAAAGTCCCTGAGAACTTCCCTTGAAACACCTGTCATCTTTCTGTCCTTCCCATCATCTTTATTCCACTAACAGAAATGCTTCCTAACTTACCAGCCATCCTTTACATCCAGCCTCCACACTACAATCCTCTAATAAAACAATGTGATTAGCTCACTTTCGTTTTTCAAATCTTTTCCAACACATACTCCAACCCACTCCACAGCCCACCCTACTTCTCCACCCTCAGCAGGCACCTTTCCCTTTGTGTGCGTGCCAGCCTCCTCTCCTTTCTGGGCAGCTTCTTGGCTGCTCTCAGTGCCTGGGATAGTCTTCCTCTTCCTCCTCATGCTGCAAACCCCCATCCATCCCCTCAGCGTCAGCGTAAATGCCACCTCTTCCAAGGAGCCCTCCCTTGATCCTCCCACGTCACTATCACACTTCGACTGCACCCTCAGACCTTGGCATGGAGGGGAGCTGGAAAAACTGATGACATCATAATACTGTTTTAGTTGTTGCTCCCCCAAGACTGCCACCCTGGTCCTACTTCAGTTTCTTCAGCATGCTATCTGAACATGTTTTATATTTCAGACAGCAATCAATGTCCCACAGAATATAGTCTTGGTATTATGGGAAATCTTAGATTATCTTTGCATTTCATAAACAGAAGTCAGCATGGTGAGTCAAAGAAAACTTTCTTCAACTTCTCACAACCTCTACTATCACTCTGGTCTGGACCAGCATCTTTCTCTGGATGAGAGCAACTAGGCTCTTCCCTGGTCTCCTTGCTCCTACCTCTGGCCCTCATAGCCCACTCTCAAAGCAGCACAGTCACCTCTTCTGCTCAAAACCCTCCAGAAGCACCCACGCCATTCAGAGCAGATACTATAAAGGCCCAAAGACTACACTGATTCTCCTCTATTTCCCCTCTAACTCCATCTGCCACAGAATTTCACCTCACTATGCTCCACCCTCTGTGGAAACTCCTGCTGGTCCTGGATGAGGGCCAGCAGTGAGGGTTCCCCATCCACTATTCACTGTGGCAATGTTCTTCCCCAGCCTTCCCAACCCCTAACCAACCTCAAGTTTGGCTCACCAGATACATTTTAAAGGAAACTGACAGTGACTACACTATTTAAAGTTATAAGCAGTTGCCCGAGCTGGGTGGCTCAGTTGGTTGGAGCATTGTCCCTCCAGTTAACCAAAAGCTTAGAGGTTCAACTCCTGGTCAGGACACATACCTAGGTTGCAGGTTTGATCCCTGCTCAAGGAACATACAGGAGGCAACTGATCAATGTTTCTCTCTCATATCAATGTTTCTCTCTTTTTCCCCTTGCCTCGCTTTCTAAAATCAATAAATATATCCTCAGGTGAGGATTTTAAAAAATAAAATTACAAGGGGTCCCTGAATCTGCACTCCTGATCCCCCCACCCTGCTCAGCTTCTTACTACAGCACTTATGGTCTCCTAACATAAACATAATTAACTTATTCATTGTCTCTCCCCTACAGGGAGCTTCAAAAGGGAAGTGATTTGTGTGTTTTGCTCACTACTGTTATCACAAATGCCTACAACAGTGCCAGATACATAGGAAGTACTCAATAACTTTTGTCAAATAATATTTTCTTCAAGAAATGTAAATTTGTTTCTTAATCAAATAAGTAATATTTCTCCTATATACCATTCAATTTCACATTAATTCTTTGGACAAAAAAACAAACAAACATGTTTTGGGTGGTTGTTTCAACTCTTGCCTTGTTCCTCCATAGTCTGTGCTCTCAGATACCAAAATGTTTTGCTCCCACAGTGGTAACTGGGACTGGCAAAAACTGAAAAAGCACTGAAAATACAAGGAATGCATTCATGATGATACTGCCCAGGCAAGAAATATGACAGAGTATCACATGACAGCATCCTGAAATGCACTGCCTTTGAATTAACATTCACCATGAATCAAACCAAAGCAAAAGCAATGATTTCCAGACACTTAATCATAGGCCTATAGTCACCCTAAAAGGAAAAGAGAAAACTTTTCCAATAGAGCACTGGTATTTTATTTCAAACAAGAGAATGCAACAATAAAGGAATAAGTTCCTAAACAGTTCCTGATTAATAGCTTTCAAGTTCAATATTTAAAAATTTTACTTTCTACTGCATAGGCTCAAATGATATCCACGGGTTTTAACATTAAGATAAAAAGAATAAGGGGCACAGCATCTTGTTTGAGTTACTGATTTTGCAGCAGACAAAACCAATGTTATTTCATCATTGATATCTCTGCCTGCCACCTAAATTTAAATATACTGAAATTTAAAATGCTGTTTTCAAATTCACTTTTAGGAGGACATTTAGTTCAGGTTTATCCCTCCTCAATGTCACCACTGAAAGTAATGAAAAAGCCGTCACTGCTATTAGGAAGATTAAAGTGAATTCTTTCAATTGAGGCAGACAATCTTATAACTTCTTTGACAGGGCTTTCAAGTTTCACATATTTGGGATAAATAGTTCTATGTTATAAGAATCAGTTTTCCTTAAGAAAGACACTAAAATGTAGTTTTATCTTTATGAACAGTAAGTACTTGTTAACATTCATCTGGTCTCTAAGAATGGCATATTCTATTTCTTGGCATTTATGGTGCCTGTACCCACATCAGTGCTACTTTCTGATGGACAAGGGATATGGTCACAGTGCATTAGAGCAAACGTCCCGTCAGAGTCTCCCTGCATTCAGAATAACTCTGCGCTTGTTCTCCTCAGTGTTGGGCACGGCTATCAATCTCACCCGAGTGGCACTGCTTAAATATACTAAGTACTTGCCGTCCTTGTTTATTTCAAGGCTTCTCCAAGTTTTATCTTCTTTCATGTATCAGATTTACAATGTGTCTATCACTCGAGTCATCTACCCATCAACTCAGAACTTAATAAAACAGAATAAATTACAAGAGCACAGCTATAGAGTTCATATTACCTAATCACAGAATCTGTTCTGTTGTACCCTGGGATGGAAGAAGCCTTTTCTCCTGGAGATCCCAAAATTTGAAGTGTTGTATTAATGTCAACTTCAGATGAATGCTTAATGGAATATTCCATTATTTCTGGAGGTATTAGCGGAGTCTCTCCCTGAGTATCATCAGCTAAGAGGTAGCCTTCAGTTTAAAAAAAATTAAAAATGAACACTTAACAAATCTACATTTATCAAATTGTACTATAA
The DNA here is from genome assembly GCF_021234165.1 of Pteronotus mesoamericanus. NCBI lineage: Eukaryota > Metazoa > Chordata > Mammalia > Chiroptera > Mormoopidae > Pteronotus > Pteronotus mesoamericanus. The sequence continues at coordinate 324,695 of NW_026555304.1, forward strand.
ATGTTTTGTTTTATTTGATTTAAATATATCATATAAATTGATGTAAAAGTAAATTATAAATTTAATATGTTAATTTCAAGATTGATGAAAAGAAACTTTCTATTTCTTAGATAATTTACTCTCAAAAACAGGAAAGAACACAGGATAAATGTTTATTCAACAATTTTATTACTTACACTGACATGTAGGCTTTTTAATCTACCTTTTAATAATTTTCAGTAACATATTCTGTAAAGTTAATAGGAATTTTACTATTATCTATATCAAAAGTCAATATCTGGGGACACCTTTTCAAAAATTAAGACTTTTTTCCTGATTATTTAAAATACAGAAATACTAACAGTATGGTTACAGAAGACTCTAAAAGTCAGACTGCCTACATTTGCATTCTGGCTCTAAAAATTAATAGCAGTGTAGCCATGGGCTAGTGTCTTATACTCTCCAAGTCTCAGCTTCTTCATTTATAAGAAGGGGATAATAATAATAACAACAATAATAACAATACCTAATAATAGAACCAATTCAATGGGCTATAATGAGCTCCACATAAAACATTCAGTATGCAATAGGCACTGAATACATGTTAGCCAATATTTTTAAAAAACACATCTATAGCTGTAATATATAGCAGCTGTCACCAAATTTCTTCCAATACTATGTATGGACTATTATTTTTAATATATGAAGCTACTTTTTAAGGTTTGAACTGCTCAGCTGGCAATTACATTTTAAAAGGAAACAACCAACCAACCTGTAACTAAAATAAGCCAGTGAATATCTTCATAGAGGTCATCAAGCATTTTGTTGTCAATGGTGCTTGAACCAGGTGAAGCAAGTAACTGCTGCTGATGTCGCTGTAACTGACTGTGGAGCCTTGTTACTCTTTCTTCTAATAAACTAAAAGAAGAAAAAAAAAACAATAGCTTCATAAAATTCAATAAGCAAAGACCTAGAATAACATAATTTCCATGTGTCAGACAACATAAATTAAGATCTTAGCACAAAAACACATATACAAAAGTATTTTTTATCATACTCAACTGTTCTTATAGCACTACAGGAACCATAATTTATCGTTTATGAGAGAATAACAAGAGTGCTTTACAAGCAATCAAGGTTTACAACTGGCATTTGAAAACTACTTATTCCAAGTTTTTACTGATATGGGTCAAGCCAGTCTCATTCCGTGTTTCCATAATCTCTCTGCCACCTATGCTGGAGTGCCTAGGCTCCAATGTACAAGCCAAGGAATGAAACTTTGAGTATGTTTCTGTCCGCTTACTCCAAGTGTGCTGGGTGCATACAGGGTGAGGGAGTATGTAAAGTGCTCTCTAGGGAAGTGTGAGTATGGAGCATTTGCTCTGCAGGTTCTGTGGACTGTGTGTACCTTGTCAGAAGAGGTATACAGTGCTCTGCAGCAACTCTTCCTAGCATTCCTACACTGGCTAGTTGATCTGAAAACTGGTCTCGATCATCCTCTTGAAGCTCACTTATTTCCTCTTCCTCACGAGAGGCCACACCATTGGCAGTCTGTTGTCAATGAGAGAAATAATGAGTAATGAGCTGCACGCCTTTGTCTCACAAGCCACGCATTTCTGCTGCACTGTGAAATAGCCTCCGCACTTCACATGAGAAGGGGAACTGGACAGAGCCTACCTTCAGTGCAGCTGTCTAGGGACCCCTACCTAACTGTGCTGACAGCCCTACAGTCACCCAAAGTGGGAAACACAGAAGAGAAAGGAGCGAAGGATATAGACCCACAGCACACATACATAAACACAGTTAACTAACCCCCGCCCACAACCCACTTCCCACACCGGAGAGTTTAACTTCTGTCACTGAAAAGATCTGAAATCTTCAAGATCCATGGTCCTTGGATACAAGAAGTCATTCATATCACTTAACAACTAGGAAGACACAGGTGGGTAACTGAAAACTGAAGACAAAGGAGGTAACTACCAGTCACATCCCACAAAGCATGATGCAGTCAGACAAGGGACCACTTCTGATCTCCATCTAATGCTCTCAGCAAATTCTCTAAAGAAGCTTAGCCCAAATTTCTAGCATTGCACAGTGTGTAAGAGAATAAAATAGACAAAACAGAGCCTATGATGATGAAATGAATTTTTAATCACAATCTGGCTTAAAACTTACCAAATTCCTTGTGCCATCTGGAGCGGCCAGGTGGCATTGAATGTAAGAATTGAAGACTTGAACAGCATGCTGGGTGAAAAAGCCTTTATGGAAATGTTTGTCATCCTGGACCAAAGTTAGCCAGGACTCCAGCAACTTGTCATATGCTTCCATGTAGACCATGTCATCTTTATCAAGCTAGGAGGAAAGAAGTTTCACAAAACAATGGCCAGAGAAATAAGGTGGGTATTACAACAAGAGTCACATAGCTATGCATATATAGTTTTCTAAGTTTTTCCTTTAACGAGGGTTCCCAACTATTATTCAATAATCTAGCTGAGTTCATTCTAAGACTAACTAGTCATGTCAAGCATTGCAGGCATTCTATTAAACTTTCTAAAATCTTTCTAACTTAATCTAAATAATTCTTAGGCAAACAGGAATTAATGTTTATTTCTTAACAAGATTTTAGGCTTTAACAGTGCTTTAGGGAACATGTATTTTTCAAATAAAAATAGTATTAACTTTTTTCTGTAGTCAAGAAGAGACCTGTTAGAATGAAAAGATAAAATGTGTACTTAACTATACACTTCTAAATGATTTTTTTTAAAAAACTGGAGAATGATGACTAGCCTAACTAACATACTCAAGAATGTGGGGAGAACTTCACAGATACTCCTTAACATTTTTATTTTTTTTAAGTAAGATAGGTCCTACAGAGGAGTTTGAGGAAGCTGTTAAGGTCTTCCTACTTAATTAGTAACCTGGACACATAATTTAACCTGTGCATTGATTTCTTCATCACAAATTCACTAGATCACCATTCAATGAAACCCAGAATACTTACTGTCAAGCACTATGCTTAGTGGAAAAACAAAAATAATTGTGCTTTCGAGCTCAGTTCAATGGAGAAGAATAAGAAACAAAAAATTACAGAAATACAGTAACAGCCATGAGAGAGAAACAGATTTTTCAGAGTTGGTTTTTAACAACAGCATCTCTCATAAATAGTTATAAATAAAGAAGCAAAGTCTTTAAACTACGTATATATTCACTTGTAAAAAGGTTTTGGCACAACTCATCATTTCCAACATTCTGTTACTAGGAAGACTGAAGGTCTATAGATTTAATCTGTAACTTCCTTTTCTGGTTTCTACAGCCAACAGACTGGCCTCACCTACAAATACAGAACTCTGGAATGTTCATCAGAGAGTACTTTCATCAATTTGTCAATAACTCAAAAAAAGGAAAGTACTAAAATGTCCACACCAAGTATTTCAGATAAAGGACCATGAGGACACTACCGACAGCTCATGACCTCTAAGCACCAAGCAAACTCCTTCTAGTGAATTGTTTCCTGTGTCTTCAGCTTTTGTTAACCTACTGCCTACAAGGAAAGTTATTTTCTGTGTCAAATAAACCTTACAAAAATTTGTAATATTTTTAATTCATTTTGTGAAAAATTTACATAAGAATGAAAGGAAAGTAAAAAGAATATCATTAGATAATTTTAATAAGAATTTAAACATAGCAAACCCAATTTTTATTCCTTATTTTCCTGGCCGTGAAACAACATACAGTTTAAGTCCTCACTTGATGTTGCAGGTAGGTTCTTAAACTTTAAGTGAAACCACGTACAATGAATCCAATTTTACCACAGACTGATTGATATGAAACGTTATTCGAGAACCTGCTGCATAATGAAAATATACTCAAGAACCTGCTGCATAATGAAAATAAACAACATTCTTTGAAAGTAAATGGAACATAGTCATCTTGTAAATAGTCGATTCTTTCTATTTGTGGCATATATGTTCTATAAAGTCACCATGAACCCTGAATTAGTGAATACAGGGTTAGGTTCCTTCTGTTTTTCACCAGGTACAGGTGAACAAACGGATCAACACACCACCTTGTTTTAAGTTTGATTGTTTATAGATGCTCACAGCAACAGCGCTGTAACTTGTGCCTGAATGCAACTTGTCTAACACCTGCATTTGCTCCACATCAGGGCTTCCCTGCTCTCTGCAACACCAGGCAGCACCCAGCACAATGCAGGGGGTGAAGGGTGGCGAGGGGATGTGGCCGGGGGGGGCGGGGGGGGGTGTTGTGCCATTTTAAAAAGTGAAAAGTGGATGTTGTGCACAATCAATGCACAGGAAAAACTTCAACATCTTGTGACAAAAATTTGAGTGTGAATGGGGACGCTTGTTTGCAGTACGAGGGGTGAAACAGGAAGGCAGAGCACTGAAAACAAAACTGCCTTGTTTGACCTCAGCTGGAAAAACCAAGCCAGGCAATTCTGTTATCCGTCACTCTTTGCATGCATCTGTCTGAGAATGATTGTGAAAGTGCCACCAGTTCTGATTTTGGAGTTACAAATAGATTTTAGCAAGGGGGTTAATTTGCAAATATGGAATCTGCAAAATATGAGGATCAACTGTACTTGTCTTTAATAGGTTCTAACTAATTAAGCTGGTTCTTTTTGGTCACCTATTATGAAAACGCATTGCCCTTTTGAAAACTTTGATAGATCATGACTTTCTTGAAGAACAGCGAAGTTCTTGGTTCCATAAATGCAATAGCGTATTCATTAAGATTTATAAATACTGCCTTGGCCAGAGTGGCTCAGTTGGTTGGAGCATCATCCCATAAACCAAAGGGGCATGGGTTCAAATTCCTGTTAGGGCACATACCTAGGCTTTGGGTTCGGTCCCTGGTTGAGAGGCAACCGATCAATGTTTCTCTCTCACACTGGTATCTCTCCCCGCGCCAGATTACCCTCGCTTCAACCCCTCCTATTCTACTCTCTCTAAAATCAATGAGCATGTCCTCAAGTGAGGATTTAAAAAAAAAAGATTTATAAATACCAATGAAAAGAATCAATTCAATTTTTTTCATTTCTACATCATTTATTTCCTTCCAATCACCTTTATACATGCTGCTTTCAGCATTAATCCAATTACAAACGATATTAAATAAATTTTGTTGTATGAATATCAAAAAACAATCAACACTGTCAATATCATTTTGCAAAATATGACAGTCCAAACTCTCTGTCACAAAATATTGGGTAAGGTTCCCCGTGCAATGAGAATGCCATGTTTTCTTTTTGGCTTTGGAAATATATTGTTTGCTCATGAACTGTAAGAACCTATCTAGGAGATAGCTATAACTCAGTCTCAGATTTCACTTATACTGTCAACTTCACCATCATCATTAAAGAGCCTGGAGTGCTGCTGTCTCTTTTACATTCATCTTCTGATTTCTTTTCTCACTGCAAACTGTCTGATTCTGGCATTTTCCTTCTCTTACTACTACGAGCAGAAAATGAAAAATTCTAAATTCTCTATGTATCCAATGAAACTTAAATTTAAAAAAAGACTTAAAAGATGGTATTTCCAGAATTCCTTTACAGCTTCTTGGAAAATGCAATTAGAAAGCAAAAAAATAATAAATAGCAGCTGTTCATTTCATTTGTAGTGACTGAGTTCACTATTATATCATTGTTTAGGTGATTCCGCTATTCCTCCACTTCCTTATTATTTTAGACTATTTTTTAATAGCTGGGAATTGACGAGTAATGGTGAAGAACTTCCTGAGGTCATAAACATCAAAATGTTTCAAAATATAGGAGAAATCAGATCACTAATATCAATAATGTATTTTATTTAGACTTACAGAGTTTGACATATCCATAAGGCAACTGCAAGATAGGAAATGCTCTTTTTGTCCTAAGGTCTCCAAGAAGAATAAAATCAATGCTTAAAATAGTTAGAACTGATCAAAAAAGAAACTATAAACAAGTTCCTGAGGGTTAAAGAATGCTGTAAAAAAATTTGTTCAAGCACCGTCTGTGGTCATGGGAATGAGGATTCTATTCACTGTCTCCCAGTTGAAGCTTTATAAGAGATTTTTTTTATTTTTAATTTTTACTTAAATTAGGAAAAATATCTGAGGGGAGATGGAGCTTCCTCTTTTTGCACCAGATCCTCTTAAGGCACTGTATCTCCCAGCCCACTTCAAATCTAAATAGTCAAATTTAGCCCAGCCAGGTAGCTCTTGGTTGGTTAGATCATTGTCTCAATGGGTCAAGGCTGTATTTTCAGTCTCTGGTCAGGGCACATGCAGAAGTCAACCAATAAATGCATAAGTGAGTGGAACAACAAACATGTTTCTCTCCCTCCCTCCCCTCCGTCCTCTCTCTCTAAAATCAATAAATAAAAATATTTTAAATTTTTTTAAAAATAAAAAGTTAAATTTATATATACAGATAAGCTGATAGCTTATATATCAAGATTGCTCTTTTCCTCTAGTCTTGATTTTCTACTCTTGTTTAATCCCTAAAAAGTTAACTGTGATGCTCATTACCTTTTGTCTTTCTCTCAATGATATGCTCATTCTTCTAAACACTGCCTGATTCATGAAGAGCAGCTGTGAAGAGTGGCCTTAAGCAGACAAGATACCAGTTGAAGGGTTAATTGAAAAATGAAACTGACTTAAGAATGTTTACTAACAGGTAAGTCACAAGGTGATTTATCTGTAGGAATGTTTGCTGCACCATTACTTGAGACAGTGCAAATAAAGTTATTGAATCATTCTCCTAATCTTTTATATTAAAAACTATGATTTAAAACATCAATTGATAACATAAAAATTCTCATAATAATATAAATAGAAGTAATGATTTTGTTTTTAAGTCTAATTGGCATGCCCTTAAAATCTGGAAAAATACATCAAAATATTAATATAACAAGTTTCAGAAGGTGAAACTACAAGGATTTGGTTTACTTCTGATTTTTTCCTTTTTCAAATTAATTTTCAAAAATAATGAATAAGTATTAAATGTCAATAGTTAGGGAGAAAAAGGTATTATATAACTTGATGTATGAATAAAGACATAAGAAAGTGGTAAGTGATGAGACTTTCAGAGATTTTTAATTTTATGCACTGTTTGAATTACTTTTACCAATGAACATTTTCACAACATTAAAACTGCATTCTGAAATTATCTTAGTAACAAAATTGTAATTATAAGTGTGAATAAGAAAATAAAAGTAAAATCCAAACCTACAAGTAACAGACACATTCCTTAAAAATGTGAAACTTGGTATCTGGAGATAACCTGAATTCTCACAATTTTTAGGTAGTTTAAATTCACACCTCTTCCCCCATCCTAGTACCAGGCACAGTCAATTCATAAGTGAGAGCTACTGAACTAGCCAAACAAACAAAAAACAATATTATACAAACTGATTTAGAGAAGAGAAAAAGAGGGCCAGCTGCACAGTGATCTGTGAGGCGGGTATAACTGATGCCAAACACATCAGCAGTTCATAAACAATGAAGATAGATGGTCATGAAGTTCAGTTCAGAAATGCAAGGGTAATTTTAACATTAGAAAAATGTATGAAAGCAATTTATCACATTTCTAGATTAAGCAGAAACACATTTAATAATACTCAGTACTCATTCATGTTTTTAAAAGCCCTATTTGCAATTCTGATAAAGATAGCTCAAAAACCTAGAGCAAACATTATTCCTAACGATGAGCCCAAAAAGATGTCTTTAGCTGCCACTTTGTATTCAACATTGTACAATAAGAAAAAGAAAAATACAAATTGTGAAGACTGTAAAAAAGCAAAATTGTCATTATTCACAGATGATATAAATGTCCACATAAAACTAAAAAGACTCTAAGGACAAATTATTAGAACCAATAAGAATTTTGAAAGGTTAGTATGTATCAGAACAATATAGAAATACTAACTGCATTTCTCCATGACAGCAGCAATCTGAAAAGTCAGGCTTAAAAAAAGATACTATTTACCATAGCAACAAAAATATAAGGTACTAAAAAAAAAAGTTCCTTTATTGAAAGACAATAAGTTAGATCTAAATTCTTATAGAAAATATATTTATGGATAGAGTTGATAAAACAGTGATGCCCATTCTTCACTAAAAGTTCCCTATAATCCCAACCACAACCCAACTTGACAAACAGAAAATTTATATGAAAGAATAAAAAGCAAGTACATCCAAGACCTTTCTGAAGAATTGGAAAGTGGTGGCTGGGTGAGCAAAAGAACAACACTTGTCCTGTCACACCCAAACATCTCTTCAAGTAAAACACAGGTAAAACAGAGAAACTGAGCAATCAAGAAAAACCCATTTATATGTAAAGACTAGATATATGACAGCAATAGTCTGGCAAATCATGGTCACTGAGACAGAAGGGCTACTCAAAAGATGTTGCTGGAAGAAAAAAAAAAAAGAATAAGAATGGGAAAAAGTATTTTGCAAACCATATGTCTGTTATAGGGTTAATATCCAAAGTACATTAAGAACTCATAAAACTTAATAGCAAAAAAACTGAAAAATAGAATAACCAAAAAATAATCCAATTAAAAATGGGCAAAGGGCCTAAACAGACATTTTTCCAAAGAAGACATATAGGTTGCCAACAGGTACATGAAAAGGGGCTCAACATCATTAATCATCAGGGACATGAAAATCAAAACCACAATAAAATACCACCTCACACCTGTTAGAATGGCGGTCATCAAAAAGACAAGAAACAAGTGCTGGCAAGGATGTGGACAAAACATTGTTGCATTGTTGGTGGGAAACCAGTATGAAGATTCTTCACAAAATTAAAAATAGGACTAACACTCAACCCAGCAGTTCCACTTCTGGAAATACATCCAAAGGAAACAAAACATTATCTCAAAAAGATACACATACCTCCATGTTCACAGCATCATTATTTACAGTAGCCCAGATATGGAAACAACCTCAGTGTCCATCAATGGATTAATAGATAAAGAAATTGTTATATATAAACAGGATATCCTACCATTTTGATATCATGAATGGACCCCGGACACATTATGCTAAGTGAAATAAGTCAGACAAAGAAAGGGAAACACCGTATCTCATTTATATATAGAATTAAAAAACAAAAACAAAAACAAAAAAAACACCCACCAGGCTCACAAAAATCAGATCTGTGGATTTGTGATTACCAGAGGTGGGGAATGGAAGAAAAGGGTCAAAATGGTCCAAGCTTGCAGTTGTAAAATAAATAAGCACTAGCTATGTGAGGTACAACTTGATGACTTGCTAGCACTGCTGTGTGACATGAAAGCTCTTAAGAGTAGATCCTAAGAGTTCTCATACTACAAGGAGATTTTTTTTTCTCATTTATTTTATTGTATTTGTATGAGATGATGGATGTTAGCTGAACCTATTGTGGTTATCATTGCACAATATGTGTAAGTTGAACCATTATTTTGCATACCTTAAACTTATACAATGATGTATGTCAATTATTTCTCAACAAAACTGGGGGGTGGGGGAGAACAGAAACTAAATATAAATGAGTAAATGTTGCTGAAGCCCTGGCTGGTGTGGCTCAGTGGATTGAGCACTGCTAGCCTGCGAACCAAAGGGTTGCCGGTTCGATTCCTAGTCTGGGGCACATGCCTCGGTTGCAAGCCAGGTTCCCAGTAGGGGGTGCACAAAATGCAAACACACATTGGTGTTTCTCTCCCTCTCTTCTCCATTCCTTCCCCTCACTGAAAATAAAGTCTTTAAAAATAAAATAAAAGTCAATAAAATTTAAATAAATAACTATTGCTGGAAAAACCTGTTAGCCATATGAAAAGAAATGAAATTAAATCTTGATACCATATTCAAAATTACATTCTAAGGTGGTAAAGTCATGAAAGACAAACTTTTTATTTAACTTTTTATTTAATGATTCTAGAGAAAGGGAAGGAGGGAGAAAGAGAAACATCAATTTGTTGTTCCATTTATTTACGCATTCATTGGTTGACTCTTGTACGTGCCATGACCAGAGACTGAATCCACAACGCTAACAGATCAGGAAGACGCTGTAACCAACCAAACTACCAGGCCAGGGCATGAAAGGCAAACTTTTAAGGCATTTAAAACAAAACACAGAAAGATTAAGTATCTGAAACAACGAGTTAATAATGTAGATCACAAAAGAAATGACAGTGAGTTCAACTATGATAAAAAATGCTTGCTCATCACAAGATACCACAAGGTCTAAATGAAATATGGTATCTGAGACTAGATCCTGGAACAGAAAAACAACACCGGTGGGAAGGTGGTGAAGTCCAAATAAGCATGCAGTTTAGTTAATAAAAATGTAATGCTGTTAATTTGTTAGGTTTGACATATACCATGGTTATGTAAGATGGTAATATTAGGGAAACTTGGTAAAAGGTATATGGAAACTTGGCAAATTTTCTGTATATCTAAAGTGATTTCAAATGAAAGGGAAAAAAAATACCATAAAATGAGAAGAGGGGTCACAAGATTGGAAAACAGAGCTGTAACAGGATATACAGAGAATTTCTACAAATCAGTAAGAAAAGACAATCTAATAGGAAAGGGGCAATGAATTAAACCAGCCTTTCATACAAATGACCACAGGCATTATACATTTACAATATGAAAAGATGTCCAATGTCATTAGGACCTGGGAAAGCAAATTAAGACCATGTTTTATACTTGCAAGTTTGTCAAGAACTGTGACAGTGAAAACATGGTAATGTTAGGGAAACTGGGTAAAAGGTATATGGAAACTGTACTATCAATGGGAAGGGCACACTAGTACAATTGACCACAGTACCAGTAACATTCTTCCATTGGGTCATAGGTTCACTCATGGTCATTTTATTGTTTCAAAACAACATATGTGGTTTTTGTCTATCAAATATGATATAATAAAATAATCTATGGTGGTTTTGAGGACTAAAGAATATAGAATGATCACACACAGTGATAAAGAGGCTAACACAATACTCAATTTGTTATTAGCAGCAGGAGAAGAAGGTGGTTTTACTCCTGAACAGTTACTGAATGCTAAGAGCTAAGCATGGGAATACGAAGATCATTTCTTCCCACAGAAACATCTGTGGCCTGTTTATATACTTCACAAAGCATGTGCTTTGCAGACATCAATTGTTAAGTCTTAACAGTTTCTCTTGCCAAAATAAACAGATGGGTAACACATCTTAAGAGGAACTTAGGGAGTAGCATCCTCTGATCTCCAGTGTCTCAAGGAAGAAGCAGGGCATTTTCCAAGAACTACCTTCATTGTTCTTTAGTACATATACCATGTATGCTATTGCAGTTTATTTATTCATATACAGAAAAATGCAAATAAAATGTAAAAGCCTTTTTATTGACAAGAGTTCAATAGTCCCTCCTATGAAGCCCTCCCCTTCACTGGATGGTGATTTAAAATAAGAACTAAAAATTGCTAAACAGCCTTCTGGCTCCTTCTACAGACTAAGTAACTCATCAGGCAAAGTATAAGAAATGTGGTTAATGACAATCAGCAACTAGAGCTTTCGACCTAATCAGAGAGCTGAAATCTAACCGGGTGCTTTTTCATAAACCCTTGGCCCTGCTCCACAGCCACTCTGGCCAACACCCAACAGCCAAGCCCAAGCACGTGCACAACTATGAGAGCGGCGTACCAGCAAGACACCATGTGCTCACGCCCCAAGTATTGGCAGGCCTTCTGCCAGAAAGGCTTTGGAAAGGGGCTTAAAGCTTATGAAACTACTTGACCCCACTTTACTCCATTTGAGAATGAAGGGTGGGGAAGGTGATCAAAATATGATATCATCACTTACATTTCAATGTCTATAATTAATTTGGAAGTGCACAGGGGTCTACAGCTCTTTAGCCATAGAAAAAAGTCTGCTTCCATCTGGTGTGAACATATAAAAAGCCATTAACTGCATTTACGAAGATGCTGCCAAACAAAGCTTTGGTATGAAAACTTTCAGTATGTAAATTGCCCCCTTTTTTTACTTTAAATTAAATTTCAGAAATTAAATCTAACATTACTGTTTGGTTCCGACTATATAACATTCTGGAAAAGGCAAAAATATGGAGACAATAAAAATAACGATGGTTGCCAGGGGGTGGAGTAGGGGGATGAACAAGCAGAGCATGGGGGATTTTCAGGGCAGTGAAACTACTCTGAGTGATACTACAATGGTGGGTACATGATATTGTACATTTGTCCAAACCCAGAGAATGTACAACACACCAAAAGTGAACCCTAGTGTGAACTGTGGACTTTAAGAGATTTGGGCTGTCAATGCTGATTCATCAACTGTAATAAATGTACCATCTGGTGGGGGATTCTGATAGTGGGAAGGTCATGTGTTTGGGGACTGGGGGTGGATGTAAGGAACTCTGTGTTTTCACTCAATTTTGCTGTGAATCCAAAACTGCTCTAAAAAAAATACAGTGTGTGTATATGGCTAACATCAGACACTGCAGAAATGTGCAAGATACATTTCTTGTATAGAAAACAAATCTCATGTATAGTAGTTCTAAGTCCAATAGGTATGCTGCAAACTCCAAAACTACTCCTAACCACAATAGTACTACAGTTACTCTGAGGTTTTTGGTATAAGCCACCCCATATTAGATTTTTCTCTACAAACAGCAAATAACCAACATGACAACTCCAAATCTTTTCCATGGAATTGGGAAGCTCTCTTTGATCATTAGCAGTGTCTTCATGTGTAAATGTAAATTACATGAGTTAATTTTCAAAAGCATTGAGTCATAGACATAAGCAATAAGATTAATTCTCAAATGGAAAACTTTATTCTAAAGAATAACACCTTTAAGAAGTTATGTGATCATCTCTGACTTTGTGTTCCAATTTTCAGCTGGAGGGTGCTGATGGCATATTACACAATCAGAGCTCATAGAGAATGGGAAAAAGTACCATGAACAGTGGCAGGACATTTACTCACCCCCTTCTTTTGCAAATATGATGAAAAAAATCATTTGGCAGAAATTATTCAACAAAAAACATGCTCATACTAACAGAAGGGGTTAAAAACTCCAGGTAAACATTAAGGGAAGAATAGGCTCTATCAATATACTATTTCTTAATCTGCACAGATGGTACACAGTTGTTTATTTTATTATTCTTACAACTTCTATATTCATACAAAATTTTTAGTTACTATAAATTAAATCTTTCAAAGCCATTTGAAAATCTACAGGCATTAGGCACAACCCCCACAGCCCAATGACAGGTCAAATAACACATGAGCTACACAGAGCAGAACACTCCCAGGACAGGACAATGTAGGCCTGGAGATTAGAAGGTTGAGTTCTGAGATCCTTTACCCAGGACAGCAGTATCATTTAAGGCAAATATGGCAATTTGGAGAAAGAGTACAAATAAAACTTCATGAACTCTCCATTTTAAAAAAGTAAGAATTTAGAAGTTTTTAAATGTCAAATACATAATAAAATTAATTCACTCTCTCATTATTTTCATTTAACTTCAGAGTACCTGTGCAGCTGGCAGTATTCCTGGCTTCTGAAATTCCCTCAGGAGAAACTGATTTAGTGGACAAACAGAGCAGCTGTTCAATGAGTCCTATAGATAGATCACTTTAAAAAATCTACCCCACAAAAACACCACCAGTTCGAGTTGTGATTGACAACAGAGTTTTTAAATGTTACACTCCTAGATTAACATACTGTCTTCCTTTTGGAAATGCATACAAACTTCCAAATTTTTAATGTTAAAGAGTATATATGAATTAAGCACCATGCTTGGCATGTGGTAGGTATTTGGTATATATTTATGGAAGTGAATTAATCCAGCAACACTCCCACTGAACTGACATCTCAGGAACTCCCCTGGCTCACTTGGGTAGAAAGGCAATCCTCTTTCTCTACCTCACTGTAGCGTTCATTTTGAATCCCTGGCCATTAGATCTGGTTGTGTTTCTTTCTTTCTTTTTTTTTTTCTTTTTGATTTTACATATTTATTTTAGAGAGGAGGGAAGAAAGGGAGAAAGAGAGGGAGAGAAACACTGATGTGTGAGAGGTACATCAATTGGTTGCCCTCTCACACACTCCCAACTGGGGACCTGGAACACAACATAGGCATGTGCCCTGATTGGGAATTGAACCGGCGACCTTTTGATTCCCAAACCAGCACTCAGTCCATTGAGCCGCATCAGTCAGGGCAGAGCTGGTTATGTTTCTAATGATAGTAATATAACAATAGAAAGGATACCATATGGAACAATAGTTACGACAGTAAATTAGCTTTATTCTAAATCCACTACACACTATCTCATGTGCCAGTAGTCTGTAAAATGTAAAAAGCGGTTCTGTGCTAGGACTGGTGCAGCAGATTGAAAAAAAAAAAAATCAGAGCTGACAAGTCAGCACTGGTAAAATTACAATCCAACCAGAATTAAATAAAACATTGAAATTATTTTGTAAAGATTTCTTTTAATAAGAACCTATGTTTAAGGCGTAATAGTAGCCAATTTTCTTCCAAATATCCTAAGAGAACTAAAGTTACTATTAGTATTTTTAAAAAGTCTACTTTAAGTGTGTAAGCTTTAAAAACAGGCCTGCATCTCACTCACTTCCTCTGTCTTTTCAGGTAGAGGGAGCAAATGCCCATAAAGGCTGGCCCTTATCTTGCTCTGTACAGTACCATCAGAACTGCTGGGTGGGCGTGCAGTGTGGCTACCAAACAGTGCCTCCTCTCATGACTTCAGTGCATTGTCTGACATCACCATTCCAGAAAGTTGGTAGCTGCTTGCCCTCTTATTACTGAAATGTTTCCCAGCTTTGCTTCCCACTGCTCAGTTTGTAATCTAGCATCAGTGTACTCCTTTTGACCACATTTTCTCTCCACAAAGTACTGGGTTAGCCAAAAAGTCTGTACGGTTTTCTGCGTAAAATAAAAGACACCTTTTTCATTTTTGCCAATAAATTTACTGATTTGGATATCTTGAATATGTCAGCTATCTCCTGCATGGTATAATGTTGATTGTTCTCAATTAATGTCTCAATTTAATTGTAATCAACTTCAACAGTCTACCCAACCATGGGGCATTGTCCAGAGAGAAATCTTCAGCACAAAACTTCACAAACCACTTCTGACATGTTTGATCAGTCACAGAACCCTCTCCATACACTGCACAAATCTTTTCCTGCGTTTCAGTTGCACTTTTACCCTTCTTGAAATAATAAAGCATTATATGCCAAAAATGTTGTGTATTTTTTCCCATCTTTAATATTAAAATGGCTATATAAAAATTCACCAGTTTTGATGTTTTTTTAAAAAAAATGTGTGCTGATATGACAGCTGTGACAACACAATCTTACAAAATTGTTTTGAATGAAGTTAAAGACAAGTAAGTGCTTCTAGAGCTATCTTACCGAAGAGAAAAAAAAAACCAAACCAATAACTTTTTGGCCAACTCAGTAAACTGTCTATGGAGCTTGAGAAACCAGTACTGAATTAAGATTGCTGAAGTTTAAATGCACCCATTAACTCACTAGGCATTACACTCTATAATGAACTTCTAACAACGTCATCAAGTGTCTTTTTCTTTACTGCCTTGTCCTGCTGGTCTTGATAATGGGCTACAAATGTACTAAAATTAAATGTAAAGTTCCTCCTTTATAAAGCTGGGTTTATCTCCCACCACTTCCCTTAGTATCCACCCCACACACCCAAACACTCACATACTTCACTGCTTAAGCAGCATGATGGCTGCTCATGCAATTAACTCAACATGTTATGTAGTTTCTGTCTGATGAACCTACAATATGGTAGGTATTCTCTACTGATAAAATTCTCTACTGATAAAAGAAATCAAGAAACCATAGTGCTGGGTTTGAGGCATATGCTGTTCAAATTTCAATAAATCAATTCAAATGCATTTGTTTGTAAAACAAGTATTTTACACAATAGTTGGCCTAATAATACAGACAACTTTTGTTAGGATTTTAATTGTTTAAAGCCAATAATTTCATCTCTACCAACATTCTCACCTCTTCAGTCCAGCAACACACAGTAATTTGATGTCTGGGGGGCAATGAAAATATCCTTGGCTTCAGGAAGCCTCAAGTAATACCAAGAAATTTTAACAGCCAAGGACAACGTGGCTAAAAGTTTTAAGCACAGAGTTTCAGGTCACTGCAAGGTGAGGATTAGTCACAAATAGTCTCTTCACACACAGACTAAAGCCACTGAGCAGGGACGTGCTTCATAAATACACATGAATATCAAGAATTTTTCTCCCCATCAAGATGCTCTTTTTTTCCCTTGCTACAGCAATGTAATCAAGACCAGAGACTTGAATCTCTGAAAGGGATACAATCTATGTGTGTTCCTAAATAAATGTAGTTCTAAAAAAAAAAAAAAAAAAAATCACAATAAAACAAATGTATATGCTGAATGTTTCCCTATCTGAAAAAGAAACTCCTTTGATAATAAAAACATAAAACATTTCACAAAATTAAATTATAAAGAAAACTAATATTAAAATTATTTGTTTGCAAGAGGTAGTCTTACTTGGTAAAACAGTGCAGATAATATAGGCACTCAAATTTATCATTATTATTCCACATTTTATTGTGCACATATACAGGCACCTTCATATAGTTAATCCAATTCATAAAACTTGTGACTCATAATCAGAAGTTATTATTCTAACTATAGCAACAAGGAAACATGTTCACAAAGGGGAAGCAATTTGCCCAGGCTTGGTTACTTGGCTCACGATGTACTGTGTTCCTCCAAAGTTTATGATATTTCGTTTCCACACTGACTCCCAAAGCCATTTTTTAATATCCCTCAATTGTTCTATTTACACATTTTCCACCTTGGTTCAACATCTCAGTGTCATGTACTGGCACCACAATCACTGGGTACTCAGGGCAACAAGGAGATGTGGCTCTGGTCTCAGAAGCTTCAGTGTGGCTCAGCAGGAGACTGAGCTGACTCTGAGGGGGACTCCTTCAGCCTTCAGGCAGCTCACCCTTTCGGGGTGCTCCCAAACCAAGCCCAACTTCACCAACCTAGTCAAAGTAGCTACCGTGAGTCATGCAAGCTTTACACAATCTCTTCTCTCTTTTTCAAGAGGTAACAAATTATTGTTTAAAACACTTTCAAATGTCATAAACAGAACAGTTCAAAGAACTGATTAATGAAAAGAAATAACACTTTTCTTCAATGAAACCCATAAGATACGTCCTAGCTAGAACAGCTAATTTTGTGGAACAAGCACACTTCTCAGAAAGTATGTCTGGACTTTCTGTATTCCAGCATTTCTGTGTCAGACCTTGGGACAAAAACTGTTGCCAAGTTGTCTGTCTCCTGGTCAAAATAAATAAACTTTTTAACTCTGCAAACCAAGAATACTCTGTATCTTCCAGCAATTCTATAAAACATTTAGGAACATCCTTAACCCACAAACAGAAACCAAAAGGTAACTGTGTTTCTAAATATGAGGTAAACGTGCTGTTTAATCTACCTGGTTTAGAAAACACACAAACCAAGAGGGGAACAAAGTACTGCAAAAACGTGTTAAATGAAATCGGACTGACTCAGAATCTGTGAAAATCTGAATGAGGTCTGAATAAAGTTCAAATAGTTAAAACTTCCCTGTATTTCCATGTTTAAGACATAATTTTTCCCCCTGAGAAATTCAAATCTCACATATGATGCCTTTAAGCTTCAATTCCTTTACTACCTACATTTCTCCCAACATACAAATATCTATCGGATCAGTTCCTTTCCTCACCAAACCACTAATGCCCAACCAGATAAGCACAACCACTCTCAAGTTCTTTAATCTCTGAGCTGCTGTGGGTTACAAATCCACACTGCCAGACTCCCAGCCAAGGAGCTCAACTAAGATTTAGCCTGAAATTCTAACAGACAACTGTAGTCTTTTAACCCTTACAGTCTTTGAAAGAGATCTACATTTTAATTCATACAGAGAAAAATCAGTTTTATAATTTACTTTATAACTACTTTGTAGGAAAATAATTAACAATTTCCCATGATTAATGTGGTTATTCATAGTAACTGTTACAAATGCAGCTGTATTGTCAAGGAGTTTTTGTATATGTTTTCTAAATTAATATAAAAATTTGGAAAATATACATTTGAAAATTTTTACCAAAAATGTTTTCAGTACTGTTATTGGTCTTACTTTTAATGTAAATTGAATTTTACCGAGCTATATATACTATTAAACCATAGCAAAAAAATTAAAGAGCACAGTCTAATAAAAAAAAGTATGGTTACAATGATTTGAACCAAATAATACCTACATAATTTCCCAATTAATATATAAAGTTATACATAATCACAACCATACCACAAAGTTAGCAGCACCATATAAACTTAAAAGTTGCTATTGTTAAAATGGGCTTTCAACATAATTCTTAATATAAACATTCCATTCCATTTTCTACATTCAGGTACTAAATTACCACAAAGTTAAAACCTTGAGACCAAAAAATTTAATCTACTAAAGTGATTGTAAGCCACAAAATTTTTAAAAGTCATTTTTCCAAACACAGATTGCCAAATAATTTGCACATATAAACAAAAATGCAATTTTAGTGACAGCTACCACTCACTGAAAATTACTACTTGTCATGAGAAATGTCACAAAGGCACAGAAATTTCCTTGTGCACAACAGACACCATGTATTTCAGAACGGCCACTTACCACTTCTTCCAGTGCAGCACTTCGCCCAAAAGAACAAGTGAGGTGTGTGAGGCAGTTCACGAAGGATGAGAAAAGTTCACTTGGAACGGCAGTTAAGACGTTCCGAGGGAACACAGTTATCAGGTTGCTGATAATGCTGGAGATCCCCACAGCTTCAGAATCTTCTATTTCAATTCTACAAACCAGATAACAAGCATTATTGGTGGTGGAAGGCAAGCTACAGTAAATCATTTCCTAACATGCAAAAATTATCACCTATTCATTCATTTTTAAAGACATGTCCCTGTATTAATTTCAAATTACCCATATAACCCAGAATACATAAAGGGGAAAATAATCACTTAGCTTCTTTCTTCGACCACTGTTGAACAAAAAGAAAAACCTGGACGTTCCTTTTTTCATCAACGAAGGGTAAGTATACCTACCCATTGATAGTACTCAGTAAACCCTCAATGAAGTGTGCTAGGTAGTCAACCTGTGCTCCTTCATCGGGGAAGACAGGTCCATGCAGAGAAGCTAACTGGGCGAGGCACTGCAGAGAATCTTGTGCCATATCCGAATCCTCTCTGATTTTTCGATGTACCTGTTAGAAAGAATTACTAATCCATAAAAACAAATTCTTCTTTTGTAAGGGTCACGTGTCTATCATGCCAAATGAGGTAAGAGAAAACTTCAGAGTAGCTAGTTATTCTAGAATATTAATTCCTGAATTAAACTAAATTTGAGAATGTCCCTCAATCCACTTTATATTATAGGCCATGATTTTAAACATATTAATTAATTTTAACTGAGGGCTACCTATATTTTGAAAATTGAACTGTTTCCAGTATGTTATGACAAAGACAGAAACAGATGCCAGCCAGTCAGACATACTGCTTCTTCTAAAAACAGCAACAACGACAGTCATCTGTATTATGCTAGCTATGCCTCGCTACAGCTCCTTGCTAAAGTTAGCAGGCAAGTTCAATCAGGAGTATACAGATGCTGCTTTAGTGGAAGTAAACAGTTGCAAATAGAGAAAACCAATATACTGCTCAATCCCTAGACACTCATTCATTCAACTGATATAAAGCGTTCTCTCAATAACTCTGAGATTGCCTAAAATTTGTTTCAATCTTATTTTATACTACATCATTAATAAATGCTAAAATATTTTAAAATAAAAATGGTATTTAAAGTATATTTAAATCATCTTTAAACTTCATCTGGATTTTATTTCAATGATGCAATATCAATGTGAAACACCTAGTACACGACGTTCCTTATGAAGGAAGTGCTCCCAAAACATTGCTCCCTAACTTTACAGTGTTACTAATATTCTCAGATTTTAAGGATACTTCATTTCTGTGAGCTCACCTAATAAAAACAGCAAAAGAAAAAAGTAAAGAACTTTTGATAGTTATACATTTACTTGCACAGGGGCCATGCTAATCTTCTCTGTATCGTTCCAATTTTAGTATATGTGCTGCTGAAGCAAGCACTACTTGTCACCATTTTCTACTTTTCACAAGCATTTGAGTTCTTCAGCCCTTCTTTTCCTATACAAATCTCTCCGCTTTCTGAATGTAACATAATTTTAAACATTTTTCTATTTGTTCCAAGTTCTGTTTACTTGCAAATCCAAATAGTTACTTATTCTGAAATCAGAATGTTTCTCAAGTATTCACTGATACAGTGCTGGGACAGAGCGAACAGACACTAAAATAATCCTTATTCACCAACTGATTCCATTAGGCTTTAATCCTCAAACTTCATGGGGAGCTAAGAAATTTAAAATACTAAAAAGTCACCAAGTTACCTGATCTAATGACATGTTTAAAGTATGTTACCCTCTTTGGTCTACAACAGCGGTTGGAAAACTACTGCCCACAGATCAAATCTGGCCTCCAGCCCATTTAGTATGGCTGTGGTTTTTACATTTTTATATGGCTGGGGGGGGAAAAATCAAAGAATATTTCAAGACATGTAAAAACTATACAAAATTCACATTTTTATAGCAGTGGAAGTAAAGTCTTACTGGAACAATGCCTGGTTGTGGCGGGGGGCTGGGGAGGTTAGTACTGTCCAGGCTGCTTCTGTGTGACAATGACAGTGGCGGGGCTGAAGAGCCGCCTTCAAGACCGGCACAGCCTAATATTTTCAAGGGCCTTTACAGAAGGAGTTTGTCAATCCCTGGTCCAGAACAACACAAATGGTTTTCAAAATATAGTTTATATTTTAAGTTTTATATAGTAAATTTAAAGTATAATACACAAATTCCTACATCCACATTTTCTAATTGATGAACTTTTAAACATAATTCATTTGGAAGCTCCTTGTCTGAAAACTGTAACTAAATTTCTGTCATCATGCCCTTGCACCTAACCAACATTAGACCTGACATCAACAGATACAGTCTATCAATGGATACAGTGCACTCTGGGACAGTAGTAGGTTTCTTCTCTGCCCAGACAGCCAAATGTTGCTTGTTCCTGGTCTACAAGTAACAAACTACAAGAAAGAATACCTTTTGTGAAAGAACTAACATTTATTATGCAATAAAATAAAAGTAAGAAACTGTCCTCAGAGCCTACCTATGCTAGTCTCTGAAACGAGCCACTCAAAACCCACAATGACCCAACAATTCTTATATAATATAGTAGATTCATGCCCTTTTTCCAATGTCAGTATTAAAAAGTTCTACCATATCTGAACTACATTCTGCACATTGAAAACTGAATTCATCACCCAAACCAGGAAGAAGCAGAGAGATAAGGAAAAGACAAGTCTAGCAGGACACCTAGAATGGTAAATGGTGAGGAAGGATAAGGATGACGACAAGGAGCAGAGAGAACTAGTGAGTGAGGTGATGATTTCTATGGAGCACAATGACCTTGAGATGTCTGTGGACGTTCCAAATCCAAACCTCCAGTAAGCTCTGGGATTATAAGGCCCTGGACTCTGGAGCAGCCTGTGCTGAATATAGACCTAGGAGTCATCAGTGTAGAAGTGGTGCCTGAGGTCCTACGTGGGGAAGGGGCAGCCCAAGGAAAGTGTATGCAGTCAGCAAAGTTGAGAACTGACATAGGAACACTACTATTTATGTAAGAGCAGAGAAAGAAGAAATCCTAAACAAGATCAGAAAGAATCTGACAAAAGAGATAGGAAGAAGAATTAATGAGACAGTTTTTCCAAGAGCTTATGGAGAAAAATGGAGAAGTCTGTGAACCTCAGAAAGGCAAATACATACTTTAGGTTTACTGTATTCCTAAATTCAGATAATCAATGTACCTCATCTTGATGCCATGCAACAGTACATTTATATTTATCTACTCAATACAGAAATAGTGATATCTCATGGAAAACTAGCTTTTAATTAGTTTATAAATCCATATAGTTGAAAATAAACTTAACAAAAACTGAAATTTTAAAGATTAATGGTTGTCATTTTTCTAACAAAATTCAAATTGTTTGTAAACTGCTTAAATGAAAGTAAGAGGCCACAAACACAAAGCTGTTAAAATAACAGTGAAAAAGGGTTAACTTTGAAATTCAAAAGTTATTTACATGTGGTCTTTTGCAGCTGACAGGAGCAGCTGTCTGGTTTGCGGAGACAGCTGTTCAGGTCTGGAGCCGCCATTTCCAGGGCTGCCAGCAAGTTTTCCACCTTTGCACAACCTGCTGAAGTGGGCCTACTTTCAGCCAAATGAGCAACACAAAACAACTGAACTTAGATCCATATCAAAACACTTTCTGCCAGATTAGGCAAGGCAACAAAATTTTTCAATTTAGCTACAACGACCTCTTTAATATTTACAATGTTTTTAGTCATTCTTTCTGATTCAAAGAAAAAATAATAAAGGCAATGCTTACTCTGAACCTGTCCACAGAAAACACCTTAATGTTTATACCCATGGAACGCAGTTGTAACACTAGTAAATAGTATTTTTAAAATATGAAAAAGTAAGAAATTATAATAACTGGTTGGAATTAAGCCAAATTGTCTTTTTTTAATTGTTCTTTATTTGGACCTTTGCCCTAATCATTAGATCTAACTTGTATGTTCACACTGTAACAGCACTCAGCCGCCAACACATACACACACACACACACTCTCTCACTCTCTCTCTCTCTCTCTCTCTCTCTCTCACACTCTCTCTCTCTCCCCCCCCCCACCCCGGCTTCTATTATATTGGGGTTGTGGGCAAACATGGAACATATGCTTACTTCTTTATATTTAGCAAATAAGAAACAGCACTAGTTAAAGTTACAGTTCAAGTAAATTCTATGCAATGATTCTAACTTCACCCACAACTGATAATTCATACCTAAAAAATATACTACTCTAGAACAGCAGTTCTCAAAATGTGGTCCAGGGGTCCCCTAGGGGTTCCTAGACCTGCCTGGTTGTCTTGAAGAGTGAAAATGTTTTCCTATAATACTAAGACAATATCTGTCTTTTCCATCCTTACTGTCACACATGTATACAAGTGGAGTTTCCCCAAGGCTATACGTGGTGTATAATACTGCAACCAACTGAACACAGAAGCAGATGAGGTCAGCTGTTTTTTTTTAAACCTGACATTAAAGAGATTTGCAAAAATGTACAATGCCACTCTTCTCACTAAATTTTTGTTATTTTCAAAAATATAGTTATTTGTTAACTAAAATGTCATGGTTTAGTATTGCTACTTAAAATGAATTAATAAATTATTTTGTGAAGTTCTCAGTTTGAAATTTTAATATGGCAAGTATTAATAGTTATGACCTCCATAAACAAAAGCTCTTTAGAGCCCTCAATAATTTTTAAGAGTGTAAGGGGCCCTGAGACCAAAATGTTCGAGAATGTCAGCTCTAGGATACTAAGCCCTTCATAATTCTAGAAACTTTCATAAATTAGCAAGGACATTTCTATGTAATTCCTGATTGAGCAGATACATTGATTAGAAGAGAAGGCTTTAGAGGACGAAAGCAATCTGTGCACTTTTACCTAAGAAAACTACAGAAGTATGCACTCCTTTAGTGACCCTTCCTGTGGTCTTTGCTACTGAGAGGAAAGGAACAACTTACTGTAAAGAAAAGCTCCATGACTCTGCTGTCCAGAAGAGTCTCCCGCCAGGACTCCGTTGGCTTTAACAGAACATTTTGTGAGGATTCAAACATGGCTATATAATGTCTGCCCAGTTATCTGGTGTCAAGGTCAACAACAATAACATTCTTACTTTGTCTAAAGTATAAATATACCCTAAATATAACAGAAGCCATCCAGAAAGAATGTAATGGAAACAGTTTAAGCCCTTCACATATGCTACATAATTCATGCATGAAGCTTAGGAATAAAAGGCATTAAGTGCTGAAAAAAAGAATGCTATAGGAATGTAAGATAACTGCCATTGTAATGATATGGCACACTGAAGGAATACTGAAACTTTGATGATCAGACATCTTAATGTTGGAGACAGAAGGAAGAACACTGATGCAAAACAGATGCCAAAATATATAACAAACAAGAGAAATCAATTTCTGCATATTTATCCTATCATTTCCCCCAATATCTTGTATTAGCTGAAACCACATATACAAATATGAGTCTCACATAGTCTACTTGGAAAAACAGCATTTCCTCAAAAGAAATATATTCAAGAACAAATATACATTACACTGAAGAAGAAAAACTCCCATCAGAGTAATCAAATATCAATTCCACATATAGAAATGATTAGTTCACATAAAACTCTACAGATGCTCATTTAAAAATCCAGCAGACTAAAATTCAATTTGTATGGTGTTCAGGTGTTCCATATCAAACACACTTCTAACAGAACACTGTCCTTGGCCTATCCGTAACCATAATATATTTGTAAGAGTTTATGAGCATAACTTACTCAATAACACTGACATGGCAACCAAGGTCTTTCAGAATTGGGAGAGCTTTGCGGCCTAAGACAATAACTCTGCCCATCCCACAGCTCATCAAATGACTGGCTGGCAGACATCCACTAGGCTGCATTCCCATCAATTCATGAGAAACTGAAACAAGTTATCCAAAACCACATCTTGCAAAATTTAGATATTAAAGCCCAAATCATTAACAAAACATTAAAGGCAGTGATAAAGCTCTGGAAAGATTTTTTTTTAATTTTACTGCTTCAAAAGACATTTAAATCTTTGATGTTATTTTGTGTCTGAAGAGTAGGAGGGCACTGCTAGTTGTTTCAAAAGAGAGTCTGCTTGCTGGATTCTGAAAAAGCACTCCACTCAACAGAAGAACAAAAGTGAGACTCAAACCAGGTCCATCTCAGTTCCAGTTTTTCTTCCCTCACCTGCCCCCTTGTGGAGGTGCAGGGAGAGTCAAAGCCAAAAGAAACCACTGGAACTCAATAAAGCAAGGCTGAATTTAAAAAGAGAAATCAGCCCATGAATACTGTTTTTGTTTTCAGTGTGCTAATACTTTCTAAAATGATCTCATGTTTTCATGAGATACCTAAGGTTGTTAAAAATGTGACCTTCACTCACACTATAACACCCTGATTAATACTAAGTCTCTAAGTGGTTTTATTTTCCAGCTCCGAACCTGGAAGGTTTCTTTTTTCCTGGCATCAAGTTTGCCTTCCATCAAGAAAGCTCATTTGTAAGGCACCTCACTCACAAAAAGTCATACTGATATTCTTTGAAGAACTACCACCCACCCCTATCACTCAGCCTACCACTATCACTAACAATTCTACATTCTCATAATGAAAATGCACATATTCTAGTTTGCATAAGTTGCAACCATATAACTCAATTACAAATAATATCTCTCTACTAAAAAAACATGTAATTATCCCCAAAAATTTTAATAAAAACAAAAAGAACAGTAGAATAAATGCAACAGAAAATTTAAGAACAATGATACTCCCAACAAGAAATGTATGTTTTAGCCCTGGCTGGTGTGGCTGGAGTGTGGTCCTATAAATTGAAAGGTTGTGGGTTCAACTTCCAGTCAGGGTACATACCTAGGTTGTGGGTTTGGTCCCTGGTTGGGACATATGCAAGAAGCAATTGATTAATGCTGATCTCTCACATCGATATTTCTCTTCCCCTGTCCCTCCCTTCCCCACTCTCTAACATATGAAAACACACAAACCAACAAAAAACAATATGTTTTAGTTTGCAGATTGTGCCAGGAAACTTTTGAAGCTTTTGTCTCTGAAAAGGAGGCCAAGAGGACCCTTCTGTGTTACATCAAATGAGTACTATGAAGGTTCAGGCATTACTTTTCAATTTTATAAACTAGCTAGAAGTATATTACAATGTGAACAGAATACTCAAATATATTCAAAATAATGTAAAGAATTAGAAGAATTCAAATTTTAATATAGTATTATCAATCAATTGACTATTTTTTATTTGTAGAATACCCCAGAATTCTACTCCTCCCCAGATGATTCTTAATGTAGAATATTATTAAAATAAAACAAAAAGCCCTGGCCAAGTAGCTCAGTTGGTGGGGCATCATCCTGTAAATGAAAAGGTTGAGTTCAGTCTCTGGCCAGGGCATGCATGGAAGGCAACCAACGTTTCTCTTTCTCTCTCATCAATAAACATATCCTTGGATGAGGATTAAAAAATAACTTTAAAAAGCTACCATTAAAATTCAGAAATCTAGGACTTTTTCTTTTGGTCAAATGATCTTTAATTGAAGTATTTTCCTTTGTAGTTCTTCACTAGCTGGGCACTGCACTGCACCAGTGTTCATGTCATCCATGATGTCGGGAGGGTACGACCACCAACATCGCAGCCCACAGACTGGGCAGTCCCCAGGGTCTTTTTAATGGCTCCAGAGAGTTCTCTAGCTAAAGACTGGTGCCCCATCTGTTGGATAATATTAACCGCCTCACCAAAAGTGTTATTTCCACCATGTTTAATGGTTTTTTGCTTTTTTCTGTCTTGGGGTGGCTCTTTGAGGGCTTTAATGATCAGGGCAGAGGCAGAAGGCACTACCTCAGTCTGGTCCTGTCTTTTCTGAATGGTCAGTTTCACTGTAATCCTCAGACCCTTCCAATTACTAGTTGCTTTGGCGATGTTACCACAACCTTTTTTGGAGACAGACCCAGGGGGCCGATCTTGGGGGCCTGGATGGACATGGCAGCAACATCCCCACCAGTGTACCTCAGATATACAACTTTGATCTCACTGGGGTCAAACTTTGGGAGCACGGTGGAGGCGGCTGGTGTCAGATAAGCCCTGATTCAGAAAGACCGAAGACAGTTGCACCTAATTCCTGCTCTAAGGTAAAAGCCAAAAGCTAGGACTTCTAGTCTTAAGACAATATTTTTTTAAATGACTTAAAAGTTTGAATAAAGCAATAGTTTCTTTCAAAAACAGCAGTTTTAAATAATAGTTACCTTTTCAAATCTTTCAAAAGTTTTAGTTTACAGTACTACTTTGACATGTCATAATATCTGAACATTATTAGGCTTGATCTTTTTTATCCAAATATGTCACCAATGAAAGAGAAGTCTAACAATGAAGTGATTATTTAGTAATTAATCATTTATTATACATATTATGTGCTTGTCAGATTTTAGGACACTTATGAGTTTCAACAGATTGACACTAGTTAAATAGCGATCATTCACAAAAATTTAAATCAGATTTTAAATCAAGAATTTTCTTGGGCTATGGCTTTACATATTTTTCTAAAAAGAAGAATGAACTCAGATAATTCATATATTATATCAGAATAATTCATTTGTAACCAAATAAAATAAAATTTAACCAGTAAGACAGCTGTACAGAGCTACTTTCAGTCTTTTAACAACCCTAGGCCTTTTTTAAACTTGTCTTCAGCATCTAATCTTACTTCACCCTCTCATGTTTTCATCAAATCCAAACCATGATGAACCTATTCTATTTAGCTCTAAAATGTTCCACTTAGGAAAGCTCATCACCTTCTGCGAAATCAAAGGCATGTAAAATGTAGCAACTGCCCTGCTCTATAGCTGGGACCAGAGACAAGCACACTCAGAGGACAGCTTAATCACACACTGCTACTGACTCACTGGATAAATCATACTGAGTCTCTGTCTCAAACAACAAACCATACTACCATAAGTATATGCCTCTTAGCATGAGGGGGAAATACATCTTTGGAAATATGTGTTCTTATATGTGCAATGAGTTCTTGTTCATTTACAAACACCTTCAGTAAGGGTACCATTTGTGCTGGTGACTGACAGTAAAAAGGCAATTAAGTGAGTCATACAATGTCTACAAACTGTCCTTGTGCACATACAGAGAGTCTGAAATTTTCCATTGCCTACTCTTAGTAAGTACTTCACAATATAGACCTGTGGCAAGAAGAGACATTTTATGAGAGGAATAAATAATTTCTCCAGCATCCCATATTCTTTTTATGCTACCTCATTAGTAAAAACAAAGTTTCAGAAGCGAGTGAAGCCCAGTTTTCTTCCTAAAAACAAAAATTACTATTTCTCTTTTGGCAAAACACAAATGCCATGAGCCCAGTCTTACAGATAGCACTTAGTCCAAATAACCAGAGGTCCTTTGAAATAGAGAGCTGACCTCACCAGGATGTCTTCCCAAGCCTCACCTCCAAATAGTAATGCTGGCTTTATTGAAAATCCTAGTTTAGGTGAAGGTGTTTTTGTCCCACTACTATTTTATAATCCAGTTAGCTTTCCCCAAGAGATTGAGTCAAAAAAATTATTTTTTACCAAAACCAAATCAGATCCACAAAAATAGAATACCAATAAAAGGCAGTGTGACCCAACTAAAAATAGAAGTATTACTGAAGCCAACATACCAAACATACCTGCCAAACATTCTTATTACAAAATGATATTGTCATTTAGGATTAGCATTGCCAAAACCCTTAAGCATTTATGGACACCAGGTGAACCACTAGCTAAACAACATTAGCAGCATAAACAGATATCCAAGAACTAAGATAATACTTCTGAAACCACCTCACTTCAATAATTAAACAGCAGATATTGTTGAGCATCTATCACTCTGTGCTAGACACTGCGCGAGGTGCTAACAATTCAGCGAACAAACCATGACCTGTGGCTTCGTGAGCTCCCAAACCAGGGGGTCAACAGTTATTACTCGAGTCAGCTAACAAATGAAAACTTAGACCTGAGAAGAGAGCCAAATGGAAGTAAAGCATATGTAAGAAACATATGAGAAGCCACAACACAAGAAACCTGACCTGGCCTAGGGTACACAACTGAGGCTCAGTTGGGAGGTGACTCAAAAGAAGGGGAGAAGGTACTCTGACAGAGACATTCCATGGACAAAGGCGCCAGGGCAGCAGTAAACAGAGTCTGGGATTACAGTTCTAACTAGGAGAGTGAGTGAGAGAGAGAGAGAAGACCACCCAGGCTCTAAGAGCCCATTTTTAAATGAGGATGATAGGCAAGAGAGGGTTGGTCATAGGACGAGGATACTTTCTTTGGAAAGCAGTTGCCTAAAACAGAATAAAAAACAGGTAGATTTCCTTTCAGTCTCTTTCGAGAGAGTGAAACAGAGTACAATGGCTAAGGAATTTCCTCACTGAGCCAGGATGATTTAAACATCCACCAAATCCCAGGAGTTATAAACTTTCTTCCACACTCAGGCCTAATGGGAAGGATACTTTAAATCACCTTCTATACACATAAAACCTACATATAATAATTCTTTTAAAAAATAGTTTGCAGCCCTGACCAGGTGGTTCAGTTGGTTGGAGTGTCACCCCAGACATCAAAAGGTTGAGGGTTTCACCCTCGGTCAGGGCACATTCGGGAGGCAACCGATCAGTGTCTCTCTCCCCACCCTCCTGCGTCTTTCTCAAATCAGTAAACATATCCTCAGGTCAAAGTTTGAAAAAAGAAAAGTTTGCAGATGATATCATGTATATAGAAAAAGTTTTAAATTCACTAAAAATAGTATTTGAGCTAATAAACAAGCCTGGTGAGGTGATATAGTACAAGATCAACATTAAAAAATTTTTATTTCTAAACTACAATGGCTCAGTGGGTGAAAGCATCATCCTGATATGCCAAAGTTGCTGGTTCAATCCCAGGTCAGGGAACATATAAGAATCAATCAGTGAACGCATGGGTGAGTGGAGCAAACTGATGTTTCTCTCTTGGAAAAAAAAGTATATATATACGTATATCAATCAATAAATAAAAAAATAAAATAACTTAAAAATTTTTATTCTATAGATTGGCAATGAATGCTGCATTCTACTGTGCATATTGTGCTCCCATGTATAATGCACACCCATGTTTTTCTGTGCATTGCACATGGGATTATTATGCCCATTATTATACCCATGGGTATATAATCAGTATACCTATGTATAATGTGCATCTTTGTTTTTCCCTCAAAAATCTGGGTGAAAAAGTATGCATTTTACATGGCGATAAAGTCCAGAACTTCTACCCTGAAAACAGTAAGTGTTGAAAAAAATTAAAGATCTAAATAAATGGAAAGACCCTACGCTCATGGATCGAAGAACTTAACGTTGTGAACATGGCAACGCTCCTAAACTGATCTATCTCTCAACACAATCCCTGGGCACAATGCCAGGTGCCTTTTTTTTTTTTTGCAGTAGATGATTCTAAATTTCATATGGAAATGCAAAGAATGCAAAGAAGAAATAATCTTTAAAAGGAGCGAAGTTGGAGGGCTCATGCTCCCTGATTTCAAAACTTACTACAAAGCTACTTTAATCAAAACTGGCATAAACTCGAATCAATAAAACAGGATTCAGAAACCAGAAATACAATGGTGCATTTACAGTCACGTGATTTTACACAAGCTGAACACCTACTTTATACCATACACAAAAATTAAATGGGTGATAGAACTAAGGTAAGCGCTAAAACTGTAAAACTCTTAAAAGAAAATATACGATTAAATCTTTGCGCCCCTAAGGTCAAGAACAAAGCCAAAAAACTAATACACTCCAACTCACTATAAAGCTATAGTAATCAGGACTGGAGTAGTGCTGGAAGAATAGACAAATGGATTCAGTGAAACAGAACAGAGAGCCTAAAAATAGACGCACATAAATGTAGTCAAAGGATCTTTGATAAAAGAGCAAAGGCAATATAATGCAGAAATGACAATCTTTTCCATTTTATTTTAATCTTCACCTGAGGATATGTTTATTGATTTTTGACAGACAGAAAGGGAGGAAGAGAAGGATAGAGGGAGTGAGGGAAACATCAGTATGAAAAAGAAACTTTAATCAGCTGCCTCTCAAACACACCACGACCTGGGATTGAACCCACAGCCTCGGTATGTGCCCTGACCAGGAATCAAACCTGCAACCTTTTTTGGTGTATCAACAACACTCCAACCCACCCAGCCAGGGCAGAAGTGACAGTCTCTTCAACAAATGATGCTGAAACAACTGGACAGTCACATGCAAAAAAAAAAGATTATCCAGAACACATACCTTATACCTTTCACAAATATAAACTCAAAATAAATCACAGACCTAAATGTAAAACACAAAATTTATAATATTCCTAGAAGATAGTAGGAGAAAAACTAGGTGGCCTATGGCTTGGCAATGACTTTTAGATATGACACAAAAGGCACGATCCATGAAAAAAAGAACTGATAAGATGAACTTCATTAAAATTAAAAACTTTTGCTCTGTTTTTGGGAACCATCCCGCCTGGTTTCAGGAACTGTAGCCTCACTAACAGGCGAGAGGGCCCCAAGGCTGGCGCTGAGCAAGGAGGCCTTGGAAAAATAGGCCACTGAGGAGACAAAACCTGTCGCCCTGGAAGGGGCTCAGCCCCTGCCTCCCTCACATCAGGGCCTGCTTGGCCCTGGAGAATGGTTGATTAGTCAATGACGGGTAAGACCCCTGGATGGCAGGGGCAACCTAAGACAGGCACAGTTGCATGGGGGCCATCAGGGAAGGACTTGGGGGACACGGAGAAGGGGCAAAAGACCCTCACCCCTCAGCTTTGTCATGGCCAGAGTCCTCATTCTATCTGAAAGAAGTCTCCTTATCTCTTGGCTGCTCTGCTCCACACGCCTGACCAGGTCAGTGAAACAATACTAAAGGCAGGTACAGCCCCAAACTGGATCAGGTGGTTCCCCGGGGGGCAATTAGTCCTGGAAAAAGGATGCATTAAATCCTATGAAACTTACGTTGCTAAGAATGTCCTCAAGTTAATGAGTACTGATGTTTGGGGAGTAAAGGATGAGATCAGTTTCCCAGGTTTCAGGGCCGAATGGGTGCCACCCTGTCTACCAGACCCTGACCTGAGGCAAATCTCTGTGTTCCTTCAATTGTTACCTATGATCTCCATCTGTTTTCTGTAAACACAGCTCTTCGGCGTTGATTGATGAGCTTTGCATGCATGCTGTATACCCCTATGCATATCGTCCTCAATAAAAGCCACTTCAAGAGAAGGGCTGGGGCATTCTCCACTAGAGGGAATTGCCATCCCCTTTTCCTAGCAGACTGAGAGTGTCTGGAACAACTTTCTTCCTCATCCATGGTGACTGCGGGGGGTCTCTGTGGGATGCGGTACCACCCTCACCTGGCCCGAACAGGGACCCCATACTCTGTGAAAGACAATGTCAAGAAAATGAGATGATACACTACAGACTGGGAGAAAATGTTTGCAGAAGACACTTCCGATGAAAGAGTTATCCAAAATATACAAAGAACTCTTAAGGTCGAACAGTAATAAACAGCTTGATAAAAAATGGGCCTAAGACCTTAACAGACACCTCATCAAAGAAGACATACAGATGCAAAAAAGCAATTCAAAAGATGCTCCTCACCATACGTCATCAGGGAAATGCACATTAAAATAAGATATCACTACACATCTATTAAAATGTCCAAAATCCAGAACACTGAGAGCACCAAGTACTGGTGAGGATGTAAAGCGACAGGAACTCTCATCCACTGCTGGTGTAAATACAAAATGTTTCAGTCGCTTTGGAAATATTTGTCAGTTTCTTACAAAATTAAAATACTCTTCTGTGATCCTTGGTATTTACTGACCTAAAGAAGTTGAAAATTTATGTTCACACAAAAACTACATATGGATCTTTCTTCATAACTGCCAAAACTTGAAAGCAATCAAGATGTTCTTCCATAGTTAAATGGATAACTATCATCCAGGCAATGGAATATTATTCAGTGATAAAAAAAGAAAAGAGCTATCAAGCCCTGAAGAGACACGGAGAGACTTTAAAAGCATATTAAGTGAAAAAAAGCCACTTTGAAAGACTACATACCATCTGATTCCAACCACATATCATTTAGGAAAAGAAAAATCTATGGAAACAGTATAAAGATCAGTAGTTGCCAGGGGTGTAGTGGGAGAAAAACTTGGCAGACACCTCCTTAACCAAGTGATCAATGTAGACACTCCCACAATGGGACAAGATGACACCATGTGCCTCCTGCCATAAAGTACTGAGAAGGAGACAACGTCATTACTATGGTATAGTCCTACAAAAAGCAAGTAACCTGAATCTAATCACAGGGAAACATCACATAGACCCAAAATGAGGTATAATCCTCACCCAAGGACATGCTTATTGATTTTAGAGACAAGGGAAGGGAAGGAGAAAGAGAGGGAGAGAAACATCAATCAGTTGCCTCTTGTATGCACTCTGACCAGGGACCAAACTGGCAATCTAGGTATGTGCCCTGACTGGGGATCGAACTATGCTCCAAACAACTGAGCCACACCAGCCAGGGCGAGGGACATTTTTAAAGCATTAACTTGTAGTCTTCAAGTATGTTGAATTCATGAATGACAAGACTGAAAACCTGTTCCAGATCAAAGATAATTAGGATAACTAAATATAAGGTACTGAACATAGCTAAAAAGGGTATTACTGGGACAACTGACAGAATTTGAATATGGACTGTTAATCTAATTATATTATATTGACATTTAATTTCTTGATTTTGAAAACTGTACTATAGTTTTTCAAGACATTCTGTAAGAACCACAGACTTCAAAATTCTTAATCACAGGAAAACCCACAGGCAAGTATTCAGAAGTAAATGGGTATAATATGTGCATCTGTTCTCAAATGGTTCAGGAAGAAGAATGAATTTAAATATATCCATAAACATATATGAGTACAAATGTGTGTGTGTAGGGAGAAGAAAACTAAATGGGACAAAATACAAAATGTTAATGTCAGTGAATCCTGATAAAGGGAATATGACAATTCTTTGAACTACTCTTGTAGTATTTCTATATTTTTAAAATGACATCAAAATAAAAATATACAATAAAGAAAGGTTACAAAAAATTGTAAATTATAGATGAGGATTGACACTGATAATGTAATACAGCCTCATTTAACATTATACCATTCTAAATGATCACATATATTTGATTAAAAAAATACTCATTATTTTACAAGGTCTAACTACTATTCATCTGTCTATCCTAAAAGAAACACCATTTTTTTAAAGCCATCAACATAATATAGGGTGGAGCAAAAGTGTGTGTACAGTGGTTTGCATGGAAAATAATAATTAATAAATAATAACATAAGAATAAACTGTTTCACAGTCCCAACTGTAAATCTACTTTTGCTCCACCCTGTATATATATTAACTAAGTTAAATTTGATCATTAGACCCTCTTCAAGGTACAAAAGCTAAATAATTATTCAATTCTCCCCCTCTGACTGAATAAATCTCAAGTAATTGCTAAGATTAGAAATTATGTCAGACAGAACTGGAATTTTTGAAACTAATTCCTCTCACCTATGGTTCAGCAAGCCAGCAAAGGGCTGCTACACAATATCATAGTCATGTAAAAACTCACTGTAAGCCAGGAAGCAGAATATCCCAAGTCAAGATGGAGAGCTACTTCTCTTCAAACGAGCAGTTACTTCCTTTAGCAACATTGTTCCTATGCTTATAATTTTTAGATGACAGTTTTTCCAAATAACTAAACACTTTGTAAAAATATCTTACCTTTAGACAAACTGTATTCAAACTCCCAGAACAGTCTTCATTTACAAAATAGTCACACTCCAGCCAACTATGTTTTTCGCTAAAACAGAGACTTTAAAGTTGGCTAAAATATATGCATTGTGACTTCTGTTGATTTTCCCTACATATATAATTAATGTTTTGATAGCTCCATATGACCTGTTACTTTGTAAATTTGTCTCAAAGTTTTTCAACGTCTTTTTACTAACAAAAACTGAAGCAAAATTTATACTCAACACACTAAGGGGAATTTTTTTTAAGTGCATATTAGAAATTCTTATGTGCCTCTTAACAACCAAAATAAATAAATATGCAATAAAGCTATAATATTGATTGTTAGGAGAAAGATGATTAGAGACTAGGGATAAAAGGAGAAAGTCATAACCCTCTGGTAAGCTTTGCCCACAGAGCAGCAGTTCACTATAACTACCTTTAGGAAAGGGCTGTTAAAATAAACTTACTATAACTTCCTGTACCACAGAGAGTATGTCAGATCAAGAAAAAAGAGCACATGCAGGTAGCTAGCTGATGAACTTCTTTATTCAAGGAGACTATTAGGGGCTCAACATATAGTGTATAACTATTGAGTATTATAAATGCATTGTTTCATTTAATCCACTTAACAATCCACACCCCCATTTTACATTTGGAAAAACTGAGACTCAGGTTAAGTAATTTGCTTTTGATCAGCTGAGACTGAACCTAGATGTGCTGGACTCAATGTGACACAAATGAGAGCAACTGCGCAGCACCACTTTCAATCTCTATCAATGGGCAGCAAGTCTTCTGGAAGAGCAAATTGTAAACTCTAAGCTAAAGAGGTGCTTTCCAAAATACAAACTTCCGCACTTCAGTAACTGATTAAAAGAGCAGATATTTCAATTTGTAACCTAATCCATTTAAAGTGCTTTTGTATTACTAATAAATAATTTGCTAGAAATAAAATTTTTGTATTTTTCAATTGGGAAAGATCTTCAAAGAATAAACATTACTACCTTATTACTTACACTTGTACAATACTGTCACCATATAAATCAAGTTAGAGAACACCAAACTGGCCTCAAGGAAAAGTCAATCAAAAAATCCAGGGGACAGCAGGGTGGGCTGTAAGAGGGTACAGGAGGGATAAATGATAATATAAAAATAATACAATAAAAAAATGTAAAAAAAATAATAATTCCAAGTCATTACATCTACAAGGAGAAAATGATTCGTTGCTTGATAGAATTATACTTCCTATCTTTCTCCTTTTCCTGCCTAAGTGTAATTGCTCCTCCTTTAGGGAGCAAGAGTACCAATATCCAGCCAAGTTTTCCCTTTAGTCAACCTTCTTCTACAAAGTTGTAAATGTAATTTTAAATCCCCTAAGTAGTCCACTGCACTGTGTATTATAAAATAAAAGAATTCCACTTCTAAAAACACTTGTTTTCTTTCAACATGTTTCACAAACCACAGAGACAAGGTACTTTCAGCCATAACTGTCATCTATTCAGTTGTTAAAGGATATAATTTGGAGGAAGGAAGTTCCAGCTTAAGACCTGATTGGCGAGTGCAAGGTAACGCTGAAATACTGAGGACATCTGAGCACTGAGGTTTTCCCGCCTGCTGAACTCCTGAAGAACTTCTACCGTCAACACGAAGATCTGACGAAGGTCTTCTTCCTGCAGTAAGTCAGAAATATTTTTATGTCAAAAGCTTATTCAAAATGCATTCCCTTTTAGAACCATAAAAGAAAAAAACCAAAAACCTTAATATTGTCAATGGAAAACACTGTTTCTTTAGGAACATTTTCCATTTTCAGGCCTGCTCATAGTTTTCACCACAGTGAGCTTTCAAGTGACACCAGTTTGAACACACTTAATGTGACATGAATGCTAGTCTGTGGAGAGGCGAATCTGACAACTAGACAGAGCTGGAGGGGTCAGTTGATCTAGTGCAGGGCCCTCGGATTTAAGCCAGTGCCTTCACATAACTTTACTTCAGAGACAAACAATACACACAAGACAAAGAGCCCACACCATCTGCAATAACATTTTAAATACACAGCCCTCATGGGCATTCTGCCAGGCCTATTTTTAAGGCCAGTAAAGTCCCACCAATTGAAGCAATGATATCTAAACACTGTAAGAACAAAATAAATAAACTAAGAATCTTTAT
Source organism: Pteronotus mesoamericanus (assembly GCF_021234165.1). Lineage (NCBI taxonomy): Eukaryota > Metazoa > Chordata > Mammalia > Chiroptera > Mormoopidae > Pteronotus > Pteronotus mesoamericanus. The sequence goes on from NW_026555304.1 coordinate 361,544, forward strand.
AGTAGTATTTCCTTTTTGTTCTGTTTAAACACTAGCATTAAACAAGTATCTTTAACTTGTCATCTATGTTCACCAACCCTATCATTTTATTATATCCTATGAAATCACGACACAAACCTTCAGGGGCAGGCTGTCATTTAACCAGATGAAATAAGTGTTCACATTGCACTGGGAACAGATTGTATAAAAAGTGAACAATCTGATAATTAAAACATAAGAACAAAAGTACCAATACCTGAAAAACTCTTTTGCAGTTACCATGGAACTCCATACTCAGTCCAATGTTGCTAGTTTTACTTGAACTTGAGAATTCACTCAATAGTGCAGTCAGAATAGAACAAGCCAGAGTTTGCTGTAATTATTGGATAAGAAATAATTAAGAGGCATTATTTTCCTCATGCTTTGTTCAAACAAAATGAAACATTTTCTATGTTTAGATCTTCCAGTCAGATGGACAGAATAATGATTGACTCTGCTTTCCAAGAGGTCAAGTTCTTTCTCAATTCTAGTCACCCAAATCCATTTAAGACCTGAACTCAGTTCATACTCCTAACTCCATCATGGAGTGCAAGTGATATTTTAGAATGATCAATGTTTAATTTATTGTCTCATTTAATTCACACAACAATCCACACCCCATTTTACTTTTGAAAGAAGTGAGATTCAGAGACATAAAGAGTGAATGACAGCTGAGATTCAGCCCACCTCTGTCTATGCTCAAATGAGGATAATGTGTATTTCCAAACAGATGAAAAGCAAAAAGTTAATAGTCTCCAAAGTATTAGACAGGTAGTACTCAAAAGTTTTTAAAATTGAAATTAAGATTTTCCTTCTCGATGGCTCTATCCAACAGATACCTAGTATCAACTCATTGTTTTTATTCACAACCTATTTAGAGTCAAGGTGCCATGGATGAAGAGGATACAAATTCTTCTGGCACATTTCCAGGGGTTAAACAGAAATATGCTCACTACCTCTGAACAACTAAAGATTAAAGTCAAGATGATACTATTTATGCAAGCTTACACAACAGCTGAACAGTCATCCCACCCACCAACTGCCACATCTTTGTTCAGAAATGCTTCTGATGTCGGTACCTTAACCATACAGATACTTATCTTGGCAAATCTTAGCAAACATACATAAAACCAAATTCCCAAAGACTGCCATGAGTTGCCAGAGTTGCTATTTGTTGAAGCTGAATGATGATTACATGAGTTACCGATAAAATATACTATTTTGTCTATTTTTGCATGTGTCTGAAATTTTCCCCTACAACTGTAAAAAAAATTAAATTCTTATTTGCCTCAATCTCAACATTGTAATTTTACCTTAAAAGGTACATTTTTTTAAAGTATAAAAATGTCCCTTCTTCCACAAATGTCAAGAGAAGTGTACAAGTTTAACTGCCTTTGGCCCTGGGCACGTGGAGGAAGAACCTGATCAGAGACCAGGCACTAAGGAGCCTCTTAGAGAGAAAACAGTTCATCAGACACTCATTTCATTTTACAATATAAAGGGATCTTAGAAACTCATCAAGTACAATCCCTTCATTTTTTTAGTTAACAAAAATGTAACTAAAAATTAGTTTCTTTTAAAATGGTATATTAATGATTATAGTGCCACCAATCAAAACTTCTCAGATACATTTAAGTAACATTAGGATCAACTATGAACACAGTTTTTAAATACAGCTGGGCTTTAGTGAGAAGAATAGGTATTAAATTCAAATTAATGAAATTCAAAGGGAAAAATTAACTCTTAAGAATCTAACACAATGTATTACAAGCTCCTATGATTCTGAAAATAATGTTTAGTATCCCATATTTTTATGTCTTTTAGTCTTAGTTTTCTTCCTGTCCTTTCTAAATATCTCACTGAATAGAACATTATGAACCCAGAGTATGCATTAAACACAAACTTATTCTTATAAATAAGTGTCTATAATAGTTTTGCACAAGTAATTTGCAACTTGCCACAAACTGCTGTGTAGTACCAACCTATATTCATCACAAAATGGCATTTTTTTTAACTATAATCATATTCCGATTTTCAGTAACACAGCTCTAATGATTGAAATGTGTACTGCCCTGGCCAGGTAGCTCAGTTTGTTAGAGCCTTGTCCCCATACATCAAGGCTGAGGGTTCAGTTCTGGTCAGGGCACATACAAGACACAACCAATAATTGCATTAAATAAGTGGAACAAATCCATGTTTTAGTCTCTTACTCAAGAAATTTGAAAAAGAAAAAAAATTTTTTTAAAGACTCCTGACTGGTGTGGCTCAGTTGGTTGGAACATCCTCCTATAAACCTAAAGGTCACAGGTTCAATTCCTGGTCAGGGAACACACCTAGGTTGCAGGTTCAGTCCCTGGTGGGGTCTCATATGAGAAGTAATGAATCCATGTTTTTCTCTCACATTAATGTTTCTCCCTCTCTCTCCCTGTCTCCCCTTCTCTCTAAAATCAATAAGCATGTCCTTGGGTGAGACAAGGGAGGGAGGAAGGAAGTTGTACTCACAACAAATCTTTACTTTTGTGTGAAATAAACATTTCCTAAGATTACATGCATTTGTTATGGTCAAGACCCAAAAAAATGAGTAAAGGAAAAGAGCAGTAGCAATGAAAGGTGAGGACCTTTCTGAAGTTAAGACTGCTCAGAAAAAGTTGAGACTTTTCCATGTGTCTCCTTTACCAACAAATTGTATCAGACACATGAACCTTCAATGGGATGAGATTTCTTTTGAGATGTAGCAATAAAGACATCTCTCCAAAACAGCAGACTTTCACTCTAAGGAAGTACTAATTCACCCATAAAAGTACTTTTTTAAAAAATCCTCACTCAAGGACATGCTCATCAGTTTTAGAGGGAAAGAAACAACAATGTGAGAGCGAAACATCAATTGGCTGCAGCTGCCTCTCACACTTGCCCTGATGAGGGACAAAACCTGCAACCCAGTCATGTGTCCCAACCAGGAATCAAATCCATGACCCTTTGGTCCACAGGACAATGCTCCAACCAACTGAGCTATACCAGTCAGAGCAGGAAAGTACATTCTTAATCCATAATTAAAACAAAACACAGTCTTACTACAGACTTAGCTCTCTGTAACATTGTTTTTCAATTAACATTTTCTTCTTACAAAAATAATGTATCTCCAACCTTAAAAAATTAAAAAAGCAAACTGGGAAGTACAGAAAAGCACAAAGGGAATAAAACTATTCACAATCCTACCACCCAGAAGCTATTACTGCTAATATTTGTCCACAGTTTCCCAATGTGTTAATGCACAGGTAATGTTATATACACCATGTCCTATTTTGTATTCTCCTTTCTCCTCTTTATAATTATGAAATAACATAAATTTTAAAAGCAACTGTGTTCTTTTCAAATTTACCCCTCAAAAGACTTAAGAAACACATGAGTATAAATTATGCAAAATGGTTAGAGTTATTACCAAAAATCAAATATTCTGGTTTTAAAGTACCTCAAATTACAAGCTTTCAAAGAAATAAGAGATTTTCATCATTAAAAGATACCAAATACCCTGACTGGTAAGGCTTAATGGATTGCGTGCTGGCCTGCAAAGGGTCGCTGGTTCGATTCCCAGTTAGGGCACATGTCTGGGTTGCTGGCCAGGTCCCCAGTTGGGGGCGTGCAAGAGACAACCACACACTGATGTTTCTGTCCCCCTTTTTCCTTCCTTTTCCCTCTCTCTTAAAAAAAAAAAAAAGGTACCAAATAGTTTAATCACTCCTTGATTTGGAATCCCTGTAAGGACTTGAGAGTAGAGTCATCAATATTAATTATACTATACCACTAACGCTCAAAGGTGCCAAGAGAACAGAAAATCCTGGAGAATAGTGACTGAGTATTGATAGTACATTAAAAGAGCAAAGCACCTCTGCACATATCAATAGAGTATTCCTCCTATTCCAGAGGAATTAAACACATCACAATGCATGTAAGACTCATTTTCCAATGTGTTCATTTGTTTTCAGTATTTAATTATCAATTAAATTAAATCTCCTTAAAATAAAGTTACTCTCACAGTAGGTACATTATAATGACAATATCTGGGAAACAAACTAAAATGTAATCCTAAAATAGAAAAAGGGACAGCTCCTTCTCAGGAGATGTCGGGAGAGAGAGAGAGAGAGAAGGGGAAGCATCCAATCTGCCTATGTGAGGTCACAAGTGTTTGTTTTTCTTACCCTGTAGAAGAAGGTTCCTCTGTGCTTGCTTCAGACTTGTAGATCTTTTTTTTTTTAAGATCTTCTAATTTATTTATTTTTAGGGAGGAGAAGGGAGGGAAAAAGAGAGGGAGGGAAACTTCCATGTGTGGCTGCCTCTCATGCACCCCTCCACCGGGGACCTGGCCCACAACCCAGGCATGCGCCCCACACTAGGAATCGAACAGGTGACCCTTTGCTTCACAGGCTGGCACTCAATCCACTGAGCCACACCAGCCAGGGCAGATGTGTAGATCGTAATGGTTAGCCCAAGTACATTACCTCTGAACCCCTCTCACCGATCAGTACCGTCAAACACTGCCTCTATGCCCCATCATAGTCAGGGCTAGATAATATTTCTGTACTGGATACAGTGACTCTGATACTCAAACAGGTCAAAAACAAAAACTTTTCTAAATAATTTAGAGTGGTGAATTTCAATGAAATCTGATCCAAGATGACTGACTGACTGATTGATAAACAGGAGACCATGAGATTGTCTACTAAAGTTTACAGGGATTGGGCTACTATAAATACCATTAGTTCAAGTCTGAGACTTATAAATAATCAAAAAGAATTAAGTGAGAATCTGTTCATTTTCCAAATGCAGCGAACATTTTTAATGGAACTTACTTCAAGTAAATGTTCCCAAAACACATTTCTAAGGCACTTAACTATCTGATATGCAATATAAATACTTGGAATCTACTAACATGCACAGGCTTCACATGCCATGACCAAGCGGCACCAGAGCCCAAGCTTTTTGGTTACATCACACCCATTTTCCTCAGCCGTCCTTGGTTGGTGTCACACATGCTGTAGCAATGTGACTATAGTACTAAGCAGCCTTCCTAAATTGATAATTCTCATTCCCAACAAGTTAGAAATCAAATTATTAAAACTATATCCCAAATAAATTCTAAATACTGCTGGACTCTTTCCAAGAACCCCACTGCGTATCCAAACTTTTGGCCTCTCTGAGCCACACTGGAAGATGAAGAGTTGTTTTGGGCCACGCATTAAATACACAAACAGTAACAAAAACTGACGAGCAAAAAACAGATTTTAGGTATATTTACAATTTTGTGTTGGGCCACATTCATAGCCATCCTGGGCCACATGTGGCCTGTGGGCCACAGGTTGGACACCCCTGGAAGTTTAAACAAAGAGTCAGGAAACCTGGGTCACAACAGTCCAGGATTTGCCACTTTAGGTACCTGAGAGCAACTCACTTCTGCCTTGGCCTCACTCTTCTCATCTACAAAAAGTGTTACCACGCTCTGCCCTGCCTAATTCATAGAATTGTCCTAAGGTTCAAATTAAATCATGCAGGTAAAAGTACCATACATTTATATAAGGTAAAGAAGCAAAAGGATTTTATCATCATCATAAAAAATAATCACCTAGCCCTGACCAGTGTGGCTCAGTTGGTAGGGCATCACCTCCCAAAGTGAAAGGTCACCGGTTCAATCCCTGGTCAGGGCACATGCCTGGGTTTCAGGTTCAGTCCCCGGCTGCAGTGCATGCAAGAATCAACCTGGAGACATTTCTCACTCACATCAATGTTTTACTCACTCCCTTCTCCTCTCTCTAAAAATTAATAAATATTTTTTTAAAAATCATCTATTTTGGCTTTTTTGGTCCTACCTCTTAATTATCTACATTGCAGCAAATTAAAAACACAAGATAGGTAATCAATTAATTAGGGGAAGCTGTAACAAAAACAGCACTAAAGTAAAGTAGATGCTCAGTAAATGTTACCTGGATTAATGAGTCACCTTTATCTCTGCACCCAACACTAAATTAACACAAAAGAAAAGTGAAAAATGAATACATGATGTACTCCCTACATTTTTAGCCATTGATAAATTTCAAAAAGAAAATTTAAACTATAGAACAAGCAGAAGAAATTCAATGAGACCTCAAGGTTATAAAATAGTCTAATCTGTTCACTTTTATTGCAAGTACTGAAAATCCACAAGTTAATTCACTAACAACTAAGTAACTGTTGTCTTCACATTGAAGTCTTAACAGCAGCATTCTTATTTCTAGTAAAAGCCATTAATTTCATGATAGTGAAAAATATCCCTAAGAGATAGCTTGCCTTATTCACCAGGTTACTACTGCAAACATAAGCTACTCAAACACTAATCCCAGCTGACAAAATAAAATACCCTTGTTCAGAGAGAGGACTGTCTCTTATTATAGCCTGGCTCTTATCCTGAGAGCTTTACTACCAAGAATAAACCTTATGAAATGCTGCCATACACACAGACTTCCAGCTGCTCCTCTAAGCAAACATCAATGAGACTTGTGGTAAGAGAGAGAAAGCTGGTATCACATCCAGGGCAGCACTGATGTAGACAAGTGAGTTTCTCACCCATTTCCCTCTCACATGGCAAAGAGGAAAAAAGGAGACTTAAATGCTAAACTAAACATTAAAAGTGATTTAATGTATGCCTACTTTCAAAGGCAATAAACATGCAATAGATTAAAAATTTGCTTAAATGTTGATTTCAAATAAAAATATTTAGCTGCTTTCCTTAAAGTCTCCATATCTATCCTCCTCAAACGAGTAGACAGTAGATCTGACCTTTGTAAACTACAATGCAGTAACCTCAGCAATCTTCACAGACATAGAAGGAAAACAGCCTGTCCACAGTAACAGGCATGAAACAATCTATTATTTAATAACTGTACTCACATAATTACTTTAAGAATACATCACAATACATGGAAAACTGTACTATCTAAACAATATAATCTCCTGTGCTGGCTGGTGTGGCTCAGTGGCTTGAGCTCCCACCTGTGAACTTAAAAGTCATCAGTTCAATTCGCATTCAGGCCACATGTCTGGGTTGTGGGCCAGGTCTCCAGTAGGGGGCATATGACAGGCAACTGATCAATGTTTCTCTCCCTTCCCCTCTCTCTAAAAATAAATATAATCTTTAAAAAAATAATATCATCTCCTTAGAAAATACTTTATGAATAAGATACTCTTACATAAAACTATCTGTAGAGAATCAAGACTATAAAATATTTCTTAGAGCATTTATAGTAGAGCTTATGTTGGCTTCCTACTTTTTCACATAAACAATTAGTTTTCACTCATGAATAACAACATATATGCCTTCTTCTGATTTTCGATACTTAAAATATTATTTGATAGAAAAAGATAATTTACCACTTGTCGGTATGCCTCAGCTGATTGGGACATCATCCCCAAAGCTTCTTGGGTTCAATTCCCATACAGGGCACATACCTAGGTTGTGGGTTCATTCCCCCATCAGGGTGCATACAGGAGGCAATCAATCAATGTTTCTAACACCGAGTTTCTCTCCCTCTTTCCCCCTGCCCCCACCTTCCCCTCTCTAAAATCAACAAGTATGTCGTTGGGTGAAAATTTAAAAAAATCTATCTACACACACACACACACACACGCACGCACGCACGCAAGAAAAAGAAAAAGATAATTTAGCCGCGTTCTTGCCCTAAGATCATCTAAGTAAAGGGGTGAGTCACTGGGGAGATCCACACTTGCTGAATGCTTACTAAACTCATTGGGTGCTCTCTCCTTTGCTGGGCCCCCCTTAAGTGCGTATCCACAATAAAAATAGGCATGTCATACTATACTTCCCCCGAACTTACATAAATATGTATGTTAGACTAGTACCATAAGGGGACAGACCACCAAAAAATATGCTTAGGGAGGGAAAGTGAAAGCCAGACTACAGTTTCTGGCAATGAAGACGTGGGGAAAGTTAATCAGTTAACTCATGAGGTCAACCTTCTTTCACTCATAGAAAACCACCAACTATATCCTTTTTTGTAAATCTCTCTTAAAATCATCTTTACAAAGTTTCTAGCCAACACTATATTCACATTCTGAATGTATCATTTTCTCCTCCTATCCAGTCTTTTTTTTCTTAACTTTTAAATCATGTTTATTGTATTACAGTTCTCCCAATTTTTCCCCCTATGTGCTCTACCACCCACCCCACCCTGCCCCCTCTCCTCCACAGTCAATTCCCACTCTGTTGCCCATGTCCATTGGTCATTCATACATCTTCTTTGTTTAGTTCCTTCTCCTACTATACACCATCGTCCTCCTTACCCATGCCCTCTGGTCACTTTCAGCCTCCTCCATGTCTCCATGCCTGTGGTTTCCTAGGTTCGTTAGTTTATGTTGTTGAATAGATTGCACGTACAGGTGAGATCATATGGTATTTGTCTTTCACTGAGTGGCTTATTTCACTTAGCATAATGTTCTCCAGTTCCATCCATGTTGTCACAAAATGTAGAAGTTCCTTCCTTCCTTCTTTTTTTATCTTTTTAATGTAGGTTGATTTTATATATTAAATGTCAAAATCCATTAAAAATATTTAAAAATTTAAATTATAAAGCCTCGGCAATTAAAAACATAACATGAGCACAGAAATAATCAAGTAGATCACTGAAATAAAATGAGTATTCTAAAAATAAACATACTTATCTAACAACGTAATATATGATTAAACTGACATTTCAAATCCATGGGGAAAATAAAGCTTATTCAACAAATAAGGTGCATGGATCACCATTACTTGAAATTAGACAAAAGGAGCCCTATTTCACATATTATACAAAAAATATTCAGGTGAGGTAAAAATCAATATGTAAACTCTAAGGAGTTGTAGGAGAAAATGCACAATAATATTTTTCTTACCCTGAAGTAAAATATTCAAACCCAGAAGCTGTAAAGTACAATACTGATAATATGACAATATTAAACATTTAAGACAATACAGTAATATACATATAAAAAAATTAAAGGCAAGTAATAGAATAGGAAAGTATTTCCAACACATCTAAAAAAGGGTTAACAGTTTTGTTTTGGTTTTTTTAGGGAAAAAATTCTACAAACATTTAATCAAAAAATGGATAAAGAATACCAAAAAGTCATGTAAAGCTTTTTTTAAAAAAATAAAAAGACAAGAAATATACAAAAACAGGTTTAGTTTCAACAAATAATAAAGGAACAATTAAAATAACATCATTGTCACAATCAGATGAATAACTATTAAAAATACTGGTAATATCAAGTATTGGTGACAGTGACAGGAACTGGGTGTTCATAGACTCCTTTTCTTCATTGTCTTGCAATGCTGGTTTGGTGGAGGTGTATTCTTTTAGCCTTCTTTGGTGTGGGAAACTCCTTATTTCACCTTCCATTTTAATTGAGAGCTTTGCTGGGTAGAGCAGTCTTGGTTGCAGGCCTTTGCTTTTCATGGCTTGGAATATTTCTTGCTAGTCCCTTCTGGCTTGAAGTGTTTCTGCTGAGAAGTCAGCTGCTAGCCATACTGGGGCTCCCTTATGTTACTACCTGTTTCTCCCTTGCTGCCTTTAGGATTCTGTCTTTGATATTTGCCATTTTAATGATGATATGTCTTGGAGTGGGCCTCATGGGGTTCCTCTTGAATGGGGCCCGCTGCTTCCTGGACTTGTGTGACTTTTTCTCTCCTCCAATGAGGGAACTTTTCCATCATTACTTTTTCCAACAGGTTCTCTACCTCTTCCTCCTCCTCTTCCCCTTCTGGTATCTCTATTATACAGTATTATTATATTTCAGGTTGTCCTGCATTTCCCTAAATGTCTCTTCATTTTTTTTGAGTCTTTGTTCATTTTCTTGCTCTTTCTGGGAGCTTTTTTCTACGTTATTCTCCAGCTCACTGATTCATTCCTCTGCTTCATCTAGCCTGCTTTTGATTCCTTCTATTGTGTTCTCAATTCAGAAATTGTATTCTTCATTTCCTCTTGACTCTTGATAGTTTCTATGTCCTTTTTCATGTTGATATAGTTTGCAGGAAGTTCCTTGTAGTTTCCCCGTAGTTTTTTTTAAGTCTCTCTGAGCTCACTGAGCTCATTGAGCTTCCCTAGAACTGTTGTTTTGAACTCAATATCTGATGGTCGACTTGTCTATATTTCATTTAGTTCTCTTTATGGAGATTCCTCCTTTCCCTTAGACTGGGGAGTGTTTCTTTGTCTTCCCATTATTTGGGAGACTCTTCTTTTTTGCTTCTGCTTCTTAAATTGATCTTTCTTGATTTCCTGACTTTGTGGTGTGAACTTCTGTGGTAGGAGACTGCTGTTTTTTCTTTCTGGATCTGCCACAGATGATGTCAGATGTTGACCCTGTCTGACCTTAGGCAGTCTGTTCAAGGCTTCCAGGAATCTACTGTCTGTGGCTGTCTCCTTCAGTTGTTAATCTAGTCACTCTGCACTCAGCAGTCAGGCTTACACACCACAGGAAGGGGCAGAGTCCCTCTGGCGGGGGGAGGATTATTGGGTCCTCTCACGCTGTTGCTGCTCAGGGGAGTGGCCTGCCTGATCAAGATGGCTGCTGCTGTATTGGGGAGGAGTCAGCACCGGGATCCCGCCAGCTGCTCTCTCCTTTCTCTCCCCAAAACCTCCTTCCCTAGTCTCTCCTTAGGCATCTCCAGCCCACTCTGAGCCTGCCTTTGCTGGAGCCCAGGGTAAGCAGCTGCAAATAAAAATGTATGCACTGGCCCTTTAAATGGCTCTTTGCATCTCCAGCCACCTGTCTCTGGCAGAGAGCAACCCTCTTTTCGCAGCTGATTGTTTTCTGTGTACTTTTTTAGCTCTGGTGCTGTAATCTGAAGATCCCCACTTATGGTTTAAACCCCGCTCTTCTCAGGGGAATCCAACTGGCTGTTTCAATATCCTTCTGGTGCTGCTGCCCGTGGGTGCACAGCCCACCTTCTTGAGTCTCTACCGCACTCCTTACCAGTCAGGTTGTGCTACAGCTGATTCTTCTGTCTGTCTGAGGTTATAAGGCTCCCTTCTTGCTATTGTTCAGTTATTTGTTTCAGGTAATTTCTCTACAATTTAGTTGTAATTCTAGATTGGTCCTAGGAGGAGGTCAGTGTGACTTCCTCTCACTCCCCTGCCATCTGATTCCCCCTTTCAAATCTTATCCCTATCTCCCACTGCTGTTCATGTCTCTGAGACTAAGAAAACCTTAGGTAAATTCTTGAACCACTCCTACAAATTCTCAACAGCCTGAGGGAGAGCAACAGGGGAACATTAAAACACTTTCCTGGTCTGGAATCTCATTTTGTTTGACCTCCTGGGCAAGGATAACAGGGATGACCACACAGTGCACTGAGCTGGCTGCATAAATGTAGTACTTTTTAAGTTTAATATTTTCAGTGTAGTCACCATAATAAATTCATCTGGCCATCCTGAAATTAAATTAAACCTCCCACCTGCTGCTATAAAAAGTTAACACCATTAAAAGAAATTCAACTTTCAAAAAAATCTTTCTGTTTTGGAGTTTTTCACAATGATACTGAATTTAGCCACTATTCTCAAGTGAATAGAGCAAAATCTTCTCTAACAGTGACATCTGTTTCAAACATTTACAGAACATCAGTTATTTCCTGGTTCAAAAAGTCCAATGCAAGGTTGCATTGGGACAACTTTTTGAAGTTGGGTCAAATTCCCCAGGCAAAGGGAACTGGGGAACTCAATCCCTGTGTCTGCACCCAGTCCTGAGAGAGGTAAGAGACACCTGAGTCTTTGCCTTCAGCGTCCAGGTGCCAAGAAGCTACCTATGGGAGGTGAGGACAGGGCACAGAAATTCTACTAACTATGGAGAAGGCATTAGTTATAAGCACATGGATGTCAAAAGTTACTGGTTTCGTTACTAAAGTTTAAGTCCTGGTCAGCTGCAACAAGCTGGACTCCTTCACTGTGACTGTCACATGAAGCAACATGTCCTTAAGTGTAATCTAACACATAAAACTTGACCTGACTTGGAGTAGTGGACTATGATAACATCTCAAAGTAGCAGCCTAAGCGCCAAACCTTCCCCACTAGCTCTGGCCAGTTGTCTCCACCCCTTGTTCTTCCCTCACCCATCATGACAGCCACCACTGGATGGCACATGGCCACCAGTAACATAATTCACTCAAATAACAAGATTATCACTACACCAGGAGTCCCCAACCTTCAGGCTGTGGATGGGTACCTGTCCAGGCCTGTTAGGAACCAGGCCAATAGCAGAAGGTGAGCTTGAATGTAATGTGCTTGAATCATCCCAAAATCATCCCCTGAACGATGCCCCATCCGTGGAAAAAATTGTCTTCCAGAAAACAAGTCCCTGGTGCCAAAATGGTTGGGGATTGCTGCACTACACAACTAAGGCAGGCAACCCTGAAGCATCAGTGTGCCAAGAGCAAAGCCTTCACCAGAAAAGAAGACCATGTCCACCAAGAGAGAGTTTAAGAGTAACGATTAATATTGGTAAAAAGTAGCTCCCCAATCATTTTTACCTCAATTTTAAATAGAATCTTATTTAAGGACTATTTTCAGGAGAACTTCTCACTACATAAAACAAGCCAAATGACTCAGAAAATGTAGTGATTCAAATGTGCACATGTTGAAGTTAGTTTTATATAAAAAATTAAATTTTACAATACTAAGATTAGGTGAAAAGGTCATAGAATTAGACCACTGGATGATCAGTGTCTCTAGAACTATACTGTCCAATATGGTTGCCACTAGCTACATGTGGCTATTTGAATGTAAATTAATCAAAGTGAAATAAAATTAAAAATTCAGTTCCTCAGTCATACCAGCCACATTTCAAATATTAAGAAGCTACCATGTGGCTGTGTTGTGACCACAGGTTAGAGATAACAAATATAGAACACATGCATGTACTCCTGAGGAATCTGCCACAAGCATGGCATAGAACACAATATTCACAAAGTCAAAAATCAAATGTAAGTAGGAATGCTCTGTACTGTGACTCTGCTGGGAGCTCACTGGTAGCCACAAATGTATAACTCAGCCAAGTGTACACACTAAATGGATGCAGTAATGTATGTAAATTATTCCTCAATAAAGTTGGTAAGGAAAAAAATGATAGACACAGGCCCCCTGATAAATTCCAAAGGAAAAACCAAAAACATCAGGGTTGTACAGGAAGTTCCAAAGTTCTAATAACCTGCTTACATGTTCCGTTATTCGAGGGCCTGTTAGGTCAGTCTGGGGGTCACCGCCAGATTGGTGGTGGGCTAGAGCAGAAGCGAGCACACATTTGTGTGTGGTAAAAGGTGGGGAGAGAAGAGATCCAACACACTGTGAAAAGGAAGGGACAGTGTGCAGCTCCCTAAAATGTACCTCGACCTCCTAACCACAAGCCATCAATAATATGATTAAAATCACAAACTCACTGAAGCTGCAAAGTAATTCATAAAAAGCTGGAAGGTGTACAGCCTCACATAATTTTAGAAAACTACCCAAAATGTTTAAAGACTTAACACCTGAAAATCAGAACAGCCAGGTAGTACCAATCCCAATTCTACATGAGTTAAAAACCATGTAGCTGATAGAAGTCAATCATTCTAGCCAAGAATCACAGCTGATAACTAACACCAACTCCAAGCCCTTAGACTCTGAAGGCACAAAGAGTTCCCAAAAGGTAGACATAAGACTGAAAGGGGAACAAGTCAATTAGGCTCCCCAGAATAATTCAGTCAAGAACAACGGTTCTCAAATTTGTTCAGCTGACAGTGACATATTTTTATATATATATATATATATATATATATATATATATATATATATATATATATATGTAGAGCAACATTAATAGTTATGTTAGAGAGAGATCATTCCATATTTTATTCAAACATTCCTACTATCACTAGAAGTTGTCAAAAGTTAATAAAAAATGTAAGAAATGTGCCCTGGCTGGTATGGTTCAGTGGACTGAGCACTGGCCTGTTAACTATAAGGTTGCTGGTTTGATTCCTGGTCCAGGCATATGTCTTGGTTGCAGGCCAGGTCCCCAGTTGGGGCTTGCGAGAGACAATTTATCAATGTTTCTCTCACACATCGATATTTCTTTCTCTCTCTTTCTCCCTCCCTTCCCCAATCTCTAAAAATTAAAGAAAAAAAATTTTAATGGAGGAAATGTTCACTTGAAGAGAAATGGTTAAATGTTAGCTTATAATACTTTACACCATTAAAATGATGATTATTAACACTACAACAACATGGAAACAGGATCAAACGAAAAGGTGAATCGCTACATCCACAATATGTACACATATGAAAAGGACTAGAGAAAACAGGAACAAATAAAAACTGCTTTTTGTTTCATGTAGATAACTGTTACTGTTGCTGTAATGGTATCTTTGTTAAACAAAATACAAATTAAATATTTACAAATGTGAACAGTAGGCACACTTACCACAGTGGGATTGCCACTACTGATCAACTGGCTGACTTCATGGAAAATGCTCTTGCAGTCAATTGACTTATCAAGTGAGCCTCGTTTTACAATTACTGCTACTGCTAAGAGAATTTGTTCCCGAACATACTTTTGGAGGCTGTAAAATATAAAGATCAAAGTGAAAACCACTACATAAATCTCATATAAAAACACTACAAAATTTCTCAATATGCCTGAAACTCTTAATAATCCCACTTAGATCTGAGTGGAGTGTAGCCAATCCATTATGCACTCCAAACCCAGATGACCTGGGTGCAAATCCACACTCCATCTACTGGCTATGTGACCCTGGGTAAGAGAGTTAATACTCAGAGTCTCAGTTTTCTCACCTGTGGAATGGGGACAAGAGTACCAGGGTTGTTACAAGAATTAAATGTTCTCAAAACTGTGCCCAGTGCACACTAAGCACTACATAAGGGTTAGCTGCTTCAGGCAGTGTTCGACAGGTGTTAAGTCAGCCCATGAAAAGCTAGATTAAGATTCCACCAGTTAAAGAAAAATTCTGTCCTATTATCTACCTCCAACAAGTAGTATAATTTTAAATCCATTCCCCTTACTGTGGAAAGGCAACATAGTAGCTATCCAAGACACAAATTATAGAAATATGCAAATTCTAAAAAATCTTTTTAAAACTCTCTAAGTTCTTTCTAAGTTCTGTTCCTTGATGTGGTGGCAGAAGCACTGGTCCTAAGTGGAGGCATTCTACAAAGTCCATTAGACCACAAGGGCATAAATAACTGACTTTTCACAACTGTTTCTTAAAGGTAAGGATCAGAAACATAACCCTGAACTTTACAATCCAGCCTCTAAAATGCACAAGAATACAACCACCATGTACCCCTGGAATAAAACACAAATTCCTTTTCATTTTAATTTTTCAATTACAGTTCACATTCAATATTATTTTATATTAGTTTCAGGTGTACAGCATAGTGATTAGGTAATTTACAAAGTAATACCCCATATAATTCAAGTACTCACTTGGCACCATACAGTTATTACAATATTATTGATTGTATTTCCTAAGCTGTACTTACATCCCCTGACAATTTTGTAACTACCAATCTGTATTTCTTAATTCCATCCCCTTTTTCACTACTCCCCAACCCTCCTCCCACCTGGCAACCCTGTTTGTTGTTCTTTGTGTCTATGAATTTGTTACTGTTTTGTTTGTTCACTTATTTTGCTCTTCATATTCCACATATAAGTGAAATCATATGGTATTTGTTTTTTGCTGACTTGTTTCACTTAGCGTAATAACCCTCTAGGTCCATCCATGCTCTTGTAAAAAAAACAAACAAACAAAAAAACCCAAATTCCTTCACATGGCTTATAAGCAGTGTGACCCAGACCAGCTTTCCTGGGACACTCTCAGTTTACCTGCTGTCCAACATAACTATTAATAATGTTTTCTTTTACTCTGAAATGTGTCCCCACTTGGACATAAATGATACGGTAGCCCCCTCCTAAGGGCCTTCATGACTAGGTACCTGCTCCCCTCTCTGATCTCACCTCTTCCACACACACCCAAAACCGCAGATGTACTAAACTTCTTTCAGTTCCTGGCACAAGTTCCATGTACTTGCAGGCCATTTAACTGCTTTGCCCAGACCATGATGCCACTTGGTCCAGACAGCATTCCTGAACAGCACCCTACGCCTGGCTGGTCATTACTAAGAAGGGCTCTCCCACATTTCTCTGTTATACCACAAAGCATGTGTTACCATGGGTTTTAACGTCATCTCCCAGACTGGCTGCCATGTTAGGCCTGCTGCTGTTATTCCAAGATAAGGTACACTGCCGGCCACATAACTGGTATTTGTTAGAAATTTATGAAAATGAATGAACACATGTCCCTGTGTCTAGACTGAAGTGGAAAACTTCCTTCAAAGCACAGACTTGAAGCATTCATTAAGCAAATAAACAGAGAGATCCTATTATGGGCTAGAATATGAGTTTACCAAAGGGAATCTTAAACTTTTAGGGGAATGCAACAGTTTCACCCTCACTGACTACTACTAGAAAACGCACATGAAGCTGAATACTATTACTAAGAATATACATAAAGCTAGTTTTAAATATCTCTGCTGATAAGAATTATAAATTACTAAGAAAACAAGTAATAATAGCTAATATTTACTGGGTGTTTATGATGTGCAAGACTTTTATATAAACTGTACAAAATTTAACACATTTAATCCTCTAACAATCTTTTGGGTAAAGTATCATTCACTCTATATTTAATAATCAGAAAATCAATACACAAAGAGGTGAAATAATGTGCCCAAGGTCACAGATTTAAAATTGGAGGAGTGGGAGTCCTTTTCTCAACTATTATTCCATACTGTCTCTTTTAAAAAGTATACCTGAATTTTACTCTATGCGAATTTTACCTTAATTAGAAAGAAAAATAGAAAAGAAAAAACTGTGCACGAAATGGTAGTGGTCTATTCTATACAACCTACAGTCTCTGACCTACGCAGCATACCAAAAATTTTAACTTGATTCTAATCCACCTTGTAGGGCATCCTACTATACAAAAATGTATGTCATGAAAGACAAAAAAGGCAGATTATTTTATTCAGATTAAAGAGACTACAGAGACCTGACAACTAATTATAATGTATAATATGTAATTAAATTCCAGATTGAAAAAATAAACTACAAAGAAGGAAAAGGATAAAAATAATATTATTCATACAAGCCCAAATACAAAATCAGAATTACATTAGATAGCAAAGTATGGAGATGATGCCTTAGGAGTCATGCTGAAATGTTTAAAATAAAGCATCATGGTTTCTGCAGCATGCTTTCAGACTGTTCAGGAGCAAATGCATATAATATATACATACATCAGGGAGAGCCAATATGACAAAACATTAACTGAGCCCCTGCTAGGGAAGGGGCATTGTGTGTGTTCACTGTACTGTGGTTTTTTTTTATAACCAACTCTAAGACAGCTCCTGAATTAATCAAAATTATGTAAGGGTGAGGTTATCTTGGATAATACAAGAAATCACACATACACACACAATCAAAATTTGCCACACCCTTAAGTCTACCAAGCTCTCCAGAGCTCAGCAGTTCTGAAGCTGGTGGAGGAAGAGACTGTGATAAATGAACAGCTCCAGGGCAAGCTGGTATCACACCCAAGTGCACTCAACAAACAACAAATAAAATTTAAATATAGAAAACCAGTGGGAAAAATAGAAAGGTTTGAAACTAGAGCAAATTTTTCTTATTCTGCTAAAACCAGAATAAAATGAGCCATCCCCTCCTTTCACCTATATGTACATCCACTCATCTATAGGACACAGTATCTATTAAACCTGCAGTGCTAACAAGCTAAGCAAACCTTGGCTTTCTAAATGCATATTATATTCTAGAATCTAGATGTAAAGCAGTCAGCACTTAACTGAGTGCTAAAGTCATGCCAGTAATTATGATTAAGTGTTACAAACTTGGACACTGCTAGTGAACAATCAGTATGAAGGAAGGTGTAACAGTATGCTCTAAATTCTTTTTAAAGCTTTATGCATGTTTATCACCATTAGTCAACATTCCTTACAACCATCATTTCTAATTACATACATTCTCTTCACTGGAGAATTTGGAAATGACCATGTATGCAAAAAAGTACCCAACTGCACAAACAACAAATAGAGACTGCACCACCTCTTCTTAAAAGAAAGCTTGGCATTTAAGCGACTTAAGAAAAGTATGCCCTGGCTGGTGTGGCTCAGTGGACTGAGCACCAGCCTGTGAACAACAGGGTTGCCGGTTCAATTCCCAGTCAGGGCACATGCCTGGGTTGCTGCTCAGGGCCCCAGTAGGGGGCACACGAGAGGCAACCACACATTGATGTTTCTCTCTCTCTCTTTCTCCCTCCCTTCCCCTCTCTCTAAAAATAAATAAAATCTTTTTTAAAAAGCAGTAAATGAATCTCCCCCCAAAAGTGGTGCAGCTGATAATTTTCCTCATATTAAAAAAAAAATCATACAGCAATAAATGTGCACCATCTTGTAAAATGTTTAAGCAATACAATGTGTATAACATGAATACAAATTCACCTTCACCCCATTCCTTAAACCTGAGTCCCTCTCCAAAAAACTGTTAAAGAATTTGATCCTTTTGTCTTTCTTTCTTTTTTTTTAACTTAATTTATTTATTTTTTTCAAATACATTTGTCTATGCCTTCCCCCACCACATGCATTTCTTCTTCTTTTTTCTTCTATAATCTTTTTATATAACATGCATTTCTATATACATACTTGATTCCTCCCCTCACCCGTCTGGGGATACTCACCTGTTTTATAATACTTACCAAGCAACAAAAAAAGATCAAGTACAAAGGCTTTTGAACTGAGTCCAAAATGCAACACAAAACCTAACATCCAGCACATTTTTTTCAAAGAAACAAAACAAGAGTATCATAAGCTCAATTAAAAATCATTATTGCTTTGGACTGGTGAACACACAATATACAGATGATGTATTATAGAATTGTACACCTGAAACTTATATAACTTTATTAACCGTCACCCCAATAAATTCAATTTTTAAAAAATCATTATTTCATTAAGTAGGAAAACAAGCTACAGTCACATGTATGAGCTTTTAAAATATAAGCCCCACATGGAGCTTAACTATAATGTCTATCATTACAAAATAAAGAAAAGGAAAAGGAAAAGCTCCAAAAGGATAAGCTTCACGTGAGTTGTTTCTGCAGAACCTCCTCTGTGTACTTACTTGGGCCTCTGTAAGACATAGGTTAAAAGGAATGTTCTCAGGGACTCAATGCTGCCCTTTTCCAAGAGAATCCACTCTCGGACCACTGCCTCCATGATGGCCGTGGCAGCTTGAAAGAGGACATAGTCCACTTTGCTTGTTTCTGAGGAGAGAATTAGACACTTTCTGTAAACAGCAGCTCATCTTCCCTTGAACACGTTGCATTTATTAATTTTAAAACAGAACTTTTCATACAAGGAATAAGATGGTTACCTGTTCTTTTTTTTAATCCAGTGACCTTGCTCTAGCACCACAAAGAGGTTAGTTCCTCTCAGAAGACACCTCAGGCAGGTGGCAGCTAATCCCCGATCACAATTTTCACAAACTTTCCTCACCTCTCTTCAACTGTTACTTCCAAAGCATGAAGAACTAAAAAATAACACAGCTTTAAAAAAAATAAAATAAAAATATAAAGCAATCAGAAAACTTCCTAAGAGATTCTCACCCTGTGCAAAACAGAACTTGGTATCTGCAAAATACCTTAATAAACTAGCCTATGAACACTACTATTTGTGATGAGCCATGCTGTTAAAACATTTCCATTTAAGTAATAAAGCTTTCAGAAGGATGATGACCCATCTCCAATAGTAAGTTCAGAAATAAAGACAATTATACTTTGGCTATTTTTTCAAAATGTTAAAAAAAATCACATTTACACAAGGTGAGAAGTTCTTGCAAATTTTCTGATTGCAATACTGGTCAAACTGAGTAAAATCCCAAAGCTACACTTAGAAAGATTCAGCCTTAGCTAGCAAGTGATAGTATCTGAACTAAAAACTAAATCTAGAGCAGAACAAAATAGAAAATTAACATACCTAAAAAATATTTTATATTAATTTTCTATTTTCTTTTATTCACCAAATACAACTCCAGTCAGTTTCCAAACAGTATTATCAAAAGGGAGAAACAGTCAAAATAAAGTCAAGAAAAAGTGGAAATTTTCTGAAGCTCTAAAAAACCATCGGTGAAATCCATGAGAAGTCTATGATTCGACTGCAGGTTATTTGCCCAGGTCACTGGACACGAGTATCTGAAAGCCATGAGAGATTCACTTGAGGCAGAGAATAGCACCTTCATGAAATTACCAGAAGAGCATGAAGATAAATCAGGCACACCCTTTTCTCTCTTATTGAGGGTCGAGCCATTTAAAAATCTTACAAGTGATCTTGACACAATTAGCCTAAAAAATGTGAGGGGAAAAAATTATACCCTACATAAATTCCTATTACATTACTACCTAGGAATTTTGAAAATACCAAAACTAGTAAGAAGAATCAATTTGGATCTTATTTTTTAATGTTTAATTATCCCATACTATCTTAACATGAATTCTAATTGAGATGATTATCAAAACTCACAAAAGCTTAGGTACTTTAAAATATAATCAATAAAGTAACAGATTCCAAAATGTAAACATAATGAAAAGATGTATATAAAGTTCCAAGAGAAAAACAAATTAAGTATTTTATCCAAAGAGAATTTCAAACAGAAACCAGCTAAATCTATTTAGATCCCTTAAGGAGAAATACAGTACTGCTTCATAAAGGTAACTCAAATAATCTCTTATTATAAATCTCTTTTTGAAGCAAAACAATGGTTTCTGCTTATTTTCATAGTCCAAAAGACCAAGAAATGTGAAATGCTGAACCACGGGTTTTAACAAGGAAATGAAATCTTAGGGAGTCACAGAATTTTAGAAATAGAACTCCAAAGATCATCTAGTTCAATTCCTGCATTTTACAGCCTTTAACAGATAAAGGAATTGAAGCACCAAGAGATGAAGAAGGAAATCCAAGTGTGTTCCTTGAGCAATACTGATCCACCCGTAACTGCACATGCCAACAAAGGTAAGACCAAACAAGCACCTTCTGGTCTTCAAGAGCAATGGGACATGCTTACTCCCAACTATTTGTGCTGGGGGACAACTACAAAAGGTGAATGACATTCAAAGTTTTCAAAGTAACTCTTTTCCTCTCTTTGGTATTGAATGAAGATCGCTTTATTACCACCCTCCTAAGAAGCTAAGAATAAAGGAATCTGGAAAAAGCAAAAACAAATTCCAAATTTCAAAGAAGAAATTTTCCTACCCTAGTAAATTACCCTTTCCCATGAAAACTGTTACCAGCCTTCACACACTGCACTCACCCCTAACACAAATGTGTGAAAGCTGCTTACAGGAGCACTGGCCACTTGCCTTGTAAGACCCAAAGTACATGAGGCTTATTCTTCTCTCTGCTGGACTGATGGTGAAAATGGCCACATCTTCACAAGGAACTCACTTTCATCTAGAATTTCTAATGTTTTTAGAATGGCTTTCCACTAACAAGGGCATTGCCTAGATGACCAATTATTTTAGACAATGTGATTTCCTACCACTATAACTTTTATAATTATGTATCTTTTTTTTATCTTGTCAGCCATCTGAAACTAGACAGAGTCATGAAGACAAAAGTTCAAATGAAGTAAATGTAAGAGAGGAAACGTATACACTACATTCTGATCAGAAAATATTTTTTTAAAAAGAAAGCCCTAGTAGTCAAGGCCAGATGTCAGTGATGACAATTTCCTCCCTGGCCTTAAAGCGCAGGTGATGTAATCCCCGAAGTCTACTTAGTGGTAGACACACATGCATACCAACCTACAATAAGTCTCCCATTTTATTTTGCTTTATTTTGGCTACATCTGAGATAACAAATGAAAGAAATCCATTTCTCCCTGAGAGAAGGACAAAAGAATGCCACAGAGTCAGTTCCAGGAGTGTGAAACTAGTCCCTCACTGTCTGGGAGTATAGTAGTTCTTTAAGAAGAGGAGACTGCAGGTTTTTTGAAGGAACATTTCATCCTACAAACCTAGAAAATTCCTAAGTGCCAAAGATGTCTGAGACTGCTCTTCTGACACAATGCACAAGCATGCAACATGCACATGCACACATGTGTGTGCACACACAGCAAAGAGAAAAAAAATTAAAACTAGAATGAAAACAAAAAAGACAAGGAAATGAGGAAAAACAAGAAATGTATTGAAACATGAGGAGAAAAGAAGAATTTTAAGAGGACAGAAAAGAGAAGCATCAAGGAGAAAGTCTCTCCCTTATCAGAATGTATTACCCAAACATTCTACAAAAATGACATACAATCCCTACACAAGAATGTGAAAATTCTGAATTGCGATTGACTGCCACTTGCATGAGAAGTCTTCTTAGAGGAATTAACCCTTCTGTGCTGGTGGCAAACGAGGACGGAGTTAAAGATACTCTGTGAAGTTTAGATGTAACATTAATGTAACACAGGGCTTGGCAGTACATTAATGACTGTAATACATGCACTCGGGCTTTTAAATCGTTTATGTCTCAAAACCCAAAATGATTTTAGAAGCAGGACTGGAACTGGCAATACTCTTCTTTAGAAATTCTTACGAAAAAAACAAGTTTTCCAAAACAAGCTCAAATCATAACAAAGCAACAATACTTCATAAATATACATGCTCGAAAAAGGAAAGAGTGATATAAACGAATACACTCTAATTAAATACTTATAACTTACATCAACTACTTCCCACCTATTACAGAATGTCAACTGAATTACAACAGAAAGTAAGATGAAGCATGATGGAACCTAGTTAACGCAGTCACCGTACCTGCTGTGAAAACCATTCTCAAGATTAGTTTAGGTGCCAGTTTAACACAATGATTTTCTAAATCCATTAATGCTGAGCAATTTCCAGGCAGTAAGGATGAAGTAAATCTCCCTTAAATTCTTAAGGCTGGTGTTTAGTTTTGCTTCTTTTAATTTAACACTGAGTTAAATATTCTCCACAGGCATGAAATAAATTTTCTTAATGCCAGAAACAAACTCAACACTCAAAAAAAAATTTCAAAACCTCTTTTGGAATTTAAAAGGTGCTTATTAAAGCTGCTCCTTTAACAGTGAGATCTACCTCCTGAGTGGGAGAGAGCCACCTTCACCATCGCTGCTAGCTCCTAGCAAACAAAAAATAGCATTTTTTAAGCTTCTCATATTTTTAAAAAGTCATTTAAAATGAGATAATGGGTTCATGACATTTACCCAATCATCTACAAAATGCTTTTCTATATTGTTACTACATATGCACCTCACAATTCAAGACAGCTGAATCTATGGTGGAACATGACATCACTGTTACTATTTCACAGGGGAGAACAGGCTCAGAGAAGGTGATGCCTCAAGGTGACCACATGCAGCAGACACCACTGGAGCTGGGACCTCCCAGTGTCTGCACAAGAGCTTTTCCACCCCAACTAATCTAACAACTCTCATTTATAATCCCGTATATGGACAGCATTTTTAACATGTAACTTTCACTGTAGGCAATTTCAATCTGGAAGCCAGACTACAGGTGGCTAACAGATAAGTCAAAGCGAAAGATGAAAGGTCAGATATTTTAGTTCCTAATACTCGTAACCAATTCTGTGGTCATGAATAACTCAGCATTTCAGAGTCTTACATATGTGTGACAAAAAATGGCTCCAATTTTTAAAAAAAGCACTAAGGTTATAAAATATCTAAGAAACAGAAGATATTACATATACATAGACATATATACATCTTAGAAAAATACCATCTTTGGAAAGAGATCATTTCTGTGCATATGTCAGATATAAGGTACTCATAAAATTTTTTTAAAAGAGTAAAAATCAATGCTTCATCTTAGGATATGCAGTGATAACCTACACAGAACTGACTAAGCAAGCTGAGTACATGGTTTAAAAATAAAAACAAGAGAAATTGTAGAAATCGCCAAAAACAATCTAAATTTTACTTTTTTTTAATTATTTTTTAGAGAGAGGGGAAGGGAAGGAGAAAGAGAGGGAGAAAAACATCATTGTGTGTTTGCCTCTTGCATGTCCCCTACTGGGGGCCTGGCCCACCACCCAGACATGTGCCCTGACTGGGAATCAAACCAGTGACCCTTTGGTTTGTAGGCCTGCACTCAATCCATTGAGCTATACCAGCCAGGGCAACAATCTAAATTTTAAAACACTGGGGTTGGATATAGTAAATTTCCTATAATACATGATATCACACTTGAAAACAATTGAAAAAATATATTTTTTCCCCACTCTTAACAGCCTTCACATTATGGTCAATAAGAAAACAATTATAGAACACTATGTCTAGGGGAGAAAAATCCAAAGTTAAAAAAGTTTTTCTGTCTGGCTATATGGGATATCTTAAAAGCCACTTCAGTAGAATGATTACTAATGAAAAATTATAACTGTATAAACTTGCTTATTTTAAAAGGAATTTAAAATATATAACACTCAAGACAGAAAAACTAAAAGTGATTATGCAAGAACATTTTTAAAGTGAATACTTACCCAAAATATGCTTGCAAACTGCAAATGGTGACTTGGATTTCCTAAATGATAAGAATATGTGCTCTGCATGCTGGCGTTGCTCACTGTTGACCATGGAAGGCGGTGCCTTGACAGTTAAGAGAAACAAAAAATAGAGTACACGTGTTCAATAAGAACACTTCAACAACAGCAATCCTTCTACTCACAATGAGAAAATACTTTCACTTTTAGGGGGCAACAGAAGAACAATTTTTTTTTTTTTTTAGGAACTATTAATATGAAACTCAGGAAGAAGGAAGACATTCCCAGCAAGGTTTGGGTCAGAATCCTTTAAAGCTATCTACATTTTAGAAAGATATTTATCTAACATGTTTTTGTATTTTTTAAAACACAGCTAATCACTGCCTTTTATTCCAAAATATACCACTCTATTTAACTTGACCAAGTTCAAATAATTTCGAAATTCTTCAGAACTGGTGTTAACTGAATCCAAAGTTACTTTCCTCTCCTAGTTTGCCCCACCTTTCAGGTTTTATAAGTGGTTACATTTGCCTTCTGAATGACTGAAGGAAACTTTTACATCTTCTCTTCCAAAATAAAAGTAACAAGCTGACTATGATACGTAAGACTAGAGCAGCAAGGTCTCTTTTTATTTTATTTTATTTATTTTTAGAGAGAGGGGAAGGGAGATAGAGAGGGAGAGAAACATCGACGTGGGAGAGAGACATCGACGTGGGAGAGAGACATCGATCGGTTACCTCTTATAGCCCCCTACTGGGGACCTGGCCAGCATGTGCCCTGACTGGGAATCAAACCAGTGAACTTTTGGTTCGCCAGCTGGCACTCAATCTACTGAGCCACACCAGCCAGGGCCAAAGGTCTCACTTTAAATTTTTCTTTTTATGCACAGGGCATGGTTTGAATGAGTTTTATTTTTCTTTGCTTTAAATATATATATATATGAATATGTCATCTTTGGAAAGAGATCTTTGGAATATTCTCTAAATACTTTCTGCTTCTCGCAGGTTTCTTTTTCCTAGGTTATGGCCACTAACTTAACTTAGTTCACATAAGTTCACATAACTTAGAGCCAGTGTATGCTGGTGGGAGTTGGCACTGAGGGTTCCTGATGGCTTTCCAGTCTTTCTGTGTGTACCAGTCTCACATATGGCTGAAACCTTGGGATTCTCGCTCAGCCTTCCGCCTTCCTTCATGGTGCTAGGAGAACCACCTTATGTTGTCCTACCTCCAGGGGCCTCCGAAGGAAGAACTATTCTTCATGGTACATCTCAGCTCCTCCTCAAAGGATGATTTTCTTTCATCAGAAACCTAGAATACACCTATCCTGACCTCTCTTGAAGTCTGTATTGAGAATCACTAGCTCAGGAGGAAGCTTGAGTTTCTTTTCTCCTGCCAACCTCCTCCTTCTACGGACTTCCCCACCCACCTTAAATTTTACAAGTTTATGACAGTTTCTATGTGGTCAGCCAATGGGCAGAAAACCAGGAAAGACTTTCTGGACTTTAGCCCACTAGTTCATCTGGTTGAATAACCTATTGAGAGCTAAAACTGGCACAGGTTGCCCCATGCTTTCAGGGTGGTCCAATGGGGCAGTGTGTTCTACCATCTGAATATTGGACACTGAATGGAATGTGGATAATGTTCATGTCACTGGCTAGAGCTTCAAGGGTGGGGTGGAAGTTAACTCCTATTTTTTTTTTTTTTTTTTTTTGGCCATGACCTCTTTCCACTTCTTTTCTTTTTTTAAATTAAATAATGGAACAAAATTGATCATTCAAGCCCTGCCTTCAAAATGAAATTTTTAGCACTGTTTAGCAAAAATAATAAAAACCCAATTTTTTAACCATTAAAAAAACATAAGTATTATCAGGTAATTCTACCTTAAGTTTTTTAAATCACCATTAAATCAGAAAAATTAGGGAATAATAAAGTCTGGAATTTACAGAACTCCTATCTGAATAATAAATTAATTGCCAGAAAAGGCAGACATATCTTAACAAAACAGCTTCTAAAGTCTGCCCAGATCTTTAAATTCCACTTTTTTCTAACAATCTTATTCTCAAGATAATATCCCCTGAACCAGACCTACCTAAGAATACAGTCCTATGATACAGTTTGGTGGTCTTTAACCCATCTGAAGAGAAGGAGAGGAGACTGCTTGTAAAGACTACCAATCAAAATATTACAATTATCAATTTGGAGGGGACAGAGAAGGCAGATGGTAGGAAAATAAACCTTTGTTATTGTAACCAATATAAAGTAGGAAAATCATAATTTCAACTATATTGAAAGAATCTGGAAGACAAAAAAACATTTTGCAACCAAGTACATTGTATCAACATTTATTATAAGCTACATCAATTAAGCAACATTAGTCGTTCTAATTTTAGTTAAAATAGGAAGGAAGGGAGGGAAGGAAGGAGTCAGGGAGGGAGGAAGACTAACTTAGGAGCTCTGCCCTAAAAGAATTCTTATAATTATAGTTAAAGCCAATTCCCACTACTATGCTTAAGGATATAGCACCATCTACAGCTCTCTAGGTAAAAATGCAAACATTTCTAATAAAGCATTCTTTATACTTTTTAAAAAGCCTTTATTAATAACATTTTGTGAACAGCTAACTGTTAAAAATGTTTGTCCTTTCATTTGGAAATTCTTCATTGCCACCAGCTTCTCCAACTCAACACACCGAATTTGTATTTTCCAAAGGATACCATCATGCATATTTGCTGACTATACCCTGAATACTCAGCACATTACAAAGCACTACCTACTTGCTATGAATACAAATGAACTATAGGTTACTCAAGAGAATTTGAGTTACATATTCTTTTTTTCTCATCACCCTTGAAAAGCAGCACTACACACACATAATTTGCAAATTAATATGCTAGTTATTCTGCAAACAAATATAGTTCCTAAAGCTAATTTGTCTTTGGACACTGATATACACACACTTAATAAAGTACAGGTCTGAATATAATTTTAATATAACAAAAAGTGATATTCCATTCATAAAATATCAGATTTCTTAAACAGTGAAGTATAATATAGAAAGGATCTCACTGACCCTCACAACAACCCTATGAGGTAGGTACTATTATTATTCCCATTTTACATATGAGGAAACTTGTACCACCCAAAAACATATATACTGATAGTCTTTGATTCATTCCCTAAAGATTTTAAGTTAATGGTAAGAATTTACTGGGTTTTCAGTTTCCTTAAACCTTCGAACTGACCATTGCTCTCACCTAAATGTGAATCAATAGCACAAAATGATACTTTGTTACTTTTTTAAAATGAGTAGGCCTCCCATTCCCAATGGTACTACTGACTAGGTACTTGAATAACTCTTCTGCTAAAATCAAATAAAAATGGTAAATAAAATATTTCCAAAATTTTTAATGTATTACTGAGCTTACAAGAAATTAAGGAATCCTCAGAAGCTAAAAAGTAAGCAAAAGCAGGGATCCAAAAATGAAAGCATGCATGCATGCACGCTAAAGATGCATCAACCCCAAGGGACCTTGAGTTTGCATTGTGACAGCTGCCCAAGGTACAGAAGACTGCAGATAGAGCAGGGCCCTCCTATGGAGGGGCTCTAACAGGACATCCCTCCACACAAAGCTGGGATCTTCAGTAAAACGGTGAACTATTTAAAAAAGAAAAAAATAAAAAAAATGGTGAAATTATTCAAAAATCATTTCATTACCCAATATTCTGTGACAAAAAGATGAGCCAACTTGTTTTGCTAAAAGAATAAGTGACACATATTGTGTTCTCTTTTATGGCGTCTAAAAAATTTTCTTGATACAGTTTGTAAGTGGACAAATGGTAAAGGTAGGTGTACGAATGGTGATGAAAAAAATTTCATTGTTGTGATCATTCTATGTGGCATTTCTAAATCTAAAATGAGAATTACTTATAATTCTAAAGCAAAGAATATGGCCATTTTCTCTTCATCACTATGGTACCATCAATGTTTTCTTTTTAAATGTGCTATTTTGATGATTCTAAACCAAGAAAAGAAATCAGAATAATAAGAAAGAATCAGTATTCATTCTGACAGTGGGAATGTAACCAACAGAAGTAATGGTGGGACCTATGAGGGTTATGTGAAATCTGGGATCAGTTTACAAACCAGAAGAATGCAAAGAGACACTCAACCACACTGTAGACCTGCGCTGGCCACTATGGTAGCCAGTCCCCACATGGGGCCACGTAAATTAAGTAAAATTAAAAATTTAGCTCCTCCACTGCACTACCCACATTTCAAGTGCTCAACAGCCACACATGGGTACTGGCTACCATACAGTAGAGCACAGACATAGAACATTTCCAACAATGCAGAAAGTCCTATCAGCACTACTCTGCAAGAAATTTAACTAAATAGTATTTACAAGTGCTTACAAGAAGGACCCCTTGATTTATGTGCTTTGACACAATATTATTTGATACATTAAAGTATATAAAGTAACTGTTAACACTTAGCATTTACTCTGTGCTAGGCACTACATAAACTACTAATATAAATGAAATCATTTAATCTTTACATAAACTCCCTGATATATACCATTATCATCTTCTTTTACAGATGAAGAAACAGACACATAGACATTAAATGACTTACCAAATGTCACACAGGCTAGTTCCAGGAGGAACCAAGAAGAAGCCATATAGTCTGGCTCCAGACCCTCCATGTTATACTGCCTTTCAATTCCTAAATTTTAGTCATTGCCATGTGTGCTTACTAATATGGCAACATGGTGATTTTTCTACTCTCATCTGATTAGGTCAGTATCATACAACTATTGCTTTCTAATTTGTTCTCTAACCCCTGCCACAAAACCACAAAGTTAGACTTCTGGTTAAGACTGAGGCATAGGTAGGTACACTCTGACTCCTCACACAACCAAAAGAAGGGCAACAAATTTAAACATACAAAAAAAATAACCAGACTGCCAGAAAATCAAACTCTATGGAAGTCCAACACCCAAGGAGCTAAATAAGAAACATTAACCCGACCAGTAGAAGGGGTAGAGACAGGCAACCAGGGCAGAGAGAATGCACGGTAAGGTGGCGGCTGGCAGTCCAGGCGATCCCACATTTGCGTGTGGATAAACTGGGAGGAAAGCTGGGAGTGAGCAATCCAGGGTTCCAGGGTGAGAAAAGAAAGCCTCAAAATCCCTGGCTGTAAAAACCTGTGGGGGTTGTGGTGTTGGTAGAAACTAAACTCCCAGCCACTCAGGAGAATTCACTGGAGACACCCATAGGGTCCTAGAGTGTATACAAACACATCCACCTGGGAATCAGCACTAGAAGGGCCCAATTTGCTTGTGAGCAGCAGGGGAAGTGACTGAAAGCAGACCAGGAGCCAAGCAAGTGGCTTTCTTCCCTCTCCGACCCCACTCCCACAGACAGCATCAAAACACAGAGACCTGGGTTGCCTAGCCCTAGCGAATACATAAGACTCTGCCCCTTCCAATGTAACAGGAGCACTACGACAAAGAAATGTGACTCAAATAAAAGAACAGATCAAAGCTCCAAAAACAGAACTAAGCCATGAAGAGATAGCTAATCTATCAGATACACAGTTCAAAACAATGGTAATCAGGATGCTCACAGAAATGGTTGAGTATGGTCAGAAAACAGAGGAAAAAGTAAAGGCTATGCAAACTGAAATAAAGAAAAATTTACAGGGGAAAAACAGTAAAAGGAAGGAAACCAGCACTCAACATCAACAATTAACTACTAATCAACACTTTGTAACAGAAGGAAAAAATAAACATCCTACCAGAAGAGAATGAAAAAACAATTCAAAAAAATGAGGAAAGGCTTAGGAACCTCTGGGACAACTTTAAGTGTTTCAATATCCAAATCACAGGGGTGCCAAGAAGGAGAAGAGGAAGAACAAGAAATTGAAAACTTATTTGAAAAAATAATGGAGAACTTCCCCAATCTGATTAAGGAAATAGACTTCCAGGAGATCCAGGAACCACAGAGGGTCTCAAAGAAGTTGGACCCAAGGAAGCACACACCAAGGCACATCATAATTATATTACCCAAGATTAAAGATAAGGAGAGAATCTTAAAAGCAACAAGAAGAAAAGGAGACAGTTGCCTACAAAGGAGTTCCCGTAAGACTGTCAGCTGATTTCTCAAAAGAAACTTTGCAGGCAAGAAGGGGTTGGCAAGAAGTCTTCAAAGACACAAAAGACAAGGACCTACATCCAAGAGGACTCTATCCAGCAAAGCTATCATTTAGAATGGAAGGGCAGATAAAATGCTTTCCAGATAACGTAAAGTTAAAGGAGTTCATCAT
This sequence comes from Pteronotus mesoamericanus, assembly GCF_021234165.1. Lineage (NCBI taxonomy): Eukaryota > Metazoa > Chordata > Mammalia > Chiroptera > Mormoopidae > Pteronotus > Pteronotus mesoamericanus. The sequence goes on from NW_026555304.1 coordinate 392,549, forward strand.
CACCAAGCCCATATTATATGAAATGTTAAAGGTACTTATTTAAGAAAAAGATGAACAATAAAATAACAAACTCAGACCTATCAACAACTGAACCTAAAAACAAAAACTATACAAAAACAAACTAAGCAGACAACTAGAACAGGAATAGAATCACAGAAATGGAGATCAGAGGGGAGGGGGAGGGGGAAGAATGGGGGAAAGGGTACAGGGAATAAGCAGCATAAACGGTAGGTACAAAATAGACTGGAGGAGGTTAAGAACAGTATAGGAAATGGAGAAGCCAAAGAATTTATATGTATGACCCATGGACATGAGCTAAGGTCGGGGGGGCAGGGTTCTGGTGGGACACAGGGTACAGGGTGGAAGGGAATAAAGGGGAGAAAAAGATGAGACAACTGTAAGAGCATAACCAATAAAATATTTTTTAAAAACCCACAAAATAAAGATAAACCAGTTTTCTAACATTATTAATTTTATTCAAAATTAGGGTCCAATAATTTTATTTTATTTTTTTTATTTTTATTTTTTTTTTTAGAAAACAAATATTTTATTTATTTATTTATTTTAATTTTTTTTTAATTTACTTTTTAAATACATTTGTCTCTCCCTCCCCCCCACCTTTTTCCCTTGCCCCCTCCCACCTTCCCTCCCTCAGCTCTTCCCCTTTGGTTTTGTCCATGAGTCCTTGCTATATGATCCTTGACTTTCCCCTTCCCTTCCCCTTCCCTGCCCCCCCTTCTCTCTTGTCTCTGTTGATTTCTTTTCCTTTCAATGTTGCTGGTCATATTTTCCCTGAATCTTTGCATTGTTGGTTATGTTCCGCTTATAGGTGAGATCATATGGTATTTGTCTTTTGCCCCCTGGCTTATTTCGCTTAGCATGATGCTCTCCAGTTCCATCCATGCTGTTGCAAAGTTTAGTAGTTCTTTTTTTCTTTCTGCTGCGTAGTACTCCATTGTGTATATGTACCATAATTTTTTGATCCAATCATCTACTAATGGGCATTTAGGTTGCTTCAAACAATTGGCTATTGTTAATAGTGCTGCTATGAACATTGGGGTGCATAGGTTCTTTTGTATTGGCGTTTTGGTGTTCTCAGGGTATAGTCCCAGCAGGGGAATCGCTGGATCAAAAGGCAGTTCCATTTTCAGCTTTCTGAGGAAATTGCACACTGCTTTCCATAGTGGCTGCACCAGTCTGCATTCCCACCAACAGTAGACAAGGGTTCCCTTTTCTCCACAGCCTCGCCAGCACCTGTTGTTTGTGGATCTGTTTATGATGGCCATTCTGACCGGTGTGAGGTGGTACCTCATGGTGGTTTTGATCTGCATTTCTCTGATGGCTAGTGATGCTGAGCATCCTTTCAAATGCCTGTGGGCCCTCTGTATCTCCTCCTTAGAAAAGCATCTGCCCAAGTCCTTTGCCCATTTTTTGACTGGATCGTTTGTCTTCTTGGAGTAGAGTCGAGTGAGTTCTTTATATATCTTGGAGATCAAACCTCTATCTGATGTATCATTAGTAAATATATTTTCCCATACGATTGGCTCCCTTTTCATTTTGCTGATATTTTCTTTAGCCATGCAGAAGCTTCTTATTTGGATGAGGTCCCACTTGTTTATACTTTCCTTTATGTCCCTTGCTTTAGGAGACATATCAGTGAAAAAATTGCTGTGTGGGATATCTGAGAGTTTCCTGCCAATGTTCTCCTCTAGGACTTTTAATGGTGTTGAGACTTATATTTAAGTCTTTTATCCATCTTGAGTTTACTTTTGTGTATGGTGTCAGCTGATCAAATTTCAGTTTTTTTTGCATGTAGCCGTCCAGCTCTCCAAACAGCATTTGTTGAAGAGGCTGTTATTGCTCCATTTTATGCTTCTGCCCCCTTTGTCGAATATTAGATGTCCATAGAGACCTGGGCTTATTTCTGGGCTTTCTATTCTGTTCCACTGGTCTATGGGTCTGTTCTTGTGCCAGTACCAGATTGTTTTCAGTATGGTGGCTTTGTAGTAGAGTTTGATGTCCGGTATTGTGATCCCTCCTACTTTGTGTTTCTTTCTGAAAATTGCTGCGGCTATTCGGGGTCGTTTATGGTTCCATAGAAATTTTTGAAATGTCTGTTCTATTTCTGTGAAATACGTCATTGGTATCTTAATAGGGATTGCGTTGAATCTATAAATTGCTTTGGGTAGTATGGACATTTTTATGATACTAATTCTTCCAATCCATGAGCATGGTATATGCTTCCATTTATTTGCGTCTTCCTTAATTTCTTTTTTCAATGTTGTATAGTTTTCTGCATACAGGTCTTTTGTGTCTTTGGTTAAATTTATCCCTAGGTACTTTATCTTTTTTTCGTCCTATATCGAATGGTATATTTTTTCTGATTTCTTCTTCTTCTATTGCATTGCTGGTGTACAAAAATGCCTTTGATTTCTGAATGTTGACTTTGTATCCTGCTGTTTTGCCAAATTCACTTATTAGGTTGAGGAGTTTTTTGGTAGAGTCTACAGGGTTCTCTATGTACACTATCATGTCATCTGCAAACAATGATAGTTTTACTTCCTCCTTTCCTATTTGGATGCCTTTTATCTCTTCCTCTTGTCTGACCGCTGTGGCTAGGACTTCCAATATGATGTTGAAAAGAAGCAGTGAGAGCGGACATCCTTGTTGTGTTCCCGATCTTAGTGGGAAAGCCTTCAGTTTTTGCCCGTTGAGTATGATATTAGCTGTAGGTTTTTCATATATGGCCTTTATTACGTTGAGGAATGCCCCATTTATTCCCATTTTGCTGAGTGTTTTGATCATAAATGGGTGCTGTACCTTGTCAAATGCTTTCTCTGCATCTATTGAGATGATCATGTGGTTTTTGTCTTGGCTTTTATTGATGTGCTGTATCACGTTTACTGATTTGCGTATGTTGAACCATCCCTGCATCCCTGGGATGAATCCCACTTGATCGTGGTGGATAATCTTTTAAATGTATTGCTGGATGCGGTTTGCCAATATTTTGTTGAGGATTTTAGCATCTATGTTCATCAGCGAAATGGGCCTGTAGTTTTCTTTCTTTGTAGGGTCTTTATCTGGTTTTGGGATCAGGGCGATGCTGGCCTCATAAAAAGAGTCTGGGAGTCTTCCCTCCTCTTGGATTTTTTGGAATAGTCTGAGAAGGACAGGGGTTAGCTCTTCCTTAAATGTTTTGTAAAATTCTCCTGGGAAACCGTCTGGCCCTGGGCTTTTGTGTGCTGGGAGTTTCTTGATGACTGCTTCAATTTCCCCAGCTGTTATCGGTCTGTTCAAGCTTTCTGTTTCTTCCTCCTTCAGTGTTGGAAGATTATACTTTTCTAACAATTTGTCCATTTCATCAAGATTTTCAAATTTCTTGGCATATAATTGTTCATAATAGTTTCTGATGATCATTTGTATTTCTGTGGTATCAGTTGTTATTTCTCCACTTTCATTTCTGATATTATTAATTTGGGTCCTCTCCCTTTTTGTCTTGATGAGTCTGCTTAATGGCTTGTCAACTTTATTAATCTTTTCAAAGAACCAGCTTCTGGATTGGTTGATCCTCTGAATTGTTCTTTTTGTCTCTATGTCATTCAGTTCTGCTCTCATCTTGATTATTTCCTTCCTTCTACTTGCTCTGGGATTTATTTGTTGTTGTTTCTCCAGTTCTTGAAGTTGTAGTGTTAGGTCTTTTATTTGAAATGTTTCTATCTTTTTAAGGTAAGCCTGTATTGCTATGAACTTCCCCCTCAGGACCGCCTTTGCTGTGTCCCATAGGTTTTGGACAGTTGTCTGTTCATTATCATTTGTTTCCAGAAATTTTTTGATTTCTTCTCTTATCTCATTATTGACCGATTCATTGTTTAATAGTGTACTGTTCAGTCTCCATGAGTTTGCAAGTTTTTGAAGTTTCTCTTTGAGGTTGATTTCGAGTTTCAAGGCCTTGTGGTCTGAGAAAAAGTTTGGTATTATTTCAATTTTCCTGAATTTGCTGAGGCTTGCTTTGTGTCCTATCATGTGGTCTATCTTTGAAAAACTGCCATGAGCATTTGAAAAGAATGTGTATTTTTCTTCTTTGGGATGTAAGGTTCTATATATGTCAGTTAAGTCTCTTTGATTCAGTGTGTCATTCAGCGCCACGATATGTTTATTAATGTTTTGTTTGGAAGATCTGTCCACTTTTGACAGTGGAGTGTTGAAATCCCCTACTATCAGTGTGTTGCTGTCTATTTCTTTTTTGAAGTCATCCAACAAATTCCTTATAAACTTGGGGGCTCCTATATTGGGAGCATATAAGTTTACAATGTTGATGTCTTAATAGATTCTTCCTTTAGGTATGATAAAGTGCCCCTCTGGGTCTCTCTTTATGGCCTTTGCTTTGAAATCTACTTTTTCTGATACAAGTATGGCAACGCCAGCCTTTTTCTCATGTCCATTTGCTTGGAATATTATTTTCCATCCCTTTATTTTCAATCTGTGTAGGTCTTTTGCTCTGAGGTGGGTCTCTTGTAGGCAGCATATGTGTGGGTCATGTTTTCTTATCCATTCAGCTACCCTGTGTCTTTTGATTGGGGCATTTAGTCCATTCACATTGAGAGATATTACTGATAGAAACTTACTCATCTTTTCTCTTTGTACCTGTGTTCCTCTCTGTCTCTTTCTTTTCCTTCATCTGCCTAAACCAGTCCCCTTAGCATATCTTGGAGTGCTGGTTTGGTAGAGATGTATTCTTTTAGCTTTCTTTTGTCTGGGAAACTCCGTATTTCTCCTTCTATTTTAATGGAGAGCCTAGCTGGGTACAGCAGCCTTGGCTGTAGGCCCTTGCTTTTCATGGCTTGGAATATTTGTTGCCATTCCCTTCTGGCTTGTAGTGTTTCTGTTGAAAAGTCAGCTCTTAGGCCTATCGGGGCCCCCTTGTATGTTACTTTCTCCTTCTCCCTTGCTGCCTTGAGGATTCTCTCTTTGTCTTTGACATTTGCCATTTTAATGATGATGTGTCTTGGAGTGGACCTCCTTGGGTCCCTCTTGAGTGGGGTCCTCTGTGCCTCCTGGATCCATGAGAGCCTTTCTCTCCTCAAATTAGGGAAATTTTCCATCATTACTTTTTCGAGGAGGTTCTCTATTCCTTGATCCTCTTCTTCTCCTTCTGGTATCCCTATTATACGGATATTATTGCGTTTCAGGTTGTCCTGCATTTCCCTAAATGCTTCTTCATTCTTTTTGAGTCGTTTTTCCATTTCTTGCTCTTTCTGGGAGCTTTTTTCTACCTTGTCCTCCATCTCACTGATTCGATCCTAAGCTTCATCCAGCCTGCTTTGGATTCCTTCTACTGTGTTCGTCAATTCAGAGATGGTATTCTTCATATCCTCTTGTGTCTTCTTGATAGTTTCTATGTCCTTTTCCAGGCTGATATAGTTTGCTGTGAGATCCTGAGAGTTTCTCTGCAGTTTCTCATAGTTCTCTTTGAGCTGGCTGAGCTCATTGAGCTTCCTTAGAACCATTGTTTTGAATTCCATATCTGATAATTCCCTTGCCTCTATTTCATTGAGCTCTCTCTGTGGGGAGTCCCCTTTTCCACTCATTTGAGGGGAACTTCTTTTTCTTCCCATTTTTGTGAGAGTCTGTTAAGTATTTTTGTCCTTTACTTTTCTTTCTGGGCTTGCCTCTGATGATGTCAGTTGTTGACCCTATACAGCCTTGGGTTGTTTGTTTGAGTCTTTCAGGAGTCTAATGCCTGTGTCTGACTCCTGCTTGGAGCAGCTCTGTGACCCCTTCGGTCAGGGCTGAGCTATTTTTTGGGATCTCTCTGCACTCTCACGCGGACTCCTTGAGCGCGTTCCCAGCGCGGCAGGGTCCCCCACCTGCCTGGGCTCGCATGTGCTTGCCCCAGACCAGGGGGCTTATTCGCGATCTCCCGTACTCATCTGGCCTCCCTGGCACGAGAGCTTCACGGCACTGGTCAGTTTAGGGTCTTCTATTGTGTGTTTTCCCCGCTTTTGGCTCTTTGGGTGCGTTGCTTGCCCTCGCCAAATGGGGACTACGGAAATGGGAGGAAATCAGCTCTAGGACTCTCCGGTTAATCCTGTTTCTGGTCTCTCCTCCAGGGACTCTGGGCAGCTCTACTTATTTTGTGGGCCGCTCCACAATCGCGGCGGGTAGGTCAATTTACGCCTGCCCTTGCCGCTCTGTGCACTCCCTCGCAGGCCGTATGGGTGCCAGTCTGTGTGAGGCCTTGCCGGCAGGTGCAAGCGTTCGCCAGCCCGCGTGGGTCACACACACGCTCGCCAACCCACGCCGGTCACTCGGTGCAAGTGTGTGCGCCTGCTCTGGATGTTTTGGGGGTGTCTATGGTTGCTTTTCGGCTTTTGGCTCTTTGGGGGTGTGGCCTCTTCCTGCGCAATGGAGACTTCGGCAAGGAGAAGGAGTCGGACTCCCCGGTTCCTCCTCCCGTTCTTTCCCCAATGCCTCCGTTTGTAGTCTCCCCTCAGGGACCTCTGGGCAGTTCTGTGACCCCTTCGGCCAAGGATCCAACCCCTGTGCGGACTGCGTTTCAATCGCAGGCAGTCTGGTTCATGCGCGCCCCGCTTCTGCCTCTTTGGGGTCGCGCCTTTCCAGCCCACAATGGAGACTACCAAACGGGGAGGGAGTCGGGACTCCCCGGTTCCTCCTCCCGTTCTTTCCCCAACGCCTCTGTCTCCAGTCTCTCCTCAAGGCTCTCCCAGCCAGTCTGCACTCAGCCCCGCAGCTCACAGGCGCACAAGCTGTGTGCGGAGCGCACAAAAGGCAGGTTAATTGATTCCCTTATGCCTGAGCGAGATGGTAGCTGCAGAGTGGGAAGTGCGTTATCACCCGGGCTCCACTGGCCGCCGAGTCGGTTCTCTTCACAAAGATTTCCTCACCAGTCTTTTCCCAGGCACCAGCCCACCCTGCTGCCGCCTGTACCCAGCGATCAAGGAGGGTGGCTGCCGCTGCAACTTTTGCGTTTGCCCTTTAAATGTCTTTTTTTGCATCCCCAGCCACCTGTCTCTGGCAGAGAGCGCCCCTAAGCTTTTTGGGGTTGCGTTTTGTCTGTATTTTCTCGGCTTTAGCTGCTGTAGTTTAGGGGTTCCTGTTCATGATTCAGACCCCGTTCTTCTCGGGGGGACGCTAACTGGCCGTTTCAATGTCCCTCTGGTGCCAGTGCCCGTGCGCACCCAGCCCACCCTCTCGAGCCTCCACCGCAATTCTCACCCGTTGGGATGTGTGAGAGTAGAATCCACTGTCCGCGGCACCAAGGCTCCTCTCCCACTATCGCTCCACTGCTTTCCAGGTGATTACTCCATTATTTAGTTGCAATTCCAGTTTGGTTTTGGGAGGAGGTCAGCGTGACTCCCTTTCACTCCTCCGCCATCTTTCTACTTTATAATCAGGGTCCAATAATTTTATATTAAAACATGGATATATTATGGATTAGAATAAAATTTTTTAAAAGTTGAGAAATTCTGAGCCTACATAGACTGTTTTGGGGCACTTCCCATCTTACCCCAGATATATATTCACTCTCCTTTACCATACGAGTCACTTTGGCATTAAAAAATGTTTTGGCCCTGGCTGGTGTGGCTCAGTGGATTGAGTGTCAACCTGCAAACCAAATGGTCGCTAGTTTGATACCCAGTCAGGGCACATGCCTGGATTGTAGGATAGGTCCCCAGTAGGGGGCCTGGGAGAGGCAACCACACATTGATGTTTCTCCCCCTCTTTCTCCCTCCTTTCCCCTCTCTCTAAAAATAAATAAATAAAATCTTTTTTAAAAGTTCTGAGAATATTAATATATCCCATCCTACCTAGCTTTGTTCAGAATCTCATCATCTTTTTTAACAACTTCAGCAGCCTCCTAACTGGTCTAACTCATCTTGTTTCCTTCAGATGAGATTTCATGCAGCTCCACAAGGCACACTACTGGGTGAATTCAACTTAATCATTGTGGTAAGTGAGGCCCCAGGATAACCCAGCACCTGAGTATTTCCCAAGGCTCACCTCACACTACTCCCTCATTTATTCATTGATTTCTTCATTCAACAAATATTACTGGGGAGCTACCATGTGCAAACAAGGTCCCTAAACTAATACATACTAGGGTCTAGTAAGGGAGGCCACGTTCATTAATTAACAGCACAAGTAAATGAAAGATTGTGAATGTGGTAGGTGTCAATGAACCACAGTTATCTAAGTACAGGACAGGTAAATTTCAGCTTTCTGGGGAGGCTTTCCTGAGAAAGTTACTATACAGAGATCTAGAGAACTATGTGAACATGAAAAAGAGCATTCTAGGCTAAGGGAATAGTACATGAAAGAAGTGTAGGACAAGGAAGGACTGAAAGAGAGCTGTGTGGCCATTGCAGAGAAAAGCTGGTAGGCCAAGGATTCTAAGAAGCTGGAGAGATTGAAAAAACTTACCCAAAGCCTCACAAACAGCAGTCAGTAACAAACCTCAATTCAAATTTGCGTAATCTGTTTCTGGCCCCACCACAACACTATGTTCCTCTCCTATAGCACTCTGTTCATATATGTCAGTCCACAAACTATTGTCAAAAGCCCACTATGTGCCAGGCAATGTGATAGATAGTTTAGACACAACAGTGCTTCAATTACAAGCAAAACCAAACAGAATCCCTGTCTGCCTGGAGCTTACAATATATGAGGAGCCAATCAAAAAATCATACAAACAGCATAAAATTGAAGGTGTAATAAATGTTACTAAAACAAATGGTACTAAGAAAATAATTTAGCCCTGGCTGATGTGGCTCAGGGGATTGAGCACCAGCCTGCAAACCACAGGGTTGCAGGTTCAATTCCCAGTCTGGGCACTGGGTTGCAGCCCAGTGGGAAGCATGTGAGAAGCAACCACACGTTAATGTTTCTCTCCCTCTCTTTCCCCGACTCTGTAAAAATAAATAAAATTTTTAAATAATAATAATAATTTAAGCTAGTTTAGCATGGTCAGGCTTTTTACAAATTAAACCACTGCACTGAGGTCTGAGGAATTAAATGTTAACTAGGCAAAATAGGGAGCAGGACATTCCAAGCCAAAGAGTGCATGCATGTAAGGTTCTTGAAAGGCAAGATCAACTGTGAGGGACTGGAGTATGACCTGTGCAGTTGCATAGGCCCCAGCTCTTAAAAGGGCCCATCCTTGAACTCATACTGTCTCCATCCTGAAATTCTTAATTATTTTTTATCCTTAAACTTGTGATTTCTTAATGTGAAGCCCAATTGGACTGTGTGGGAGCTGTGAAGACAGACTGGTGGTCAAGCACACATGTGCAGGCCTCCAGGCAGTCTGTGGCACACAGCACCCCCAGAATCTGTCCCTGATGTTAACCCTCTAGCTTAAGCACTGCTACGGGAACTCAGGCAGTAAATTTTAACAGTAAGTTACAAAACAATAAGTATACATGGACACTGCTATAGAGCATAAGAGACTTACTAAAATTCTTCAAAAAGCCCTGGCAGGTGTGGCTCAGTGGCTTGAGCACCGGCCTGCGAACAAAAGGGTCGCTAGTTTGAATCCCCGTCTAGGGCACATGCCTAGGTTGCAGGCCAGGCCCCCAGTAGGGGGCGCGTGAGAGGCAACTATACCTTGATGTTTCTCTCCCTCTCTCCCTTCCCTTCCCTAAAAATGAATGAATGAAAAAATAAAATAAAATTTTTCAAAAAGTTAGAATCTCTGGTTCTCAAAACTGCTACAGCAAAGCAAATACTGACAGGCTTAACAAGAGAAATTAAATTTAAAAATCACTGCATTCCACAGAAAAGAATGCTATTTTAATATAAAGCTATGAACAAACCATTTATTAATAATGAGAAACACAACCTTACTTTTTTCTTAAAATTGAAGATGCAATGCCAGGATGTAAACAGGCATTTCTACTGATATACAAGCCATTAAGCTACTTCTACTTTCTTGCATTACCTGTACAAGTAAGAACTGTCAGAGGAAATATTAAGATATTCTACAAATTTACAGCTAAAATTAAACTCAGACTTATAAAAATCTTATTATATGGTTAAATCTTTTTAGAAAATGTTATGCAAGAATCAACAGCTCTAAATGTATGAAAATTTATATCTGTAACTAATCACAAATCTTTCCCAATGTTGTCTCAGCCTATTAAATATAACAGCTCTAGGAATAGGAGCACCAGCAGAAAGACATTTCTCAAAATAAAAAATTATAAAAAATTATGTGCAATCTTGCATTTGCCAAGAGCAACTGACATCACTTTCGATTATACTGACTGAAAAAGAACTTGCTAAAAGCAAAATTTTCATAACTAAATATATTTGTAGAAAAGCAATCCAATACCTTACAACCAATCAAGATACCACAGCCCTGGCCAGTGTGGCTCAGTTTGTTGGAGCACCATCTCATAAACCAAAAGGCTGCTGGTTCAACTCCCAGTCAGGGCACATGCCTGGGTTGTGGGTTCCATCCCAGGTCATGGTGCATATGAGGCAATCGATTGATGTTTCTCTCTCACATCCATGTTTCTCTCCTTCTCTGTCTCCCTACCTTCCCCACCTCTCTGAAATCAATAAGCATATCCTCAGGTGAGGGGTAAAAAAAATATCACAGAGGTGCTACTTATTGTAATATATAAAGTTATAATAACAAAATATTAATTTTGCAATTTATAAATTTGTTATTACTCAGAAAGCACTATTACTCCTATTATGTTCTAATGTGTTTTTCCCTTTTAAAGAGAAAAGCTTTATACTTTAAAACCTTTAATGGCAACTTTTCCTGCCTTTCTTTTAAAGATTTTATTTATTAATTTATTTTTAGAGAAAGGGGAAGGGAGGGAGAAAGAAAGGGAGAGAAACATCAGTTGGTTGATTCTCACAGGCTCCCAACTAGGGAAATGTCCTAGAACCCAGGGATGTGCACTGGCTGGGAATCAAACCAGCAACCTTGCAGTGCAGGCTGGCACTCAATTCACTGAGCCACATCAGCCAGGGCTTTCCTGCTTTTTGAACCAAGGACCCCACAAATTCTGTGGCCAACCCTGGCTGGAAAACAAATACAGTGACATGAATACCTTCAGGCTGCACTCAGGGAAGGCCAAAAACTCTGCTGAGCTCAGGGCCTATTAACACAGCCATTAAAATGAGGGGATGGATTATCTAGAAAGATGGCGGAGGAGTGAATGGGAGTCACACTGATCTCCTCTCAAGACCAAACTGGAATTGTGACTAAATAGTGGAGAAATCACCTGGAAAGCAATGGAACGATAGAGGGAGGAGACTTGGAGCTGCGGACAGACAGTGGATTCAACTCTCACACATCCCAACGAGTGAGAAGTGTGGTGGAGGCTCGAGAGGGTGGGCTGCGCACCCACAGACACCAGCACCAGAGGAACATTGAAACCACCAGTTGGATCCCCCTGAGAAGATCAGGGTCTGAATCATAAACAAGGACCCCTAGACTATAGCAGCTGAAACCAGGAAATCACACAGACAAAATGCAACCCCGAAAAGCTTAGGGGCACTCTCTGCCAGAGACAGGTGGCTGGAGATTCAGAGACATTTGAAGGGGCCAACGCAAAAATCTGCAGTGGCAGCCACCCTCCTTGATCTCTGGGTAGAAGCAGCAGCAGGGCAGGCTGGTGCCCGGGAAAAGACTGGTGAGGAAAACTTTATGAAGAGAACTGAGACTGTGGCCAGCAGACCCCTAGTGATAACTCACCTCCCACTCTGCAGCTACCATCTCACTCAGACATAACTGGGTCAATAAACCTGCCTTTTGCCTGCTCTGCACCCAGCTTGTGTGCATGTGGGCTCGGGGCTGAGTACAGACTGGCTGGAAGAAATAGTGGAGACTGGCCAAAGGGGTCACAGAGCTGCCCAGAGACCCTCGAGGAGAGACTGGAGACGGGGCCATTTGGGAAAGAACGGGAGGAGTAACCGGAGAGTCCCGGTGCTGAATCCTCCCCCAGTCCACGTTCTCCATCTTGCTCAGGTGGATTACTTCCGAGTGACAGCAGCCTATAAGGACACCATAGGCCCGCCATCAGGAGGCACTGCTCCACCCTGTGGTGCCTAAGCCTGACAGCTGAGGAAACAGTGATGAAACTGACAATTACAGGAGCCTGTCTGGTAGATTCCTGGAAGGCTCAAACAAAAGACCCAAGGTCAGACAGGGTCAACAACTGACATCATCAGAGGCAGATCAAGAAAGATAAGTAAGTAAATAAGTAAGTAAGTAAATAAATAAATAAATAAAAGATCCGCCTACCACCATAGAAGTCAAATCCACAAAGTCAGGAAATCTAGACTGATCAATTGAAGCAGAAGCAAAAACAAAAAGGCTCTCACAAAAATGGGAAGAAAAAGAAGTTCCCCCAAATGAGGGGAAAGGAGGATTCCCCAGAGAGAGCTAAATGAAATAGAGGCAAGTGAACTATCAGATATTGAATTCAAAACAATGGCTCTAAAGAAGCCCAAAGAGCTCAGCCAGCTCAAAGATAACTATGAGAAACTGCAGGGAAACTATCAGGAACTTATAGCAAACAATTATCAACATAGAAAAGACCATAGAAATTATCAAGAAGACACAAGAGGATACGAAGAATACCTTTTCTGAATTGAAGAACACAGTGGAAGGACTCAAAAGCAGGCTAGATGAAGCTGAGGATCAAACCAGTGAGCTGGAGAACAAGGTACAAAAATGCTCCCAGAAAGAACAAGAAATGGAAAAAAGATTCAAAAAGAATGAAGAGGCATTTACGGAAATGCAGGACAACCAGAAAAGGCAATAATATCTGTATAATAGGGATACCAGAAAAGGAAGAAGAAGAGCAAGGGATAGAGAACCTCTTTGAAAAAGTAATGATGGAAAATTTCCCCAATTTGAGGAGAGAAAAGGTCTCACGGGTCAAGGAGGCACAGAGAGCCCCATTCAAGAGGAACCCAATGAGGCCTACTCCAAGACACATCATCATTAAAATGGCAAATATCAAAGACAAAGAGAATCTTCTCAAGGCAGCAAGAGAGAAACAGGGAGTAACATACAAGGCAGCCCCAATATGGCTAGCAGCTGACATCTCAAAAGAAACACTGCAAGCCAGAAGGGAATGGCAAGAAATATTCCAAGTAATGAAAAGCAATGGCCTACAACCAAGACTGCTCTACCCAGCAAGCCTCTCAATTAAAACAGAAGGAGAAATAAGGAGTTTCCCAGACAAAAGAAGGCTAAAAGAATACATTTCCACCAAGCCAGCACTACAAGATATGCTAAAGGGACTGGTTTAAGAAGATGTAATAAAAGAGTGAGAAAGAGAAAAACACAGGTACAAAGAGAAAAAAATGAATAGGTTTCTATCAGTAATAAGTCTCAATGTGAATGGAATAACTGCCCCAATCCAAAGACACAGAATAGCTGAATGGGTAAGAAACCATGACCCACATATATGCTGCCTACAAGAGACCCACCTCAGAGCAAAACCTACACAGATTGAAAGTAAAGAGATGGAAAAAAATATTCCAAGCAAATGGGCAAGAAAGAGAACAGGGGTAGCAATACTTATATCAGACAAAATAGATTTTAAAACAAAGATCATAAAAAGAGACCTAGAGGGACATTTTATAATACTTAAAGGGAGAATCCATCAATAAGACATAAACATTGTAAACATATGCTCCCAACATAGCAGCACCCAAATATATAAGGAAAATCTGGGATGACTTCAAAAAAGATATAGACAGGAACACAATGACAGTAGGGGATTTTAACACCCCACTGTCAAAAATGGACAGATCTTCCAAACAAAACATCAATAAGGATACTGTGGAGCTGAATGACGCACTGAATCAAAGGGACTTAACTGACATGTATAGAACCTTACATCCCAAAGAAACAAACTATAGATTCTTTTCAAATGTGCATGGAATTTTCTCAAAGGTAGACCACATGATAGGACACAAAGCAAACCTCAGCAAATTCAGGAAAATTGAAATAATACCAAGCATTTTCTCGGACCACAAGGGCTTGAAACTGGAAATCAACCTCAAAGAGAAACTTCAAAAACTTGCAAACTCATGGAGACTGAACAGTACAGTGATAAACAATGAATGGGTCAATAATGAGATAAGAGAAGAAATCAAAAAGTTTCTGGAAACAAATGAAAATGAACAGACAACTGTCCAAATCCGATGGGACACAGCAAAGGCGGTCCTGAGGGGGAAGTTCATAGCAATACAGGCTTACCTAAAAAAGATAGAAACATTTCAAATAAAAGACCTAACACTACAACTTCAAGAACTGGAGAAACAACAACAAATAAATCCCAGAGCAAGCAGAAGGAAGGAAACAATCAAGATTAGAGCAGAACTGAATGACATAGAGACAAAAAGAACAATTCAAAGGATCAACCAATCCAGGAGCTGGTTTTCTGAAAAGATAAACAAAATGAACAAGCCTTTAAGCGGACTCATCAAGAAAAAAAGGGAGAGAACCCAAATAAATAATATCACAAATGAAAGAGGAGAAATAACAACTGACACCACAGAAATACAAAGGACTGTAAGAAACTACTATGAACAATTATATCGCAAGAAATTTGAAAACCTCCATGACATGGACAAATTTCTAGAAAAGTATAATCTTCCAACACTGAAGGAAGAAGAAACAGAAAGCTTGAACAGACCACTAACAGCTGGGGAACTTGAAGCAGTAATCAAGAAACTCCCAGCACACAAAAGCCCAGGGCCAGACGGTTCGACAGGAGAATTTTACAAAACATTTAAGGAAGAGCTGACCCCTGTCCTTCTCAGACTATTCCAGAAAATCCAAGAGAGGGAAGACTCCCAGACTTTTTATGAGGCCAGCATCACCCTAATGCCAAAACCAGATAAAGACCCTACAAAGAAAGAAAACGACAGGCCAATTTCGCTGATGAACATAGATGCTAAAATCCTCAACAAAATATTGGCAAACCGCATCCAGCAATACATTAAAATGATTATCCACCACGATCAAGTGCGATTCATCCCAGGGATTCAGGGATGGTTCAATATACGCAACTCAATAAATGTAATACATCACATAAAGACAAGGAAAGACAGAAACCACATGATCATCTCGATAGATGCAGAAAAAGCATTTTATGAGGTACAGCACCCATTTATGATCAAAACACTCAGCAAAATGGGAATAAATGGGGCACTCCTCAACATAATAAAAGCCATATGAAAAACCTACAGCCAACATCATACTCAACGGGCAAAAACTAAACGCTTTCCCACTAAGATCGGGAACACAACAAGGATGTCTGCTTTCGCCACTTCTTTTCAACATCGTATTGGAAGTCCTAGCCACAGCAGTCAGACAAGAAAAAGAAAAAAAAGGCATCCAAATAGGAAAGGAGGAAGTAAAACTATCAGTGTTTGTAGATGACATGATAGTGTACATAGAAAACCCTGTAGACTCTGCCAAAAAACTCAACCTAAGAAGAGAATTTGGCAAAATAGCGGGTTACAAAGTCAGTATTCAGAAATCAAAGGCATTTTTGTACACCAGCAATGAAAGAGAAGAAGAAGAAATCAGGAAAAAAAAAATACCATTTGATATAGCAAAAAGAAAAATAAAGTACTTAGGAATAAATTTAACCAAGGAGGTAAAAGACATGTACGCAGAAAACTATACAACATTGAAGAAATAAATTAAGACACAAATAAATGGAAGCATATACCGTGCTCATGGATTGGAAGAATTAGTATCATAAAAATGTCCATACTACCCAAAGCAATTTAGATTCAACGCAATCCCTATTAAGATACCAATGACATATTTCACAGAAATAGAACAGACATTTCAAAAATTTATATGGAACCATAAATGACCCCGAATAGCTGCAGCAATTTTGAGAAAGAAAAACAAAGTAAGAGGGATCACAATACCCAACATCAAACTATATTACAAAACCACTATACTCAAAACAATCTGGTACTGGCACAAGAACAGACCCATAGACCAGTGGAACAGCATAGAAAGCCCAGAAATAAGCCCAGGTCTATATGGGCAACCAATATTTGATAAAGGGGGCAAAAGCATAAAATGGAGCAATAACAGCCTCTTCAACAAATGCTGTTTGGAGAGCTGGACGGCTACATGCAAAAAAAACTGAAATTTGATCAGCTGACACCATACACAAAAGTAAACTCAAGATGGATAAAAGACTTAAATATAAGTCTCAACACCATTAAAAGTCCTAGAGGAGAACATTGGCAGGAAACTCTCAGATATCCCACACAGCAATTTTTTCACTGATATGTCTCCTAAAGCAAGGGATATAAAGGAAAGAATAAACTAGTGGGACCTCATCAAAATAAGAAGCTTCTGCACGGCTAAAGATAACATCAGCAAAATGAAAAAGGGAGCCAACCCTATGGGAAAATATATTTGCTAATGATACATCAGATAGAGGTTTGATCTCCAAATTATATAAAGAACTCACTCGACTCCACTCCAAGAAGACAAACGGTCCAATCAAAAAATGGACAAAGGACCTGGGCAGATGCTTTTCAAGGAAGAGATACAGAGGGCCCAGAGACATTTAAAAGGATGCTCAGCATCACTAGCCATCAGAGAAATGCAGATCAAAACCACAATGAGGTACCACCTCACACTGGTCAGAATGGCCATCATAAACAGATCAACAAAGAACAGGTGCTGGCGAGGCTGTGGAGAAAAGGGAACCCTAGTACACTGTTGGTGAGAATGCAGACTGGTACAGCCATTGTGGAAAGCAGTGTAGAATTTCCTCAAAAAGCTGAAAATGGAACTGCATTTTGATCCAGTGATTCCCCTGCTGGGACTATACCCTAAGAATCCCAAAATTCCAATTCAAAAGAACCTACGCACCCCAATGTTCATAGCAGCACAATTTACAATAGCCACGTGTTGGAAGCAACCTAAATGCCCATCAGTAGATGAGTGGTCTGAAAACTATGGTACATTTACACAATGGAATACTATGCAGCAGAAAGAAAAAAAGAACTACTACACTTTGCAACATCATGGATGGAACTAGAGAGCATTATGCTAAGTGAAATTAGCCAGGGGGCGAAAGACAAATACCATATGATCTCACCTATAAGCAGAACCTAATCAACAAAACAAAGATGGAAGGAAAATAAGACCAGTAACACTGAAAGAAAAAAGAAATCAACAGAGACAAGAGGGAAGGAGGGAGGGGTGGGCAGAGGAAAGGGAAGGAAAGGGTCAAGGATCATATAACAAGGACTCATGGACAAAGCCAAAGTGGGGAAGGACTGAAGGAAGAGGGTAGGGAGCAGGGGAAAGTGGTGGGGGGAAGGCGGAGACAAATTTATTTGAAAAAATAAATAAATTTAAAAAATAAAAAATAAAAATAAATAAATTTATATTTGGGGAAAAAAAAAGAATAATTATCTGAATAGTGTCAATTAATCAAAACTGCTCACTACCTGCACTTTTTCCCTTAAAATGAGTAATTTCCAACATTCATAAAACACATACATAAGTGTTTTATCTCAAACAGAGAATTAAACAATTTTTTAGTTTTTTTCTTAAAAAAAAAAAATGAGGGAATAGAATGAGGCATGGTCCAGTAAATCAGAACTTTTATAGTTAAAACAGGAGTTTCCAGCTGTAACAATTACCCCAAGATTAACTGTGCACATTCTAAACTTTGAAAGGCCCTACTCCAGAATATTCTTTTACTGTTACTTTATAGTGGGCCTGATTTTTCCCACAATTACAAGAGAATAGATCTTGGCCTAAGAGTAAATCTACATCCCTTCTCCAAAATTAGGTTTACCATTTTCCTAATAGCTCTTTCTCAAAATCCTTTTGTTCCCTTTATTTGCTAGCAAGGTTATGTTTATACCAGTGAGGAAACAATCTGCAAAAAATGCGGTAACTGACATAAATGCAAAACTACAAACCCAGTCTTTACTCAGACCAGCCAGACAGCTTTTAGTTTTTTTAAAGATTTTATGTATTTATTTTTAGAGAGAGGGGAAGGGAGGTAGACAGAGGGAGAGAAACATCAATGCAAGAGAGGAACACCAATTGGTTGTTTCTTAAATGCACCTATCAAATCTACCACCCAGGTATGTGCCCTAATCGGGAATCCAGGACCCTTAACTCTGCGGGACAATGCCCAACCAACTGAGCCTCACCAGTCAGGGCACTTTTAGTTTTTTTTGAGATAAAAACTATAGAACATTCAAGAATGTCAACATAGATTTTGAAAGCACATGTAGCATTCAATTTTATCAAAATTTTATTATTTGTGATTCAATGATTTTTTTATTTTGTAAAAAATTCAAACTATATTAAAACTTTGAAACTGAGGACACTTGCCACCTCTAATCCCATCCCTATGTAGCTATTCTTAAGTTTAGTATGTATCTTCCAATTCTGCTTCTATGCATATACAAATATATGCAGAGATTTTTATTTTGAAAACAAAAACAGATATAGTCTGTTCTGCACTTTTTTCCTCACTTATTTTAGGCATCTTTCCATGTCTATTCAAATCTTTCCATTAAAAAGAAAAAGCAAAACACAGTATTACCATATATTAGACCCACATTTGAGAGTTCCACTAAATCCCATTGTATAGAATACCAGTTTATTCAAACAATTTCTTCCAACTAGACATTCACTAGACATTTCAGTTCTGTGCTACTGCAAGGCATAATAATATAGACGGGATCAGAAGACAGAGATTTTTTTTTTCCTCACCCGAGGACATTTTTTTCATTGCTTTTAGAGAGAGACAGGAAGGGAGAGACAGAAACATCCACATGTGAGAAACATTGACTGGTTGCC
Source organism: Pteronotus mesoamericanus (assembly GCF_021234165.1). Lineage (NCBI taxonomy): Eukaryota > Metazoa > Chordata > Mammalia > Chiroptera > Mormoopidae > Pteronotus > Pteronotus mesoamericanus. Next base: position 411,411 of record NW_026555304.1, read on the forward strand.
TCCTGGCCACAACAGGATGGGATGATACGTCCTCAGGGCAGGGATCAAACCTGCAACATAGGTATGTGCCCTGACCAAGAATCGAACCTACAATCTTTCAGTTATGGGATAATGCTCCAACCAACAGAGCCACAAGGACCAGGGCAACATACAGATTTTTAAGTTTGATACTACCAATCAAAAACTTGTGGCTTTTTATACTTCCACTAGCATTCTTTGCTTCCCCACCTTCACAGTTCGGAATACCATTTTAGTCACAACTCTGGTTTTCTATTCTCTTCTTATGACAGTGCTAAAGTGTTTCGATTATTGCAGCTTTCAAACACATTTCAACAACTAGTACATCAAGTCAGTCCCTCAAACCTTTCTTTATTCATTCATTCATTCATTTATTTTTAAATCCTCACCTGAGAATATGCTTATTAATTTTATTTTTATAAGATTTTATTTATTTTTAGAGAGATGGGAAGGAAGAGAGAAAGAGAGGGAGAGAAACACTGATGTGAGAGAGAAATATCAACTGGTTGCCTCCCATACGCACCCTGAACAGCGACCAAACCTACAACCCGGGCCTATGCCCTGACCCGAAAGAACTAGCAACCTTTTGCTTTGCTGAATGACGCCCAACCAACTGAGCCATACCAGTCAGGGTTGTTTATTGATTTTAGAGAGAGGAAAGGGAAGAGAGAGGGGAGAGACATCAATGTGAAAGGAAAACATTGATTGGTTGCCTCACATATGCACCCTGACCAGGGATCAAACCTGCAACCTAGGTATGTGCCCTGAACAGCAATAGAACCCATGACTTTTGGGTGTTGGGGAGGATGCCCCAACCAACTAGGCAATCCATCAAGGGCCATTCTTTTTTTAAATGTTTTTTATTATTTTCATATAATTATTCTTCCAGATATATTTTCTAATTATTGATAATTGGTTAGGTTTTTTCCTCCCACCTCAAGAAAAGGTAAGAAACTGCCACCCAAGCCAGATTAATTCTTTGGAATAAGAAATGCAGACCTCATTTAATTCTGAACTTCTTTTATATTCAAGTAAGCTGTATAGTTTCCTTCACAAAATGCTGTATTTTCTCATTAAATAGTGCCCTATAATTTATTTCTACAGTTTTAATTCCTAATGTTGAAGTCTTTTTTTCCCATTTTAACCTAATCATTATCGGTATAAAGGAAATTTGGCAATTGGTTTATTTGTTCTATATCTAGCCACCTTATCAAACAACTATGGACCTAGTAGTTTTTTAATTACTTTCCTTTGAATTTTTTTCCTGATATCACCTGCAAGTAATTATCTTCTTTTCTTTCCAATATCTGCACTTACCCCTTTTTATTATCTTACTGTATCAGCTAGGACCTCCAGAGGTGATGAGTAACAGTTACGTAAGGACTTCCTATTTTACTCTTAAGCATATCACCATTTATTAGTGGTTTCAAAGAACTATTGTAATTTTTTTTTATCAATTCCTAGTTTACTGAATTTTTAATCATAAAATGCTGTTAAATTTTATCAACTGCCTTTTAGGTATCTATGGATGTTTTCAAAGGTCTTTTCACATCACTTCTCTGGATCACTGGCTATGTTCCAATTAGTTGAGTCTGACACAAGCCAAACTGCAAAATACACATATAACTGAACTGAATCTTAAATTAAAATTTCCAACTATCTAGTTTTATTAAAAAAAGAATTCTGTCAGTGCCAATTTTCTAATATCTAGTGCCAGAGCAGGGATTAAAAGACAAGGCTGAAATAAATAAGAATGTTTACTAAATGTAATTCATCTTTCCAATAAGAAAAGTAAATGCTCGTAATCAAAACTCTTAATTTTATGACATGTGCACTGATTACAAGAAATAAATAAATAAAATCATTGTACCTTATACAAAGGATGGGGCTCAGGAAATTCTACTAATCACTCAAATATTTCCCAAACATATTGCATTTGGTTCTCCCAGGCCTTCATGCATATAGATCCCTCTAGGTGGGATACCTAGGATATCAAACTAGAAAACTCCAACTTGCTCTTCATGACTCAGCTGAAAAATCATCTGTTCCCTGAAGCCATTTCTAGGTCCCCACCTCATTCTGAGGTAGATGCCCCACCTCTCACAGAACACTGGAGGGATACTCTGCTATTATAATATTACCTAACAATTGCTAATAGTTTTGTTTTTCTCCCCTATTAGACTATGCCACCCTTAAAAATAAGGTCTTTCTCCTGTCTCCTCAGCAAATACAGCATTATGTTTCCCCAAATACACACTGAAGAAATGCTCTAAAATGAACAAATGGCCAGTGACCGAATTCTAGTTCCAAACTGACTATATGACCACAGGCTAATCATTAACCATCTCTGAATCTGGGATTTCGTAATTTATACAGTTTAAGAATATTTATTCTCCTATTTACTTCACAGGATTAATGTAGGAATCAAATAATATGATATGAATTTTTCATATAGCACAATTTTGCAGATGTTTTCAAAACATTAACATAATTCAGCTACATACATTAAAAACTATCATAGCCAATCATGAATCACTTTCACTAACACTGTATTTAGATCTATTAAAACCCTCTCTGATTTTAGAACAAATATTCAATTACTTTGCCATAAAGTATCAGCTAAAATACATGTTGTGCACTCTTTTATCATCACTCACTGAAGACAATCCCTAAGAGCTCAAGGGATTCAGGAGAACAAAATCAAGAAAAATGAGAGTTCTGGGCAAGATGAAGGTGGAGGTTAACACTGCTTACCTCCTTGCAGAACCGCATCAAAATTATAACTAATCTATAGAAAAATCAGTATTAAGAAGCATCAGAAATCAAACTGAATGGAAATCCAACAACTATGGAATTAATGAGAGACTATGTCTCTCCAGACTGGTAGGAAGAGCGGGGATATAGAGACTCAGAGATGCTGAACAGACTGGTAGGTACCACACTCACATGTGGTGGATAAAAATCAAGAGAGATACCTCAGGAGGTAGGGGTCCCAGCACCACACCAGAGCCTCTCCAGACCAGGGTTCCAGTGCCAGGAAGATAGGTCCCCAAAACTTCTGGCTGTGAAAAACAGCTGAGATTGAGTCAATGGAAGAAACTGCTAGACTCCCAAGCAGTTCTTCTTAAAGGACCACACACAGACTTTCTGAGAATCACTTCCTCTAAGCTCCAGCACCGAAATAGCAGCTTGAAAGGCAACAGTGGCATACAAGGAGAAATAAAGCATCTGGCATCAGGGCGAGGGCTGGGGGACAGCATTCTCACAGACAAAACAGCAACAGAAGCCATTCTCCCTTTTCCAAAACCCCAACCCCCACCCCCACCCCCCAACACACAGAACCACAAAGCTGGCAGGAGGATGCCATATCTGAGACTCTATTAACGTGAATCATACTGTTTGCCCTGCCCTGGTGATTCTGAGGTTCCGCCCCACCAAACTTAAGAGCCTGCCCAAGGTGTTTAGTGTCACTTTTTCATATAAATGGCTTGTCTTGGCTCAAGCTTCAGATCTTCCTAAATCCTCTCAAACAAAAAAAGACAGAGAGCCCCTATCCCCCATGCCTCTTGCTAAGCGGTCCCAGGCCCAGTACTAATTGAAGCTGGCCTCAGTTCACAGTCTGGCTGGGGTTAGGCACCTCCAAGCCCAGCACAAATAGCAGCCATCTGCAGATCACTTTAGAACTTATGCCAAGTAGCCACAGAAAGAACACAGGCACTGACTGACCTTGGCCTGCACCACCAGGGAAAACCAAGAGACTGCACACCCAGTGGACAGCTACAGGCCACGTCAAAGAACCACCACCCAACTACCTCCACAAATGACAAGCTCAAGGGGCAGACTCAGTCGGCTCCAGAGCCCTGCTGAAGTAAGTCCTGGTCTGTGGAGCGGGCCCCTGGACAGCTGATCCTTCATGAAGGATGGAGGTTGGTGATTAGTGGTCACAGCCAGTCCTTGCAGCTAACGACCCTAGGTAAGTCCCTCCCATTGATCTGCCAACAACAACCAAGCCTCAACTACAAGAGGATGATGGGTGTACATTGAGAACCCAGGCTGGGTGATAGGGGAGGCTGTGCCACTCGACCCTATAGGACACCTACTACTTAGGCCATACTACTAACACAGGGAGTCACAGCAGCTCTACCTAATACAGAGAAACTAACACAGGGAGGCTGCCAAAATGAAGAGACAAAGAAACATGGCCCAAATGAAAGAACAGAACAAAATTCCAGAAAAAGAACTAAACAAAATGGATACAAGCAATCTACTAGATGCAGAGTTCAAAACACTGGTTTTAAGAATACTCAAGAAACCTAGTGAGGGCCTCAACAGCATAAAAAAGAATCAGTGAGAAACAAAGGATACACTAATTGAAATAAAAGACAATTTACAGGGAATCAACAGTAGAGTGGATGAAGCCGAGAATCACTTCAATGATAGGGAACATAAGGAAGTAAAAAACAACCAGTCAGAACAGCACGAAGGAAAAAAGAATCCAAAAAAAACAAGGATAGTGTAGGAGGCTTCAAGTATACCAACATTTGCATAATAGGGGTGTGCCAGGAGGGGAAGAGAAAGAGCAAGAAATTGGAAAACTATTTGAAAAAAAATAATGAAAAGGAACTTCCTTAATTTAAGGAAGGAAACAGACATGTAAGTCCAGGAAGCACAGAGAATCCCATACAAGGTGGATGCAAAGAGGACCACTACAAGACATATCATATTTAAAATACCAAAGGTTAAAGACAAAGAGAAACTCTTAAAAGCAGAAGGAGAAAAGCAGTTAGTTACCTACAGAGGAGCTCCCATAAGGCTGTCACCTGATTTCTGAACTTTGCAGGCTAAAAGATATTGGCAAGAAATATTCAAAGTGATGAAAAGCAGAGACCTACAGCCAAAATCATTCTACCCAGCAAAGCTATCACTTAGAATTGAAGGGCAGATAAATATCTTCCCAGACAAGAAAAAGCAAAAGGAGTTCATATTCACTAAACCATTATTATATGAAATGTTAAAGGGACTTATTTAAGAAAAAGATCCAAACTATGAATAATAAAATGGCAATTAATACATATCTATCAACAACTGAATCTAAAAAAACTAAGCAAACAGGAAGAACAGAGGTAGAATCATGTCATGAATATGGAGAGTGTGGGAAGGGAGTTTGGGGGAATAGGTCAAGAGGTGAGGGGATTAAGAACTACAAAATGAAGAAACTACTGAGCCCCCATTGTTCTGCCGCCACCTACTCAGGTCACAGAACATCCAGACATGGATAAAAATGAGCTGGTACAGAAGTTCAAGCTGGCAGAGCAGACTGAGCAATATGATGACATGGCAGCCTGCATGAAGTCTGTAATTGAGCAAGGAGCTGAATTATCTAAAGACAGGAATCTTTTCTCAGCTGCTTATCAAAATGTTGTAGGAGCCCCTTGGTCATCTTGGAGGGTTGTCTTGAATGCTGAGCAAAAGACAGAAGGTGCCGAGAAAAAATAGCAGATGGCTCAAGAATACAGAGAAGACTGAGAGCTAAGAGATATCTACAGTGATGTACTGTTGCCCTTAGGAAAGTTCTTGATCCCCAATGCTTCACAAGCAGAGAGCAAAGTCTTCTATTTGAAAATGAAAGGCTACTACCATTACTTGGTTGAGGTTGCTGCTGGGGATGACAAGAAAGGGACTATGGATCAGTTACAGCAGGCATACCAAGAACCTTTTGAAATCAGCAAAAAAGGAAATGCAACCAACACATCCTATCAGATTGGGTTAGGCCCTTAATTTCTCTGTGTTCTATTATGAGACTCTGAACTCCCTGGAGAAAGCCTGCTCTCTTGCAGACAGCTTTTGATGAGGCGATTGCTGAACTTGATACATTAAGTGAAGAGTCATACAAAGACGGCACGCTGATAATGCAATTACTGAGAGACAACTTGACATTGCAGACATGGGATACTCAAAGAGACAAAGCTGAAGCAGAAGGAGAAAATTAACTGGCCTTCAAACTTTTGTATGCCACAAACAAAATTTACACAGTACACCATTTGTTACCCATGCTGTCCCACAAATAGTTTTTTGTTTATGATTTATAACAGGTTTATGTTACTTCTATTTGAATTTCTGCATTTCCCATGTGGTTATTATGTTTAATATTAGGGGAGTAGAGCCAGTTAATATTTAGGGAGTTATATTTTTATCTTGAGGTGGCCAATATGGGGATGTGGAATTTTTACACAAGTTACAAATGTTTGGCATAGTCCTTTTGGTACAGTGTTGTGGTTTGACAAGAGCCAGTACTAAAATTGCTTCCATGTCTAAGCAAAGAAACCTTGCCTACATATTGGTTTGTCTTGGTGGGAAATAAAAGGGATGACTGGTTCCAGTCACAGGTATAGTTGTTGTGGGTACTTAAAGTTTTGGAGCACTTAGAAGGCTGTAGGAGGAATGGATGCCCCATGGATAATGCACGTTGAACCATGTGTCTATCTGTGGAATACTCAGTCTCAATGTGCATACCTTTAACTACAGCTGCAGAAGTGTTCTTTTAGTTGTGACAGAGCTTACTCTGGATAAGGGCAGAAATAGTTCACATTCCATTATTTGTAAAGTTACCTGCTGTTTGCTTTCATTATTTTTACTACACTCATTTTATTTGTATTTAAATATTTTAGGCAACCAAAGAACAAATGTACAAGATGCAGTAAAATGAACTGCTTCATATTCATTACTTTATGTATATGAAGCACAGCAGTAAAACAAAAAAAGCCCCACATGTATTTAATTTTTTAGTGTCTTCTTTTTTTCCTTTTGTGATTTGCTTTTTGATACTTGCCTAACATTCATGTGCTGTAAAAACAGTTAACAGGGAAATGACCTGCAATGATGGCTAGCTTTGTTAATAGCTTATGAAATTTTCATGAACAATCTAAGCATTATTGTTAAGAACACATGTATTAAGTTCATATAAGTGGAATAAAAGTTTTATGAATGGACCTTTCAACTACTTCTCTACAGCTTTTCATGTAAATTAGTCTTTTGGTCCTGAATCTTCTTTAAAGGAAACTGTACGGTTTTGGAAATTTATTCCTTATCCCCTTCTTGGCAGCTAATTGGCTTTACCAAGTTTAAATAAAAAGTTTATCATAACAAAATACTACAAATAGAACTACTGTTCCCAACCACATCCCATGCTCCTCCCCTACATCCCAAGGGGAAAAAAGGTAATTTTCTAAAGGTGTGATTGATTGGATAAAAGGTAATGTGTTCCATTTAAAATTTTAGTATATGGTTTTTTCTAACTTCCTAAGTCAGAATGTTCTTGACCCATCATGACAATTGGGTAGCATATCTGTAAGTTTTGTGCTTCCAAATCACTTCTGTTTCTAAGAATTTCTTGACACTCTTAGAGGTTGCCTATTTGTCAGGTGCATAGGATTACTTTTTTAGCCTTCTGTCTTGTCACCAACCATTGCTGGCCATGTACTTGGGGGGGGGGAAGCTGCATATTTCTGGCTCTACTCAGTGTTTAAAGATCCCCTGCTTCCTTTACTTGCATCCCACAAACTATTTCCCTCACCCTATTTACTGCAACAAGTCTCCTTAGTTGTGTTACCTCCCTGCAAAACTCAGCCTGAAAGGTCTGTCACTGGCTGCTTTAAAATCCTTCTTTCTCTTTTCTTTAAATAATGGGGCTAAGTTATACCCAAAGCTCACCCTACAATTTCCTCGGATCCTTGCAAAAACACCAATCAAAAATACCATTTTAAAAGAGGTGTATTTTTTCCTTTTAGAATGTAAGCTCCTCAAGAGCAGAAACAAAGTTTTCTTGTATGTTCTGCTGTGCCTAGTACACTGTAAATGCTCAATAAATATTGATGAAACTTTTAATAAGGGTGAGAAACCAAAACCCCAAATACTATTTTGTTGCTTGTTTTATTATGACCTCAGATTAATTGGGAAATATCAGCCCTTTGGGACAGCTGACTCAAATATTGCATTCAAATAAATGTACAATAAAGGTCTTGGGTCTTTCCTTTCAAGGAGAAAATATCTCATGCGTTTGGGACAACATCATAATGCATCTTCACTCACAGCCCTTTTTTTTTTAGTGACTTCTCCTGACTTCTCCAGGCCAAGGTCATGAAATAATCCATAGTTTAGGAGAAAAGCTAAACTGACGAGATGGATCTCTTTCAAGTAAATTATGAGTAAAATCTACAGCTTGTCACATTTGCCTATTTATGTGTGTCAGTCATCTAATAAACTAATTTGAGTCTGAAATAAATTGTGTTAATACTTCATTAATAATAGGTGTTCAGATGTTTCTACATAGTAGTTCTCAACAGATGATTTCAACCTGGGATTTTTTGCACCTTGGATTTGAAAAATAAAATTTTTGTGATTTATTTCTTTAATCCCCCCCGCCCCCGCCAGAAAACCCTACAAATTGGCAGTTACAGAATAGCCATGGGGATATAAAGTGCAGTACAGGAAATGAAGTAGCCAAAGAACTTATATGCATGACCCATGAACATGAACAAAGATATAGGGATTGCCAGAGGGATTAGCAGCTACTCAGTGGAGGGAAGCAAAGGGAGAAAATGGGGGCCGAGGGGGAAAAATAGGGGCAACTGTAACAGCATAATCAATAAAATATAATTTAGAAAGAGAAAAGTAGGTTCATATATATAACTCAAAAACACAAGAAAATCAAGACAATAAAGAACTCTGTTTATTGTTTAAACGAATGAGATATAAATACTAAAAAAAAAAATACAAACCTAAACTTTTCCATTATGGTGTCTCTAAAATCAAATTGCACCCTATAATTTGATCTATTCCCCTAAAAAAGACAGTGAAAACAAACTTCCTTCAAAATCACTCCACTATAATGTAAACAAATAAAAGTGCAGAAGGATATGGATCACACAATCTCATTTATGTAAACAAAAATTTATTTTAAAAAATAATGTATGGATTCTCTATATGCTTAGAGGTTTTCCCTATAGATAGGGAAGAAAGTCACCTCTGAAGAGAGGGAATAGTAACTTGGGGAACTTTTATTTTCCTGTTATACATCTTTCTGCACAGCTTGAATTTCTTACTTTTCAGAAAGGTCTCTTGAAGATTTTATCCTTAAATCAAAGGTAATATTTATAGCATATCATTTATGCATAAATCCTATATAAAAGTATAGGAAAGTATATAAAAGTATAAGAAAAAGTGTCAAAGTACATTCAAACTTGAGGTGGATTACTTAGGGTAGAGTGGGGGGAAGGGAGAGGAGGGAGATTCACAGTTTATTCAGTATATTTGTTTCTGGTTGATATACTATAAAATAATATGTTCCAGTATAGCTCATAATTAAACTAACATAAAATGTAGCTACAGCACCAAGTTTTCAGGTCTGTAAATGTAACCTGCTAAATTCTTAGTCAGAGAAACTCTAATTAATGAGAATGTGTGCACAGACCTGAGGTCGACATAACTTTCTCTAGTATGTACTTAGTATCTTCTCAAAAATGTACATTAGCTCGACGGGGCAAGATGGCAGAGGAGTGAATGGAAGTCACGCTGACCTCCTCCCAGGACTAATCTGGAATTACAACTAAATTCTGGAGAAATCACCCAGAACTAACAACTGAACAATAGTAAGAGAGAGCCTTACAACCTCAGACAGACAGAAGATTCAGCTTTAGCACAACCTGACTGGTAAGCAGTGCGGTGGAGACTCGAGAAGGCTAGTTGGGCACCCAAAGGCGGCAGCACCAGGGGGGATATTTAAATGGCCAGATGGATCCCCCTAAGGAGAGCGGGGTCTAAACCATAAGTGGGGATCCCCAGACAACAGCACCAGAGCCCAAAAAGTGCACAGATAACAGCCAGCTGCGAAAAGCTGCAGGTTTGCTCTCTGCCAGAAATGGGCTGCTAGAGATGCGAAGAGCCGTTTAAAGGAACAACGCATTAAATTTCTTTTTGTAGCCAACTACCCTGGGCTGAGGGAAAAGCAGGGGCAGAGTGGTCTAGAGATGCCTGAGGAGAGACTGGAGAAAGAGTCTTCGGGGAGAGAGCTGAGGAACTAGCCGGTGGGATCCCAGTGCTGACTCATCCCCCATAAAACAGCAGCCATCTTGCTCAGGCAGGATACTCCCGAGTGGCAGCATCTTCAGAGGAAATAGCAGCCCGATCCCTAGAAGGCACCCTGCTCCATCCTGTGGTGGCAAAGCCTGACTGCTGAGTACTGAGTGACTAGACTGACAACTGAAGGACACAGCCACAGACAGTAGACTCCTGGAAGTCTCGAACACACTGCCTAAGGTCAGACAGGGTCAACATCTGACATCATCAGAGGCAGATCCAGAAAGAAAAAACAGGAGTAAATACTAGAGACTACTGAGATGAAACCCACTGTGGTCTTCTCCATAATTGGTGATATTTTCTTTACTACACAGCTTTTTAGCATTCATTTCAGGTCCATCAAGTTTGTGCATATTAACTCATTAGATTTTATACTAAGAATTTATTAATCTGCTATCTTACAACAGTCTTAATTTCTTTACAACCTTATTAATATTGGTTCATTTGCTGTTGATAGTGGGATTGCAGGGGGCAGTTATTTTTGTGGATGTGGGTTTGTTTCCTGGGCTTTGTGGTTTTCTTCTGGCAGCACCTGCATAATAACACATAAGATTTGGTGGGAAGAGTGAGCCTGAGTCAAGCTGCTGGAGGGTAGGACCCACCAAGGAATGACCAAACAACAATCAAAACCCAATTACTTCCAGACAGCTAAAATAAACGACATAAAAGGCATCCAAAGGGCACCAAGATCAGAAGATCAAAAGAGACTGCACCACTGAATCCCACAGGTGTCTTACCATAGAAGTTCACACCACAAAATCAGGAAGGCAAGACAGACCAATTTCAGAACCACAAACAAAAAAGAATCTCACAAATGATGGGAAGACAAAGAAACACCCCCCAGTCTAAAGGAAAGGAGGAATCCCCAGAAAGAAAACTAAATGAAATAGAGACAAACAAGCTATCAGATACTGAGTTCATAAAAATGGTTCTAAGGAAACTCAGTGAGCTCAAAGAGAATTACAAAAAGAAACTACAGGAAAACTAAACTGCGAGGAACTTACTGCAAACTATGTCAGCTTGAACATGGACAGCGAAACTATCCACAAGAGGCAAGAGGAAATAAAGAATACGATCTCTAAATTGAAGAACACAGTAGAAGGAATCAAAAGCAGGCTAGATGAAGCAGAGGATCGAATCAGTGAGCTGAAGGACAAGGTAGAAAAAAGCTCCCAGAAGAGCAAGAAAATGAAAAAAGACTCAAAAGAATGAAGAGGCATTGAGGGAAATGCAGGACAACATGAAACATAACAATATCTGTATAACAGGGATACCAGAAGGAAAAGAGGAGGAGGAAGGGGTAGAGAACCTGTGTGAAAAAGGAATAACGGAAAAGTTCCCTAATTGGAGAAGATGAAAAGTCACACAAGTCCAGGAAGCACAGAGGATCCCATTCAAGAGGAACCCAATGAGGCCCACTCCAAGACACATCATCATTAAAATGGCAACTATCAAACACAAAGAGAGGATCTTAAAGGCAACAAGGGAGAAGCAAGTAACAACATACAAGGGAGCCCCAATATGGCTAGCAGCTGACTTCTCAACAGAAACACTACAAGCCAGAAGGGAATGTCAAGAAATACTCCAAGTAATGAAAAGCAAATGCCTGCAACCAAGACTACTCTACCCAACAAGGCAATTAAAATGGAAGTCAAAAAAGGACTTTCCCAGACCAAAAAAGGCTAAAATAATAAACTTCCACCAAACCAGCACTGCAAGATATGCTAAAGGGACTGCTTTAAGAAGAAAAAGAATGCAAAAGAGGGGAACAAAAGTACAAAGACAAAAAATGAGTTAAGTACCTATCAATAATTTTTTAATGTAAATGGATTAAATACTGCAATCTAAAGACACAGGATAACTGAATGGATAAGAAAACAGGACCCACATGTGTGCTGTCTACAAGAGATCGACCTCAGAACAAAAGACCTACATAGACTGAAAGTAAAGGGATGGAAAAAAAATATTCCAAGCCAATGGACAGGAAAAGAAAAAACCACGGTAGCAATACTTGTATCAAACAAAATAGATTTCAAAACAAAGGCCATAAAAAGAGACCCAGAAGGACACTTCATAATACTCAAAGGTGGACTCCATCAAGAAGACATAAACATTGTAAACCTATATGCATCCAACATAGGAGCACCCAAATATAGCAGGAAAACATGGAGGACTTGAAGAAATGTATAGACAGCAACACACTGATAGTAGGGGATTTTAACACCCCAATGTCAACAAAGGATAGATCTTCCAAACAAGACATCAACAATGATACTGTGGACCTGAACAACGCATTAGATCAAATGGACTTAACTGACATACATAGAACCTTCCATCCCAAAGAAGCAAAATACACATTCTTTTCAAATCCACATGGAACATTTTTAAAGACAGAACATGTGACAGGACATAAAACAAGCTTCAACAAATTCATGAAAATTGAAATCATAGCAAGCAGTTTCTCAGACCACAAGGGCTCGAAACTAGAAACCAACCTCAAGGAAAAAAACTCAAAAACATTCAAACTCATGGAGACTGAATAGAATGCTATTAAACAATGGGTCAATTTTAAGATCAAATAAGAAATCAAAATGTTTCCAGGAACAAAAGAAAATGAACACACAACAGTCCAAAACCTACAGGACACAGTGAAGGCAGTCCTGACGGGGAAGTTCATAGCAATACAGGCTTACCTAAAGAGGACAGAAACATTTCAAATAAACAACCTAACCCTACAGCTTCAAGAACTGCAGAAACAAAAACTAACAAAGCCTAGGGCAGTAGAAGGAAGGAAATAACGAAGATCGGAGCAGAACTGAATGACACAGACTAAAGAACAATTCAAGGGATCAATAAATCCAGGAGCTGGTTCTTTGAAAAGATGAACAAAAATGATAAGCCTTTAAGCAACTCTCAAGAAAAAAAGGGAGAGAACCCAAATAAATAATATCAGAAATGAAAGATGAGAAATTAGAGCCCATCCCACAAAAATACAAAGGATTGTAAGAAATCACTATGAACAATTATATGCCAAATTTGAAAACCTGGGTGAAATGGACACAAATTTCTAGAAAAATATAACCTTCCAACACTGAATGAAAAGCAGAAAGCCTGAACAGACCAATAACAGGTGGGGAAATTGAAGCAGTAATCAAAAAACTCCCAGAACACAAAAGCACTGGACCAGATGGTTTCACATGAGAATTTTACACAACACTTAAGAGTTAACCCCTGTCCTTATCAGATTATTCCAAAAAATCCAAGAAGAGGGAAGACTCTCAAACTCTTTCTACGAGGCCAGCAAAATCCTAATCCCCAAACCAGATAAAGACACAACAAAGAAAGAGAACTACAGGCCAATATCGCTGATGAACAAGGATGCTAAAATCCTCTACAAAATATTGACAAACCACATCCAACAATACATTGAAAAGCTCACCCACCATGATCAAGTGGGATTCATCCTAGGGATGCAAGGACGGCACAATATTCACAAATCAATAAATGTAACACATCACTTAAACAAAAAGACAAAAATCACATGATCATATCAATAGCTGCAGAAAAAAAAACATTTGATAAGGTATAGCACCCATTTATGATCAAAACACTCGGCAAAGTGGGAGTAAAGGGGGCATACCTCAACATAATAAAGGCCATATATGAAAAACCTACAGCCAACATCATACACAGTGGGCAAAAACTAAGAGCTTTCCCACTAAGATTGGGAACATGACAAAGGTTTTCTGCTGCCACCACTTCAATTCAACATAGTATTGAAAGTCCTAGCCACAATGATCAGCCAAGAAAAAGAAATAAAAGGCATCCAAATTGGAAAGGAGGAAGTAAAACTGCCATTGTTTGCAGATGACATGATAGTGTACATAAAGAACCCTATACCCTCCACCAAAAAACTACTCCGCCTAATAAGTGATTAGGCAAAACATGAGGATACAAAGTCAATATTCAGAAATTAAAGGGTTTTTGTACAACAACAATGAAATATCAGAATCAGAAACCAAGAAAAAAATCCCATTTCCCATAGCAACAAGAAAAATAAAGTACCTAGGAATAAACTTAACCAAGGAGGTAAAAGACTTCTACACAGAAAACTACACAACACTGAAGAAAGAAATTAAGGAAGACACAAATAAATAGAAGCATATACTGTGTTCATGGATTGGAAGAATTAATATCATAAAAATGTCCATACTACCCAAAGCAATTTACAGATTCAATGCAATCCCTATTAAAATACCAATGACGTATTTCACAGATATATAACAAACATTTCAAAAATTTATATGGAACCATAAATGACCCCAAATAGCTGCAGCAATTTTGAGAAAGAAGAACAAAGTAGGAGGGATCACAATACCTTACATCAAACTCTATTACAAGGACATGTAATCAAAAGAGTCTGGTACTGCCATAAGAACAGACACACAGATCAATGGAACTGAGAGCCCAGAAAGAAATCCGTATCTTTATGGTCAATTAAGATTTGACAAAGGGGGCAGAAGCATAAAATGGAGTAAAAATAGCCTCTTCAACACATGGTGCTGGGAAAGCTAGACGGCTACTTGCAAAAAATTGAAATTCGACCACCAACTTACACCATACACAAAAATAAACTCAAGATGGATAAAAGACTTAAATATAAGTCACATCACCATAAAAGTCCTAGACGAGAACATAGGCAGAAAACTCTCAGATATTCCACACAGCAATATTTTCACCGATATGTCCCTGAGAGCAACGGATGTAAAGGAAAGAATAAGCAAATGGGACTTCATCAAGATAAGCAGCTTCCGCACAGCTAAAAAAAATCAGCAAAGTAAAAAGGGAACCATTCATATGGGAAAATATATTTCCCAATGATACCTCGGACAAGGGTTTGATCTCCAAAATATATAAAGAACTCACATGACTCCACTCCAGGAAGACAAACAATTCAATTAAAAAATGGGCATAGGACCTGAACAGACACTTCTTCAAGGAAGCCATACACAGGGCCCAGAAATATATGAAAGGATGCTCAGTATCACTAGCCATCAGAGAAATTCAAATTAAAACCACAATGAGATTATCACTTCACACCAGTCAGAGTGGCCATCATAAACAAATCAACAAATATCAAGTGCTGGCAAGGCTGTAGAGAAAAAGAGAATGCAGACTGGTGCAGCCACCGTGGAAACCAGTTTGGAATTTCCTCAAAACGCTAAAAATGGAACTGCCTTTTGATCCAGTGATTCCCCTGCTGGGACTATACCCTAAGAATCCCCAAATGCCAATTCAAAAGAACCTATGCACTCCAATGTTCATAGCAGCACAATTTACAATAGCCAAGTGCTGGAAGCAATCTAAGTGCCCATCAGTAAATGAGTGGATCAAAAAACTATGGTACATTCACACAACGGAATACTACGCAGCAGAAAAAAAGAAAGAGCTACTACCCTTCGTGACAGCATGGATGGGACTGGAGAGCATTATGCTAAGGGAAATAAGCCAGGGGGTGAAAGACAAATACCATATGATCTCACCTATAAGTGGAATCTAATCAGCAAAACCAACAAGCAAGAAAAACACAACCAGCAACGTTGAAAGAAAAAACAAACTGACAGTAACTAGAGGGGAGGAGGATGGGAGGGTAACAGGGAAAAGAGGGTGAAAGGTAGAGTCAAGGAACATGTATATTGGACCCATGGAGAAAGTCAAAGTGGGGAAGGATTGAGGGTGGGAGGTGGGGGTGGGTATGGGTGCTGCAGGGGAAAGTGGTGGCGGGAAAATGGAGACAAATGTATTTGAACAATAAAAAAATAAAAATAAAAGTAAGTGCACCATTAGGTATCTTAAGCAAAAGCTAGAAACTAGAATCTCTTGGAAAAGAAATTTTCAAGCTCTATTTGAACACTGTTCCATTTGCACAATTTTCACAATACATCACTGCACTTGCATAGTGTTATTCATTTACAAAAGTCCTCCCTGGTTCTAGTTTTTTCACCTTCGAATTTCTTTTCTAGTGTTCTGACCAAATTGGTTCAGTTGGTTGAGCACCATCCCTCAAAGTGAAAGGTCACCAGTTCTGTTCCCAATCAGGGCACAGGCCTAGATTGCAGGCCTGATCCCAGGTCAGGTGCGTGCAAGAGGCTACCAATAGATGTTTCTTTCCTTCCTTCTCCCTCTCCTCACCTCAGAATAAATAAATCTTTTATAAAATTTCATTTTCTAGCAAGTAACCTGCCTTGAATTAGAAGATTAACTAGTATTCTGTTACTATTTTTCTGGGGGGACTCACTCACATCGAGACCTATAAATCCATGAGTATAAAAAATATTCTAAAGGGTCTGGTCACCATGGTTCAGTTGGTTGGGTGTCAGCCCACAAACCCAAAAGGTCACCAGTTTGATTCCTGGTTGGGGTACTGGCCTGGGTTGTGGGTTCGGTCCCCAGTCAGAGCATGTACAGAAGGTAGCCAATCAATGTTTCTCTTTCACATCGATCCTTCTTTCCCTTTCTCCCTCTCTTCCCCTCCCTAAAATAAAATAATATAAAAATTTTAGAAAATACACTGAAGGGCTAATGTACTACTTTACCTGGCAGCTCATCCAATAACCTGAATAGAATTGAATTTAGATGTTCAGTCAAGCCAACTACAATATACAAAACCACATTTTAAAATTTCCATCAAGTGATAAAATGTAACATTTATGGTATTATACATGTGGACTCTAAGAAGCAACAGGGTTCTGAAATGGGAGTCTAGAGCTCTGGGTTCTGGATTAGTCTTATCACTAATTTGTTCCGTAACCTACCTTTGGCAAGTCACCTCTACCTTCTTGAACCTCAGTTTATTGTAGAATGCAAGGGAGAATGCTTTACTAGGCTCTTATATTTCAACGACTCTATCTCCTGAGAGCACCTGATAAAAACCTATAGACTCTATTACTAAAAATGTATGTTTGCACCCAAAAAATTTGCTTTCAACTTTCTTCTGATATCCTAAGATCTTTTGTATGAAAAGATGTCTTATTATTGTTCTACACACTAGAACTCTTCCACTGATTTTCATGAAATATACCAAATGGAAAAATTAAGCAAAAATAACTGAAAGACATCACTATTTACTTTGAATCCCAAAACATAGTAAGAGCTAAAATATAAAACAAATTTCTGTAAACAAGGTTTCCTCAGATAGATATCCACCTCACCCACAGGTGAATAAATGAAAAAAATCACCCACTCTTTTTTGTAATATTCTAATGCTCAATAAGTGAAGGAGATTTAATAATCTTAGCCACCCCCCAAAGGAATTAATTTTCCTGTTTTCTGGTCCCATTATTCTATAGGTTAAGAACCACAGGTTAGTTAGTAACAGCCAGACCTGAGTTAAGAGTCCCCACTCTACCACTTCCCTTGAAGATTTGGGTCAATTACTTAGCATCTACATGTTTGACTCTATAAAACAAAAATGGAAGTACCTCATAAAATTACTGAGGCAAAACATGCAAAGTGTTTGGCACAGTCCTTCATGCATAATAAGCACTTAATAAATGGGAACTATTTTATTAATAATAAATTGGAATGCAGCTGTCATACTGAGAAATAAATAATGCAGTGACTGCTACTCTTACACATCTTTGGTACATATTTCTTATTTGTACGTAGAAATTTATAAAACAGAATTTCCTCTTTTTAATAACATTTCTTCCATACTCTTCTCAGGAAAGATTAAAAGTATGTAAACTTCTATCTATGCGACATTTACAAGAGGTGGTGAAGTAGAATGGAAAGAAATCCAGCTTTACAGCAATAAAGTCTGAGTTGTAGACCTAATTCAGCAGCTCAGTAATTATGTAATCCAGGCCATATAAACTCTCTCAACCTTGTAAATCTGTTGCAAGGAGTACTGAGTATGTAAAGTATCAAGCACAATATCTGGCATATAATATGCACTCAATAAACAGCAATTATAATTATTATTCTCAGCTACCCCTCATACGTGATAAAAAGCAGCTTTGCCAGGGAAGAACGAAAGCACAGGCAGGCACAAATCCTGATACTCAGGCCAATGAGGAAGGACGCTGATTTTCTCTTATCAACGAGAGAAATTAAAGCTGTGGTTTTTGGGTTACATATTTCTTCCAGAGTCTAATGAAAATGGGGCTCCTAGAAAAATTTCCCCCGTATTTAACAAAATTCTTTATGTCAGGAATCTTAAGAACCTTGTATTAAGACGGAGACTAGGTAGTCTTTCCTGGACTTACCTGAAAGAATCTGAAAACGTTACCTACTCAAATTTCGTGACAAAATGATTCACTTAACTTTGCTCAGAATGAAGCAAGTAAATTTCTTTTAATTAGACTTCTCAATTTCATGAACTGTTGTCGTATGCGAAAACAAATCTTCGTAAATGAAACTACAAGCTGTGCTAGAATTAGTTCAAATATCTTTAAATGTGATGTTCGAACACATAAACCTAAACACCGAACCAAAAGGATAACAAACCTGGCTGCGGTCAATTCTTGGAAAGGCCAAATCAATTCAAAGAATTAAATGAGTTTCTAAACAACCCCCCCGGCCCCGCCTCAAAAAAAGACTTCCTTGTCTACAAACAAGGAAGTCATAATTTAAAAAACAAAACTGACCTAGCAAATACACAGTTTATCGAGTGAATGAATATAACTTATCCAGACCTCTCCCTGCGAGGAATCCTTTTTTACCCTTTATTCTTCCCAAACTCCCTGGGTGAATAACCCACTTATTGAACTGTTTAACATGTCGCGTCAGAATTAAGTGGACGCCCGAACCATTGGGTACCTGACAAAGTTTGGGCTCAAGGTCCTTGGTCCCAAGGAGTCCCCTCCCTCCCGCTGCCGCCCTTCCACGTGCTGGCGATGCGGCGGCCCCGAGGCAGCTGCAGGCCAGGAGACGCACTTGGGAACCCAAGGCACCAGAGGTACTAACAGCACCAGGCCCTCCCTCCGGTCCTACGCCCAGGATGCAGCCAGTGCGGCGGACCCCGAGAAACACTCATCCGGCAACCGTACAGCCCCGGGATAGACAGCTCAAAAACCGGGGTCAAGCAGCAGAACAGTGGCATAAAACTCTTGTACCACGCCACACCACCGCCTCCCTCGTGGGCCTCCAGGCGGCCCGGCAAGCGCAGCGGGACCAGGGAGGCGGGGAGGCTGGGGCGGGGCAGCACGCTCACCATCAGAACTTTGGCCGCGTTCTCCAGCTGAGAGATCACTTCTGGGGGGCCCAGTGTCGCCGCCATCATGGTCTCTCTTCAATGACGCGCCATCCAGTGCATTCTGGGAACGGCGCCACTGTGGACCAATTGGCGCACGCCCCGCCCCTGAGCTCCCTAAGCAGCTCTGTAAGGCGGAGCAGGGACAGGGTGTGGGCCAGGCGCCTGGCCCGGGAGAGCTAGTGTGGTGACAGGGAGGCGGGGACGTGGTCAGAAATGAGATTGCGCAGGGCCTGCGGTAGGGAGGGCAGCCGTGGCTGCGCAAGCGCACTGCTGGTTTTCGGGCTCCGGTACCTGGCTGCACTGCCTGCGGTTCCCTGTCAGTGACTCGGAGCCTCGAGCAACCGCGCAGACGCTGGTTGCCTCCTCTGTACCCCGATCCGCACTGCGCTATGCCCCGGGGAGCCTCCTGGGAGCTGGATCCCAGGGCACCCCCCGCCCCCAGAACGTACCTCCTGTGTCCAGGCTTCCGTGTCTCGGCCACAGCTCCGCACTGCAGAAGGCCGTGATGAAGGCATTTGCACTACAAGCTGCTGACACTCCTGCAGGGAAAACCCATCCTTCTCGCTAGCTGAGGCTCTCAGACCCCGGGTGACTACCTGTTTATTTCACCAAGTGAGAGCTCGCGGCCTCCAGGCCTCTAGCTTTGTCGTGTTTATGGGATTCATCATGTTAATCCTGGATCTGTGTGGAGAGACCATTGGAGTCGCTAGTAACACACCTCACACTCCTTTAGTCCGCTTTACAACGATCAGGCACGTGGTCCTCAGAACAGCCGAGTCAGCTTTTCTGACTGCTACAAATGGGTTTCGATGAGGGTTTTTCCTTTGGAGCTGACACTCCTGTTCCTATAAAGTCTGCCTTTGCTGCTGCTCTGCTTCCTAGGACGACAAAGTGAGGAAAGAGTGAAGATAGGGAATATATAAAATGGAGTCACTTTAACCAAGCTGCTAAAAAATTATTAACATTAGGAAGGTTGAAGCATGAGAAAAGACTCCATTCTTGTTCTAACTAGCCTGGAACCTCAGACTCTTCAACTTTTCAATCTCAGAGTCACGGGCCCTCTGACTACCTTCCTGAAGGACTCACATGTCTAGACCACAGGACCGGACCAGACCCCGTGTCCAGTATCCAGGACACCTGACATTTGACTGATAACTGTCCTGGACCAATCCTAGGGCTAAGAATGCAGTACTGATAACTCTCAAGAATGCACTTTTTTCTATACGAACTCAAATTTTCTTTGGAATACTTCTGGAGTTTTGACTACCTGTGTCCCAGGTTTGCAAATCCTGAGACCTTTGAAAAAAATCCTTGTTTATTTCAAGCCAAAGCCTCCAGGCTTCTTTTGAATTCTCTTGACAACAGAGAGTCAAATTCAGAGTTTTTAAGTTCCCTCTGTTGAAATCTACCCATAATTCTTTCTAGTTATAAGTCACACTTTTGAGGTTTTATTTTTTTTATGTCACTGCAACAAAATTGTATTATTAGCTCAGTTGAAAATCAGGTTGTTTCATTTGGCATCTCTACAACTTGAGGTGGATAAGTGAGTTAACAATTTTTATTGCTTGAGAAACAAAGTAACTTTCATTTCACTATAAAAGGGTAAAGTAAGCCAAAATGAAAGTAATGGTCTTTTTTTTATTTTAAGAATTGTGTGAAATGAAGTGGTTGAGATGACTTACAATAAATATTTGACTAAAATGTCTCTAGAGGGCACAGAGAGTAAATCTGGCAGATCAGTGGTATATCTGCAGAAGTGTAGATAAATGAATTGTTTGTGACACTGAAGGTTTGAGGCTTATAATGCCTCTGATAGGGCCTCTGCTCCAAAGCATTTGTTTTGTGCAATTATGAAAGAACTGTGTGTCTAGACACACTATAAGAGGAAGAAAAAGTATTTCACCAAACATGAGGGTGAGTGTGTTTCCTCACAAATTAACTGAGTATTTTGAATTTAGAGGCTTTATAAAGTGTTAGAGACATCTCATATAACTGGGACCCATGAATGTTAGGGTAAACATTGAAGTTGTAGAATCTCAATGTTGGAAGACACTAGAATTTATCTACTAGTTTAATCTCCCTTCCAAATTCCTGACTCCTAGGGAGGAGTAAGGTGCAGTATTGCAGCCACATGCTCTTCATATCATAAAGTAGAAAGGAAGAAATTATGCAGATTCCAATAATTTCTCATGAGACAGGAGAGAAATGTTTATGATCTAGGAAACAGAAGTTGTCTGGTTGAAATGTTCCTGAAATCAGGAAAATATAATGTATGAAAGTGCCAGGATGGCACATATCTTCGTCTTCCTCATCTCACCCTTCTGCTGGTGGGTTAGATTGTGCACTCCAAGACCTGCTTCTTTTCTGGATAGCATGTGGCTCAATAAACCCTTTCTTTAAGAAAAGTTATCAGATTTGCTGGTCAAGATGGTGGTGTAGGCAGATATGGCTCATCTCTTCACACAACCACAACAAAATTACAACTAAAATACAGAACAACCATCTCAGAACCAACAGAAATCGAGTTGAATGGAAGTCTGACAACTACGAAATTAAAGAAATCACATCCATCCAAACTGGTAGAAGGGGCGCAGACACAGAATGTGTGCTGGATAAAAGTTCGGCAGGAATATCTCTGGAGCAAGGAGTCCCAGCCCCACACCAGGCCCCTCACTGCCAGGTTCCAGAGCCAGAAAGATAAATCCCCACAACTTCTGGCTGCAAAAACCAGAGAAGATTGAGTCGATGGAAGAAACTTCTGGAGCCCCAAGCAGTTTCTCTTAAAGAACCCACACACAGACTCACCTATTCAGACTCCCTCTGGGCTCTGGCAACGGAGTGGCGGCTTGAGAGGCACCAGTGGCATGCAGGGGGGAGCTGAGGTCTCTTGCATCAAGGTGACCAGAGGCCATTGTTCCTTTTCTATGCTCTCCGTCAGCATAGCTAACACTGTTTGACTAACCTCAAAGATCCCCAGAGATTCTGCCCTACCCTAGCTGCTTTCCCATGTAATGGCCTTGGCTCCTGCCTCACAACTTCCTAAATCCTCTCAAAGAAGCAACAGCTGGCCTCAGTGAGCCCCAGGCCTGAAACTAGCAGCCTAGATTCACAGCTTGGCTTAGCCTGGAAATCCCCAAGTCCAACATAAGTAGCAACCATTTCAGATTGCTTTATAACTCAGGTAGGGTGGCCCTGGGCAAAACACAGGTGGGGACTGATTTTGGCCTGCACCACCTGGGAAACCCCAGGGTCCAGCGCACTCAGTGGAGAGCTACACACCACACTGGAGCACCATCACCCTGCCCCTGCACAGCTGATCCTCCACGGGGTGTAGAAGTTGGTGGCAAGTGGTCACAGCCTATCTTTGCAGCTGACTGGGCTGGGTAAATCCCTCCTATTGATCTGACAACAGCAACCAAGCCTCAACTACAAGAGGGTGTATTCAGCCTACACAAAGGGTAGACCTTGAGTACCCAGCTTGGGTGATAAGGGAGGCTGAGCCACTGGATCCTACAGAACACATACTACATTAGGCCACTCTACCAAGACATGGAGTCAAAGCAGCTCTACCTAATGCATAGAAACAAACAAAGGGAGGCAGCCAAAATGAGACAAAGAAACATGGTCCAAATGAAAGAACAGATCAAAACTCCAGAAAAAGGGCTAAATGAAATGGAGATAAACAATCTATCAGATGCAGAGTTCAAAACGCTGGTTATAAGGATGCTCAAGGAACTTAGTGAGGACCTTAACAGCATAAAAAAGATCCAGTCAGAAACAAAGGATACACTAATTGAAATAAAGAACAATTTACAGGAGAAACAAGACCAGAGCATATGAAGACAAGAATGAAATCAATGATTGGGAATGTAAGGAAGCAAAAAACAACCAATCTGAAAGACAAGAAGAAAAGAGGATCCAAAAGAATGAGGAGAGAGTAAGCAGCCTGTGGGACTACTTTAAGCAATCCAACATTCGCTTGATAGGGATACCAGAAGGGGACGAGAAAGAGCAAGAAATTGGAACTCTATTTGAAAAAAATAATGAAAGCAAACATCCCTAATTTGGTGAAGAAATAGACATAAAAGTCCAGGAAGCACAGAGAGTCCTAAACAAGATGGACACAAAGAGGCCCACACCAAGACACAACATAATTAAAATGGCGAAGGTTAAAGATAAAGAGATGGGAGAGTGGGTGTGGGAGAATGGGTGAGAGGTGAGGGAATTAAGAAGTACAAATAGGTAGTTATAGAATAGCAATGGGAATGTAAAGTACAGTATAGGAAAGGGAGTACCCAAAGAACTTACATGCATGACTCGTGGGCATGAACAAGGGTGAGGGGATTGCTGGAGGGAGTGGGGGGGTGCTGGGTGGAAGGGGGAAAAGGGGAAATATGTCAGGACAACTATAATAGCATAATCAATAAAATAATAATTTTTAAAAAAAGAAAGAAAAGTTTTCTATGTGGACCTGGCTGGGTTGCTCAGTTGGTTGGAGCGTCGTCCTGTACACCAAAATGTTGGGGGTTCAATCCCTGGTTGGCGCATATATGGGATGCAACCAATCAATGTTTCCCTCTCACATCAATCTCTCTCCCTCTCTCCTTCCCACTTTTTCTCTCTGTAAAATCAATAAACATATTTTTTAAAAAAAGAAAATTTTGTGAAGGTTTTTGGTTTAATAATGTCATGGGCTCCAAAAGTATTCCTACTTAATACTAATCAGAAGTGATTAATTGAGTTGTAATATAATTTCCATGGAAAAATAGGTTTTGGTTTTTTGGAGAGAGAGAGAGAGAAAGAGGGAGAAAGAGAGAGAGAGAGAGAGAGAGAGTTTTATGGAGTGGGATTTACTTTATAGCCAATGTTCCTAAGCTTTTTTGTCTTTCCTAAATTAGTGGCTCTTTGGGAACATTTATTAAGCAAAAATATAGTTACTATTTCCACTGCTGACATTCTGATGCAAAGAGAAAGCCAATTGCTGTGCAACACAAAAAATGACATTTTAAAACTAGAAGAGCATTTAGAGATTAAAGAATCTTAAGACTCTGGAAATGAAAATGCACAAGGTACTTACTTGCTTCATATCATGAATCCCACAAAATCCCAACTTTGTAAAGATATATGTCATTGCCAGAAATGCAGTGTGACCTAATGTTGAAACTGAGCTACCCTGAGCTACTAGTTAGAGTGGTGACCAACAGACATCATTGTTTCCTGGAAAAACCTGAAACACCCCTTGTTGTCCCTGCAAGTTTGCTGGGCACAGGGCATCTCAGCGTACAGTTTGCAAACCACAGCTATATACCCTTTTGAATAACTTTTGAATATAGTTGTCAGTCCATTGGAACTATGAAATATATGAGGTTTGTCAAAAAAGTACCCAGTCTTGTAATATGAAAAATAGAGACAATTATTGAAAAAGATACAAGATACAAGAAACATCGTACATAGGACAATGACGCCCCAGTCTCCTTCAAAGTAGGTACCTTGGGAACTCACACAGTCCTCCCAATTGCTGTCTTATTTTCCTGAATCTCTTCAACGGCCTAAAATCTCTTCCCTTTCAAAGCTGATTTTTGTTTTGGGAAAAGCCAGAAGTTGCAGGGTGCCAAATCTGGGCCATAGGGGGCTGAGTCACCTGGGTGATTTGACGTTTCACCAAAAATCTCTGCACAAGATGTGACGCATGAGCAAGTGCATTGTTGTGATGAAGCTGCCAATCACTCGTGGCCCATAGCTACGGCCTCTGAATCATCCAAATAGTTTCTGTGGAGGAATGTTCAAGCTTAATGCAAAATCTGATGAAGATTTGTTGCTCTACTTGCTCAGTAATTTTGAATGTGATGGGCACACAATGTACATGCTCACTCAACAGCATCAACTGCCCCCACTGACTAGTACAATGAAGTCATCATTATTCACACTTGTGCATTCCAGTCCATTCTCCTTGGCTGCCAGATCACTTTGATGTTACACAAACCATTCTCATTATATTAACAACAGGTGTACTTTTCCTGGACAGCCCCTGTATATCTGTGTATCTCTCCTCTCAGTACCTTTGTCCCACTGGTGGCCAGTCCAGTAGAGAAATTTTGAGCAGATTCTTTAACCTTGGCTGCAGGCTGCCCAAGTGCCTTGGTGCCTGAAGTGGGAGTGGGTGGAGGAGGCCATCAGTCCCCCTTTTCCTCTTTCCTGGCAGCTCTGATATTGAAGAAAGTTTGGGAGACAGAGTTCTCCCTATGTGACCACCTGTCAAGTGTAGATCCAGACCTGAAGCTTGTAAAAATTTATAAAATGTTGGAAACCCTCAAAATGGAAATGAGTTCATGCAGACAAAGTTCCTGGGGCTTTATCTTTACCTCATGATAGGTTCCCATTTATTGTTGGTCATCCTACCTCTCTTGCTAATGCCAACTGAGCTCTGTAAGGTAGCCTTCAAAATGCTGAGACTTGCATGGGGAAGGGTCTTTCAGATGGCTCTGAGAGGAGTGAATCTATACAGTCCCCCAACATGGGAGGTCCAGATCCGGACTGGCCTCTTTATACCGGCTCTGCCTCCCATGGTCCTCCAGATTGCCCACTCCAGCCCAATGGGTAATCTTGTCAGCTTCCTTGGGTCCAGTTGTCACCCACAGAGTCCACTAAGTCTACACAATCTTACCTCACCCAAGGGGAGCAGTCCAGACAAACAATTTACTGTGAGCTCCTCCACCTTGCTCTCTCACCATCTCTACCTGGTTTTCTTCCCCCGCTTAGGGGCACATGGCTCCTGATCAGCAACACCCCTCTCCAAGCCAAAGTCCAACTGGTGAACAAAAAGGTTTATGTTGGCCAGGGAAGTGAGAAGCTTTAGAGAAGCTGCCTGGTAATGGAGTGGGCTTCCCCCGTGGCATTTCTCAGTAAGCCCACTTGGGTCTCAGAGGTTCCCTAGCAGAATGCAGAATTCTTAACATCTGTGGTCCATGGATCTGGGCCTCAGCAGAAAATCTGGAATGAAAGGAAAGTCTGTATGAACCATAATGTTGTACATTTATTCAAAGTACAAAAGTGAAATAGTTAAATAATAAAGATAACATTCACAAGAAGTGTTATGAAAACAACACTCACGTGGGACTATCAATAGACACAACCCTTTCAGGAAATTCATTTGGAAATATATAATAAGGCTTTAAGCATATCCTTAAGGATATAAGAAGAGATGCAGAAAATGATTTGTGTAGAAAGACAGGCTTTTTATAAACAAACTTTGTTTTCCGTCAACCTTATTTTCATTTTTAATTTACAAGTCTGTGGAAGAACAACTTAAGACCACGTAGTGGTTGTCTTACCAATTCTGTGGTCTGAACAATGGGAGCTGCAGAGCAGTTTCAGTGGGGACAGCTAAATGGCCTTGAGGACAACTGCTCCCCTCCAAGCTAAGGAGTAGTAAGCACCAACCCATGACAAAGGAAGTGATGTGTCCACCAGAGGGAGCCATCCTTGCCCAGGAGGACAGAGGAACACTTTTCAGGTGCGGGAAAGCGAAAGGTTTGTGTTCTTGTTTTAAAAGATCACCTAAAGTTCTGTTGTGAAAGAAGAAAAAGAAAGGCTTTGCAGAGAGGGATTCAAAAATGTAGGGCATGAGTAGAGAGAAGAGCATCAAGTCAGAAATTACTGGGTTGGATCACCCAAGGCCTGGGACCTTATCTAACACATTCAGCTCAGAAGAGGTCCCACTACCTTGATTGTAGAGGCAAAGGGTGAGACCACTAGGCAGAGCAATAGTCATGAACCTGAGGGGCTTTGGGCCTGAAATCCACTAGGGGCTGAATGCCCAGCTTTAACTTGAGCAAGAGCCACTCTGAGGACAACCCTTGGCCTCAGCAGTTCCTCCCACAAGGACTCAGAGAAGGGCATGCCTGTCCCAGCATAGTCTTGGGCCCCAAAGAGATTGCCGGCCAGCAGAAGGGGACCTCCTACCCCTTCCCTTGAGAAGGCTAGAGGTCTGGTACTAAGATACCCCATCCTCACTTTTGTACATCTCCTGGGTGGGAACAAAGGACACGAATTTGGGAGTGACAGGCATGTGGCCACACAAATACACAAGTTTATACCTGGTTGGTTACCATTCTGAGTAGACTGGGCTTATCTCCTTGTCTTAAAGAAGCTATTAGGAGAGTTATAATGATGTAGTACTATTAAAATGTCTCCTATATGATTACGTGTTATACTGGCGGTCATACTACTTGTCATGTCACATTCATGAGTAATAGTTTTTATCGTCTGCTGACATCACTATCTCAATGTTCAGTCTTGTGGCAGCATTGACAAACTTCATGAAAGGTCACAACCGTGAATTCTGCAATCTCAGACTTAGAAATCTCAGGCAGTGACATGCCAAAAACAACATGGCTATTAGCAAACCTGTAATATATTCTACTTTATCAGTGGATGGCCAAAAAAAAAAAGTCTAGTGATAAGAATCTACTTTGAATCATATAGAATTTTCAATCTAAAAGTGACCTTGGAGACTCTAGAGCCCAACTCCCATTTCTTTCTTCTTATAATTATTACATAAAAGGTCACATTTTCATAGCAGAAAATTTAGAAATAAACAAAATATATAATGTAGGGGGAAAATTCAACCACAATTGCACCACCCAGTAGAGGCAACCGTTTTTTGTCATATTTCTCCTCAGACATTTAAAAATTTGATACTATTCTCCCTAAATTCCACCATTGATATACTATACATACAGCTTGTATCCTCTACTTTTTAACTTAGCAATCATTTAACTTGTCATTAAAAACTCTTAGAAAATGGGATTTCTAAAGATTTGTGGAAGGTCAATATGACATGGAGTTAGACCATATTTTTAATTCTCATGTCATTGGACATGTCATTGTTTTTAAAAAAAAATATTACTATAAATGTGGAATAAATAGTTCTGTGCTGGTTTTTGTTTTTATAAGCTCCACTTTTGTTGTTCTCTCTGCATCAGGTGAGTTGCTACCTGAATCTGTGTCTTTGGGTTGCAACTCTTTTGGTCAAATAAATGCTCTTTATTCTTTTAACAGTCTAGAATTAATTTTGGTTGACAAGGGCACCAGAGATGGTTCAAGAAAAGACCTGGAGGGGCAACATGAGGTGTCTCACATGGGCAACAATATGAGCCAAACTGGAGATGTTCGGCCTTCAAAACAGAGGCTGATGGAGAGGCTAACTCAAATTGGTCACATGGAATGCTCCAGGGCCTCAAAGGTGCAGAGCCACCTGCGAGGAGTGTTCCTGTGCAATGGGGTTTTAACCGCTTGAGATAACAACTTACTTCAGTCCAGTGGGCCTCAGTTTTTGAACTGAAGAGCCCTTCACACTCTTAAAAAAAGTGTTGAAGACCCAAAAGACCTTTATGTGTGGGGAAGTTATGAAAAGAGCTATAGCTATCAATATTTACCATATTAGAAATTAAAACTAAGACTTTTGAAATGTTTATTAATTGAAATTATAATAAAATCGTCCTGGCTGGTGTGGCTCAGTGGATTGAGTGCCAGCCTCCGAACCAAAGGGTCATCAGTTTGATTCCCAGTCAGGGCACATGGGGGCACATGAGAGGCAACCACACATTGATGTCTCTCTCCCTCTTTCACCTTCCCTTCCCCTCTCTAAAAATAAATAGAATCTTAATAATAATAAAGCCATCGCATGTTCACATAAATGTTTTATGCAAAACAATCTTTTCCAGAGCCAAAACAAAAGTTATGGTGCTGGGATGAGTGATGAATGTGAGGCATTGTTTTATATTTTGCAAATCTCTAAAATATGTGCTTTCTTATTTCTGTCTACACATTGAATCTGTTGTGACATTCTGTTTTGGTTGAAGGAGATGGAGAGAGTCCAGCCTCCCCCAGGTATGCAGCTGGAAAACAGGATCTTGTGGCCCTGGAAGTCTACAGAACACACTTTGACAGCTGCTGCTCTGGCCTAAGTCAAGATTTCTGCAATGCCATGAGCAGTGCTCCAGCAGAAAGCTGTAGTGTTTCAGCAGACTAGAGACAAATTCTGTTTGGAAAAGGGTTTCCTAGGAGTTGCTATAAATTACACAACTCACTTGACTCTTTTTATTACTTTGAAAAATACTTCAGCCATACTGCTTGTTCGTTTTTTCAAAGAAAGGCTTTGGCTTCACTGAACACCTGATTTGCCCTGCCCTGTTCATAAGGTGGCTCCTGACCCAACACTTTCTAAATGGACCCAATCCAGGGCCCTTGATTCCTAAAGGGGGTATGCCTGGCGTCTAAGGAAGGAGCTGGGAGGTGGGTGTGGAGAGCCACAGTACAAAGGCTTGATCTGGGCATGACAGTCTTCCACAGCTGTCCATTCTTAGACATGATTTCTCATGTCATTCTTTCTTGCAGGAAAAAGAAAAAAAAAAAAAAAGACAAATCAAGCAAGAACACATCATGGTTTGGAAGCCCTGCCTGAACGCAAGGCTGCCCCTGTCACAGAAGATCAGTGGGTGGGTCAATGGTGTCTCCTACTGTCCACCAGCATCCCTCCAATCCCGTCTTTGATCAGCTGTGGCTGAGCCCGTGGACACTGGGTTCTTCTCAGCAGAAGCTGCTGGTTGTGTCACATGACTGTAGTTGATTTTTTTTTACCTTGTATTTGTGTAAAGTAAGAAAAAAAAAAGTTTGTCTAAGCATAAGTGATCTAGTAATATTGACTTTGTGTGTACTCCCAAAATAGGTGGTGTTTATTTTGAACAAAGACTCCATGCTACTCTGAGATAAGGTTTAAGATTAAAGGGTTCCCAAGGCAAAGAGAAATGACTTCAGCTTACAACACTAAGCTGTCTATAATATTTAGAGCCTGCAAACCAAACCCCAGCAATAAATTTCTGGGAAAAATGCAAAATCCCAGGAAGCTAGGACCAGCAGTCTGACCTCGGGGCCACCCTCTCCCATGTTCCATAGCTCCAGCTGTGTGCCACACACCAAAGAGTCTCTTTTTATCTGCAGGACACACCCACCAGAACCAGCCCTGGCTCCACAGGCACAAGAAACTGCTGTGGCCTTGGCTCTTGGGCACTTATTTATTAAGGGTTATTATTATGTGTTACATTGTACTGGGCACTGGGTAAAGGGTATAGATCATGGAGAAAACAAATGACTGTCACACACAGACCCTGCTCTGAAGGAGCTTGTAGATGAATATGTGAATTTAACAAATAATATGAGTGCCTACTATGTGATGAACAAGAAGTCAATGGGGGAGTAAGACATCCTTAACAAAAATCACTAAACATAAAATACTTTGATATGAATCCTAGATCAATAAAAGCTTAAGCTAAAAATCTTCTAGTAGAAAACAGAACATCTTTATGATCTTGGAGAAAAAAAAGATTTCTTAAATATAACACTAAATGCACTAATCATAAAAGAAAACGTTATACATTTGGGGTTCATCAAAATTAAAACCCTCTGCTTTGTAAGATACTACTAAGAAAATGGGATGGGTTCTCAATGAGCACACCTGACAAGTAATTGGCATACAAATTGTTTCCTTGTAATGCAACATCATGAGTTTTCCATCTTAGCACATATATTATTTCCCATCATGGAGGATGAGAATTTAATTCTTTTAAAACCCTCTGCCCCTGATACCCATATATGTTCTTCCTGTTCCCCCATTTTTCTAATATAGTATTGTCATGATATTGTTGAAATATTAAGCTTTTCACTATTATAACTATGCCAATGCTTTCTCCAAATGAACCATATGATAAACAATAATTCTTTACCTTTTCTGCACAACCTTTAGTTTTCCCTAGAATTATTGGCTTGTTTTCCATTAATCATTGATTTGTGTTTTCCATGTACTTGTCCCAAATCCAATTCCAAGCTCTTTACCAAGTACCCCAATCTCCTTTCAAGACAGGTGAAAGACTTCTTCCCTGGGAAGTCTGAGAGCCTTTTGACCCTAGAGGCCCCAGCATCACCTTAATGATTCCCTTTCTTCTGCCTCTTTGTTGGGTCCATCTCTTGGATCCCAAGTCGTCCTCCAGCTTGGTTTAATCTCTCCTTTTGGCGCAGTGCATCTTGTGAACCCTTCCTAGGACAGAATTTATGGGAAAAAAGTATTCTGAATTCTTGAATGTTTGAAATGCCTTTATTCTACTCTCACACTGATAACTTGCCTGGGTATAGAATTTTAGTTGCAATTACTGTTACAAATTATGAAGGCCTTATTCCATTATTCTCTAGTGTCTGTAAGAGGTATTTAATTCAAAGCTATTCTGATTCTTGACCCTTTGTGTATTAGCTGTTTTATCTCTGGAAGCTTATAGCATTTTCTCTTTGTTCCAAATATGTATTCTAAAATTTTGTGATGACATGCATTTGTATGGGTCTATTTTTATCCATTCTCTGTGCAGTTCAAGCCCTTTTTAGGTAGCAGTGTAACCTTTAGCTCTAGAAAACATTCCAGAATTATTGCATTGAGGAATTCTTCAACTCCATTAAAAATGTTTTTTCTCTTGCTTGAAACTCTTATGATTCAGACATTAGAGATGGACTCATCTTCTAATTTTGTTATGTTTCTCTTATTTTCCATTTCCTCATCTTTGGGGTTTTTTCTTCCTGGGAGAGTTCCTTGACTTTATTGTCCAAACTTTCTATAAAGTTTTTATTCTTGTTATCATTGTTATTTTTTAAATTCTAAAGTATTCTCTTTTATTCTCAGGATTCCCCTCCCGCCGCATTATATCCTGTTCATATTTCAAGGCTGTAAGATTTCTTATCATCTTAAAATGATTCATCGTAGTTTGTTGACATGTCCCTCTCCTCACACAGCTGCTTTCATTTAGGTTGCATTTTTATTTTTTTTTAAGGTTATTTATTTTTTGGAGAGAAGGGAAGGGAGGAATGGAAACATCGATATGCAAGAGATACATGTATTGGGTTCCTCTCTCCCACCCTCAACTGGGGGCCTGGCCGGCAACCCAGGGAGGTGCCCTGACAGGGAATTAAACAGGTGACCTTTCAATTCACAGGCTGGCACTCAATCCACTGAACCACCCCAGCCAGGGCTAGGTTGCATTTTTTAAAAATTTACCTGAGAGAGAAACACCGATTTGTTGTTCTACTTATTTATGCTTTCATTGGTTGATTCTTGTTGTATGAGCCCTGACCAGGGATTGAACCCACAGCCTTGGCATATCAGGATGACGTTCTAACCAACTGACCTATCCGGCCAGAGCCTATATTGCCTTTTGACTTTGTGTTGTGTGCATCTTCCATGTTAGGTGCTCTCCTCAGGTTCATTTAGTCTTCAGGGTATCACATCTGAGAGCTGGACACTAAAATGCAGACTGGGTCTGACTGTCTGAGGGAAGCATCAATGTAAGGTAATCTGCTAAGTTCTCTAGTTGGAGAACCTTGATATCCGTATTTTCAAGTCTTTCCTTCTAGGGTGTTCAGAGGTCCCAGAGGAGACTGCCAATTTCCTGCCCAGAGCATGACAGCCATGTTGCCAGTATTCCAAGAGCTGAGTAGGAAGAGGGCTGAAGGATTCAGTATGCATACATTCACCTCATACTGCTGTGGACAGTCCCACAATTATGTCCAAAACCATGCCTCCTAACCTCAGCAGCCCTCTAGTTTACCATCCTCAGGGAATAACCTCATCTTTTTCCATCTGGAGTAAGGGGAGCCCCTTGTCTGGTCAGAGTTGGAGAGATGATCTGGGTAACTTTTAGAATAGACTTTCAACCAGTCCTCTTTATTTTAGCATGAAGTCTAAATCAAGGCAGACCACATTCTGGGCCATAAAACACATTTTTATACATTTAAAAGAATAAAAATCGTAAGTTTTAGACCACAATGGAAATAAACTAGAAATAGAAAACAGGAAGATTGCTGGAAAATGCCAAAATACCTGGAGTTTGAAGCAACACACTCCTCAGTAACATGTAGGTCAAAGAAATCTCGTGAGAAATTTTAAAATATTTTGAACTATGTGAAAATAGAAATACAACTTATCAAAGTTTGTAGGATGCAGCAAAAGCCGTTCTTAAGAGAGAAATTTATAATATTCACTATGTATATTATAAAAGAAGAATAATGTAAAATCAATAAACTTCTACTTTTCTAAGGTGCAATTAAATTCAAAGCTAGCAGAAGAAAATAAATGGTAAATATTAAAGTAGAAATCAATGAAATTGAGAACAGGAGATCAGAAGAGAAAAATCAATAAAAGCAAAAGCTGGTTCTTTGGAAAGATGAATGTAATATATACGCTTTTAGCCAGGCTAATTAGGGGGGAAAAACCCCCCACAAATTGACAGTATCAGAAATGAAAAAGGGAACATTACTACCACATGAACATCAAAAGGATAAGTGAAGAATATTATGAACAACTCTATGTCCACAAATTTGTTATCTGAGATGAAAGGGACCAACTCTTTGAGACACAATCTGCCAACACACACACAGTAAGAAAAAGACATTCTTAATAGGTCTATACTGTTAAATAAAAAGGGGTAAGTCTACAAAATGCAGTATTATTTGACAATTGAAAGTAATACATTGATACATGCTATAACACAGATAAACCTTTAAAACATTGCTAACTGAAAGAAGCTAGTCATTAAAGGCCATTTACATGAAATGTGTACAATAGGCAACAGAACTCAGAGACAAAGTGGGTTAATAGTTGCCTAAGGTGGGAAGCTGGAGTGGGAATAGGAAATGGGAGTCATTGCCAAAAGTAAATGGGTTTCTTTTGGGGTGATAAAAGTGTTGCAAAATTGACTGGGGTGATGTTTGTGCAACTCTGTAAATATACTAAAAACTGTTTAATTGGGCAAATTTTGTGGATTTATGTGAAAAATATATATATATCTTAATAAAGCTATTTTAAAACATGTGCAAAGTCTTAAGGAAAGCCTCAACATGAAAGAGAAAGAGCAGAGAAAGAAACAACCAGCAAAACAACAAAAAGGAACCCACAGGACACAGAGGCATTTGGGAAGCGGGGAAAAAACAAACAAACAAACAACTTGAAATAACAAGAGAAATAATAAACATAAAAATTGAAAACATAAAACAAGAACAAATTGTAATGCTTATCCCCCAAAATGTTTAATTTGAAATCTGTAAGATAGAGTCAACAAGATCTTCCAGAAAGCGAAATAAAAAAGACACGGATCATAGGATATAAACACAAGAAGATGAGAGGGTCATTTGAAGAGCTCCAACCAACAGGAGTTAGAGAATAGAAAGAGTAAAGTTCAAAGAAATAATGCAAGAAAATTTCCCAGAACTGGAGGGCACTAGTCTCTAGGTTGAAAGCTCCTCGAGTGTTCAACCTATATCAAGGAATACCATCATGAAATGTAGGACACTGGGCATACAAAGATAATCCTAAATACTTCTAGATACTCTGGTTTCTCTTCAGAACGAATAAATCTTTCACTTTTTACTAAATACTTCTAGAGAGAGGAAGATACATCAATCACAAAGAACTGAGAATCAGAATGGCAGTCACACCAGAAGCAGGGAAACAAAGGACTCATGTCTTCGAAGTGCTGTATGACTTCTCATGCTAGAATTTTATGCCCACCCATATTTTCAATTGAGTAGAAAAGAGACATTTTCAGACACTTGGCAAAAATGACATCCCACACAGCAAAGTGGCAAAAGGAATTTCCAAGACGACAGCTGCTTGCCAGGCTTGGAGAACAGCTGGTCCAGACTGCAGGAGAAGGTGGACAAAGCATCTGTGCTCTTGGAAAGTAGTCTGGCATCTGACAGATCCACTGTAGCAGCTGGAGAGGAAGGAAGGAGGGAGGGGAAGGAGGAACCTGCAGTTTCAAAGAAAACAAAGCAAATTAAAAAATTAAGTAATTATTAAGTCCAAGAGGAAAGAATTCCCATACAAGAAACAATCACAATACACTATTTGCCTCAAAGACTATCTAGTATAGAATTAATAATATTTACATTGACAACTCATTTAACTAAAAATCTTGATAGAACTATAATGGGAAACAGAGATTGAGGAGAGGAATATAAGAGAATTATCGTATCATAATACGCAGTTGATAGAGCAAGTTTAAAATAAGTCAAGAAATATTAAAAGGTATTAGTAATATAATGAAAAGCCCAGAAAAATAAACTTAGAAAACACAAGAGTAGTTGTGTTTGAGGAGCAGGAAATGGCAAGAGGTGGACAGAGGTTCCTTTTTATAGTAATATAACTATGTACATTTACTGTGTTTACAAAATTAAAAATTAATCTTAAACAAAAAAGATATTACTAATTATTTAAACCAATAGTTTTATCTTATTGGGGTGATAACTTTGTAAGGTATATAAATGTCTAAATCAATACGTTGTACACTTAAGACATATTGTATGTCAACTGTAACTGAAAAATAAATTTTAAAAAATTACCCAACAGTAAATGAGTGTATCAAAAAATTATGGTACATTTACACAATGGAATACTACACAGCAGAAAGAAAGAACTCACTCCTACCCTTCACGACAGCATGGAAGGAACTGAAGAGCATTATGCTAAGTGAAATAAGCCAGGCAGTAGAAGAAAAATACCATATGATTTCACCTATAAGTGAAACCTAATCAACAAAACAAACAAGCAAGCAAAATATAACTAGAGACAGTGAAATAAAGAACGAAGTGACAGTAACTAGAGGGGAGGGGAGAGGGAGATAAGGGGGAAAGAAGGAGAGTGGTTGTTAAGGAACATGTATAAAGGACCTGTAGACAAAGCCAAAGGGGAGTGGGATCAAGGGTGGTAGGTGGGCATAGGTGGGGAGGGGGGAGAATGGCGGGGGGGGGGCGGGGAAATGGAGACAGCTGTACTTGAATAACAATAAAAATAAAATAAAAAGTACTATGAAATATATTGTAAAAAAGTGAAAATATGAAATGTATAGTTTGATAGCAAATATTGAGGAAGTATAGAAACCTTTAAGAAAAATTACATGTTACCCATAATCACATCACTCAAAAAGAGCCTTCTTAACATTTGGGTTCAAGTTAAACTAGTATCATGTGTCTCTGTTCTTGGAAGCATGATTGCACATATAATTGAGATCATTCTGTACCAAAAAGAAAAAAACAAATTAATAAACCTGTGGTCTTAAAACTTTTTTGTTGTTGTTAGCAGAACGCTTTTTCCCAAAATTTTATGCAGAACAAAAGCACAGCTAGTCTGACAGAGGCAGAGGGCAGGGCTCTCTTGTTCTAGCAGCCTCTGAAATACCTCCTTAAAAGTCACTAATTCTGAAGGATTTTAAAATTTACTAATTTAGACTCTGACTCATATAACTAGTAAGTCTGGAAGAAGCTATACAAAGTTGGGGTTAAACTCAAGAGTCCATGCGCAGGACTCTTTCTCTTACATGGTCCTGCTTCAAAAATTTAAATGTTCCAAAAACATTTAAAACAAAAATTTGTTTTTGTTTTTTAGTTTTTATTTACTTTATTTTAGAGAAGTGAAGGGAGGAGAGGGAGAGAAACATCAATGTGTGGTTGCACCTCGTGCGCCCCCTACTGGGGACCTGGCCTGCAACCTAGGCATGTGCTCTACACTGGGAATCGAACCATGGACCCTTTTTATCACAGGCCGGTGCTTAATCTACTGAGACACACCACCTAAGGCTGCTTCAAAAATTTGTAAACAAAGGGACAGAGGTATCAATTAATGCCAATTCATGTTTATAGATAGGAAAATGTGGATATCCTTGATTACATGGGTGTAGGAATTGGGGAAAGTGAAAGGGAATGCAGAAGACTTGAGGCTTTCATAGGAGGGATTTGGCAAAAGAAATAAACCTACAGGTTCAAGAAGCTGACTAAACCACAAACAGGGTGAACCAAGAGAAATCCAAGCTAAGACATGTCATAAACTTCTAAAAGATAATCAAAGAAAAACACTTTAAAGCAGCTGGAGAAAAAAAACTTTTCTATAGGAAGAAATAACTAGAGTGACAACAGTTTCTTATCAGAGACCATGGAGGCTAGAGGTGTCAATCCAGAATCCTGTACCCTAAACAAGATTATACCCTAAATAGATGTGCTTAAAATACCTTTCAGGATAAAGGGAGAAATGAAGACACTTTTAAATGAAGGAAAACTAAGAATCTGCTGCCAGTTGACCTATTCTAATAGAATGGCTAAAGGCAGTTTTTTGAAAAAGGAAAAGATAAACGAAAAAGTCTTAGTCCATCAGGAAGCAAGAACTAAGAACAACTATTACTAAATGCAATAGGTTTCTTCCCTCTCCTCTTTAGTTTCCTAAGGTGTTTCATGGTTGAAACTAAAATATAGTAACACTATCTGATGTTGCCTGCCACCAGGCATTTCTGAGAGGCCATATGTATTTAACCACAGTGTCCTATAACCATAGAATTTTTCTTCCTTCCCACAGCAAATAAGCACGCTTTTCCACTAAATTTAAGCTGCCACTTTGGGAAATGGAAAGGTCTCTTGCTAAAGAAAATGTTTCTTTACTGATGGAAAAGGATATCATGCTTAATAAAACTACTTATAAATATACACATAAAGGCAATGATCTTCTTAATTATGCTGAATTCTGCCAGCTGAAATAAAGTATTATTTAAGTACTGGGGCTTTAAACTTGGTTTGTAAGTCAAATTTGTTAGAAGTAAACTCCATTTCAGAAATTTCTAACTAAAAAAAATGGTTTAGACCACAGGAGGTTCAGGGGAAGCCTGCCATGCTGGCTAATGTTTTCCTCTTTGTGATATGCACTTTGAATCATCAAGGGACACATAACATGCAAGGTGGAGAAACTTGGGAGAAATATAGTATAATTTGTTTTCTCAACAAACCCCAATCACATCCAATAATGACCACGAACATGGTAAAGCTAGCCCTTGCTGTACCCTGGTAACCCCCTGAGCAGAGAATTCATGAGTGCTAGAGTATTCGCCTCCTGTGGAATCTGTCAAAACACTGAAGAGACTGTTCTCCATAATCTGTTGTCTGGCCACTAGCCCAGTTAAATGACTAATGTTAGCTGAGCAAGAAGAGAAGATAATGAATGAGAAGAGAATGGAAATTGTCTGGGAGTCTCGACTGCGGAAGGTTTTAGGAAGCATCGTTCAATTAATGCATAAAATTAGGATCATCATTTTAAAGGATATTCAAATAGATACCAAGCATACACAAAAGATGCTCAACTTCTTTCAAAATAAGAGGAATGTCAAGTAAAAGTACACCAAGGTTTTTGTTTTCTTTTAAAAATTTAGTTAATGGGCAAAGATTTTTTTTAAAAAATTAGTATATTAGTACATTGTGTGCCTGGCAGGGCTCTACCTAAACCATCCGCACATTTGCTATTGGGAATGTATATTGACCCAAAACCTGTTGTCAGGTCTAAGATTTGGTTTTATCTTACTTGCAAGCTAATAAGTAAATGAGCCTGATTATTCTTTCATGGATCCTGGGCTAAGACAGGAGGTGCCTGGATCAGAGACAAAGGATGTTATTACTCACAGCACATAAAGCAGTATGAGCACCAGTGTGTTGGCACAATGAGTTAGCTGAAGGTGCTCATTGCAAACTCGAACCTGAGAAATGGTCCACCTAAAGACAGGACAAGGACGTGCATTCTCGGCTACTGAGAAGGTGTGTAGGAGATTGCCTAGAGAGGCTCCTTCCACAATTGCTCAGGGCTACTTTGCAATAAAAACCACACATACACTTAACTTTTGACCCAGCAATTCCACCTCTAGGAATCTATCCTACGTTATTTCCTTGTACAAAATGATGATTATGAGGGGTTATTTATTCCAACATGGTTCATAATAGAAAAAGACCAGAAACAAGTGAAATGTCCATTGACACAGGACTAGTCTAATTATAACAGACCCTCATGATGGAATGTTACACAGTAATAATAAAGGGTAAAAAATTTCTTTATGTGCTGGTATAGATTGCCAATAAAACAGATGAAGGAAAATATGCATAATTCTCCCACTTGTGTAAAAAATGCAAAAAGTATACATATTTTCTTGTGCCAAGTATGCATAAAGTTTCACTTTTCTAAGGATACACAAAAAACTAATTTTAACTGTCTCATATGACATACTGATAAAAGAACTTAAAATTCCAATAACACATGACACCAAGGAGTTTGTATTCAAAATTTTAATAATATTTTGTGCCAATAGAAGCTTTCCAAAGGCAATGATATATCAATAAATAATAGTTAAATTGAGTTCCTGAGAAAGAACCTACCACTTAAAAGTGTGTCAGAGTGCTGTAAATAACAACACAGCATTACTGTAAAGCTGCAGAAATACTGACAGTCATGGTACAAGCACAGCAGATGTTGGGATTTGCCATTCATAGAAAATGTAAACCGGTACACAGGAATTTTTTTTCTTTATAGTTTAGGCATGATAAACTCATAAGTGTTGTTGCCTAGATATATACTAAATAATGAATACATTATGCTAAAAATGTCAAGGAAAAATATGTGGAATAATATAATGAGAATATAATGTACTGGATTCTTAAAAAGCAAGAGAACTGAACTTTTCACTGAAATATAAATCACTTTAAATAGGAATCATACTAATTTGAAATAAGGAATATTTTGTATGTTTATCTATGTAGTTATATACACATCTACACATCTATGAAAACATATATGGCTTCATTTTGTTTTGTTGTTTTTTTTTGTATTCCAACGTCACTTCGAATAATCCTTGCTGTTTTACAAAGATGAGGAAAATATACTTTTAAAACCAAGTTAAGACTGATATTTCAAAGCACACCAAAACAAAAAAATGTGAAAGAATGCCAAGATTACTAAATTTCAACATGGGAAGATTACAGCTGTCTCAGCAGCGCAAGGAATGGTGTTGGGCAGACCTCCCGATGGGGGCCGTCTGGTGGCAGCTATTGGATCCCACACATCAGCTACGCCAAGAACAAGACAGTGGACTGACTAATGAAACTGACAAGAGTTCCATGATTAACTTCAAACTTTTTGGCATAGCTAAATTAATCCCTTTAGATGTACGCAAGTTTAGTATATGACAAATACTTAATTTTAGCCCCCAAAGATTCCAACCATACCCATGACACACACAAAAAGTCACTTCTCATTTACACACTTGCATTTCTTTAACAAAACAGTAAGGGATACAATCACAGTGAAGTCACCTACACAATATGTCATCACACACTGTCTACAATGTCTCATTTATAGCTACTGTATAAAAACATCTTCACAGAACCTGCTGTGAATGGCAAGACACGGTCATTTATAATAGAAAGCCCAGCTCATGCAGCACTCTCTACACACCAGACATTAGAAATCACACCCATGGTGTCACCTTGCTCACAAACTGCCTATTATACTATAATATGCAAAAAGCAGGGAAAAAAAGCAGCTTTTAACATATCACAATTTTGAAATGTGGGAAAAAATACAAAACAAAAACCACTGTGTGAATAAAATGGTATCAGTAACATCAAAACAGTGTTATCTTTTTTTACGTTATTGCACAGAGATTTCTTAACATGTTCTTCAGTTTTAATTTCTTTTCCTAAATGTGAGTAAGTGCTGTGATAAAATACAAATGTATAAAATGGCAGCAGCATGATTTGTCAGTTAATTCCTATAGTTTAGTAAGAAAAATGACTATAAACAAAATAAGTGCTCTTTCTAAACTGTACTAAATTAAAAAAAAAAAATTCTTTCAATGCAGTGAAAGTCCTCAAAATCCAATTCAAAGCCATGTTGACACCCATCCCCCTTATCAACCAGAATCTAGAAGTGAAGTTATGCTAAACTGGAGTCCTTTTCTAAAAAGCATTTTTGTTTGTTTTGGGTCTTTTGGTGAAGATTAGAATTTCAAGTGAAGTAATCAATGAACTGAAAACAAAGCTGCCCTGAACTTTCCATCAGGCCTTTTAAGGAACCAGCCACGAGTACCCGGGCCTGAGGAAGCTGGGTGTCAGTGCCAAGTCTGTCTACACGTACACTGGTTGGCAACCTTCAGTGTGATCCACCAGATTGGAATTTTCCAAATCAGAGTTCTCAGCCTGCGACATCTCTGCTCCTGAAGGCTTTGGGCATCTGAAGGGGTAGCCATTGTCATCAAAGAACCTTCGGAAGGTAAATTCATAAAATGCGTGTTCAGGGTGCTTGTTATTTGGGGAGGTTAGCGTGTCCCAGGCCTTGGTGCTGTCTTCACTAGCATCATGCCAAGGGCTTTCTTCATCTACAGGGTCAAAATTTGAGGTGTCCATGGGGTGGCTGATCTTGGGAACGTAGGGAGCTGGCTGCTTCCGAATGTCACTAGAGAAATCAATGGTGATGAAGAATGGGTGGGCCTTCAGGTCTTCGGCCCCGTTCCTCCCCAGCCGGTGGTCAGCAGCACAGCACAGTTTAGTGATGAGGTCCCGGGCCTCGGGGCTCAGCTTGACCTGGGCTGGAATGTGGAGCGTGTTCTCCCAGTTTATCACCTCAAGAGACAATAGAACCAAATGTTTAGTTTCTCCCAATATCTCAAGGTCTATACGGGCAGTTATCGGACAATATGTGATGGCATGACTTTTAAATAATTTTAGTCTCCTGACAGGAGAAAAGTCAGGATAGACTCAGAAGCTGTAGTTGTGGATCTGAGTAGCCATAGCGTTCTAGCCTGAGGCTGGGATGCTGAAGCCCAACGCAGACCTCTAGAGACCAATTTTCTTTTATCAGAGAGACTGTTTAGCAAGAGAATTTTGTGCTTTCCACAAAAATGAACAGACTGATCCTCTCTGAGTCATTTCTTTAGCTATGGTAAGAGATTTTTGTTGAACCACCATGGTTCTCATTAAATATTTATTGTGGCCAAGAGATGGTCAGCTGGAGTTTTGTAACTTAAAAAAGCAACCTCCCAGAGAAGAATAAAGCTGACCTACCCTATGGCCATGAACTCCTATCCCTGATGCTCAACTGAACACATCAGCCATCTAAATGCTCACTAAGGACATCTGTCATAGAAATGTGTTTACAGTGAGGAGAAAAGCTAAGGGACTTTATTGCTATACTTTGAATCAGAATAAACAAGGCCACCATTACTGGCTACTGCATGGATGACTGAGCATCAGGTGAGGCACGGAGGAAGGTAGACCTGTGGATGGGAGGGTTGGTTTGAACCTGAGTAGTTTTAGTAGAGCTAAAACTTACAGGATTCCTAGGAGAAAACATAGGGGAAAATCTTCATGACATTGGATTTGGCAACAATTTCTTGGATATGATACCAAAAGCAAAGACAACAAAAGAAAAATATGTAAATTTAACTTAATCAAAACTTAAAACTTTTGTTCATCAAAGGACACTGCTGACAGAATGAAGAGGCAACCCACAGAATGGAAGACTATATTTGCAAAACATGTATCTGATAAGGAGTTAATATGTAAAATATATAAAGAGTTTCTACAACTCAACAACAAAAAACAAATAACCTGTTTCAAAAAGGGCAATGGTCTTGAACAGATGTTTCTCCGAAGACATACAAATGTCCAGTAAGTACACAAAAAGAGGTTCAACATCATTAATCATTAAGGAAATGCAAATCAGAACCACTATGAGATATCATCTCACTAGGATGAAGTGAAGCCACCATTAGGGTGGGTACTAAAAAAAAAAGGAAAGGAAGTGTTGGTGAGAATGTGGAGAAAATGGAAATAGTGCTCATGCAATATTGGTAGGAATGTAAAAATGGTGCAGCCACTATGGAAAACAGTGTGAAAAAGTTAAACAGAATTACCATATGACTCAGCAATTCCACTTCTGGGTATATAGTCAAAAGAACTGAAAGCAGGACTAACACAAATTCTTGCACATGAATGTTGATACCAGCACTAATCACAATAACCAAATAAGATAGAAATAAACCAAGTGTCTAGTGCTGAATTATGGATAAATAAAATGTGGTCTATATGTACAATGGAATATTATTCAGGCTTAAAAAGGAGGGAAATTCTTCCACATACAACAACATCGATGACCCTTGAGGACATTATTCTCAATGAAATAAACCAGACACAAAAGGACAAATATTGTGTGATTCCACTCATCTGAGGCACTCAGAACAGTCAGATTCACAGAAACAGAAAGTAGAAGAGAGGTTACAGGGGCTGGGGGAGGGGGAATAGAGAGTTATTGTTAAACAAGTACAGTTCTATATGGGAAGATGAAAATGTCTGGAAATAGACGGTGATGGTAGTTGCACAACATTGTGAATGTATTTACTGCCACTAAATCGCACAGTTACAAATGGTTAAAATGGTAAATTTTATTCATAATAGAAACTGGGTTACTATCATGCAGGCAAATTTGTGAGTGATTTAGATATCCAATGAGGCTACAAATAATACCAACTTCCAATTTTATTTTTACTGACATGAAGCTAGGCTTAATTTAGGGTTCTTCTAATTAAGGGACTATTAATTTAGGGTCTACTATGAACTCCAGGGCATATGAAATCTTCCTAAAATTGTTAATAAACATGTGTCAGTAGGTAAGTGTACTCTTCTGAGAAGTGGCAAAGATTTCATCAGATTCTCAGTTCAACTCAATTCTTCTTAAGTAACCAAATCATTTATGTCAGAGAGTAAATGGCCATCATTCTAAAACTAATTACTTAATTACATCAAATGAATATTAGAAATATGCACGCTAGGTTTATAGGCTTACCTCATACTGGTAATTTGCAAACAGTAATGATAAAACATCCAAATAAATAAACTGATTTCTTTAGGGATAGTTTATAGAGTTTTCTGTTGTTTTTGTATAGTGGCAGTAGAGACCGGATCTGACCATGTCTTACTGCTTCTCTTTGTTCTCACCTGGGAATACCAAGATGGCAAGTGACCAATGGTTTAAGTAAAATTTCCACACACAATATACTGTATTTTAAAATTCGTATCTAACACTAGGGTTTCACTTATTAAAATAAAAATTTTCAAGTCCCATTTTACACAACTGAGATTCCCACATCACTCAGAATAAAAGGTCAGAAAACCATGTGTGTGCAGCAAACGGATGCATTTTTCCCTTCATTACCTTCAGCTGGGTCTCTGTGGGAGTGGGGGCCAGAAAGGGTGGCTGCCCCACCAGCATCTCAAAGAGAATCACTCCAACACTCCACCAGTCACAGAGCTGAGTGTATCCTGAAAGACAAGGCCACATTCAAGTCCAGCATCGGCACGTACTCTTCTGAGAGAACTGTACGAAAAAATCAAGCATTACTTTGCTACATGGGGAAACATGTTGTAGCAGCACACGTTATATAAAAGAAAACCACCCTACACAAAACACATTTCCTTGCATGTGTGGCTCAGAATAAAGGCTGGAAAGGGCATGTGCTAGGATGGTAACAGTGTTTATGTAGGG
Organism: Pteronotus mesoamericanus; assembly: GCF_021234165.1. NCBI lineage: Eukaryota > Metazoa > Chordata > Mammalia > Chiroptera > Mormoopidae > Pteronotus > Pteronotus mesoamericanus. The sequence goes on from NW_026555304.1 coordinate 456,254, forward strand.
AGGAGGATGTCACTTGTCTTATTTTGAGTCACTGTTCTTGATAAACACAGGATGCTTTTGTAATAAGAAAAGACTTTAATTTTAAAAGATTACTGTTGTTACTAATGGATACTAACCAGAATTTTAAATTCTTAAAGATCATACAGGCACAAATTATAATAGTAGTAACCACAAACAGGAAGTGTTAAGACCTGTGAACAGGTGTGTCTACACATGAGGGCTTCCTGGCAAGGCTTTCCTGGAGGTTTGGAGGTAGTTGAAGAAAATGAAGAGGAGGGGAAAGGGGACATTTTGGCAAAGGGAATAACTGTCACTGAAGACACAATCCCTGCGCAAGGGACTAACTAGCCAGGCTCTTCTCACAGTGCTCCCAAGATGGAGCTGAGGCAGGATGTCCTGCAATTCGGTCAGAGCCAGCCCCAAGGAGGCTGCAGAGCAGGTGCATTTTTTTCTCTGATTCTCTCCCACTTTTCCTCCAAAGCCTCATGTCCCAGTCCAAACCATGCTCCAGTCTTGTTGTCACCTAATTTGTGCTAAGTGTGAACTGGGACCTAAGACCTGTTGACCGTATTCCTAGTCAAGTTCCTCCAGACTCTTTGGTGCCCTCCATCCCAGTCCTTCCTGCCCATCTAGCACTAAGGGCGGCAGAGTAACCCCACCCTGGGTTCCTGGACTGGGTGCATGGTGGATACTGGAGAAGGGTGGAATGGGAAGAAGGAATGTCTTGCCCCACAGCCCAACACCACCTCCTCCTACTTTGAGACCATGACTGGGCAGCAAGGTTACTGTTAGAGCTGTGGCTGAGTGGTTAATTTGCCTTAGATTACCACAGCTAACAAAAAAAGCTCAGACTTGAACCAAGTCTGGCTGGCTGCAAAAATCTGAAACAACTAGTGAAAAGACAGGCTACTGATCCTGGATTTATTGCACAGATTCAGGTCAACAAACCACTGTCACCATGGGCCATGCAACTGATTACTGAAAGATTCCACTGGTGTTCAGTCAGATGTCATTTTTCATTTTGATGGAAGAGAACATCCACCCAGGACCAATTTCACTGAGCACTTGTAATTTTATGCAAGTTATTGTCCCTAAATCTGACCTTCATGGTGCTGCTAGACTAGAAGGGAGAACTGGAGGAAAAGAGTATTTGCAGTCTGTCATACTCAATAACCAGCTGGAGATGGTACAGCTGAACTCGGAACCTGAACAAGAAGCTGTGGTGCATATGTACAATGGACTATTACTTGGGCATAAAAAGAATGAAATCTTACCATTTGCAACCGCATGGATGGACCTGGAGGTATTGTACTAAGTAAAATAGTCAAGAGAAAGACAAGTAACTTAGGATTTCACTTATACGTGAAGTCTAAAGACCAATATAAACAAACTAAAACAGAAACAGACTCACAGATACAAAAAACAGACTGATGGTCGCCAAAGGGGAGGGGGGTTAGGGGACTGAGTGAAAAAGTTGAGGTTGAAAGGATTAAGATGTGCAAACTGATAGTTACAAAATAGTCATAGGGATATGAGCACAGCACAGGAAATATAGTTGATTTAATATTGTAATAACTATGTATGGTGCCAGGTGGGTACTGGAAATATTGGGGCGGGGGGCGCGCGCGCTGGTAGATCACTATGTAAATTACATGACTGGCTAACCACTCTGCTATACACCTGAAACTAACACAAACTAATACTGAATTTAAAATGTAATTGAATAAAATAATTTTAAAAAGAGTTAGAGCTAGAGCCTGGAAATGTCTGGCTTAGGCAGACTGAATAGTGGCTCTCTGCCCTGAGTTGCTTCTACCACATGACTGTCAAACCAGTCCTGGAGTGGTTCTCTTGGGTGCCAGACAGAAAGCCCACCTCTACCCTACCTCTCATTTCCCAGTCAGAGAAGGAGCAAGCAAAGACTGACATAAAGGGGCATGTCTTCTGTCACCCTGGGAGCAAGGGCAGTTCCAAAATGGAAGTGACACGTGCTTCCATGGGTACACAGTTACAACGGGAATATTTTGGGTCTTAGAAAGCTGGGGTTGGAGAGACTCTCAGAGGTCCTCTGGCTCCACATGTTTGGAGTGAAGATGACCTCCAGCTAGGCAGGAGTGTAGAATGGCCTAGGTGAGAATCCAAAGCACCCACCTTTTCGGAGGAGTACTTCTGGCGCAATGTAATTTGGGGTCCCAACCAGGGAGTGTGCAAGACACCTCTGATGCTGCTTCCTGGCTCTCTGCTCCAGAGTCTTCAGCCTGTCTCCACAATGACAATTAGATACATCGTCCCAGAGGTCACCAGGCTCCATGCTGTCCTGTCTGATGTGGCTCCCTTTTTCACCCAGGAATCACAGAATACAAAACAAATTAAGTTTTCACTTTTTGACAAACTCATAGCTTCAAAATAGAGTAATTCAATTCAGCTCCTGACACACTAAGAGAAAGAACCCTGCCCAGCTACTCAGCAGGGCAGCCTGAGGTCCTGGGTGTGACACTCCACATGAGGTGAACACTGCACCACGACAGAAACAACTGTGGTGTGGGGACAGCAGCTGTAGGCTGAACTGAGGCTTAGAAAACTGAGGGACTGTCACTCTGCGCCCTTCTCAGGCCAATCTCAACAAGATGTGATTTAAGATGATCACAGAAACGCATAAGAGGATTTTTAAAATATGAATTTAAAAAATGACTTAAATGCCAGAAAATGGACTAAATTAAATGACTTAGAATTAGTTTTTTAAGTGGGGGAAAAAGAGCCTGGAAACCTGAGGTATGGTATTAAAATAACTACTTCAAAAATCCAAGCCACACTGGCAGGGAAACTCAGTTACAGCGTTGACCCAATATGCCAAGGCTGTGGGTTCAATCCCCGGTCAGGGCACATACAAGAATCAACCAATGAATGCATAAATGAGTGGAACAACAAATCGATCTCTCTCTCTTTCTAAAATCAATACGTTTAAAAAATTTTTTCAATAAAGAATCCAAGCCATAAATAATGGCCAGCTATTTTTGATTTTTCCAATCAGCAGAACTACAGGAGCTGGAGTTAAACTGTAGTCATCCTTATATCCATATCTACACTTGCAGATACCACAGATCGTGCAGACAGATTCAGGCTGGCCCTATGAGGATTCCTCAGGAGGTTGTGAGGCTTACTTATTAAGGCTCATTTTAATATGGCTGAGTGATCGTTCCTCACAAAGGCCCCATGCCACCTACTGTCCTAAAAAAAATAGCAGTAAAAAAACCCACTCACAGGTAACATACCACTTCTTTAGGGAGAAAATGATGTCACACCAAATTATAAAATAATGGAATGACAGCTAATTTCACAACAATTAGGAGCCGCTAGGGTGGAAAACAGTTGCATTTAGATCAGCAGTCCCCAAACTTTCTGGCACCACAGACCAGTTCCATTGAAGAAGGGGAGGTGGAGAGGACAGGAGGCAGAGCTCTGGTGAGCTTTGCTTATGGCCTGGTTCCTAACAGGCCATGGACTGGTACCAGTCCACAGCCTGGTGACTGGGGACCCCTGCTTTAAATGACTCAGTTGTGTCCAGATGTATAAAGTGGGTGTAAGACAGTACCTTTCTGGTAGTACTTAGAGTTGTGAGTCCACCTGAATCCAGTGCAGAGGCCAAAATCAGTCAGTTTGATATGACCATCAAGATCTATCAAAATGTTGTCTGGCTTGATGTCTCGGTGGATAAAGCCCATCTTGTGGACACTCTCGATGGCCAGAGTCAACTCTGCGATGTAGAAACGTGCCAGGTGCTCAGGGAAGACCTCCATCCGGATGAGTAGGCTCATCATGTCACCCCCAGGGATGTAGTCCATCACAAAGTACAAGCTGTCCTTGTCTTGGAAGGAGTAGTAGAGTTTGACCACCCACTCATTGTCTGCCTCAGCCAGGATGTCCCTTTCAGCCTTGACGTGGGCCACCTGATTCCGATTCAGGACGTCCTTCTTCCTTAGGGTCTTCATGGCATACAGGGCATGAGTGTCCACCTTACATGCCAGGCACACTTCTCCAAAGGCACCGATCCCCAGGGTTTTGATTTTCACAAACATGGACTTGTCCATCTTGGCCCTCTTAAGCCTGTTGTAATTAGACTCCTTCTGGTAGAGGATCTTCCTCATCTGCTCCTGCTCAGCCTCACAGAGTCCGGCCTGCATAGAAGGCAAATAAGGGTCATATCAGAGGAACCCCAGGAGAAAATGGCTGGCGGGAGATGCCCTAGAACTGAAAGGAGCCTGACTTGATCTACAGGAATGAGAAGATAGGAGAATGGGTCCTACAATATACTCCAAACAAAAAAAAAATCGGTTTTGTTATTTATATCCATATATTGACACAAATCCACAATCCAAAGAGAGGACAAAATAGTTCTCTCACTGGGTGACTTTAGGCCCTTAAAAACTAAATAAAACATCTATTAACAAAAATCCGTGGAAAGGGGACCACAAAATTCCTGAAATTCTAAGAGCAATCTAATATTTTAATAGCTCAGGAGAAAATGAGAAAACAGGAAAGTCAATGGAAATGAGAGAGCAGAAAGAGCACAAACTTTATTTTTAGAATTTGAAATTATTGGTTTGTGTGATTTAAATTTACTATAACACTGCATTTAAATAATTTCATTAATTATCTTCTCTAACAATTTCTTATCAAGTAAGGTCCCTTTAAGGCATTACTTTAATAAAAGGATAAATTATAGACTTAACAAAAGGATAAATGAATCCCATAATTTCAATTCATATACCCACAAACTGCCCTGGCTGGTGTGGCTCAGTAGACTGAGTGCTGGACTGTGAACCAAAGGGCCGCTGGTTCGATTCCCAGTCAGGGCACATGCCTCAGTTGTGGGCCAGGTGCCCAGTAGGGGGCCTACAAGAGGCAATCACACATTGATGCTTCTCTCCTCTTTCTCCCTCCCTTCCCCTCTCTCTAAAAATAAAATCTTTAAAAAATAAAAACCAACCTCAAACTTTGTTTCTACTCATCTCAAAGTGTTTTATTAGTAAAATGTAAAGAACTTTGCTAATAAATAATAACACAAAAATATCCATTTGCTAATTTTCTCATTGGCACATGGTGTACAGCCATAGCTGATCCCTGCAGCCCAGGAAAGGGATAAGGGAGATTGACACACATATAATTTCTCCAGGTCCTCCCCTCATAACCAGACCAGTGCCTGGGAGATGACTAGTTGATACCAGAAGTGCATAAACAGAAAGAAAAGGGATCCTACTGTGATTGCTGTTAATGGCTTAGGAAAGGTGAAAGAAGACATTACTCTGGCCATCTCTTGCTCCAGCTGCAGCCTGCGGTTGACCTTCTGCTGGTAGGTCTTGATGACATTTTCCACATGCTGCTCCATGAAGAACTTGAATGCATAGGGTGAGTAGCTCTTGATTCGAGACTCTCTTTTCTCCTCATCACGGCTGTTTTTGCGAACCGGGACAGGAGACGTCTGGATCAGTTTCTTATCTTTCCCGATTCGGTCCACCTTGGTGCCTTTGTGGCCCCTGTCAGGGGGCTCAGAGGGGTTGCCCCGCAGCCTCTGCTCCAGCCCTGCACACAGGCAATCTACATCCACATCCACCTGCTCGGCTGCACCCTGCAGCAGCAGGTGCTTGGGGTAGGGTGGGGGCGGGCACCTCACATCCATATCCCGTGGGTAGGGGCCAGTGCCCACCAAGGGTGAGGGGTGCTCGTCAGTGGTGTCAGGCCCATCGGGTCCTGAGGTGGGCGCAGGCACCCAGGCCGGATGGGAGGGCCCCACAGCTGTCTGCGGCTCAGGTCGGAGCACACGCACACTCTTCACTGGATGCAGGATGTGAGCTGCTGTCACTGCAGTGATGGTGTTGGGGGAAGCCATGGCCACAGGCTGCTGGTGGCTGTTGAAGGAGCTGCTTCTGCTGGGCACAGTGCCCTCAGGCCGGAATGCCACCTGCTTCTGCAGAGAGTCGCACCGGGCCAGGGTGGGCACCGGCCATGGTTGGACAGGGGTGCTGCCAGCCTCGAACAGGTCCACATTGAGGCTATTCCTGGAGGGGGCCAAGAGGCTCTGTGGGGGTACCATCATGTGCAGCTGGGGGGTCTGTTTGTGGTGTGGGTGCAGCACATAAAGACCTGCTGTGGCCCCCACTGCTTGGAAGGTGTGGCCAGCCCCTGGCTGCCCAGCTGGGCCCTTGGCACCCAGACTGGCATACCCTGCACCGTCTGGCGGCACCTTGCTCTGGAAGGAGGGGCTGCGCTGGACACTGTAGCTCAGGGGCTCCTCGGCTGCCAGTAGGTGTGGCCTGTACTGTGGACCCTGCAGGTGGAGACCTTGGCCCCCATGCCCGGCCACAGGGAAGTTCATCCCACCAGCCTCCATATTTGCAGAGTAGCCGTTGGGCTGGTGCTGGGAGCCACCAGTTGTGCTGTTGGGATTGACACCGGCAAAGAGATAGTCCATGTACTGCCGGGGCACCTCCTCCAGTGCGCTGCTGCCCTCGTAGGCCCCACTCATTGGATGGTAGGAAGTAAAAGGATCTCCTGCTCCTTCAAAGCTCGGCCTTCGTGGCACTGATGTGGGTGCCATGCCCTTTCCTGCAGAGGAAAGGAAGAACCAAAGTGGCATTAGAGGGGTCTGTCCAGCAGGTTCTGGCACTTTCAGGCTCTTCTAGGACTGAAGGCCCCTGGGCAAGGCTGAACTCTGTTGGAGCCCATCTGGGCTGCCTCTGAGTCAAAAGATCTGCCTTGCCCACAGAGAGCCCTCACAGGAATCCCTGGCAAAAGTCATCACATCAGGCAGAAGTCACAGCCAAACATGGCTGTTTCCTGCACCACTGAACAAACACCAAAGGCTAATGCCGAGGAGAATCACACAGAACATGGCCCTGAGATCCCCTGAAAGCTGTGACCTGAGACAGGACCAGGATGGCTAAGTACCTTGACATGGACGGCCAGCCAGCACTGTGTAAGGAAACTCGTTCTGTTAAGAAGAAAACATGAGTTTGTGTCCTCTTAACGGCAGAGATTCAGCTTCCAAAGCCTGTACGATTTTCACTCAGCAATTAAGTGGGTTTATCCCAGGTCTTCCACAAAATAGGGGAAACTGCTTTGCTAAGGTATCATGAGCCCCTACCACACTTGGGGGGCTTAAAGTCCCAGAAAACTTCCCATCTGCTCCATCCCAGAAGATGACTTGCTACAGACAGCCAGGGAAGCAGACCATTTGCTGCTGGACCTAGGCCTCCCCAGTACCACCACCCTCAGCCACTGGGCAGCGGCTCTCAAGTGTGAGAAATGGTGTTTTAGAATGAATGAAATAAGCTTCCCCTTTGAAAGACCCTTCCACAGGCCTAAGAGAAAGTAAAAGGAACATTTTTATTCTCACTCTGCCTAATTTTAATATACAGTGAATTTTTCAATCTTTCATAAAACAAAAAAAGTAGCCCCCTCCCATAGGAAGTACCACAGGTATTTTCAGATAGGGGGTACTATCCATGTAGGTCCCATGATCTACCACTGCTGAATCCCCTTCAGGGCCCAAATTTCAGAGCAGGGCAGGACTGGCTCACCCATTACCAGCACGTAGCAATTTACCCAGAGGCAATCTGCTGACCATAGCCACACTGGACCTCACTTTTGTGTTTTTAATCACAAACCACCTTCACTAGCAGGCTGCAGGTCTCAGCTCACCTGGGGAGGTCTGCTTAATGACACGCACGATCTGCTCCTTCCTTGGGTCCAGGTAGCCCATCTTGCTGATATAGTCCAGGGCAGCTTCAATGCTCCTGCTGCCCGTTTGCTTCAGCGCCCGGCCCGCCATCTCCTGCAGGAAGCACATGTGTCATCTCAAAGCCACCAGAGATTTCTATTCCTTCCCTACTCCTGACTGTTGTGACATTCGCTTCCCTATGATGTTGGAGGTGCCACAGATGAGCCTCAGAATGGGCACAGTTGGTTAGATGTCCTCAGGTGCCTGATGATAAGTCTAACCTGTACTAAACTATGGAAGACTACTTAGCATGTATCAAGAACATACAAGAATCTTGATGGTAGACCTGAAAGAATCTTAAATTCTCTTTCTCCTTAGAAAAACTTTTGAGACTGAGTATAAACCTAAAACTACAACAGTGTACTGTGAAGAATGGTGGAGTCAAGGAACTCGCTGTAACCCAGCTCACCCCCAGGCTGACTTTGGGACATGGGCATCTGCAATACTGAGGTCCAGACCAGGTGATCTGCCCCAAGGGGATTGGAGGGCTGCCAAAAAATCATCTACAAAAAACTTCCTGAATGCTTACTGTTTAAAACATCCTGTGCTGCTTACAGCAGTTGGGGACTTGTGCTTAGGGACCCCTGGTCCAGTGGGAGAAGGAAAGGACAGGCTAAAGCAGCGCATGGACTCATGGGTGGCACAGGACAGGCCCCTTAGAATTGCCATGGGATGAATACAAGACAGACACTGGTAGTCACCACAGGGAGGTGCAGGTAGAGTGGATGAGGGTCAGAGGAATCAGACTCATTCCACCAAGGGAATGGGCACCAGAGACTGCTCATGGAAGAGATGGCTCTTCAAGACAGGCTATTTGGATGGATGGGGAGCCCAGTAGAGAAAAGGGATTCCTGGCAGGTGGAACAGTTAGAGTGGGGGCTTAGGGAGAGGATGGTGGGTTGGATGCTTGAGGAGGCAGCAAAGAGGGACCACGATTGGGGGCAACTGGCCACAGAGTTTTGTCCCTACTTGAGGGCAGCTGCAGAACCTTTCCAACAGGGACATTGGTCAATGAGAAGATCAGTCTGGGGCGGAGAGAAACTGTCATGTGGGGGGAGATCAAACACGCAGGAGGAGATGGGAGACAGGAGGAACAGGGCACTGAGGGCTGTGGCCCAGATGTCCTATGGTCAGCTTTGCAGAGCTATGGGCCAAGAGAAAAGATGGGGAGAAGGGAGGATGGCCTACTGGAGGCAGGGGGACTGTTTTGAAGGTTAAGGCGTGGGGAAATGGGGAGAAGGAAACTGAAAGTTTGGAAGAGAGGAGGTGATGACAGGAGATGAAAGGGGATCTGAGGGCACAAGGGTGGGAGATCACTCCTGTAACTCAGACTAGGAGAAGGGAGGTGTGAGGACGTAGAGGGATGCCAGTCCGGCAAGACAGAGGCTCAAGTTTTGCTGCAGGAAGAGAGTGGCTGTGTTTGCAAACGCCCACTCGGAAGACAGAGCCACTGTCCCAGACACTCCCTCCTTCCTAACTATGCACTTCTCAAGGCTAACTCTGCACCTATCAGGCCCGCTCCCACTGTCCAGGGGCAGGCATCATGCCTCTGTACTTTTGTCAGACTGTTTCCTCCTTGAGGACTGGGAGAAGTTGGTGGGGCCTGAAATTCCCCGTCATTCATAGCTGCATCCACCCACTTACCACAGTGACTAGGGCAACTTAAATGTTTAATATTCACTTGATTACACCATATTAAAATCAAATTTGCCCTCCCTGTCCATATTCTAGCTGAGCGGTAGGACAAAGCACATAAGCCACACTTGGCTATATAACCTATGCCTCTGCTGTTAGTGGTGCAACACTGCAAGGTGATGGGGGCAGAGAGGGGTCAGGAAAGACATCCTGAGAAAGAGGCCTGGGAGAGGTGACTCCAGGGAGGAGGAATGTGATATGACAGCTTACAAGACAGACTGGGAGATGGCATAACGACAGAGCTGTGTTTACAATCTACAAATTGTAAAAGTGCTTAACAATCTACAGAAAGCACATGTGTTTGGAATCTGAAAGAGTTGCTAAGAGGGAGCAAAGTTCAGAGAGGGGACACTTCAGTGACTCCTCACCTGCAGGCGGGAGGTGAGACTCAGCTTCCCTACATCGCAGTTCTGCTATGCAATGAGGTCACGACTGAAAAGGAGTCACCACAGCTTAGAGAAGGACCTGGTATAAAACTGCCTCTTATCAAGGTCACCCTGGAGCTTTTAGTGCTTGTTTAGTGTATGCTATTAGAATAAGACCTTCAACAAAGCTTTTCAATCAGCAGAAACTGTCCACCTGCTTCATGTGCAACATGGCCACCAGCCCATCTTCTTCACAGTGAGCTGCAAGAGATGGTTATTGCTCCAGAACCTGACACATGTTCAGGAATCGACAAAGTTAAGTGCGCACACATTTCAATCTCTCCCTGTTTACTGGGCACCCCAACTGTAAGACTTATATGTTTATTGTGCTACAAATCTAGGAACTTAATTAAGAAAAGTCAACACTAGGAGACCACAAAGAATGACTCATGTTCACAGGGACGTTTCAGGTCATAAAACTTCAACTCTTGAACAAGCCTATTCATTTATCAGTTAACACCTTCCAGAAACCAGAGTTGCAGGGTCTGTATGCCTGTCAGTGCCCCTCACTGAGCCAACATAGCTTCCATAAGAACTGTCTAGAGACGTGACTATACTGTGCACACAGCCACACTGCCAAAGCCACAGAAACATGCAGCCCTGACTCTCATCCTCTCCCCAGCTGGCATGACAGCTCACAGCCCCACTGAGCTGTCACTGAGCCCTGAAGCCATCTAACAGCACAGCCTCATTCCTGCGGGTGGCTGAGGGACACTCAGGCTCTGTGACTCCAGTCCTCAGACACGGAGCCAGCAGGTTGGAGTGTCACCACGACAAGTGACTTCAAACCTGCTTGGAGGAGAGGCATAGAGTACAGGGGTGCAGCCACCATCTCGAGCATCCCCACATGGTATCCAGGGCCTGGCACCTGGTAGGGAAAAGGCCTCAAGAAGGCCAGCTGCTCTTCCTTGCACAGGTTAGGGAGTACGGTGGGGGCACCATCACACACATAATTTCTAGGGTACCGAACAGTGCCCCAAGTCTGCCCCTCAGCAACCAGCTCTCCAGCTGTTACAGTCCCCAAAAGGCCCTGAAAGACCTGCTCACTGCCCTTCAACTTTCAGAGCAGGAAACCTGCAAGGCAGCAGAGGAGGACTGATGGTCAGTTTTGCTGTTCCCTGGCTTCTGAAGCACCCAGATGCAATATGGTCTGTCCCACCTGCTCTGCCCTAGTCACAAGTAAAGGCCGTGGTCTAGCCAGGTGTGCACCTACCTACCTGCCTTCACTCTCCTACCTGTCATCCTCAAAGGGGCAGAGCTGCAGCACACCCTGTCATGTTCCTACAACTTATGTCTCATAACTCATAGGAAGACAGAAGTTGGGTTCACATACTCCATATAGCTCAACTGTTTTCTGGCATCAACACAGGACTGAGAGCAATTTAAATTCAGTGAAAAGTTATGATGTACAAAGAAAAGAATTTCCTCTGGAGATCCTCTCCCACCCCTTCCTGGTAGGAAAGCATTTTCCAAATGTTAGCAAAGTTATATTCCCACATTGTAATTCAATTATGAATTTTGGCCAAAAAATAAGAAATGAACAACTCTGACCTTGCTGGGTCTATGTGGGCCACCCGTGTGCTTGCCTGCCCATCTTTCTCACACACACCAAAAATTCAAGTTCCAAGTTCAAGTGAAGTAAAAGAGTCTCCAGCAATGGCTCGCCAAAGAGGCTGAGACCCAGTGGCCACCTGAAAGCTGCTGTGCTGGGGGTAACAGTTTCAGCAGTTTCAGAGGGCCTCAAACACCATACCCTAAAATAAACAGGTACATCTTCAGCTTGTCAAGGAAAAGGTAAACAGCACAGTTTTTAAATTGGGTGGTATTCCTTTTCTTTACCTTAAAAAGAAATCTTATCCAAAGCTAGATTTCTTGAGGACAGAGAAGGAGCCTATAGAACTAGGGAGCATGGGACTTCTGAAGGTGCTTACATGCAAGTTAAAGTCCTGAGAGTAGAGGCGTCTAGGTGATGGATGAAGCAAAGGCCACATGCTCTCAAAGGATTTGCTGTTGCATTTCATTACCTGGACAGAATATTTCCGGTTCTTTTGGAAACAGGGGAACGCCATGTCAGTGTGCCCTGCGCCAACTGTCAAGCCTTAATCAGAAACATGAGCCTTGGGTGGAATGTGTGGAAACCCCTAGCCAGCTAGACAGGCCCAGCCCCCACCACTCTCTGCATTCTACATATTTCCCAAGGAGAATGTAGAGGTTTACATGGGCTTCTTATGGCTTCTCGTTTTGTATGTGCTCAAACAATGGTGGGAAAATACAGTGAAGGAAAAAATAACTCAGCTTTGAATTGCAAGTCTGTGTACATGAGGAGGAAACATGTCACCACTTCAGTGATATGCAGCTATAGTGGCTGCCACCCCCGCTGGTGCCTGCTGAGTAAAAGCACAGCACTCACTCCTGAAAGTACGGCACAGCAAGTGGTCAGGTGCGGTGACTGGTCAGCACTTCAGTAGAAAAAATTAAACTTATAGGTACGGTAATTAAGAAGAAATCTAGCCTCAAATGAAACAAACATGAAAAATTTTCAACCCTGCCAATCGTCGAAGAAACACTAATGAAACAGCATTTTATAATTATCATTAGCAAAAAAAGAAAATAAGTAACTTAAAGATAAAGAGCCTGGTTAAACTATTCACAGTTGTATATTTTTGATGCCATTCACCTAAAACTTCTTTGAGGTGATGTTAATAAGTATCAAAAGTTATTAGAGAAAAATCAAGATGGCAGAGGAGTGAGTGGAAGTCACACTAACCTCCTCCCAGGACCAATCTGGGATTACAACTAAATTGTGGAGAAGTAAGCTGGAACAAACAACTGAACAATAGCAAGAGAGGAGCCTTATAACCTCAGACAGACAGAAGAGTCAGCTTTAGCACAACCTAACTGGTAAGGAATGCGGTAAAGACTCAAGAAGGCAGGTGGAGCACCCACAGGCAGCAGCACCAGGATATTTAAACAGCCAGCTGGATTCCCTTGAGAAAAGCAGAGTCTAAACCATAAGTGAGGATCTCCAGCCTACAGCACCAGAACCCAAAAAGTACACAGATAACCACCAGCTGCGAAGAGCCGCAGGGTTGCTCTATGTCAGAGCCGGCTGGCTGGAGACCAAAGGAGCCATTTAAAGGGCCAAAACATAACTTTTTCTTTGCCGCAAATTACCTTGGTCTCCAGCAAAGGCGAGGGCAGAGTGGGCTGGAGATGCCTGAAGAGAGACTGGGGAAAAAGGCTTTGGAAACAGAACTGAGGGAGTAGCTGCTGGAATCCCAGTGCTGACTCATTCCCCATACAGCAACAGCTATCTTGCTCAAGCAGACCACTCCCCTGAGCAGCAGCAAAGTGAGTGGATGCAATAACCCTGCCTCCAGGAGGGACTCTGCCCTGTGCTGTGGTATCTAAGCCTGGCTGCTGAGTGCAGAGTGGCAGCCACAGATAGTAGATCCCTGGCTAAAGGGGGCACAGAGTGGTCTAGAGATACCTGAGGAGAGACTGGAGATGGAGGCTTTGGGGGGAGAACAGAGAAAATTGCTCACAGGATCCTGGTGCTGACTCCTCCCCCATATGGCAGCAGCCATGTGGCTCAGGCAGACCATGTCCCTGAGCAGCAGCAAAGTGAGAGGACCCAATAACCCGCCCCCAGGAGGGACTGTGCCTCATCCTGTGGTGTCTAAGCCTAAATGCTGAGTGCAGAGTGAACAGATTAACAACAGAAGGAGACAGCCACAGACAGTAGATTGCTGGAAGTCTTGAACAGACTGCCTAAGGTCAGACAGGGATGATATCTGACATCATCAGAGGTAGATCCAGAAAAAAAAGCAGCAGTCTCCTATCACAGAAGTTCACACCACAAAGTCAGGAAATCAAGACAGATCAACTTAAGAAGCAGAAGCAAAAAAGAAGAGTGTCACAAATAATGGGAAGATGAAGAAACACTTCCCAATCGAAGGGAAAGGAGGAATCCCCACAAAGAGAACTAAATGAAATAGAGGCAAGAAAACTATCAGATGTTGAGTTCAAAACAATGGTTAAAGAAGCTCACTGAGCTCAGAGAGAATTACAGAAACTACAGGGAATCTACAGGGAACTTACTGCAAAATTATATCAGCATGAAAAAGGACATAGAAACTATCAATGAGAGACAAGAGGAAATGAAGAATACAATTGCTGAATTGAAGGACACAGCAGAAGGAATCAAAAGCAGCCTAGAAGAAGCTGAGGATTGAATCAGCCACCTGGAGGATAAGGTAGTAGAAAGCTCCCAGGAAGAGCAAGAAAATGAAAAAAGACTCAAAAATAAAGGAGAGTGGTTTACAGGGAAATGTAAGACAACCTGAAACATAATAATATCCATATAATAGGGATACCAGGAGAAGAGGATGAATAAAGGATAGAGAACCTGTTTGAAAAAGTCATGATGTAAAACTTCCCTAATTGGAGGAAAGAAAAAGTCACACAGGTCCATGGAGGACATAGGGTCCCATTCAAGAGGAACCCAATGAGACCCACTCCAAGACACATCATCATTAAAATGACAAATATCAAAGACAAACAGAGAATCCTAAAGGCAGCAAGGGAGAAGGAGGTAGCAACATATAAGGGAGCTCAGGTATCGCTAGCAGCTGACTTCTCAATAGAAACACTGCAAGCCAGAAGGAGGGGAATGGCAAGAAATATTCCAAGCCGTGAAAAGAAAAGGCCTGCAACCAAGACTGCTCTACCCAGCAAGACTCTCAATTAAAATAGAAGGGGAAATAAGGAGTTTCCCAGACAAAAGAAGGCTAAAAGAATTCACCTCCACCAAATGAGCACTGCAATATATGCTAAAGGGACTGCTTTAACAAGATGAAGAAAAAGAGTGAATGAACACCCAGTGCCTTTCACAGTCACCAATACTTGATATTACCAATATTTTTAATATTTACTAATCTGATTTTGACATGATGTGTTATTTAATTGTTACTTTACTATGGTCAAACTAAACCTGTTTTGTATATTTCTTGCCTATTTCAATTATTTTTAAAAAGACTTAAATGACTCTTTGGTATTCTTTATCCATTTTTTGATTAACTGTTTGTAGAATTCCACCCCCCCCCCAACAAAAGAAGACTATTAACCCTTTTTTAGATGTGTTGAAAATACTTTCCTATTCTATTACTTGTCCTTTAACTTTTTTTGTATGTATATTACTGTATAGTCTTAAATGTTTAATATTGTCAATATTTTACTTCATAGCTTCTGGGTTTGAATATTTTAAATCAGGGTATGAAAAATATTATTTTGTATTTTCTCCTAAAACACCTTAGATTTTACATATGGATTTTTAACTCACCTGAATATTTTTTTTGTATAATGCATGAAACAGGGCTCTATATTTGTTTTATTTCAAGTAATAGTGGTCCATGCACCTTATTTGTCGAATAAGGCTTATTTTCCCCATTGATTTGAAATATCAATTTAATCATATATTACATTGTTAGATGTATACATTTGTTTCTAGAATGCTCATTATATTTCACTGATCTCCTTGATTATTTCTGTGCTGCTGTCATGTTAATTGCTGAGACTTTGTACTGGATTTAAATTTTTTAATATTTTATAATGGATTTTGACATTTAAAAAAGTAAATAAAATCAATCTGCATTAAAAAAATAAAAAGAAAGAAAGAAGGAACTCCTACCTTTTGCGACAACATGGATGGAACTGGAGAATATTATGCTAAGTGAAATAAGCCAGTTGGTGAAAGACAAATACCATATGATATCACTTACAAGTCAAATCTATTCAACAAAATAAACTAATGAACAAAATAAACCACAGACATGGAAACATGGAGCAGACTGAAAGTGACCAGAGGGGATGAGGAAGGAGGACAATGGTGGAAAGAAGGGGAAGGGACTAGACAAAGAACATGTATGAATGACCCATGGACATGGACAACAGAGTGGGAACTGACTGTGGGAGCAGCAGGGAGGTGTGGAGTCGGGGGTTGGATGGGTGGAGGAAGGCAAAGGGGGAAGAATTCAGATGACTGTAACAGAATAATCATGATTTTTAAAAAATTAAAATAAAATCAATAAACATCCGCAGGTGAGGACAAAAAGAGAGTAACTTTTGTATTGGGGAAAGGAATACAGGAACTATTTTTGTCAGTTTCCCCATTTTCTCTAGTGGTACATTACCTTTATAATAATGAAAATAGAAGTAATAATATAATAAAGGATTTAACATCTGTTTGAAGAAAAAGTTATTAAATTTGTACCCTGATTTAATAATTTAACTTCTTGAAATTTATTCTCAGAATAATTTAATATAATTGTATTTGAAAGACAATTTGTATAAAGATGTCTTCAGAATCAGGCATAATAAATTAGCACCTCAAATAGACGGGTGGGTGGGAATTGGGAAGAGCTCAGGCATCCAATGATAATCATGATAATTATAATGAACGTATTTCCTAGAATCACTCAATGCAGCCATAAAATTACTTTTATGGCCGCGGTCCATTTACTTGACAAACATTTCCTGAGCATCTAACTACTGCCCTTGACATGTAACCAAAACACGTGTCTTTCAATAGCGTAAACACAAAATGCTTATATAGAAAATGTTATGTCTCTTAGCATTGCAACTATGTACAAATTAATTATATCTATGAACGTTTGATTAAAACATGAAAAATAAAAATTGACTTAATTTTGTTTTATGTTGAAATATGCAATAATGTCTTTTGTAAAAAGGTATGATAATTAGAATACCAATGTGTGTCAAATTCCCAAATTAATAAAACTGGACATATTATCTTGTTACATAATTTTGGGCAGAAAACAAAAATTCTCCATATAATAGTTGAGTTCAAAATGCAGGGCATGATTTCACAAGGTAATCCTAAATTTCTTGTCTACTCTAAAATTCCATGATTTTGAGATATATTTGACAAAATTTTAGAGATTTTACTTTTGCCACTATTGAGATAGGTGAACAGAGGTATGGCAGATTCTATACCAAAATAGTATACAAATTCCCTATTAGTTTACACACGCACACACACACAGTTTCGGGGTCCTGGGTCCTGTATTTTTATTCCTGTGTCCTTAATTGTGTCCAATAATGAATAACAACTCTGTTCCCATGTGCAGAGGCTGCAGCTTCCATTGGGATGTGGCATCTGTCTCTCCTCCCCTGAGTCTTGGCTGGCCTGGAACTTGCTCCAGTGGAATGTGAGCAGAAGCAACACTGTGCCCCTTCTGAGCCTAGACTTCAAGAAGCATGGCTGCTTCCATTGTCATTCTGGGGTCCCTGAGTTGCTAGAAAGAGGGACCCAGCATGCCTCAGATTTCCAGCACTTCTGACATGCGGAAGTCCAAATCCAGGTGCACTCCAGTGGAAGGAGCTACAAAGAACCCAGCAGACAATACGTGGAGTAGAACCACCCCACAGAGGCCAGCTGACCCAGAGGATGATTAATAAATCATTGTTATTTTTCAGCCACTATAACAGTAGATAACTAATAACCAACTCTATTTCTTTTTCTGCAATGTATAATCTGAAAAGTGAGTCTACCTATTTATTTATCTTAAACTTTGAATGGTTTGGTCTGCTAAATCTTTGCCCAAATAAACTGAATTTCTGTTAAGATCAGAAAGTTTTCTAAGTTACAGATATCTAAGATTATTGTTAGCAGTAAAATCTAACAAAATGTCAACAAATGCTATTTCATCAGAAAATGGGGACATTATCCTAATAGAGATTGTTGGTGTGATTAATGAAGTTTGAGAACCTAAACAAACATGTTTATATTCCAGTATATTCCAGGAGGTTATTCTACTGGTTTCTCCATTGTGACCCAGGATATAAAATCCCCACTTGGCATTTATTTATCATAATCTGCCTGTGTGTTCAGCAGTAAGCACTGCCTTTTTACGTGGTCTTGCAACTTGGCAGGCCTCACGTAGCATTTGGTTGGGTTAATGTCTGACTACACAAATTATTATTGTATCTTTAAATGTTTTTGTTCTTAAAGGAGGACTAAACTCTTGGGTATGGTGACTTTTATGACTTAGGTCTAGTCTCTGAGAAATCGTGAAAATCAATAGGGAAAAACCTATAAAATAACCTACAAAAATACCTAAGGAAAGGATGTGAGAATCAATCTTTAGCTTGCTGTTCAGTGCCATGTCTTCTGAAGGAGAACTCCTGGGTTGCAACCACATGTATACAGGCATGAAGTTGTACATATGTATAGTCAGCTTGCTGCCTGGGTTCGGGAAAGCAGCTCCCAGAGCACCAGGAGACTGCCCAACCACATCCTGATCCACAGAGATTGCACAAGCACTTCCCAAGGGAGAATTTATTTGCTCCAGACCTTCCAGATTGCCTCTTCCACTAAGACATTCCCTCTGTTCTTAAGGAGGACAACAGATAGCCTAAAATTTGGCTTGTGCAATTCACAAAAAACTAAGCACACAAAAGCACAGGGAGTTAACATGAGCCTCACTTTCACAAGGTCTTTAAACAATCACCAGAAAACCCAGAGTATTGCTTCCGGAAACAGAGACAAGCTCCCATATTCTTGGTATTCAGGGTAGCAAGAAGCTTTGGCAGACACCACAGGAAGGAATGATGTTGGTCCCACAGAAGATAGAATTCTGGGGAAAATTCTGGTAAGCATCATCCAGAGGATTCAACGTCACAAATAGGTAGAGATCCATGTTTTCCCAACACAAAAGAAAACCTAACACTGCGTTTAGAAAGCCGCACTTTTAAAGAATGAGCTAAAGCGGTGGTCCCCAACCCCCAGGCTGCTACCTCTACTGGTCCATGGCCTGTTAGGAACCCGGCCGCACAGCAGGAGGTGAGTGGCTGGAGCAGTGAATGAAGCTTCACTTGCACTACTGCCTGTGCTCCACCTCCTGTCCTCCTGTCTCCCAACTCCGTGGAAAAATTGTCTTCCAGGAAACTGGTCCCTGGTGCCAAAAAGGTTGGGGACTGCTGAGCTAAAGGACTCAGGATACACGGTGGGGCTGGGGGTGGGCAGAATTCAGAAGGCAGCTCATCAACTTTCTAGTAGACAGGAAAAAACTGTAGACAAAGCAAACTTAGACATAGAGGACCTTGACAGAGTGTGGTACAAACTGAAGAGATGCTAATAAGCCCAAGGCCAGCCTTCATTGCTCCCAGCTAGGCACAGCTCAGGATGGTCTGGACTACAATGACCCCAAGCTTAAATGTGGCTTTCACTCCCTTTCAAGGTAGGTTCAAAGGTCATGACAAGTGTCCAGAAGGAGGGGCTTTTCAAGCTCAGGGCCTGTCTACAAACACAGTTCTGAACTTTCAATGCTGTCTCTGACAGGGATGGAGAGCAGATACTAAAGATAATACAGAAGGCCACCTGCCCTTCTCTGTGGTGCCTGGAGGAGTGCTGCTCAGTGGACAGCAGTAGAACGAAGGGAATAGATTAGGAACTTTAATTCACATTCCCGCTGAGAACTCTACGTTCGGGGGGGGAGGGGGGGGGAGGGTCTTCAAAAAGAAAAGAATTCAGCTTCTGTCTCAGCACATGATGCTTGAGAAAGAAAAGTCATAGCAAGAAAGATAACAGGCTAGTAGTCTGTGTGCGAGGCAGGGAAGTCTGTAATTGGTGAGCAGAAGAGCCATGACACCAGGTGTGCATGTGATGGTTGACGCCCTCTGTGTGCATCCTTGTCAAGTATGGGTCAGCTCTGTGAAGACTGCACCTCAATCATAAGCTGTGAAGAGACTGAACGTAGGAGGGATGAGCCTGTGCCATGAATGAGCAGAAAGTCACCAAAAGTCATCAATGCTGAAACACACAGGCAACTTGAACAGAACTCTGGAACAAAAGACTTGTCTTGCTGGGCTACATGCCAGCCTGGCTCCTGAAACAGTCAGCTGAATGGGGGAAGACTGACTGCCCTCCCTCCCAGGCCAATGCTGCTTATAAACTCTGCCGTGAAGAGCCCACCCCTGAAACCGCACCGAGCCACCTCACCCTGACAAGCTCTGTCCTGGATGGACCCCAAGCTTTCGCCTTTGTTTTTTAACTGAGGGGCTGTTTTGTTTTTCTGTGTTCTGTAGCCCTTCCTGCTGCCTGTCTCACTCTGTTGGGCATGGTGAGCCCACCACATTAAGGGGAAGGGGCACTGGATGCAGATCACACAGAGCTCTTTTCCCTGTGCTTATTTTAAAATGATATCAAGTCAAAGGGGAAGATCTAGAAAGCCAGAGGCTCATCTAAGAAGAAAGGAACCTGCTACTTTCTCTCTATACTCTTGCAAGACATAATGTATTTATTAAACATATAATTTATTAAAATACATAAATATTCAGTTATGTAACATGGAAATGAAAACTGGCTGGCTGTTACATTTTTATCTATTTTTCAGAAAAAGTGACATTGTAAGTTTGAAGAGGAGACCTACTGGAGGTTAACTTTAATTCTTATCATCAAAAGCTCAGAATCTCAGTTAACAGTTTGTATTTTTCAACAATGCTTTAACATCCAATCATTCTGATTAAGACTTGGCTGTGAAGAGCAGTTGGAATTTTCTTTTTAATCCCATGTTGCTCAGAGTGAAATCGCAGGACATGCACTGCCAACAGTGATATTGTAAAATATGTAAAAAAAAAAAAAAAAATCCTGTCTGCACACTCTATTTTAATACATTTACTATTAAATAGAATGCTGCATTTAAATTCTTGTTCTGCTCAATTGGGCAAGAAAAGCTTTTAACAAGTTCAGATGACAAACTCACCTCTCTCTGTCCCTAATTTTTCCTAGGAAGGAGTAAGTTATTGATGTCATTTCTTAGGAGTGAGCCAGGCATGTGAAGACCCTCCAAAGCACTTGGCAGGGCCTGGAAGCTCTCCAGCACAGGGGATGGGGCACAGGCCAGGTCTTCAGAGGAAACAGAGTATGTCTGCAAGTGTGGGTGGGTGCATGAGTGGGATGGTGAGACGAAGAAAGACTGATCGAGGGTTTAGAAGTAAGGGGCCTCAAATCAATGTAATTCCCTACTAGGCGGAAAGGCTGAACTTGCAAAGAGAACCAAGACCCTGTGGCTCCATCACCAGCATTCCCCATGCTTTAACTGTAACCAGCAACTCTCAGTGCCTCCAAGTGCTCCCAACCTAACCATCTCACAAAACTTCATGATTTGAGAAAACTTATCATTAATGAGAACATATAATGAAATACGCAGTGAAGGAAACGACCTGAGATGTTAACACTACCAGCATCTCTATATGGTAGAATCAGGTGTGAATTCATATTCTGCACACTTTCTTACATTTTCCAAATCTCCTGTAGTAAGTCTGTATTATTCCTATATTCAAAAAATAAAATCTTAGCAAAAGTGCATCACACAAACACAAACACCCCACTCTGCTAATGCCTGAATTCAAGGGCACCTTCTCTCATCCTGGCCTTTCTGACTTTGGTGGGAGCCCCCCTACCTCCAGGCCCACCTACAGAGTTGGCTTTTGTGGCCTTCTGTGGACCCCCCAGCTTAACCCACCGTGGGCCACAATGAATGGCTAGCCACTCTGAAATTCACATGAAAATGTGTCATCCAGCTAACATCCTAGGACCTTAGCTCACACTGCTTCCTATGCTGCAATGTCAGTCCAAATGCCTACACTCCTGCAGAGTCGGCCCCAGCTTTCTTTCCACCAGGAAGCCCTTCCTGATGCCCCACTCCCAACAATGGATTTCTCTGTTTTCTTGTACCAGCACCTGGCACATACACTGTCAAGTTGATGCCACTGTGTTGTACTTATGGTTCTTATATTATCTGTGCCAACTGGGTGTGATAGCACAAAGAAATACATCTATTTTGCCAGGCTCTGGGCAGACAGGTGTGAACAAAACTGAGGAGCACATATTTCAACAGGACTAATAACAAAAAATAAGTAAATATGTAGGATGTTAGGATGGTGACAAGTGTCATGGAGAGAAGAGTCAAATAAAGGTGCTGGGGTAAGTGGATTGCTATTTTGTAAAGGATGTTGAAAGCCTTTCTGTTATAGCAACATGCGAGCAGAGATCTGAATAAAGTGAAGAGTGATCCCTAAAGGTTTCTGCAGGAAGTGGGCACAGTGACTGCAAAGGCCCTGAGCAGGTACGAGTGTGTTCAAGGACCAGCAAAGAGTTCATGTGGCTGAACAGAGCAGGTAGGCAGGGGTGGTGGAACCCCTCACAGTGACCAAAGGGGACAACACATTTTACTTAACAACTCAGCACACACACGCATAACTGAGCCACTGACTCAACATGAGCTATGTGTCATACTCTTCTCCCCTACTCTACTTCATGGTTTGGAATTGACACTTATTCCCCTTTAAGTTGATTTCAAGATGTAAATGGGTGACAAATCATAGTGTGCAGCCTCATCACACATACCATGATAAGTCCTTTGGCTTTTACCCTGAGTGAGACAGAAAGCCACTAGATCTGTTTTAAAAGGACTGCTCTGACTGCTCTATGGAGATACCAATGTCTTTCCTCTGCAGCACACATCCAAATGTGGGCACAGTCCAGGGGTTCCTGCTGAGTTCTCAGGAAGGTCTCAGCTTCAAGGGGACCTCTACCTCCCTTACTGGTTCCTCTGCTCCAGGTCAGGGCCACTGGGGGGAATTTTCTCAATGGGGCTGGGGGCAGCCTTCTGGGTACTGTTGGTAGAATCACTTGACACTGAAACAGAAATAGAGCCAGGAACTGTATCTGGGGTCTCTAGTTCTCAAAATAACTAAAATGTAAGTAAACATGTTTTATCAAAATTAGGAGACAGGCTCAGAATGAGTAATCATTTCCCACATTCATAAAGCCAGCAGTAAAGAAAGAATTCAAAACCCAAGCAGTTAATAGAAGTCCCACATCATTAGCAGTCAAAGAAGTGTGTTTTTTAAAACAAGGGACCATTTCACTCATTAAATTGAAAAATTTTTTAAATGTTTGGCGCCACTACGTGTTGGCAAGGATACATGGAGGAAAGGAGTGTAAAATGGTCTAAACACACAGGGAATACTTTGACAATATCTGGTCACACTGAAGGTGCTCAATCTCTATGACCCTATAATTTCACTTCCAGGTTTACGTTTGAGAGAAACCCCCATGTTCAAAAGAGAACATGCAGAAGAACACTGGCTGCCCTTGTCCGTAAAGGGAACTGGAAACAATTTACAGGATAATAAACAGCATAGTGGCAGTATAATAATACAATGGAATGCAATTCAGCAATTAAAATTATTTACGGCCTCACCTGTCAAATCTTAAAAGCATAATGTTGAATGAAAGAAGCAAGTTACAAAATCATAGTGTAGATTTTTAAAAAAGCTGTAAAACAATATTGTAGCCCAGTCGTAGTATGCTTCTGTAGTAAAAGTATAAAATATAAGTGGGGATGAGAAAACTGACCTAGGCCAGTAGCTGCCTTTGGGGAGGGAGGACTGAATAAGTTCAGCTTCGCATGTAACATTGTATTTCTGTTGAAAATCACTGAAACAAATATGAAAAAATGCTCCATTATTCTCCCTACTTTTATAATGTTGAACTATGACATCATCATCAGTGAGCACCAAATATATTTAATAGTAAAACCAAGCAAGGCCTGAGTTCTGTTGGTCCCACAGCCCATGCCCTTTTTTCACAATCCAGCCTCCTGTCCTGTAAGTTCTCTGAGCCAGAAATGAGTCATATTCACATCTGTGTCCACTGTGCCAGGCAAATATGAGCTGCCAAATCAGGCTCATGGGCAATGAACAAACAAGTAAGCACATATGCAAAAGCACAGCCCCTTCACACCTCGGTTTACCCAGCATGTTGAAGTTTTCGGAAGGCAGAAACAGCACATTTCATGTCTAATTCAGTCCTCTGGAGAACTTCTTCTTTTTTACCTCCTCCTGTCTCTCACCTTCCCTCTAGGGCAACTATCCATAAATCCTTCTTGCAATTGGTTCAAATCCTGTGCCAGACAACTGGTCTTAAGCAGTACTTACCCCCTGGTCCTGCAGTCATGCCCAGCAATGAAACAATTAAATGTATACCAGGCCCTGGCCAGAGAAGCTCAGCTGGTTAGTGTCATGGGTTAGAGCAGTTGTCCTGATATGCAAAGGCTGCAGGTTCAATCTCCCTCTGGTCAGGGCACATACTGTACAAGAATCAACCAATGAATGCATAAGTAAGTGGAGCAACAAATTCATCTCTCTCTCTCTAAAATTAATTTTTTTAATTATTAAAATATTAAGTGTATACCCATGTGGGTGTGGTTTCTGGTTAAAGAACTGCAAACAACTCAAGAGTCCCCCCAAAACACTAAGTCTATCACCCACTCGGTGGACAACAATACTGTTTAAAAACAGTGCTAGACAATAAAATTTAATGACATGGGGAAATGTTTATTACATAGTATTGTAAAAACAAACAAGGCAGAGTGGGTCACAAAAAACATGTACCACATAGTATTTGGCTCATACATGTGCACTAGCCACCCCAAATCACTATCTCGTTACTCTGCTTAACAAGTCATCATAGCTCTTACGTGACATTATGGTGAGAAGAGAGTTCAGTGCCTTTTAATAACCAGACAGAGGGGTAGCTGCTGCCCTACATCACAGAGGATGATACACCAACTGCATAATGTGAGCCCACAGGGCAGAGGATGAGGTGTGGGTAGGAAAGGGGGTGCTTGGCTGGAGGTCTATATGCAGAGGACTGGGTCCCTACCCTGCCCAGCCCCCACCCCTGGAGGTACTGAACCAGAAGCTCCAAATCAGAGACCATAGCACAGCAAGGAAGAAACAGCAAGCACAGGAATGAGGCAGAGGGAGGCCTCTGGCACTCATTCCTGCCACCATCCAATCCCTCATACCTCCTAGATTTGAGAAGCCTCTGGGGAAACTGGGCCCCAACACAAGCTTCCAGATTGTAAACATTTGTGGGTCTGTCTGACCATCTGGTCAACCTACAATGACACCTTGATCTGCATTTTAGTGCATCACTCCCACAATATGGCCAAAGAGCCAAGCCTCACTCACATTCAAGAATGTTTTTCCAACACAAAGCCAAAACCAACAAGTCAGAGAGTCCACACAATATGACCCCATCTGTATAAAATTAAACAGCATCTAACAATGTATCAGTAGGGGCTCCCTGACAGTGGGATGTCTAGAACGTCCAGCCACACAACCAACAGGCCTTCTTACGTCAGGACCCATGACCCTTCACTTCCTCTCACTGCTACTTTGGCTGCTGGCTGAAGTCCCTATTTTCCCTCCCTCAGCCTTAGGAAAGGCTGAGACTGGCTTCCTAAATGGTGAGTATGTGTCAGCGTCAGGTAGAAAGTCAGAATCCATCCATTCTCTGCACCTCTGTGAAGGTCCCAGACATTTGAGAGAGATGTACTCTGACACTTGACTGCAAATGACCCAGATGGAGTAATGCATCTAATGATGTGGAGACTTGTGCTTTAACCTGGTCACCATACACACAAGGAGCAGAGAGCTCCACAGGTCCACTGCTATTTCCTTTTTTTTCCCCCTAATCCTCACCCAATGATAAGTTTATTGATTTTTAGAGTGAGAGAGAGAGAAAGAGAGAGAGAGAAATCAATGTGAGAGAAAAACATCTATTGGTTACTTCCCATATCCACGCTGCACAGAGATCAAACCTGTGACTTAGGTATGTGTCCTTACCAGGAATCAAACTCGCAACATTTTGGTGTACAGAACGACACTCCAATGAGGTCGTTCAATGAGGGCTCCCCAATGAGGGCCCCATTACTATTCTGAGAAGGAGGCTGCTTTTGCATGGCTCAGTGGCTCCATGTGGTGACAGCTGAAATGGTGGTCTCACCTCTGGGGACTTTGCCTCAGTCCAGAAATGCAAAACTCTTGTTATGCTTCTTTCTTGATTCTGGAAAATCTGGGGCCAAAATACCAGCTGTCTGCTGTAGAATTAACCAATTTCCAAAATGACAAGATGTTTCATTTATTAGTATTTTCCCAAAGCTTCAACTTTTCCTCTAGGAATTTCTAGTCAAATATCCTACCCAGCAAAATCCCTACTTTAAGATTATGTTCTTGGAAAGTGCCATTTTGCCACTGTCAGAGAGTGGGTAGATGTTTAAAGGAAACAGACCATCTGAGAGGATTATAGAATGGCCAGTGTGACAAGTGGCTGGATGCTATACCAGACTCTTTACCTAAATCTTTTCCGGTCAACCCCACAATGACCCAATGAAACAAGCATTAGCAGCTATGGTTCAAAGAGAGAAAAACTGAGATCAGAACAGGTGAGCAATTCACCCAAAATTCCAAAGACAACATGGATAGTGATTAGGAGAGAAGATAAACAGTCTGTTTCTACTTGAACAACATGGAGAGACCCTGTTCAAGTCAGTGACTTTATGATCTCAGCTGTAATATTTCATCCATTCTATACATGGGAGTCTCTCTTCAGTAGGTAAAGTTCCTGAATGTAAAAGTCCCCACTACAGCTTCCTCAGGCAGGTAACCAGCCAGCTGCAGTGACAGGTGAAGCAGGGCTTGCTCTGCAGGGTGACCAATACTGCTTACCAGACCTCATGGCATCCCATCAGTCCCAATGGCACCTGAATAGCTGGCCAGGCTCTATGCCTAGTGATATGCTTATTTCTCAGACTATGAGCAACATGCTTGAGGGAAATGTATTCTTATACTTTATAAAAGCAAGGATCAGTGTTTACAAATTCCAGATCCGTGGGATGAGTCCAAGTTTCTGCCGATGAGATCTAAAGCAGACAGAAAAGGCAATAGAGGGCCTGTCTGAAAGGCTTACCAAGAAGACTGAAATGATATGAAATCCAGACCTTTGTTTCAAGGCCCAGACAGAGTTCTCATTTACTGGAGCCCATTTAATGTTAATGTTGGAATGTTCTTTTTATTTATTTACTTTCAGAAATGTCCTTTTTCTTGTCCTCCCATTAAATTTGTATAATGTCATTTAAAAATGAAATAAGGAAGTGGAATTAAAATGCTAAATAATTTAGAAAAATGGATAAAAGAAAATGATTCTACAAAATGTGAGGTCTGTTACACTGGTCACCAGGATCCAGGAGCCTTCCTCCTTACTTGTTCCTTCACAGGTGAGAGACCACAAGAACAATCAGGTAGGCTCTAGGCTCTCAGGCCGAGTGATCTGTCACAAACCTGAGACCCACCAGCCAGAGAGAGCAGTAACACAGTCAGGATGAACAAACCCGAAAGCCCCCCCTCACGGTGCATGGTCCTGGTTTAGTGGAACACTGGAGTGCGGATAAGCATGATCTTCACTAAGGAACTGCAATAAAGGGAATATGTCTGAATGGAAAGAATGTGCATGATTGATGTTTGCCTGAAAATCACACCTGGGAATGTCTTGTGATAACGTGTGCAGGTGGTGGAGATGCTAAGATGGTACATGACAGGAGCAGCCTCCCAGGCACCACGACCTCAGTGAGAGTCAGGAAGGCCGTCAGCCAGTGCTCAGAGTTTTACAGATTTCATTCAGTAAAGTCCAGCCAGTGTTGCTGCTATCAGCCTTAAAGTCCAATTTGAGCAACAAAAATAAACATCACAGGGCCAAGTAAAGGAAGAACATGATACTGTAAAAAAAAAAAAAAGTTTGTTTAGTGGTTTAATTTTACAGATTCAACCACATGAAACTCCTTTCTCAAAATTCACTAATTACATATAGCATTCATTTTCTGCTGGGAAATCTAAACTATTCCAAGAAGTCTGTTTTATGACAATTAAGTTGGCTTTGAAAAAAGATACTAAGAATCTATTTGTTGGCTGGTTCTAAACTCCAAGAGGGTATGTGAGGTCTCTTGTGTCCATTATTGTGTGCTCAGAGCTTCCCACTTTACCTGGCACACAGTAGGCACTTCGTATGTGCTGAATCAATGGCACTAAGAATTCCTGTGAGTTTCAAATTTATGGTGTTCAGGTAAAGTTGTACAACTCTCTTGGTCCACTAATATTCAGATATAACTGACAGCTTACAGTTGACCCTTGAACACATGGCAGTTACGGATGCTGGCCCCCACCCCATGCAGTCAAAAGTGCACATATAATTTTTGACTCCCCAAAACTTAACTACTAGTAGCTTATGGTTGACCAGAAGGCTTACTGACAACATTGATTAACATATTTTGTAAGTTATATGTATTATAGACTGTATTCTAACAATAAGGTTAAGCTAGAGAAAAGAAAGTGTTATTAAGAATATCATAAGAAAGAGAAAATATACTCTTAGTATTTATTGGAGAAAACCTGTGTATAAGTGGACCGTGCGGTTTACACCTTGTTCAAGGGTTGGCTGTCCTGCATTTTGGCAAAAATGGTTTATAATACATTCTTTACTCTCCTTCCATCATCAAATCCTCATTCTGAAGAGTTCAGCTGCTAGCAGTAAAACCAGGCTGGCTGAAGAGATAAAGGCAAAGACAGCTAGAGGACTGATCAAGGCCAGCAGAAGCTGCTTCTCATGTTGGGTGGGGCCTGTTGTTCCTGCCAGGATGTGGCCCTGGAAGAGGCCCCATGTTTCAGAGTCAGTGAGGAAAGGACTCTGACAGTGATTAGATATCTCACACACGTATGCGCAATATCTCAGATACACTGAAAGTAACACCCATACTTCCTTAAGACCATTTAACATAAATAACAGTCTGTATAGTAATCCATACTATACACATTAACTCACCTAAACCCCAAACAAAACTTGCTCATAAAATTCTGTGATAAACAAGCAAAATATCTTTGGCTTCACTAATGCCCAATTTTAAAAACTTTCCTAGGTATGTGTTAAAATCAAACTTGGGCAATTGTGAACTTAGTTGATTTTCTATATCCAGAAGTTTGCAAAAGCTCCATTTCCCTTTTTGTACCATTTCATTCCTTTAAAAACTGGGGTCGGGGAGAGAGCTTTCTTCCCATTTCACCCTCGTCCTACACCCGGAAACATCATCACACTGATGCAAATACCAAGACACTGAACACAGCCTCTTATGTGACCTTGAGTAAAAGTCAAGTTTCTCTATACCTACAGCAGGCGACCAGTTTGTTAATTTCACAGTGAGAAATTTGCCAGAAAACCTCTCATTTATAAAATTCCATGGAACACCTGAAGTAACTCAGTAAACAGGACAGAGTCTGTACCTGCCCATTTCACTTCCGGTTAAATCCAGCTTCTTAAAATGAGTGAAGTCAGGAAAAAGAACAATAAACACCATGCACAACCCTCGGCTATGAATTTGTTCTCAGGTGTAAAACCAAGTGGGCACCAAATGACTCATGAGAAAAAATTCGTCTTATACAGAAAATATGGCAAAACTGGAAAACAATTTCATCTCTGTTTTAAGTGCTTCTTTACTAGGTTTCTAAGGAATCTGAAGTCTCACACTAGTTCCAGGAGGTGACATACCATCAGCAAAGCTGTCACAAAGTGCCTGGTACTCTAAGTAAAACACAGAGCCTGTCTCATGGTCCTCTCATGCACAAAAAATAAGCCTTCTATCCAGAGTTGTTTCATTGTTTTATTTTACTATGACTCACAATTTCATAAAAGCAACATTTACCCTTATTAACACAGAATGTGATTCTTTGCATTGCTATTCACAACCCACAACACTGATTATTTGACCCATTCAAGGATCTCACTCTGCAGTCTGGAAAAAACACTTTGCTAAAATGCTTGGGAGCTGTCAGAAAACAACATCTCCCCCTAAAGGTAATTCATTTCTTCACACTAGTGTGAGATTTTGGAAAATGCCATCCCTTCAATTTAAGCACCATAATCCTCTTTATAGCTTCTAAATTTAAAACCACCAAGTAGAAGCAGGAGATTGTAAGTTGGCCTCATTTCTCTCTTCTGGATCCTTTTCACTTGCACATAGGATCACCAGCTAGTTAGGTAACAGATATGGCAAAGAGGTCTCTAAAATGTAAGATAATCCCCTCAGGCACATGTAAAATACAGGGTCCAGCACAAATACCCCCTTTTATATTACAAAATCATAAGCATGTAATTCTGTAACATAACAATATCACACTCAATATCATACCATATGACATTTTAGGTGAAATGTTCAAATTAAAACTGTAAATTATTACACCCATATTATTACCCTACCAACCACACTCAAGCAGGCATTAGTTCTGCTGGACCCTGTAGGTAGACTTTGATGGAAAAGTAAACATTGGTTTTAAAAATATGGTTTAAGGAAATAAATAAAGGCAAGTTCCTTCTGGACTTGACATGGCTCCTATCCATAGCACTCAAGTGTAGACTAAGGGGCTAGGTCTGCAATGATGACACAGGAATTTATAACTCTGACATAATAAGACAAAACACCTTGCCAAAGGGCAGATAAAAGTACTGTGTGAGAGAGCAAGGGAAAAGAAGGAGAAGGGACACTCCAGCAGGATATCTGGGCTCTGATGAAGGAAGAGGAGGACTGAGGACCAGCAAACCACACCTGCTGTAAACCATACCTGCTTGGGCAGCAAGGGGCCAGGAAGGCTTCTCTGACATTTGTCACCCAGGTGCCCAAGAATAATAGACTATTTCACATCAAGTCTCTCAGAAAAGTACAAAAGTCCCTCTTTCTGGCTAGTTTTCCTTCTGCAACCCCCTCGTACCCCGCCGTGTTCTGGAAGTGGCGGGTTAAGTATGCAGGAACCAGACCTCCAGGTGTGACCCCTGGATCAGCCTCAGCCTATCTGTTTGGTATGAGGGAGCTTCTGCAATCACTGTCACGTCTTCTCTGAGAAGCAAATTCAGATTTAACAGCCACACCTGCCTCTTCATAAGCTCTAAGCACTCACAACAGTGCCTGAGACATAGTCAGCACTCAGAGAATGTCAGTCATTATAGAGACAGCATATCGCACATTTAGAAAAATGAAATCATGTTGCATTTTTGCTTGAATATCTCATTAAATATTTTTAATTTCTCAAAACAAAACTAACCTTATCTGTTGTTGTTTTTTTCAGTGGCACACCTTCTAGAGAAGAGGAACATGGATTCTCTTGTCTTGGCTTCCTGGTCTGCTAACGTGATAGATGGAGGTGGGTATATATCCTTTCCCTTCCACACAGACAGACCTCACAGCACAAAGTCCTACAGTGAAACGGGGATTCTGGCAGGATTTTCATCAAAAGAGGAAGGCATACCTGGCGTAAGCAAGTCTGCTCCTCAGTGCACGTGTCAGATGAAGCTTGGAACGTGGCCACTGCATCGCTAAGCTGCCACTCCAGGCCTCTCAGGGAAGGAAAGCCCAGTGCTCAGTGCATTGCCTCTAGGTCCAGGCAACATATTCAGGAAGCACCCCAGAGAAGGTATGTGAGAGAGCCAATCTCCATAAATAAAATGGCATTTCCAATCCCCAAGACCTTGCTTCTACTTAGAACAGAATGTCAAGCAGGGAAAATCACCATGAAGTGCCTGCAAACCTGGTTTGATGTCACAGATGTTGCCCTGCATGAAGCAGGCACAGCTGACTCACCCTGCCCAGCCTAGTGATAATGCCTGCTGCTGGTTAGCACTGCATCTCTGTCTGCAGGAAGTGTCTGCACCAGGCCACAGGATGGGAGCTAGTCCCTGTCCTTTCACACAGAACCTTTGCTACAGACAAGCCATCCCTGTGTTCCTATCACCAACAGGAACACTACCAGCTCTGTCACACCAGTATTCACAAAACACTGGCCCACAACATGGAAGTTGCTTAGTCTTTCTGTTCTCTCTACATTCACTTTATCATCTTTAAGCCATGTCAGTCATGGGAGATGTCCTCGATTGCTCACACACCAAAGGGCAGGTACTAATTGGTCTGGTGTCTGGGATTTACTTGAAGGGAGTCTGGGAGGAAAGGATGGACAAAGTAGCACATGGGTCTTGGTTAAAGCTGGGAGATGAATATTAAAGACCTCATTATTTCATGATCTCTACTTCTGAACATGCTAAAAGTTTCCTTAAGTAAGAGTGATTTCACTGAACAATAAAAAAACAAACAAATCCATAATTCCAATGAAAGTTTTTTTAAAAAGTGATTTTAGAGGCATTTCTGATAGGCACATAAAGGTTCCAGAGGAAACAAAACCCTTTTCAAGACGTGGTGCTCTTGTGCTTCACTTTAACACCACTCACATGTTCAGTTTTCCTCCTGTCCTCAGTAAAAACTTCCCACACTGTCCTGGGACCCCTGCCGCTTGGGCTCCCTGCTGCCATCCTCTGACAGCTACAGAGTGCCTCCCACAGAACCACAGAACCGATGGTCACAAAGCAGCCAGTAAAAACTCCTCAACCTCCTGAGTGCTACAAACCACTGTGACAGGATATAACAAAATCTGCACTGGGACTTACTCCATACCATCACCTCAAATCACAGGAGCTGATTTCATTTGTGACACTAAGTGACCAGGGTAAAGGGTGGTGGGCCCGGAGTGAAAGAGGATAAAGGTGAGAAAACCAGTCCAGGGGGTCCTCAAACTTTCTGAACAGGTTTTTAAACACCAATGGCCAGAATTCACCCTGGAGCAATTAAATCTGAACCTGTAGACTGGCACCCAGGCCTGTGCACACAAGTCGTGTGTATATGTGTGAGTGTGTATGGGAGTGTATATATGCATATATGTGCACAAATGTGTATATGCATGCATGTACAGGATACATGTATTTATATATGTGTATGTGTATGCATGTGCATGTGAATGTGTATGTATGTGTGTTTGTAAATATAAGTGTGTACATACTATATGTTAGTGCAAGTCACTGTGTATGAGTGTGTGTGATTATGTTTATGTGTGTATCTTTGCTTGCATGTTTCCAGAGCTTCCACAAGTCTAATGTTGTGGTTAGGGCTAAGCATGTTGCCCAAGTCATGCATTTAACTTGATGTTCTACCTAGACTTCCTCAGCACAGTTCTACTGCCTGTGGAGCCTAATTCCCAGCATGTCATCTTCAGACTGCACTGTCAGAAAGTTCTTTCCCGTATTGTGCATAGGGCCTTGCTCCCATTTACCCTAAGTCTAAACATAGAATAAATCTTGTCCCCTTTCCAAATGTTGGAAGAGATGATGCAAGCTACACTGTGGTCAGAGTCAAGCTTTCTATTTTATTGTCAAGGAGCTTTTAAGGAGTCCTATGTTTACCACCTGAGTCAGAGAAGTTAAAAATTAAACCAAGGAGGGAACACAGGTAA
This sequence comes from Pteronotus mesoamericanus, assembly GCF_021234165.1. Lineage (NCBI taxonomy): Eukaryota > Metazoa > Chordata > Mammalia > Chiroptera > Mormoopidae > Pteronotus > Pteronotus mesoamericanus. The sequence continues at coordinate 489,398 of NW_026555304.1, forward strand.
GGAACATTACAGAAATATACACGAAGTCAATGTAGATATGAAAGTGAGGGTTCATTTATTTGTGTGTTTGATACAAACAATTAACTTATCCTGATGGAGAATGAAAAATCCTCATTATGCTCACAAAGGGATTTTCTAGATTCCAGGTGCTCTGTGGGGAGAAACAGGCCACAGTGCCCTCCTTTAAAAGCACCTCTTTTGGCACACAGCTATTATCCTGATTGTATATAAATAAAGGATAAAGATTCCCCTTTTATTCTTCAGCTAAATGCTTTGCCAGTGGCTGGTGTTTTATATTCCCCTCACCAAAGCACTTTGATCTCCCTGTTCTTTAGCTAAGGTTTTGTGCTCCTAACCACTTAGAGGAGGGAGTAGACAGCTTCTGGAAGGGATGACCATTGGGGTGCTCCTCCAGCCAGCACTGAGGTCCCCAGCATAGTGTCCCTAGCACAGCCCCTCCCTCACTGCTGTCTTGGGTAAGCAGCTGCCCTGGGCTTGAGACTGAGAGTCCACTGGTTCACAGTTCTGTGGCAGCACCAACAGAGGGCCCAGAAGTAATCCAGAAGCCCTGGAACCAGCTTCCATACAGGAGAGATGAATGATGGCTTCTGCTTTTCAAGGAAAGTGAAAAGCCCAAATTTTAATATGAAAGCTCTTGGTTTTTAAAGGTTGGAAACAAACGTGTGAGGTAGAATAAAGCACAGCTTCAAAAGAAACAGACCCTTAGGCTTCCAGTCTGTGGACTCCAATACACACATATTTCCTGCAGCCCAAAACTGTATTCATTCAAAACCATCGGCTCAGAACATCCAAAAACATTAGGTAGGAACGGAATATCCTTAATTAAGTCTGCTAAAACAGAGGATCAACAATTAAAAGAGACCTTAGAATTACAAAAGGATAGAAAGGAGGTCCAGTTAATGACACATTTTCTTAGCTACTGGCTAAAAAATTATCACAGGACTCTGGGAAAAACAAAAGCAGGCATCATGGCACCCTGTGGAAGAGGGCCCCAGCAAGTTCCTAGACCTTCACTAAGAAAAGTAAAATATTTAACTATGAAAACAAAACATCAATCTGAAAAATGACATGAATGGGTTTAAACACAAGAAGAGAAAAGAAGTGGAATGTGGAGAAGAAGGAGCAATCCATAAACTGATAAACCTAAAGAAAGCCTTTAGCAACAATCAGTGGGCAAGACTTCAAGACAGTGTGATTCCAGTCTGTTTGTTCTCTTATAAAATATATACATATAGAAAGACTGAAAGTGTACACATCAAAATATTGATGTTAACAATTTAATCTTCCCAGCAGTTTTCTTTCAAAGGTAAGATTCTCAGTTGCTTGTTTTCTTCACCTCCAGTGCCTATGTTTCCTACAATGAGTATAAACTACCATTTAAAATAGTGATAATAAGTAATAATAAAATTATAAAGTTACCCTTTCTAAGTTGGTTGAAGTTTTAGTGAGGATGGTTTTAGTGCCAGCAGTCTGGTCAGGAAACTCCAAAGCAGCTATTTTCAACTAGTGTGCCTGAAGGATTTTTAAAACATGATACCTGACTATTTAGTCGGAGGCACTAGCCTCTTTTCCCTTAGGTTGTCAAATTAAAAAATGACAATAGCCAACACAACAATAACCATCTGGTATAAATGAATAAAAATGACACCTATTTTTTTTTGTCAGATTGGCAAAAAATGTATTTTTTGGTGTGCTGCAGAATTTTAGTAATTAGTTTATGTGTGCCATGGGATAAAAAGGTTGAAAACTGCTGCTCTAAAGAAACACAACTGGGAGTGAGGGTGGGGGGACTTTCCTGCAAGCAATGGAGTCACTGATGCTCTCTCACCTTGTTACCTTTGACCTGCACAGCACTGTCCCACAGACACATAACATGAGCCACAAAGTCATTTCCAATTTTCTAGTGGTAACATTAAAGAAGGAAAAAAATAAAAGTAGAATTCATACTACTATGTATCAATTAGCCTAATCTATCTCTTCAACATATAGCCCAAATTAAAAATACTGAGATGCTTAACATTTTCTCTTTTGCATGGAGTCTTCCAAGTCAGGTGTGTTTCACAGACCCAGTTGGCACCTCAACTCAGCCACTCAGCCAATCCCCATTTCCAGGGCTCCGTGTCCACAGTGACTCAGGCCAAGACTAAGCAGTGCAGGTCTAGAGACATGGGCCGTGTTCCCTGAGCCACTGATGTATACGCAGAGGCCAGCAGACTAAGGCTTCCTACATAACATTCTGTCTGAATTTATTATCAATTACTCAATCTTCCTTTATGTCTAACCTATTATTTACTACTTCCAATAAGTTTTACACCTTTAATGAGCATAAATTATGCACCTTCATGGACATGTTTCTGGTTAGCATCGGTGGAGGGACTGGCATGGACACTTCTGCAGGAACACCCACGGAGGGTTTCTTGAGAGGAAAGGTACCAATGAGTGGAAACATCTTGTTCAGTAACTCTACTTCCAGTGTCTCCTTCCATATAGAATGTGAAGATGTTTAATCTCTATCTATGACATGAGGCATCATACCATAAAACTCTGGTTTTCGTTAGCTCTGGACTTGAAATTATTGACCCAGACAGGTTCAGGACTTGACGTTGTTCATGTCATTATCCAGAATGGTATTAAAGGTACATTGGTCCAAAGAAGATTCATAGATGGCAGGGTCTCCCATCTCCCATACAGAGGAAGAAGTAATGTGCCCGCATGAATCCTCTCATAATGTTCCAAGCTAGAAAAATACAGAGCTATGGACATATGGACTGATGGCCATGCAGCCCTGAAGGTCTGGGTGGTTTTCCATCAGCCTTCACTCTCTGGCCCTGTCCTTAGGTTTCTTAAAGTAGTTTGCTTTCGGCTTTGATTTCGCCTGATATTTTGGAAGAGATTATCCTTCCTCCCAACCTCTCCAAGAACTGGCCTGCTCATCCCTAAGCCATAGAAAACATTGCCCATGAGATCAGTAAGTCTCTGGCACTTCCATCTGATGACCCAACCTCCTCTAGGCTGAAGGAAGGAGGAAAGAGAAACAAACTATCTATTTGCATTCATTTTAATCAGAGAGCTCAAGGAGCATGACATATGGATACACCAGTACAACCACTATCACAACAAAGATACAAGTATTTTCATTACTCCTGAAATTTCCTTAGTGCCCTTTGTAGTGCTCCCTGCTCCCACCTCCACCCTTGTCAACAACTGATCTCCTTTCTCTCACTCTATATTAATTTACATTTTCTAAAATATTATATAAATCAGCTGTGAACACACAAGTCTTTTTGAGGACTATGTTTTCTTTCCTCTTTGATAAATACAAATGAAAGGAATGACTGAGATGTATGGTTGGTATATGTTTAACTTAAGAAACTTATATTTCTACCAGAAATATAAGACAATTTTAGTGGCTATACTTATTTACCCACCATGGTATTATCAAGCTTTAAAATTTTGTCCTTTCTAATGAGTATGTAGTGGCATCTGATTATGGTTTTAATTTGCATTTCCCTAATGACTAGTAATGTATTTTATCATGCTTGTAGCCAATTTTTTTTTTAAGAGAAAGAGGAAAAGCGTGGTAGAAAGAGAAGGGAAGAAACATTGATGTAACAGAGAAACATCGGTTGATCAGCTACCTCCCCTACGTGTTCTGACCAGGAATAAAACCAGCAACCTAGCAATGCCCTGACCTGGAATCAAAACAACCTTTTGTTTTGCAGGATGACACCCAACCAACAGAGCCACAGGGCTGAGAGCTTAGCTATTCTTATATACTCTTTTATGAAGTATCTCATCAAACCTTCTGCCCCCTTTTAGATGTCTGTCATTTTGGTACTAGTGAATTAAGGATCGATCTCTTTATATATTCCAGAAACAAGTTTGCTGTCCAATGCAAGTTCTGAGAATATTTATTCTTATTCTGTAGACTTTTTGTTGTTTTAATGATGCTTCTGAAGAGCAAACATTTTTAATTTTGGAAGTCAAATTTATCAACTTTACTTTTATGGTCCATGCTTTTTATGTTGGATCTAAGAAATCTTTGCCTTTGTCAAGATTACACAGATTTTCTCCTATGCTTTATTCTAAAAGTTTTTATAGTTTTGTATTTAGCTCTGTAATCCATTTTGATTTAATTATTGTGAGTGGGATGATGTAAGAGTAACTGTTAACTGCTGTCCATTAGGAGGATATCCAGTTATCCCAGAACCATTTGTTTAAAAAAAACAAAAACCCTTACTTTCCAAATTGAATTTCCTTCATATACTTGCTGAAAGATCAACTGAATACATAAGTGTGGGCTTATGCTAGACTCTGTATTCTATACCACTAATCTTTGTATCTATCCTTATGCCAATACCACACAATCCTGACTATTGTCAGCATACTGAGTAGCTCTAGAGCCTACTCAATTATAGCCTAAAGTTTTGTCTACTATAAGTCTTGAAATTAGGTAATTTAAGTTTTTCACCTATACTCTCTTTAAAATTAATTTTGTTATTCTAGGTCTTTGGAGTAATATATGAATTTAGAATCAGCTTATCAATTTCATTTTTTTTTTTTTAAAGAGCCTGCTGTGGCTTTACTGGATTGTACTGAATCCATACATAAGTTTGGGGAGAAGTGCCATCTTAACAATATTAAGTCTTTCAATCCATGAACATGGTACATCTCTCCATTTATTTAGATCTTCTTTAATTCACTTAGTAATGTTTTGTAGTTTTAAGTATATGGGTCTTGTACATATTTTGTTAAATTTGTCACTAAGTAGTTCATATTTCTAAATGCTACTATAAATGAAGTCACATGTTAAAGTTCAATTTCCAAGCATTCATTGCTAGTATACAGAAACACTATTGATTTTTACAATATTCATCTTATATCCTGTGACCACGCTAAATTGCTAAATAGGAAATTACTAGTTCTGGTAGCTTTCTAATAGATTTCCTAGGATATTCTATAAAAACGATCATGTCAAACACAAATAAAGACAGTTTTACTTCTTTCCCAATCTGTGTACTTTCATTTCCTCTCCTTAATGCAACTGGCCAGGGTCTCCACAAAAGATGAAAGGGGACATTCATGATTTACATCTTAGAGGTATCAATTTGTCACCACTAAATGTGATGTTAGCTGTAGATTTTACACAGATGCCCTTTAGTAAACTGAGGAAGTTCCTTTTTTTGCCTAGTTGGGTGAGTTTTTGTTAAGAATGGTTGTTGTATTTTGTAACATATGTATTTTTCTATATCTGTTGATATGACTTTATTCTTCATTCACTGACATGGTAAATTATATTGATTAATGTTAAACCAATATTAATGTCTGGGAGAAATCCATGTGGTCTTGATATATTATCTTTTTACTAAATACCATTTGCTTGTATTTTGATTAAGATGTTTTAGTTATAGAGCATTTATAAAAGATATTGAAATAATGGTCTATAGTTTTCTCACAGTGGCTTTGTCAACTCTTGATACCAGAGTAAATACTGATCTCATAAAATTAGCTGGAAATTATTCCTTTATTTTCTGTAAAAATTAGCTAGGACTACTATTTCTTTCTTAGTTGGGTAATGGAACACACCAGTGACACATCTCAGCCTGCGTTTTCCTTTGTAGGAAGAATTCTAATTATGGATTACTTTGTGTTTTTTTCCTTAAGTATATTTTATGCCTTATGCTATTACAATTTGTACCAATTTTTCCACCTTTTCCTGACTCCACCCGGTACCCCCTTTTCTCACTAGCTCCCCCCTTAGTTCATGTTCCTGGGTCATATACATAAGTTCTTTGGCTTCTCCATTTCCTATGCTATTCTTAACATCTCCCTGTCTATTTTGTGCCTACCAACTATTCTTCTTAATCCCTACACCTTTTCACCCCCATTCTGCCCTTTCTCCCTCCCAGCTGATAACCCTCCAAATGACCTCAATATCTATGATTCTGTTCCTGTTCCAGTTGTTTACTTAGGTTTTTTTTGTAGATTTAGTTGTTGATAGTTGTTAATTTGTTGCATTTTTAGTTTTGATCTTCTTTTTCTTAAATAAGTCCCTTTAATATTTCATGTAATAATGGCATGGTGATGATGAATTCCTTTAGTTTCACCTTGCCTGGGAAGCACTTTATCTGTCCTTCCATTCTAAATGACAGCTTTACTGTATAGAGTAACATTGGCTGTAGGTCCTTGCTTTTCATCACTTTGAATACTTATTGCCAGTCCCTTCTACCCTGCGAAGTTTCTTGTGGGAAATCAGCTGACAGTCTTACAGGAGCTCTCTTGTAGGTAACTCTCTGCTTCTAAGATCTCTTTATCAAGATGGTGGAGGAGTGAGTGGAAGTTACACTAACCTCCTCGCAGGACCAACCTGGAATTACAACTAAATTGTGGAGAAATCACCAGGAACAAACACCTGAACAACAGTGAGAGAGGAGCTTTATAACCTTGGAGACAGAAGAATCAGCTTTAGTGCAATGTACCTGGTAAGGAGTGTGGTAGAGACTTGAGAAGGCAAGCGGGGCACCCATGGGGAGCAGCACCAGAAGGGCCAGTTGGATCGCCCTGAGATGAGTGGGTCTAAACCAAAAGTGGGGATCTCCAGCCTACAGCACCAGAGCCCAAACAGTACACAGACAACAGCCAGCTGTGAAAAGCGGCAGGGTTGCTCTCTACCAGAGACAGGTGGTTGGAGACTCAAAGAGCTGTATAAAGCACCAACGCATAAATTTTTATTTGTGGCCACTAACCGTGGTCTCCAGCAACGGCAGGAGCAGAGTGGGCTAGAGATGCCTGAGGAGAGACTGGGGAAGGAGGCTTTGGGGAGAGAACTGAGAGAGTAGCCAGCAGGATCTCAGTGCTGACTCATCCCCTATGTGGCAGCAGCCACCTTGCTCAGGCAGAGACCACTCCCCCTGAAAGGCACCAGCGTCAAAGGACCCAATAGCCCTGCGCCCAGGCAGGATTCCACCCCACCCTGTGCTGTTCAAGCCACCTGCTGAGTGCAGAGTGGCAGCCACAGATGTCAGATCCCTGGCTAAATGGGGTGCAGAGAGGTCTGGAGACACTTGAGGAGAGACTGGGGATGGAAGCTTTGGGGAGAGAACAGAGAGAGCAGCCAGCGGGATCCCAATGCAGACTCTTCCCCCGTGTGGCAGCAGTGGGACAGGACCCAATAACCCCACCCCCAGGAGGGACTCCGCCCCACCCTGAGCTGTTTAAAGCGACCTGCTGAGTGCAGAGTGAATACATTAACAGCTGAAGGAGACAGCCACAAACAGCAGATTACTGGAAGTCTCGAACAGACTGCCTAAGGTCAGACAGGGACAACATCTGACATCATCAGACACAGGTCCAGAAAGTAAAACCAGCGGTCTCCTACCACAGAAGTTCACACCACAAAGTCAGGAAATCAAGACAGATCCACTTAAGAATCAGAAGCAAAAAAGAAGAGTCTCACAAATAATGGGAAGACTAAGAAATATGCCCCACTCGAAAAAAAAAGAGGAATCCCCAGAAAGAGAACTAAATGAAATAGAGGCAAGTCAACTATCAGATACTGAGATCAAAACAACGGTTCTAAGGAAGCTCAATGAGCTCAGTGAGCCCAGGGAGAATTACAAAAAACTACAGGGAAACTACGAGGAACTTACTGGAAACTATATTAGCATGAAAAAGTACATAGAAACTATCAATGGAAGAGACAAGAGGAAATGAAGAATACAATTTCTGAATTGAAGAACACAGCAGAAGGAATCAAAAGGAGGCTCGATGAAGCTGAGGACCAAATCAGTGAGCTGAAGGACAAGGTAGAGAAAAGGTCCCAGAAAGAGCAAGAAAATGAAAAAAGACTCAAGAAGAATGAAGAGGCATTGAGGGAAATGCAGGACAACCTGAAACGTAATAATATCCGTATAATAGGGATACCAGAAGGAGAAGAGGATGAGGAAGGGATAGAGAACCTGTTTGAAAAAGTAATGATGGAAAACTTCCCTAATTGGAGGAGAGAAAAAGTCACCCAAGTCCAGGAAGCACAGAGGGACCCATTCAAGAGTAATCTAATGGGGCACATTCTAAGACACATCATCATTAAAATGGCAACTATCAAAGACAAACAGAGAATCCTAAAGGCAGCAAGGAAGAGGTAGTAGCATATAAGGGAGCCCCGATATGGCTAGCAGCTGACTTCTCAACAGAAACACTGCAAGCCAGAAGGGAATGGCGAGAAATATTCCAAGGAATGAAAAGCAAATGCCTGCAACCAAGACTGCTCTACCCAGCAAGGCTCTCAATTAAAATGGAAGGCAAAATAAGGAGTTTCCCAGGCAAAAGAAAGCTAAAAGGATACACCTCCACCAAACTAGCACTGCAACATATGCTAAATGGACTGCTTTAACGAGATGAAGAAAAAGAGTCTATGTATAGCCACTTCCTTTCACAGTCACCAATACTCGATATTGCCAATATTTTTAATACTCATTAATCTGATTGTGACAATGATGTTATTTTAATTGTTCCTTTACTATTTGTTGAAACTAAACCTGTTTTTGTATATTTCTTGACTGTCTATCATTTTTTAAAAAAGCTTTAAATGACTTTTTGGTATTCTTTATCCATTTATTGATTAAATGTTTGTAGACCTTTTTTCCCTAAAAAACAAACAAACAAAAACCCTATTAACCCTTTTTCAGATGTGCTGCAAATACTTTGCCATTCTATTACTTGTTCTTTAACTTTTTTATATGTATATTACTATATAGTCTTAAATGTTTATTATAGTCATATTGTCAATATTTTACTTTATAGCTTCTAGGATTGAATATGTTACTTCAGGGTAAGAAAAATATTAGTTTGTATTATCTCCTAAAACTCTTTAGATTCGACGTATTGATTTTCAACTCACCTGAATATTTCTTGTATAATCAGTGAAATAGGGCTCTATATTTGTTTTATTTCAAGTAATAATGGTCCATGCACCTTATTTGTTGAATAAGCCTTATTTTCCCCATTGACTTGAAATATCAACTTAATCATATATTATATTGTTAGACAGATATATACATTTGTCTCTAGAATGCTCATTATATTTCATTGCTCTAACTGATTATTTCTATGCTGGTGTGATGTTGGTTTAATTGCTGGGACTTTATAATGGTTTTAAATTTTTAAAAATATTTTATAATTAACTTTGACATTTACAAAATAAAATCAATCTGCATTTAATAAAGAAAGAAAGAACGAAAGGAAGAAAGAGAGAGATGTAACTCCTACCTTTTGCAACAACATGGATGGAACTGGAGAATATTAAGCTAAGTGAAATAAGCCAGCTGATGAAAGACAAATACCATATGATCTCACCTATAAGTGGACTCTATTCAACAAAATAAACTAACAAACAAAATAAACCACAGGCATGGAAACATGGAGCAGACTGAAAGTGACCAGAGGGGATGGGTAAAGAGGATAATGGTGGAAAGAAGGGGAAGGAACTAGACAAAGAACATGTATGAATGACCCATAGACATGGACAACAGAGTGGGAATTGACTGTGGGAGCAGGGGGTAGGTGTGGGATGGGCGGAGGGCGGGTAAAGAGGGAATAATTGAGACAACTATACTAGAATAAACATGATTTATAAATTAAAAAAAAATAAAAATCTAAAACAAAAGAAAAACTCACAGATACAGACATCAGTATGGTGATTGCCAGAGGGAAGGGAGTTGGGGGGAGGTAGAAGAAGTTTAAGGGGAGATAAATGTCGATGGAAGGAGACTTGACCTCTGGTGGTAAACACACAATACAATATACAGATGTAGAACTGTGTACCTAAAACCTATTTAATTTTATTAACCAATTTTACCTCAATAAATTCAATTTAAAAAAAGAAAAAGTTTTTAAAAACTATCTTATTTTTATAAATAGGGGAGCAGTTATTTCTCTTTCAAGCCTCATGGACCAGACTGAGCTGCATCTAGCTTTAGCTCTGCCCCCCACTTACTGTATAGTCTTGAACTGACCACATCACCTTTCTGGTTCTCATTAATTAACCTGTGGAAAGAGCTGGGTGGGACAGATAATACCTAAGGCCCTGTGTAGACCTACCACAGTTGGCTGGATGGTACTGATAAAAACAAGAATTAAGAAAAGGGAAAATTCAGCTTGCTCTGGAATGAACAGCTAGAGAAGGTCACAGGATGAATCATAGTAGAGTGGGCTTTGAGTGGGTGGAATGTGGCTAGGCTGGGGGGAGTGCATTCCAGGTAGGGCATGAGTGAAGCCAGTGTAGAAGAAAATTACAGAGTTGGACAGCAGCTGGTATATACAGAGGTAGGCACAGCTGGAACCTGCAGGCTGGACCAGCCTTAAGAGAAACAATGAAGTCTGGTAAGTAAGTGGAGGTCAGATGGTAGGAGAAGAGCAGTGGCTACCAAGAGAGTAACTGATGGTCTCATTTTAGGAAAAGTTCACTGGAAGAAATACTTCATCAGGGAGACTACTTAGAAGAACCTAAGTGTACAGGGTGTTAGCACTGAGAAGACACATTTGAAAGCTACTAAGGGGGAAAAAAATAGCAGTTATTGGGGAGGGTACTCATTAACATAATGACTGAAATAGAGACCACAGTCAAAGACAAGTCTAAGGTAGAAGTCTCAAACTTTCTTAGGAACTACTCTCAGCTTTTACTGATTGAGAGAGAGAGAGGAAAGGGAGAGACAAGGGGGCATACACCTTCATGCTGCAGGAGAGACTTGTGAACCTACAGGGAAATCCTGAAAGAAGGGTGGAGACTCTGCTACCTTGAATCCCCTTTCTCTGGGGGAATCTCCGAAACTTTGGCCCAGATGGAAGGGGTACAAATATGGCAGATTGGAAACAAGCTTATCAAGATTTATTAAGATTAATGATTTCCCCCCTATATAACCCATCTCCTGGAAGCCAAGTGGTGCCAGGTCTTTTAGCAGTAGCTTACCTGTGACTCCAGACTGGCCACTATTTCCTTAATTAATAAACCCTTACTTTCTTGGTGCAAAAAATAATAACAACAACATTTACTAATAGATCCTCAGCTATAGGTTGGGACCTCTTGGGCTAACATTTCCAGCCAAAAATACCAGACAGATAGTGGGAATGCCAAAACAGTAGTTGAATGAAGGCAAGGAGGAAGAAAGGGGAGGTGACAGAGACACATGCAATAGCCTGAAGCTTCCTGAAAGTCACTGGAAGTTGACAGCTCTAGTATGCTCAGCCACATTCTTGTGCCTCTACAAGCTTTGTAAGGCTCTCTGCTGAATAAAAGCTTCTGTAAACCACATGAAGTTCAATTTACACTGCAGGTTTACTTGTTGGCTGGGGAAATTTTGTCACTGTTAATCATTTATTTTTGTATAAAACAACTTTATTTCTGCCACATGATTAATAATTCTTCTAATATCATAACCAGACAAATATGTCAAAACCTCAAGGGCACACACATTGCTTTGTTTAGAGTAAATCTCCTCCATGTGGTTACTGGGAGGCAGAGGACCTGTGGCCCAGAGATTTCTGAGAGTTGACAAATCTCACTATGACGCACCTCAAACCCAGCTCGCCAGCCACTCACAAATTTTCCAGATGGATGACACACAGCACCATCCTTTGTATGCCTACCAGGTACCAGGCACGCTAACAGTACCACCCATGAGACAGAAGTAATTATTGTTCCAAGTGCATAGAAAATGAAGAATCTGGTGACACAGTCAGTGCAACACCTGGTTATACTCCTAACCAAGATCCATCTTCCCTTTCTTCCTTAGTTACAGAGCTCAGTTTTGTTAGGGTGGCCATATGCCCAACTACACATTTCCAAGGCTGCTTTAACCTGTGACCCGGTGACTAGTGTGCAGCTGAAGGTAACAATGTGGGGATGGAAATGTGATACAAAGAGAAGAGAAATATCCAGTAGTTTCCCATAACTACAGAAAAGATATCAAGAATACTTACAAAAATTCAAATTGTCACACTGAGAAATAAGTATTATATAAAATTACAAATTGGGAAGATACAATTATGAAAAACAACTCCCTTCCAAATAAAATATAAATCCAATATGGGTAAAACCAAACATAAAAATTACATGGTAAATGCATTTTGCTTCAAACTTGAAAACTATGAACTTTTGGTAATTAAATTTTAATAGCAAAATGAAGAGAAGTTGGGTAGTGACTATAATAATGCATGTGGCTTTTAGTTGTTAAGGTTGAAATTCATAATTACCCTATTAAAAATAGTTCTAGAAGACATTATTGTTACACAAAATTTAAAAACTGAATTTCTTTATTGGGTTTTCACTTCTTTTGACATCGAAAATGGAGTGGCAATGACAGAATCAGTGTAAGAAGCCCCACACAGGCCATATGCAAACAACACTCACAACTTAGAGCCGTGCTCCCAGGACCCAATCTACCCAACACAGAGCGAGGTCTACCCTGGCTGCACATAAGTCACCACCCAGGACCATTAAGAAGGGCTCATACCTGGGACCCATTTCTCACAAATGGATTCCATCTTTGGGGTGGGGGCCTGGGCAACAGTGTTTTTTCAACATTTCCCAGGTCCTTCTCCAGCACTGTTATAACACCTGCCTGTGTGGCCCCAGGTAGAGAGTAAAGCCCAATGCTACAGAAATGCCCTGGCCAGTGTGGCTCAGTTAGATGGAGCATCATTCTGTAAACAAAAAGTTGTGGGTTCCATTCCCAGTTGGGGCACATGCCTAGGTTGTGGATTTGATGCCTGGTTGATCCCCAGGCCAGGTACAGAAGGTAACCAATTGATGCCTCTCTCTCACATCGATATTTCTCTCTCTCCTCTCCCTTCCTCTCTCTAAAAGCAATTTTTAAAAAATGTCCTCCAGTGAGGATAAAAAAAAAAGCACAGTGCTATAGAGTAGATGAGAATGACCATTCCTTACCTATGAGGAAGGCAAAACCCACCAAATGGGTCTTCCCATATCCAGGTAGGTATTACATAACAGGTGGCAAGTAAACATTTGTGATCCCCCCAAAATTTACACATATGACACAGAGAAAACACCGATATTTGTGCTGCATGCTAGCATAAAGGGAGAAGGTTGCCCGAAGTGGAAGCCAGAATCCAGGTTTCTAGGGCAGCAAGAACCAACTTTTCCACAAACCTATAGCCTGTTATTCCTAAATACTTGCCAGGAAGCTCTGCTCTGCACACACAACACTTTCCTACAGCAAACCAAGCTGGATATCCAGCTGGTGCTTCTCCTGGGGTCCTCATGGTGTGTCTCCCTCCCTGGGGGACAGGCCTTGCTAATAGCTTGCCAGCTCCCTGACTCTCACCTGCATGGCAGATCTCTGGGTCAATACAGGACTTGTACCAAGGAGGAGAGAAAAAATGTATTCCTTAAAAGATGTATTTTGGTCCTAATGTTCTAGACTTTGCATCTCATTTTAACAGGAAAATGAAGCCAATCTCAGACACTTAGTAAGAGGCCCCCTCACAATGACACTTTTCTCCTACTTAAAACTAAAGAACTGTTACCACTTTCTTTATTTTCACATGGATATTGCCACAATTAAGAATACAGAACAGCCCTGCTGGGTAGTTCAGCTGGTTGGAGGTTCTGAAACACCAAAGTTGCAGGTTCAATCCCCCAGTCAAGACACAAGACGCAACCAACGAGTGCATGAATGGGTGGAACAACAAATCGATGTTTTTCTCTCTCTTAAAACAAAACAAAACAAAACAAAACAAAACAAAACCATCATCAAAATGATAGGGCAACCTACTGAATAGGAGAAGATATTGGCAGATCATGCATCTGATAAGGGGTTAATATCCCAAAAATATGAAGAACTTAAACTCAATAACCAAAAAAAAAAAAAAAAAAAAAAAAAAAAAAAATCCAATTGAAAAATGGGCAGAGGATCTGAATAGACATTTTACCAAAGAAGACATATACAGATGGCCAACAGGAATGAGATACCGACTCATACCTGTTAGAATGGACATTATCAAAGAGTCAATAAACAAGTGCTGGGGAAGATGTAAAGAGAAGGGAACCCTCATGCACTGTTGTTGGTGGGAAAGTAAATTGCTGTAGCCACTACGGAAAACAGTGTAAAAGTTCCTCCAAAAATTAAAAAACAAATAAGTTTGTGAACCAGTAACTCTACTTCTGGGTATTTATCTTAAAAAAATGAAAATACTAACTCAGAAAAGTATCTGCTCCACCATGTTCACTGTAGCATTATTTATGGTAACCAAGATATAGAAGTAACCCAAGTGTCCCAAGATGATGGATAGAAAAGATGTGATACACACACACACACACACACACACACACACACACAGAAATATTATTCAGCCATAAAAAGGAGTGAAATCTTACCACTTGTGACAACATGGATGGACCTTGAGAGCATTATGCTAAGTGAAATAAGTCAGACAGAGAAAGACAAATACTGTATGATATTAAAAAACAAAAAAAAATTTAAACAAAAACACCCTAAACTCATAGACACAGAGAACAAATTGTTGATTGCTAGAAGCAGGGTAAGGAGGGGTGGGAGAAATACATACAGGGGGTCTAAAGATACAAACTTTCAGTTATAAAATGAGTAAGACATGGGGATGTAATATACATCATATTGACTGTAGTTAATAATACTTGTATATTTGAAAGTTGCTAAGTAAGATATTAAAAGTTCTCATCACAAGTAAAAAACGTGTAACTATGTGTGGTGATGGATATCAACCAAACTTACCATGGTGATTATTTCACAATATATACAAATGTCAAATCATTATGTTTTTATACCTGACACTAATACAATGTTGTATGTCAATTATATCTTAACTTTAAAAAAAGAATACAGAACAAACTATTAAATTGACAAAAACTTGGTTTTTGTTGGGTTTTTTCTTAGTAGTAGTAATAATATTCACTATTGGCCAGGTTAATAAAGTTTCTTTAAAAGAAACTTGGTGATACAAATAAAAACTATAAAAACACTCTTATCATTTGCCCTAGTAATTCCATGTCTAAAATTTATTCTAAGAAAGTCAGTGATACCCATAAAGGGTTATGGAGAAGGATGTTCATTATCAGTGTTAATTAAACAGTGAGGCCACGAGACAGAGGTGGTTCTAATGTCTCAATAGCCCATGTAAGCAAACCCTAACCTAAGCCTTTAAGTGCCTCAAGGTTATGACACCAAAACCTAGGGACAACTGATCACAAACAGCCAACTCACCTTTCCTCACTGAGGCAATCCCTAAACTAGAGCCAATCAAATGTTCTCCTTGCTTTGCTTCTGCCTCCTCCCTATAAAAGTCTCTCTCCAAGAAACTCCCAGTCTCACAGCAGAGTTCGTTGGAGGGGCCCATGGGGTCCTAAAACATACACAAACCCACCCACACAGAAATCAGCACCAGAAGGGCACAATTTACTTGTGGGTTGCAGGAGAAGTGATTGAAAGCTAGCAGAGAGCCGAGCAAATGGCACTGTTCCCTAACGGACCCTTGGCCCACATACAGCTCCACAACAAAGCAAAGTAGGTTGCCCCACCCTGGTGAATAACTACAGCTCCACCCCTTACAATGTAACAGGTGCGCCCCAAGAAATACGGCGCAAATGAAAGAACAGATCAAAACTCTAGAAAATGAACTAAACGACGAGGAGATAGCCAACTTATCAGATGCAGAGTTCAAAACACTGGTAATCAGGATGCTCACAGAAATGATTGAGTACAGCCACAAAACAAAGGAAGACATGAAGGCTATAGAAAGTGAAATAAAGAAAAATATATAGGCAACCAACAGTAAAGGGAAGGAAAGCAGACTCAAATCAATGATTTGGAAAAGAAGGAAGAAATAAACATTCAACTGGAACAGAATGAAGAAGCAAGAATTCAAAAAAATAAAGAGAGGCTTAGGAACCTCTGTGACAACTTTAAATGTTCCAACATTTGAATCATGGGGCACCAGAAAGAGAAAAGAAGAGCAAGAAATTAAAAACTTATTGGGAAAAATAATGAAGTAAAAACTTCCCCAATCTGGCGAACGAAATAGACATGCAAGTCCACGAAGCTCAGAGAGTCCCAAAGAAGTTGGGCCAAGGAAGGAAACATCAAGGCACATCATATTTACATTACCCAAGAAAGATAAGGAGAGAATCTAAAAAGCAGCAAGAGAAAAGGAGAGAGTTACCTACAAAGGAGTTCCTGTAAGATTATCAGCTGATTTCTCAAAAGAAGCTTTACAGGCAAGAAGGGGCTAGAAAGAAGTATTCAAAGTCATGAAAAGCAGGGACCTGCAACTTAGATTACTCTATCCAGCAAAGCTATCATTTAGAATGGAGGACAGATAAAGCGCTTCCTAGATAAGTAAAGTTAAAGGAGTACATCATCACCAAGCCCTTATTATATGAAATGTTAAAGGGACTTATCTACGAAAAAGAAGATCAAAACTATGAACAGTGAAATGACAGCAAACTCATAACTTCAACAACCGAACCAAAAAACAAAAACAAACTAAGCAAACAACTAGAACAGGAACAGAATCACAGAAATGGAGATCACATGGAGGGTTATCAGTGGGGACAGGGGAAAATGGGGGAAAAGGTACAGGCAACAAGAAGCATAAATGGTAGGTACAAAATAGACAGGAAGAGGTTAAGAATAGTACAGGAAATGGAGAAGCCAAAGAACTTACACGTACGACCCATGGACATGAACTAAGGGGGGTGAGGGAGAATGTTGGAGGTAGGGAAGATGCAGGGCCAATAAAGGGGAGGAAACAAAAATGGGACAACTGTAATAGCATAATCAATAAAATATATTTTTAAAAACATCTCTCCCCAGCTGCCATGGGCAAAACACTTCTAAACACTTCCAGTTTAGTGCTGCCCAATCCAAACTGATTTTTGCTCAAACTCAGTTTGCTCAAACCCAGTTTGCCTTTTAACACCGTCTATTTACAATAAACTATAGACATCTACTTGAAATTGAAATACAATGCAGATGTTAAAAATCAAAGTATTTATTACAAAATGTTTATCCCTTCATTTATGCATGAGACATTTTTGAGAATTTGCATAGTTCTAGGTCCTACAGAATGGTGAACAGAACAAAGTCACTGCCTCATGGGCTTTGAAGTTTGTAAGAAGAGATGGATGCTAAACAAACTACACAACTACTTAGTAACAAATTCTGATGAGTGCTATGAAGGGAAATTACAATGCAATGAGAGAGAACAAAACGGAGGGATCTGTTTTACATTCAGGGATTTGGAAAGGCTTTCTGAGTCCCTGACATAAAGACAAGCCTTTGAGGGGGAGTGGGCATTACCCAGGCAGGGGCCAGTGTAGGGAAGTCTGGGAAAAGGTAGTAAAGCTGGATGGGCTGGAGCACCAACTTCAGGATAAGTGGCGTGATGGGGGCCATTGGGTGGGCCCTGCTTGCCCCACCAAGAACTCCAAGCCAAGTACAGTGTGAAGGGTTTCCAGAAGGGAATTGACACAATCTTTTCCATTCTAAGATGATCCCTTAGAGGGCTCTGTGCAGGGAACAGATGGAGAGAAGGGCAGGGGGAGTAGCCAGGAGGCACTGACATCTCAGTGAGCGAAGGTGGAGGCTTGGCAGTGGGATGGAAGGAGGGGTGGACAGGTGCCAGAACTGACTGGGCTTGGCGGTATCTCAGATAATGAAATATACACGTGCACATTATGTAACAGAAGAATTGGAATCATACTGTATATATTGCTTTGTGATCAACTCTTTTCCACCTGTCTCCACAGGCCCATCCCTCCTCACTTTTGTTAATTTCCTTTCATTAAAAAAAAATTTTTGGCAATGTCCAGAATGGTCATATCAGAGCTAATGGAATTATAATCAATTTTTTTCTTTTTATTCTTTTCTATATTTTCCAAATTTATACAATAACACAATTACTTTAATAACTAGGGAGATGCCTAGGAGAGGTACATGACAAAAAGGTATGATTTGGTTGTGTTTTGCCAAAGTAATTTTAAAATCCTACTTTAGAGAAAAATCAAGATGATGGAGGAGCAAATGGAAGACTCACTGACGTCCTCCCAGGACCAATCTGGAATTACAACAATATTGTGGAGAAATCACCTGGAACAAACAACTGAACAATAGCGAGAGAGGGACCTGTTATAAGGTCCCTCTCAGTTATACCTTGGACAGAAGAATCAGCATTAGCACAAGCTAACTGGTAAGGGATGCGGTGGAGACTTGAGAAGGCAAGCGGGCGCGCCCACGGGAGGCAGCACCAGAGTATTGAAACAGCCAGTTGGATTCCCCTGAGAAGAGCATGGTCTAAACCATAAGCGGGGATGTCCAGCCCACAGCACCAGAGCCCAAAAAGTACACGGATAACTGCCAGCTGCAAAAAACGGCAGGGTTGCTCCATGCCAGAGACAGGCGCCTAGAGATGCAAAGAGCCTTTTAAGGGGCCAAGACATAAATTTTTATTTGCAGCCACTTACCCTGGTCTCCGGCAAAGGTGGGGGCAAAATGGGCTGGAGATGCCTGAGGAGATGCAGCAGCCATCTGGCTCAGGCAGACCATGTTTACAAAATGTTTGTCCCTTCATTTATGCATGAGACATTTTTGAGAATTTGCATAGTTCTAGGTCCTACAGAATGGTGAACAGAACAAAGTCACTGCCTCATGGGCTTTGAAGTTTGTAAGAAGAGATGGATGCTAAACAAAATACACAACTACTTAGTAACAAATTCTTGAGCGGCAACCAAGTGAGAGGACACAAAGCCCTGCTCCCAAGAAGGAGTCTGCGCTAGCCCAGTGGTGCTAAAGCCTGACAGCTGAACACAGAGTGGCAGCCACAGATAGTAGATCCCTGGCTAAAGGGGGCACAGAGTGGTCTGGAGACACCTGAGAAGAGACTGGAGAAGGAGGCTTTGGGGAGAGAATGGAAAGAGTGGCTGGTGGAATCCCAGTGCTGACTCCTCCTCCATACAGCAGCAGCCATCTGGCTCAGGCAGAGACCATTCCCCTGAGCGGCAGCAGCGTGAGAAGACCCAATAACCCTGCACCCAGGAGGGACTCCACCCCACCCTGAGCTGTCAAAGCAGGGCCTGCTGAGTCTAGACTGACTTGATTAACAGCTGAAGGGCACAGCCACAGACAGTACATCTGTTAGGCAAACAGAATGCCTAAGGTCAGACAAGGACAACATCTGACATCATCAGAGGCAGATCCAGAAAGTAAAAACAGAGGTGCCCTACCATAGAAGTTCACACCACAAAGTCAGGAAATCAAGACAGGTCAGTTTAAGAAGAAGAAGCAAAAAGAAGAGTCTTACAAATAATGGGAAGACAAAAAAACATCCCCCAGTCAAAGGGAAAGGAGGAATCCCCACAAAGAGAACTAAATGAAATAGAGGCAAGTCAACTATCAGATACTGAGTTCAAAACAACGGTTCTAAGGAAGCTCAATGAGCTCAGTGAGCCCAGGGAGAATTACAAAAAACTACAGGGAAACTACAAGGAACTTGTAACTATATCAGCATGAAAACGGACACAGAAACTATCAATGAGAGACAAGAAGAAATGAAGAATACAATTTCTGAATTGAGGTACACAGTAAAAGGAATCAAAAGCAGCCTAGCTGAAGCCGAGGATCAAATCAGAGAGCTGGAGGAGAAGGTAGAAAAAAAGTCTCAGAAAGAGCAAGAAAATGAAAAAAGACTCAAGAAAAATGAAGAGGCATTGAGGGAAATGCAACACAACCTGAAACGTAATAATATCCATATAATAGGGATAACAGAAGGAGAAGAAGAGGAGCAAGGGATAGAGAACCTGTTGGAAAAGTCATGGTGGAAAACTTCCCTAATTGGAGGAGAGAAAAAGACACCCAAGTCCAGGAAGCACAGAGGGTCCCATTCAAGAGGAACCCTATGAGGCCCACTCCAAGACACATCATCATTAAAATGGCAAATATCAAAGACAAACAGAGAATCCTGAAGGCAGCAAAGGAGACGGAGGTAGTAACATATAAGGGAGCTCGGGTATCGCTAGCAGCTGACTTCTCGACAGAAACACCACAAGCCAGAAGGGAATGGGAAGAAATATTCCAAGCCATGAAAGCAAATGCCTGCAACCAAGACTGCTCTACCCAGCAAGGCTCTCAATTAAAATAAAGTTGAAGTAAGGAGTTTCCCAGAGAAAAGAAGGTTAAAAGAATACACTTCCACCAAACCAGCATTGCAAAATATGCTAAAGGAACTGCTTTAACAAGATGAAGAAAAAGAGTGTATGAACACCCAGTTCCTTTCACAGTCACCAATACTTGATATTACCAATATTTTTAATACTTATTAATCGGATTGTGACAACGTGTTGTTTTAATTGTTCCTTTATTATTTGTTGAAACTAAACCTTTTTTTATATTTCTTGCCTATTTCTATTATTTTTTTTAAAAAAAGCTTTACATGACTTTTTGGTAATCCATTTTTTTGATTAAGTTTGTAGAATTTTTTCCCCTATAAAAAAACCCAAAAAACTATTAACCCTTTTTTAGATGTGTTGCAAATACTTCCCTATTCTATTACTTGTCCTTTACCTTTTTTTATATGTATATTAGTGTATAGTCTTAAATGTTTAATGTAGTCAATATTTTACTTTATAGCTTCTGGGTTTGAATATTTTACTTCAGGGTAAGAAAAATATTATTGTGTATTTTCTCTGAAAACTCCTTAGATTTTACATATTGATTTTTAACTTACCTGAATATCTGTTGTATAATGTGTGAAATAGGGCTCCATGTTTGTTTTATTTCAAGCAATTGTGGTCCATGCACCTTATTTGTTGAATAAGCCTTATTTTCCCCATTGATTGAAATATCAATTTAATCATATATTACAGTTAGATATATACATTTGGTTTTAGAATGCTCATTTTATTTCATTGATCTACTTGATTATTTCTGTGCTGGTGTCACATTGTTTTAATTGTTGAGACTTTATAATGGATTTAAATTTTTTAATATTTTATAATGGATTTTGACATTTAAATAAATAAAATCAACCTGCCATTTTTTTAAAAATCCTACTTTAAAATGGTATAGTTTATCTTTTGGCAGGGCCAAATTTTATTTGAAAGTAAAAAAATGAAGAAGGGGGAAAAAGCAAGGAACTGCTACACCCAAATCTATTGTAATACAACTTCCTGTGACATCACTGACATTCCTAAACTTAAGTGTTTCTTCTTTCCCCTCCTCTTATTAATATTTCAGGGCAGCACTGAGTATTCAGTAACACTGAAAAGTCATTCCCACCCAAGAGGAATGATTTAATATTTTTTATTAGTAAAATGCCTATATTAAGGTGAAGTAATCCTCAGGCAGGATCTTGTCTCAGATAAAGGAAGGGTGGTTTAGTGTTAGCCTTTGTCTTGGCATCTCTATAGCTTTCCTGATGGTGCATACTGTTAAGAGCTAAACAAAGTAAATGATGCAAAGTCATATTTCTGTCCATGTCAACATCTGGCGAATGAGCTAGGGCTGTTGTGGTTGTTGGTCTATGGGCTCATCTCTGCAAAGCTCTCTATTCACCGCTGACTGAGCACATCCCATGGGCACTCAGGCCCCAGGAGCAGCTGCACACAGGGAGTGGGCTGGGCACTGCAATCTGCCAACACAGGCCCAACACACCAGCCCCCTGGGGGTTAGAAATAAATGATTGTTTGGACAACAGCAGCCTGTATGCAGCTGGAAGAATCAGAAAGACCCTGTGGTAAAAGGAAAATGCGTTGAAACACAACAGATGCCCACAACCACACACAGGAAGGTGGAAGGCAGCATTACCAGCCAACAAAACAAGATGTCAAAAGTGCCCCACAAGGAGCCACTGAGAAAGTGCCTGGGAGCAGGCCAGGCCATGGAGCACAGGGGAAAAGTAAGGGGGGTTCCCCAGAGAGGACCAGCTAGCAGGCTGCAGGCAACCAGAGCCAGAGAGGAAGAAGTCCTAGAGAATAACCCCCATGGGACAGGACACACATCAGAAAACACAGCACTGACAATGGCTGCAGTAATCCACAGTAAGGAGACTAGCAGTATGCAGGGGCTACACTAAGGGAGCACTACTCTCTCTCCCCTCACGTGTGCGTAACAAACACATCTAACTGGCACCTGCTGGGAACACAGGTCATAACAGTGCAGCAGGGCAGTGGGCAGAGCAGAGCTCCAGCCACCTGCGTGATCCCTAATGCTGTCATTTCCTCTGAAATGCTGGGAAGGCCACTGGAGTCCATGTCAAACCACTGCTATATGGTTTCAGTGAGGTTGTGTGTGGCCAGTGCTTGGCCTGTGGCCAGTGCTTGGCCTGTGGGCTACTCAAACACCAGGTGTATCCTGAGGGGTAGGGGGAGGAATCTGAGGGCTCCAGCCGGTCTCACCCTTCTGCAGGTCTCTCTCATTTGACAAAAGATCCTGGGCTTGAGGATTACTGTGTAGGATAGGATGAAAAGCTTGCCTTTCTGCACTGTTTCACTTTAGAATGCAAAGAATTCATCCCTTTTTCCTACTAACCAGATCACCCTGACTTATTCTGCTGTGACCATTGTTCTCAGGAAGCCTGCCTCTGAATGCACATCCTGACCATTGGCTTTTTTCTTCTGCTGAATTTGGTATAATAAATTGATTTGTGTGTTTACATTTCTTTCTAACCTCAATCCATTAAAGATTTAAATCACTTAAACACCAACAATATTAAATCAGAATTAGGATAATTACACTGATACAGAAATTTAGGACCAGAGGAACATAGCCCGCTAGGCCAGGGCCCTAAGAGTCTGCAAAGCTGCCAGACCTGGCACTCCTCACACAGATCAGCGAGGGAGGCTCAGGGAGACTCAGGGAGGTCAGGACGCAGGTTGTCCAAAGAGAAAAAAAGCATATGGCAACTGCTCAAAGTATTTCCTTGTGCAGATGTCTGAAAGAAGTCTCTCACCTGTCTTCCTCCAGGGGACACACACACACATGGCTAAGGGTCTGGGAGCCACTGAATCAGTGGCTGGCTCCCCAAGCCCTACCTTCCCTGCATACCCTGTACTCTGAGTGCAGTGAGCCTGTTAGCCCTCTGCCACTGAGAACACAAGTAACGTCCTTCTGAGAGGCAGAACTGTTACACATATTAATATCACTGCAAAATCAAACCAGTGGTTTTTAAAACTCTGTCAAAAAGAAAAAGAGGGAAAACCTAGTAATTTGGGCATTTGAGACCACAAAGATGACCAGAAAAAGTGAAACTAAATGTTATAAAAAAAGCTAAATGGAACTTATTATTTCAGTAATGAGTATCCAATGACACAAAATATGACACTCATAACCAAAACATCTGTCCATTTCCTTACATTTATATTTAAATAATAGCTCCTTCCTTAAGGAACATCACTCTATTTACCTTGGCTTTTTCCCATAGAAATTTTCATGTCTTTAGGAATTTATATGCAGAAGATTTATGAATATTGTATCATTTGACATGTACATTAAATCATTAGACAGAAAATACTTAAAGTCCTTTACTTTTCTAGAAATTTCTATTTTAAAATATTTTAATTAAAAATATACCTGTACCTGCTAGTTCCATGGGTATAATTTGCTGGGTAAAAGTCACTGAGCTGTATGCTTAGGAATAATGTACTCTTCTTACATAATTTTACTGTAACAAAAAGTTTTTTAAAAAATACTCATCTATAAACCTTCAAATATTTTCAGTAAGTCTTAGTCCAAATAAAATGGAAAATGTGTGTGTGTGTGCATGCAACAGACAGAATATTGCATAAGAAAATGTGTATTACCACTAAGCCAACTGTAAGACCTCAGAAAAACACAGAGTTTATTGCTATTCTGATGAATATAGGATTTAAAATGATTCTTTGAACCAAACTACTAGAGATCAAAACTGAAACCTCAATTAAAAGGTACTACAATAGAAGACAAAGGGGAAAAGCTCCAATAACAGGAATTCTCTGTACCTATTATATTGGAATTTGAACAACCTGCTTTATTTAAGATACAGCTTTCAAGGTGCTGTTGGTATTTTTCTCTCACATTATCTGGGTTCACAAAGTGACTTTCCAACTAAAATTCTCTGAAAGCAAAGGCACTTTATCAAACCAAAAAAGTCTGAATTGGAGGGTAACCATGATGGCAGAGTTGTTTTAATTTATAAAAGTAACATTACACACCAAGCTCATTGGGAATTTTACTGGTATTGTGACCCTCCATTTAATCGTATTTGTATTTTACTGTATTGGAAACAGAACCAGCTTCATTATTTCTTGCACTATAATTATCGGTGATGGATTTTACCATAATAAGATCCCACCTGTATTTCGGATTATTTGCTTGAGTTGATTCTTTTTGTCACAGCTGAAACACAGCCACAAAAAACAAGAGCTCTGATAACTTCTTCTGTTGATAAGTGATTTCTAGGAGAAGAGTTTCAGCTTTGCCGTTGGGCTACAGGTCTTAAACCAGCATTTCCCCAGGACCACTCCCTACTTTCAAACCACCCAACTGTGCTTATAGGGGGCAGTACTTGGCAGCATATCTAACTTCACATGTTCACAGTAAGAAAGGTCATACCTTTGCTGTCAGCTTTCACTGCTGGAACACTCCCCAGCAAATCACTTATGATCCTGAGCTTGATAAAAACAACTCTCAACATGACAAATGCTCACACACGTTAGTCCCAGTATATCCCAAAGTGTCAAGAAAGGCCCTATGAAATATCATTTAGTCCCATAAACATATCATTTGAGAAATGTCAATTCTCCAGGTAAGTTCTACAGTAATGAACTACAACAGTAGGGTTGAGATGACTTTGGGACATAAAACAGGGTACTGTTAGCCTTCTCCTGTGACTGTGATGCCAGAAGTGCAAAATTAGGTTATTTCTAGGAAACTGTAAGTGCTGAAGCTGACCTAATGTGGTTTGACCACAAAATATTCATAATTTTCCAAGGCAGCAAAAATACCTAACTTATTTCCAGTTTCGTGCAACTGTGACTTTTAAGATGGCAGATGGTAATAAAGGACTGGCTTTCAGAAGTCATTTTAAAAAGCAACTACATATTTACTAGTTACATTTTTACTAATTACATTTTTACCTTGGCTTTACACTGGTCTCACTTTATTTTATTTTTATTTCTTTGTGCTTTTTTTTATTTTTGTTTTTCAATTACAGTTTATTTTCAATATTATTTTCTATTGGTTTCAGGTGTACAGCATAGTGGTTAGACAATCATATACTTTACAAAGTATCCCTCCTCCAATATTTCCAATACTCACCTGGCACCATACATAGTTATTACACTATTAATGACTATATTCCTTGTGCTTCACTTTACACCCTCGTGACTACTTTGTAATTACCAATAAAAATATGGAACGTTCACAAATTTCCATGTCATCCTTGCACAGGGGCCATTCTAATCTTCTCTGTTTCATTTCAATTTTAGAACATGTACTGCCAAGCTGAGAACTGGTTCCATTTTATATGGCCCTGCCCCTTGACTAGGATTTTATTCAGCTTTGTGAATTGCTATAGGATCATAAAGGTACAGCTAAAAGTTATATAGGTATGCATGATTAGTGCCACTTCTATTAATGTGTCCTCATCCTTAAGCAACTGAGAAATCAGCCTGTGCTGCCACCATTTCCAAGATTTTTCTAGTCTTTCTGATTCCCTAATGTGCGAAGTTAGATGTAACATAGTTATAATACATCTCCCATAACAGCGTATCGACTATTCTTTAAATACAAGAAAATAGTCAAGGAATTGCCAATTTGTACTAATCAACCTTCCCGTTTAACTATGTAAAAATGCACAAACCAAAAATAAGGGAAACCAGTTTTTTCTGCATGACAGCTCAGAATAAGCCCAACTAAACCCCACAGAAAAGGCTCCACATGAGAGACCTTCTCAAGGACAGACCAGGATATACACATGGCACAATTCAGCAGCATCCAGAAACTTCTGGATCTTGCCTGAATAGGAAAAGCAGCTAAAATGGCCCTTTCGGAGAGAAAATGGAAATCAGTTCAATGATCTACATAAAGGGCCCTAGGCTTCTAACCTGGAGACCATTCTCGGAGTTGTGACCCCACTCAAAGCACCTCCATGGGAACCCCTTCCTGTGATGGCCACGTGGGCCCACGGAGCTCACCCACCTGGTCACAGCCCGCGTTCACCAGCTCCTGCAGCATCTGTCGGTTCACTTCTGCAGCTGCCGGGGAGCCTGACTCATTGGCAAAGGGCAACAAGGAGTATCGAATCTCCCTCAGGGCTTTCTGGTAGGGGCCAAACTTCGGGGCAGCTCTTGGCTGCTGCTGCCGGGCAATATCCTTGCCCCCCAGGACCTTGGTATCCAGGGAAGTGTCACTTGGTCCCACAGGTGGCCCCTGAGTGGAAGACTTGGGGGGGTGCTTCAGCCCCTCGCGGATCTCCTGCAGTCGCTGCCGGCTGTTTCCAGAGTAAGTCGTGGCAGGAAAAGTCTTTGGCCTCATTGTTAGTCCAGTTTCCTCTTACCATAAATATAATCTTCTTAAAGAGATTTATTTTTAAAAACTGTGAACAGTTATCAGTTAGTTGTAAACATAGTTTCAAAACAATTTTCTTTTAAATATTTTCTTTCCTTCAATTTTTGTAGTTTCTGTAGAGAACCCAAAAGCTTCCAGAGCCTTCATTTTGAAGAGACACACCATCTGAAAAAGAAAGACAACGTTCATTTGTAGTTTTCATATAATGTTAATAATACTTTTAAGAAATGGACAATGATCTTGAAAATATTCCATTTGGAAAGATTAAGAAAGAACACGTCATCTCTCAGAAATGACAATAAAACGGTTTCGACTCCAGTTAGAGTACATGACATCCAGCGTTGTCCCAAAATGTTTCCTGGACTATGTAATCTGCAACAGAGCCAATCTCCACAAGCTGATACTAATAAATATTCAACTCAAGGCAAGAACAATAGTATTAACAACTGATGGCTCATTTAAGATACTTTATTATAATATAATTTCATTTTGAAATCCAGAGCTTGAGTATTGCAGTTAAACTTTCTTACATGGGGTCTTGGATTTCTGGCTCGTTCCTAATAAGCCATCAACTCCTGACCCATACTGTTGTCCTTTATCCTGGGACTTCACCAACTTCTCACCCACCTGAAGCTGCGATCCTTCCCTCTCTTTGGAAATTTTTTTCTCCCAAACTTCCTGAAAGATACCACAAAACTTATCACACTGAAGGTGTCCTATATTACAATTGAAAGTAGTTCCAGCACAACATGTATCAGGAGACTTTCAAGGTAACTACTTCCTTGATTGTTTATAAATTTGTCAACATCTTATTAGCATTCTGATCTAAATACCAAAATAAAAATCTTTCTTGTGTAAATTGATACTTATACGGAAAGAGATGGTAAAGGCATGTGGGTGATTTCTTAAAGTGCTTTGTCACCACATTAAGAACAAATTTAAGTTGTAAACATAGATCAGCAATGACTTCAGCATTTTCCAACAGTGATTATACTTACTGCAGGCCCAATTCACTGAATACTGTTGTTCTTGCTTTCAGAAAATAAAATCAAGATCAACCCCTGATACTGCCCTTAGTAGCCAGCAAAGTATCTAACTCAAGTCACTTATCTGGGTGACCTAGGGCAGGTCATTTAACCTTCCACATCCTTCCTCTGGGAGCAGATGACACTTGGTAACAGGGGGTGGTGAGCACTGAATGTCTCAACAGCCCTTTGGATGCAGTTATTCTTAGTTACGAAATTAGCTGCCACAACCCCAGCCCTGAGGCCATAGGTGGTGAAGGCAAAAACCTGCACAACTTCCAGGCTCAAAGAAAAACTGACCCAGAAAAGAGCATTCTTTAAAAGGAAAGGATGAAGGGGACTGGATTTTGTCTCAGTAACAAATTTTATAACTATGAAATGAAACTGCTTCACAGACATTCTCGTGTGGGGAAAAAATCAAGATAGCTAGTATTTACCCAGTATTTACTATGTGCCAGGATTGTTCCAAGAGTTTTATGTGAATTAACATATATAGATCTATTACTTAACTATATACAACTGTAAACCCAAATTGGTGACACTGAAATCACTATTCCTTTCTCAGAAGTGGGAGAATGGAGGGTCATAACCATCTCCTTTCTTAATGTAGCTGAGAGAAGACTGACTGCATTTAGGAAAAAAGTACCAGACTAACTAAATTTTTCAAAACAAAGCCCATATTTAGTGCACAAAATCTACTACATTCAAATCACTGGAAGGACTGTTGTAAGGCTCTGCAGATAGGGAACCACAGAGCTGTAGCTGAGTCCCCTGGGGTCTGTGCTGGCCACGGACCAGAAGCCTAGAATTCTGCTTAATTGGTGTAAAATGGGGCATACTGCAACCACACTCATATTCAGCAGCTTTCTGGTCTAAGCTTCTGCTGTGAAATACCTCACTTTCTGAAACCCAAGTTCACATTCCAACAAATCAGAGGCACATGCCAACAAAGAGGCTCCGGGAGCTGCCAGCAGTAAAGAAATTCCTGAGTGATGGTGTCCGAGAACTGAGGCTTGTCCCAGAGGAATTCACATAAATCACTTGTATCCAATCTTTTCATTTTCTTCCCTTTCTTTAAAAACTAAAACAGAGAAGATATAAATAATACTATTTTCACAATAAACAATCAATGCAAAGGAGGGGCCTGACACTAAGCAATTGTGTTCATATCCCTCATACTCCCCTGCACCAGACCATCCACTGATCTATCCCACCCACCCACTATCTACACTTACTAAATGCCTAAACCTCTGGCACTGCCAGGGAAAACAAGAACAAAGCTCTGCCTTCCCCAAGTTCATAATCAAGTGAGAGGTGAGGATGTGGTGGGCAAACAAACAGCTTCAAAGAAAAAGAAATGTCCAAAAGGAGGGGAAAAAATCATCTAACAGATGGAAAGTGCTTTGAAGCAGAAATAACCAAATCTGAGGGTACTGAAGAATGGATTTCGAGCCAGAGGGAACAGCAGAGACAACTGAGCAAAGGAATATGAAGGAATCTGCAGGCACTACCCACCCATCCACAACCTTAAGATCTGGGGACTGGAGGCTCTTCCTGAAGAGCACAGGAGGCATGAGAACAAGAGGTGCACAGGGGCTGCACTCTGCAGAAGACGGGGAACCGCTGTTTGCAGTTAAGCTAAAGACTGACATAGCCAGAAGTACCCCTTAGGGAGATGAGTCTGGTAGCCAGCCAGAAGGTGGCCTGGAAGGGAAAACCACAGCACTAGAGGTAGATAATGAAACCTGGGTGAGGATCAGCAACACCACAGAAGCAAGGCGGGTCAGATTCAGGAGCCAGTTACACCTTGACTCAGGGTCTGGGCGTAAAGACAGATGGGGAGCCACCAGCACATGGGACATTTACCCAGCAAGTGACCTGACTACACAGCCATAAAATGGAGCTGTTAGGTGAGAGTGGGAGAGCAGTAGTCAGTGACAATCAAGTGACACCAGCAGGTTAAAGAGAAAGAGCTAAGAAAGGGCAAGACCCACAAGAGATGGCCCATGTCAAAGAAAAAAAGAGCTGTGAGGAAATCAGAACCAGGACCTGGAATGTCCTTGCTGCCTGACCTCACCAGCAGACACAGGAGAGTCAGGGCCAGCAAAGGAAGGAGGTGCCAACTGATTCTGAGGCTTGAACATTCTCCCTGTAATTCACTCTGAAAAGGAGCTATTGAAAGCAGGAACAGCAGTGAGGCTTTTGGGGGAGGTAGGAGTAATGTATTAAGTGCACAAAACATAAGATGGACAAATGTTCACGAAGAGCACACTCTAACAAATAGCATCTGGGTCAAGGAGTCCATCAGTACAACCCAAGGCTCCTACCCCCACACACCAATGCCTCCAGGAACTACCCTCACAACTTCTAACACCAGGATTAGTTTGACCAGTTTTTGAACTTTATATCCATGGATATACATGGTTTGTACTCTGTGTCTGGCTGATTTTGTTCAACATTATGTTGGTTATTTATTCATGTGGTATGTGGAAGTAGTCTGCCGTTTTCCATTGCTGAGTAACATTCCACATCACAACTGTACCAAACTTAACCATTCTGCTATGGAAAGACATTTGGGTTGATCCTCTTCTGGTGCTGCTGGATACTGTGCTGCTGCCTTAAGGCTGCTGATGCCCATATGGCTCTAGCTCGAGTTATGAGGAGTTGAGGAGTGAGTGATCAGCTCCAAAATCATATCAAATATTTTCTGTGTAGCTATAGGCAGAGCTCCTAGTAGTTCATGTAGTGCCTTTGTGGGATTATAAAAAGGTACTCCTGCCTCAAGCAAATTGTTTTATCATATTATTGTACATCATGAGCAGCTCTGGCCCTGGGAGCCTTCCAGAGTCCTGTGGGCAGCAGACCAGCAGACTGGCCCACTCTTAGACAAACCCTGACAACACATGTCACCATCCATCACACACACATGCTCCAGCTGAGGGAGAGAAGGAACTAGACCTCTGAGGCACAGGAGAAAAAGTAATGGCCTTAGTACAGTCACACGGGAGGAGTGTGATCACATGTGTTCACTCAAACGTGTGCATGACACAGGTGTCACTGACTCTCTACTGCTGCTCAGGTCTTTTGCTAGTGGCCCAGGGTCTCCACGTGGGTTGGCCATGCCCTCAGATAAGTACCTGTGTGATATGAAGCATACCCTTTTACGTGCAAGGCCCTTGAGCAGTGCACAATGTGAACACTCATAGAAGGTGGTCCTGTTCCTAGGTCTTGGGGATGCAGAAAAGAATGACTAGCCTCTAACTTTAAGGAGCTCATGGTTGAAGATGAGAAAGACAGACACATAAATCAATTATTTAAATATAGTATAATACAAGTGACAATCAAATTTTGCCAAAAGAATTATGGCATCTGAAATAGCAGATAGAGGGTAGAGAGAAGAAAGAGATTCAGTAGTGCTTAAAGGGTGGAAATCTACAGAATTTGGTGGTGTTCACTCATTAGAGAAAGGCTTGAAAGATGAAGCCCATTTCTGGTTTAGGAACCAGAGCTGATGGTGGTGCCTTCTCTGAGTGAGATGACCAGGGACCTTCAAGATAGCAACAGACTGTGGATGGAGGAGGGCAGCTATTGGGAAGTGAGGACAAGACTAAGGGAGGCCAATTCAGAAGATGGCTGTTTCACTGTAAAAATAAAACAGCTGAAGGTTGGGAGTCTGGCTTCTGCCCAGCTCTCACACTGCACCTCTCTGAGCTTCAGTTTCCTACTCACTGACAAGCTTTGCTCTATCTACTTGACAGTGCAAGTGACATCAAGCTCATCTGTAATGCACAATACAGTAGCCAATGATTGGAATTTCTAATAAGTTCTGGGCTCAACAAAAAGCCTTTAATCAAGTGAGGAGTTAAGACCAGGGCAAAATGCAGATGGGCTTAGTGAGAAAGGTACTAAAGTGAACAAAGAAACAGAAGTATTTCATGTTAACTCCAAGTGACTCCTCTTTAAATGAGTACATGACAACAATACTTAAAAAGTTAAAGATTCGCCCTGGGCGGTGAGGTTCAGTTGGTTGGAGTGTTGTCTGTAAACCAAAAGGTCACAGGTTCCATTCCCAGTTAGGGCTCACAGCCACATTCCAGTTTGGTCCCTTCAGGGGCACATGCAGGAGGCAACTAATCAATGTTTCTCTCCCTCCCTCTCCTTCCTTTCCCTCTAAGCATGTCCTCCAGTGAGGACTTAAAAAAAAAAGTTAAAGTATCTTTCTTTTTACTTGAGAGAGAGAAAAGCAGTGAGGAAAAGCTGAAGTCATTAGACTTACTGTTTGAAAGGTGCCTGCAGCTAGGCCTAAGGTGCTCTGTTCCAAGCAGAATCTGAGCGTCAAGGAGCTGCCTGTCTCCCGAGCAACCAGAACCAAATTCAAGCTGGGTGATCCTGGGCAAGTTAAACGCATCAAATTCTCCCTTACGTCTGGAACTTGGCAAGACCGTTCTCTCTGCTCAGAACAAATTCCCCTCCCTGCTGCACTCACTTATACTCCTGGAATTCTAAAAATCCCTTCATCAAAATGGTTCTCTTGCCCTCCCCCCCCATCTGAGTGGCACTGTTCACTCATTGTCCCTCCAGCACGAGCACAGTACGGGATGACTGATGCGCCTATGTCCTCCTGAATCGCCGGAACTGCAAGGGCTGTGAGGGCAGGAGCACCTACTCTGCCTGTCACACAGGCCCGCAGGCCAAGGAAGCATCTTGTTACACCAATACCTGTAGTCAACTACTCCTGTGAGTCTGTCACCTCAGTCATGAATCCGTGATAAACCCTACCACGGAGGCAGTCTAAAGAAAGGATGCAGGAGAGCACTGAGCACATATTTGGGTACACGAAAGGCACTCAGGAAGTAGCATGCTCGCTCTGAAGTTTCAGATGCAGTCCAAATGAAATGTTTGTAAGTGAAGCTTACAGGTAACTAGTATACTCTGATAACTATGATGTTTCAACATGGTTGGACCTTGAGGACATTATGCTCAATAAAATAAACCAAACATGGGAGGACACATATTGTTTGAATCCACTTACATGAGGCACCCAGAGAAGTCAAACTCATAGAGACAAAATGAAATGAAGATCACCAGGGGCAAGGGTAATGGGGAATTACTGTTTAATGGGTACAGAGCTTTTGTTTGGGATGAAAAAGAAGTTCTGAGTACAGAGCCTGGTGGTGTTGCAAAAACAATGCGATGTACTTCATGCCAGCGAACAGCACACTTATGAATGGTTAAAATAATCAATATTATATTTTACCTTGATTAAAAAAATTGCCTAACTATTCACACTTAGCTAACCAGTGTTTGCACAATGGTTTCCTCTAGAAAATTAGCTACACAATGAAAAGACTGGACCGTGGGACCGGGTGCAGAGTGCCCTGGCAGAGTGAAGCCTAACTGCATGGCACCACACACACACTCTCGAGCACAGTGTCACATCCCTGCCAGGACGCTGAGATACACAGTGGGGCCAGGCTTCCACTGAGCCCCACTCTTGCAGCGCACATGTCACACAGACATTCCAGTTATAAAGCCAACCAGCACAGGTGACACATTTCTGTGATGTCTGTGTTTATGCCTGAACTGAGAAATACCAAGTGCATGCTCCCCTAAACAGAATCCAGGTCAGGTGTCCTGATGTTTTTTTTCTGCCCCTGCCCCAGCATTTTATAATAAAATATTTCAGACATACAAAAAAGTTGGGAGAATTATTCAATGACATCCCTTAAACCCACTACTGGGAGGGCTCCTTGTGTGGAGGGAAGAGGGCACCATGCCCCATTCTCATTCTCTTTCCATCTCCCTCCAGTCTAATAGGAATACCAAAGGTTTGGACCCGCCCTTTTAAGTGAACATGTAAAACAGCACCTATAGGCAAACTGTGCTTTTGCCCAAATCATTTGGAAAGGATGAAACCTTCCTGGTTTCATAAAGAATGAAAGTATTTTCTCAGCTTGAGACCTTGCTTTTACACTTCAGCTTTAAGACAGTGGCTTTCATGACCCAATTACAAACTTCTGAAAGATTTTTCATGAGAATACTCATCAAATTGAGATTGCAGCTGGAAATGAGCCACTCTCACGCGCTACTGTATCATTTCATAAGAGGTAACATATGGATATTTTCTCATCACAAATTTTATAAATATGACCATAAGGCTTCATTGATGTGAAGTTTAAAAAATGGGGGTTTCAAGCAAAATAAATCTAACTTTGGACATTTCTTTGACATCATCAACTAATTTAAATATACTTTAAAAGAAACTACAAGACATTGGGATTTTAAAACTATAATACAACTCACAGAACAGAAACACCTCATTTTCAAATCTGGAGCCGAGATAAGTACGAAATCTTACTCTTAGTATAGGTGGCTCATGTAAAAACAAATGTGAGAGCAATATGTTAAGCATCCCTTAATTTGGCCATACCCAACCCAATCCTAATTCTCAGTCCAGTTCTAGAAAATACTATCAAGTGTTCAAGAATTTTTATTCTCAATTCCTCCAGTGCATTGTGAACCTACACTGGATGCCAACACACATCAAGCACCAATCAAAGAACCAACCAAACCAGTGTTTCACAGGACCTGCACTAATGAACCCACTGGCATTTTTAAAAACAGATTTTCTTGGACCTAAAATTCCACTTATTCTTTAAATCATATCCTTACTATAATTACCTAGCAAAGATGAGACTAAATCAGGCAGATAGGCCAGGACTCCTGCCCCATGCTAGAGTGTCAGAGCCATAAGCCACCAGGCTAATGTACCTCCCAGGACTGTCCAGGCCCCGAAACCACACAAGAGCTAACCATCACAATGAGGACTTCTGAGGAAATAAGTGATTACATTCCTCTTAAGAATCCAGAAAAACTCTCCAATAAACAATGTCATTGCAGTGGGCTTAGAAGTGCCATGTGTGTCAAATACTCTGCTGGACATTATGAGGTCTCACACAGATAGAACAAGTCTCATCTCTAAATAAACCTTACAATCTAGAGGAAAAGCAAACCACCACATCCTCTATTAGCTTTGTATGTGATATCCATATGATAACAGGTACAGGATGATGGGTCTCCTTGTATTCTACTCCATACCCCAGCAAGAGTGGTCTTTCAGACTTTGAGAGAGCCCTGCCTCCTGTACACCCTTCCCCCCAAGTTTCAGGTGTACCTCAGGTAGGGAGTTAGAACAGAGAAGTAATACCGTGACTTTCCAAAGGCATGTGCCTATTTGGAGAAAACCTAGAGAGGAGCATTTCACCAAAACTGGAAAAGCTAAGGAGTTGACTGGATGAAGTGTGAAGGTATTCTTGGAATCTGGAACTTCCTGTGAAAAGGCTCAAACAAGAGAGGAAGACCAACAGGCAGATACTGTTGAGAAGTGAGCAGGTACTATCTGAGACCATTTAAGGAAAACACTGGAGTGAGACTCATGAGGTGTGATGGAGTTAATTAATAATAGAACATGCTGGTCTTTAGCATTCCTGCTCAAGGAAACTGCCTGGAGGCTCCAAAGGGAGGCCCACTCTATTCAAAAGCCAACTTTTATTCTTAAGAAGATCCTTACCATCTAGCTAACTTAGAAGTTTTAGGATCTGCTTATGCCACAGTGTTGTACTCATTAGTTAAAAATAAGTACCAACCACTGGTACTAAAAATAAGATTTTTCATTTGTCCTCCAGAAAAATTCCTATGAATATCAAATATTAGCACACAAACAAAAAGTATGCAATTAACAAAATTTTTTTAGTTCTCACCCAAGGATATGTTTATTGATTTTTCAGAGAGAAACATCAATGTGAGAGAGGAACATTGATCAGTTGCCTTCCATATGCCCCTGACCAGGGATCGAACCCACAATCTTTTTGATGTACAGAACGATGATCCAACCAACTGAGCCACCAGGTCATGGAATTAACTTAAAATCACCTGTCACAATTAAGTTGGCACGGTCTAGATGGTAAGTAACATAAAGTTTTCGTGCAATAAATGGCAAACAGTACGTAATGTCAAATTTCCATCCTAATTTTAGCATGATAACCATTATTTCCAACATTTTCTTGTTTTAATAAGACTTTCAAAATTAAACTATAAATCTGATAACATTAGCCTTCAACGTACTAACAGAACAGCTGACTAGTAGTGAAACTAATGGCCCAAGCTGGCTACCTTCAAACTCGAGAGAGCCACACACAGGTGCTCTACGCAATAAAGCCCAAATTCATGGGGCTGCACCCACCCAGCAAATGGGATGGTAACCCTCCCAAACTGTGCAATTTGTGGGCCCAGTTCTGTTGAGAGAAATGACTAAGCAACAGGCTTTTTGAAAAGGAAAGAAATTCAGAGAATTTTTTGAGCTGGAAGTTAAGTCACTGCAGGGATTATCAAGCTCAACCCTTCATTCTGTTGATAGGGTATTTTGCTTCTTGTTACAGATTTACAAAGTAAATTATTTACAAAACCAAGACAAAATAAGTTATCTTCTGTATTTCAAGCCCACAATTTTTAAAAAGACAGCAGTGAATAATTTTTAGAAGTTTCGCCTTATTATAACAAAAACTAAAAGTAGTTTTTCAAAAAAAAACTGCTGGTCTGGATTTTCCAGCACAAAGCAGAACACCTCCTCCCTCCAAAGTTTCCCAAAATCCTTCGCGTGTGTTTACAGCCAATTTATCAGCTTCAACACTTCCCCCACCCACACCCACACACACACCCACACACACATTTAGGAGCCCAGAGCTGGCAATTTACAATACAGCATTTAATATAACGCTGCATCTTATTGTAAAAGCATTCTCCTCCCACCGAAAGAAAGTCCCTCCCACCAACCCTGTGATTTGCTAAGAAGGGTGTACAGCTCCAATTTACACTTGAGTCAAACGACAGGGTCCAGCACAAATAACACCTCTTCATTACAAAATCTTTTATTACAAAATCATAAGCATGTAATTCTGTAACATGACAATATCACACTCAAGCACACCATATGACATTTTAGGTGAAACATTCAAATTAAAACTATAAATTATTACACCCATATTGTTTCCCTACCAACCACACTCAAATAGGCATTACTTCTGCAGGACCCTGCATTTCAAACTGGATAGAAAGTCTAGAAGGGTCCCTTCCAGTTCTAAAATGCCATGATTCTAGTAATTCACTGTAGTAATTCTGCATGATGTCTTTTGGTCATGTACCACTTTATATTGCTTGACATTTGGAGGTTTATTAATATTCAGCATCTTTAATTTGAAAGACATGCTGATTTATTCAATAAACAGTACTCTATATTACCTGGATAATGAGACCAACTGTATGAAACTAACACAGTATCTTGTTAATTATCATTTAAAACAGACTTTGCATTCTTATTTTGGAAGATTTTTCCGTTTCTACCTTATTGTAACAGTTGCTAAAGAAAAAACATGAAAGATAAAACTGCTCAGTCTCTTGATTTGGCATCAAAAACAGTGATGCCTCACGCAGAAACTAAAGCAGAGATTTCACAAAATTTCCTAATAATCAGCCACTGGTTAGTTACTTCTCCATTACTAAAGAAGTCTCCTCAGCTACCAAGTAAAAATTTCAAAAGAATATCTGTATGAAGATCACACATATTTTGTGACTTTTCATTCAAATTACAGTACATTCAGGTTTCTTGGTAAAATGTGCAGCAACTCTCCCTTAAAAATGTACATATTGGCTGACTGCTCTGGGAAGAGGTCCGTTGGGCACTTGGGTTTTACCTGCCGACTGAACCTGTGGTTTACAAGTGAGAGTTAAACTATTCTAAGAAGTCAGGATTCCTGTGACATTCAGAACACTCTCACTTATGTCCCATACGTGGGTGAAAACACCAAAGTTCTCCTTTAAAACTTTGTCAACAGAAGCAGATCCACAAACAACGTGTCCTTCCACGGTTATCCCAGCAAGAGAGGACTTGTCACTGGAGGGTCTCGGAGCGGAAGGCCTGCAGCTGAAGAACCGGGACCCTACTCGGCGCGGGAAGGTGTTTCCATCTTCCTGGGCACTGGGACGTGGGACCACCGCAACAGTCGAGTCTGTGCACGCGAGCACGTTGCCGACGGGAACGCCATTCCCGCCGTCCCAGATGAGGCACGCGGGGAAGCGCAGGGGACGCTGTGGAGCACAGCAGAGCCCACCCTCCCAAGGCCGGCGGGTTAAGTCGCTTAAAGCCGCGTCAGAGACCAGCCCCGAGTCCCTAGCGGCCGCCGATGACCCGGAACCGGCGCCGCGGCCTCGAGGACGGAATACTCGGGGAGCCGGCGATGCCTTGAGGGAGGGGGCGGGGAAGAGGAAAACAGACGGCGCTATCCCAAGAGGAGAAGAGGGGACGTGCGACTGCGCGGCTCGAGGGGGGAGGGGACGTACGACGGCGCTGCCCAGGGAGGGAACGAGTCCCGCACTTCAGTGGAGGCGGGCCCCGCGCTGACGCCTTCCTTTGTAGGCCCGCCCCGCGCAACAAAGAGGCGCCGCCCTCCCCAACTGCGGGCTCGGGCCCGCCACGGCGACCGCGACCGCGACCGCGACCGCGACTACGACGTTTCGGCGGCGGATTCAGGCGAGGCCCCGGAGCGCAATTTCCCAGCCCCTACCCGCCCGCCTTACCTCGGCGCCGTCTACCGACGTAGGGGCGCCCTCACCCGTGACTCTGAGGCCTCGCGCGCCGGGGGACCGGGCGCCGGTGGCTGCAGCGGGTGGTGGCCCCGCAGGGACCCGGGCGTCCCGGGCGGCAGCGCGGACGGCGGCGGCTCCATCTTCCCGGGTACTCGTGCCGCCGCTCCGACGCGCAGACAGACCCAAGTGGGACATTCGCTACATTGTTGGCATTCCATGGCCGTCACGTGACCGCACGTCACGCTCGGCCCGCCCCACCCGCGCTTCCTGGTCCCGCCGCCACCTGCGGTCCGGCACTGTCCCCGCCTACCCGACCCCCTGGCCCAGCTCTCCCGGTGTTCAGTACGAGTCGGTTACTTTACCTAAGGCCACTGTCCTTTCGAGCGTCTCACCCAGCGTCGAGGCGGACAGGAAGGTAATAGGCGTGAGGGAGCCACCAAGTTGGTGTCAGCCACCGAAAGTGAGTGCAGAGGGGGACACACAGCTTCCAGGTCAGGAAGCAAGTCACAGAGAAGGACGTCAGTTAAACGCCCAAATTTAATCTGTTTAACTTAATCGCGCGCGGTCCCTTACTCGTTTTGTGCACAAGAAGTGTTGTATGATGTACACAAAGGTGTAGTGATATTCGCCAGCAAGTGACATCTCAGCTGCCGGACTGTATGCGCTAGGGACGATGGAGTTGGTACCAGGACGTGTGCAGTGACAGGGAGCACAAATAACACAGGACACCAAATCCTCAACGTAACATTACATTGTGCCCCCTGATGCTGAGGACTACTATCATTTTAAAAGCCAACTCAATTTCCTTTTTCATTAACTCTTGTGAAATGTTTAAATGTTAATCTCGAAAAAAACACTGATGAAAGTCATTACCTACAGATGACTTCAACAACCTTTCCAGTGCCTGGTGGTTGGTCCATCAAGCCCTCCTTTCTCGCTAAACCCCACCTAGATTTTCAGCCCTGCCTGGGCCTTTGCTTTTTCAGGGAACCTACCTCTTCGCCTTCCCTCCTGTTTCTTCTCTTTAAACTCGGATTATTACATCATTATTGTACAGTTTAGATTTGAATTTCATTTTTCAGTCTTGTCTTGTACTATACCCAAGCATCCTGAACGGTACTGGGAATAGAACAAGCCTCCAGGGAATGTTCTGTAATGGACTCCCCCTTGCACTGACCTGTGTACCTACCCCTCAAATACTGAGTGTGCTTTCTGCACCCCCATCCACCTCCCCCACCCCAAGCCACAGGAAAGGACAAGCTGCCAGTCCTCCCTCCTGTGTGTTTACAGGTCCTGCTCATGTTCTGTCTTCAAAGGTGTAAACATAATTTTTTAAAAATTTATGACAAAACTTCAATTTGCCAAATGAAAGATTGTAAATTAAAGGAATTTAATGGACTTTAAAATGTATATGAAACACTTAATAAAATGTTGTAATGACAGGGAGCAAAATAGCATTGTTTGCAATAGTAAAAAATAAAACAGGAAGAACCTAAATGTTCAACAGTAGGAATAGTAGCAAGATAAAAGGTAGGTATTCAAATGAAACACATAAAATAGCTCAGTATTTTTCAAAGGGTAAATGATTGTAGATAAAAATTCAAAATCATTGCAGAGTAGAAAAAAGCCAGTTGCAGAACTAAATATACACTATTATACTATATTTATAAATGAAGTCCCACAGAACCCATATTAATCACCATAACTGAAAGAGTACACATCAAATCCATGACAGCTGTTGGCCATGTCCGAAGAAGGGAATTAGATTGAAGAGAGAAAAATGCAGACTTACATTTTATCTTCAATGCTTTATTTCTTTTGTCCAAAAAAATGAAGCAAACTGATTCTGGGTGACTAGGTTTAATAATGTGTGCTGTTATTCTTTGTGCATTTTCTAAAATATTTATTTCTAGAGAGAGGGGAAAGGAAGGAGAAAGAGAGGAAGAGAAACATCAATATGTGGTTGCCTCTCACCTCCCCATACTGGGGACCTGGCCCACAACCCAGACATGTGCCATGACTGGGGATCGAACCCGTGACCCTTTGTTTTGCAGGCCAGCACTCAATCCACTTAGCCACACCAGCCAGGGCTCTTTGTGCATTTTTTTAATTTTTATTTATTTTTTAATTTTTTAATCATATTTATTCTATTACAGTTCTTCCAATTTTTCCCGCTTTGTGTCCTCCACCCATACCACCCCTCCACCTGCTCCCAGAGTCAATTCCCACTCTGTTGTCCATGTCCATGAGTCATTCATACATATTCTTTGTAGAGTCCTTACCCCTTCTTTCCACCATTGTCCTCCTTTGCCATCCACTCTGGTCACTTTCACTCTGGTCCATGCTTCCATGCCTGTGGTTTATTTTGTTCGTTAGTTTACTTTGTTGAATAGATTCCACTTATAGGTAAGATCATATGGTATTTGTCTTTCACCACCTGGCTTATTTCTTAGCATAATACTTTCCAGGTCCATCCATGTTGTCACAAAGGTAGGATTTCCTTCTTTCTTTTTTTTAATATAGATTGATTTTATTTATTTTTTAAATATCAAAATCCATTATAAAATATTAAAAAATGTAAATCCATTATAAAGTCTCAGCAATTAAAACAACATGACACCAGCACAGAAATATTCAAGGAGATCAATGATATATATAATGAGCATTCTAGAAACAAATGTATATGTCTAACAATGTAATATATGATTAAATTGATATTTCAAATCAATGGGGAAAAAAGGTTTATTCAACAAATAAGGTGCATGGACCACTATTGCTTGAAATAAAACAAACATGGAGCCCTATTTCACACATTATACAAAAAATATTCAGGTGAGTTAAAAATCAATATGTAACATCTAAGGAGTTTTTGGGGAAAATACACAATAATACTTTTCTTACTCTGAAGAAAACATTCAAACCCAGAAGCTATAAAGTAAAATATTGACAATATGACTACATTAAACATTTAAGACTATACACTAATATACATATAAAAAAACTTAAAGGACAAGTAAGAGGATAGGAAAGTATGTACAACACATCTAAAAAAGGCTTAATAGTTTTGGGGGGGGGGTATTTGAGGGAAAAAATTCTACAAACCATTAACAAAAAAAATGGATAAAGAATACCAAAAAGTCATGTAAAACTTTTTTTAAAAAAATAATAGAAATAGGCAAGAAATACACAAAAACAGGTTTAATTTCAACAAATAATAAAGTAAACACATTGTCACAATCAGATTAATAAGTATTAAAAATATTTGTAATATCAAGTATTGGTGACTGTGAAAGGAACTGGGTGTTCATACACCCTTTTTCTTCATCTTCTTAAAACAGTCCCTTTAGCATATTTTGCAGTGCTGGTTCAGTGGAGGTGTATTCTTTCAGCCTTCTTTTGCCTGGGAAACTCCTTACTTTGATTTCCATTTTTACTGAGAGCCTTACTGTGTAGAGCAGTCTTGGTTGCAGGCCTTTGCTTTTCATTACTTGGAATATTGCTTGCCATTCCTTTCTGGCTCCCTTATATGTAGTGTTTCTGTCGAGAAGTCAGCTGCTAGCGATACCCGAGCTCCCTTATATGTTACTACCTCCTTCTCCTTTGCTGCCTTTAGGATTCTCTATTTGTCTTTGATATTTGCCATTTTAATGATGATGGGTCTTGGAGTGGGCCTCATTGGGTTCCTCTTGAATGGGACCCCCTCTGTGCTTCCTGGACTTGTGTGACTTTTTCTCTTCTGCAATTAGGGAAGTTTTCCATCGTGACTTTTTCCAACAGATTCTCTATCCCTTGCTCCTCTTCTCCTCCTTCTGGTGTCCCTATTATATGGATATTATTATGTTTCAGGTTGTCTTGCATTTCCCTAAATGCCTCTTCATTCTTCTTGAGTCTTTTTTTCATTTTCTTGCTCTTTCTGGGACCTTTTTGCTACCTTCCAGCTCGTTGATTTGATTCTCTGTTTCATCTAGCCTGCGTTTGATTCCTTCTACTGCATTCTTCAGTTCAGAAATTGTATTCTTCATTTCCTCATGTCTCATTGATAATTTCTATGTCCTTTTTCATGCTAATTTAGTTTCCAGTAAGTTCCTCGTAGTTTCCCTGTAGATTTTTTGTAATTCTCTCTGAACTCACTGATCTCACTGAGCTTCCTTAGAACCATTGTTTTGATCTCAGTATCTGATAGTTGACTTGCCTCTATTTCATTTAGTTCTCTTTGTGGGGATTCCTCCTTTCCCTTCGACTAGGGGGTGTTTTTGTTGTTGTTGTTGTTGTTTTGCTTCTCATTATTTGTGAGACTCTTCTGTTTTGCTTTTGCTTCTTACGTTGATCTGTCTTGATTTCCTGACTTTGTGGTGTGAACTTCAATGGTAGGAGACTGCTGTTTTTTCTTTCTGGATCTGCTTCTGATGATGTCCAATGTCATCCCTGTCTGACCTTAGGCAGTTTGTTTGAAACTATCAGGAATGTACTGTCTGTGGCTGTGCCCTTCAGCTGTTAATCAAGTCAGTCTAGACTCAGCAGGTCCTGCTTTGACAGCTCAGGGCGGGGTGGAGTCCCTCCTGGGTGCAGGGTTATTGGGTCCTCTCACGCTGCTGCCGCTCAGGGGAATGGTCTCTGCCTGAGCCAGATGGCTGCTGCTGTATGGAGGAGGAGTCAGCACCGGGATCCTGCCAGCCACTCTCTCCATTCTCTCCCCAAAGCCTCCTTCCCCAGTCTCTCCTCAGGTGTCTCCAGATCACTTTGCCCCCACCTTTGCCGGAGACCAGGGTAGATGGCTGCAAATAAAAATTTATGCTTTGGCCCTTTAAAAAGCTCTTTGCATCTCTAGCTGCCTGTCACTGGTAGAGAGCAACCCTGTTGTTTTTCGCAGCTGGTTGTTATCTGTGTACTTTTTGGGCTCTGGTGCTGTACGCTGGAGATCCCTGCTTATGGTTTTGACCCCGCTCTTCTCAGGGGTATGTAACTGGCCATTTCAATATCCTTCTGGTGCTGCCACCCACAGGTGCCCCGCCTGCCTTCTCAAGTCTCTACCGCACCCCTTACCAGTTAGGTTGTGCTAAAGCTGATTCTTTCTTCTGTCCGACGTTATAAAGCTCCTCTCTTGCTATTCTTTAGTCATTTGGTCCAGGTGATTTCTCCACAATTTAGTTATAATTCCAGATTGGTCCTGGGAGGAGGTCAGTGTGACTTCCATTCCCTCCTCTGCCATCTTGATTTCTCCCTTTTTCCACTTTTTAAAAAGATCTTTCTAAATATTTCAAATATATATGAAACAAATTGGAAACAAGTTTAGAGGCTTGCTTGGGGAAACTGTAACACACCTATA
Source organism: Pteronotus mesoamericanus (assembly GCF_021234165.1). Lineage (NCBI taxonomy): Eukaryota > Metazoa > Chordata > Mammalia > Chiroptera > Mormoopidae > Pteronotus > Pteronotus mesoamericanus. The sequence continues at coordinate 533,002 of NW_026555304.1, forward strand.
TGTAAAATTATTAGGGTTAATGATTCTGTTAATAAGTGTTTATTGACATGTTGTCATTCCTTCCTTTGTAATTTTATTTTTTAATTTTTTGAGAGCCTGCTATAAGCCATGGACTGTACCAGGCACTGGGGATATCATGTTGAGCACCAAGCACATTCAAGAAGCAATGGATGGATGTTTCTCTACCTTTCTTTCTCCTTCCCTTCCTCTCTTTCTAAAAATAAATAAATAAAATATTTAAGTAAATTAATGAATAAATAAAAAGGGTATAGTGATTCTGGGTGATTTTTATCTTATAACTTCTGATACTTCTACTATAGAATAGTTAACAACAAAAATCATGTTTAAATTAAATTATCTGGTAAATAAGTACATGTATATAATGCATCCAGCTGAAAAGGAGAGAAAAGAGAGCACAAGTCTGGGTGAGCACAAAGCCTACAGTAGTGGCAATGATGCAGGGTATAAATTAATTGATTAAGGTCGTGTGTGTGTGTGTGTGTATATATGTTTATGGGTGTGTTTCCTAACTAAATCCCAGGTGTTGCCCTAAACTTGTGTATTATCTCATTTAATCCTCTAGAAAACCATGTTATTAATCCCATTTTATAGAAGAGGACCCTAACACAGAGTCAGTCCAAGTAACTTGCCCCAGATCAAAGAGTTGGGATTTGAATCTTGGTAGATTTAACTCCAGAGCTTGGAAACACTGAATTATAGGCTTTCTAAAGGGAATCTCAAAAAAGTGTGGATTACAATACACTTATATATGAGGAAACTAGAACCAAATTTACCCCTTTACACTTTGTCTGAGGGAAGAGGAGTGGTCTTTGTGCAGTGAGGAAGAGGGCAGCTCAAAGGCTATCTCCAGCACCAGTCAGAGCAGAGGAGAGGCTGGGACTATAAGCACAGGGACCCCACTCACCAGTGATGGCTATTTCAACCAGTAAAAGACCTTTTGCTTCTTAAGTTCCCAGACATTTCCCAAAAGATTAAAATTATTGGAAATCAGATTTATAGAAAAGTGGATTATTGTTATTTTTCAGGGAGTAATAGACTAATAGGGAGTAGATGTTTTCAGAAAACAGAAATGTTTTTTTTCTATCTTTTTTTTGTTTGTTTTTTCCTTTTGTCTTTGTCATTAACTTTTATCTTCTATTTATTTATTTATTTATTTTATCTTTACCTGAGGATAGGCTTATTGATTTTAGAGAAAGGGGAAGGGAAGAAGAGAGAGGGGGAGAAACATCAACATGAGAAACATCAATCTGTTGCCTCTCACACATGCCCCAACAGGAGACAAAACCCACAACCTAGGTATGTGCCCAGACTGGGAATTGAACCTGCAAACTCTCATTTTACAGGACAACACTCCAACCATCTGAGCCACGCTGACCAGGGCTTGTATTTTTCTTTTAAATCCTTTATTAAGTAGATTCCACCACTAGGATTCTTTTTAAAATTATTTTATTTTTAATTTGGGAAATATATATAACACAATTTTCATCTTAATCATTTTTAAGTGTACAAATACTTATTTTTTAAAATAATGAAAATAATTTTGATTCCAGGGAAAAAAAAGTCCCCAGTATTACATTTCAGTTCTTATGTGTTTTGTGTGTTTTCCAGTATTAAAGTCATGAGAGAGTAAACTTTTCTCTGATTTTAGTTCCTAAACTGCTTTACTTTAACCATTTGGAAAACAGAACCCCCTGGAAAATTTGGTAAAAATCGTTAGTGCATATTTAGGAGAAGGCCCAGGTCCCAGCAGGCCTTCTGGGGTGACCACCTGGCCTACCTCTCCTGGCCTGCCTTTCCAGCCTTCTCTAACAATACAGGGTAGCTCCATTCTCCAAATTGCCACTCTGCTGCAGAGATTGGTAATGAAGTATGTGATTGCTTAAGTCAGAATTGCTCAACAATTTAAGATTTGTTCTCAGAAGACCTCAAAGAGACCTTATCAAGATAAAAATTGCCTTCTGTATTTGAAGAATTTTATGTTGACACTTTACGTTATTAAAAGACAAATTACTGAAACAAATTTTTTTTTCTTACCACACACACTCTGTTAGCTTAGTTTTTGCACTGGGTGAGCTATGACAGTAACAACTACTATTTACTTACTTCTCATTATGTTCACATGTGGCCTCAACTTCTGTTTCATTTGCAGACATGAGCAGAATTGAAAGAAATTGTGTCTGTAACTGAAAGAAAAATTTCACCAAGAGGTCTATATGCTCCTATATGCCCTAAAATCTTCCATTCAAAAATTATTCTAATATTTTGCAGTTAACACTGGCAAAACATGCTGTAGGAAAAACAAAGAGTATAAGTCTCAAGTTTGTTTGTTTGTTTGTTTTAAGAATTTTTTTTAGAGAGAGAGGAAGGGAGGGAGAAAGAGAGGGAAAGAAACATCAATGTGAGAAAGAAATATTGATAACGTGGGACCAAACCAGCAACCTAGACATGCGCCTCCACCAGGAATCTGACCAGTGATCCTTCACTTTGCTGAAGGACACCCAACCAACTGAGCCACACCAGTCAGGGGAAGACTCAAACTCTTGTCCCGACAAAATCAATTTCATAACAAAAGGAAAATTTCCAAAGGGAAACAAACATCTGAGCTAATCTAAATTGATGATACTAAATATTTAATTGTGTAATTATAAAAGAAACACTTTCACGGTCTATTTTTAAATTTTAATTTAAAATTCACAACTAAATTTTTTGGTTGTTACTGCACAGTTGCTTTTCAGACCCTGTATTTTCCTTTATCAACTAGATCTGAAAAGAAAAACTGAGTGTTATCTTCAGTTGCTTGATAAATTAGTTTTGATAAGGAAAGCTGTGATGAGATTATGCAGGCAATTTCACTGTAAAAGTGGAAGGAGGCAAGTGACAGACAGGTTGCCAAATTCCAAAGAGCAAAGGGAAATCTGTAAATGTCAGGAAGGAGTCATGAAGATTATATTTGAGAGCCAGTAACCCCAGGACAAGAAGAGTTTCTGAGTTTGGGGTTGGAACTCAAAAAATGCCCCGGAGCTAATACCCTTAAAAAAGACTAGGTGAGAGGAAGAATTACAGTCTGATGTACAGATACTTGGAAGGGGAAAGGGCAGAAACAAATCATAGGGAAGCCTGGTATTTAAGGCATGGAGAGAGAATGTTAGAGAAATAGGCACATGAGTAAACAGAAATTGGGGAGATCAGATGGTATAGCTCTGGAATTGTGTATTGTCCCATTAATACTTGGGAGAACTAAGGAGCTAAAAAAATATTTGGGAAATATCACAGAGTGAGAGAAAATTAAACTGAGCTCAAGTAAAGACAGAAGATATGAGGGCTAGTGAGAGAGGTGAACAATAATCAGGTAATGTCAAAAACCAATGGAAAATTTGGATTGTAATTAATATTTTAAGGAAAAACACAACTTTCAGTGAGAGCTTAAATAGAAGCCATGTGACCTGATCTAAGAAATCAGAAAGCATTTTAGCTGAGATGCAAAAGAGGAGAAAAAATTAACAAGATGAAGAGAGGAAGTATTCCAAGAGTGAGGAACACAGGGGCAAACACCCTTAGGGGCAGGAACCAGATGTGGCATTTCAGACACTAAAAGAGATTGTGGGGACTGGAATGGAGAAGAAGGTGAGAAACAACAGATGAGGAGGGAGAAAGCCTCCTGATTAACTCTAGGTATTTTAGTCTTTCTGCTCAGAACAATGAAAGTCAAGAAAGTGTCATAAAAAGAGGAATGACATGATCTGATGTGTCTCCAAAAGATCACTTAGGCTGTTATGTGTAGAATGAGTATTAGCTGAGAGGAAGGAGGGGAAGATGGTGACCAGAACATTGTAATAGTTGAGAAGAGAGATGATACAGCTTGAGCTGGGATGGTAGCAGTGGATATGAAGAAATAGTGATGGTAAAACTTCCCAGTTCCAGTGATAGACTGGCTGTGCACAAATCGAGGGACAAGGGCATGGCTCCTGGGCCTCTAGTCTACAATGGATATATAAGGGTGCTGTGCAGTCTACAATGGGTGCATGAGGGTGCTGTCCCCTGAACTGAGATCACAAATTTGTTTTTGAAGTTGCCCTTTGAGATGGAGTAATGTGAATGGAGAAGCTATGAAGACCTTCATAGGCAGTGATTTGTAGCTCAGGAGAAATCTGGTCAGGAGATACATTTTGAGTTGCCTGCATGTTCTCCATGTAGTCACTGAGGCTGAAAGTATGAAGGAATTTGCCTAGGTGACAGTACAGAGGGAGTGAGGGAGTAGACTTCAATGCTGAAGAAATGCAGCATTTAATGATGAAGTAGAAGAGGGTACACCTTCCCGGGAGCCAGAGAACCTGCCAGAGACCTAGAGTGCAAGGTGGTTACATAGAAACAAAGGAAAGAATGCTTCAAGGAGGGAGGGATCCACAAAAATATATGGTACTAAAAAGTCAAGTCAAATGATATAGCTGGAAACTGTCAGTTGGATTTAAAGACATGGCAATCACTGGAACCTTAGCGAAGAACTCTACTGATAGACTGGTGAGAGTAGAAGCTAAATGGGAGAGATTCGTGATGAGTAAGGTAGCAAATAACAAAGGAGACTCAGACATATAGTTGGGAAGGGGAGGAAATAAGTCATAGCTAGAGGAGAATGAGGGCTCAAAGGAATACTTACTTTTAATGGGATAGTTCTAATTCTGTTGTAACAAATTACCACAAAATGTGTGACTTAAGAACACATACCTTATTACTTTAACATCTGTAGGCCAGAAAATACCATCTACAGCACAGGAAAGAGTTGATCTTGAAGAGCAGATCACAGCATCACCACTCCTTTTTGTTTTTAGAGTAATACAATGACCTAAATGGGCCCCCACTTTCATTTTCTCCTTTTCCCCACCCTTTCTACACAACTCTAAGCCAGATTAGTTTTCCTAAAGTACAGCCTATGCAAAGTCTTCAGGAGCTCCCCAGTGCCTCTGAATAAAGCTGAGACTCTTTGACAGTCAACATTCTTCCATGATAAACTAGGGGGAAAAAAATGTATTTCTGCTATTCTCTTCTACTCTTTATATAGGTGTGTGTATCCTACAATTCCAGGCAAACAAAACGGCCATTTCCTGCATTAGATTTGTCACCACATCCTGCTCAAGCCTCTCCAAGCATGGGTGTATTCTTCCCACCTCCACTTCTGACTGAAATCCTACCCATTTGTGGTAGGCAAAAAAGTGTCCCCAAAGAAGTCCACACCTTAGTGCCTGGAACCTGTGAATATGTCACCTTAAATGACAAAAGGTACATTGCAGTTGTGATTAAGGTTACAGACATTGAGATAGGGAGACTATTTTGTATTTTTCAATGTAATCAAAGGGGTCCTTAAAAGTGGAAGATGAAGGCAGAAGAGGAGGTTAGAGAGATGACAGTGTGAGGACTTGACCTGCTGCTGACTTTGAAGATAGAAGAAGGGGCCATACTCCAAGAAACGCAGTGGCCTCTTGAAGGTTTGAAAAGCCCTCAATTTACAACCTGCACGAAAACAGGGATCATCCTACAACCACAAAGTACCGAATTCTTTTAATAACCCAAATGGAAAGGAAACAGACTCTCCCCAAGAGTCTCTGGAAAGGAATGCAGCCTTGGTTTTAGCCCAATGAGATCTATATTGGACTTCTGGCTTCCAGAACTGTACCTTAATAAATTTATGTTGCTTCAAGCCACCAAGTTGGTGGAATTTGTTAGGGCAGCAATAGAAGACTACTACGCCCTCCTTCATGGTCTGGTTCTAATTTAACATCTTGATGATCTCAGAAATGACTACTGTTCTTTTTATTCCCAGCAGCACTGCATGCATGAGAAGTGGTGTGGTATAATGGTGATCTGCAGACTCGTCCTCATTCTTCTATTAGACCTTAGCTCCTAGGATTTAGGTGTGGATAGAAGATGCCACAGTATCTAGCCCCTTGCCTAGCACATGGAAGTCACTCAATAGTGATTTTTTAACATAATAAGTGAACAAATGGAAGTCCCCATAAAGGTGACAGAAATGAAATACCCAAAATAAGTGTGCCCTTTCTCTTTTCTCTCAGGTTAATTATTGTCTTAACTTTGAAATTAGAAGCTATGCCTTCTCTATCATCAGTAGCTCCAAAACCATTTAAATATTTACTGTTCACAGGAAATACTATTCTTGTCACATAGTTAATTTTAATTAGTTAGATTTTGTGCTTTTCCTCAGAACAGGACCTTGATACTTTAGGAGATTAATAATAAATAATTAATTTATCTGTAAATGGCTGCTGACAACTGAGGTATTATTTTTCTTAATGTTGCTGATAATAAGTTACATTTACACCAAACAGGACTTGGCTTGCTTATGAAGGATTGAGTCTGAATTTGAATGTTTCTCTTCAGGTTGGAATTCTGATAGAGGAAAAAAAATGGTGAATATAAGTTGTACTTAGACTTAGAAGGAGGGGAAAAATGATTTTCACCTGCTCAAGGGGCATGTCCATCTCTACAGAATGAATATCATGATGATAATAGCAAGAGGGACAGTACAATTATAAACTTATAAAATCCAGAAAAATGTAGCTACATTGTTCAAATACCAGTGTGAAAGCATAAAGCAAGATTCAAATTCTAGACATCATTATTCCCTTGATGACAGATGCATGAATTTCATGGATCCCAGAACTAGAAATTTAAGAAGCCAAATCATAAGGAAAATATATTTTAAGCAGTTTGAAACTACACTAAAAATCACAACTCAGAGCTGAACTAATGGATTAATATTATATTGAGAGGTTAGAACGATGGATTTTGTTTTTCCCAGGCTCTTGCTGGTTCCTAATCTTCCATGATTTCTTCCCAGTATGCCTTACATCTGGCAAAAAAATATGAGTTTAACATTTTCCTAACAAATGTGCAGCTACTCAAATATTGAATGTAGTTAGCTACAGAAATGTACAGAAAATCTAGGTAAAATCTGGTGAGGAAGAGAAGTGTCAGGAAATTAGAGGGGGAAGCCAAGAAGTACAACTGGATCAGTAACTCAGAGAAGGAACACTTGAGAGACCAAACAAGGTGTGAGTGGGAGCTGAGCCCCCAGTAGGAAATAATCAATGAACATTGGCACTCCTGCAACAGGGCTAACAGATTGTGGTATCCACCCTGTGAGTGTAGAATTATTCTTGGCAGATTTCTCAATTTCTTGCCCAGATTAATTTTTAATTACTAAATATAATAAAAATAGTAAAGGATCACATAGGCTCCAAAGCCCAGGCCCTTTTTATTAGCAGACCCTATAAAGAGGTTAAAAATAAGAGAAGTCTTTAAAAACACTCTTTAAAGTCCTGGCCTAGTTCTCATGAAGGTAATGGTATGTCACTATGTATGAGTCCAGGGCTGGTCCCAGGTGTGATTGCTGGTCCCAGGAAGCCATGTCTGAGCCAATTCTGAGTGCATTTCCTCTGTTAACTAATAACTACTATATATTTGTATTTTAAAGAGATGGAAAGTTTTTAAGATTCAAAAGACTGAATCTCTTTAAGTAGAATTTCAGGAATTATAAATATTTTTCATTCATCTATTCACCACGTGTGTATTGAATTCCAGGCACAGTTCTGAGCACTGGGATTATAATGCTGAGCAAATTCTGAGACAGAGTCCATCATCACAGAATTTACAACCTGGAGGAAGAAGTGATGTCAATCAAATACTCATTAAAACAAATGTGTAATTAGAAATGATATTAAGTGCCACATACTCTAATTCTGTTACCTACTGGGCATGAGAGGCAGTCACGGCTGGCCTTCTGGAGGGAATGATCTCTGAGAGCTGACAGGCAGTGAAAGTGAACCAGAAAGCAGTGAGACAGGGTGGCAGCAGCCATCCAGCCCTGCACCTGGAGAATTTCTGTACCAGGTAGGCTGAACAGGGCCTGCACTTACCTACAAATGCTCTGTGAAGGTTGTAGCCTATTTACTCTTGCTGGATGGACCCCCATTTTTTTTTTTTTTTTTTTTACCAAACAACCCCCCTCTGCTAGTGGCACTGCTAGGAGAGACTCAGGGGCCATAAAGGGGGTTGGAGGAGTAGAAACTTGTCCCCAAACTGCATTTGCAGATGCAGAAGCCCTGTTTTAACCTGGGTTGTATGTTTAGTTGAAGTGGTGAAAGAGATGTTGGTGCCTTAAGTCCCTCTCTTGTCCCCTTCCAGCCTTACCTTAAGACAGGGGACTGACATGGCACCTCCCCATCAGGCCCACAGCCCACAAAGACAGTATCATTTAACCTCTTTAAAAATCAAGAGAAAAAAGTGAATGTAATAACAATGAATATATAATAATAAGTCTAGCCTGGATTGTATTTGCCCTCATACAAAGTCATATTTTTTTCAATTAGCAATAATTGCACCTTGGGTAAACCTCATTGGCTATGAAACTGCCACTGCTCAAAAACACAGTCATAAATATTTTAATTGCAGCCCTGAGCAGTGCCTGTGACAGGAGGTCTTAAGTGAGGAGTAGTGGGACTTTATTGACCTAAGAGTAATGGGGAATCACTCAGAAGGTCTAAGCCAAACTTTAAAAAGACGACTCTGGCTGTTGTGTAGAGAGTGGATGGTGGGGCTGATGGGGAAGGGCCAGAAGCTGAAGTGGTACAGGCCGTCAGGCAATTAGGGCCTCACTGAGGTGAGAGAAGAGATGATGAAGCTTTGTCAGGCCAGGGTGATGTTTGCTGGGGCTATGTAGCAAAGTACTACAAACAGAAAGTTACTGTCTCACAGTTCTGGAGGGTAGAAATCTGAGATCAAGGTCAGCAGGTCTGGCTCTCTCTGAAGGATACAAGGGAAACTATGTCCTAGGCTTCTTTCCTTGCTTTGGGTGGCCTCAGATGTTCCTTGGCTTATTGGTGGCCATCTTCTCCATCTGCCTTCACACCATCTTCCTCTGTCCATGTCTGTGCTCAAACTTCTCACATAATTGTATTGGGTTAAGGGCACACCCTAATGACCTCATTTCAACTTGATTCCCTCTGCAGAGATCCCTTCTCCATGTCAGGCCACACTCTGAGGTGCTGGGCTTTAAGACTCCATATGAACACAACTCAACCCATAGCAAGGGGTCAGCAAACTGTGGCTCATGAGTCATATCTAGCTCACCACCTGTTTTTATATAGTTCATGAGCTACAAATGATGTTTCCATTTTTAAATAGTTGGGGAAAAAAATCAGAAAAAGAGTAGTGTTTTATGACTCATGGCAGCCATATGCATCTATATGTCAGTGTCTGTGAATAGGCTTTATTGAAACCCAGTTGCTCTCCTTCACTGACTCAGTGTCTAGGGCTGCTTTTGCCCCACCTCAGAGCTCAGTGGGCGAGAACAGACTGCATGGCCTGCAAAGCTAAGTGTTTGCTCTCTGGCTCTTCATAGGAAAATTTTGCCAGCACTCACTCTTGAATCACAGCAGAGGGTATGGGAAACCTGGATGAATAAGAGCTGTTAGGAAGCAGCAGAGCATTAGGTTAGATAGGGGTTGGCAAAGAGGGAGCTGTCAGTGACTCCTGCTTTTGGTACCTCCTCACTCCCGGCAATACTATCATAAAGCCCAGGATGTGCAAATGCCTATGAGGATCAACTGGGTGAGTAAGATAGACCTGTATTTGGAGCTGGGTAAGAAGTAAAGATCACCAGGGCCTGGAGAGGAAAGCATGCTTTGCCTAAAAGTTTCGAAAGTCTGTTTTCATGAAAACACTTTGCTGATCAAACAACACAAACCTGGAAATCAAATTTAGGCTGATTTGCTGGTTCACAAATCCCACTGACTTAGAAGGCTGGTACGAGGAGGCCGGTCAGGCTTAAAGGCAGAAATATGAAGGCCCTGTTAGTGAAATCCCAGTTGCCTATCCACCTCTGGGTCCAACAACACCAGGTACCCCTCCAGTTTTCTATCCAGAAGGCCTTCAGCACTTATCTGGGAGCTCCCTTTCACCATCCTTTCTGAGCCCTTTTGCATGTAAAGGCTCGGAGCAAAAAAACTTTTGCTCCCAGGCCTACTTCTGCCTCCATCCTAGGACTGAACCTTCCTGCACTCTGTCCTGTGTGAGCCTAGGAAGAGAGGTCCGAGCAACCTCTTCTCCAAAGAGTTCTCTCCAATAGGGAGACTACATAGAGGCTGGCTTGCACCCAGATGAGGTCAGTATAGCAGTGTGGGCAGCTGGAGGTGTGTGAGGGAGTCCTGAGATCAAGACCACAGCCAGTCTCTGAACGAAGGCTCCAACAATAGGCCGAAGTCACACAGGTGTAAGTGGGCTACTTCCCAAAAACCTCCCTGGAACTGCCTGTCAACTAGTGCCTCCAGCCCACCTGAAACAGACTCTGTTGACACTGACTTTCACACAGCTTTGCTACCCAGGGACCTCCACTGACCAGAACCTGCCCTCAGGCTTGAGTTTTGTCTCCTGGAGGCTCTTCTGAGGTTCCAGGGAGAGGATTACATGAGTACATGTGGGAAGAAAGGAGAAGCCTTACCTCACTGCTGTCAACAGTGCTATGATAGGGATTATTTTAGTCCTAATTTCATCCTCAGCACCTAGAACAGGGACAGGCATGTAGAAAGTGATCACAGTCTGTGAAAGAAAGATTGAAATTGACTGCTTTCTAATGTTATGCTTTCAGGTACCCAGGAATGCTGTACGTGTATTATATTTCTGTGTATTTTCCATAAGGATTTGATCCTTAATACTTTTTCCCACAGATTGCTCTAAAAGCTCCCATCACTCTGATCTTAAAACAACTCCCCATCCTGCTACAACCTCCATGAAGCCTTCCTTGACCCTGGACAGCCAGCATATGACCTCTGGTCTCAAAGCCAGCCCAGTGTACTAGAAAGACCCAGACTTTGGAGCCAACATATCTGGTTAGTTGTAAGATTGTGACCCAGTTTCTTAAAGCTTTTCAGAACTGGTTTCTTCCTTTATAAAGCAGGGATTCATATGTCTTGTAGTGTCATCAAGATCAAATTAGACCAAGTATGTGAAATTTCTGGCATATGGCAGGTGTTTGTTGAATAAGTAAACCTTTTATCCAAGGAGACATTTTGAAGAGCTGAGCTTACCAAATATCAAAAGAGTGAACTGAACATCCTAGAAGGGAGGATAAAGTCAGTGATCTTTCTGTGAGTTCTCAGTGTAATGAATCAAATTATTAACATCAAATTTGGGGACAGAAATACATTTCTACAGAAAATAATAGCACCATAGCTGTGCATTCTTAGGAATTGTGAACAGAAATCTAAAAAGGCATTTATGGGGATTCCTGAGTGAGGCATAGCTGTGACCAGCATCCTGTAATTATTCGATTATTTTTAACAAAATTATTTACCTCTATTAAATTGTACATGTGGTACATGCTGAAAACACTAACAGAATTTGAGGGCCTTGAATGGAATTTCCCAGACCTTGGGAAAAAATCCATAGTTGAGCATCATAACTGCCAGCTGTGGATTGATGCAGAGCCACATTGAGGCTGGACAAGTATTTTGTTTTGCGAGCATAGAGCCACATGTTATAGAGGATCTCTGAAATTCAGGGTTCAGATTCGAGGATAATGCTAATTTTAATGTTATTATGCAAAGAGAAGAAACATAGGATTGACAAGTTATACTGGAAATATACAGAAGATGACTTTGAACTTGTCAACATTCTATAGTATTATGTCTCCACTTCAGCTCTTTTTGAAGGTTTGTTTTACATTCATTGCATAATTACCTAAATTCCTCAAAGTCAAGCCCTCTCCAAGAAAACATAAAGTCATGTACAAACAACACACACGTACATACACACATGCAAACACACAAATATACATGGTCACAAACACATGCATGCACAAGACACATATGCACAACCACACACATGGTGGCCTCACCCCCATCTGGAATCAAGAGTGAGAGTCGCTTAGGCAGCTCCCCACAGCGCATCCTGTGAGGCAGCACCCTCTTTGATCAGTTATGCACCAGAGGAATTTGTCACTGAATGACCCTCTGAATGCCAGGAATTCAAGGCTACAAGTGAAGAGATGGTCATGTGATTTCAATGCCTTCCTGAGAGAAGCTGCTCTTCACACCAGGAGGAATGCTTACACAAATCTGCTCTCTCACTTCCAGGAAACCACTCCCCTATCTGATGGGCATTGTACCAAGTGCCAAGTGGGCCAACCAAGGATAGGCCGAGGACAAATGCCAAGGGGCTCAGCCCTGAAATTCCTGGGCAGGACTGGATGTTCATTTGCAGTGAAGTCATTCCAGGTAAGTTTCACCAAACAAGCACAGCTTCCAAAACCCTGACTTCCGGAGTTCATCTGCATGAAAAACAAGTCATTGGCTGCTCAGCTGGAACCATACTTTACATATGAAGCACAGATCTGGGACAGGCCTGGGTGACAAGGCAGCCGTCTGTGTGGAGAAGTATAGTCACCATATTCTCTAAAATGCCCAGGACCCCACAATGGTATTACTCAATAAGGTTTGATAGGACTGGAGGTCAGCCAGCAGCCCCCATGGAGCACTTCTGTGCCAATACTGTAAAAGAAATGAACAAAAAAAAAAAAAAAAAATGAATGGAGAGACCCCCACCAAGATGAAAAATAATGACAAGATGCTTTTTGTGGAGCAACATGATAACAAGAACTTCAAAGTAACACACTGCAAAGCCAGAGCTTGAGTGTTCAGAGGGACCAGAGATTCAGGGCTCAGTTGGACTTGGGAGTTCAAATGAAAGTGAGACAGAAGATAGTCAGGAAGCAGGAAACTCCAGAGGTGCCCCAGGGCTAAGATAAAGAACAAGGGTAAAGGGCAGAGACCCTGTTTTAACACTGGTAGTTTCTGAATTCTGGAAAAACATTGAATCCTAGTGAATCAGGAATGCACCTGTACAGAAGATGCTACCTAACCCCTTCTTCATTATAATAGCATTATAATAAATTAGCATTGTGGGAGACCCATCTTAAAGGAATAAAAGTCCTCCAGCCTCTGAGTTCCGGGCTGCTGCTACTGTTGAGCTGCTGCTGCTGTTGGGCTGTTAGGCTCTGCTTTGCTCTGCTCTGCTCTGCTCTGCTCAGAGTTGGCCTGCTCCCATGTTGTGTGTGGCTTAATAAATCTGCTTTCTCTCACTTTCTGCTAAAAACTGTGTGTTCAGTTCAATTTTTTGTCCGTGATCACCAAGAACCTGGTTACCTGTGCCCACCTGTGACAAAGGTAGCTGTGGAAAGTACAAGTGAGGCACAGAGCAGGCAGCTTTGGGGTTAGCCTGTTTGCTTTAAACACAGGTCTATGTGCTTGGAAACATGATTTTAAAATAGTATCCCCTAAGTCCCTGGCCAGGTAGCTCACTTGGTCAGAGCAGCATCCAGATATGCCAAGGTTATGGATCCCTGGTTAGGGCCATTACAAGAATCAACTAATGAATACGTAATTAAGTGGAACAACAAATAGATGTTTCTCTCTCTCTCCTTTCCTCTCTCTAAGATCAATAAATAAAACTATAATTTCACCCCCAAAATCGAGAAGGCAAAGTTAAAATTTTTATTGTATTCTAAAACAAACAAAACAAAACCCTGTTTTTATTGAACTTCTAAGTCATTCTCATATGAAAAACAGAAAATTGGTTTGTGTGACTATGCACAGTTAATTGATATTTGGTTTGAAGATAATTCTTAAACTGGTGGTACTTGATAGTGACAAAAGGTATAGACCAGTAGAATAGTAATTTTAAAAATTTCATTCAACCATTTATGCTTGCCTTAACAGCCTTTCTTTGGTGCAAATAGTCTAGCTGAGTGGTAGGTAAATTAATGAAGTTTAACATTTTCAAGCAACCAAAATATGCACTACCAATATATAAATGACAATGTACTAAGTCACAAGTTTTTGTGAAGGTGACAGGGCATCTTTCTTCAGGGTTCTCAAACACAAACCTACAATTGGCAAAGTACCAGGGTGGTAGAAACCTGGAGGGGACCCCGGGCTAGGATGACAGAAGCTTTGTTTATCTGTGATTCACAGACTGGAGCAGAAACCCTCAAACAGTGTTGTCTGTACAGAGAATCCAGGGAATTTGTTTTAAAAAGTGCATTCCAGAAAGATAAAAAATCCAGTTAAAAAATGGGCAAAAGGCCTGAACAGACATTTCTCCAAGGAGGACATGAACAGGGCCCAGAGACACATGAAAGGATGCTCAGCATCACTAGCCATCAGAGAGATGCAAATTAAAACCACAATGGGTTACCACTTCACACCAGTCAGAATGGGCATCATAAACAAATCAACAAACAAGTGCTAGCGAGGTTGTGGAGAAAAAGGAACCCTAGTGCACTGTTGGTGGGGATGCAGACTGGTGCAGCCACTGTGGAAAACAGTATGGAATTTCCTCAAAAAACTAAAAATGATACTGCCTTCTGACCCAGCAATTCCACTGCTGGCATTATAGCCTAAGAATCCTGAAACACCAATTCAAAAGAAGCTATTGCACCCCAATGTTCATAGCAGCATTATTTAGTGCTGTAAACAACCTAAGTGTCCATCAGTATTTAAACTATGATACATTTCCACAATGGAATAATACACAGCAGAAAAAAGAATGAATTCCTACACTTTGCAACAGCATGGATGGGACTGGAGAGTATTATGCCAAGTGAAACAAGACAGGTGGTGAAAGACAAATACCGTATGATCTCACCTATAAGTGGAACCTAATCAACAAAACAAATAAGCAAGCAAATTAAAACCAGAGACATAGCAATGAAAGTCAAACTGACATTGACCGGAGGGGGAGGGGAGGGGGATAACGGCAGAAGAAGGGGAAGGGTCAAGTCAAGGAACATGTATAAAGGACCCATGAACAAGGACAATATAGCGGGGAGGACTGAATGTGGGAGAGTCAGGGTGGGCTGGGCAGGGGAGAGTAATGGAGGGAAAATGGGCGCAACTGTAATTGAATAACAATAAAAAAGTAAACATTTAAAATAAACAAACAAACAAATAAATTAAAAAGTACATTCTTTACTGATTTATCCCACAGATTCTGAGTCTAAAAGTCTGTGATGGTTCCTGGCACAATCATTTGGTTCTAATACGTAAATCTTAACGTTTTATTTATTTATTTATTTATTTATTTATTTATTAGAGAGAGGAGAAAGAGGGAAAGAAACATCAATGTGTGAGAGAAACATCAATTGGTTGGCTCACATACACCCGCAACCGGTGACCTGGCCTGCAACGCAGTCACGTGCCCTTGACTGGGAATCAAACCAACAACCTTTCAGTTTATAGGCCAGTATTCAATCCACTGAGCCATACTAGCCAGGGCCTATTGTGGAAATTTTAAAACATTTACAAAAGTAAAGAGATTAGTACAATGAACCACCATGTACCCATCGCTCAGCTTCAACTCATGGCCTATGTTGTTTTATCTACACCCCTAGCCCTTCATACCCATATTATTCTGAAACAAATCCCAGACATCATTCTTCTCTGTAAATATTTCAGTATTGAACTCCAAAAGATAAAGACATTTTTTAGAAAATGCCCCGGCTCGATGGCTCAGTTGGTTAGACCATTGTTCCATATACCAAAAAATTGTGGGTTCAATCCCTGGTCAGGGCACATATCTAGGTTGTGGGTTTGACGCCTGATCAGGGCATGGACAGAAGACAACCAGTCAATGTTTCTCTTACATTGGTGTTTCTCTGTTTGTCTCTCCCTTCATCTCTCACTAAAATCAATAATAAAATATCCTCAGGTGAGGATAAAAAAAATAACAAGGGAAAGAAGAGGAACATGTACAAAGGACCCATGGACAAGGATAATGAGGAAGGGATTGTCTTTGCAAGTGGGGGTTGGACAGGGAAGGGGAGAGCAAGAGGAGGAACAATGGGGATAACTATAACTGAACAATTTTTTAAAAAGTGAAAAAGTTAATGCATTAGCTTAGAAAGGAAGAAGTAAAATTATCTCTATTTGTGGATGACATGACTTTACATGTAGAGGACTTTAAAATATATATACACACAGAAAACTATTAGATCTAATAAATTTGTTAGCAAAGTAAAAGGATACAAGAGCAATATATAAAAATCAATTATATTTAAAAAAACATTTTAATTACATTTTATAGATCATGTTATTATATCTGTCCTGATTTTTCCTCCTTTGCCTGCTCCAGCCAACAACCCCTACTCCCTCAGGCAATTCCCCTGACATTGTTCATGTCCATGGGCCATGCATATATTTCCTACACTGTACTTTGCATCCTCACAGCCATTCTGTAACAACCTATTTGTACTTCTTAATCCCCTCACCTCTTCACCCATTATCCCCCTCCCCTCTCCCATGTGGCAACCATCTAGAACTAACTTCATTTCTCTTGCTGATTTTAAGAGCCTGTCTTTATCTTTAACCTTCAGCCTTTTAATTACGATGTGTCTTGGAGTGGGCCTCTTTGCATCCATCATAACTGGCACTCTCTGTGCTTGCACATCTATTTCCTTCACCAAATTAGGGAAGATTTCTTTCACTATTTTTTCAGATAGATTTCCAATTTCTTGCTCTTTCTCTTCTCTTTCCGGCACCCCTTTGATGTGAATGTTGGACTTCTTGAAGTTGCCCCAGAGGCTGTTTATACTATCCTCATTTTTTTGGATTCTTTTTTCTTCTTGTTCTGCATGGTTGTTTTTTTATTCCTTATGTTCCAAATCATTGATTTGATTCTCAACTTCATTCACTCTACTGTTGCTTCCCTGTAAATTGTTCTTTATTTCAATTAGTGTATTCTTTGTACCTGACTGAGTCTTTTTTATGCTGCTGAGGTCCTCACTAAATTCCTTGCATATCCTTATAAACAATGTTTGGAACTCTGCATCTGATAGATTGCTTATCTCCATTTCGATTAGCTCTTTTTCTGGAGTTTTGATCTGTTCTTTCATTTGGGCCATGTTTCTTTGTCTCCTCATTTTGGCAGCCTCCTTGTGTTTGTTTCTATGTATTAGGTAGAGCTGTTTTGCCTCTGTGTCTTGATAGTATGGCCTAATGTAGTAGCGTCCTATAGGGTCCTGTAGGGTTCTGTGGTACAGCCTTCCCTATCACCCAATCTGGATACTCAAGGTGTGCCTTTTGTGTGGGCTGAGTATACCCTCCTCTTGTAGTTGAGGCTTGGTTGCTGCTGGAAGATCAATGGGAGGGATTTACTCAAGCCAATGAGCTGCAAGGACTAGCTGTGACCACTGACTGCCAAACTCTGCCCTCCATGGAGGATCAGCTGTGCAGGGGCAGGGTGGTGGTGCCCTGACGTGGTCTGTAGCTGTCTACTGGGTACGCCAGCGCTTGAGTTTCCTGGGTGGTGTAGGCCAAGGTCAGCCCTCACCTGTGTTTTGCCTGGGGCTTCCTGCCTGAGCTAAAAAGCAATGCAAGATGGCTACTACTTGTGTTGGACTTGGAGATTCCCAGGGGAAGCCAAGCTCTGAATCTAATCTGGCTGCCACTAGGGCTCACTGAAGCCAGTTGTTACTTGTTTGATAGGATTTAGGAACTATGACCATTTATATGGAAAAGCAGCTTGAGGGGGCATTATTTGGGTGGGGCGGAGTCTCTGGGGATCTCTGAGGCTAGGTTGATGGAATCTTAGATATGGCACCAGCCTGCAGGCTCTGTGGGGGAAGGACCTAGTAAAGGGACAATGGCCTCTGTTCATCTTGATGCCAGACCTCTCAGCCTCCCCCTACACAACACTGGTGCACTCAAGCTGCCACCCCATTGCCAGAGTCCAGAGGGAGTCTGAGTAGGTGAGTCCATGTATGGGTTCTTTAAGAGAAACTGCTTGGGGCTCCAGCAGTCTCTTCCACTCACTCAATCATCCGCTGGATTTTGCAGCCAGAAGTTGTGGGGACTTACCTTCCTGGCTACTGAACCCAGGGCTGGAAGCCTGGTGTGGGGCTGGGACTCCTTGCTCCCAAGATACCCCTCCCAAATTTTTATCCACAACACATGGATGTGGGACCAGCTCATTCTTCATTCTTCGTCTGCACCCCTCCTACCTGTATGGATAGATGTGGTTTCTTTAATTCGTAGTTGTCAGACTTCCATTCAGCTTGATTTCTGACATTCCTGAGTGATGGTTGTTCTATATTTTAGTTGTAATTTTGATGTGTTTGTGAGAAGAGGTGAGCCATATCTGTCTACATCGCCATCTTGGCTGGGAGATCAATTGTATTTTTTATGCACTGGCTCAAATAACCCTTCTGCTGGGAGGAAGTGTGGGAATGTATTTTGAAGCCAGGTTAAGCCCTATTTACATATCCTCAGCATTTTTACAAGAAGGGATGCTAGTACCTTGGTCTTCCTGAAAGATGATGACCTCCCCCATCAGACCATTCCTGAGTAGAGGAACCCCACAGGTCTTAAACTCCAGTATTGTGATCATTACTGATTCTTACTTAGTATAGTCATTATAAAAAGCATTTTAGCTCCATCAAATTTTTCTCTGAAAACAGCTAAAATGATTTCAAGTGCCTTTTACCATGTATATACATATAGACACTCCATTCATGTTGCTGAATTAAACCTGGTCCCTACTGAAATTAAATAAGAGAGGAAAGCAAGGTGCAGTGTGTGCACTCAATAAGGCAGAAAAGAAACCCTTCTCTCTATAAAAATTTTTCCAAGAAAGAGTGAACACAGGCTAAAAGGTAGAGGACACTCTAAACTAAGGTCAAGTCTGGAGTCAGGACATATGGGCAAAGGACAAGCAGCTGGTAGGAAAGGCTCTGAAGGCTTAAGGAATCAGGAAGTGCAGTAGGAATGTTTTTAAAATGGTAACCTCATTTTTATTTTTTTGCTTACCTATATTTTCTGACCTTTTCCTGTTGCCTTTGTTAATCAGAAAATATTAAGAACAACAATAAACTCTTGTTCTGAGAAATTGGAAATGGGCATAAGAAGAGAACTGGGGGTTCAGACTGGAAGGGCTATGTGGGTCCTAGTCCCAGTAGCTCTGGGCTCCAATTCACCCTCTGCCTTCCTAGTATGTTCACAGACTGCAGTGGCAGAAAAGGGTTGGGGAACTGCAAAGTCACTTGAATGGAACCCTTTATGTTTAATGATGTCAAAAAATATATAAATAGAGCCCCTTTAAAATGGAGCTGAGCTGCCACCCCAGAGAAACTCCCTTGCACATCTTAAGCCTCAAACCTTTGGAATGTCAAAACAGGGGGTGGGGGGAAACCCCAAAAAAATCCTTGGGCTGGGCCTAGGGCAACATTGTGTCTCAAAAAACTATTTGCAAAGATAATAAGAAAGCAGATATTATGACTACTGGACTGATGACTACCGGACTAAAATTTAAAACATTGTTTAGCATTAGCATCACTGCCCTGGCTGGTGTGGCTCAGTTGTTTGGAGCATAGTCCTGTAAACCAAAAGGTTAGGGTTTCAATTTCTGGTCAAGGCACATGTCTAGGTTTTAGGTTCGATCTCTGGTTGGGGCGTGTATGGGAGGCAATCAATCAATGTTTCTCTCTCACATCGATGTCTCTCTCTCTCTCTCTCCCTTCTTTTCTCTCCAAAATCAGTAAGTATAACTTTGGGTGAGGATTTTAAAAAAAGACCTAATGGAAGAGCTAACAACTTCTGTAGTTATGAAGTAGAGGCAACCATCAATTGAGTTTCAAGAATAACTACAACAATATGCAAATATTTATGATTTCTATTAGAGACAAAGTCATAGGGATTGCTGCCTATGTTTAAAATGAAAGGAAATGTTAGTTTCAGTTAGAAGTTAGGAAAAGTGTAACTTCCCCCATCCAAGTTCACAAGTCCCTTGAGTTCTATCCACAGACTTGTGTGGGGATCTCTGACCCTCAAGGGAAGCACCCTGGACTAGTATTCCCTAAACCCAAGGGCAGCCTGGTCAAAGGCTTAGTGTAGAATTCAATATATCACATCTTTATATTTCCTTGCCTATGGAATAAATTTTCTGGAGTAGTCAGTAAATGTCTTTCAGCCAGTACATATTTTCAAACTTGGGTAAAAAAATCTGGCAAACAAAAGAAGGTTGTGAGGAGGCCAAACCAGAAATCAAAGAAAGTTTAGAAGCTATGCACTTCTGCAATGAGTAGTGAAGGGGAATTTCAAAGTCCTGGTGGTGAACAACTGGGCTTCTGGTGAGGTGACCTCATGAATCTTCCTGAACAAGCTGGATATCCAATCCTCTGCCGCCTGCTGTATAAGAGACCTGAGTTAATTTGATCGTGCACAGCTCTCCAGTTGACTCAGGCAGCTAATGGTAGCTGCCACAGAATTTGGAATTGTTTAGGTTTAGCTGCTCTCCCATGTCTCACCACTGGGTTATCACTAAAGTGAGCCTCAAACTGAATTCAAACACACACAGGCATTCATTAAGCACTCATTAGCAGAGCAAGCACAAAACAGTTGATACAACCTATTCTGGAAGCTCAGAGAAGTTCCACCTCTCTGCCCAGACACCACAGATGCAACACTCCTGAGATGCCAAGGCCAGAAGGGGCTGAGAGGCCATTAAAACTCACGCCCAACCTTAAGGTCACAGACTAGAGCTCTCCAAATTCTTACGCCTTGGTCTTGCAAGAGTGGAAAATGTCTAAATTGCTTTAACCAATCCATACTTGAGTATCTTTAATTTTACCAACAGGAGCCCATTTGGGGCATTTGTCATGCTAAATAACAAGACCCCATTTTTACCCATTTTCAATAGCCAATATGCTTATTAGAAAAGCCTAAGTTTGTTGATAGAGGCATGGAGAGCAGAAGGCCTAGCAATAACCATCCTGATAGTATGCTCGCTGACTACTCCTAGACTGTCCACTGCAACATTTTATTATGAAAATGTTCAAACATACAGAAAACTTGAGAGAATTATATAATGAATTCCCATATACCACCATTTCCATCAATGGTTCCAAATATTTGTGTGCATGAGAACCCCCTCCAGGGCTTGTTTAAACACAT
Organism: Pteronotus mesoamericanus; assembly: GCF_021234165.1. Taxonomy (NCBI): domain Eukaryota; kingdom Metazoa; phylum Chordata; class Mammalia; order Chiroptera; family Mormoopidae; genus Pteronotus; species Pteronotus mesoamericanus. Next base: position 554,034 of record NW_026555304.1, read on the forward strand.
GTGGATGGACTTCACTCTCATAGTTTCTGATTCTAGGTGTCTGGCCTGAAAATGTGCAATTCTAATAAGTTTCTAGGTAGTGTTGATGCTGCTGATTTCTGCACATCACTTTAAAACCACAAACCTTGGCTCTACCACTAATATTTTCATACATTTATTTTATCATACATCTATCCATCCATTCATCCACCTATGTGGCCAGTGGCTACTGTGTTGGACATCATAGGTGTAGAAGTAACTATTAACTAGGATCCTGTGGTTGGGAAGGGAAAGTGTTGATCTGTGGATGATGAAGATGATAACAATATATAAGGGCAGATATTGGTGTGCAAAGATTTCCACAGAGGTCATCTCGTATGGTCCTGTAGCAGCACTATGAGATAGTTATTTTCACCATCTGCTGGGGAACGCCCTGTCTGGTTTCAGGAATTGTAGCCCTGCCAACAGGCGAGAGGGCCCCAAGGCTGGAGCTAATCAAGGAGGCCTTGGGAAACAGGCCACTGAGGAGATGAAACCTGTCCCCCTGGCAGGGGCACAGCCCCTGCCTCCCTCACATCACCCTGCTTGGCCCTGTGATTGTTGGCAATCAATGACAGGTAAGATTCCCCAAGAGGAGGAATGGCCTAAGCCAGACACAGCCGGTATGGGCAGCAGGTCAAGGGCTTGGGGGACACGGAGAAAGGGCAAAAAGGCCTGTACCCCTCGGCTTGGCTTGGACATGGCTGAAATCCTCATTCTACCTGAAAGAGGTCTCCCTGTCTCTTGGCAGCTCCCTCCCTGTTCCTGGCTCAGGCTTGAAACAATACTGGAGACAGTCCTAAACTGGATCTGGTGGTTCCCAGGGGAAACCAGACCTAGAAGTAAATTCTTTAAAGCATGCTTTGTTTCTCCCTCAAAAGCTACGATAGCCAGCTCATGCTGGGAAGGAAATTTACATTATTCATGGACCCTAACCTTAAATCCTTTGGTGCTCTCATGTTAACACTCTCATGTTTACTAGTCTCCTCTCGGACCCATGTAAGTCGGTGTGTTCCTGCCATTTGTTTTCTTCAAAACATCATCTATTCTCTGTAAACATTAACGTACTGCTGTAATGAGATTACCTATTACCTAGCCCCACTGATAACCCTTCCAGTAAAAGCCTTTGGACAAAGGGGCTCGGGGCCTTCACCACTAGAGGGAAGAGCCATGTCTCTCTCCTGGTAAACAGAGAACTGTTTGCCAATGACTCATGTGAAACCAGACAGGGCATTTCCCAACACCAGGTAGGTAGTTAAAGGACCTTATTATATGAAATATAATCTATCACCAAGCCCTTATTATATGAAATATTAGAGGGGCTTACATAAGAAAAAGAAGATCGAAACCTAGGAACAGTAAAATGACAAGAAACGACTATCAACAACTGAACCTAAAACACAAAAACTAAGTAAACAACTTGAACAGGAACAGAATCACAGAAATGGAGATCATATGGAGGGTTATCAGTGGGGAAGGGGAGTGGGGAGAATGGGGAAAAAGTACAGGGAATAAGAAGCATAATTTGTAGGCACAAAATAGACATGGGGAGGTTAAGATCAGTATAAGAAATGGAGAAGCCAAAGAACTTATATGTACAAGCCACAGACATGAACTAGGTGGGGGCAGGGAGAAATGCTGGAGGGCGGAGGTGTACAGGGTGGAAGGGGATAAAGGGGAGAAAAAATTGAGACAGCTGTTATAGCATAATCAATAAATTATACTTAAAATTTTTTTCTTATTGTAATGGTATTATATGTCCTTTGTAAAATGTCAGAAAATGAAAAAATATGTAAGGGAGAAAAGTTAATGTTACCAGTGAGCCTATGTATGACCAGAACAATTTTTTTCCCATATTCACTCATGCATTCATTCATTCAGGACATCATCACTGACACAGCAGGTGTCGTGCTGAACCCAGGAGAAGGGCACGGAGCAGACACACAAAGCCTTGGCCCTTTTTACTAGGCAAGCAGTAAAAACTCCGGGAGAGGTAAAGGCTAGGAAAACAATGAAGCAGGTGAAGGAGCAAGTGGCTGGATAAGGGAAATAGGATTTAGGGAGGTCGGGAAAGGTTTCTCTGAGGAGATACTTGAAGGAAGAAACTTGAAGGAAAGGAGAGGATGAGCCATGTGAATGTTTGAGAGAAAAACATCTGCCTGGTGTGTTCAATGGCAAGAGGCTCTTGCCCCAGGAATAACAGAAGAGAGGTGAAAGAGGTAGATGAGGTCACATTTTATTCTATGGGTGATGGGAAGCCATTGGAGGGTGAGAAAGGGATTGAGGAGACATAGCCGCCAAGGCTCCCTCTGGCTGCTAGTGGATAACAAGACTGGAGGGGCCATGGGAAGCTCCGAGATGTGCCAGGAAACTACTGTGGTAATCCAGGTGACATGCCCACAGTGTTCACAAGCACACTGAGTGTGACAACATGTTTAGTGGAGAGGAGGCAACACCCTTAATATCTTAATGTTTTTAAACAGTCTTCCAGAAGTGTATATTTTTAAGTGTCTTTTTTAAAAACAAAACTGGGTTTCTACTATATGTAGAATTATGTTTTATGGTTTCTTTATTAAAGGTTTCATGAACTAGGGAGCACTTCATCTAAAAACTAGAAAGGTACTCCTAGGAATTGCACAAAATGGAAGGTTTTTATAGGCAGAAAGAGAGTGGGACTAAGAAGTTAAGAGAATTATTTCAGGCAAGGTCACCTTTTCTTAGGGAGGGCAGAGGGTCTTATCAAGCAGATGACCTCACTAGCACTGACCAAGGAATTCCAGACTGACTTAAAATTCCACTGTTGGGAGGGGCTGAAACTGCATTACATTAGGCATTGAGTTGTGTTTTGGTGATTTGACGAAACACATGACTTCATTTTTGTTGTTTGTTTGTTTTTAAGTAACAGCTTAAACTTAGAAATACATCATAAATGTGTATTTATCAAGCAATATTGATCTACAAAATTATATTTTTGTACTGTATTCCATTCCGTTTCATGGATGTTCCATAACTTTTTAAACTAGTGTTATGTGTAAACCCTTTACAGTTTTTAGAGTTTTTATAAATAACCCTGTAGTGACTGTTCTCATAGTTATACCTTATTTCATTTGTCCAATTATTCCCATTAGGAGATAGGATTGCTGAATCAAGGGAATGTGTAGTTTTTAAAAGTCTGCAATATACTGCCTAATGACTTTTTAAAAAGGTCATCTGAATTCACCTTCCTGACAGTTTTCTATGCGTGTGCCCACTTCCCCACATCTGTACCAGCATGAGGTCCAGAGGTCCATTTATATCAGTCTTATTTTTACTGGTACAAATCAATGTTTTTTATTTTATTTTTTTAAAAACCCATTTATTTATGTTTGAAAAATATTTATTTTTTTAGAGAGAGGGGAAGGGAAGGAGAAAGAGAGAGATAAACATCAATCAGTTGCCTCTTTTATGGGGATCAAACCCACAACCCAGGCATGTGCTCTGACTGGGAATTGAACTAGCTATCTTTCACTTTGTGGGACAAAGCCCAACCAACTGAACCACACCAGTCAGAGGCAAAGTCAATGTATTTTAGAAAGGATGTTTAAGAACATTTGGAAAAGAGACTACCAGTTAGGTTAAGGGAGAGAAATGAACACGGGCACTGGTGCAGTCACTCCCAGGTTGAAGGACTGGCAGTGATAGTAAATCATTTTGTTGAAGTTCACAAAGCGCCTTTATGCACTGAAGCTGGCATCATTATCCTTATTATTACTGTTGTTGTTTCTGCTATTTTTAAAATATTTTATTTATTTATTTTACATAGAAGGGGAGAAAGGGGAAGAGAGGAAGAGAAACATCGATGTGAGAGAGAAACATCTATCAGTTGTCTCTTACATGAGCCCTGAGAGGCAAATGAACGTACAACCCAGGCATGTGCCCTGACTGAAATCAAACCAGTGACCCTTCTCTCTGTGGGACAAGGCCCAACCACCTGAGCCACACTGGTCAGGGCTGTTCCTGCTATTTTTATCCTCAAAGTACAAATGGGAAAGAATTAAAAAGTATCAGAGACAATCAGAGTTTACCAATTGTCTAAAGTAAAATACTCAGCAGGTTAGAGAGTCAGGACTTAAACTTATATTCTGACTCCTGCTGTAGTGCTTTCTCCAACTAAGCTGCTTTTTTTTCCTTTTTGGTTCATTTTATTTGCTTGTTTGTTTTGTGAATCAATTCTTAGCTTGTCAGGGACAGTAACTGGAACCCAGTACCTACTCCTGTTGCCTGAGCATGCTAACCCACAACCATGCATGAGTTCACCATGCATGACAAGACCATTGGTGGAGGAGATGACTCCAACACCTTCTTCAGTGAAACAGCCCCTGGCAAGCAGGTGGAGGAATTGGTTCGGGGTTCATCTTCCTGGTGATGGAATGTCTCTTTGCCAATTATAGCAAGAAGTCCAAGCTGGAGTTCTCTACTTACTCAGCTCCCCAGGTTTCCACAGCTCTACAGCTCCATCCCTACAACTCTATCCTCATGATCTACACCATCCTGGAGCACTCTGATTGTGCCTTCATGGTTGAAAATGGGGCCATTTACAATATCTGTTGCAGAAACCTAGACGTTGAGAATTCAACCTGCACTATCCTTAATCGCCTAATAAGCCAGATAGTGTCCACCATCATTGCTTCCCTCAGGTTTGATGGAGCCCTGAATATTGAGCTGACCAAATTCTAGACCAACTTGGTGCCCTATCCCTGCATTCTCTTCCCTCTGGCCACATATGCCCCTTTCATCTCTGCTGAGAAAACCTACCATCTGTTTTCTGTAGCAGAGATCAGCCAATCAGATGGTGAAATGTGACCCTTGCCATGGTAAATACATACATCATGGCTTGCTGCCTGTTGTACTGTTGTGACGTGGTTCCCAAAGATGTCAATGCTGTCATTCTCACCGTCAAGACCAAGTGCAGCATCCGCCAGCATCAAAGTTGTCATAAATTACCAGCCTCCCACTGTGGCACCTGGTGGAGATCTGGCCAAAGTACAGCAAGCTATGTGTGTGCTGAGCAGCACCACAGCTATTGCTGAGGCCTGGGCTCACCTGGCCTTATGTATGCTAAGTGTGCCTCTGTCTACTGGTACATGGGTGAGAGCATGGAGGAAAGAGTTTTCTGAAGCCCATGAGGACATGGCTACCCATGAGGAAGATTATGAGGAGGCTGGCATGAATTCTGTTGTAAGAGAGAATGAGGGAGAAGGAGAGGAATGCTAATTACCATTCCTTTCAGCCCTGCATCATGTCATACGCAGAATTTCAGGTTCAACAGCTGCTCTCTGGTTAGATTTTCTTTGCTTTTACCTGTGATCATGTCTGTCTTTTTCATGTATACCTATAAGATTTTCCCTCATGTTTCAAAGTAAGGCATTGAGAAAAAAAAAACTAATTAAGAAGCATACCAACGAGAACTTTAGATCCTGACTTTTTAAAAAATGAACAAAACATGAAAGTTTTATGAAACAATTGGAAATTTGAACACTGCCCATTTAATGTTAAGAAAGTAGTATTTTTTTAAATGTAGGTGTAATAATGATATTGTGGTTATATTTTAAAGGAAAAATCTTATGTTTTAGGAATACTGAAAAAATGTGTGGATGGAATGATATTTTTTCTGGAATTTGCTTCAAAACCATCTGGGATGGAAGAATAGATGGGGCATAAACAGAACAAGACATGCTCCTAGTTGAACGCTATCGAAGCTGGATGGGATCCTTGGGGAGTCATAGCACTACTCTGTCTACTTTTGCATATATTTGAAAATTTCCACAATAAAATCTTTATAAAAATCAGTATTTAAGTATTAAGTGGACAAAAGAACACTTATCATTTATTCAACATAGTTTAAGATTTTTTAAAAAAAACTAAAGACAACTGAGCCCTGGCCAAGCGGCTAAGTTGGCTGAAACATCATCCTGTGCACCAAAGAGTTGTGGTTTCGATTCCCAGTCAGGGCGCATATGGGAAGCAACCAATCGATCTCTCTCTCTTTCTCTCCCCCTCTCTAAAATTAACAAAAACATATCCTCAGGTGAGGATTTAAAAAAATGAGAGACAACTGAAATGCAGGTAATGTTTTTCGTATATTCTGGGATGTACTCCCATTACAAATATGTTTTATACAATAAATGTAACTTTTAACTCAGTTAAAACATTATAAAGTTATTACACGTTCATTATTTTAAAAACTCAAGTAACAGGAGAGTAAAGTACACTCTCATTCTCTCTCAATTTCTCTTTCTTGTGTACTTTTCATAGGCATTATCTGGTCTCATACAAATGTTTAGACATTACTGTTTGCAACTTAGCAATGTATGGACACTTTTCTACATCAGTTAAAGTTGTCTCAATTTTTTTAACGACTGTGCAAACTTTCATTTTATGGATTTAACATTTTAAATCAGTCCCTAATAATGAATATTTAGGTAATTTCTGATTTTTGCTATTTTTAAAAATGTTGTAAAACATATCTATAAAATAAATCCCTAGAAATGGAATACTGTGATACAACCCCATGTTATTGTAAAGATGTACATGTGTGTTTGTTCTGTGTGTACGTACAAGGATAGTATTTTGACTTATGAGTATAAACTCATTCTTATTAGTTCCTTTTTAGCTCACTCCTTTTCCACCATTGAATCTGGACCATGAGACATGCTTACCGCCTTTGAGAGGGCCACAACATAGAATAAGAAATGAGTTGTAAAAATAGAATTCTGATTCTCATGACAGAGAGAAGATTTGAGAGGAAATACTTTTTGGGTTACCAAAACCTAGTTTGAATGCAAAGTCTCAAATGTTATACCATAAACAATTGATTCAGGAAATATCATAATGATATAAGAGCATGTTGTTCTATCCAAGAGGAGCTTTAAGATCACTTATGAAGAACTTCAGGGAGACAGAATGAAAGCCATAGAGTTATAAATTGATGGTATCCCTGAAAACCAACCTGGCTCAGCCTGGAAAAAACTGAGGAATCATGCAGCTGAAGAACATGAAAGACCCTCTGAAGAGCCCTGAGCTCTGCAAGGCACCAAAGTTGTATAGCAGACTGTCTGGGTATGCTTTCTGAGAAGATGGTCTAAGCACAACCTCATGCAGTCCTAAATGATGGAAGTGGTGGAGAAAAGAGGACCAGAAAGACTCAGAAAACACTGATATTTGCCCAAAATATCCAACATCTATAAAGAATTCATAAAACTCAATAGCAAATAACCCAAACAAGCAAACTAAAAAATGGGCAAGATCTGAATTGACAATTTTCCTAAGAAGATATACATGGCTAACAGGTTTGTGAAAAATCATGTAAAAATGCTGAACATCATTAATTGTAAGGAAAATGCAAATCAAAACCACAGTGAGATACCGCCTCACACCAGTCAAAACGACTATTATCAAAAAGACATGAAATGACAAGTGCTGGGGAGGATGTGGAGAAAAGGTAATCCTTGTGAACGCTTGGTTAAAACTTGATTGGCACAGCCACTAAGGAAAATAGTATGGAAGAGCCTCAAAAAATTAAGAATCAAGCTATCATATGACCCAGTAATCCCTCTTCTGTATATCTGTATAAAGAAAACAAAACCACTAATTTGAAAAAGTATTTGCACCCTCATGTTCATTGTAGCATTATTTACAATAGTGAGGTTATGGAATCAACCTAAATATCCATCAAGGATGAATGGATAAATAAAATATGATATATATGTAGATTCCTGGAAGTCTCAAACAGACTGCCTAAGGTCAGACAGGGTTATCATCTGACATCATCAGAGGCAGATCCAGAAAGTAAAAAAAAACAGCGGTCTCCAACCATAAAAGTTCGCACCACAAAGTCAGGAAATCAAGACAGATCCACTTAAGAAGCAGAAGCAAAAGAGAAGAGTCTAACCAATAATGGGAAGACAAAGAAATATGCCCCACTTGAAGGGAAAGGAGGAGTCCCCTCAAAGAGAACTAAATGAAAGAGGCAAGTCAACTACCAGATATTGAGTTCCAAACAATGGTTCTAAGGAAGCTCAAGGAGCTCAGTGAGCTCAGAGAGAATTACAAAAAACTACAGGGAAACTATGAAGAACTTACTGGAAACTATATCAGCATGAGAAAGGACATAGAAACTATCAATAAGAGACAGAGGAAATGAAGAATACAATTTCTGAATTGAAGAACTCAGTAGAAGGAATCAAAAGCAGGCTAGATGAAGATGAGGACCGAATCAGTGAGCTGGAAGACAAGGTAGCAAAAAGCTCCCAGAAAGAGCAAGAAAATGAAAAAAGACTCAAAAGGAATGAAGAGGCATTTAGGGAAATGCAGGACAACCTGAAATGTAATAATATCCATATAATAGAGACACCAGAAGGAGAAGAGGATGAGGAAGGGATAGAGAACCTGTTGGAAAAAGTAATAATGGAAAACTTCCCTAATTTGAGGAGAGAAACATTCACACAAGTCCAGGAAGCACAGAGGGTCCCATTCAAGAGGAACCCAATGAGGCCCACTCCAAGACACATCATCATTAAAACGGCAAATATCAAAGACAAACAGAGAATCCTAAAGCAAGCAAGGGAGAAAGAGTTAACAACATATAAGGGAGCCCCAATACGGCTAGCATCTGACTTCTCAACAAAAACACTGAAAGCCAGAAGGGAATGGCAAGAAATATTCCAAGTCATAAAAAGCAAGGGCCTACAACCAAGGCGGCTCTACCCAGCAAGGCTCTCAATTAAAATGGAAGACGAAATAAGGAGTTTCCCAGACAAAAGAAGGCTGAAAGAATATACCTTCACCAAACCAGCACTGCAAAATATGCTAAAGGGACTGCTTTAAGATGCAGAAAAATTTCCTATGAATACCCAGTTCTTTTCAGAGTTGCCAGTACCTGATATTACCAATATTATTAATACTCATTAATCTGATTGTGACAATAATGTTATTTTAATTGTTCCTTTACTATTTGTTGAAACTAAACCTGTTTTAGTATATTTCTTGATTATTTCTATTATTTAAAAAAAATTTAAATGACTTTTTTGTAGTCTTTATCCATTTATTGATTAAAGGTTTGTAGAACTTTTTTCAAAAAAAAACAAAAACAGAAACAAAAAACCTATCAATCATGTTTTAGATGTGTTGCAAATACTTTTCTATTATATCCCTAGTCCTTTAACTTTTTTAATATGTATATTACTACATAGTTAAATCTTTAATATAGTCATATTGTTAATATTTACTTTATAGCTTCTGAGTTTGAATATTTTACTTCAGGTCATGAAAAATATTAGTTCTATTTTCTTCTAGAACTCCTTAGATTCTACATACTGATTTTTAACTTACCTGAATATTTCTTGTAAATGTGTGAAATAGGGCTCTATATTTGTTTTATTTCAGGTAATAGTGGTCCATGTACCTTATTTGTTGAATAAGCCTTATTTTCCCCATTGACTTGAAATATCAACTTAATCATATATTATATGGTTAGATATATACGTTTGTCTCTAGAATACTCATTATATTTCACTGATCTACTTGATTATTTCTGTGCTGGTGTCATGTTGGTTTAATAGCGGAGACTTTATAATAGTTTTAAATTTTTTAAATATTTTATAATTAACTTTGACATTTAAAAAAATAAATAAAATCAATATGGATTTAAGAAAAAAAGAAAGAGAGAGAGAGTCAGGAAGATGGCGGAGGAATGAATGGGAGTCACGCTGACCTCCTCCCAAGACCAAACTGGAACTGCGACTAAATAGTGGAGAAATCACCTGGAAAACAATGGAACGATAGAGAGAGGGGAGCCTTGGAGCCGCGGACAGACAGTGGAGTCATCTCTCACACATCCCAACAGGTGAGAAGAGCGGTGGAGGCTTGTGAGGGTGGGCTGGGCGCCCATGGGCACCAACACCAGAGGGACATTGAAATGGCCAGTTGGCTCCCCCTGAGAAGAACAGGGTCTGAATCATCAACAGGGACCCCTAGACTACAGGAGCTGAAACCAGCAAAACACAGAGACAAAACTCAACCCCGAAAAGTTTAGGGGCGCTCTCTGCCAGAGACAGGTGGCTGGGGATGCAAGGAGACATTTAAAGGGCCAATGCAAAAATTTGCAGTGGCAGCCACCCTCCTTGATCTCCGGGTAGCGGCAGCCGCACAGAGGGCTGGTGGCTGGGAAAAGATTGCTGAGGAAAACTTTGTGAAGAGAACTGAGACGGTGGCCAGCAGAGCCCTGGTGATAACTCACCTCCAACTCCGCAGCTACCATCCCGCTCAGACATAAGGGAATCAATTAACCTGCCTTTTGTGCGCTCCGCACACAGCTTGTGTGCGTGTGAGCTGGGCAGCTAAGTGCAGACTGGCTGGAAGAAATAGAGGATCCCTGGCCAAAGGGGTCACACAGCTGCATAGAGCGCCTTGAGGAGAGACTGGAGATGGAGGCGTTGGGGAAAGAATGGGAGGAATAACCAGGGAGTCCTGACTCCCTCCCCATTCTGTAGTCTCCATTTTGTGCAGGCAGGCTGCACTCCCAAAGAGGCAGAAGGGGATGTGCGGGAGCCAGACGGCCTGCGAATACAATGTGGTCTGCAGAAATAGTGGATCACTGGCTGAAGGGGTCGCAGAACTGCCCAGAGACCCTGGAGGTGAGACTGGAGACAGGATTAACCGGAGAGTCCTGGAGCTAACTTCCTCCCATTTCCGTAGGCTCCATTTTGTGCGGGCAGGCGCCACCCCCAAAGAGCCAAAAGCGGGGAAAGCACACAATACAAGACCCTAAAGTGACAAGTGCTGGGTGGCCCACTGGGCGTGGGTGCCAGATGAGTGTGTGAGGTCTGGCGAATAAGCGCCCTCGAGGCTGGGGCAAGTGCGTGCGCCCCAAGGCAGGCGGGGGATCCTGCTGGGCCAGGGAGCACACTCCAGGAGCTGACGTAAGAGTGCAGAGCGATCCACAGAAATAGTGGATCCCTGGCCGAAGGGTTCACAGACCTGCCCAAAGCAGGAGTCAGACACAGACACTAGACTACTGAAAGGCTCAAACAAACAACCCAAGGCCATATAGGGTCAACAACTGACATCATCAGAGGCAGGACAAGAAAGAAAAGTAAAGGAATAAATAAATAAATAACCCACCTACTACCATAGAAGTTTAATCCACAAAGTCAGGAAATCTAGATGGATCAATTGAAGCAGAAGCATAAACAAACAAACAAACAAACAAACAAACAACTACATAGACTCTCACAAAAATGGGAAGAAAAAGAAGTTCCCCCCAAACAAGTGGAAAAGGGGAACCCCACAGATAGAGCTAAATGAAATAGAGGAAAGGGAACTATCAGATATTGAATGCAAACCAATGGCTCTAAGAAAGTTCAATGAGCTTAGCCAGCTCAAAGATAACTATGAGAAACTGCAGAGAAACACTCAGGATCTTACAGCAAACATTATCAACCTGGAAAAGGACATAGAAACTATCAAGAAGACACAAGAGGACATGAAGAATACCATTTGTGAACTGAAGAACACAGAAGAAGGAATCCAAAGCAGGCTGGATGAAGCTGAGGATCGAATCAGTGAGATGGAGGATAAGTAGGAAAAAAGCTCCCAGAAAAAACAGGAAATGGAAAAAAGACTCAAAAAGAATGAAGAGGCATTTAGGGAAATGCAGGACAACCTGAAACACAATAATATCCTCATAATAGGGATACCAGAAGTATAAGAAGAGGAGCAAGGGATAGAGAACCTCCTCGAAAAAGTAATGATGCAAAATTTCCCCTATTTGAGGAGAGAAAAGGTCTCATGGATTCAAGAGGCACAGAAGGCCCCACTCAGGAGGGACCCAAGGAGGTCCCCTCCAAGGCACATCATCATTAAAATGGCAACTGTCAAAGACAAAGAGAGAATCCTCAAAGCAGCAAGGGAGAAGGAGAAAGTAACATACAATGGGGCCCCAATACGGCTAGGAGCTCACTTTTCAACAGAAACACTACAAGCCAGAAGGGAATGGCAACAAGTATTCCAAGTCATGAAAAGCAAGGGCCTACAACCAAGGCTGCCCTACCCAGCATGGCTCTCAATTAAAATAGAAGGAGAAATAAGGAGTTTCCCAGACAAAAGAAACCTAAAAGAATACATCTCTACCAAACGAGCACTACAAGATATGTTAAAGAGACTGGTTTAAGAAGATGAAGGAAAAGGGTGAGAAAGAGAAAAACACAGGTACACAGAGAAAAAATGAATAGGTTTCTATCAGTAATACCTCTCAATGTAAATGGACTAAATGCCCCAATCAAAAGACACAGGATTGCTGAATGGATAAGAAAACATGACCCACACATATGATGCCTACAAGAGACTCACCTCAGAGCAAAAGATCTACACAGATTGAAAGTAAAGGGATGGAAAAAAACATTCCAAGCAAATGGGCAAGAGAAGAATGCAGGGGTTGCAATACTTATATCAGACAAAATAGATTTCAAAACAAAGGCCATAAAAAGAGACCCAGAGGGACATTTTATAATACTTAAAGGAAGAATCTATTAAGAAGACATAAATATCGTAAACTTACATGCACCCAACATAGGGGCACCCAAGTATGTAAGGAAAATCTTGAACGACTTCAAAAAAGATATAGACAGCAACATGTTGATAGTAGGGGTTTTCAACACACCACTGCCAAAAATGGACAGATCTTCCAAACAAAACATCAGTAAGGATATTGTGGCGCTGAATGACACACTGAATCAAAAAGACATAACTGACATATATAGAACCTTACATCCCAAAGAAGAAAAACACACATTCTTTTCAAATGCTCATGAAAGTTTTTCAAAGATAGATCACATGATAGGACACAAAGCAAACCTCAGCAAATTCAGGAAAACTGAAATAATACCAAACTTTTTCTCAGACCACAATGGCTTGAAACTGGAAATTAACCTCAAAGAGAAAGGTCAAAAACTTGCAAACTAATGGAGATGGAACAGTAGAGTATTAAACAATGAATGGGTCAATAATGAGATAAGAGAAGAAATCAAAAAATTTCTGGAAACAAATGAAAATGAACAGACAACAGTCCAAAACCTATGGGACACAGCAAAGGCAGTCCTGAGAGGGAAGTTCATAGCAACACAGGCTTACCGAAAAAAGATAGAAATATTTCAAATGAAAGACCTAACATTACAACTTCAAGAACTGGAGAAACAACAACAAATAAATCCCAGAGCAAGTAGAAGAAAGGAAATAATCAAGATCAGATCAGAACTGAATGACATAGAGACGAAAAGAACAAAAGAACAATTCAAAGGATCAACCAATCCAGAAGCTGGTTCTTTGAAAAGATAAATAAAATCGACAGGCCTTTAAGAAGATTCATAAAAAAAAAAAAGGGGAAAGGACCCAAATAAATAATATCAGAAATGAAAGAGGAGAAATACAAAGGATTGTTAGAAACTACTATGAACAATTAATTATATGCCAAGAAATTTGAAAACCTTGATGAAATGGACAAATTTCTAGAAAAGTATAATCTTCCAACACTGAAGGAGGAAGAAACAGAAAGCTTGAACAGACCACTAACAGCTGGGGAACTTGAAGCAGTAATCAAGAAACTCCCAGCACACAAAAGTCCTGGGCCAGATGGTTTCACAGGAGAATTTTACAAAACATTTAAGGAAGAGCTAACCCCTGTCCTTCTCAGACTATTCCAAAAAAATCCAAGAGGAGGGAAGACTCCCAGACTCTTTGTGATGCCAGCATCACCCTAATGCCAAAACCAGATAAAGACCCTACAAAGAAAGAAAACGACAGGTCAATTTCGCTGATGAACATAGATGTTAAAATCCTCAACAAAATAGTGGCAAACCGCATCCAGAAATACATTAAAAAGATTATCCACCACGACCAAGAAGGATTCATCCCAGGGATGCAGGGATGGTTCAATATACTCAAGTCAGTAAACGTATTACATCACATAAATAAAAGACAAAAACCACATGATCATCTCAATAGATGCAGAAATAGCATTTGATGAGGTACAGCACCCATTTATGATCAAAACACTCAGCAGAATGGGAATAAATGGGGCATTCCTCAACATAATTAAGGCTATGTATGAAAAACCTAGAGCCAACAGCATACTCAACGGGGAAAAACTAAAAGCTTTCCCACTAAGATCGGTACCACGACAAGGATGTCCACTTTCACCACTTCTTTCAACATCTTATTGGAAGTCCTAGCCACAGTGGTCAGACAAGAAAAAGAAATAAAAGGCATTCAAATAGGAAAGGAGGAAGTAAAACTATCGGTGTTTGCAGATGACATGGTAACGTACATAGAAAACCCTATAGACTCTACCAAAAAACTACTCAACCTAGTAAGTAAATTTGGCAAAACAGCAGGATACAAAGTCAATATTCAGAAATCAAAGGCATTTTTGTACACCAGCAATGAAATAGAAGAAGAAGAAATCAGAAAAAAAAAATCCCATTTGATATAGCAACAAGAAAAATAAAGTACCTAGGAATAAATTTACCAAGAAGATAAAAGACCTCTCCGCAGAAAACTATACAACATTGAAGAAATAAATTAAGGAAGACACAAATAAATGGAAGCATATACCGTGCTCATGGATTGGAAGAATTAATATCATCAAAATGTCCATACTACCCAAAGCAATTTATAGATTCAACGCAATCCCTATTAAGATACCAATGATGTATTTCACAGAAATAGAACAGACATTTAAAAAACTTATATGGAACCGTAAATGACCCTGAATAGCTGCAGCAATTTTGAGAAAGAAAAATAATATAGTAGGAATCACAATACTGGACATCAAACTCTACTATAAAGCCACTATACGCAAAACAATCTGGTACTGGCACAAGAACAGACCCATAGACCAGTGGAACAGCATAGAAAGCCCAGAAATAAGCCCAGGTCTATATGGGCAACCAATATTTGACAAAGGGGGCAGAAGCATAAAATGGAGCAATAATAGCCTCTTCAACAAATGGTGTTGGGAGAGCTGGACGGCTACATGCAAAAAATTGAAATTGGATCATCAGCTGACACCATACACAAAAGTAAACTCAAGATGGATAAAAGACTTAAATATAAGTCGCAACAGCATAAAAGTCCTAGAGGAGAACGTTGGCAGGAAACTCTCAGATATCCCACACAGCAATTTTTCTCACCGATATGTCTCTTAAAGCAAGGGACATAAAGGAAAGAATAAACAAGTGGGACCTCATCAAAATAAGAAGCTTCTGCACGGATAAAGAAAACATCAGGAAAGTGAAAAAGAAGCCAACCGTATGGGAAAATATATTTGCTAATGATACATCAGGTCGAGGTTTGATCTCCAAAATATATAAAGAACTCACTCGACTCCACTCCAAGAAGACAAATGATCTAATCAAAAAATGGGCAAAGGACCTGGGCAGATGCTTTTCCAAGGAGGAGATACAGAGGACCCAGAGACATTTCAAAGGATGCTCGACATCACTGGCCTACAGAGAAATGCAGATCGAAACCACGATGAGGGGTGCCACCTCACACTGGTTAGAATGGCCATCATAAACAGATCAACAAACAACAGGTGCTGGCAAGGCTGTGGAGAAAAGGGAACACTAGTACACTGTTGGTGGGAGTGCAGACTGGTGCAGCCACTGTGGAAAGTAGTGTGGAATTTCCTCAAAAAGTTGAAAATGGTACTGCCTTTTGATCCAGTGATTCCCCTGCTGGGCCTGTACCCTAAGAATCCCAAAACGCCAATTCAATAGAACCTATGCACCCCAATGTTCATAGCAGCACAATTTACAATAGCCAAGTGTTGGAAGCAACCTAAATGCCCATCAGCAGATGAGTGGATCAAAAAACTAAGGTACATTTACACAATGGAATACTATGCAGCAGAAAGAAAAAAAGAACTACTAAACTTCGTGACAGCATGGATGGAACCAGAGACCATTATGCTAAGCAAAATAAGCCAGGGGGCGAAAGACAAATGCCATATGATCTCACCTATAAGTGGAACCTAACCAACAATACAAAGATGCAAGGAAAATAAGACCAGCAACACTGAAAGGAAAAGAAACCAACAGAGACAAGAGGGAAGGAGGGAGGGGTGGGTTGGGGGAAAGGAAGGGAAGGGGAGAGTCAAAGAACATATAGCAAGGTCTCATGGACAAAACCAAAGGGGAAGGATTGGTGGGGGAGGGGGCAAAGGAAAGTGGTGGGGGGAACGCAGAGACAAATGTATTTGAATGAATGAATGAATAAAAAGAAGCAAAAAATAGTAGTTACAAAATAGACAGAGGGAGGTTAAGAATAGTACAGGAAATGGAAAAGCCAAAGAACTTACATGTACAACCCATGGACATGAACTAATGGCGGGGTGAATGCGGGTTTCTGGGGCAGTGCAGGGATGAGGGGAATAAAGGGGAGAAAAAAATGGGACAACTGTAATAGCATAATCAATAAAATATACTTTAATAAAAGCGTAAATAAGTAAAATCTTTAAAAAATAAAAAAAAAAGAGAGAGAGAGAGATGGAACTCTTACCTCTTGCGACAACATGGATGGAACTGGAGAATATTAAGCTAAGTGAAATGCGTCAGTTGATGAAAGACAAATACCATATGATCTCACGTATAAGTGGACTCTATTCAACAAAATAAACTAGTGAACAAAATAAACCACAGGCATGGAAACATGGAGCAGACTGAAAATGACCAGAGGGGATGGGGAAAGAGGACAATGGTGGAAAGAAGGGGAAGGGACTAGACAAAGAACATGTATTAATGACACATGGACAAGGACTACAGAGTGGGAATTGACTGTGGAGGGGGTGGAGGGGGGTAAAGGGGTAAAAACTGAGGCAACTGTAATAGAATAAACATGATTTGTAAATTTAAAAATAAATAAAAGGAAAATATGATATATAAACACATTGGAATATTATTCAGCCATTAAAAATGAATGAATTTTGCCATTTTTGACAACATCAATGGACCTAGTGGACATTATGCTAAGTGAAATAAGTCATAGAGAATGAAAAATATTATATGATCCTGCCCTGGTTGGTGTCGCTCAGTGGATTGAATGCCAGGCTGCGAACCAAAAGGTCACAGGTTTGATTCCCAGTCAGGGCACCTCCCTGAGTTGCAGGGTAGGTCCCCATTTGGGGGCACATGAGAGGCAGCCAATCAATGTATCTCTCACACACTGATATTTCTCTCCCTCTCTAAAAAAAAGTAAATAAATAAAATCTTAGAATTATTGTATGATCTTTCTCTTTTTTTGTATAATCCTTCATGTATATGGAATCTAAGAAAGGAAAAAAAGCACTCATACATACAGAGAACAGATTGGTGGTTGCCAGAGATGAGAAATGGATGAAGGGCAGCAAAGGGTAAATAAAAATAATAATTATTCCCACAATTAATTTAGTTAAGTATTCATGTTCAATTAACATCCATATATGTATATTTGAATATTCTCTCTCTCTCTCTCTCAAACACACACACACACACACACACACACACACACACACAAAGGTAAAATATCCAATGATTTCCCGAAAAACACATGCAAAAAAAAAATAAATAAAACAACAAGTGTTGGTGAGAACCTGGAGAACTTGAAACACTCGTGTATGATTGGTGGGAATGTAAAATGGTGCAGCTACTATGGAAAACAGTATGGTGGTTTGTGAAAAATAAAAATAGAACTACCTGATGACCCAGAAATTCAGATTCTGGTTATATATGCAAAAGAAATGAAAGCAGGAGCCCAAAGATATCTTTGCACAGCTATTTTACAGCAGCATGTTTACAATAACCAATAGGTAAAAGCAGATTTGAGAATTTCAGTCAAGATGATGAAATAAATAAATGCAGTACTCTAAAAAAATAAAGTCTTTTTAAAAAAGTAAATCTCTATAAAAACACAGAAGAAATTGATGGAATAACCCTTTTAATGTACAAGGGGTCAAGTAGGTAAATGCAGGACTCAAATTATCCCACAACCATAGCAAAATTACAGCTAAGCTACAGAAAAACCATCATGCAGACCATCTAAAATCTAGCTGAATAGAAGTCCTATTACAAAGAACATACAAAAGAAGCCACTTTAAGACTAATAAGAGAGGCAGAGATGGGGAATGGGCTGGTTCCACACCCACATGTAGTGGTTAAAAATAGGGAGGGATATCTCAGTTGCAGAGGTCTCACCTAAGGAAGGACGGTCCCGGCCCCACATCAGAACCCCCAGCCCAGGGTTCCCATGCCAGAAAGAAAAGTCCCTATTACTACTGCTGTGAAAATAGGTGGGGATTGTGGCTAAGTGAGACTAAGGGGGCCTGGTGTTGCAGGTGTTCTTCTTAAAGGGCCCACACACAGACTTACTAGAACTCACTCCCTCTGAGCTCCAGCACTGGTACAGCAGCTTGAAAGTTGCCATACAGGGACATACAGGGAGGGACTGAATTGTTTGGCTTCAGAGTGAGGGCTGGAGGGAAAGCTTTCTCCCAGACAGATATGCTGGCAGAGGCCATTGTTCCTTTGCTGAACCCTGTCCCCATTAGAATCGCCAGGCAGCCACCATGCCTGAGTCTCTATCGACTTGACTAGCAGTGTTCCTCTCATCCTTCTCATTCCCAGAGACTGTGCCACCCCGCCCAATTTGTAGGCCCATCCAAGCCCCTTCCAGTACATTTTTCATACAAACAGTCTCTCTTGGCTCATGCTGTGGACTTTCCTAAAGCTCTCAAAAGTTCTAAAACCCCAAATGAGCAGCATCTGACCACAGCATGCTCTGTACCTCTCGCTAAGTGGCCCGACGCACGGATTTGTGGCAGCCAGCTTTAGTTTGAAGCGTGGCCTCTCCTGGGCATCTCCATACCCAGCACAAATAGCACCATCTGCAGTTCAGATTTGTAGCTCCTGACGGCGGCCCTGGGTAGGGCACAGGTGGTAGCTGACCTTGGCCTGAACCTCCAGGGAGGCCCCAGAGCCAGTCCGCCCAGTGGACAGCTCAGATATGCTGGAGCATCATCCAACCACCTCCAGGAGGGACACACTCAAGGGGCAGATTCATCAGGTCCCAGAACCCTGCAGAAGCAAGTCCTGCTGTGTGGGATCGGTCCTTGCACAGCAGATTCTTCACTGTGAGCATGGCCAGTCCTCATGGCATATGGGCCTGAGGGTAAATCCCACCCATTGATGTGTCAACATCAATCAAGGCTCATCTTAACCGGAGGGTACACGCAACCCACATAGGGGTGCACCTGAGCACCCAGCTCTGGTGATTCAGAAGGCTGTGCCACTAGGCCCTACGGGACACCTACCACATAGGGCCATTCTACCAAGTATGGGAGACATAGCGGCTCTACCTAATACATAGAAACAAACACAGAAGCAGCCAAAATGAGGAGACAAATGTCCCAAATGAAATAACAGAACAAAACTCCAGAAAAAGAACTAAACAAAAATGGAGACAAGCAACCAACCAGATGCAGAGTTCAAAACAGTGGTAATAAGGATGCTCAATGAGCTTAGGGGAAGAGTAGTTGAACATAGAGGTAACTTCAACAAAGAGACAGAAAACCCAAAAATGCAGAAAGAAAGCATTAAAAGGAACCAGTCAGAAACGAAAAATACATTAACTGAAACGAAGAATATATTACAAGGAATCAACGGTAGAGTAGATGACGTTGAGAATCAAATCAGCAATTTGGAGGAGAAGGAAGCAGATAAGAACAGCAAAAGTAAAAAAGAATCCAAAATGAGGATAGTTTAAGGAGACTCTGGGACTACTTCAAGTGTACCAATACTCACAACATGGGAGTGCCAGAAGGAGAAGAGAGAGAACGAGGAATTGAAAACCTCTTTGAAAAATAATGATGGACTACTTCTCTAACCTGGTAAAGAAAATAGGCATACAAGTCCAGGAAGTGCAGAGAGTCGCAAACAACTAAACCAAAAAAAGGCCCAGACCAAGACACACCATAATTATAATGCTACAGTTTAAATGCAAAGAATCTTTTTTAAGTTGATTTGATAGAGAGAAAAGAAGGGAGAAAGAGAGAAACAGCAATCTGTTGTTCCACTTATTTATGTGTTCATTCGTTGATTCTTGTATGTGCCCTGACTGGGAATAGGACTTGCAACCTTGGTGTTTCAGGATGATGCTCTTCCAACTGAGCTACCCAGCCAGGGCAAGGGTCTTGAAGAAGAAGGAGGAGGAGGGGGAAGGGGGAAGGAGGGAGAGCAGGAATAAAAAATATGAATAATAACATGTCAGTAAGTACACATCTATCAACAATTACTTTAAATGCAATTGGATTAAATGCTCCAATCAAAAGACATACGGTGGCTGAATGGCTAATAAAACAAAATCCTTATATATGCTGTCTACAAGAGGCTCATGTCAGATCAAAAAACCCAAACTGAAAGTAAAGGGATGGAAAAAAGATATTTCATGAAAATGGAAATGCTTACACCAGACAAAATAGACTTTAGGACAAAGGTTATAACAAGAGACAAAGAATGACCCCAAAATTCCACTCTGGGTATTTATCTGAAGAAACCCAAAACACTAAATTGAAAAGACATATGCACCCATATGTTCATTTCAGCATTATTTACAATAGCCAAGGTATGGAAGCCACCTAACTGTCCATCAATAGATGAATTAATAAAGAAGTGATGCATATATACAATGGAACATGACTCAGCCGTTAAGAAGAATGAAGTCTTGCCATCTGCAACAACATGGATGAACCTGGAGGGAACTGTGCTGAGTGAAATAAGCCAAACAGAGAAAGAAAAATGCCATATGATTTCACTTATATGAGGAATCTAAAAAACAAAATAAATGAACAAGCAGAACAGAAACAGACTCATAAATACAGAGAACATTCTGATGGTTGCCGGATGGGAGGCGGGTCAGAGGGATGGGTGAATAAGGCGAATGGATTAAGAAGTGCAAATTGGTTGTTACTGAACAGTCATGGGGATGTAAAGTACAGCATAGGGAATATAGTCAGTAATATTGTAATAATTATGTATGGTGTCTGATGGGTTCTAGACTTGTTGGGGTGATCACTTCATAAATTATATATGTCTAATCGCTGGGTTGTATGCCTGAAACTGACATTATATTTTATATCAATTGTAGTTAGAAAATAAAAATTTATTTTTTAATAAAAGAGGTAAAAGCATACCTAATGCCCGTGTAACAAAATGTGGTCCATTCATACAATGAAATATTTTTCAGCCCTGAAAATGAAGGAAATCTTGACACAAGCTAAAATATGGGTGAACCTTAAGGATATTGTGTTAAATTAAATAAGAGAGTCCAATTCATAGAGACAGAAAGTAGAATGGTGGTTGCTAGTGGCTGAGGAGGGAGAAATGGCGTTATTGTTAAAAGGTGACAGAGTTTCAGTTTTGCAAGATACAAGCTTAGTAGTGATCTATTGCACAACAATGTGAAATACTTAATACTACTGAACTGTACACTTAAAAATGGTTAAGATGGTAAATTCCTGTGTTACCTGTGTTTTTTTTACCACAATCATTTATTCTTTTTTAAAGATTTTATTTATTCATTTTTAAAGAGGAGAAAGGAGAGAGAAAGAGAGGGAAAGAAACATCAATGCGTGGTTGCCTCTCATACACCCCCTACTGGGCACCTGGCCTGCAACCCAGGCATGTGCCCCAGCTGGAAATCAAATCAGAGCCGCTTTGGTTCACAGGCGAATATTGGTCTCATATTCTTGAAACTTCAAAGAACCCCGAGTATGTAAGCCAACGGTGTGGAGGAAATAATAATAGCTCATGTATGATATTAATTAGACCACAAGGAATCAAGAAAAAGTAGCTGGTTATAGGGACAGGCAGTAATTACAAATATTCAGTACCATTAGACTGTCATGACTTTAGTCTAGTGTGGCTTCCAGTGGCTTGTCAGGAGATAAGATAAAGCTAGAATTCCCTGGCTTTATTTTGTGCATGTGTGTGTGCAGAAAAAGTTTGTTTGTTTGTTTATGTATATTTTATTTATTATGCTATTACAGTTGTCCCATTTTTTCTCCCCTTTATTCCGCTCTCCGCTGCATGCCCCGCCCCAGACCAACATTCCCCCCACCCTTAGTTCATGTCCATGGGTCATACATATATGTTCTTTGGCTTCTTTATTTTCTATACTATTCTTAACCTCCCCCTGTCTATTTTGTACCTACCAATCATGCTTCTTATTCCCTGAGCCTTTTCCCCCATTCTCCCCACTCCCCGTCCTCTCTGGTCTCCATTTCTGTGATTCTGTTTCTGTTCTAGTTGTTTGCTTAGTTTGTTTTCTTCAGGTTCAGTTGTTGATAGTTGTGAATTTGTTGTCATTTTAATGTTCATAGTTTTTGATCTACTTCTTTTTATTATGTAAGTCCCTTCAATATTTCATATAATAAGGGCTTGGTGATGATGAACTCTTTTAACTTTACCTTATCTAGGATACACTTGATCTATCCTTCCATTCTAAGTGATAGCTTTGCTGGATACAGTAATCTTGGATGTAGGTCTTTGCCTTTCATGATTTCGAATACTTCTTTCCAACTCCTTCTGGCCTGTAAGGTTTCTTTTGAGGAATCAGCTGATAGTCTCATGGGAACTCCTTTGTAGGTAACTCTCTCCTTTTCTTTTGCTTTTAAAATTCCCTTCTTATCTTTAATCTTGGGTAAAATAATTATGATGTGCTTTGGTGTGTGCTTCCTTGGCCCCAACTTCTTTGGGACTCTCTGAGCTTCCTGGACTTCCTAGAAGGCTATTTCCTTTGCCAAAATGGGGATGTTCTCCTTCATTATTTTTTCAAATAAGTTTTCAATTTCTTGCTCTTCCTCGTCTTCTGGCACCCCTATCATTCAGATGTTGGATCGTTTAAAGTTGCCCTAGAGGTTCCTAAGCCTCTCCTCGTTATTTTGAATTCTTGTTTCTTCATTCTGTTCTGGTTGAGTGTTTATCTCTTCCATCTGCTCCAAATCATTGATTTGAATCCCAGTTTCCTTCCCTTTACTGTTGGTTCCCTGTATATTTTTCTTTATTTCACTTTGCATAGCTTTCACTTTTTTCCTCCATTTTGCAACCACACTTTACCATTCTGTGAGCATCCTGATTACCAGTGTTTTGAACTGAGCATCTGGTAGGTTGGCTATCTATTCATCGCTTAGTTCTATTTTTCCAGCCTTGATCTGTTCTTTCATTTGGGCCATGTTTCTTTGTCTCAGTGCGGCTGTTACACTGTAAGGGGCAGAGCCTTGGATATTCTCAAGGGCCAGGCAATCCAGGTCGCTGCATTGTGAGACTGTATGAGGGGGAGGGGTCAGAGGGGGAAATAACGTTGCTTGCTTGGCTCTTGGAGGCTTTCAGTCACTTCCCCTGCTACCCATAAGCAAATTGGGCCCTTCTGATGCTGATTCCTGGGTGAGTGGGTTTGTGTACGTTTAGGATCCTGTGGATCTCTCCAAGGAACTCTCCTGTGAGGCTTAGAGTTTCTTCTGCTGCTGCAACCCCCACAGGCTTTTAGAGCTAGAGGTTTTCAGGCTTTCTTTTCCCATACTGGAACCCTGGGTTGCATGGTCTGTCTTACTCTACAGCTGTTCCTCCCAGATAAATGTTCTATCCGCACATAAATGTGGGACCACCTGGTCCACCAGCCGCTGTCTTGCCACATGTCCTCTCCACCAGGCTGCCCATCTTCTGGATGAATGTTTCTTTGTTCACTCCTTTGATGTTGGACCTCCATACAGTTCAGTTTACTGGCAGTTCTGGTTATTTTTTTAAAATTTGTTGTTTCCCCTAGACAAAGAACATGTATGAATGACCCATGGACATCAGGGTGGGAATGACTATGGGATGTGGGTGGGAGTGGGATAGGTGGAGGGGAATAAAGGGAGAAAAATTGAGACAAGTGTAATAGAATAAACATGATTTATCAATTTTAAAAAATAATTAATTAATTAATTAAAAATTTGTTGTTTCCCTTATTTTGGTTGTGTGGGGAGGCAAAGTTTCCACCTATGCCTATGCCTCTACCTATGCCTCCACCTTGGCCAGGAATCCTCCCAATTATGCTTTTTGATTTCTGCACCTTTTCTCCGATTCTCCCCCTTCCCCCTCCCAGCTGATAACTCTCCAAATGATCTCCATACCTATGATTCTGTTCCTGTTCTGATTGTTTGCTTAGTTTCTTGTTTGTTTGCTTTAGATTCAGTTGTTGATAGTTGTGACTTTGTTGCCTTTTTAATGTTCATAGTTTTGATATTCTTCCTCTTAAGTTCCTTTAACATTTCATGTAATAATGGCTTGGTGATGATGAACTCCTTTAACTTTACCTTGTCTGGGAAGCACTTTATCTGTCCTTCCATTCTAAATGGTAGCTTTGCAGGATAGAATAACATTGGATATAGGTCCTTGCTTTTCACCACATTGAATACTCTTTGCCAGTCCCTTCTTACCTGCAAAGTTTCTTTTGAGAAATCAGCTGACAGTCTTATAGGTACTCCATTGTAGGTAACTTTCTGCTTTTCTCTTGCTGCTTTTAAGATTCTCTCTTTATCTTTAACCTTTGTCATTTTAATTATGATATGTTTTGGTGTGGTCCTCAGCACACCAGGTCCCATACCAAAACATTTTAATTTCAAAAGTGAAAATTACCTGTGTTGTTTGAACATTAAGGGTTGGAATGTTTAAGTGCCATATCAGCTCCTTAAAAAAAGCGAAGTGATCTATGCTATATCTCCCCTGCAGTAGGGAATTTAGATACACAATTAGCATGAATATCATTTTTCAGACTTCTGCAGTCAATTCTTCAGCACACCTTATCCAGCTTTTATACATAGGCCTAATATATAGCTTTGAAGAGACCTGGTAAGTACTTTCTCCTTGCAGTCTCACTTTCCCACATCATGGACATGTTCACACATATACATAACATGATGATAGAAAGTAAGATATAGTAAATTAGATTTCTAAATTTCAGTTCCAAGTCTCCTTGTGGATACCAGTAGATAAGTGTGCAGGCAGCACTACTACTCAGAGAGATGCAGACAGCAAAAAATATATTCAATGGTTGAGGGAAAACACAAGCACTGATAGGCGTTACTAGAATCAATAAGGATGTTAACTTGTCAACAACTAAATTGATGATTTGATCCTTGGCCAAAGTCTCTCCGAAGAGTTGTCCAGACCACAGGTGCCGTAGCTCCTGGTAGAAAAGTCCTCCATTTTGGGGTTTCTTCACTCTCGCTAACGTCACTCAAAACCAAGTCAGCATTCCCTCTCAAAAGCTCAGGTCCAGGGTTCCTCAGGCACCTGGTCATCCATCACACAGAGCTGGACCCCAGGTGCGTCCCTGTGGGAAGTTCCGGCGGCGGTGGGCGCTCAGAACCGGGGTACCAGACTGCTCCGCCCAAGCCCCCTCTTCTCTTTATCTAGAGCGGCTCGGTGTCCTCAGCCACCTGCACGCTGAGGGGTCTTCGGACCGCTGGGAACCACGGTCCCGGGTCCACACCCACTCTGGAATTCGGTAGGGAGGTTTGGGTCGTCGGCAGCAAAGAGATCTTTTGGGGAGGGGGCAGAGAGCCAGTGCACAGTCCGGGCGCTGTGCTGCGGGTTTCCGTTAGAATCCTCCGTCTGGGACCCACAGCCACTCTCGCTGTATGAACAAGTTTTGATGACATGATTGAATTACTTTACTTATACTTTATCCTTCTTTTAAATTTCATATCCTATTAGCATAGTTTTACTCATTAAGATCTCTTAATAAACTTTTCCCTCTTTAGAAATGTTGAGTTATAAAACATCTCTTTGGCACTGGCTGGTGTTGTTCCTTGCACTGAGTGCTAGTCTGCAAACCAAAGGGTCGCTTGTTTGATTGTCAGTCGGGGCATGTGCCTGGGTTGCAGGCCAGGTCCCCAGTAGGGGTTGTGCGTGAGAGGCAACCGCACATTGATGTTCCTCTCCCTCTCTAAATATTTATTCTTAAAAAAATTAATTAAAAAAAATCTTTGTGTTTCTGTTTACTTATTTGAATAACAGGTTAAATAGTATACATATGCCAGGAGAGTTGTGTAAATTAAATGAGATAATGTGGTAGTGCCTAGTATGTGGACTGAAAAAAAATGGCCATAAATTTCTCTCATCCCTGGGTGCATGCCTTTTGTAGTATACCTTAGCTGCCACTCTGACCAAAATTGAAGCCCATTCGCTCACTTGTTTCTTGCCACAGTCTCCTGACTTGTTTTGAGAAATAAAAAGTGGCAAAATGAAGTTGCATAGCTAATGAGCCAAGTTTTAAAGATGCATTGTAGCTTCTGCTCTCTTAGAACTCTGAGACTACAGTTTGAAGAAGACTGGATTGGCCTGTTAAAGACACATGGTCCAGGCAAGAGCCAACAACATCACCAGACTGGAAGGTGAAGTTATCTTAGACCTTTTAATCCTGACCCCCAAGTAAATTTACAGGTTACTACAGATACAGGAGAAAAGACTGTAGAGACCAGAACTGCCTAGTTGAGGCCCACAAAAATAAAGATATGTCTTAAGCTTCTTTGTTTCTAGGCGTTTGTTATGTAGTAATAAAAAGAGAACCAATACAGCAATCAATAAATATTAACTTATTACTATATAAATCTGAAAAGCGAGAATATGACACTGAGATTGTTCTTAAGCACTTGAATTTTTTTAAATTTCTTACTGATTTTAGAGAGAGGAAAGGAGAGGGAAAGAGAGAGACATCGATTTGTTGCTCCACTTACTTAAGTATTCATCAGTTGCTTCCTGTATATGCCCTGATGGAAGTTCAAACCTGCAACCTTGGCATATGGGGATGATGCTCTAACCAACTGAGTTACCTGGCCAGGGCTGTTCCTAAGCACATTAAAATGTTAATCACTTAACATATATTTTAGTGTCAGGTATATATAAAGGAGGGCCCTTAATTTTATTCATGCATGGTGGACATCAAAACCACAAAGTCAAATCTACTCACATACATTTCCTAATCCCAAAGAACTAATAAATTATTGGAGATCTTTCTTCATATGCAACCCTAGATTCAGGGCCAGAAGAGCCACCCCAAGTCTTCCAAAAAAGTACCCCATACAGGACTTCCAGTCAAGATGGTGGCATAGGGTAAACACGATCATTCTCCCACAACAACGTCAAAATCACAACTAAACTATAGAACAACTGTCATTCAGAACCATCAGAAATTGAGTGGAATGGAAGTCCTACAACTGTGGAATTAAAGAAGAAACTACATCGAGACTGGTAGGAGGGATGTAGACACAGAATGGGCTGGTCTCACACCCACGTGTAGCAGATAAAAATTGGGAGGGATATCTCAGGAGCAAAGGGTCTCAGCCCCACACCAGGCCCCCCAACCCAGGGTCCCAGTACCAGGAAGAGAATTTGCCATAACTTCTGGTGATAAAAACTAGTGGGAATTGAGACTGTAGAAAACAGAAACTGCTGGAGTCTCTGGTAGTTCCTCATAAAGGGCCCCCACATGGGCTTACTCAGACTCACTCCGTCTGTGCTCCAGGGTGGGTGCAGCAGGTTCAAAGGCACCAGAGACATATGGGGAGGAAATGAATTATCTGGCATCAGCTCAGGAGGTTGGCGGGGGCACAGCTTTCTCCCAGACAGAAGTACTGGCAGAGGTCCTTGTCCATATTTTGAATCTTTCCCTCACAGAGCCACAGATCCTGTAGGCAGGCACCATATCTGAGACTCCTTCAACCTAGCTCACAGGGTTTGCCCCATCCTGGGGATCCTCTGAGGTCCAGCCCCATCCAACTTTTGAGCCAACCCAAGCTATTTCCAGTGGCTTTTACAATACCAATGACTGGTCTTGGGCCATGCTTCAGATTTTCCTAAGTTCTCTCAAACAGGAAGCATTTGGCTTCAGCAAGCCACATATGTCCAGGCCCAGCACTAGCAGCAGCTGGTCTTGGTTCACAGCTTGGCCTTGCCTGGGCAACTCCGTGCCCAGCACAGGTAGCAACCATCTGCAGATCACTTTGTAGCTTATGTTGTGTGACCCTGGACAGAAAACAGATGATGGCTGACCTTGGACATGCCAACAGCAACCAAGGCTCAACTAAAACAGGAGAGTGTACACAGCCTACATGGTGGATGAACCTTGAATACCCAGCTTTAAGTGACAGGGGAGACTGTGCCACTGGACCCTACAGGACACCTACTACATTAGGCCACTCTACCAAGCCTGGGAGACGTAGCAGCTCTACCTAATATATAGAAACCAATACAAGGAGGCCGCCAAAATTAGGAGACAAAGAAACATGGCCCAAATGAAAGAACAAGAACAAATCTCCAGGGGGGGAAAAAGAAACCTAAACAAAATGGAAGCAAGTAAGCCACTAGATGCAGAATTAAAAATGCTGGTTATAAGGATGCTCAAGGGACTTGGTGAGAACCTCAACAGCATAAAGATCCAGTCAGAAAGAAGGATACACTAATTAAAGTAAAAAAAATTATAGGGAATCAACAGTAGAGTGGATGAAGCTGAGAATCAAATCAGCAATGTGGAATATAAGGAAGCAAAAAACAACCAATTGAGAACAGCAAGGAGAAAAAGAATCCAAAAAAATTGAGGATAGTGTAAGGAGCCCCTGGGACAACTTTAAGCATACCAACAGTTGCATCATGAGGGTGTCAGAAAAAGAAGTGAGAAAGCAAGAAATTAGAAACTGATTTGAAAAAATAATGACAGAAAACTTCCCTAACTTGGTTAAGGAAATAGACATACAAGTCTAGGATGCACAGAATCCCAGGCAAGCTGAACCCAAAGAGGCCCACACTAAGACACATCATAATTAAAATGCCAAAGGTAAAAGACAAAGAGAGAATCTTAAAAGCAGCAAGAGAAAAACAGTTAGTTACCTACAAGGGAGCCCCCATAAGACTGTCAGCTGATTTCTCAAAAGAAAATTTGCGGGATAGAAGGGGCTGGCAATAAGTATTAAAAATGATGAAAAGCAGGACCTACAACCTAGATTACTCTATCCAGTAAAATTATCATTTAGAAGGACAGATAAAGAGCTTTCCAGAAACAAGAAAAAGCTAAAGGAGTTCATGACCACCAAATTAGTATTATATGAAATGTTAAAGGGTCTTCTTTAAGAAGAAAAAAGATTAAAAATAACAATAAAATGGAAATAGACATATCTATAAAGAATTTAATCTATAAAACAAAATAAACAAACAAGCACAACAGAAACAGAATCAAATACACAGAAACAGCTACAGAGAATGTTTTGATGGTTGCGAGGAGGAAGGGGGTCAAGGGGATGGGCAAAAAAGATTAAGGGATTAAGAAGTACAAATTGGTAGTTACAAAATAGTCATGGGGATGTAAAGTATGGCATAGGAAATAAAGTAGCCAAAGAACGTATGTGCAGGTTCCATAGACATGGACAACAGTCTGGGGATCGCCCAAAGGAATAGGGGGATGGTTGGGTGGAGGGGAGCTAAGAGGGAAAAATTGGGACAACTGTAATAGCATAATCAATAAAACATAGTTTTAAAAAAGCACTCCATACAGATTTGATGGTTAAATACCTACCCAAATAATTCCCATAGCCGCTTAAAAAAAACACTGAATAAACATGCTCTCAGTATTTTGCAGTGATTAAAGATTAGTACATCTTTATATGAGTGTACATAAGGAATTGAGAAAGGTTTATAATTAAGTAATTATAACAGCAATGCTATTTCTTTCACAAAGTTTTTATTGAATCAGCAATCTGTGGACAATTAGTCTCTTAATTTGCCCCCTTGCCTCAGTGCAAAAGGATGTGGAATCTACACGGCGATGATGATTATGTTGGCTCACATTTGCTGAGTGCCTGGTACATAGCAGACACAAAGCCAACTATTTTAGATGCATTTCTGTGTTGTTGTTGTTTTTTTTGTCTTTATTGGATGCATTTATTTTTCATAAGACGCTGTTTGATGCTGTATGATAATTTACAGATCAGGAATCTGTGACACAAAGCAGTTAAATGATTCAAGATTAACCAGCTAGCAAGTGACTAAGCTAAAGTTTAAATTTAAGGTCTATTTACCTTTACGGAGTAAGCTTTTATAACCATGAATCCTTTTAGTTGCCCTCTAAAACTTGCTTTTTGTATGTTGTTGACACTTCAGACACTTGAGGAAAAGGATGTGTTTAAAAACCATGTAATCTAATCATTCAAATACTTAGACTATTTAAAGTGAGAGATATTTCAACTCTAACAAATAAATGTAACCCCTCCTTCTGTTCCACTGGCTTGAGATGGCTCTCGGAACAACCTGAGAAGTATAATACTCATATGTATGAATTGTAAAGAGAAAGAATAAGGATGCATATACTTATATATTACAATTTGTGTTCAGAGCTGGACCTAGAAGGCCAAGTACGTGGATTGAGGGATGCTGAAAAGCACCTTAACTATTCTGAAATAGAGCTACAGTGTCACTGCCACAAAGAAATTGGGAAATTCTGTTTTGATAAGAGCTTGTTATTTGGAAAAGTCCAAAATAAGAGCTTATATCTAAGCAATTAAACTTCCTAACAAGGCTGTTAAAGGCTGTTAGGTTCTTAATTTGCACAATTCCAAGGTTTTCCCTTTAACCCAAGTGTCTGTATTTTTATGCTATGGAAGGTATTTTTGGTTTTGTTTTGTTTATTTTTATTTTATATAGTATGGAGATTTTGAAAAGGATTTAATATTAGAATCATAGAACTGGGTAGGAAATTTAAGTATCTTTTTTTAAAAAAAACTGAATACTGACTGCATTCAAGGTCCCATTCCTAAGAAGTTAAAAAATATTTTACTATTGATCTGAATCATATACACACACATGAGTATCTAAAATGTATAACTAAAAGTAGAGAATGAAAATCCACTCCCCTCTAGTGAGAAATACATTAGCAGTATTTGAGAAGCTACCTGGATGCCTTTCATAAATTGTATCACCCCAGCTTATTCTCAAAGGTAACACCATCCTGAATTTTGAGTTAATCATTCCCTTGCTTCTTTTTATAGTTCTACCTATTCTGTTTGTTTCTCTAAACAGTATTTTTTTTGGGGGGGGCACATGTTTCTATTTTTGAACTCTGCATAAATTGAGTCCTATTGTATGTATTTTCCTGTGGCTTGCTTCTTTTATTCTACCTTTTAAAAATCCATATTGATTCATTCATTTACTTAGTATATACTAAGTCTATAGTATTCCATTTTATAATTACACAAATGGTAGACATTCAGATCCTGTCTAGTTTTTAAAACATTGTTCAACTTGTTGCCTAGTACTCATGTTTAATGATTTCTCTGTGGTACACAAATAGGAATGGAATAGCTGCGTCTTACATATCCAATCTTTCTAGGTAACACCACTTTTTACAAAGTCGGTGAGAGTAGCCTATAAAAATTCTCCAGTCTTCATCTCCTTGCCAGCCCTTGGTTGTCAGACTTTTATATTTTGGTCAATCTAGTAGAGTGAACTGTTAGCTCACAGGATTTAAATGTGCATTTCTCTGATTATTCATGAGGTTGGGCATTTTTTCATATTTACATATAACGTGTTTTCTTTGAAAAGCCTATTGCCTTTTGCTCATTTTTCTGTTGGATGGTTTGTGTTTTTCTTATCCATTTATAGGCATTCTGTTTTTCTTTGGCGGGCTATTTAAAAAAAATAGCAACATATAGCATTCATACAGAAGAGTATGTAAAAGATAAATTTACTGTTTAAAGAACAATTTAAAATCAAAGACTGTGTAATCACCACCTAGTTAAAAAAATTGAATATTGCCAACACTCCAGAAGCACCTCCTTTACCTCCCTGCTTACGAACTCCTCCGTCCCTTTTTTTTTTTCCCTCAGTGGTGATTACCATTCTGACTTTGTGGTAATCATTGCTTTTCTTTTTATAGTTTTATCACTTGGGAATGCATCCTGAACAATATAGTATTGCCTGCTTTTAAATGTTGTAAAAACAGGTTCAAATAGTATATACTCTTCTGCCTTTGGCTTGTTACACCCACCATTATGCTTGTGAAATTCGTGTAGCTAGCTCTAAGTTTGTTCATTGTTGTTCATGTATTATGTTCCATTTTGCAATGATGTTTGATAGTTTTGT
The DNA here is from genome assembly GCF_021234165.1 of Pteronotus mesoamericanus. Classification (NCBI taxonomy): domain Eukaryota; kingdom Metazoa; phylum Chordata; class Mammalia; order Chiroptera; family Mormoopidae; genus Pteronotus; species Pteronotus mesoamericanus. The sequence continues at coordinate 586,286 of NW_026555304.1, forward strand.
GCTGTGTAGACACCACAGTTCTTTGAACTATTTTAATGTTGATGAACACTTGGTTATTCCAACTTTCTGTCCTTATAAACAATACTGCTAAGAACATTCTTGTAATGTCTTACAAGACATTACAGCTGAGCAAGATTTTCTCTGGGGTAGATACCAAAGAGTGAAGATGTTAGATCTAAAGTATATCTTCAACTTTACCAAATAATCTTACTTTCCAAACTGGCATACCAGCTGACATTCTCACCATCCCACTTGAGAATTTCCATTAGTCTACCAACAAGTGCCAAAATTTCTAATTGTTGCCAAGCTGTTGCGTGTAATTCCTTTAAAACCAACCAATGAACACCAATCACTGTTATTTTAATGCATTTCCTGATTAGCAATGAGCTTGAGCACTGTATATATTTATTGGACATTTGGATTTCTCCATTTTAAAAGCAACCGTTCAATAGTTTTACCCATGTTTCTATTGGGATGTCTTGTCTTTTCCATTAGTTCTTACATATCTTGGACACTACTGTTGTCAGTCATATGTATCCGTTATGATGTATTTTGATGGTCAGCTTGGGTGTTTTTGTTTAACTTTTAATGTAATCAAATCTGTCAATCTCTCTGGTTAGTGCTTTTTGTCACCTATCCCTACCCACTGGCCATTAAGATGGTCTATTACGTTATTTCTGAAAACTCTTGGTTTTGCGTTTCCCGCTCAGGTCTTTGATCCACCAGAAACTGTGGGTGTGCGGGGGTGGGGGGCGAGGCACGAGAGAGGAGAGTCTTTCCTTCCCTCTGTATAGGTCACACTCATCGTCCCCTCAGCTTTTGAGTATCGATCTGGGCACGACGCCCCGTGTCCTCGTTCGGGCCCTTTTCACAACACCCTATCCATTTTCCACCAAAAAGAAGAGCTCCACATTTTGCTAATTCAGTCGTGTTTTTTGCTTATATACTGCCCTTTAGCGTTCTGCGTGAAGATTTTTATCGTTTCGCGCGAAAACGCCTTTGTGAGCTTCCTTGGTCAACACAGTACGGCTACGTCCAGTAGAGGTCCCGCCGGAGGGCGCTAGTCTCCTCTTCCGCTTCCTCCTTCTCCACCTCCTCCTGGACTACAGAACCCGCAGGCGCTGCCGGGCCCGACTTGCGCACTGCACAAAGAAGTGCGCCTGTGCGGAGAAACGCCCCGCCCCTCCCTACCTCCGATCTGCTGTAAAGCCTGGAGCTTCTCGCGAGAAGCCAGTTTTCCTGGTCTCCAGCCCGCCGTGTAGGTCGGAGGTCAGAGCGAGCATCTCGCGAGCCACAGGAGGAAGATGGCGGTGGAGTCGCGCGTCACCCAGGAGGAAATTAAGAAGGAGCCAGAGAAGCCAATCGACCGGGAGAAGGTGAGGGGTCGGGACGAGGTGGCGGAGGGCTTGGCAGGGCGCAGAACGGAGCCTGGCTGCCGTGCTTCATCTCATGCCTTTCTTCCAACCGGCAGACGTGCCCTCTGTTGCTGCGCGTCTTCACCACCAACAACGGGCGCCACCACCGCATGGATGAGTTCTCTCGCGGGAACGTGCCTTCTAGCGAGCTACAGATCTACACCTGGTGAGCAAGCGCGCGCCGGCGGCGGAGGCGGCCTGTCTCCGCGGAGAGGGGCGGGGAAGCCGCCGCCTTTGGGCCTGCGGGCGCCGCGTTGCACTGGGAGGGAGGGTTTAGGTTGCTGGGGGAAAGGATTGGCCCGTCTTGTAACGCTTCTGCATTTAATGGTGATCTTTTGCGTCGTTGTGAGGACTTGTGGCCGCTCGGTACGAAAATGGTTTGTAGACCTTTAAAACGTGGTAGGCGCCCTGAAGGGGCTCCTGGTCGAGTAAATGGTGCTGGGATAACAGGGTCAGGTTGGGATAGTGTGAAGGGAGCCGTGCTGTCAAGGTGTATCATTCTCAAGGTACACTTTACGTGACGTTGAATATTAGCTGCGGTAGCATCCTGAAAAAATCAACACAACCCGAGTAATTGATTTGATGCCAAATTGAAAAGCCCCTGACACGTGTTCAGTGAAGAACTACTTGCCGCTGAATGTTTATCCCGTGAGTACCTTACCTACCCCCCGAGTCACACACTGCAGACTGCCTGAATTTTTTGGTTTGATATCATAGTGGCTTTTAAAAAAAATTCTCACTTGATAATGTAATTTGGTTTGATTTTATTTAAAAGACTATTTTTAGAGAAGGGGAGGGAGGGGGGAGGGGGGAGAGAGAGAGAGCGCGCGCGCGAGCGATCTGTGTGTGGTTGCCTTTCCCGCGCCTCCTACTGGGGACCTGGCCCGCAACCCAAGGCATGTGCCCTACACCGGGAATCCAATCGGGGACCTTTTGGTTCGCAGGCTGTTGCTCAATCCACTGAGCCACTCCAGCCAGGGCTGTTTATTGATTTGCGGGGTGGGGGGGCGGGAAGAAATCGATTTGAGAAACATCCCTTGATCGCCTCCTGTGCTCACCCGGACTGAGGAAACTCACCACGCAGGTGTGTGCCCTACTGGGAATAGAACTCGCGACCGTTTGGTGCGCGGGGAGGTGATGCTCCAACCAAGTGGGCCACCCAGTCAGGGCCCATAGTGGCCTTTTAGTAACAATAAAAGGTGTATGATAACTTAAAATTTATGTTATGCAGAATTTGCCATTTTAACTTTTTAAGGGTACAATGTGGTGGCATTAAATATAGTCACATTGTGCAACAGTTTGTTTCCAAAACCTTTTTATTCCCTCCAATGTGAATTCTGTAACTAGTAAACAGTATCTCCCTATTCCTCCCTTCTCCCAGTCTCTGGTAGACTCCACCTACTTTCTGTATATGAATTTGCCTAATTTAGGCATTTCATACAAGTGGACTTACATAATATTTGTTCTTTAGTGTTTGGCTTGTTTCACTTACCATATGTTTTCAAGGTTCATCTGTGTTGCAGCATATAACAGAACTTCATCCTTCTTTATGGCTGAATAATATTTCATTGTATGGCTACACCACATTTTGTTTGTCTGTTTATCTATTGATGGGCATTTGGGAGGTTGTTTATACCTTTAAGTTATCGTGAATGCTGCTGCTATAAACATGGGTATAGAAGTCTCTGTTTGAGTCCCTGCTTTCAGTTCTTTTGGGTACATACCCAGAAGTGGAATTGCTGGATCATGGGGTCATTCTGTGTTTAACTCGTTGAGGAACTGCCAAATTATTTCACACAGTAGTTTACATTCCACAATTTTAAACTGTAAGCCCTATGTACTAGAACTCAGTTCTTTGAAAATTGGGACCTTATTTGTCTCTTTGAAGGTTCTTGTTAAATTTATGTAATAGTATTAATTCCAGTTAGTGTCATTTCAGAATAAAGTTCTGGGAAGGTTGATTTAACTTACAGGGAAAAACTCTTATTAACGGGTTGATGAAAACCTCTGTAGAGATTAAAAGTGTGTATTTTCTCCAACAAATAAGATTTCCTATTTGCCAGGAGCCTGACCCTGGCTTAGACCCTGAGAGTATAAATTAAGGGATAGCAGGTAAACTCAATCTTCATACAGTAAACTCAGTCTAGTGAGTTTACAAGAGCACATGGGCAGTAAGACTTTAGAGTGAAGATGACAGGGTGAGATTGTTTAACAGACTCTTAACACTCAATCAAGAAAAAAGGTTACAAAAATCCGTTTTGAACTAGCCTCTCCATAAAATACAATCAAGCAAGAAAAGACAGCCTTATCCTATACCTCAAAATGGTACCCAAATAAGACAGAAAGACTCGATGGTTTGTATGGGGGCAGCACAGGGCTCTGCCCCCAATTCCAGAAGCAGTAACGAGGGAGATTAGTTAACAAAGCTTGGGAATTCTCAATTTGTAGAAGTGGACTGAACTCTAATTTGAAAAGAGGTGAAGAACTCTAAAGTAGGCAGCCCTAAGACAAGGCAAGGAAAAAGTAGAAGTCAAGAAACAAGGCTTGCCAAAGTCCAAGTCACTCTGTAGAGTTGGGGGAACAAGCCAGACACCACAGGAGTGATGCTCCTGTAGTTGGGTGGTCTTCAAACAGGTTATTGAAAGAGAAATACATAGGTCACTGTTTCAGGGTTCAACCAGAAAAACAGAACCAGTGGGAGCTATATTTTCTTAAGAGATTTATTGAAAATTAGCTCAAACAGCTGTGCCTAGGCGCCTAAATTCCTAATTCTTGGAGTAGGTTATTAGGAGGGGCCAGCTGGAACTCATATTTATGCTAAAAAGCTGTAGTTGGAGCCTGATAAGGCCCTTCCAACTGATTGAATTAGGTGTACTCAGATTATCTAGAATAATCTTTTTAAAGCCCAATTGAGGATAGACTTTAATCCCATCTACAAAATACAGATGCTTCTTGACCTAATGTGGGGTTATGTCCCAATAAGCCCATTGTAAGTTGGAAATATCGTAAGTTGAAAAATCCATTTAATATAACTGCACTGTAAAGTATTGGTTGTTTACCCGTGTGGTCACATCTCGTAAACCGGGGACCATTTCTACCTTACACAGCACATGTGATAGTGTTTGAATAACTGAGCTTCAGCTTCATCAGATCAACATGTGAAAGTGACCCTTACAGTCACCAAGCAAAGAACTAAAGCCCCAAGGGGGCTCTTGCATTCCTCACCCCTGTATTCAGGCTTTTTTTTTTTTTTTTTCTTTTTTAATCTTCATCTGAGGATAGGAGGATATGTTTATTGATTTGAGAGAGAGAGAAACATCATTTGGTTGCCTTCTGTACTGCAACCTTTTGATATAAGGAAGATACTCCATCCATCTGAGCCAACCAGCCAGGGAGTTTTGTTTTCTTTTTCTTTATTTGTGTGTGTCTGTCTTTTCTCTCCCTTTTTAAAATCTTGTTTTGTTTTTTTTGTTTTGTTTTGTATTGTATTCAAGCTTTCGACTAGTGGTTGAACTCATAAAAGGTGTGAACCAATTTCTCCACCTTCATTATGAACAAGATGACAGTATGGGAAATGTTTTTAGAAAGGAAGACAGAATCCTTCTGGTACACATAAGTATATACTGTATACCAGGGAATAATTGATTACAATAAACAGCATCAGAATATTGGGTTAAAAAACAAGTTACCTCCAAGACAAATAAAAAAATCACTCTGGCATTGGACTTCATGCCAGCATTGGAGACAAAAAGTTAAAATAACCAGGGATGCTGAATAGAATAGGAACTCTAAGTAAAAATAAGTTACAAAGGAATGGGATGACAGAAAGAGTAACAAAACCTTTCTCTGAAGTTTTACAGTTCCTTCAATTTGACTTCAGTGTTTTCTTCTGTTGATCTCATTAAACTTAATTTGCTTAAATATATATATAGTTTCTGATGAGTTATATTTGTATTATCCCAGCATATATAATATATATAATGTATAATATTATATAACATATATAATATATAATATGCTGGGATAATATAAAGAAATTATATTTTTGTAGCATTGTATATGTGCATAAAAAAGATGCCTTCCTAGAATGATGTTAATCTGTTAGCTCTGGTTGGTGAGGTTGGGGTATAATTTATTGAATTCTTAATGTGGCTTTTTCCCTTTCCTTAAGTAATGAACATGTGTCAAGTTGGGAAAGGCAGTCTTGCCCTGCTTCTCGCCCTTTGCAGAGGCTGTAGAAGAGCAGCCTTTGGCCCAGAGTATTTCCTTGTAAAGAAATAGAGAGCCCTCACAGCCTGTGCTGGGCATATCTCTTTGGGAGTTTATTTTCCTGTTCTGGGCTTGATGTGTTCTTTGTTCTGCTTACATGTCATGGCACTTGACCAACCCCACTGCTGTACCCAGGATCTTCCACCTGCAGCTCAAAAGGAATGAGTGCAGACCACCTCTCTACATCAGTTACAGGGTGAGACCTGCTAGCAGTGGGGTACCCACATGCACTCACTTTTGAAGTTGATCTCGCTGGTCTTTGTGCACATAACGTGTTGTCCATGCCTTTCGTGGCAACCTGGCACCTGCAAACCATGGAGAGGGTGATATCCTGGGATGCCCCTTCTGTTGGTAGATGTTATACTCTTTGCTGCCCTCCACACAATGGGATTTCTCCCCAAAGATGGGAAGAGGTGTTGCTTTCTAGTCATACGTATTATACAAAAACAGAAACTTTAAAAAACTGAGACAAATGAATCAAAGTCACCATAGAATTCACTAATGAGAGGTTGAAATAAAACTAATGATGGGGAAGGAGAAAAAAAATAGATTTGACCTGTATTTAGAAGGTAGATACAACAGAGATGGGAGGAATTGAACAGTGCTTAGGTTTATGACCTGGGTGACTAAGTAGATGATGGTAATTGTGATGGTAATATGAGAGGGTAATATGTTTTGGTGGGAGTACTGTTTTGTTCTGTTATGGAGATGCTGTAGTCATCCTGGATGTTTTTAGAGCCATGCTTTTACTTGAGTATGATGTAGCGTGGAGATTTATAAATGGGGGGCAAAGTATCAGGACAAGAATATCCATTGTGAAAGGAGCCTGCGCTTTTGTTGCAAAATTGTCATGTTTCATTTGCTTTTCGACTATCTGTTGTAAAACACACCATAAGATTCCTTCTTAGGAAAAACACTGCACATATCTATGAAAATGTTTTCCCATCACATTTGTTCCAAGATGATTTCCGATTACAGAGATATTAAATGTGGGAAAGTTTGTGTCTTAGAAATAATAAAACAATTGTTTTAAGTGTTTGGATTAATTTGGACTAGTTACCCTTAAAGGGGCAAAGCACTAGGCCAATAAGGTATTACATAACAGCAAAAGATAGCGTAAATAGTTCTGTTAGCACTGACAGTCGGCTTTAATTCATCAAAATTTCAAACATTGAGGCTGGTAAGGGGAGTGTTTGTGGGGGGCAAATAGTATTATTAGATGCTTTAAAACTAACAATTATAAAACCTTGACAGTTTTTGACATCACAGTTCAGGCACATGAAATTAACTCTTTGTATGTCCATATCCTTGTTATATTATTGTTGATTAATCAAGTACAATGTCTTTTTTAAAAAAATTCAGGATGGATGCCACCTTGAAAGAACTGACTAGTTTAGTAAAAGAAGTCTACCCAGAAGCTAGGAAGAAGGGCACGCACTTCAATTTTGCAATTGTTTTTACGGATATTAAAAGACCTGGCTATCGGTAGGTAACATTTTATTTTTAATTCCTATAATGTCTTTTTGGTTTTGACATATTTTTTTAAACTTTTTACTTATTTTCAATTTATTTTAGAGAGAGAAACATTGAGATAACATTTTGTTGTTTCACCCATTTATGCATTCATTTGTTGGCCCCTCTATGTGCCTTGACCAGGGATTGAACCTGCATTGGTTTTGATGTTTTAAAGTGATAAGGGTAACACCTTGAGTGAATCTTATTAGTGGAGAGGGGGGCGGTATATAGATTTATACTATCTTAATACCTGGTTTACTGTGCTGTAAGATAATGGAGCAGATCCAGTCCTGTGTTCACTGTGTAGTATGTATGATTTGTGTTACATTAACAGTCGGTTTCCTTTCTGCAGAGTAAAGGAGATTGGCAGCACCATGTCCGGGAGAAAGGGGACTGATGATTCCATGACCCTGCAGTCGCAGAAGTTTCAGATAGGAGATTATCTGGACATAGCAATCACCCCTCCGAATCGGGCACCACCTCCTTCAGGGCGCATGAGACCATATTAAATTTTGTTGACTGTTTCTTGAGTTTTTTTCATTCATTGATGTGATGCAAATTTACGCTTTCCTTCTCACTATTGCCATTAAGCCTTTAAACTCTAAACAAACTGCAATGCATTTATTTAGGAGTTAGGTTTGGCTGTGCTATGGTATGAATATTAATAGAAAGTCCATGTTTCAAGTCCTGTAAAGTATGAAGTGCTCTTAGCATTCTGTGTAAAACTGTTGTTAAATATACATATGTAATCAACCTGAGTGTGAAAGTTAATGGAGGCATGGGAACTGGGTTTGAGTATTTGGGATTCATACTGAGAAGTGGAGGTGGGTGTATTTAATGCCGAGTTGGCAGAACAAGAAAAGTGATGGGATTATATTAATTAAACAGCATGAGTTTGTGTTCTGGACAATGGTGTGGAGTTAGAAAAAGGACCTGTGTGACTGAGCATTGCTGCGGAGGCATTTTGGAATAGTTTGAGCTAAGGCAACTTGAAAAATCTGTCTGTGATTGAAGAAATCGGCCTGCCTGAATCATGGTACAATCAAAATACTACTCTTCAGAAGGTTAGAGAAAAGGAGAACTGGTGTCATAGTGAGAGGGCTTTTTATGTTTTAAAGATGGAGAGGAAAGGAAGCAGTATAGAGGAAATAAGGGCTGAACTTAAGGTAAGGTGGAAAGGATTACCTTCAAGAAAATTTGAAAAGGGAGAGAGGGATGGAAGAGGAATCACGGCCAAGGGAGAAGAGCCAGCGATAAGGTCAAGGTGAGTAGGGGGATATTCACACATCATGGTAAGTGCTTGTGTAAGTGACTACAGTTATCCGCCCTTTTCTGAGGGGAACATTCTCCAAGACTCCTTGAAATAGCAGTACTGAACCTTATGTATACTGTCTTTTCCTATTCATTTGTACCTGTGATAAAGTTTAATTCATAAACTAGGGACAGTGAGAGATTAACAACTATAACTAATAAAGAATTTTAAGTCAATCAGGCAATTGAGAGGGCTCTTAAGTAACTGACAGGTGGGTAGTCTAAACATGGTTACCCTGACCAAAGATCAACCTTTTAAAATCATGTCATAACAGAGTTGGTGTCTCTATTGCAAAATCAGTCAACAGGTTGAAGAACTAGATCTAGTGCTTTTTCTAGTTTACCCCAAACCTTGAATCTTTATTCATTCACACTAGATAGATTTGAGTACTGTGAGTCTTACAATTAATTTCAACCTAATTTTTTTTGGAGGAGCCATGGTAGCTTCCTATTTGTGGGGAAGAAACATTCTATGCAGATGAAGGCAGGAACTAAGACCTTTGCAGGCCAGTTTTTCATAGTGTAACAAGCAGCCTACATTGAGGGCTTGCCTGTAATTCCCAGTTATCCTCCCACTAGCTTAGAATGATGTGGGTAATTTCCTTGGATCCAGTAAGGAATTTTCCCTTTAAAGATTTCAATCGACTTAAAAATGCACTTAACACCTAGTGAAATTATTTAATATAATGCCAAGAATCCAGACTTGTGTTTAGTCCTTATTTATCTCTGGCTTTGGTAAGCATATGACTGAGTAACTGAACTGTTTCCTCAAACATGAAATAGGAAATTAATGGTCACTGTGATTGCACCTTGCTAAGTGTGTTAGTGTCCTGGCTGTTCCACTTGCTCGTAATGTATTTGGGAGTTTCTTTTCCCTTTGGAGTGTTGAGTTCTAACACACGCACACGTGCATTGTCTGCATTAGCTTCTCAGTTTTCTCAGTGTACATGAACTTGGATTTTCAGTTATTTACCAGATCCTTCATAGGAAGTCTTGATGTTTATACTTAAGTTTTACAAAATGTAGCTGGGACTGTTACTTATACCCAAGTAAGTATTGGCTGAGGTGATGTCTCATTAATTTTGTGTATGTGTGTGCATGTGAGGAACAGGTGGGAGGGGAAAAGGAAGCTATTAAACTGCTAGGCAAGGTTTAAATTATCCAAAATTTACACTTTTTCTTAAAGTATATTAATTATGCTGTTACAGTTGTCCCAGTTTTTTTTCTTGTTGACTCCTTTGCCTCCAGTAATCCCTACCACCCTGTCTGGCCTTAGTTCATGTCGATGGGTTGCGCGCGTGTGCGTGCGTGCGTGCGTGTTTTTGAAGCCTTTGGCTACTCCCCTTCTTACACCATTCTTAACACCCCCTATTTTGTTTCTACCAATTATTATTCTTGATTCCTACACCATTTACCTATTCACCTTTCCCCTCCCAGTGGATAACCTTCCAAATGATCTCCATACCTATGATTCAGTTACTGTTCTGGTGGTTTGCTTAGTTTTTTTTAGGTTCAGTTGTTGATAGCTGTAAGTTTGTTTTTACTGTTCAGAGTTTTGATCACCTTGTTTTTTTTAGATAAGTCCCTTTTAACATTTCCTGTAAGTATGGTTTGGTGATAATGAACTCCTTTAACTTTACCTTATCTGGGAAGCACTTTATCTGCCCTCCTAAATGATAGCTTCACTGGATAGAGTAATCTTGGTTGTAGGTCCTTGCTTTTCATCACTTTGAATACTTCTCACCAGCCCCTTCTAACCTGCAAGGTTTCTTTTGCGAGATCAGCTGACAATCTTATGAGAGCTCCTTTGTAGGTAACTGCTTTTCTGTCGCTGCTTTTAAAATTCTCTTATCCTTAACCTTTGGCATTTTAATTAGGATGTGTCTTGTGGACCTCTTTGGGTCCAGCCTGATTGGGAGACTCTGTGCTTCCTGGACTTGCATGTCTATTTCCTTGACCAAATTAGGGACATTTTCTTTCATTATTTTTGAAATAGATTTCCAATTTCTTGCTGTTTCTGTTCTGCTGGCAACCCTGTGATGCAAATGTTGAACCTCTTAAAGTTGTCCCACAGGCTGCTTATACTGCCCTCATGTTTTGGGATTCTTTTTTCTTCTGATTGGTTGGTGTTTTTTTTGCTTCTGTGTTCCAGATTATTGATTTGATTCTTGGCTTCACCCACTCTACTGTTGTCTCCCTGTATATTGTTCTTCATTTCAGTTAGTGAATCATTTCTGACTGGATCTTTTGTATGCTGCTGAGGTCCTCACTAAGTTCCTTGAGCATCCTTATAACCAGGGTTTTGAACTTTGCATATGATAGATTGCTTATCTCCATTTTGTTAAGCTTTTCCTGGAATTTTATTATTTCCCTTCATTTGGGCCATGCTTCTTTGTCTCCTCGTTTTGGCAGCCTCCCCTTGTGAGTTTCTTTGTATTAGTAGGTAGACCTGCTTTGCCCCCATGTTTTGATAGTGTGCCCTAGTGTAGTAGGTGTCCTGTAGGGTCCAGTGGCACCGTCTTCCCTATCACCCAAGCTGGGTATTTGAGGTGCACCCTTAGTGTGGGCTGAGTACACGCTCTTGTAGTTGATTTGCCTCAGTTGCTGTTGGCAGATCAATGGGAGGGAGTTACCCAGGCTAGTCAGCTGCAAGGATTGATTGGCTGTGACCAATTACCACCAACTTCTGCCCTCTGTAGAGGATTAGCTATGCAGGAACAAGGTGGTGGTGCTTTGAGAGAGGTCTGTAGTTGTCCACTTGGTATGCTGGCCTTGGGGTTTCCTGGGTGGTGCTGGCCAAGGCTGGCCCCCACCTGTGTTTTTCTGGGGCCACCGTTCCTGAGCTATAAAGTACTCTGAGAAGGCTTCTACTTGTGCTGGGCTTGGAGATTCCCAGGGGAAGCCAAACTGCAATTAATCTGGCAGCTGCTAGTGTGGGGCCTGGAGCTCACTAAGGCCAGCTGTTGCTTGAGAGAATTTAGGAAGTTGTGAAGCATGAGTCAAGACCAAACATTCATATGGAAAAGCAGTTTGGGTGGGCCTGGAAGTTGGGTGGGGCAGAGTCTCTGGGCATCTCCAGGGTGGGTCAAACATTGTTAGCCAGGTTGATGGAGTTTCTAATATGGCACCAACTTGCCAGCTTTGTGCCTCTGTGGGGGCAGGGCTCAGAAAAGGGACAATGGCCTCTGCTCACGCCAGGGCTAGACACTTCAGTTTCTCCCTGCGTACTACTGGTGCCCTTCAAGCTGCCACCCTGGTGCTGGAACTCAGGAGGAGTGAGTCTCAGTAGGTGAGTCTGTGTGGGTTCCCAAAGAGGAACTGCTTAGGGCTTCAGCAGCCTCCTCCACTGACTCAATACCCCTACCCCACTGGTTTTTGCAGCCAGAAGTTGTGGGGACTTATCTTCCTAGCACTGGAACCCTGGGCTAAGGGGGCCTGGTATGGAGCGGGGACTCATCACTCACGAGATACCCTCTTTTTCATGCACCACACATGGGTGAGGGACCAGCCCATTCCGTGTCTGTGCCCCTTCTACCAGTCTCGATGGATGTGGCTGCTTTAATTCTGTAGTTGTCAGACTTTCGTTCAACTGGATTTCTGACATTCCTGAGTGATGGTGGTTCTACATTTTAATCGTAATTTTGATGTGGTTGTGTGAAGAGGCAAGCCGTGTCTGCCAATGCCAACATCTTGTCCAGAAGCTAGTAATCTCTACTGTTTTTAATTTTCAGTTTTTAAAATCATGCATATTCTATTACACTTCTCAGTGTTTTTTTACCCCTTTGCCCTCCTCCACCCACACTTCCCCCCTCAAAACTGTTAATTCTTAAAAGCTAAACCCAGCCTCTCTCCACTCAATACACAAATTTAAAACTTGGTGTTTGTGAAACTGGGGGCTACACCCTAAAACTAAGCATAATAATTACCATATTTTGCCATGTATAATATGCACCCACATTTTTGGCCCAAACTTTTGGGAAGAGATCTTTCATTTTAATTTTTTAACACATTTATTTGTATTTAGATACTTGTTTTTTGTATTATAAAGGAATTTTAGCATTTATTTTTGAACATGTACAAGTTTTATTTAACAATTACAACATGAGAATCAGATGCAAAATATTTTAGGTACTACCCATGTATAATGCTCATCCTTATTTTCCCTCAAATTTGGGCAAAAAGGTGCATTATACACAGCAAAATATGGTGTCATTTGAATGCTTTGTTGTGCCAGATTCTATAAGGAACTTATGCATTATTTCATTTACTTTCACTGAGCTACAATGACTAGTTTCACCTGCAGGTGAAATTAACACCTGCTTTAAATAACAGGCCAACAATAGGTTAGTCAAAAGTACATTTTCAAAGTGTTGTTTCATAGTTTCTTTGATCCTCAACTCATTGCAATGTGTCTCCCACCCATTTCACTGCACTAATACTGCCCCTATTGGAAAGTTATCCCGAGTTCTGAATTGCTGCCAAGGGCCAGTCACCTGGAGTTGTGGACCTGTTTCAGTTTTTATACAAAACAGAACACCTTTTTTAAAATAGTGAGTTTTAGAAACATCAGTTTATTCCCCTTATTTATGCATTCATTGGTTGCTTCTTGAATGTGCCCTGACAGGGTATTAAATCCACCTCTTAAAGAAATATGGTCATAGTTTCCAGTGTGAGCAGCCAAATGAGGTCCTCGTATTTCATTGCTTAGATACAGGTAGTTTCGCCAACAGCTGTAATTTCTTGGGAGTCTGCAATGGAACAAGCTGGAAGGAGGAATGTTTATTCTGTTAGAAAGGATTAGTTATGAGTAAGTAGCTATCCTATGAAGACAAAGTCACAGATTCCACCCACCCATACACATTCTGGGCAGACAGCATCAAATGAATAAAATGAAACAAATCAAGTTTAATTTTAATGATAATTTTCTGACAAAATGAAGAGAACAGTCTTTATATTTGACTCAAGGCATAGTCATAGAAGAGGGTACTCAACTGTATCAAATTTCCCATAGTTAAGCCTCTTGTCATACTTGTCAGTTGTTTCTTCTCGTTATTAAATGGTCTTCACAATACGCTAGGTCCTTATTTTCCCATTGGCTATAATCTGAAACGTTTGTCAAAGTACTTCTCATGAACTTAATTAGATAAAATTACTGTTTAGTTGTACTTATATTGGAAGGATCTTAGGCTTGATGGGCAGGGCAATGTGAAGCTATCAGATGGTTCTAGACACAATCTCCTGGTTCCTGTGGCTACAACTGACAGTCCAGAGGAGGGCACCTGGCCCAGGAAGAGGCATCAGGGTCTGGGTAGCCAGTGGAGGGGTACTCGGAGAGGCCAGCAGCCATATGTGGACATAGCTGAGTTGAGGTGATGAAATGGAAACCAAGTGAAAAGTTAGGAGTAAAGAAGAAAAATATGTATTCCAACAGGAGGTGAGGCCCAGATTCCAACATCTGAGACCTACTACAGTGCAGTTATCCTGGCCTGTAAATTCTTTTCCTAAATTAAGCTGTCATTTGTAAACAACTATTTTAAAAGAGCAATATTGAAATAAAAGGTGTAAGAGACAGTCATGGAGGATAGAGGGGAAGGGGAGAATTAGGGTTAAGGGAGAAACCACATGTGGCAAGACAGCAGTAACTATCCAGCTCAGAGACGAGTGGAGGTGACTTTATTTGAGTCGCAAACAGTAACACTTAAATTTGAAAAATTATTGATCCTGTTTCCTAGTATTATTTAATCCATTATTAGATTAGGTATGGTAAATATGAAATCAATGAAATAGTAATGTTATTTAAAAACTGATTACTGAGCTACATGTCAGCAAGACTGAGGTTAAACTAAATCAAAACTTAATAAAAAGCCTATTATGACATCAATGTCCGTGCCCATCTTTAATATGGGTTGGTTTTAGACAGGGAGACATGGGAATGTAAAAAACAAGGCAAGTCCAGCTTTGCTTTCATCTCATTCTGTTCAGTTTCTAGAATGGATGGATGGATCCATTAGAATTTCTGCAAAAGGATACAAATAAAAAAAATCAGGTATAATTAATAACCATCAACAAAACAAATGACACAATAACTGTGGTTATATTTTTTTTACACTTTATATAAAAAAAGTTGGGGATAGATTCCCAGTGATATCAATCAAACTTGCTACCACGGGAGTCAGATTTAGGGATCACAAGTTCTATATATAGAGACATAGGCTGCTAACCTGCGCTGCCAAATGTCAATTAAAAATTATTTTTATTACCATTCAAATGCTAATTTTCAGGTATTCTCAAATGACATGTACTGTATTTTGCTGTGTATGATGCACACCCATGTTTTTGTGCATATGATGCAAGGGATTATTAAAGCCATGGTATGTAATCATTATACACATGTAGAATGCACATCCTTATTTTTCCCTCAAAAATTTGGGCAAAAAGTGCGCATTACACATGGCAGAATACACTACTTTCTTTAGAATAGTAACATACTCACTTTAATCGGTTTTTTGTTGCCAACATCTCAGTTGTTTTGTCCTTCGCATCTAGTAAGGAATGGTTTGCTGGGAGGCATGGCTTTAACTGCTACTGGAGTAGTAGCTAGGTTTGGGTTGTGTTTTGATAAAATCTAAAACCAAGCAAAATCCTGTTTATTAAATCATAGCAACAACATACATTTGGAAGGTGCTACAAAACATTCAAGAAACCCAAGGAAAATTTGAAGGTAAGGGTTGTTTGAAACAGTGAGAATCTATAATCAGCACAGTTCAACATCACAGAAATTATGGCAATATTAGAAATTTAATTGCCTGTGGAGGCTTGATTTCTAAACCCTTCTAAAATATACACTAGGGATAATGGAATTAAGCAGCAGTATGTCCCTGTGCACACATTAGGCCTTTACAAAGATGTTAGGGAAAATATATATAGGAAGGAAGCAAAATAAATGCTCAAAAGAAAGATCACTAGTTATATAGATTATAAAGAGTCTGAAATATTATCTATGATTGTTTACATACATAAAAAGGTAGTGCATTGAATACAAGGTTTCCCTCTTTTAACAGAAATAAAAAGGGAAATGGGTCTCTACATAGTGCCTATAGACAGAAGCTGCTCCTTCCTCAATTCTAATGCCCAGAAAAATAGGAAAGACAGAGAAAGGAGGGTAATAAACCCTTTACTGATATCTTAGGATGAATCTGTCCTAATGGCATTTGGGTATTTTGCCAAGTAGTTTTATCTTCTTCATAGCTCTCCATAAGGAAGGTTGCTAGAATGGTTATTGTCAAACACTACAACCCCTATTGGAGGAGGAGAAAACTCAAAAAATCAGAATAGTGGTTATTTAGTAGATTTGCCAGTTGTTGTAAGTCAGTAGTAAACTAGTAAACTACTAGTAGCTGACTAGTAGTAAATGATGTTGCACTAAGGAATTGGAGATTGTAATATATCTAAATCAGTGTTTCTCAAACTGAGGTCTAAGATATCTGAATTTCAAGAAACACTTATGATACCCTCTGGAGAACTGTAGGATAAATGACATTCCCGACTTGGCTAGCAATACCTCCCATGGAAACAACTGTCAACATGACTACCACAGCTGAACAATTACTAGAAAATATTATTAGAATACATTTCTGAATATGAAGTTAAAGAGAAAATGCCCCAAAAGCATTTAAGTATGAGGATGGCACCACCTTTTGCTCAGTTCAGAAGAATCTTAGCCAGGTAGTGTTAAGAAAGGCCTAGCAGCCCAGAATTTAGATTTTCTCAATACCCAAACCAGCACATAGTCCAATGGTAAATCACAGTTTACATCAGAGATTATGTAAATATCTAATTTTGAAAAAAATGTATCATAAAATAGTCTGGAAGATAACCTGGAGAACATCTTCTGGAATTGTAGTTACTTTTGGAGGTGTGGGTGTTCTGAGCAGATTCTCATAAGAAGAAATCACAGGGGAAGAGGGAGCAGCACAATTCTCAAAGCACTTGTCTGAATTTAAAATTAACGATGTACAGTCTTTCATTTCCAAATCATTTGGTGAACTGTTTGTTTTTGATAATTGATAACCTGTGGATACCTAATGAATAAAAACAAACCATTATGGTGGTATAAAATAATGTAAATAAAAATTGTTAGTTCTCTTGGGGTTGCTAAATAGCCCATAAACGACAACCCCCTCTTCCCTGATCAAGAGCTAAATAAAATCAAGGAAACAAAGAAATGGCATATGGAAGACAAAGAACTATCTCCATTATCAACAAAGGCTGAGCTAGAGCTTAATATGAAAAATGGACTGAACCCCACATTTAGACCATTCACTACCCTCCCCCACCCCCTGCCCAATGTCAGGCAATGGGCCAGATGACAGTCACAGCACAAATAACAAGTTACAACAGGCCCTCACCCCCAAGAGGAAGAAAAGCGTATCTCGGAGGCCCAGGATATTATTTCTGTATAGCTAGTGTCCAACACTGGAGCCACCACCACCTGGGGTTGTTTAAACTTAATTAATACAATTAAAAAATAAAATAAAAATAGTTCCACAGATGCACTTGCCACACTTTACATGCTCAATAGCTGGCTGTGACTAGCAGTTACCATAGGAGGCACACCAAATGCGGCACATCTCCATCACTGGAGAAAGTTCTGTTAAGACAGCCTGGTCTACCATATGGGCTGTCTTAAGTGTTCATAGCAAAATTAAAAAGGGAGGAGGTTTTGATTATAGTTTGTTCACTGGGGAAAATCTGGGGGGAAAAAAGGATAAAATTCACCTATAAATAATCATATTTTGGTTTGTTTCTATTTATTCTTTTTCCTTAAAATATAATAGTCCCACCTTATCCAAAGGGAATACGTTCTAAGATCCCCAGTGCATGCATGAAACCCCAGATAGTAATGAATCCTATATGTACTATGTTTTTTCCTATACATACAAATCTATAATCAAGTTTTAATTCATAAATTAGGCACAGTAAGAGATCAATAACTAATAACAAAACAGAGCAACTTTAATAATATACTGTAATAAAGGTTATGTGACTTGAGCACAAGCACTGTGATACCTTGACAGTTGATGTGATAACTGAGACAGCTACTAAGTGACTAACAGGAGGTTAGTCTCTACAGTGTGGACATGCTAGACAAAGGAATGATTCATATCCCAGATGGGATGGAACAGGAGGGTGAGAGATTTTATCACTCTACTCAAAGGAGCATGATTGAAAACTAACGACTTGTTTATTTCTGGAATTTTCCATTTAATATTTTCAGACTGGTTTACCACAGGTTAAGTGAAACCACAGAAAACAAAACCGTGGATAAGAGAGGACTATTATATATGAGTGTATGTGCACATAAACATAAATGTCATTTTCCATATAATTATTTCTTAAAAACTCGTTTTTCAAAAACATGATAGGTAACATTGGATTTTATTGACATACCTTAATATATCTTACTTCCCCTCTAACATTTGACATTTAGACTGTTTCTATGTTTTGTTCTTAAAAATAGTTTCCTTGCTATAGTAAATCTGTCCCAGGGAGCCTTAGGAATAAATTCTGAGACATTGTTAAACGGTATGAAAAAATTTAAAGCTCTTGATAAGGGCTACTAAATTACCCTCCATAAGTATACGGTAAATATACAATCGAAGTATGCATTATTCTAAGTTTTTAAATAGTCTGAATCCGAAAATAGTAGTGGATCTGAGTCATTAGGAACAACGAGTTTTCAATTTTATGAAAATTTACCAAAGCTGTATTGCTCTCTGTAGAAGGAATTTTCAAACCAGGAGTACAAAATGTAGGTGCCAAGGGAGACTTTGTATATTCGGCATCTAAAAGACATACAATTGCATGAAAATAAAGTTGGAACACAGATTTCTGCTTCTAAGTTATAATTCTTGGCAATATAATTTGTGTATTTTATTTTTTGTTTTTTAAAGATCTTATTTACTTTTAGAGAGGTGAAGGGAGGGAGAAAGAGAGGGAGAGAAACACTGATCGGCTGCCTCTTTCACACACCCTGGACGGGGACCAAACCACACACAATCTAGGCATATGCCCCATAAAAGTTTTAACAATGGTACTTTCATGGTATAGACCTAGGGTCAACCAAAAAAGTACAATAAAAACTCTCTTAACAAGCCTCTAGTTAACCAAATCACTAATGGATAAACATTAGGCTTTAGATTCCTTCCATAAAAGATACTGCTGTTGGCACACTGAAGGATTTCAGTGGGGTGGAGGTCTAAAAAAAAAAAAAAGGCTACTTTTTAATATAGTCATGTTTTTTTCCTATAAGTTGAGATTTAAACTTACTATTAGTTGTATTTTTTTCACACCTGTTTATGACAGAGGTACTTGCTAACTTAATAACAAGTCAGTGCAACCAGTACAAAGAGAATATTTCTGAAAATAATCTCCAAAACTTTTGGGAAGACCTGATAAAGGGAAATTACTTTAAAAGATTTGCCAATAAATTTGGTATAGATCAGAAAATTATAAATAATTATTCTAAGAAATCATTAAACTCTAGGATTGTTTTATTTTATATTTTCATGAAAACCAGTTTTTTCATGTTTGCTGGGACAAATGAAAAACTACCTGAAAATTTTAAGTTCTTGTACTCTTTAAAAATCCAAAATTTGAATGGTAGCTGATGTATTCTGGGTGTGGTTTATGTAAGAAAGATAACGTAGAACTCTGATCAATACACTGAAGCTAAACTAAAAACAGGGTGCTATTGCTTCTGTATCAGAGAATAGTGAATGAATATATATTTATATGCTTTAAGTTAAAATGTTAAAAAAAACCTAGCAAATGCTGAATATAACAAGAAAGAATATGAAAAGCAAGTCAGAAAATTACATGTATCTTTCTCTCGTATGAAATTCTTTACTGGAATGGTACTTAATAGAACTTGAGGTCACCAAATGAGTGAGGCTATTAGAATATCGATAGTGAGAGAGAAGATGGCGGAGGAGTGAATGGGAGTCACGCTGACCTCCTCCCAAAACCAAACTGGAATTGCAACTAAATAATGGAGTAATCACCTGGAAAGCAGTGGAGCGATAGTGGGACAGGAGCCTTGGTGCCACGAACAGTGGATTCTACTCTCACACATCCCAACAGGTGAGAACTGCAGTGGAGGCTGGAGAGGGTGGGCTGGGTGCCCACAGGCACTGGCACCAGAGGGACATTGAAACGGCCAGTTAGCTTCCCCTGAGAACAACAGGGTCTGAATCATAAACAGGGACCCCTAGACTACAGCAGCTAAAACCAAGAAAATACAGACAAAACGCAACCCCAAAAAGCTTAGGGGCACTCTCTGCCAGAGACAGGTGGCTGGGGATGCAAAGAGACATTTAAAGGGCCAACGCAAAAGTTGCAGTGGCAGCCACCCTCCTTGATCGCTGGGTAGAGGCGGCAGCAGGGCAGGCTGGTGCCTGGGAAAAGACTGGTGAGGAAAACTTTGTGAAGAGAACTAACACGGCGGCCCGTGGAGCCCGGGTGATGGCATGCCTCCCACTCTGCAGCTACCATCTTGTTCAGGCATAAGGGAATCAATTAACCTGCCTTTTGTGCGCTCCGCACACAGCTTGTACGTGTGTGAGCTGCGGGGCTGAGTGCAGACTGGCTGGGAGAGCCTTGAGGAGAGACTGGAGACGGAGGTGTTGGGGAAAGAACGGGAGGAGGAACCGGGGAGTCCCGACTCCCTCTCCATTCTGTAGGCTCCATTGTGGGCTGGAAAGGCGCGACACCAAAGAGGCAGAAGAGGGGCGCGCAGGAACCAGACTGCCTGCGATTGAAACGCAGTCCGCACAGAGGGTGGATCCTTTGCCGAAGGGGTCACAGAACTGCCCAGAGACCCCTGAGCAGAGACTAGAAACTGAGGCGTTGGGGAAAGAACAGGAGGAGGAACCGGGAAGTCTTGACTCCTTCTCCCTGCTGTAGTTTCCATTGCGTGGGAAAAGGCCATACCCCCAAAGAGCCAAAAGCCGAAAAGCACACACAGACACCTCCAAAACACTCAGTGCAGGCGCGCACACTTGCGCCGAATGACTGGCGAGGGTTGGTGAGCATGTGTGTGACCCGCACGGGCTGGTGAATGTTTGCACCGGCCGGCAACGCCTCCCACAGATTGGCACCGATAGGGCCTGCGAGAGAGTGCCCAGAGCGGCAAGGGCAGGCGTAAATTGACCTGCCCGTCCGCGATTGCAGAGCGGCCCACAAAATTAGTAGAGCTGCCCAGAGTCCCTGGAGGAGAGACCAGAGAAGAATTAACCGGAGAGTCCTGGAGCTGACTTCCTCCCATTTCCGTAGTCCCCATTTGGCGAGGGCAAGCAACGCACCCAAAGAGCGAAAAGCGGGGAAAATACACAATAGAAGACCCTATACTGACCAGTGCGGTGGAGCTCGCCAGCCAGGGGGGCCAGATGAGTACGGGAGGTCGCGAATAAGCCCCCTGGTCTGGGTCCAGCACATGCGAGCCCAGGCAGGTGGGGGATCCAGCCGCGCTGGGAGTGTGCTCAAGGACCCGGCGTGAAAGTGCAGAGATCCCAAAAAATAGCCCAGCCCTGAACGAAGGGGTCACAGAGCTGCTCTAAGCAGGAGTCAGACACGGACATTAGACTCCTGGAAGGCTCAAACAAACAACCCAAGGTCCTATAGGGTCAACAACTGACATCATCAGAGGCAGACCCAGAAAGAAAAGTAAAGGACAAAAATACTTAACAGACTCTCACAAAAATGGGAAGAAAAAGAAGTTCCCCCCCAAATGAGTGGAAAAGGGGACTCCCCACAGAGAGAGCTCAATGAAATAGAGGCAAGGGAACTATCAGATACTGAATTCAAAACAATGGTTCTAAGGAAGCTCAATGAGCTCAGCCAGCTCAAAGAGAACTATGAGAAACTGCACAGAAACTATCAGGATCTTACAGCAAACTATATCAGCCTGAAAAAGGACATAGAAACTATCAAGAAGACACAAGAGGATATGAAGAATACCATCTCTGAATTGAAGAACACAGTAGAAGAATCCAAAGCAGGCTGGATGAAGCTGAGGATCGAATCAGTGAGATGGAGGATAAGGTAGAAAGAAGCTCCCAGAAAGAACAAGAAATGGAAAAAAGGCTCAAAAAGAATGAAGAGGCATTTAGGGAAATGCAGGACAACCTGAAACGCAATAATATCCATATAATAGGGATACCAGAAGGAGAAGAAGAGAAGCAAGGGATAGAGAACCTCCTCGAAAAAGTAATGATGGAAAATTTCCCTCATTTGTGGAGAGAAAGGCTCTCATGGATCCAGGAGGCACAGAGGACCCCACTCAAGAGGGACTCAAAGAGGTCCCCTCCAAGACACATCATCATTAAATAGGCAAATGTCAAAAACAAAGAGAGAATCCTGAAGGCAGCAAGGGAGAAGGAGAAAGTAACATACAATGAGGCCCCAATACGCCCAGGAACTGACTTCTCAACAGAAACACTACAAGCCAGAAGGGAATGGCAACAAATATTCCAAGCCATGAAAAGCAAGGGCCTACAGCCAAGGCTGCTCTACCCAGCTAGGCTCTCCATTAAAATAGAAGGGGAAATATGGAATTTCCCATACAAGAGAAGACTAAAAGAATACATCTCTACCAAACCAGCACTCCAAGATATGCTAAGGGGACTGGTTTAAGCAGATGAAGGAAACGAATGAGACAGAGAGGAACACAGGTACAAAAAGAAAAGAGTAAGTTTCTATCAGTAATATCTCTCAATGTGAATGGACTAAATGTCCCAATCAAAAGACACAGGGTAGCTGAATGGGTAAGAAAACATGACCCACACATATGCTGCCTACAAGAGACCCACCTCAGAGCAAGAGACCTACACAGATTCAAAGTAAAGGGATGGAAAAAAACATTCCAAGCAAATGGGCAAGAGAAAAAGGCCGGGGTTGCCATACTTGTATCAGACAAAGTAGATTTCAAAACAAAGGCCATAAAGAGAGACCCAGAGGGGCACTTTATAATACTTAAAGGAAGAATCTATCAAGAAGACATCAAGATTGTAAACTTATGTACTCCCAATAGAGGAGCCCCCAAGTTTATGAGGAAATTGTTGGATGACTTCAAAAAAGATATAGACAGCAACACACTGATAGTAGGGGATTTCAACACCCCACTGTCAAAAATGGACAGATCTTCCAAACGAAACATTAATAAACATATTGTGGCGCTGAATGACACACTGAATCAAAGAGACTTAACTGACATATATAAAACCTTACATCCCAAAGAAGAAAAATACACATTCTTTTCAAATGCTCATGGCAGTTTTTCAAAGACAGACCACATGATAGGACACAAAGCAAGCCTCAGCAAATTCAGGAAAATGGAAATAATACCAAACTTTTTCTCGGAACACAAGGGATTGAAACTGGAAATCAACCTCAAAGAGAAACTTCAAAAACCTGCAAACTCACGGAGACTGAACAGTACACTATAAAACAATGAATGGGTCAATAATGAGATAAGAGAAGAGATCAAAAAATTTCTGGAAACAAATAAAAATGAACAGACAACAGTCCAAAACCTATGGGACACAGCAAAGGCAGTCCTGAGAGGGAAGTTCATATCAATACAGGCTTACCTAAAAAAGATAGAAACATTTCAAATAAAAGATCTAACACTACAACTTCAAGAACTGGAGAAACAACAACAAATAAATCCCAGAGCAAGTAGAAGGAAGGAAATAGTCAAGATTAGAGCAGAACTGAATGACATAGAGACAAAAAGAACAATTCAGAGGATTGAACAATCCAGAAGCTGGTTCTTTGAAAAGATAAATAAAATTGACAAGCCTTTAAGCAGACTCATCAAAAAAAAAGGGAGAGGACCCAAATAAGTAATATCAGAAATGAAAGAGGAGAAATAACTGATACCACAGAAATACAAATGATCATCAGAAACTATAATGAACAATTATATGCCAAGAAATTTGAAAACCTTGATGAAATGGACAAATTTCTAGAAAAGTATAATCTTCCAACACTGAAGGAGGAAGAAACAGAAAGCTTGAACAGATCACTAACAGCTGGGGAAATTGAAGCAGTCATCAAGAAACTCCCAGCACACAAAAGTCCTGGGCCAGATGGTTTCACAGGAGAATTTTACAAAACATTTAAGGAAGAGCTAACCCCTGTCCTTCTCAGACTATTCCAAAAAAATCCAAGAGGAGGGAAGACTCCCAGACTCTTTGTGATGCCAGCATCACCCTAATGCCAAAACCAGATAAAGACCCTACAAAGAAAGAAAACGACAGGCCAATTTCGCTGATGAACATACATGCTAAAATCCTCAACAAAATAGTGGCAAACCACATCCACCAACACATTAAACAGATTATCTACCACGATCAAGTGGGATTCATCCCAGGCATGCAGGGATGGTTCAATATACGCAAATCAGTAAACGTGATACATCACATAAATAAAAGAAAAGACAAAAACCACATGATCATCTCAATAGATGCAGAAAAAGCATTCGATAAGGTACAGCACCCATTTATGATCAAAACACTCAGCAAAATGGGAACAAATGGGGCATTCCTCAACATAATAAAGGCCATATATGAAAAACCTACAGCCAATATCATACTCAATGGGAAAAAACTAAAAGCTTTCCCACTAAGATCGGGAACACGACAAGGATATCAGCTCTCACCACTTCTTTTCAACATTGTATTGCAAGTCCTAGCCACAGGGGTCAGACAAGAGAAAGAGATAAAAGGCATCTACATGGGAAAGAGGAAGTAAAGCTATCATTGTTTGCAGATGACATGATAGTGTACATAGAGAACCCTGTAGACTCTACCAAAAAACTCCTCAACCTAATAAGTGAATTTGGCAAAACAGCAGGATACAAAGTCAACATTCAGAAGTCAAAGGCAGTTCTGTACACTGGCAATGAAATAGAAGAAGAAGAAATCAGAAAAAAAGTACCATTCAATATAGCAAGAAGAAAAATAAAGTACCTAGGAATAAATTTAACCAAAGAGGTAAAAGACCTGTATGCAGAAAACTATTCAACATTGAAGAAAGAAGTTAAGGAAGACACAAATAAATGGAAGCATATACCGTGCTCATGGATTGGAAGAATTAATACCATCAAAATGTCCACACTACCCAAAGCAATTTATAGATTCAACGCAATCCCTATTAAGATACCAATGACGTATTTCACAGAAATAGAACAGACATTTCAAAAATTTATATGGAACCATAAACGACCCCAAATAGCCGCAGCAATTTTGAGAAAGAAACAGAAAGTAGGAGGGATCACAATACCGGACATCAAACTCTACTACAAAACCACTATACTCAAAACTATCTGGTACTGGCGCAAGAACAGACCCATAGACCAGTGGAACAGAATAGAAAGCCCAGAAATAAGCCCAGGTCTATATGGGCATCTAATATTTGACAAAGGGGGCAGAAGCATAAAATGGAGCAATAATAGCCTCTTCAACAAATGGTGTTGGGAGAGCTGGATGGCTACATGCAAAAAATTGAAATTGGATCATCAGCTGACACCATACACAAAAATAAACTCAAGATGGATAAAAGACTTAAACAAGTCGCAACACCATCAAAGTCTTAGAGGAGAACATTGGCAGGAAACTCTCAGATATCCCACGCTGCAATTTTTTCACCCATATGTCTCCTAAAGCAAGGGACATAAAGGAAAGGATAAACAAGTGGGATCTCATCAAAATAAGAAGCTTCTGCATGGCAAAAGAAAACATCAGCAAAATGAAAAGGGAGCCAACCATATGGGAAAATATATTTGCTAATGATACATCAGATAGAGGTTTGATCTCCAAGATATATAAAGAACTCACTCGACTCCACTCCAAGAAGACAAATGATCCAATCAAAAAAACGGGCAAAGGACCTGGGCAGACGCTTTTTAAGGAGGAGATACAGAGGGCCCAGAGGCATTTGAAAGGATGCTCAGCATCACTCGCCATCAGAGAAGTGCATATCAAAACCACCATGAGGTACCACCTCACACCGGTCAGAAGGGCCATCATAAACAGATCAACAAACAACAGGTGCTGGCGAGGGTGTGAAGAAAAGGGAACCCTAGTACACTGTTGGTGGGAGTGCAGACTGGTCCAGCCACTGTGGAAAGCAGTGTGGAATTTCCTCAAAAAGCTGAAAGTGGAACTGCCTTTTGATCCAGTGATTCCCCTGCTGGGACTATACCCTAAGAACACCAAAACGCCAATACAAAAGAACCTATGCACCCCAATGTTCATAGCAGCACAATTTACAATAGCCAAGTGTTGGAAGCAACGTAAATGCCCATCAGTAGTTGATTGGATCAAAAAATATGGTACATATACACAATTGAATACTACGGAGCAGAAAGAAAAAAAGAACTACTAAACTTCGCGACAGCATGGATGGAACTGGAGAGCATTATGCTAAGTGAAATAAGCCAGGGGGCAAAAGACAAATATCATATGATCTCACCTATAAGCGGAACCTAACCAACAATACAAAGATGCAAGGAAAATATGACCAACAACACTGAAAGGAAAAGAAATCAACAGAGACAAGTGGGAAGGGGGCGGGGCAGGGAAAGGGAAGGGAAGGGGAAAGTCAAGGAACATATAGCAAGGACTCATGGACAAAACCAAAGGGGAAGAGCTGATGGAGGGAAGGAGGGAGGGGGCAAGGGAAAGTGGTGGGGTGGAGGCAGAGACAAATGTATTTAAAAAATATAGAAAGAAATACTTGAAAGAAAAAAAAATACTCCATTATAAAAAAAAAAAAAAAGGAATATCCATAGTTAGAGAATCAGTTTTGTATAAAGATCATCTGCACAGAGCATAGCTGAGAAGCAACTTGATTTTCACACGTACCATTTTTTTCCAATTGCTTGTTCATTAGACCAGTAGTGGCACTATCACTGGACACTGGTTCTGTTTCTACGGCTTCATCACTGGCATGATTAATAGGAAAATTATAAGGTTATACAAAAGTTAGTATTATTAAACCTCTGGGAAATTTTAATCTTATTATAAATCAAGTCTGGACAATTGTTTAGTGCTATTTTATGGAACAAAAAGCCCATGGAACAATTTTTTTTTTAATGTATAAACATGGCTTATAAAAGGTTAAGAACCATTTTGTACTGACAGTTTTGACCTAGAAGTAGATTAAGAATCCCTGACTTAGAAGGAATGCCGTAAGTTCAACTCATTATAAATTAGTCTGTTTCTGGGCTATTCTGTTCCAGTAATAGGTCCATTCTGTGACAGTTTTATACTGTTTTACTTACTATAGCTTTATATATTTTAATATCTAGTAGATCAAGTCCCCTCATTAGTGTTATTTTTCATTTTTTTTTAAAGGTTTTATTTATTTTTAGAGAGGGGGAGGGAGGGAGAAAGAAAGGGAGAGAAACATCAATGTGTAGTTGCCCCATAAGTGCTCCCTACTGGGGACTTGGCCAGTAACCCAGGCATGTACCCTTACTGGGAATTGAACCGGTGACCCTTTGGTTCTCAGGTCGGTGCTCATTCCTCTGAACCACATCAGCCAGGGCTCATTATTTCCTTAGCTGTCCTTTTACTCTTCCAAACAAATTTTAGAATCATTTTGTCAAATATCCCTCTTTCTCCACCTTGAAAAAAATCCTATGGAGATTTTGTTGTAATTTCATGACACCTATCAGTTAATTTGATATGATGAAACATATTAATAATATTCAGTCATTTGATTCAGGAATATAACATCTCTCTTCATCCTAATTTTTCCTGTATATAACTCAAGACATGCTTTATGGTTTTAATCGTATAGGCCTTTCACCTACAACTGGTGTAGGTATTCTACCTTTCTGTTGAAAATCTGAATGGGTTTTTCGCACTATATTTACCAACTAGTTATTAATAAGATATAAAAAAGCATAGTATTTTAAGTGGTTATTTTTCATTTATCTGAACTTCCCCAATTTCCCAATACTATACCCTGTATTATTGTGGGGTTTTTTTTTAAGATTATATTTATTTATTTTTAGAGGGGAAGGGAGAAAGAGGAGAGAAACATCCAATGTGTGGTTGCCTCTAGAGCACCCCCTACTGGGAACCTTGCCTGCAACCCAGGCCTGTGTCCTATTTGGGAATTGAACCGGTGGCCCTTTGGTTTGCAGGCCAGCACCTAATCCATTGAGCCACACCAGCCAGGGTTGTATTATTTCTAATAGCTTAAAAAGTGAAAAACATAGCCCTTAGTTCCTAAATTTGTCATTTGCACTTATGTCTAAATAAGAACCAGTTCTTAGATTGATCAATTTTACCCTTCTAAAACTCTTACTAATCATTCCCAATCTCTTTAGCATGAAATTAATCACTGAATTTCAAATTCATATTAAAATACTCAAATTTAAGAGCACTGCTACAGGTACCACAAAATCAACATGTAACATGTAACCTGTCCCTCCAGGCTTCAGGTATTCCTTAGTTCTTTTCCCTAGCGCCATCCCAGGCAATACATCAGAAATCTGGGATAGACCCGAGATCCCCTCTCTTCCCAAGTCTCCATACCAAATTAACATAAAGTCTTACTAATTTTACCCTTGTTTCTCTATCTCACCAAATACCATTATTTTTTTAGGCCCATGTCACTCCTTCTGCAGCGTCTTACCTTAAGAAAATAAAAAACAAAAAACCACAATAGCTCACATTTTACTAACAGAATTGGTGATTCAGGGAAGTTTGAAATAAGCATCTGAAAATTTCAAAGTCTGAAACATCTTATTTTTTTTCTAGGAAAAAATCAATAAATACATAAGATAGAGAAAAAGAGATAAAATGTGCCTTTTTAGAAAGCTACTTACCTTTTATTCTTCACATTTTTAAGTTCCATTGTGTAATCTTCATTCAAACACATAGTATATTCAGAGATACCAAAATGCTCTAATTTAGGAGTTGTACACTCAAAATCGTCCATATTTAGTGCATATTTTGGAGTTTTTAGTACTTTAACTAGTGATTGTTTGGAAGACGGAGTTAACATTTTTGGTTCCTCCTTTTGGTTGTGTACCACCTGTGGAGGGTTTGGTGGAACTTGATATATTAGGTACCGCTCAAGTCCAAAATCTGAAAGTTGTGGACTACATGGAATCTTCTCAGGAACAGAGCTGCCTGGGACAACAGGATTGTTGTTCTTGTTAGATATATCATCCTTCACATCAGGCTTTTGAAGATTTTCATCCCTAATGGACTCTGGTTTAGAGCCAGCAACTTCTTGCTCACCTTCTGGGAGAAAAAAAGGTCATATTCTATTCAAGCATCAAATCAGGAAATCTCAAGTACTAAAACCACATAAAACAGTTTAATTTGAAATGTCTGAAATCAACAAAAGTCCTGATTCTGTTCTTAGTCTCTAAAGCTTTATTTTACTTCTACCTTTAGTAATTTCTGACATGCGCCTCTTGTCTACTCACATCCCATTTTGATGACATATTAGAGAAAGGAAGTAAACTAAAGTGTTAAAAGAAGAAAAATCAATACCCGCAAATACAAGTCCGATTTCCTTACTCCTCCAGTTAATTTAATTTAGTTGTTCTTAATATATTACAAAACTATGTTACCATTTAATGACAGTAATTACAGTGTTGGATTAACTACAATCTAGATTTAACATTAAGTATAAAAATATTTTAGATATTTAACTCACAGATGTCTACAAAGGAAAGATTGCTATTCAAAGATAAATTTTAATCCTGTCAGTCTAGAACACACCTATCAAAAACCTAGTGAGAAAAAGTAAGAGAGATATATTTCCTCAGACTTTAATAGGTTTATCTGGCTCTATATCCTAATGCTTAACCACTACACCATGCACTTAGACTAAATAATTGACTAATAACTCTACTTTTCCCCAGAGTCCTTTGTAATTTCCTGGGTACATTAAGGTAAAAGAATTTGGTGTGGAACTGAAGTTGGAGTTAGAAGATGCAGGATAGCACCTTCAATGTCAAGTCCTGTTTTGTTTGTTTTCTCTATCTTTTAAAGAAAGGTCTATAGTTGAAATGGGGCCTATAAGATACTGGTGGAGATCCCTGTCAGAGTCTTCTGGGTCCAAAAGAAGAGAAAAGGGATACATTTAGGCTGTGCTAAGAGATCCAACAGACTGGAAGGAGTGAGGTGGTGCACACTTTGTTTTGATCAGCAACTGGAAATTAAGCACAATACTATTTCTGTGTGTAAACCAGGACACGTTAAAAAAAAAAAGTAATAAACTTTCACTTCATGGTTTTTGGTCCTTGGAAGGGCTGGCTGCTGACTCACTGAGTTCTCTGTTCTGACACTGCTTTGTTAAATCTGAAATGTTACAACTACCAGAAACATCTTGTACTTATCACAAGGCTGTCATTGATGAGATTAAAATAAAATCATCACCACATTCACCCCCATTTCACAAGTGGAGAAAGCAATTTAGAGAAACTGTCCACGTCACACATGTATAGCATGTGCAGACAGCAGGGCCAGTGTTTGCATCCATGGCTCATGCACACCAAAGTCAGCTGAATTGCTTCCATTATACCATGTGGATTGCTTACATACCTTCCATACACATACTCAGTACATATCTGTTGAAATTAATGTTTTACTCATGTAAAAGATTACTCTCATAATGGAAATGAAGACACTGAAGCTCACTGAAAACTGGTCAACCAAAAGTAAGGGTAAAACAATAGCAATAGTTAACACTTGGCAATTAATATGCCAGGTACTCTTCTCAGTAAATTTTGTCTTATTTAATCCTAATACAACCTGAGAGGTAGAAATTATTCCATCTCCACTTTACAAATGAGAAACTGAGGTACAAGGCTAAGTAGCGGGACAAAGACAATGCATCTAGTAAGGTGGAATCAGAGAAATGAACTTAGGCAGTTTGGCTCTGATTTTAAAACCACCATGTTATACTACCTTTCATTAGAATTTTAAAACTGCCAATGACTGTTTCCATTTATATAGGCAAAAATAATCTCATTCTATAGAAGAGGAACTTGAGAATAAGAAAAATAAAATATGCCTGAAGCTCAGTCTCTCATTTACTAGCAGAGCTGACTGGAAACCAACTATACTGAAGTAACAGATATATCTTGTTCTGTTCTTTCTTCTAGCACTGTTAGTTCTTGTCCAGCATTTTGGAAAGCACAGCAAGAACTGTCTGTATATTGCACCACTTAATCAGCACTGTATCCAGCACAGTAGTTGTTGAATAAATAAATGATCAAATGACGGCCACACAATGGCAGAGCAAGAACTAGAAACCACAGCCAAGCTAAAAATAGTCTTACTGAATTATGCTGCCCTTTCTCTTTGACACTAAAACAAATGCTCTAATATGCAAGTTATTCACACCTGAATTTTTCTTGTCACATTGATTATATCCATACTTCTGGAAAAATTCTCTTATTTTCATGATATCAGCTGAATTTTTTTCCATCAGAACTTTTGTTGCCTTAATGAAACCAATGCTTTCTTGACTTTCCAAACTTGCTTTATCAAGAAGAACATTGACATTATCCTTTTAGGAAGAAAGAAAGCACATTAGAATTTCTCTAACTTTTGACTATGTTTATTTAGGTTTTTAAAATTGCCACATAAAAATGATAAATTAATGTTGTAGGAGTGATACCTTTAGAGTCTGAACTTCTGAATGAAGGTCATGTAAAATTCTCATTGCATAACCTTCAAAGTCTTCAATATGAATATTGAAAGGAAAAAATGCAATAAAGGAGGGAAAAACAGAAAATATAATTTAGTATACTTTCTTAGAATTATAAAATCCTTGTAGATATTTATTTATAATTTATATCCTCTTAACTACAAGGGCCTTACTATTAAGGCCTTTATTTAAAATTTTTATTAAACTATAACATACACACAGAGTAGTATAGAAATCTTAATTATATAGTTTGATGACCTTTCAAAGCAAACATAGTCAGCAAACAGATCAGGAAGGGAGGGAGAAGAGATGGGAACGTGGGAACGTGGTCTTACTGAGCAATTTTTTCATTTACAGCAAGCACTTTTTGATTCCTGTTCTAAAAATCTTCACCCATGACAATACTTATGCTTTCTTCTAAGTTTATTGCTCTCCTTCGCCTTTAGAGATAAAATCCATCTGGAATTGATTTGTGTAGATGGCATCAGATAAGGATCAAGAGCCACTCTTTTTTCCCAGGTGTGTACAATTGACCTGGCACCATTTACTGAAGACATCTTTTACACACTGTACTGTCACCTTTCTTATTAATCAGGTGGTTATATATATATATATATATATGCAGTTTTTTTAAGATTGTATTTCTCTTTCCTAAAACACGCCTCCTTTGAAGATCTTCCACCTGTTAAAAGTCAGCCAATTTTCATTAAGGAAATGCAAACCCACGTCACAATGATTTTCAACCTTATACATGCTAGAATGTTTGTAATCAGTAAGACACGTAATAATAAATGTTGATGAGGTTGTGAAGAAAATGCAACCCCTCCATTCATTGCTGGTGGAAGTATACAATGCTGATTACACTTTGGGAAAAATCTGTCAGTTTCTCAAAGAGTTAGACATAGGTTTACCCAGCAATTCATTTCCAAGTGTATACCCAGAGAACCGAAAACATCATATTCACACAAAAACTTGCGTATAAAATGAATTACTGATACACGCTGATATGGATGACCCTTACAACATTATGCTAAGTGAAATAAGTCAGCCGTAGACGACCACATGATTCCATTTATATGAAATGTCCAGAATATGCATATCTGTAAAGAAAGATGGTAGATTAGTGTTTGCATAAGGCTAGTGTGGTAGGTAGAGGTGGGACTGTGAACTGCTGACAGTCACGGGTTTCTTTTGGGGGTGATGAAAATGTAAACTTAAATGTGAACAATTCAGCTACATATCAAGAATTAAAAAATGCCAATACCATTTTATATCTTTTGTAAAAAAAATCAAAGAAAAACAAAGCAACTCTAAAAATAAGAATGGTAGAAAAGCTACTAAAACATTGAGTGATGTCTTCTTAAGGTGCAGTTACAGGACATATTTCTTTTACTTTTCCGTATGTCAAAATTTTGCCATGCACACATACAGTGTGGGACAGAAGAACGTTTACAGTTTTTCATATAGAAAAAACAATAATACAAAAATAAGCAATAATACAAAAATAAACAATACAAAAATAAACTTTCACATACAACTGTAAACCTACTTTTGCCCCACCCTGTATTGTTTTTACAGTCACAAGAATAAACATTTTTAAATGGCTTGATAACCATTCATAAAATAATTGAAAAGGACTCTGTGTCTACAGGGCGCACTATTTTGAGGCACAGTACAATGACATTTATGAAGTATGAACTACTCTTGCAACTTTTAAAAATCCCTCTAATACAAAGGTT
This sequence comes from Pteronotus mesoamericanus, assembly GCF_021234165.1. NCBI lineage: Eukaryota > Metazoa > Chordata > Mammalia > Chiroptera > Mormoopidae > Pteronotus > Pteronotus mesoamericanus. The sequence continues at coordinate 619,281 of NW_026555304.1, forward strand.
AGCGATGAAGAATTTTGCTTTCCCTACCAAAAAAAAAAAAAAAAAAAGGCAGTACTGAGTCCTGGTGTTTGTGTTAGCCACACGGTTTGTTGGGAAAAATAGACGTTTACTGCACCTGTGGACTATCTGGCTGAGACAAGTCACTATACAAGTGGAGGACAGTGCTGAACAGCTGCACTGTAAAGGAAACTGTTTAATTTTGTTCCTACTGTGTGTTACTGGTAAGCAGATGTTGTGAAACTAGCAAACAGGCTAAGTGTAGATCAGGTGAGCATGCTGGGCTCAATCTGTCAACTTAGGTTTTACTCCCGCTGTCCGCCTTTCCCATGGGTACAGAGTAGCAGCGCTGTTTTCCTTTCCCGAAGGCGCTGGGGTCACGCTACCATGGGGATGAAGGAAGGAATTAGGGAAGGCGGCCCAGCGACCCCTGGCCGCTGCGTTTCCGCCGCCGGCCCCCTCCGGCGGACAACCGCCCTTCCCAATCAATTCGCCCGTTTCTACGCCACCCACCCTCCCCACTCACCGTTGTCCTCCCCCTCCACCGCCCGCTGCAGCCGCATCGTCTCGCAGTCCACGGTGACTGCCAGAGACCGCAGCTTCGCACACAACCTCCGGATCGGGTCCATGATGACCACTACGCACCACAGAGCCCGCCACTCATTTGAATTTCCGGCTCCGGAAGCGTCTTTAGTGACGCAGTTGACGCACGAGTTCTTTCTCGCGGGAGCTGAAGTATCGTGCGAAGGAGGCAGACGCGGCGAAGAGAACGCCCTTCCGCCGGTGCGTCGGACCTGTTGTAAGGAACCCGAGCTCTTGGGTTGCGGCGCTGGTGAGTTTGCTGGCATTAGTGGGTGCTTGGGATAGTGGGTGGGGGCCACTTTCCCGGGGACGCCGCTTTCCCGCGGTTGGGCTCAGCCAATCTGTTCCCGGTTTCTGTTCGCAGCGGGCGCCATGTTCCTGACCGTGCTCCTGCGCCGCAACCGCATCCCCGGCCGGCAGTGGATCGGGAAGCACCGACGGCCGCGCTCTGTGTCCTTCGAAGCGAAGCAGAACACGATCCGCCGTTTGGAGACTGAGGCAGAGAACCACTATTGGCTGAGCACGCCGTTCCTTACCGCCGCGCAGGAATTCGGGCACGCCGCAGTCCGCAGGGCAGCTGCCTTCCGGGCTATCAAGGCGGCCGGCGAAGCTAAGTTCCCACAGCACAGGCTGCTGGTCGATCAGCTCAGCCACCTAGATGTAACCAAGAAGTGGCCCTAATTCAGGGCTGCCGCCCCTCGTCACGGGAACTGAAACAGCTAGAAAAATACACCTTTGGACCAGAGTCGTGAGCAGACCTCTCTGCGAGCAGAACACCCGGGCTCCAAGCTCTGGCTTCCTCTTTGTCGTGTCGTGTTTCTGTTTCTAAACCCGGGTCATGGTGATGTGAGATGTATTCTGGGTGACCAATGCGATAACTATACCAAGTGTGGTTTGCGGTTTGTATGTGACGCTGAATGACTGCCTAAACGTAAAAAAAATAAGCTTTGTCAGTCAAACATATTCCTAAAAATAGCATTTTCTTCTGGGATTTGCCACCAACAGTGGACATTTAAGTTAAACTAAAACGTGCTTATCAAAACTGCTTCATGGAGGAGTTTTTTTTTTTAAACCTTGGTTGGGATAAAATTAAGATACTACGTAATTCGTCAGTTGTAGATGTTTGATTTCAAATAACCTTTTCTAAACAGAAATAGTCAAGCACTTTACGGGTGTTACCAGAGAAAGTAATCTATTGAGGCAGACTAGTAAGAAACTAGAAAATTCCTTGGCAAGTGAGTAGAATGAGGAAAACAGAAGGAACTACAGAGCAATTAACAGCCAACTGATAAATCACAAGGTTCTATCTTCCCTGACCAAAAGTATCTAAGAGCAGGTGATTTAAAATTGCCTTAGGGAATAGATAACAACAACAAAAAAATTAGATTTACCCAAGACAGAGGTAAAACTAACCAGAAAATGACCCCAAAGTCCATTATATTCATTTTAATACATCATCACACTAAACAACACACCCAGAAATTTAGGATTTGCTGAGGTCCTCCCCTGAAATTCCTGCCTATAGAAAGTAGATAACACTCTCAGGACTAGAAACACCACCGGTGGCTCTTTGAGCACGGCCCCTGTCATCTGGCAAGTACTTTGCTTTGTCTATACTAACTCTAAGGGTCTAGGCAAGACCTGCACAGAGGGCAGCAATGGGCAATGGCAGCTGTACCAGGCATACCCCCTCCCCCGACCCGATCTCCAAGGGCTCTTTTGCGTTACTGTCCCAAGCCATAATAAACTTACTTTCAGCTAGACTCTCTTGAAATTTTCTGTGCACTTGTCAAGAACCTGGAGGTCGCCTGACACATGAAAGTTTCTGGAGCAGGCCAGGCAGGGGCAGGGCCAGGGCCAGCCCCTAGACGTGGAAGCGCTTCAGTAGCAGTATTATTTGGGACAGTTTTACCTGTGAAGACATTTAAGGAACTCCAAGATTACACTCCCATTAATGACTGACTTGACTTTGAATTGCTGTATTATCCAGAAACCTAAACTGCTATGTCTGTGTTTAATAGAAAAATTTCACTGCCTTCTGCCCCCACCCCCAACGCTGGAAACAAATTTGAACGTGTGTCCACACAAGTACACAACATGGACTTTCAAACCTCTCGGGTCACACAGTACATGTTGACTTCAATTTTTTCACTTACCAGTAATGTCTTTAATATCTTTGCCATGGAGTTACTTCAATTTCTATGAATATAAAAATACAAGACCTTTAAATAGTTTCGTTGTCTCAATACAGCAACATAATTTAGCCAATTTCCAATTGACATTGGTTTGCCTTATTTACTGATTTTTCTTTTTTCTTAAATTCTCTCAAATACCCTTATATCCGTGGCTGGTTCCATTCCCCATCAGAGCACAATACCCAGGTGGCAAGTTTCATCCCTAGTTGGGGCGCATAAGAGAAGGCAGTCCATCAATGTCTCTCTTCCCTCCCCACTAAAAGCAATTTAAAAAAAAATGTCCTTGAATGAGGATGATAAAATAACTAGCCTTACATGTAGGAAACTTTTTTTCTTTCCATGTAGAGAAAAACCTAGTTATCCCCTTTTTGTGTTTCTGTAGTATGTCTGTCTCCTTTACTATTCACACAAAACCCCTCATTTATGGTCACCAAATGTGCATGTTTCCTCTGCAACCAAGCAGTTCCTCTGCAACACCAGCTGGAGTATCCTACAATTTACCTCAATTTTGACGCTATCCACCTGGGCATAGATCCCACAGGTTAAGGACTCAGTCCCACAAAGCTGTCCCCCACCCTGCTTCAGATGACCCTTGCAAGTAGTAGGTCCCCAGGTTACCCACAAATTGAAGTTTCCCACAACCCCTCTATTTTGATCAATTTGCTAGAGGAGGTCACAGAACTCAGGGAAACACATCAGCAATTCATTAAAGGATATGATAAAAGGATGCAGGTATGCAGCCAGATGAAGAGATGCATACATAGGGCAAGGTCCGGGAGGGTCCCAAACACAGGAACTTGTGTCCCAATGGAGTTAGGGTGCCAATCGGGAAGCTCTCCAAAACCCCTATGACTGGAATTTTTATGGAGGCTTCCCCATGTAGGCAAGTAACTCCGTTTCCAGCCCCTCCACCCTCTCTGAAAGATGAGGAGTAGGGCTGAAAATTCCGAGGCTCTTTTTCTAGCCTTTCTGATGACCAACCCCCATCTAAGAGCCCATCCAGTCACCTCTTTAGAACAAGAGATACTTTTAGTGCTCTTATTTAGGAAATTACAAGGGTTTCAGGACCTCTGCCAGGAACTGGGGGCAGAGACCAATACATACTTTTTCTATTACCATACACTTTACATGCATCTCTATATGAATTCTTTAAAAAATATATTTTTAGAGAGAGGAAGGGAGGGAAACATAGATCAATATGCAATAGATATTTATAAATCGGTTGTCTGTTGTACACCCCCAGAGGGGACCTGACTTGTAACCCAGGCATGTGCCCTGTCCAGGAATTGAACCAGCAATCTGGTTTGCAGGCCCGCACTCAGTCCACTGAGCCATGCCAGCCAAGGCTCTACATGAATTCTTAAAAGTGGAGTTGCCAGCAGAGAGATACACAGTGGAACTTTGACACAAATTGCTGTTACTTTTTTTTTTTTTTTAGTTAAGCCATTTTACACTCCCACCAAGAATGTTCCTTGCCTTCATCCTCGACACCACTTCTGATTGCCTGTTAGACAAAATGATCTCATTGCTGACTTCACTTGCATTTCTTTAATGAACCAGAGCATCTTTTCTCTATGCTGTTACTGATCACTCCTATTTCTTTTGTGAATTTCATCTTGTCCTATCACTTTTTCCTATTAGTGCTGGATTTCCCCTTAAATTTTCATATACTCAAATATTTTTTATGATAACCAGCAGTATGCCTGCATAGAAATAATCATATCCTATTATAAAACATTTTGCCCATCTTTTCCTGTAGTACCTTTCTGCTTTTATTTTCTAATAAAGTCCATGAAACATCAGGAATTTCTTTTGTTGTAAGGCAAATGGCAGAAGCATCACCTTTTTCCAAATGACTGGCACATTGGTCCAGCATCATGTCAAGTAACCTGTTACCTATTGACCTATGTACCATCTACGGCACGATTTTTCTTTTTTACCAGTAATACGTGCACATGGTATGAAAAAAAAGTAGCATAAAGGAGCACACAGTGAACTGTAACCTATTACTGACCCTCATTTTCCTTTGGATGCAACCCCATTAATAGTTCATTGTATCTCCTTTCAGATATTCTGCCTACACAACTGTAAAACCATTTGTCATTTTTAGTCTCTTGTTGCTTCAAACAACTGCAACAAGTATCCTTGTAACTACTGCTCATAATGCATCAGTAAATCTGTAAAACTCCTAAATGTAGAACCTGATAGGTCAAAGAATATGGGCATTTGAAGACCTGATGTAAAATTGCTCTCCAGAGATACTGCACCATAAATTTATACTTCCACTAAAATGTATAAGTTTAATATTTTTCAAGCTTGGGATAATTTTATCAGCTCTGGTGCTCACTTTTCTTTGAAAACTTAGTGCAACAGTTAACAAATCTAATGGACATTAAATTCACTGCAATTGTTTTCTGAATTTCAGTGTTCATTTTGTGGGTAGTCAGTACAAAGAAAAAGTCCTCAAGAATTTATAATCCAGTGAGTTGACCTGCAAGTGTTTATAACCAATATATCACTAAATGAAATTAGGACTAGATAGAAGTACAGGATTCCAGGTAGCATAGAAATGTAAACTTGGTTTGAAGGCCAGGGAGACGATGATGGAAGAATGTTACTGGGGTTGTAAAGCCAGGATGAAAATAATTACATAATGTGGGGAATGCACAGCAAGGATACATTCTTGGTTGAAAATAGGATGCCCTGAATTAAGAAGCAGAAACAGCACTGCAATCCTGTGTCACAAGAAAGGCACTGAAGGGTTAAGGACAATGACTGTAATTCACAGGATGGTTAAGCTCACCCATAAAAAGCTCTTACACAGAAGAAACTAAATGTTAGTTCTTAATCCTCTAGATAATGGGGCAGAGGAGTGAGTAAAAATAGTGTAAGAGGCCAACATCACTTAACTTTCCCAGAGTGGTTCTGAAAAGCTGGCTTATGAGAAAGGGGAAAAGTAAGGACAAGATGTAGTCATTAGTTCTCTTTAAAGAGAGTAAAAACTTGGCCATTTAGTAGTTAATCCTCTTCCCTACCCCAAACAGTGCTGAATTAGCATATACCCCCACTCCCATAGCCCTCCACCCTGCTTGCCAAAAGTTGCTTCATCTCTACTGGCCTCTTTGGTTTCCTGGGATTCAACTCTATCTCAGATCCTTCTTGTATCATCCAGCAGCCTGAACTATTAAACTGTCCCTTTGGAGGGGAATTGGAACACAAATGTCACAGAAGAATTCTACAATCTATTATTCAGCACTTTGACAACCATAAATCAATGACTTCTGGTGTTTTCAAAGTGTTTTTGATCCAAAATTGACCTCCAAATTGAAAATTACATTCAGTAAAAGCTGTTAAAACCTTTTTGAGTAAAACAATCTACACCTCTGGCCTACGTAAACTACAATATTGTTGCATTCAAATAATACCTGTCTTAGATGTGGTTACCCCCAATTATTAGCCAAATCTTTAACACTATTTTACCAGACTTTTGACCAAAATAAGTTATTCCCTCATTCAGTAAATTCACTTTATAACAACAACAAACTGTTCAAATATAGGACTTCATTGTTATTTATTAATATTGTTTAAAAACAAGTTTAAAATGTTCAACTTTCATGTTAATGTAGATTATGTCATCCAAAAGACAAAGCAAAGAATTAACATTAAGTCATGGTCCAGGGTTATACGTACAAGGAACAAATACAAGACTTACGGGGTTTGATAAGATAAACAAAGTAAAGTATATTTCAAATGTTTACATAAAACATTAAAGTTCACTTTAAAATAGTGTCTATCTTTTCCTTTCAATGGGCATAGGCTTATCTGCAATCATGTACAAATATAATAAACTTGACTAATAGCTTTCTCAAGCTTTTATACAAATAGTGGGTTGTCCAAAAAGTCCACGTGGTTTTTTCTGTTAAATAAGACACATTTTTCATTTTCACCAATAACTTTATTGATTTGGATATTTTGAGTTTGTCAGCTATCTCCTGCGTGGTATAATGTTGACTGTTCTCAATTAATGTCTCAATGTGATCTCTGTCAAATTCAACTGGTCTACCCAACTTTGGAGCATTGCCCAGAAAGAAATCTCCAGCATGAAACTTCACCAACCACTTCTGACAGGTTGAATCAGTCACAGCACCTTCTCCATACACTGCAGAAATAATTTTTTGCATTTCAGTTGTGTTTTTACCTTTCTTGAAATAATAAAGCATAATATGCCAAAAATGTTGCATATTTTCTTCTACCTTCAATATTAAAATGGCTACACAAAAATTCACCAACTTTGTTAATTTTTTTTTTTTAATGTAGGCTGATAGGACAAGCTATCTTAATACAATCTAACAAAATTGTTTCAGATGAAGTTAAAGACAACTTACACCCTACTAAAACCACCTTACAGAAAAAAGCAAACAAACTTTTTTGCCAACCCAATACAAATTCTTGCTTCTTTATGCAAGCCAACCAAATAATACAAAGTGAACTCATGAGAAAAATATGGACCTTGCTGAATCTATATTGTATTTTAAATTTAAATTTGAAAAGATAGTTCAGATTACATGAAACAAAGGGATTTCAGGTTTACATATTACCTGTGTTCTACATATTATTAGATATGGTCTTTACGTTGGCTGAAATGCAAATATATGATTAATTTCTTCATAACAGATTAAAAGTACTTTCCATTGACAAGAGTGGTAGTCCTAGGACAAATGGAAGGTAAACATATTTGTCACTGTCTGTTCAGTGCCCTACATATGCAGATCCTAACACCAACCACTTGACATACATTTGCTTTAGTTTACTGAAATGTTTGATAACATTAAATTTAAACACTCCTGTAAACAAAGTCAAAATATGCTTTCTAATATAAATAAAATTAAACATTGTATTTGATTTAAACTAATCTTACAGTCAAATTAACTTATATCACATTAAATCATAACCATTAAATACATAAAACAATTTTTTAAATCATTCATGTGTAAAAATGAAATTAAACTCTGTAAACATGTTCCTGTTTCATAACTGCTTTACTGCAGCTGCTCTTTGGTTTCTCAAAGTGATACTACTAGTCAGATACCTCAGGGACAGAGTGTTAAAGTTTGTACCCAGGTAAAACCAAGTTTCCTCTACCTTTTTTTAAAAATGGCAATGGCAAGACCTGAAATTCAACTTAATTTTCCTTAAATATCATCACATTGTTCAAGTGTTTGAAGGACAAAAAATAGTATTAATAAATTTTCACAGGGCTTCATTTTGACATTTCTCCTGAAAGAGGGACAGCACTAATCAATACCAGATGAAATACCAAAAAGGCAGCCGTTCTCTGATGCCATACTACACCAGTAGGCCCTTGTTGAAGGGTCATTAATGTGTGTGAATAAACTCAGCCAAATATTATACAGAATGTGGCGAACAGTTGGCCATGAATTAAACCAAAAGTGATTAAAGTAAAAGGTTTTAACTGAAAATGTCCAAAGAGGTGTTTACTGTGCTATTAAAAAATGTTAAATAACTGAGAGACTACAAAACCACAAAAGTGCCTGAATATGTAAAAAGGGAAAATTGTTTCCTCACTTGTTAATTGGGTATATGCAAAGCCTTTTATCTAAATGTAGAAATACTTATAAAAAGTGTCAGATCATTTCTGAAAGTAGTAAAGTTTAAAACATTTACAATTTCCTTAAAATACACAAACGTCAAAATGAAGTGATGATTTTGGTTGGTAGCTGATGTCCCTTAGCTCTTATACTTAAAAGTTTTCTAGAATCAGTATTATTAAGACTGCAGAATTGAAATAAATGTATAAGAATTTATATTATATATTATATTATATTAAAGGATTCCAGACTATATTTTCAAAGCTAGCACATTCAAAGAGGACAAAAGTTCTCTTTTAAAATCTAGTATTAGTATTAGTCAATGGAATTAGACAAATTCTATAAATTGTAAATCTGGAATAGTTGATTATAAAATTTACGTGACATTAGAGCTATCCCTATAATGTGAAATTATAGAGCTATCCCTAATATACTATTTAACATACAGAAGTTACTCCCAAAAGTATTTGTTGGATGAATGAAAAGTAAGGTTAGTTGCAAAATCAGAAATCAAAGAATGTGAGAGGTCATCCACCCAACTCATTGTTAATCTGTTGTTACAGATTAGAACACTATAACCCTAGATAATTATAGATGTTGGCTAAGATTTATGTTTAGGGAGTTCCAAGATGGTGGAGGAGTAAGTGGAAAATACACTAACCTCCTCCCAGGACCAATTTGGAATTACAATTAAATTGTAGAGAAATCATACTGAATAACCAACTGAACACTAGCTGAAGAGAAGACTTTTAACCAAGGACAGACAGAAGAAACCATTTAACTGCAACAAGAATGGTATGGGGTGCAGAGGCACGAGATGCTGGACTGGGCTCCCACGGGAAGTAGCTTAAATTCCAGAGGAATATTACAGTGGCAGGGTGGGAGGTGGTTTCCACGGAGAAATGTGGGGTCTAAACCCCAAGGTGGGATACCCAGCCTACAGCACCAGAACTGCAAAGGAACCCAGATAACAACCTGTCAAAAGCAGCAGGGTTTCTGTCTTCCGGGGAGAAACAGCTGGATATGGCTGGAGTCGGTCTCTTAAAGGGCCAATGCACAAAATTTTGTTTGTGGCCATTTACCCTGGGCTATGGCAGATGGAGGGCAGACTGGACTAGAGATGTTTGAGGAGATTTTGGGGTGGGTGGCTCTGGGAAGACAACTGAAGGAATAGCTGCTAGGATCCCTGTGCTGAGTCATTCCCCATACTGCAGAAGCCATCTTTCTCACACAGAGCACTCCTCTCCAAATGGCATCAGCCTGAGGAGAAACAATAGCCCCACCCACTAGAATTACTCTGTCCCACCCTGTGGAGCTTAGACCAGGCTGCTCATTACAGCTTGAGGCTGTATCACTGATGAGTTGAAAAACTAAAACAGAAAATACAAAGCAGCAGCAAAAATGGGAAGACAAACAGACTCCAAATGAAAGAACAAGAGAATTCTCCAAAAGAACTAGATGAAACGGAAATAAACCATTTATCAGATAGTTTAATGATTATAAAGATATTCAACAGCATGAAAAAAAGACATAGAAACCATTAAAAAATAAGTCAGAAATAAGGAATGCAATGTCTGAAATAAATAATATGCTGGAAGGAATAAACTGTAGATTAGATGAAGGAGAGGACCAAATCAGTGACTTGGAAGACAAGGCAGAAAAATCACCCAGGCAGAGCAGCAAAAAGAAAAAAGAATTTGAAAAAATGAAGAGAGCTTAAGAAACACTTCAGACAACATGAAGCGTAACAACATCTGCATCATGGGAATATCAGAAGAAGAGAGCAAATAAGGAATCAAGAATCTATTTGAAGCAATAATTACTGAAAACTTCCCTAGTCTGGTGAAGGAAAAAGACATTCAAGGTCAAGAAGCTCAGAGAGTCCCAGAAAAGTTGGACCCAAAGAGGCCTACACCAAGACACTTCATAATTAAAATGATAAGGCTTAAACACAAAGAGAGGATCCTAAAAGCTGCAAGAGAAAAGCAGATAGTTACATACAAGGAAGCATTAATTAGACTGTCATCTGATTTCTCAACAGAAACATTTCAGGCCAGATGGGAGTGGTGAGAAATATCCAAGGTGATGAAAAGCAAGGACCTACAACCAAAGTTACTTTACACAGCAAGACTATCATTTAAAAATCAAAGGAGAAATAGGAACTTCCCAAACAATAAAAAGCTAAAGGAGCTCTGGCTGGTGTGGCTCAGTGGACTGAGCGCAGGCGTGTGAACCAGGTCCCCAGTAGGGGGCATGTGAGAGGCAACCACACACTGATGTTTCTCTTCTCTTTCTCCCGCCCCCCCAATAAATAAATAAATAAATAGAATCTTAAAAAAAAAAAAGAAAGAAAGAAAATCTAAAGGAGTTTGAACCAGTTCTGCAACAAATGTTAAAGAGCTTGCAAGGAGGAGGGGGAAGGGTAGAGGAGAAGGAGGAGGGAGAGGGGGGAGGAGGAAGAGGAGGAGGAGGAAAAGAGAAAGACAAAAAACAGAGGAAAATAGTCTAACAATAAAATGGCACTGAATACAAATCTATCAATAATCACCTTAAATGTAAATGGCTTAAATGCTTCAACCAAAAGACAGAGGGTAGATGAATGGATAAGGAAACAAGACCCATATATATGCTGCCTCCAAAAGACCCATCTCAGATTGAAAGATACATACAGACTAAAAGTAAAGGGATGGAAAAATATACATCATGTAAATGGAAAGGAAAAAAAGCTGGGGCAGTAGTAATTATATCAGAAAATAGACTTTAAAACTAAGGCTATATATAGTAAGAGACAAAGAAGGACGCTACATAATGATAAAGGGACCAATTCAACAAGAGGATATAGCCTTAGTAAACATTTATGCACCCAAAATAGGAATGCCTAAATATGTGAAGCAAATGTTGATGGACATAAAGAGAGAGACTGACAGAAATACAGTCATAGTAGGGGATTTTAATACTCCATTGTCTTCACTGGATTGGTACTCCAGACAGAAAATCAACAAGTAGATTTTCTTAAGTGACACAGTAGATTAAATGAAGTTAATTGATATCTTCAGAAAATTTCATTCCAAAGCAGCAGAATATACACACTTTTCAAGTGCACATGGAACATTTTCTAAGTTAGACCACATGTTAGGATACAAAACAAGTCTCAATAAATTTAAGAAGACTGAAATAAAATCAAGCACCTTCTCTGACCACAATGCTATGAAACTAGAAATCCATCACAAGAACACTGAAAAATACACAAAGACATGGAACTTTATAACAACAATGAATAGGTCAACAACGAGATCAAGGAAAAAATCAAAAGATACCTTGAAACAAATGAAAATTAGGACACGACAATCTAAAATCTGTGGGACACTGGGAAAGCAATCCTAAGAGGGAAATCCACAGCACCACAGGCCGATCTCAAAAAACAAGAAAAAGCTCAAATAAACAATCTAGCTTTACACTAAAGGAACTTGAAAAAGAACAACAAACAAGCCCAATGTGAGTACAAGGAAGGAAATAATAAAGATCAGAGCAGAAATAAATGAAATAGTAAAAAAAAACCCAAAACTGTACAAAGATCAATGAATTGAAGATCTGGTTCTTTGAAAAGATAAACAGGACTGACAAACATTTAACCAGATTCATCAAGAAAAAAAGAGAATGGACCCAAATAGATAACATCAGAAATGAAAGAGGAGAAATAACAACTAACACCAAAGAAATACAAAGGATTCTAAGAAAATATTACGAACTATATGCCAACAAACTGGACAATCTGGATGAACTGGATAAATTCCTAGAAACAAACAAATCTTCCAAACTCTTCTAAAACTAATTCAGGAAGAATCAGAGAATCTGAACAGACAAATTATATCTAGTGAAACTCAAGCAGTAATTTAAAAAAACAAAAAACAAAAATCAAACCAAACTCCCAACAAACACAATCCCTGGACCAGATAGCGTCACAGGAGAATTTTACCAAATATTCCTATAAGAACTAACATCTCTCCTCCTCAAACTATTTCATAAAATTCAAGAGGAGTGAAGGCTCCCAAACTCATTTTATGAGACCAGTATTATCCTAATTCCAAAACTAGATAAAGACACTACAAAGAAAGAAAATTATAGGCCAATATCCCTGAAGAACCTAGATGCTAAAATTTTCAACAAAATATTAGCAAATCACTAACAGCAACGCATAAAAAAGATCACACACCATGATCATGTGGGATGTATTCTGGTAATGCAAGGTTGGTAAAGCATTTGCAAATCAATAAAAGTGATTCACCACAAAAACAAAATGAGGGATAAAAACTACATGATCATATCAATAGATGTAGAAAAAGCATTTGATAAAATCCAGCACCCATTTATGATAAAAACTCTCAACAAAGTGAGATCAGCGGGGATATACCTAAACATAACAAAAGCCATTTACGACAAACTCACTGCCAGCATCATAGTCAACAGGCAAAAACTACAAGCATTCCCCTTAGGATCAGGAACAAGATAGGGATAACCGCTTTCACCTCTCTTACTCAACATGGTACTGAAGTCCTAACCACAGCAATCAGACAAGAGGAAGAAATAACAGACATCCAAATTGAAAAGGAAGAAGTAAAACTGGCATTATTTGCAGATGACATGATACTATATATAGAGAACACCAGAGATTCCAAGAAACTACTAGAACTGATCAATGTATTTGGCAAAGTAGCAGTATACAAAATTAATATCAAGAAATCAGTTGCATTTTTATATGCCAATAACACACTAACAAAGAAATTGAGTAAGATACAAATAAGTGGAAGCACATAACATGTTCATGAATAGGGAGGATTAACATTAAAATACTCATACTACCCAAAGCAATCTATACACTGAACACAATTCCTATCAAGATTCCAATCCACAGAACAAGATTCCACAGAACTAGAACAAATATTTCAAAAATTTATATGGAATCACAAAAGGCCCCGCATAGCAACAGGTATCTTGAGAATGAAGAACGAAGTTGGAGGAATTACGCTACCTAGCATCAAACTGTAGTATAAGGCCACAGACAGCATGGTACCGGCATAAAAACACACACGTAGGTTAATGGAACAGAATAGAGCTCAGAAATACACCCACACCTTTATAGTCAATTAATATTCGACAGAGGAAGCAAGCACATGCAATCGGTTAACTAACGATAGTTTATTCAATAGATGGTTTTGGGGAAATTGGACAGATACGTACAGAAAAATGAAATGAGACACATTCTTACACTACACACAGGAATAAATTCAAAATGGATCAAAGACTTAAATGTTAGACCCAAAACCATAAAAATTGTAGAAGAAAACATAGGCAGCAAAATCTTGGACATTGCTTGCAGCAATATTTTATCAGATATCTTTCCCCAGGTAACGGAAACAAACAAAAACAAAATAAAACAAATGGGACTACATCAAACTAAGAAATTTTTGCACAGCAAAGGAAATCATCAACAAAATAAAAAGACAACCCACAGAATGGAAGGACATATTCGCTAACACATGTGGTAAAATAATATCCAAAATTTATAAAGAACTTAACAAAACTCAACACCAAAAAAACAAACAACCCAATTAAGAAATGGCAAAGGACATGAAGAGACACTTCTCCAAAGAGGACATATAGGTGGCTAATAGACATATGAAAAGATGCTCAATGTCACTCATCATCAGAGAAGTGAAAATTAAAACCACAATAATATATCATCTCACACCTGTCAGAATGGCTATCATCAATAAATCAACAAACAAGTGCTGGCAAGGATGTGGAGAAAGGGGAACCCTTTTGCACTGTTCGTGGGAATGCAGACTTGTACAACCATTGTGGAAAGCAGTGTGGAGAAATCTCAAAACTTAAAAATGGGTCTGCATTTTGACCCAGTGATCCCACTTCTGGTAATATATCCTAAGGAACCCAAAACACTAATTCGAAAGAACATAAGCACCCCTATGTTCACTGCAGCACTATTTACAATTGCCAAAATACAGAAGTAGTTCAAGTGTGCACCAGTAGATGAGTGGATAAAACAACTATGAGATAATACTCAGCCGTAAAGAAGGACAGTTTAACCTTCTACGACAGCATGGATGGACTTAGAGAACATTATGCTAAGTGAAATAAGCCAGTCAGAGAAAGACGAATACCATTTGATTTCATTCATATGTGGAATCCAATGATGAAACTTAAACTTACAAAGAAAATGGAGACCGACTCATAGATGGAGAGCAGGATGAAGCGAGTGAGGGTAGGCTAGAGGTGAGGCGGTGCAGGGATTGAGCAAAAAGGAAAAAGAACGCATGGGCATGACAACAGGTGTGGTGATTGCCAGGGGAAGGGGAGGATAAGGGACTAAATAGTAATGGGGAAAAATACCGTAAAAATTAAATTTTAAAAATTAAAAAAAGAAAGAAAAAGAAAAATGGTGAGGTTTTGTAGAGGATCTGACATTTTAGCAGAGTCACCAGGTGCGTGCAGAGAGAAATCCAAACAGGAAACCCATTGTGCAAAGCACACAGAGCCATGAATCTGACAAGATTCAGATTCTTGTGCTGTTTGTATTTTTTTTGCCCTCTTTTGTCCCATCTTTTGATTAAACCACCGCATCTAGCAACTCATTTAACTCTTCAGAGTCTATACAAATGATGCAGTTGGATTTTGTAATTGTGAAAAGGTCTCTCATTCATTCCTTCTCTACCTTCAAAACTTTAAATAGACACAAGTAAGCAGTCTCACAATATTCCTTACATGGCTAGCAAAGGAGTTCTTTAATCTTACCCCCTCTATTAAAATACATTTCAAAACTATCTCAGGGAAGCAATGTGGTACTGCAGTCAGAGCATGAAATTGGGGATCACTGATCTGAATTTGAAGCAAAACTTTGTCATTTACTTGCTGTGTGACCTTGAGAAGATACTTAAGATCTTTATGCCTCCGCTTTCTTATCTGTAAAATAGAGACTGTGGTATTTATTTTGCATGGTTCTTTGGAAGATTTTGTGGTACTTGTTTTTAAACATGCAGCACAGTGCTGGATACTTATTAGGTTCTCAGATAATTCACAAATGAAGAAATAAAAATTGTCAACATACACAAAAGATTTCTATCCACTCCTGGAAGCAATCAATTATTTTGGTTTGTATGTGTATATTTGTCTAAACAGTATAAACAAGGATTAACATTTATTAGATACTGTATTTTCCTTTATAAGTAATGCAATAATTCTTGCCACTTAGACTGGATTTCGAAAGGAAAGAGGGTAGTGGCTAGGCAGCAAGAAGTTGCTGTTAGTAGTTCAGATCTTATATTTTGCTTTTAACAGCGAACTCTACCTGTCAGAGACTGAAAGTTTCAAATGGCTACTCAAGTAAAATTTCTTTGCTGAGAGAAGCATGATCCTAAACAGTTTCACCCTATGAAACTGCATTTTAAGTCACTGTTAAAGCTGTTAATAGGATTACTGTAAAAAGTTCTAAAGTAATTTTTCATTACCTAAATTGAAATTTCAAAGTCAATTTAATAACATGTTGCATTCTACATACCTTAGGACTGAAAATATTTTTAACAGCTTACAACAGCCTGTCTATCTTTTTCTTCACTTTTCTTCTGGCCACTTCTGCCTATTTCTACTTTGTCCAATATTTCTACAGCACACGTACCTTTGTGTTTGCTTGCGAGTATACTAATAAAAATTTAACAGAAAGTAATTTTAAAGCAGAGAGAAACAAAAATATTTCTTAAACTGCCAAGTTTTCTTTAAGCTTTAAGCACATAATACAAATTGTTGTATTGATGCTCAGAACTAAGCCTTCAATGAATTATTCAAATGTGCTCCATGTTTTAAATCATTATATTTAGATATCTTAACCCTTATGAGTGTTACTGTAGAGCCAACAATAAAAAACCTTTATTAAAAATGTTGAAAAGTATAAAACAGTAATTATAAATTACCAAACACTCAATTTTTAAAAAACAGCTCTTTTCTTTTCCTTACATAGTACAAGCAACAGTGATTTGGATATTATCATTCACTTTTAGCCACCAAACTGCCCCAGATGTACTTCAATTAAGACAAGTTTTTTAAGCTTGTGTTTCTGCAGTCACAGTTCACATGGACACTAAGAAAACAACTCTGATAGCGTAACTTAGGTATCCAAAAATACATATGCCATGTTACCATGTGATCTAACCCATTATAACATCTCATAACAGGTGTTATTTGCAAAGTAAAATTAAGTCACTTTTGTAGCTGTAAGTCATTGTTGAAATTATTTAAGATTAAGGCATCTTCCCGTTCTGTCCTAAAGTAGCGCTTCTGTGGATTCAGCGATCTGTACAAAGGCTTCTTTTGAAAAAAATATATCTTTTGCTATACTTCAAATATTTCATCCCATTGACAATTTTCTTGCAAATAATACTGAAAATATCAGTCCATAATATGTTCTTTATAAACCTATAAAACCAAAAACAACTGAGTTATTGGTTAAAATTTGCTTTTACATTTCTGAATACAAGATTTAGTAAGTGGTTCTGTGGGCTAAGGTATAAAACTACTAACAAAATAGGAAAGAAATGCTTTAATACTACTAAATAGGAAAGAAATACCTTAATACTATTATACTATAATGACAATAAGGATTTTTATAAGCAGTAAAAAGGGGATATCACTGCCTTTCTTCCCCCGAAGCATCAGAAGAGTATTTTACAACAGGCATATTCTCAGGGTTCTCCCTTACTGTTAACTGGGACATGACCTGAGAAGACATCTTATCCACCTTCCTAAGACTGCTGCGGGGGTTAGGAAAGACCCTTGGCAACAGTTCAGGGAACTTCAGCTGGGGATTTTCCACCACCACTGGCAGCAGCCACCAGCCCACCTACAGTAAGAAAAAACAAATCCAGGACTAAGGACTCTCATCTGAGACCCACATGCTGTACCACAGCCACAGCTGTCAGTGGCACTGACCAGGACTGTGACCACTACAAATGCTCCTGGTGCTCATCTTCAGAGTCCAGACTGAGTGCCTGTATTCTGATTCTGTATGGGTCTCAGGCTCTGGCATAACTCTGGACTGGGTGTGGGGAGGTCCTTGGTACGGAACTGAATGCTTGCGACAAATGTCATGCAAGGAAGCAGAGGCCTCCCTGCGACTGCAGATGACAGCCCTTTTAAAAAATGAGCTCATGACAACAGGAACTATGGTCATGAATGTGTGTTGTCCGAAGCTGCTAGACTTGTGAGCTGTTCGTTACAGAGCAACAGGTAACCAAAACATAGCTCTAAGTAGGTTTATCGAAAATTGAACACCTTCACAGGATGCCACTGAGTACTGAGCTCAGCTCCTTATTGAATGCAAGCAGCTGTATCCTTCCTTGACTTTAGCATCAGGATAGACTTCACTACCTCCCTGCAGTTCAACTTAAGGTTAGCCACTACCCTCATTGCTGAGACTGCAGATACACTGATACTGCCCACTACAGCTCCTGACCCAGGACACAAAGAATGACTCATCCACATACTTCCCTATTGTAAATTGCTCTTTTTCTGTTTCTTTTACAAAGTAAATAACATCAATGAACCTCTTAAGTCTTTTTTTCAGCCTTTAATGTTTGTCACTTCTCTGGATCAAATTTCAATAGTGCCCAAAAGTCACCTTTTTCCCTTAAATAATAAGGTACTGTTTACTAAAAAAGTTGGTTGTCCGCATACCAATCCTACATAAATTTTACTAGTTTTTCCTTTAATCTACCAATAAATATTTACTAAAATTGTGCTAGGGTTGGTAAGGAAAATATGATATAGGCAGCTGTCTTCCGATTTCTCCTGAACTACATAATTCTGCTGATATAACTGAAAGAGTAAAAATTTGATTTGCAAATTGTTTCAAGATCATGAAATATGCAAATAAACTGCATTTGTACAAGGAAATTACTTTTGTATTGTCTTACCTTATTCTTATTCAATGAGTTAGTTATGAACACATCGTACTCAATTTTCTATTGCCACTGTAACATGGTTCTTTGTCCCTGTAAGCACATAATTACATATGACATGACCAAAAAAGAAAATGTATTAAGTTTCTGACTAAACAGCAAAACTGGTGATTGAAGTAAAGGCATCTCTTATGTATGCACTAAATAGGCATATGGTGCCAACCATTTGTCTTCTTGTGGAACCCAGAAGTAAGGAAAGCAGTGCTAAGAGCTAGAAGTCTGGTTTTATTTTTATTTTTGTGAAAATGTCAATTGGCTTTAAAGACGTTCACCAGAGCCCTGGCTGGTATGGCCCAGTTGGTTGGAGCATTGTCCCATAAATCAAAAGGTTGTGGGTTTGATTCCCATTCAGAGTACATGCCTAGGTTGTGGGTTCAGTGCCTAGTTGGGGTGTGTACAAGAGGCAACCAATCAATGTTTCTCTCTCACATCAATGTGTATTTGTGTGTGTCTCCCTCCCTCCCCTCCCTCTCTCCTTTCCTCCCTCCTTTCTCACTCTAAAATCTATAAACATGTCCTTGGATGAGAATTTAAAAAAATGAATCTTTCTCTTCATCTTATAAAAGGAGTCTAATGATTTCAATGACACTAATTTTAGAGAGTAATTTAAATGCTGTAAAAATCCAAAAAGACAAAAAAAATCAGAAAATGTGACAGCAAGTTTTAAAGTGTCAGGGTATTTCCTGGAGTTAGTACAAACTGACCTGAATGTCCAAATTATTTTTCTACAGTGAAAGAAGATAATGACCATGTTATTACTATTATTATTAAGAACTGCCACAAATATATTTTAGGCTATAATACTAGTAAATGGTCAGACTACATTATAGACCTAGGCCTGATCCCACTTCTTAATATTAATTTATTTATTGATTGATTTTTAGACAGAGAAAGGGAGTGAGGGAGGAAGGGAGAAGGAGGAGGAGGGCGAAAGGGGAGAAGGGAGAGAGAGAAGGGGGAGAGAGTTAAGGGGGGAGGGAAAAGGGGGGAGGGGAGGAGGAGAGAGAGGAAGGGGGGGGGGAGAGAGAGAGAGAGACTGATTTGTTGTTCCACTTATTTATGCATTCATTCGTTGCTTCTGGTATGTGCCCTGATCAGGAATCAAACCCATAACCATGGCAAAATTGGGATGATGGTCTAAACAACTGAACTACCCAGCCAGGGCCCAAAAGCCTACTTCTATCCTATCAACTGTTCAGTAATGCATCCACAATTCATGAAATGATTGCATCATCAAGAAAAGGTTAAAATAGCCCTGACTCATGTGGCTCAGGGGATTGAGCACTGGCCTGTGAACTGAAAGGTCACTGGTTTGATTCCCGGTCAGGGCACATGCCTAGGTTGTCGGCCAGGTTCCCAGTTGGGGGCATGTGAGAGGCAACCAGTCAATGGTTCTCTTGTTCTCTCTCCCTCCATCTCTCTAAAAAAAAAAAATCTTTTAAAAAAATGGTTCAAATACACTGAAGTGCACTCTTTTTATAACAAGGCAGTGAGAGCATAATGCTTTTTGAAAAATTACTTTCAAATAAGCAAAACCTAGGACCCTAAAGAATAAATGGGTTTTAAGTAGTTTCAGGTGTACAATAGCATGATTAGACATTTATATAACTTAACAACATGATCACCCTGATAAATCTAGTACCCATCTGACATCATACAGTTATTAAAATATTGACTAGATTCCTTATACTGTACTTTATATCCCTGTGACTATTCTGTAACTATCAATCTATACATCATAATCCCTTCACCTTTTTCACCCAGACCCCCAACCCCTTTCCTATGGCAACCATTAAAGTATTTTGTTATATGAGTCTGTTTCTATTCTGCTTGTTCGTTTGTTTCCACATATAAGTAAAATCATATGGCATTGGTGTTTCTCTAACTTATTTCATTCAGCAATATTCCCTCTAGATCCATTCATGTTGTTGCAGATGGTAATATTTCATTATTTTTTATGGCTGAATCATATTCCATTGCATATATGCACCACTACTTCTTTATCCACTCATTTACTGATGGACCCTTAGGTACATCCATAGCTCATCTATAGTAAATAATGCTGCAAGGAATATATGGAGGTATGTGTATTTTGATTTAGTGTTTTGGGTTTCTTCGGGTAAATACCGAGAAATGAAGATGCTGGGTCTGTCTTTGATTCTTATTTTAAAGTCTATTTTGTCTGGTATAAGTATTGCTATACCAACTTTTTTTTGTTTCCAGTGTCATGAAATATCTTTTTCTATCCCTTTAGTTTCAGTCTTTGTATCTTTCAATCTGAAGTGAGTATCTTTCTGACAGCATGTGTGAGGGTCTTGTTTTGTTATCCATTCAGTCACTGTTTGTCTTTTGATTGGAGCATTTAATCCATTTGCACTTAATGTAATTATTGAAAGATGTGTATTTATTGAGACTTTATTATTCATGTTTTTGATCTTTTTTTTTCTTCTTAAATAAGACCCATTATCATTTTTTATAATACTAGTTTAGTGGTGATGAACTCCCTCTTGTCTGGGAAGCTGTTTATTAGTCCTTTGATTCTAAATGATAGCTTTGTTGGGTCAAGTAATCTTGCTTGTAGGTCCTTGCTTTTCATCACTTTGAATATTTCATGCCAATCACTTCTAGCCTGCAAAGTTTCTGTTGAGCAGTCAGTTGACAGTCTTATGGGAGCTCCTCTGTAAGTAACTAACTGCTGTTCTCATGCTGCTTTTAAGATTCTATCTGTCTTTAACCTTTGGCACTTTCATTATAATGTGTCTTGGTGGGGGTCTCTTTGGGTACATTTTATTTGAGACACTCTGTACTTCTGGACTTGTATGCCTATTTTTTTTTTCACCAGATTAGGGAAGTAGTCCATCATTATTTTTTCAAATAGGTGTTCAATTCTTTGCTCTCTCTTTTCCTTCCTGCACCCCTACAATGTGAACATTGTTATATTTGAAGTTGAACCAGAGACTCCTTAAACTATCTTTACTTTTTGGATTTTCTTTTTGCTGTTTTGATTGTTTTCTGCTCCCTTATCTTCAGAATTGCTGATCTGATCCTTTGCTTCACCTATTTTATTATTCAGTCCCTTAATCTATTCCTCATTTCAGTTATTGTATTCTTCATTTCTGACCAACTTTTTATGTTTTCTACCTGAATTTTTTGTTTCCTGTTTGTTGAAGTTCTCACTAAGTTCATTGAGCATCCTTATAATCTCTCACTTATCCATCACTTTTGACTGGTTCCAAATCAATAAAGTTTTTGGTCAAAATGAAAAATATGCCCTTTGCAATGGCAGAAAGAAGAAGGGACTAAACAAAGAACATGTATGAATGACCTATGGACATGGACAACAGAGTGGGGACTGACTGTGGGAGAGGGGGGTGGGGTGGGATGGGTAGAGAGGGCAAAGGGGGAAAAATTCAGACAACTGTAATAGAATAAAAATTTTAAAAAAGAAAAAGAAAAATATGCCCTTTATTTTATGGAAAAAACTAAATAAACTTTTTGACCAACCCATTGGTTGAGCTTTGCTTGCTGTTGGCAAGCCACTGGGAAGGAATGACCCCCAGGTTGATCAGCTGTGAGGACTGGCAACTACATTAGAGGAGGTGTTATGCAGCAGCCAACCCCATTAAGCAGGACTCACTTCAGTGTGGCTTTGTTGCCTGCCAAGTCTAGCTGTGGAGTCTGTGTCCTCCGGAGGAGACTGAGATATAATCCAGGGTGGTCTAAAGCTGCCTGCCAGGAGTGCTGGCTCTAGGGCTTCCCAAGAGATGCAGGTCACCCACCGCCTGTGCTCCGCCTGGGACCACCTAGCATGAGGTTCAAAGTGATCTGCAGTTTCTTGTTACTTGTGCTTATTTGGAGTTGCCCAGGAAAGGCCAATTTGCAAACCAAGACTGGCTGCTGTTAGTGCCAGGTCTGGAGCAAGAGGTATGGGGTAAGCAGAAGCCAGATGCTGCTTATTTAAGAGACTTTTCAGAAGTCCAAAGCATCAGCCAGAATAGGCTATTTGTATGGAAAGGACTTAGGTGGCCCTGCAAATGGTGGGCAGTGAGGGAGTGTCTAAGGTAATCAGCAGGGTAGGGCCAATGGAGTTAGTCAGGTTGTCAGAAATTCAGATATGGTGCTTAGGGCTCTGTGTGAGGGAGGGATCTGAAAAGGACCAATGGCCTCTGCCAGCACTTTTGTCTGGAAGCTGCTTCTCCAGCCCTGACCCTGAAGCCAAACAATTCAATGCCTCCCCGTATCTCCCTGGAGCCTTTTGAGCTGTTCTCCCAGTGCTGGAGCTCAGAGGGAGTGAGTCCGAGTAAGTCCATGCAGACCCTTTAAAAGGAATGCCTGGGACTCCATAAGCCCTCAGTCTCAGTCACAATCCAGCTAGATGTTATGGGGGACTTCTCTTCCTGGCACTGGAACCCTGGGCTGGGAGGTCTGATGTGGGGCCAGGACCTTTGCTCCTTAGTAGAGACCTCTGCAGCTGATATATCCCTCCTAATTTTTAACCACCATCTGGGGTGTGGAACCAGCCTGTTCTATGTCTTTACCTCTCCTACCAGTCTCGAGGTGGTGGCTTCTTTATATCCTTAGTTGCAGGACTTCTGTTCAACTAGATTTCAGGCACTCTAAATGACGGCTCTTCTGTATTTTAGTTGTGATTTTGATGTGGTTGTGGGAGGTTCTAAGTACTGCATGTTTACCTACACCACCATCTTGACCAGAACTCACTTTGTTTAAGTTTTACGCAGAATATTATGCCAAAAGAACTTTCTATGTCTGAGGTAAAGAAATATACAGCTGGATAACAACAACAACAACAAAATAGAACAGTGAACCAAACAAGACACAGCAATAGCCACTACACTCTTCTCCATAAAAGCTACCAATAAATACTAATACCCCATATATATGACATTTTATTTAAAAGTTTCACATATTTTAGTATTTCAATATTTTTAATTCTTACCCGAGGACTTTTTTTCCCATTGCTTTTTAAAGAGAGAGGAAAGGAGAGAGAGAAACATCAATGCAGGAGAGAGGCTTCGATAGGTAGTCTCCCATACACACCAGGACTGAGGATCCCATGTGCCTGGACCAGAAATTGCACAATCCCACACTTGCACTGGGGCCAGAACTTGAAGCCCAGGTATATACCCTGACTGGGAAGTGAACTCACACCTTTTGGTTATGGCATGACACTCCAACCAACAGAGCCACACCAACCAGGGCATACTTTAGTATTTTGAAATATCACATTATTTTGATTTTTGTATACTTATCAAGTCTGGCAAGTTTCACTTTAACCACATGAAGCAATATTTTCAGATGACAAGTATTACCTGATCTTACAGTGCTTTCTTCAGAGCCATTCTCTGTCCACTGAGATTCACTGTCTAGCAATCGGTTTTTCGATTCACTAAGTGGTTTGATAGGAAAGGGTTGATTTAAGCCAATACTGAAAAGAAGAGCAAATAATTTAGTAAACAGTTTAATGCTCAATTAAAAATATTTAATTAATAAGCTGCAAATTAGTACTCCTCTTAAACATGTGAGTGCAACTTAAAAGATCTCAACACTGGAAAAAAAAAATCTATCTTAAAAGAAAAATATGTCCCAATTCTCCATTAAATGGCTCTCCAGATCCAAGAATATGTACTCCAACACTGCCAATGAAAACAATTTGACAAGAGAAAAAAGCTTCAGAGGCCAGCCTGAAACATTTTTAACATATGTTAATTAAGAGCTATACGGTAGAACAAGGACATGTGAGGATCTATGTCTGTGGCCAGAACAACAAAAAAAAATTACCTGTCATTTCCCAAATTTTCTGCTTTCTACCTCTGTAGTTTAGATCTAATGGGGAAAAAAATGATTAAGTGACTTAACGTAGACTTATTTTTCTAGCTAACAGCTAACAGATCCAGGGAGGGAGGGAATAGAGGAATGAAAAAAGTAGGAAAAGGGAGCTAGTATTTATTGTGTACCTACTATGGGCCAGACACTGTGCTAAGTGCTGTATACACATTATCTCAACCTTCACAAAAAACCTTGCAGGTCAGTATACCTGGAAACTGAGGCTCCGGTAGTTTAAATGACATGTTTAGACTCACAATAAATGCTGGAGCCCTAAGGTCTTAACACCTTAGGTTCTAAAGCTACATACTCCTGACGTTAATGTGCGAGCTTGTACTTAATAATCCCTTCACCCCCACAACTAATTTCTGTAGTAAATAAGTCCCAACTTTATCACTTTGACAGAAGTATCTCTATCTTCATTAAAATATCACTTAAAATGTACACTGAATGTGTGAATTAGTGTGTCTGCCATGCAAATATGGAGAAAATATCCTCTAAGATGAATGAATGAGAAAATTTTATATTTCTATTTTTGAATCCTTAGTATTATTTTCACAATAGTTAAAATGTGCTTATTAAAATAAAATGGTGAATAGAACCATGACTAATTTCTTTGAAAAAAATAGAGCACATAAGCCAACTAAATAAAATCTTGAAGGAAGAAATGTCTTAGTTTCTAGGAAGATGCAGTATATTCAGAGCAGTGATGCTTCCTTTTTTACCCACACATTTCCAGTTTTATGTGACTGTTCTAGTTTACATAGTTAAGGGCAAGCATTCTCTTATTCAGAAAACTGTTCTGGTTTGGATGATAAAAAGTATCGTTATCCGAAGCACAGTAAGTACACATGCTTAAGCCTATAATAATATAATTTATAAGTGGACATATATTATTACATATTAACCCTCAGTTAAAAAATTTAAATGGTGTTTCTCTTTTGCTAAATTACTATTGTATTTATCTATAAGATGTGTATATATCACACATATATAGAGTTTACTTTATAATGAATACTAAAAAAATTAAATGACAAGAAGCACACCTTCTGGCATATTCATTATGGTTTGTAACAGAAGCTTGTTCTGGATCCATTCCCACAAGGCGAGTTGGAAAACTGCAACCATCACCCAAACTGCATAATAAAAAATATCAGTAATAATTTAAATTATATTAAGTTAATCAAAGTGATCAAATTTAACTCCCAATTTTCAGAGACATGGTATAAAGAAATTATCATAACTTGTCATTTGAAAAAAAATTTCCTAAGATTTCTAATTAAGAGTATAATTATCTTCCATGAAAAAAAAAGTTTTCTTTTTTTCTTTTTCATGGGCATTAACTAGATTTATTATGGTGATCATTTAATAATATATACATATATTGAATCATTATGTTTCATTATGCCCCTGAAACTAATGTAGTAGTATACATCAATTAAATCACAATAAAAACAAAACAAAATAAACATACTACAGGACATTTAAATAACTAAAAAAAGCATACTGTCAATCTTTAAGGATAATATCTTTGGAGACATTAAATATATAAAGCCCACACGGACAGGACTGAACAATTTGTGTTTTTTAAATACAAATTTGTGAATGCTCTGTTAGATATTAATGCTTTATCTGTCACTCACATTACAAATAATTTTCCCCAATCTATTTTGTCTACTTTGTATTGTTTTCACACCTTTTTCTCACATACAAAAAGTTACTTTTTTATGTAGTAGGATATGTGGAATTTTATATTTATAGCTTTTGGGTTTTGCATTTTGATTAAAATAGTTTCCTTAGCTCCCAAGTTATACATACCCATAGTCTTATAAAGTTTCCTCTAAAATTTTTAGTTTTTTCTCAGGTCTTAGATTTAGCTTGCTTTATATTTTAATGTTGTAAGATCTTTCCTTTTTTTTTTTTCCCACTAAATACATGCTGATTTATCGATAGGGATAAGTTGGTTTCTCTCGGGAAAAATTCAAGAGATGCGAGCATTTTATTAACTTGGGATGTCCTCCGGTAGGAAGGGCAGCAAGTTCTAATAGAAACTAAAATCATCCTTAAAAAAAAAAAAAAAGTTACCCCCCAACAGTCCTGGGGTAAAGGTTAAGTTAAAAAAAAAAAATCCCAATGATTCCTAATTGTTTTTGAATACAGAGGCTTAGGAAGGAATTTCCCCTGGGTATATCGAGGAAGGTGTGACTTCTGCATTGTGTTGGGGGGAAAGGGTAGGGGTAGGGTCTATACAGGCTGGCCTCAGCCCACAGATGCCAAGATGATATCTACTGGCAGCTCCTATGAACTTCTGGCTGTCACCTGCATCGTAACTGTCGAAAAGCAGCAGCCGAGAATGCACAAGGATGTTGTGACCACCCCGGAACACACCGGCCACGAATAATGTGTGGTGTTCTTGTTATCTGGCACTTTGTCTGACCTCTCACAAGGGTGCATTCCCAGGAATTTCACAATGTTTCACACAGCATCTTCAAGTGTCTTGGTGGTAGATAAGGTGAATGTTTCCTCCTTCTCAAACTCATCTCCTACCTCATCCCAGGCAGCTTCGAAGTTCAGCTTCATAACCTTTTGAATGTGATCAGCTATAGTGACTTCCAGATCTTCCAGCACATATTCATCCTCATAGCCTTCGCATCAGTGTCACCAGTGGTGGGGTCACAGTTCTTGACAGTGAACTTCTTCATGCAGCTGAATGTGCAGGCCACAGCTGTAGGGTCTTCCTTGGGCAGTGCCACCAGCGTGTAGCAGGTTCCAGGCTGGCTGTAGGGTAGGCTCCGGGCAGGCACGTAACAGAGCACCTCATAGGCCTCAGTTGGCTCCATCTGCACTGTGACATTCTCCAAAGTCTTGTCATTGAGTGTGTTCGTGCAGTCAAACTGGAACACCATGTGGTCAGTGAAGGTGCGTTTAGTGCAGTGGATGGCATACTCTGTCTCTGACTCAGTGAGGGCCACAGGCTCAGGCGAGGACTTGAAGAGGGGCCCCAGCCCATGGAACTCCGGCACCACTGCCAACTGCTCCTGGAAGATCTCCTGTCGGGTAGCTGCCACTTTCTCAGGCTGCTTGGCTGCTGCGATGGGGATGCTTTCTGTTTTTTGTTCTGTCATGAGTGTGGTGGCCAAGGGCACAGACCTGAGGTCAAAAGGTTTTTCCGATGGTTCTAGAGTATATTGCTGTAGAGCTCTTTCCAAATCAGGAATGGACACGGTCAGACCATTTAGGATATAGCCAGCATTGAGGGCCTTCTGCTTCTGCTCCAGGACATTGAGATAGAACGTGGCTCGGTCCCTGACTTCATTGTCATCGTCCATTACATACCTTGTCAGCAAGACCAAGATACTGGGTAACATCTCCTCATTCTGGGCTCCAAACTTGGCTAGAGCACTCACAGCACCAGCCCGGATCTCCTCATGCTCCAAGACCACTCGGTTATGGATGAAGCGGATGTACTTGGAGGGGTTATTGGTCTTGGGCCCCTCCTGGCTCAGGAGATGCAGGATGCGGGTGGCCAGCACAGTGAACTCACAGTCCTTGATGAATTCACCTAGGTGTGACAGTCCCGTCTCCTTGCTTTTTGAGTTCTCCTCAATGATGCTGATGATGCAGTCCATGATGGCCCACTTATACTCAAAGCCACCCTCTTCCTGCAGCATGATAAACAGGAAGTTCATAAGGACAGTGTGTTTTCAAGGATACTTCTGACACAGGGAACTGATGGCCTGGACAACCACCACCTTGAATTCATCTGAGATCTCTGACATAAAAGAGATATGCTTCATAAGGCGGTTGATGCTGCTCTCGCTGCCGGTCTTGAGGAGGGTGGTGATGGCCAATGTAGCAATACTACGATTAGAATCTGTGACCAGGTTCTCTAGGTCCAGGTTGCAGGCTGTCACTGCTGAAGGATGCTTCATGGCAACCTTATTGACGGTGTGGACAGCGGCATAGCGGAGGGCTGCCTTGGGTGAGCTGCAGAAAAGCTGGAGCACCCACACAGATGGGGCCAGCTCTTTGGCACTGCAGCCTGGCAGATTGACAATGGCTGAGGCAGCCTCACAACCACTTCATGCTTGTTGCGCAAGCAGCTCTCAATGAAGTCAAACAGTAGGCTGTCGCGGCTGCTGTCCTCCTTCAGCTGCTCGCTGGCCACCCGGATCATCATGCAATAGGCAAAGGGAGACTTGAGGCCCTGCTGGGTGAACTTGCTAATCATCTTATTGACAGCCAGGTCATCATTCCTATGTACATGGTATAGGAGTCCCAGTGCATGGTACTGGACCATGATGTTATCACTGGATGCCGCCTCCTGGCCTCATTCACCCAGCACTTGACCATGTCGAAGCTGCACTTCAACAGGTGCAGGGAAGACACCAGGGCAGAGCTGGAGACACTGGGCACCTTGCCCACAATAGCCTGTTCCATGTAGCGCTCAATAGCCTGCAGCATGGTGCTATCAGTGATCTGACAGAGGGCTCGCACAGCCGGGCCCCGGTAGCTGTCTTCTTTCCCAGTCATGTCCTTTGTCAGGCTACTGGTGACGATGATGACATCTTCTGCAATGCAAGACATCTCTTTGATGGTCAAGTAGCACATCTGACGGAGGGTGGGATCATTGGACTGAAAGAGCTTGGTCATGGCACAAAAGGCCTCAGTTGCTTCAGTGGTCCCCAGGTGCTCTGCCTGGTTTATTATGAGGTAAAGGATCTTGGTGAGAATGTGAGCACATTTCCGAGGGTTGATGGGAGTTTCATTAAATACACGGGCCTCCTGGAGTACTGCACTCTTCTGAAGGTGCTGGAATGGGTTGGAGCCTCCACCCGATTCCTTGTCTTTCTTGTTGAATTTCTTCAGCATGGTGGTGCTGGCAGGGCGCAAAGCAGGTGCCTTCTGCTGGACTGCCAAGGCTACTAGCGGTGATCTGATGGCGGTTCTGCACCTCTACCTTTATTTTCTGCTATGTGGGTAGTTGGTTGTGGTTTTAAAAAAATATTTTTATGTGTTTTTTTAAACTTAATTTTTATTGTATTTTTTCCCATTACCACTTAGTACCTTTATACCCCCTCCCTCAGCAATCACCACACTGTTGTCCATGTCCATGAGTCCTTTCTCATTTTTGCTCAATCCCTCCACCATTTAACCTCCACCATCCTCAAAGTCAACTGTTAACACAATTAAGAAAAAAAATAGTCAATAGAAAAGAATTAGAAACTATTACTTTAAAATGGTGATTGTAAATGTCTCTGAACTAACAGGAAAAAGCAGATATAATGAACAGAGAAATGTAAGAGAAAAAAAAGAACCAAACTAAACTTCTACAGCTGAAAAATATCTGAAATGAAAAATTAACTGGATTAGCTTCACAGTAGAGTAAACATTACAGAAGAAAAGACCAAGAACTTACAAACATAGCATAGCAGTAGAAGCTATCCAAACTAAAGCAAAGAAAAAAGATGAGGAGGGGTAGAGGGGGCAGGACAGGACAGCAATGCTGTGAGTCACAATCAAGCAATTTAACATATGTACATTTATCAGTATCAGTATCTGAAAAGCTAGTGGGGGGAGGGCACAGGGAGAATATAAGCAGGCAGCAAAAACAACTGAAGACATATGGTGAAAATTACTCAAATTTTATGAAAACTCTAGTCAGATTTAAGATTCCTAATGAAGCCCAGAAAGACAAACATAAAGAAAACCATACAAGGAACATTATCATCAAACTGCATAAAACTAGCCAAAAAAGATAAAATCTTCAAAGTAGCCAGCGGGAAATTTATGAACAGTGCAATAAAGATAAGTTCTTGTCACAAGTGAGAAGATAATGGAACCTCATCTTTAAAGAAGATGCTGAAATCTCTTTGTTTGGAGAACAAAACCTTCAAAAATAAAAGTCTGTGTTCCAACCAGAATCCAGAGTGGAAAACCTTGCAATGCAGAAGACAAGAGATACACAGTACACAGAACAGATTGTCTCTTGAAGATACAGTAACAGGGTACACCCAATGACACACAGGAAAAAGACAACAAAAACAAAAAATGGACATTGTGTCAATGAGCTGTGGTTAGAACTTCTATGAGTATATACATGTTATTGGTGTCCCTGCAGTAACGAGGAGAGGGGCATGAGAGAAGAAATAGTTGAAGAAATAGTGGGTGAAATATTTTCCAAATCTTACGCAAGTTATAAAATCACAGATCCAGGAAGCTCAACTCTTCCTGAGCACAAGAACACAAGAAAACTTTAACAAGGCATATCAAAACCAAATTTAATGAACTATTTACAAACAGAACATCTTAAAAGCAGCCAAAGAAAAGACACGTAACAGACAATAAAAAAGGTGAGTTACCACAAAATTCTCATCAGAAAAAATGCAAGCCAGAAGACAATGAAGAAACATGTAGAATACTACATAAAGGAAAAATCTTTTAAAAATAAAGGCAAAATAACTCACTTTCACACAAAAATAGGCAATGAAGTTAATTTAGAAACCTACAAAACTCACAAATATGTCGCTCGAACTTCAAGTATTTTTTCCTATTCTATAACGAATTTTGTATACAGGTAGCCTAGGACAGCTATGATTTTGGATGTAAAAGGAAATTATATAACATCTCAAGCATATATTCTCACTTAGATTTGAGTAAAAATTACATTTTGTGTTGGGTCTTCTTTAAGACAAAACGATATGTAATCTGTGATGGAATTTTTAAAGATATGTCTAGTAAGTAATACATTCTTTTTTAAAATATATTTTATTGATTATGCTATTACAGTTTTCCCATTATTTTTTCTCCCTTTAGCCTCCTCCGACTGGAACCACCCTTACCCTCGTTGCCTTACTTTTATGTCCATGGGTGATACATATAAGTTCATTGGCTTCTTCATTTCCTATACTATTCTTACCTCCCCTATTTTGTACATACTGTTTATGCTGCTTACTCCCTGTACCTTTTCTCCCATTCTCTTCCCACCTCCTCCCTGCTGATAACTCTTAATATGGCTCCATTTCTGTGACTCTCTTCCTCTTCTAATTGTTTGCTTACTTTGTTTTTGTTTTTTAGATTCAGTTGTTGATAGTTGTGAGTCTGCTGTCATTTTACTGTTCATGGTTTTGATCTTCTTCTTTTTCTTAGGTAAGTCCTTTAACATTTCATATAATAAGGGCTTGGTGATGATGAACTCCTTTAGTTTCATCTTATCTGGGATGCACTTTATCTGTCCTTCCATTCTAGGTGATAGCTTTGCTAGATAGAGTCATCTTGGATGTAGGCCCTTGTTTTTCATCACTTTGAATACTTCTTTTCAGCCCCTTCTTGCCTGCAAGGTTTCTTTTGAAAAATCAGCTTACAGTCTCATGGGAACGCCTTTGTAGGTAACTGTCTCCTTTTCTCTTGCTGCTTTGAAGATTCTCTCCTTATCTTTAATCCTGGGTAATTTAATTATGATGTGCCTTGGTGTGCTCTTCCTTGGGGGTCCAACTTATTTGGGACTTTCTGAGCTTCCTGGACTTGCATGTCTATTTCTTATGCCAGACTGGGGAAGTTTTCCTTCATGATTTTTTCAAATAAGCTTTCAATTTCTTGCTCTTCTCTTCTCCATCTGGCAACCCTATGATTTGGTTGTTGAAACATTAAGTTGTCCCAGGAGTTCCTAAGCCTCTCCTTGCTTTCTTGAATTCTTGTTTCTTCATTCTGTTCCGATTGAATTTTTATTTCTTCCTTCTGTTTCAAATAGTTGATTTGAATCCTGGTTTCCTTCCCTTTGCTATTGGTTCCCTGTATATTTTTCTTTATTTCACTTTGTATAACCTTCACTTCTTCATTTTGTGGCCATACTCAATCATTTCTGTGAATATCCTGATTTGAACTCTGCATCTGATAGGTTGGCTATCTCCTTGTTGCTTAGTTCTTTTTCTGGGGTTTTGATCTGTTCTTTCATTTAGGCTACATGTCTTTGTCTTGGTGAATTTGTTACGTTTTAAGGGGCGGAGCCTTAAGTGTTCGCTAGGGCAGGGCAACCCACTTGGCTTTGTTGTGGTGCTATATGTTGGGGAGGAATCAGAGAAGGGAACAATGCTGCTTGTTCTGCTCTCACCCTACTTTCAGTCACTTCCTCCACTACCCAAAAGTGCACTGTGTCCTTTCAGGTGCTGACCTGGTGCTGATTCCTGGGTGGGCGGGCTGGTCTGTCCAACGGATTCTCCTGTGAGACCAACAGTTTCTCCGACTGCTGTAATCCCCACAGGTTTTTACAGCCAGAGGTTTTGAGGCTTTTTTTTTCCTGTGCTGGAACCCTGGATTGTGTGGTCTATCTCGCTCCCCAGTTGTTCCTCCTGGTTTCTCTGCATGCAAATGTGGGACTGCCCCATCCACCAGCCACCACCTTACTAGGTCCTCTCCTCCCGAGCTGCTGGTCTCTGCCCCGCCTACTGGTCTGGATGAACTTTTCTTCTTTAACACCTTGGTTGTTGGACTTCCATACATTTCGAATTTCTGGCAGTTCTGGTTCTTTTTTGTTTTTAAATTGGTTGTTATCCTTCTTTTGGTTGTGTGAGGAAGTGATGTGTATCAACCTATGCCTCCATTTTGGCCAGAAGCTCATTAAGTCCTTATGTTTCTCTACTTCAAACAACTTACTTTCATTTTGAAGGAAAAAGAGTGACTCTGTTTTTTTCTTAGTTTTCAAATACATTTGTCTCCATTTTCCCACCACTTTCCCCTACCCCACCCACCCCTACATCCCACCCTCAATACTCCCCGACTTTGGCTTTGTCCATGGGTCCTTTATACATAATCCGTGTTTTGACCCTTCCCCTTCTTTTCCCCTTTACCCCCCTCTCTCCTTCCCTCTCAGTACTGTTGGTTTGTTTTTTCTTTCAATGTTGCTGGTTAAGAGCTTTTTGCTTGTCTGTTTTGTTGATTAGATTCCACTTATAGGTGAGATCATATGGTATTTGCCTTTCATCCCCTGGCTTATTTCACTTACCATAATGCTCTCCAGTTCCATCCATGCTGTCGTGAAAGGTAGTAACTCCTTCTGTCTTTCTGCTACATAGTATTCCATTGTGTAAATGTACCACAGTTTTTTGATCCACTCATTTATTGATGGGCACTTAGGTTGCTTCCAGCACTTGGCTATTGTAAATTGTGCTTCTATGAACACTGGGGTGCATAGGATCTTTTGAATTGGTGTTTTGGGATCCTTAAGGTGATTCTTATTTT
This sequence comes from Pteronotus mesoamericanus, assembly GCF_021234165.1. Lineage (NCBI taxonomy): Eukaryota > Metazoa > Chordata > Mammalia > Chiroptera > Mormoopidae > Pteronotus > Pteronotus mesoamericanus. The sequence continues at coordinate 652,770 of NW_026555304.1, forward strand.
TTATGAATCATCTTTTTTCAACTTTGCATTCAAATACATGCCCAAACTCTCTTTTACCTTCTTTAATTAAAAAACCAAAACAATATTTTATATAATCAGGTTTTTTCTTGGTTTTCATTCTTAAAGCTAAGAATGTCATTATATATTTTATCCTCTGAATCTGAAGACATTTAACTATAATACCCATAATTTCTGACACCTGCAATTTATAAATTACCTTGAAAATATTGGAAGTAGCCAGTATTTCTTTTCATCGCCAAAGACTTGTCTCCAATTTTTACTGCATCCAAGTGAGAAACCATTTCCATCAGGTCCATATGAAAATGTAGGTGCACGGAATGATTCTGTTATGTGTGTACATTAAAAAAAAAAAAAAAGTTATTCTATTTACAATCACATGAGGAATGAAGTACCAATTTTCTTGTTTTATATCTTTAATATCAGAAGCTGTAAATATAACTTAAAAATAAACAATATATATGTATCAAAAGATAAATTTCTGAAACACTACAGAAAAACATCACCTCTGAATATTTCATTACCCTTATAAAATGAAAATGTCAAAATAATTATCTAATATTACTGAAAATCTTCTAAAGTGTATCTAATATATCTTATTTTTCTTTTCTTTGTTAATATTCTCATACTCTTCAACTCCATTAATTATTTATACACTTCCTACTCTGTGCCTGATGGCACATTACCAAGTGTTTGAGATCCAAAGATAAATTAGATGAAATTCTTACCAAAGAACCAAAGTCTAACAAAATTAAAATGTGATAGAGATATGTGTGTTTTTTGGGGGCGGGGGGAATGGTAGGGTAAGGTGAAACATGAAGAAGTAATACTTGAGAATGATTTTGGGCAAGGAATAACAGGTAAGAAAGCGGACGGTAATTAAAGAGCGTTCTTTTTTTTAAAAGATTTTATTTATTTATTTTTAGAGAGAGGGGAAGGGAGGGGGAAAGAAAACATCAATAGGTGGTTCCCTTTTGCATACCCCCTACTGGGTACTTGGCTGGCAACCCAGGCATGTGCCCTGACTAGGAATCAAACCAGCAACCCTTTGGTTTGCACGTCTGCACTCAATCCACTAAGCCATACCAGCCAGGGCTAAAGACTCTCCTTTTAAGCTTGATTGTAAAGTGATGCAGGGTGAGGGTTAGAGAAAGACTTAAGTTTCACACCCCTCCCGAAAGAAGAGTTGTTTTTGTTTTGTTTTGTTTTAACTTTATAAATAGACTACACTTCAGCATGTTTTATAAGGTAAGGCTAAAAAGCCATGGAGAGACTGTTTGGGAAAGATAATAATACAGAAAAGTAATGCAAAAATTGATGGAAGAAAATTCTAAAAGAAATGGGATGAGCTCTAGAAGAGTACTAAAGATTACCCTTAGATTCTAGAAAAGATATCTTCAGAAGTCAGAGAAGGGTAACAGTGATGGGTTTGAAAGTAGAAATGTTTGTGTGAGGTTATAAAGTTAAGAAGATAAGAATTTGCTTGTGACAACTTCTAATTCTTTGTAGGACTCACAAAATGGGTAAGAAAATTAGAATGGTGAAAGTCTGGAATAACTGTAGTAGGTAATGGGAGACCAACCTGATCAGAAACATGACATTACTGCCACATAGAGGTGAGGGCCCAAGTGAAGGTTGGACTTTTCATCTTTAGTTGTAACAATCTCTATGGGAGTGAGGTTGCCTTTACCAGCTTTCTATAGCTCAGATGCACATGTAGATAAAATTGACAGCTACAGTAACCCAGGTCATGGATCAGCAAATACATTACAGGAGAAAGCTTAGGGGCCAAGTGTAACATGAGGGTGTTCTCAAGAATTATTAAAGGCATTTATTCAATATTATAGGATCTAGAATGGAAAAGGGTGGGAAATGAAATCAGAAGGGAAAGAAACACTTGGAAGAAAGGTGTTGGAAAAAAGATAACTCAGTAATCTAAAAAAAGGAATTAGAGTACAGAAAAGAGAGCTGAAAGGACAAAGACTAGGCTCAGAGAATAGAAATTGAAGTTGAAAATTCAGGGACTCTTCAATTTCAAGCAATGACAAGATTCAGTATTTAGTTATAGAATCAAAGGGACCAGATTGCCTATTTGGGATACTAATAGTTTAACAACAGAAACTCTTTTTTAAAAAAAGATTTTATTCATCTATTTTTAGAGAGAGAGGAAGGGAGGGAGAGAAACATCAATGTGTGGTTGCTTCTTAAACACCCCCAACTGGGGACTTGGTCCACAACCCAGGCATGTGCCCTGACTGGGAATCAAGCTAGCGATCCTTTGGTTCGCAGGCTGGCACTCAATCCACTGAGCCGCGCCAGCCAGGGCTGATGACAGAAACTATTAACATGGGGAAATTATCTTAAGGTATGTAGATGACAGTTATGAAGAAGGGTAGAGGTGATACTCCAAAGGACAGAATAAGATAACTTCAAAGAACAGAAAGACACAATTTGGGAGTAGCAGTGGAATACCAGCTAAAGCCAGGGGTGTGGAGGAGGAGGCTGTAAGGGAAAGTGCTGTGCTAGGGTAACATTTTGTCTTTTAAATACTTTTTTTTTTTTATAGAGACGAGAAGGGAGGGAGAAAGAATGGGTGAGAAACATTGACGTGAGAGGGTAACATCGGTTGGCCCCCTTCTGTACGCTCCCCAGAGGATCAAACCTGCCACCCAGCCATGTTGCCCTAACCAGGAATCAAACTGGCAACCTTTCAGTTTGAGGGATGATGCCCAACCAACTAAGTTACACTGGCCAGGGCATGTATTTTCAAAGTATGGGTTAAAATACCTTAACAGGCTGCAAAATAATTCAGTGGTTTATAACCATGGAACTATTTAAGGAACTAGAACAGAAAATATTAACCTACACTGCACATAGTAGAGCTGAATAATATTGTGTGAAATTTTTGCTTATTTACATAAATATAAATATTTGCTTATAAATATTTGTATGCATTAGGTTATAAAAAAAGATGATGAATTTCTTACTGTAGTCACTGGCAAAAAAAAAGTTTGGAAAACACTGTCTAAAAGGAACAATAAATTTCCTAAAAAGCACTGGCCTCTCAAAACCCCACATGGTTTGGGTGGAAACTATGGCAAATTAGTGTTCATGCCTCATTTAAAGGAGCCAGCTGCTACTTAGTTCTAACTGAATGATGCTGGGTAGAGAAAAGGACACACAATACCAGATTAATCAGTTTTGAAACAAGAAATCTACTTTTCTATGCAACATCTCCAAGTTTTTAGCTGTTGTGGAAGATCTTAAGGGCTAAACTTTGCATGTAGGCTGCACTTTTTCATCTCTGATTAAAGATAAGACAATGGGAGGAGATTCTATCAAGATGAAAACTAATTAATTAATGGATATAATAGAATTTATTTACATGGAAAGGGAATGAAGGCATGATGGAAGTGGAGAACTCAATAGTGAAGAGTGAGCTGAGGTAGGAATAGCATAGAAATCCTTTACTCTGGAGACCCATCTTCCCTCATGTGACTCAGCTGGACAAGTTTAAAATGATCCAACAATGAAAACATCTAAAAGTCTCCATAAAATATCTTCATCTTTCTATATTAAAATCTGTCCTTTTCTAATTCACCTGGCAGACACATAGCTTTAGATGGCAAAGCAGGCTTTAACTTTCTTATAAAACATGGTACCTTAGCCAATACCTAAATATTTCAATGATAGCACAATGATGCTGCTTACTTGCCAGCAACTCAGTTCGAGCAATGCCACATCACCTTGTTTTCGAAACGTTTGTCCAATTAATACTTTATTGAATTCTTCTCCTATATTTTCACTTTTAAAAATGAGCTAAATAAGACAACAAAGTGCATCACCACTACAGCTGCCATGAACAGTACAGGAGCGGGATGCACTGACGAAAAGCATGAGAAAAGTCAGTGTTTTAATTGCTAATTTGCTAAGAAGTTCCTCAAGGGGGACACACATCTAGGGACCTGTACACTGACCTCTTCAAGCACGACCAGCAGTGTGTTCAGAAAGCAATAAAGGGGAAGGAAATTCCCATTGAAGGACAATGGTAGAGAAAAGCCTGAAAGCTCTTGACCTTGACGGTCACCTTAAAAAATGGACTACTGAAATCAGGAAATTGGGCACTAGATTTTGTCAACTAAGCTGTGAAGATAGCCATCAATTTAATGAGTATTTTTGGGGGAGAGTTTTTTCTTCCTTCTAGATGTTTTTTTTTTTTAATGTTTTATTTATTTATTTTTAGACAGAGGGGAGGGGAGGAGGAAAACGAGGGAGAGAAACAACAATGTGTGGTTGCCTCTTGTGTGCCTGTCCCTGGGGACCTGGCCTGCAACCCAGGCATGTGCCCTGACTGGGAGTCAAACCGGCAACCCTTCGGTTCGCAGGCTGACGCTCTGTCCACTGAGCTACACCAGCCAGGGCCTCCTTCTAGATGTTTTTATCTCACTTGTAAAAGATGATGAACCACCAGTTTTTACTTTGGGATGACTTTTCACTTGTGCTGGCATCATGCAGAAACTCACTGTGCTAAATCTGAATGATTTCTTGGGATTATGGTTGCCTTATTCCATCTGGGATCAGCTTTAAATAGACCTTGTATGTGCAATAAACACTGATAAACTTGTCAGGATGATCTTGGCTGCCTGACCTCTTGAGTTATGCTTCAAAGGACATTGGGCATACCATGCTGGAATTATTGTTCATGGAAGCAACTGGTTAGGATCTCTTTTCTCCCAGATATCCTAGCACAACAGATTTTTCAATCAATGCGTGGGATCAGTTTTATTTTTCTATAGTAACTTTTCTGTTAAGATTGCTGGTGGACTGGGTTAGCCAAGAAGAAGCTTTTAACAGTTCCCTGCCTTTCAGGTTAAGACATGAAAGCTTCAAGAATGTTAGAGTAAACACCATTTCACATGTTGTAGTGTAGTTCAATCATTAAGATCCTTGGAGTACGCTATGGAGGAAGATCCTAAATTGCAAAGATTTGCTGTTGCCAGCTTTCAACCTTAAAGTCAGTGAATTAATTGAGTCAACCTATATATCATGAAAATGCAAAAATTCTATATCTGGTTACATAGGGGGAGAAAGGAGTTTGCTTTATTTGTCTTGTTTATCCAACCTGCCCCTGTAACATCTGTAATTATGAAGATGGAATAAATTATAACATTAGTTTCTAAAAAAAAAGCAATATAAGACATAAATGCTGATATTAGTGATACAATTCATAAGTTTCACTGTCAACTGACACAAAGACAGAAATGATTCACCATGTCAAAACATTATTCCTTAGCCTCAATTATGAAACATTTGGAGAAAAAAGTAAAGAACTAAATAATGAGCTGTAATTAAGGATTTAAAAAAATTTTTTTTAGCAATCTGAGAATTAACTACCTTATTAACATGTAAATCTATTAATCTTTCATAGATTAATTTTTGAACACAATGTATAAATGCAGGAAACAACTTCTTTTAACTTTTATAAAATATAATTTGTTCTCTACTTTTATATACAATGCACTTCTGAAAAAATACCTAAAAGCCAACCTTACTTACTCAATTGTCTTTAAAATAATGAACCTTTATATTTACATATACTCATTGTTCCTGTCCAGTCACAGTGAATTCTTACACACAATTATTTTACACTTCTTTATTATCTACTGACTTTCTCTAGATTTCATATTCATGAGTGGTCATTTTAATAAAAAATTATGATATTTTGATCTTCTCACCTATTGTTGTTCTGTTTCTCCCAACCAGCCAGCAGTGGTAGCTGAAAAGCGACAGAACGCTAATGAAGAACATCGTTGACACAAAGAAAAGAAACAGTACATGGAATTTGGCACGTGTATCTGTGAGTTCATTCTGAGGAAAAAAAAAAGAAGTGTTACTTTTGGAGATAGTCAGCCTCTAAAATGTACTCTTATTATTTGGTTTTCCTAAAAATTATTGAGTCCACCAAAAACTTGCCAGATATGAATAATAAAATAAATTAAATAGTATATCCAAAAACAACATTTTGAAAGCAGAAAACTGGTATCATCAAAGGAGCTTGCTTACATAAAATCAGAGCCATTTAAAAAAATTGCTCTGAAACATTAATAAATTTAGCAATACTTTCATTAATAACATAAAAAGATGGACTCTATCCAACGTTTTTCTTTTCTACTTTCTGTATATGCAAGTCTTCCCCCCAACATCCAGGGTATAGTAGGGTTTCCCCATCAATGCTAAAGTATATGCTTAGTTTAATTATATATGCTGCTAATCAGAAATGAATTGTGATAATTTTATTTTTGTACTTTTCTAATCTCTGTTCTTGGAACACCACTGACATCACTGCAAATATGCCTATCTCCACAGCTTTTTCAATTCCTGCCTTTTTAATCCTTGCTCCTTTCCTACAGAGCCCTTTATGGTAATTAGCAATTTTGGTAAATGAATTTAACATAAGGTATGAGTGAATGAAAACAGTTTCTCAGTTACCCATTCTCATGGCTATGTTCACTTTAACAGAAGCAAAGTCATAATTAACCTAGAATACGTAGCATCTATTGATAAGAAGAGGAAACTTTTTAAAGTATGGTCTCTTAAAATGAAATCACAGAAGCTATTAGAACGCAAAATGGTCCTTCTTGGTTTAAACACTGTTTATAGGCTAAAAGGAAGGTTTTTAGCATTACATAATTCTGATATTCATCTTATTCTCTTTTCCCTCAGTGTAACCACAATACCTTTTAAATACATCAAGTGATTCTATCCATCTTGTGAAGCAAATGAGTATACATATACACACACATATTTATCATAAATGTCATAAAAGAGATAACAAGAATGTCATGGCAGTAATGTATTTTACCTCTGGACAACTCTCTGTAGATATCCTGTGGCAAAGCTTGTACAAATAGAGACAATGTATTAAAAAACCAATTTTTACACAAAATTTTCCTGAACAGCAGTCTTGGAAATCTTTTGCTTAGAAGGAACACTAAGATGTTGTTCTCTAAGGGTCATCGATAATATTTTCTCAAAAAACAGAAAACAGCCCTGGCTGGTGTGGCTCAGTGGATTGAGTGCCAGCCTGCGAACCATAGGGTTGCTGGTTCAATTCCCAGTTGGGGCACATGCCTGGCTTTCAGGTCAGGCCCCCAGCAGGAGTGTGTGAGAGGCAACCACACATTGATGTTTCTCTCCCTCCCTTCCTCTCTGTCTAAAAATAAATAAATAAAATCTTAAAAAAACAAACAGAAAACAGACGAGAACACTTAGCTCTTCAAGCACATTTCAGGTACACTTAACACACTTTTCCACTCAGTTTTTAAAATCGAGATTTGTAGTTAGGATAGAATTATATTTTTTGGCAAATAGCTTTGAAAAAAACTTCTGATTAGCCATTTTTAAGAAGCAGGTATGACAATTTCTTATTGCCTTAATTGCTATTGCAATAGCCTTCTAAGTGGTTGTCACTTGCCTGTCTCTGGTCTAGTGTCGTCAACACAGCAATCAGAGTGATCCTTTACAAGTCGGAACACGTCACTGCTCTGTTCCCACTTCACTGAGTAGAAATCATGGTCTTTACAACACTCTCCAAGGGTATTTTTGGGGCCCATCTCCAGGCCTTCCCATTAGTCTCACCCTTGCTTATCCCCTCCAGCCACACTAGCCTCCTTCCTGCTTCTCAAACATGGCAGGGAAGCTCGTAATTTTGAGTCTTTTCCTCTGCTTCCTCTGTCTGAAACATTATTCTCTCAGATATCACCTAACTCCCATCAAGTTCTTGCTTAAATATTACCTTCTTACTAGTCTACCCTGATCATTCTTTTCCTTAGTTGAGATATAACTGATATGTAACATTGTATTAATGTCAGGTGTGCAACATGATTTGATATTTGTATGTCAAATGTGAATGATCACCACAGTAAGTCTAGTTAACATACGTCACTTCACAGTTACAATTTTTTTTCTTGTAATCAGAACTTGTTAAGATCTACTCTTAGCTACTTTCAAATATCCTTCCTTATTAACTATAGTCACCATGGTATATGGTTTGGCTACCTTCACCCACTTCACCCACTTCACCCATTCCCGACCCCCTACTTCTGACAACCACCAATCTCTGTATCTATGAACTGTTTTATGTTCATATATAAATGAGGTCATTCCATATTTGTTTTTGACTTATTTCACTTATAAAAATGCCTTCAAGGTCCATACGTGTTGTTCCAAATAGCAGGATTTCCTTTTTTATGGCTGAATAATATTCCACTGTGTATAGATACACCTTCTTTATCCATTCATCTGTTGATGGACACTTAGGTTGTTTCCATGTCTTGCCTATTGTAAATAATGCTACTGTGAACATGAAGGCACAGATCTCTCTCTGAGATAATATTTTTATTTCCTTTCACTATTTTTCCAGAAGTGGAATTGACAGGTCATATGGTAGTTCAATTTTAACTTATTGAGGAAACTCCATACTTTCCCCCGGAGTGAATGCACCAATTTACATTTCCACCAACAGTGCTCAAGCATTCCTTTTTTCCACATCCTCACCAACACTTGTTATCTCTTGTCTTTTAGATAACAGCCATTCTAACAGGTGTGAGGTAATAACTCCTTGTGGTTTTGATTTGTATTTCCCTAGTGATTAGTGATGGTGAGCATTTTTTCATGTATCTGTTGGCCACCTGCATGTCTTATATTAAAAAATGTCTATTCAGGGCTGCTGCTGCCTGTTTGTAAAATCTAATTGGTTTTTTTGCCATTGAGTTATATGAGTTCTTTATGTATTTTGGGTATTAACTCCTTATCAAATATATGGTTTGCAAATATTTTCTTCCATTCAGTAAGCTGTCTTTTCATGTTGATGGTTTCCTGTAATGTGTAAACATTCCTTATTTTGATATATTCAAACGTGTTAATTTTTGCTTTTGCTGTCAAATCCAAAAAATCACTACTAAGAACTATCAAAGACATTAACACTTGTTTTCTTCTGCAAGATTTATGGTTTCAGGTTTATGCTCAAATTTTTAATCCATTTGGAGCTGTGGTTTTTGTTTTGTGTGTGTCTGTATAGTGTAGGGGTTTGGTTTCATCCTTTTGGATGTGGCTGTCCAGTTTTCCCAGCACTATTTACTGAAGTTACTGTTTTTACTCCATCATATATTACTGCCTCCTCTGTCACAGATTAATTGACCATGTAGAGGTGAGTTATTTCTTGGCTCTCTACTCTGTTCCATTGATCTATGTGTCTGTTTTTATGCTAGTATGCTGTTTTGATTGCTACCTTTATTTTTTTTTTTAAAGATTTTTAATTTATTTTTAGAGAGAAGGCTTGAGAGGGAGAACATCAATAGGCTGCCTCTTGCACGCCCCCAACCTAGGACCTGACCCACATGTGCCCTCACTGGGAATTGCACCTGTGACCTTCTGGTTTGCAGGACAATGTCCAACCCACTGAGCCACACCAGTCAGGGTGATTGCTACAGCTTTGTAATATAGTCTGAAATCAGAAATCATAATGTCTCCAGCTTTATTCTTTTTTCCTCAAGATTCCTTTGGCTATTTGGTCTCTTTTCTGGTTCCATACAAATTTTAGGATTGTTTATTTCTGTGGAAAATGCCATTGGAATTTTAATAGGGATTGAACTCAATCTGTAGATTGCTTTTGGTAGTATGACTATTTTAACAATATTAATTCTTCCTGTCTATAAGCACAAACTATCTTTCTATTCATGTCCTCTTCAGATACTGCCATCAATGTCGTATAGTTTTAAGATTTTATTTATTTTAAGAGAGGGTGGAGGAGAGGGAGATAAACAGTGATGTTAGAGAGAACATTAATTGGTTGCTTGTTGCATGCACCTCAACTGGAGACCAGGTCCACAACACAGGCATGTGCCTCGACTGTGAATCAGACCAGCAACTTTCACTTTGTGACAGATGTCTAACCAACTAAGCCACACTGGTCAGGCTCAATCTTACAATTTTCAGTATAACAGGTCTTTCACCTCCTTGGTTAAATTTATGCCTAGGTATTTTATTCTTTGTGATGCAATTATAAATGGGATTGTTTTCTTAAGTACTCTTTCTGATAATTTATTAGTGTATAGAAATGCTACTGAATTTTGTATCCTGCAACTTTACTGAATTTCTGAGTTCTAAGTTTTGACGGAGTCTTTAGGGTTTTCTATATATACTATCATGTCATTTGCGAAGACAGTTTTACTTCTTTCTTCCCCGTATCATGTCTTTATTTCTTTACCTTGCCAAATACCTTTGGCTAGGACTTCCAATATTATGTTGAGTAAAAAAGTGGGCATCCTTGTCTTGTTCCTAATTTTAGCGGACAAGCTCTCAGCTTTTCAGAGTTGAGTATGATGTTAGCTAGACACCTAACATATTGGGATATATGGCCTTTGTTATGATGCAGTATGTTCCCTCTACACCCACTTTGTTGAGAGTTTAAGCATATACAGATACTGAACTTCGTCAAATGCTTTTTATGCATCTATTGAGATAAACATGATTTTTATCCTTCATTTTGTTACTGTGGTGTATCACATCGGTCAATTTGCAGACAGTGAAGCATTCCTGCATAGTTGGAATAAATCCACTTGATCGTGGCATATGATTCTTGTTAACGTATTGCTGAAATCAGTTTGCCTATATTCTTTTGAAGACTTTTGTATCCCCAGGGATTTTAGTATGTAATTTTCTCTTCTTGTTGTGACCTTGTCTGCTTTCTGTGTCAGGGTAATGCTGGCCTCATAAAGTGAGTTTGGAACCGTTCCCTCCTCTTCTATTCATATGAGAAGTTTGAGAAGGCCTGGCGTTAGTTCTCCTTTAAATGTTTGGTAAAATTCATCAGTGAAGTCATCTAGTCCTGGACTTCTGTAGGGAGGCTTTTGAGGACTGATTCAATCTCCTTATTAGTGATTAGTCTGTTGAGATTTTCTCTTTCATCATGATTCAGTCTTGGTTGTATGTTTTTAGGAATGTATCCCTTTCTTCTAGGATGTCTAATTTTTGGCATACAATTGTTCATAGTAGTTTCTTATAACCCTCTGTATTTCTGTGACATCAGCTGTAATGTCTCCTTTAATTTTTTGATTGTATTTTAGTCCTTTTTTTTTCCTTGGTGAATCTAGGTAAAGGTTTGTCTATTTTGTTTTTCTTTATAAAAATCCAGCTCTTACTTTCACTAATCTTTCTGTTGTGTTTTTAAATTTTATTTCATTTATCTCTGCTCTGCTCTTCATTATTCCTTCCTTCTGCTGACTTGGGCTTCAATTTTTCCTTCTTTTTCTAGTTTTTTGAGGTGTAAACTTGGGTTGAGATTTTACTTTTATGTATTGATTTGAGAGAGAGCAAAAGGAAGGAAGAAGGGACAGGGATAGATATAAAGGGGGGGGGGAGAGGGATAAACATCGATTTGTTGCTCCATTTATTTATGCATTCACTGGTTAACTCTTTTATATGCCTGAGTGGGGCTCGAAACCTCAACCTCAGTGTCAGGACAATGCTTTAACCAACGGAGGTACCTGGCCAAGGCTCTTTCTTACTTCTTGATAGGCATGTATTGCTATGAATTTCTCTCTATGAACTGTTTTTGTTGCATTCCATGAGTTTTGCTTGTGTTGTACTTATATTTTCATGTCTCAAGATATTTTTTTGTGTCTTCTTTTATCCACTGGTTTGTTCAGGACCATGTTATGTCCACATATTTGTGAATATTCCAGTTTTCTTCTTATAATTGACTTCTAGTTTCAAGCAAAGCTTTGAAATGTCAATCTTCTTAAATTTATTAAGACTTGTTCTGTGAATAAAAGATCTATTCTGAGATGAGAATGTTCTATGTGTGCTTAAAAAGAATATGTATTCTGTAGCTTTAAAAAAAAAATTATTTATTTATTTTTAGAGAGTTGGGAAGGGAGGGAGAGAGATGAGAGGAACATCATCAATGTGTGGTTGCATTTCGCTTGCTCCCTGCTGGGGACCTGGCCTGCAATCCAGGCCATGTGCCCTACACTGGAAGTGGAACGGGTGACCCTTTGGTTTGCAGGCCGGTGCTCAATCCACTAAACCACACCAGCTAGGGCTGTATTCCGTAGCTTTTTGATGAAGTGTTCTGTACATGTCTGTTAAGTACATATGGACTAACGTGTCATTTGAGGCAGATGTTTACTGACCTTTTTTTTTGTTTGTAGGATCTATCCACTGATGAAAGTGGGGTATTAAAGTCCCCAACTATTACTGTATTGTTGTCTATATCTCCCTTTACATATGTTAATATTTCCTTTATATATTTAGGTGCTCTTGCATTGGGTGCATAAATGTTCTTCTTTCAGATATCCACTAACTTCCCTCAAGTCTTCCCTCAAAACCTCTCTTCAAATGCTGTAACCTACTCCTATCTGACCCACTCCCACACACTTGCCAAATTCCCTTACCCTAGTTTATTTTTTTTCATAGCATTTACTTCCTAATATAGAATTTACTTATTCATTATGTTTATTGACTTTCTCTTCTCAAAAGTAACTTCCAAAGACATGACTGTTTTGTTCACTGATATAGCCCAAGTGCCTAGAATACTGCCTGGCACATTATAGGTGCTAAGTAAATATCTGTTGAATTAATAAAGAAAATTTAAGTTTACTAGTATTTTCTTAACACAATTAATCTAAAAGTTAATAAACAACTATTCTGTAATTAATAAATCATTACATGCAAACAGTGCTGAAGTTTCTGATAAAGAAGTGTGAAATTCTATAATTTAGACTTCATTGATCTGGCACTGAATCCTCTTCCTTTAAACAGGGCCACTAAGTATGGTTAAGTAGGTTGTAAAATAAATAAAAATATCAGGTAGGGAAACAATAGAGGCCAAAATTCATTTGGCTAAGACCACACAGAAATGGGGTAGTCCTTTCTAACATGCACAAAGGCAATGCCAGCATCCCCTGTTTTTAAACACCCAAACTGTAAAATATTAATAATGTTTTAAATAAAATCCTTCCAAAACATATTAGATATTTCCTGAAAAAATAATTGTGCTTTGCGCTGGCCAGTGTGGCCCAGTTGGTTGGAGTGACATTTGGTAGACATGATGGTTCTATTCCTGGTTGGAGCACATACCCACATTGTTGGATCAGTCCCCAGTTGGGATGCATACAAAAAGGTGATCGATCAATGTTTCTCTCTCACATCGATGCTTCTTTCTCTCACAATTAAAAAAAAAAATCATCCCTGATTGGTATGGCTCAGTGGATTGTGTGCCAGCCTGCGAACCGGAAGGTTGCTGGTTCAATTCCCAGTCAGGGTACATGCCTAGGTTGAAGGCCAGATCCCGTTGGGGGTGTGCAGAAGGCAAGTGATCAATGTATCTCTCACATGTAGATGTTTCTCTTCCTCTTTTTCTCCCTCTCTCCCTCCCTCCTCTCTAAAAATAAATAAATAAACTCTTAAAAAAAAAAATCAAAGGTTTAAATGTGAAACAAAAATAAAAATTCCAGAAGAAAACACAGGTAAATATTTGTACGAATTTATAGCAAATAGACTAAAGCCAGAAATCATAATTTAAAAGTATAGTTTTTAAATTAAAAAAAGAATCATAAAAGTACTGCTTTAAAATATAAAATTTTGATTTGATAAAAGTAAAAGGGTTGTAAGATAAAAACTGAAAATATGGGAAACACATTTCCAACTCATGACAGGAAAAGGATTAATGTCTATACAGACAGGAAAAAGATCAGTGATTAGGCCTGGGAATATCATTTTGATTACTATAAAACTACAGTAAGTCTCACCAATTCAAATAAATGCAATTACTTCCCTAAAAGTGGTATGTCTATTATTAGAGTGAGGCTGAAAAGAGTTTGGATCATTAAAATCATACCCTGTTGAATATTTATTTATTTGCAAATAAACAAGTATATATGAATGCAAATATTAACTCTACCCTCTGATTCATTATAAATTCTAACCCATAAGATTAAAATAAAGTATATCTATTTGTAAAGAGAGTAAATTCTTTATGAATAGAGCATCTTAAAAAATCTTTTTTAAAATTTTTTAAATCATGTTTATTCTATTACAGTTGTCTCAATTTTTCCCCCTTTGCCTTCCTCCACCCATCCCACCCCATGAAAAAATCTTAAATACATGTTTTAAGGTAGAAAAAGACTTACCATCCAAAATTTTATGAAGTACTGTAAAACTGTTGTAGCCACAAAAAGGCAATATAATAGGGAATACAATAAAAACAGCAGGAAGAATTTGTAATTAGAAAATCCCACACAGTTATTCACCCTAGAAAAATACAGAAGGTCACATTGTAAAAATAAAGATAAATCCATCAACTCACAGAAACAAAAACTAGCACGTTTGCCAGGGATTGCAGGGGGAGGTGGGTAGAGGTTGTTTAATACGGACAGAGTTTTGCATGATGAAAAAACTCTGAAGACTATTTGCACAATGTGAACATACTTAACACTACTGGACACTAGAAACGGTTAAGGTGGCAAACTGCATGGTTTTCTTTTTTACCACATCAATAGTAATAAATAAGACATTTCAAAAGCCTTAATTATTATTTAGAAATGGGTCATTTGGGAAGTATGGAGCATGTCTTAATTGTGGCTATGTGTTTTTAATAAATTCTTTAAGGAATTTGGAATTTTAATGTTAATTCTTAATATATAATTATTTGGGTAAATAACATCAGATAATACTTTTAGAGGTTAACATTTAATATAAACAATGTACATACATATTATGTACTTGTACATATACATATATAAATAGATCAATCTTTGTTGTATATGAATAATTAAATTGCACTTGAAAATTTAGGATGCTGAGGTGTATAAATCACTACAAATTCTCTCCTTCCCCTCTCCCCACCCCAATATGCACCTTCCTCTATTTTTATACATACCAAGGACAGTGATGATCCATCTTAAGAATACATCTAAAAAACAAATAAGCATAAGAAAATCCATGTAGACTATTATCCTAATTCTAATTGCTGTAATTTTCCTTAAATTTTTCTTTTTACAAATACATCTTGGAAAAACCAACCCAATAAACACTAAATTAGAGAAAATTTCTGATTATTTCCACCAACATTTTCATAGGTAAGAGGTAACCATTTTTTTACATCAGGAATTCAGCTGAGCATAGCCAGTTGCCTTGGACCACATCAAATGACATTTTAATATATGGATATGGCACATAAGAGCACTTGGTGCATTAGCTAGTCCAACTCACAAATCAGCTAAAGGAAATAAAGTGAAATACAGACGATCTCTATTTTAAACATGTACAAGTCCTAAAAATAAAATTTTAGAAGCAACTACGTTAAAATATCAACACTGATGGGTTTATAGATGGTTATTTTTTCTACATATTTTATAAAATTCTACCCCATGGATAAATACTACTGTACTTTTATAATCAGAAAAAAAACTCGAAATTTGCCTCCCCACTAGTATATGCAACCTATGTATTTATGACGTCGGACCACAGATCACCTCAAATAACATAATAAATGAGTAAACTAATACCTAGAAGGTTAAAAAGCTTATATAACTCAAGTTCAAGGATTAACTGGGATACCCAAACTAGGGACCTTTCCTTCCACACACTACCTTCTTGCAAGAACTCAAGGAATAAAACCTTTCAAGTTTTTCTGGGAACAATGTTATAGATGGAAATTGAAAAAATGTTTTTGCGTGTGGTTTGTTAGGTTTTAATATTAACATTAATAATAAAAAACAAGAAAATAGTCATTTTGGTCTTTTTAATCCAGAAAATAAAGTTATCCTTAAGGGGGTTATTAGTTGCTCATCAATGTTATATTAAGCATAAACATAGAAAATATATTTAAAGAAAATTCCATCAACCAGTATAGGAACTGTTACAAAGAGTACTCCAAATATATTCTAGCTTGTGGAAATATTTATGTTAGCCCACATGTGTAGCAAATAATGGGAGAAGATGAAGTGTTTTTTGCTAAGTATAAAGCATATAAAATGTTTCTTCCCCTTTTTTTCTCCTGTCACCAATTTCCAATGCTGGGGTTAAAGGGAAGCAAATGAAGGGAACACTTACATGTCACATGCTGAGCAATGATGCGCACGGTCAGGTTTAATCAACTGACATCTTTCACAATACCTGATGGCTATATTTAAGAATTAAAAGGAAGTTGTTGAAGGATGTACAAGTTCAGTGAATTTGACTATAAAATTTGCTTTCATTTCTTGTAGAAACAACTCTGGCGAAATTAACAACCAGTCATTGTTTGATACTAATTCTCCCACTGACTGGCTGGGTGACACTGGATTAGTAACTTACTTTCTAAATGCCTCAGTTTCTTTTTCTGTAAATGCAAATTATACCAAGTATAATGAACTATTTTTCAGATTAAAATGAAACCTTCTAGAACATAATCAGATTCTCAATAAGCAGTAATCATAATAAAATTATTATTTCTAATAAAATATAAAGTCAGATTCTATGATGGGAAAAGACAGTGAGAGAGAGAAAACCAGGGATATTAAAAAGTGTACAAACAGCTATAATGGAGAACACCCAGGAATAGATTTACTCCACAGATATCTCCCAATACCTGCTTAGAGAAACACTGACTTAGAGACCATGGGAGAACTCCTGGCTACCAGAGGCTTAGATAAAGTTAATGAGGTGAGATGGACATTGATAACTAAAAGGTAATGACTTGAAGTCTACGAGGTAGAAATCTGAGATGTTTCGAGAAGACTCTCTAAATCACTGCTCATTAAAAATGAATAGAAGCTGAATAGATGTGGACAGTGAATTAAAACTTTAAACTGGATTTAAAAAGAAGAAAATAATCATTCCAGGCAGAGAGAAAGACAAAAAAACAAAGTGGAGAAGGACAACATGTTAGCAGAGTTGACACAGGGAAACAGTGTGGGACAAAGCTAGAGATAACTGCTGGCTGAATCAAGGCTGGAGGGGAGAAGGTTTATAAAGACACATTTTGTTTCCTGAATAGATTAATGATATGTCCACGTGGCTTGAAAAAGCACAAAGAGGAATTCAGGGAGAAGGCCCCACCCTGGTACTCAGGCCCCCAGCTCCTCTCTGTGAAGGCAGCTCTACTACTTTCAATATCTCTGGTCTATAAAATGTTGACTTTCTGTAACATGTGTTCTGTAATTTTATTCTTTAAAGATGAATGTGTAGTGCTTCTATAGTAAGAAAAAAGAAACAAAAAGCCCTAGCATCTGGGATTCTAAGCAGTAGAAATTCAGTATAAAAAGGTTCTCCAGAGCAGGACCTGCCAGCAGTCAGAATGTAAGGCACAAGTCCCAGACGTGGCCACTGCACGGGACCTGCAATGCGGGTCACTGCAACCCACGTTTACATCTCTAAAATGGGGACAGGTGCAGCACCCATCTCAGAGTTGTTCTGAGGGCTAAACAATCACCAGTAAAGTGCTTGGCATGATTCTAGTGTAGTATTCAATATATGTAGGGTATTGTTCAGATTAGAGGATAGCTATTATAAATAATGAAAAGTAGTAAAGCTTAAAGGGTAAAGGTTTTACATTGTGCCTCCTAACTCTTTAGGGCACATATACTGCAATGAAAATGAGACGCTCTTGCTATAAATAGGTTATTTGAAAAATTGCTCAAAATTTGGTGTATAATCTCAGGGCTTCATAAATTCTCTGAAATCTTAGACCCTGTTAAAAACATCTAATCTGCAGAACTATAACTACTAACAATTATTGTAAACCAGACCTTTCATAATTAAATATAAAAAAGGATTATTTTAAATTAGCTATCATTTACTGACAATTTATTACATACAAAGATCTATAGTAAGTGCTTATCTCATGTACAAATCTCATTTAGTACTTCCACTAACCCAGAGAGGCAGATATTATTATCCTCATTTTAAAATGAGGAAACTAGGGCTTAGAAAGTTTAAGTGACTCTCATTGTATTAGTAATGGAAAATTTGGGGTCTGATCTGAAATCCATGTTTTCATTCCATACAGCAATATACCAGGTTATGCAAAAAGGATAGCAATATATGCATAAAAAAATTAAAAACTTGGTCAAATATACCCTCCAAAAATCTTGTGAAAACTTTAAACTTTTTAAACTCAAAATGTGTCTGTAACTATACAAAAATAAAGTACTTTTATTTCCCCTTGAAGTTGACAAGCACGGTGGGCTCTGAAGCCAGAATACTTCAATTTAAACCTGTTTTTTCACATATATCTGTCTGACCTTGAAAAAGTTATTGAGTACTTAAGCCTTTTGGTGTCTCCGTTTCCTATTCTGTAAAGTGGAGGCAACAGTATCACCCTCACAAGATTGTTGTAAAGTTTAAATGAGTCATGTGTGCAAAGCATTTAGAACAGAATAGTTGTTAGTTATTACTATTAGCTAGTAGTTGCACAAATTAATGTTATATAAAATATAATTTAAAACAATTTCCTGTCTTTAAATGATCAGTTTATTGACTCATAGTTTCACCCCTATCATAAGGCTCTATCCTTGAGGAAAGGAAGCTGCTTCTGTACTCACACATCTCTCAGTGGGACAGCGGGAGGCAGTGGGACAGTGGACCTACCAATAGCTTCAGGACCATACAAACCTAAGTTCAAATTCTGGCTCTCTGATACTACCTTTATAACCCTAAACAAGTTTTTTTGCCACTTCGTGTCTTACCTCTCTCCCTTTCAAGTGAGCACATTCTTGATTTTTAAAAAATTGCTTGGTGATGACACACAATATTAAAATTCAAACCCAAATTTCCAAATGATAGTTTACTAAGAATAACTGAAACTTTTAGTTATAAAGATGAAGTTGGAAAAAAAAGAATGTGAAAAGAGAAGAGATTCACATTAAAAAGAGCCTCTTAAAAAAATCTGTTTCAATATCTGTACACATCTATGCCTCACCTAAAATACCACAGAAGATACAAAAACAGGGAAATCTTGTTCCTGCCCCATGTTATTTGTAGAATCACAATATCCATTTAATAGTCAAATCATGTAAATATATCTTGGCAAGGGTGACCATATTATAAAAATTATCTGAGTAGGAAAGCTTAAGATTAGTTTTTCTTACTCCTTGAGCCTGAGGTAGTGTAGATAGGTAAGTTCCTGGCTGTTCTTCTCAAAATTTCTTGTTGTCGTTCTTGGCTGAATTCTTTTTCATAACGTTCTCTTTCAGAGTTGGACAAGTAGAACTATAAAAGCAGAAATAACTATTAATCCTTTTTAATCCCATAATTATGAATTATCATGCTCACAAAAACAAAGTTTATCCAGAACAGAAAACCCAAAATTTTCTTTACAAAGGCAAAACTTTTCTTCAAATTTCTTTAAGATAAATCAAGTACATTTTAATAAAATTTATACCTTTGACACATTAAAAAATATTTGTCTACTTAATGATAACAAAGAACATGAACTAAATATTTTTGCATAGTTTTTTTACAGAGATAATTCCGCCAACAAAAAGGTAATGAAGGAGGTACTAGCTAAAATTTTGGTGTTTAAAAGTTAGTGTCAAGAGATTTTTAATTTTTGGAAAAATATCTGAAGATTCACTTGCTTTGGCTAAAAGACTAAATCACAAACCTTGGCGTCCCACTATTTCCTGCCCAAATGTCCCAATGAGGTCAACATCATTCTTTTACTACTCTGTTTTAGCATTTAAAAAGCTAACCAAATAGAAGTACTGTCTCCATAATTGTTAAGGACATCAAGGCAAACACAGGATCTTTTTCTCAAGCAGAGACTCTATTAGGGAGTTGTTTCTAATTTTCATTTAAGTTTTTATTCCCCAGCTATAACCTGCCTGTAGTTCATCTCTTACATAGCACTTTCCCTACAAAGGACTTCAGTTGTTCTTTTCATGTCATCCTAGCACCTTAAGGGACCCGTTTTATGATTCTATTCCATATAACCAGGAGCTTTATTTCTATCAGTCTTTCTTTCACAAAAGTTTTTTATAACTAAAAATGGCTTGAGACTTGCTTTTGATTATGCTTTATATTTTAACAATACTGTTCCTCAATTTTTATTTATGTATACAGTTTTGCTTGAAAAGGCCTAAGGAATCATGACTGGAATTTTATCTTTTTATATTTACATATTTTGGTCTGCCTGTTAGGTCAAATACCAAAACTCCCCGCACTCTTTAAATTTTTTTTTTTTTTTTTTGATCCTAACCTGAGAATACGCCCACTGATTTTAGGAAGAGATGAAGGAAGGGAGAGAGCCAGAAACATCAATGTGAGACAGAAACATCAATTGGTTGCCTTCCGTATGTGTCCTGACTGGAGATCGAACCTGCTATCTAGGTTGCGCTACAACTAGGAATTGAATTCATGACCTTTTGGTTCTCAGGACGCTCCCACTGAGCCATACTGGCCAGGGCTAAAACTCCCCATACTCTAGATGCCTCATCATCAATAACATTATTAGCTTATCAATGTAGCCTATTCTAAGTAAGGCATTAGCTTGGCATAAGAAAGAGCTGTGGTTGGGAAAACTGGTCACAATAGGCTCAGGTTACTGTCTGAGACTGCACAATTACTGGCAGAGCTGATATTAAATTCAAGTCCTTTGAGTTCTTCTCTAGCATGTTTCCCCTGGTACTACTGATGTAAAATAAATTCCTTTGCTTTTCATAGACCATTGCTGTAGCCAGACCAAAACACCACAATGTACAAAGTGGAAGAATCTGTAGAGATTACCTGTCCTGGCTCCCACAATCCAATCTTGATGGTACTAGCAATCCCAAATTACTTATGAAAAACAAAAAGTTACACAGACAAAGAGGACAGAAAGAAGTCAGAGAGGTTTCCCCTGATCTTACAGTTGAGACTTAAGGTCACTTTAATTTCAGACAAGCAGGAAGCTTCAGACCCCATTTGTAAGATCTAGCCCCTATTGAATTTTTCAACTACAGAAATACTTACCTACTTTGCAAGATGGCCTGTTCTCTTAAAAGGAATTGTAACTTATCATAAAGTTCTTCCCTGAAAGTCTATGTCTCTGAAACAGTCATAAGTAGAGAATAAAGATCTTATGGTATGACTGAGACAGAGAGGGACCTAGGTTTGGGACACCATATGGCCAGAAGGAAATCCAGATTTCAAAAACATCACCATCCCTTTTCTCCCCACTCAGAAAAACAGAAGTGCACCTATATTTATCTCCCATCTAACTGCGGATCAATAAACTAGCACTCTCATGTGCAGCTGATCAAGGTTTGACTGCTATTCCACCTTCCTGGGATGGCGGTAATAAACAGTTCGACATCTTGGCCCTCTCAGTCCTGGGGGAAACATGGCTGTTAAACAACCTGACAGAAAGAAGTAGATAGACACTGAAATAGAAAATTCCACAAGCCCACCTTTTTCAAAAAGTACGTCTTTTCAGATAAGCCCATTCTGTTCCCAGCTTATAAAAGCAGCCAAGCAGGGCCCAGTTTAAAGGACCTTTCCTTTCCTCCTTACTTCCTCTCTTGCGCTCCAGCATAAGCTTAAGAAAATCTGGTGTGGGGGGCTTCTGGTCAAGATGGCAAAGCAGGTAATCGATGTACTCATCTCCTCCCACAAACACATCAAAATCACAACTAAAATACAGAACTATCATTCAGAACCTCCTGAAACCTAACTAAACGTTTAGTCCTACAACTACAGGTATGAGAAAGAAGCCACTACAAGGCTGGTAAAAAAGGTAAAAACGCAGAACTGACTGGTCACACACCCATGTGTGACAGTTAAAAGTCACAAAGCGTATCTTGTCTGCGGAGGTCTCTCCTGTAGCCAGGCAGCATGGGATCTGGCCACTTATATAGAGAGGCAACATGGGATGTTGCCTCTCTATATAAGCATAGCACAAAGATCTGTGGGGAAAGAAAGAGGTTTTTATTAACAGGGTTCCCAATTTGAGGGGGCTAGGAGCCTTCCTGCTTTGAGCTGACTGAGCCAACCTCTCCCACAAAGCATGAAAACCAGCCACCCTCAGGAAGATTAATGTCCAAATCCTTGTCCAGAAGTTCCCGTTATTACTTATCTGTAGTCCAAGGTTGTTACTCAAATGGGTCTACATCTCTATAGCTCCAGGCTTCCTCTCTCTTTGGAGCCAGAGTGGCCATCAACTCACAGCAGCTTGCTCTCTCTCAGGGTCTGGGGTGCGCTGCCAGGACACTCCAGAGGATTGTTCAGGGGAAGCTCCACCCATGAGGAACTTCCTAGCTCATGCGTCCATGTGCTAATCTCAGGGTGAGAGAGAGCAGAAGGAGTCCAAGACCTGTGGGCCATGCTACAATGGGTCGTAGGGTCCTAAGGCTGGAGCCCAGGAAAGGACTCATCCCAGTATGGGACCCTGCCTCCTGGAGCTGACTTCCAAACATGCAAGGCATAAGCCCTGAGCACTCTCCAACCAGCAGTATGAAGCAAGCAAGAGAGCCCAAGAAGCCAAAAGACCAAGAGGCCCAGAGGCCCAGAGCCAAGAGTGAGCTTCTGCCGGCCTCCTGTTTAAAAGTCCTCTCCCCAAATCCCAGGCACACACCAGCGGGAGTGCCCAGCTTTTTAACCAATGAGAACTAGTGTCAGCCATATTTGCCTTTGCCCCTCTTTTGGCCAAATGTTTAGCAAGGGGGCAAAGTCTTGAACCATGCGTACTATGTACAAGCACCCTTCTGATGAGTCATGAGCCACGTATCTGCCTTGGAGAATCTCCCTCCAGAAAGCGACCTGCTTTTAATCTTCAATTCCACCTTGGGGTTTTTCTCCCTCCCTTCTACAGTGATTTGGCCTGACTACTCACTTTGTTACACCCTGAGGAGCAAGAGGTCCCAATCCCACAGTATGCCCCCCCTAGAATAGGGTTCCAGTGCCATGAAGAGCACTCCCGACAGCTACTGGCTGTAAAAATCAGCAGAGATGGTGGCTGAGTGAGGCTGAGGACTCGTGGTGTCCCAGGTGTTCCTCTTAAAGGATCTGTTCATGAACTTGCTGATGATCTCACTCGCCCTGAGCTCCAGTGCTGAGACAACACTTGAAAAGTTTCATATGGGGACACAGAGGGAGGGACTGAATTGTCTGGCTTCAGTATGAGGGCTAGAGGGGCAGCTTTCCCCCAGAAATGCTGGCAGAGGCCACTGTTCCTTTGCTGACCCCTCCCCACATAGAAGCAGTAGGCGGGCACCATATCTGAGTCTCCATTAACATAGCTCACACTGTTCTCCCCACCCTGCTGATTCCTAGAGATGCCTTCCCCCTCAAATTGTGGGCTCACCTAAATCAGTTCCTGTAGTTTTTTCATACACACAGCCTATCTTGGCTCATGCTTCAGACTTTCCTAATATCTCTCAAACAAGCAGCATCAGGCCCGTGTACCCATACCTCTTGCTGTGACCTCAGGCTTGGCACTAACAGCTGCCACCACTCCCAGCACAAGTAGCAGACAGTCCTGCAGGTCTTATCCAGTGGACCTGGGATTCAGGACACAGGCCACTGAACTGGACCTGCACTTCCTGAGTTGACCCATAGTTAGCGCACCTGCCGGACAGCTTCAGATCATGCCAAAACACAATACAACCACCTCCACAGGCAACATATGCACAGGGTAGACTCAGTGGGCGCCAGAGCCCCCTGAAGTGAGTTCTGTTCCATGGGGTCAACTGCTACACAACAGATCCTCCACAATCATCACAGCCATTCCTGGAAGCCAATTGGCATGGGAATAAATCCTTTCCTTTGACAAGTCCACAACAATCAAGGTTCAACTACAAAAGGTGGGTGCACACAGCTCACATTAGCACTCAGCTCCAATGACCAGGAAAGCTGTGTCAATAGGCCCTACAGGACACTTAACCATAATATATACGGCTACCCTACCAAGACTGAGATACAGCAACTCTACCTAATTCAAAAACAGGGAGGAAGCCAAAATGAGGAGACAAAGAAACACAGCCCAAATATATGAACACAATACAATTCAAGAAAACAGAACTAAACAAAATGGAGACAAGCAATCCACTAGATGCAGAATTCAAAACACTGGTTGTAAGGATGCTCAATTCTTTCTCCCTGCCTTCCCCTCTCTCTAAAAATAAATAAAGAAAATTTAAAAGAAAGAAGTGGTGCATACATGCAATGTAATATTACTCAGTCATAAAAAGAATGAAATCCTGCCATCTGCAACAACATTGATGGATCTAGAGGAAATTGTGCTGAGTGGAACAAGTCAGACAGAAGAAGACAAATGTAAGATAATTTCACTTATATGTGGAATCTAAAAAACAAAACAAACAAGCAGAATAGAAACAGACTCATAGATAGAACATTTTGATGGTTGCCAGTTGAAGGTGGGTTGAGGGGATGAGTGAAAAAAGTGAAGGGATTAAGATGTACAAATCGGTAGTTACAGGATAGTCACGGGGATGTAAATACAGCATAGGGAATATAGTCAATAATATTATAATAACTCTGTACGGTACCAGGTGTGTACTAGATTTATTGGGGTGATCATTTCATAAGTATCTAATCACTAGGTTGTATATCTTAAACTAATATGATATTGTAATAAAAATTTAAAAAATAATTTAAAAAAATCTGAGTGGCCCTGGCGAGGTAGCTCAGTTAGAGCATCATCCTGATATGCCAAGGTTACTGGTTCACCTCCAGTCAAGGCACATACAAGAAGCAACCAATAAATGCATTAATAAGTACAGCAACAAATCGATGTTTCTCTCTCTCCCTCCTTTCCTGCCTTCCTCCCTTGCTCTAAAATCAATTTTAAAAAATCCTATCTGTCTGGAAATTTTCCTGGGATTTCCTTTTTTTTTTTTCTTTCAAGAAACATATTTTCTTTTTGGAAAGAAGACACTTAGTCATGGAAGATGTCTACCAGCTCTTCATATGTTGCCTCCTCCTCACCATTCATTCATTCATGCATTTAGCAATCTGTCCATTATATACTAGGTCTGATTCTAGGTTATGAGGACGTAGCAATAAACAACAAAGGTCTTGCCCTGTCTGGTGTGATTTGGTTGGGTGCCATCTTGCAAAGTGAAAGGTGTCTGGTTTCATTCCCAGTCAGGGCACATGCCTGGGTTGCAGGTTCGGTCCCCACTTGGGGCATGTGCCAGAGGCAGCCAAATGATGTTTCTTTCTCACATCAATGTTTCTCTCCCCTACTTTCTCCCTCCTTTCCCCCTCTCTAAAAATAAATAAAATCTTAAAAAAAAAAAATCTGCTTAATTGTCACTTCTTCAGAGAAGACTCCTTTGATCATACTACCTAAAATGGCTTTTTATTATAATAGCTTTGTTATGCTCTACCAAATGAAGTTCTTTTTCTAAATTTATCACAATTTATAATAATTTGTTTACTTATCATCTGCCTCTCCCTTTAAATGTAAAGACCCTATCTTGTCTTGCTTTTTAATTCCCACAGCCTACCAGTCTGACAAATAGTACATATACTCAGTAATTATTTGCTGACTGAAAGAAGGAAAATACCCACATTTATAACTTAACTTTTCCTAAAAATATAGTTTTTGCTTTTTAGACCCACTTCATTCCCCTAGATTTTGATTCCTAATTGTTGCTCTAACCTTTGAACTTTCCAATTCCTTTCAACACAGTTACCTATCTCACAGCTTTGTAATCACTTATTGGGTATCTCAGTCAGCACACAGTATTCTTACTTCGAAAGAGAACCTTAAACTCCTGTCCTTGCTTGTCAAGGCAGCTTAGCTTAGCTGGCCCTTAATGATTTAATAATTAATTCATTCAGTAATTACTGAATACCCACTATGTGCTAAAAGGTGGGGAGAGGAATCCAGTGGAGAACATGACAGAAATTATCCCTTCCCTCAAAAAGCTGAAAGTTTAACAGGATGATACATACAAGCAAAACAGGCAATCACAATGCTCTATAATATAGCCATGACAATGAAGGTAGGATGAGCCAAGCAGGGCCCTGGATGCAGAATTGGGAAGGCAGCTAAACTTGCAGAAATTAGGAATCAGTGGCTATAAAGACTTAAGCCCTGGGTATGATATGTGCCAAAACCATCCACCACAAAAGACAATGACATTTAGATGGCATTTATTGTGCCACTTTAGTGTGCTAGGCATTTTTTGAAGCACTTTATATACAGTATTAATTATGTATTACTATAAATTTATTAATCACATATACTATTAATTGACTCAACCCTTTCAACAACCCCATAGATATGTACTACTGTCATCCTCATTTTACAGAGAAGAGGTCTGAGCTACAGACAGCTAAGCAAAGTCTCTGCCATCACATGGCTGTTCAGTGGCAGAGATAAGAGTTGAACCTGACAGTCTGGAGCTAGTCTGAGTTTTTACTGCTTCTGAAAAGTATTACCAATTGCTTTTCTTTTTCTATTTTTTATTTCTTGTAATGAGAACTTAACTCTCATGCATGCTATGTTTTCAGTAGCCATCACGACTAATAATTGATTAAATAAAATGAGGTCCTTTTCAACTTAGACATTAAGATATGGATGGCATAACTCTAAGAGCTGGTTATTACCAAATGTCTGGAGAATATATCTGAAGAAACACTAAGATTTTTTAATAGTTTATAATACCCTTTAAAAGCACATAATAATACAGGCAAAAATGTTTGGCATTACCTATTAATGTTCAATATATACACAACTTATGATTGAGAGATTCTACTCCTAGACATCAACCCAAAAGAACTACATGTATGTGCACATGCATGTGTGTATGCATTTGTCTGTGCACCTGAAGGTTGTTCACAGCAGCCCTATTTGTAGTGACCTTAACTTGGAAGCTACCCAGATGTCTGTGCCCACCAACAGCACACCAGGCATATAAACTATGTTATAAACCACAACTAAATATAACCAATGAGAATGAACATTCCACAGTTGTATACAACATGGGCAAATCTCATCAATAGGATGTTAATGAAAGAGGCCACACACACAAGCATCTGTCCTGTGTGACTCCATTTATGCGAAGTACCAGACAAACAAAACCAATCAGTGCTGCTGGAGTGGCTCCCATGAAGTGGGTGAGTTGAAGAAAGTATGAGGCTATGGGAGGTTCATAATGTTCTGCTTCTGACCAGGGTGCTAGACACTCAAGTGTGTTCAGTCTGTGGAAATTCATCAAGTGTACACTTATGGTATGTATACTTTTCTGCATATTTGCTCTTCTATAAAAAGTTAAATGGAATTTGGTATTTTAAAATATCTGATCTATAATTTTTAAAGAATTTAGTATGAAGAGAAATAATTACACTATTGCCATCACTAATATCTGAGTGCTAACCGTGTGGCAGGTCCTATATTAAAAGCTTTACATGAGTGAATCTCACTTAATTCTTACAAACATCCTACAGAGACAGGCACTTCTATTAACTTCATTTTCTAATGAGGAACTTAGGCTCAGATTCATTAAGCAATGTGTTACAGTGGAAAAACCAAACTCAGATGATCCTAACCCTAGGGAATATGTTCTTAAACATCTAGCTATACTAAACTCTAGGTAAAGGAGAATTCAGGTGATGTCAAGGCAAGAGAGAGACATTGGTCTTGAAACTTGCTCCAAGTGAATGTTCAGTCACCTTATTTTCCAGGTGGAACCTTCAACTAGCCAGAATAAGGTGTAACAAGCAACAGCCTTGACAATCTGTTCTCACAATCAAATCACTCTCTTTGGTTGCAGCATATTTGTTCAGGCCTGAGAAAATATAAATGTTAAAAGCACTCTAAAAGTAAACCCCACTTTCCTAACTCCTTTCTGTCCCTTAAGATTATTTTACTCCAGTGATATAAAGTATGTCTTTAAGAAAATATAACATGGCAGAGGAATATTAGTACAGAAACTTTAACACATCATTAATCTTCATCCTATGTTAGTGGGGTTCTGTCTGAGAATAGGCTGATGATCACATCACAATACAGAATAAACAAGCACTTCTATGAATGGAAACAGAACAAATGCATCATGTAATACAGTTTTAACAAAGGTAACACAGGGAAAAATAATTCCATAATTAATTATAGCATTTGTCAATTTACCAACATTAAATTTACCTCTTTGGAGGGGGAAGCGGGAGAGGTGAAAATTGTCATCCAATAGGACCATACAAACATAACAAAGAACAGATGAAAAGCCACAAGGTAAACAACGGCCTTTCCTGGTAAATAAAAACAACATTTCATTGAATCCTGGTGAAAACAGGAAAAAGCATTACGTTAAAACACAATATTTACGGTCAAGGGTTTAATCTAACAAAAAAATAAAAATTAAAACATACTAAAGACATCAAATATATTAGGTCCTTAATCTGCATGAGGTAAAGTCAGAGATATGAAGGAGCATTTTGTATTTATGAATTATCATTCTGGTATATAAGTATTATAAGATTAGTCTGAGATGAGACTTGATTTTATTGAGTTGCTGAAGATTTAAGTTGAAAACACCTCTTTCACTGATGGCATTTCAAAGCTCTTCCTAAAGTTAGATTTTAAATGACTTAAAACAGATTCCATTACTATGAACATTAAATCCAATAAAAAATGAACTGAAAATAAATAAAAGAAGTTCCTATCACAGCAAATAATCAATGCATTAGAAAAATTCAATCCCCGGATTGTTCAGGAAAGGTATTGCAAATTGTATTCTCCTTTTTAGGAGAGTAACCAAAAAAATTTTAGCCACTTTGAATTTCTGCCATAACTGTTTCCCAAGTGGATTAATATAAACACTCCACCATCTTTATCTCTAAATATTAACTCACTGAAATAACTTAAAGCTCTTTGTTGGGTTCTGTAGTTTTTCTATGTAGGAAATGGGACTGGTTTTCCACAAGAAGCAAACTGTCTATCAGGTGCTTAAATTCTAAATTTGGAACTTACCAGCACAAACCCACTGAAAAAACAAAGCATAAACAAGCTTTAAAGTTTGAAGTTCTACTAATTTTGAAGTTCAGGCCAAATACTATTTTTTCCACAAATGCCTTCTCCATTACCTCCAGAGTTCATTACACCCTCATACTCTACTCTCTAAATAATTTGCTCAGACTCCAATTAAACCACTTAATTTGATTCATTAAAGTTAGTTGCTTAAAATTGATGAGGTAATAAATGCAAAACACTTAGGACAGTGCCTGGCACATAATAAATCCTCAATAAATACTGACTACTATTACTATCCAGGCATCTTAATTTGTTTACAAAAGGTGGTTCTTTTTTGTGTTCTCTTTCAGCATTTCCCAAAGTGAAGGACTAATCAAAGTTTTCACTGATCTACAGTGAAATGAGAAACATAAAGGACGTGGTAAAGTTTTTATAAAGCTAACATGTATTCAGCTCAAAGTACTGTTCTTCCTTTGGCCTAAGGTTATTTTTCCTTATGTTTTTGGTTTTAAAAATGGTCTTTTTAAATAAAAAATTGACAACTTCTTGGACTCCAGCATTTTCTGTTGCAATTATCCTGGTCCAAGAAACAGGCAGGAAGCATGCAGGAAGCCAGGGCTCATGACTCCTCACATCCTACAGCTCATCAATAAAAGTACTTCAAATTCTAGCTCCTAAAATCTCTTTCAAGTAAACTTTTCATTATTTTCACTTCCAGCGCAACAGTTCATAAACTGTTGCTTATTTCACTTGGATTAATGCAAAAGCCACCTGGTCTCCCTAGTCCAATCTCTCTTGCTTCCAAACCCATCTCAGTGGACAGTGTAAAATGTGTTGTTTAAAGACCCACCCTTTGGCAGTGAAATTCCTGGAAAGTAACTCCACCTGTATAGGTAATGAATGCATTCTAAAACTCTGGGACTTTCTAGTAACCTTATCTGACTAGAGTTATTCAAATAACCACTTCAGCCACTGAAAGTCTAAGAGAAGGCTCATTCAACACATGGGACACAGTTCTGATTTAAAAGAAAAACAAGTATAACAAGATCGAATCTGTTTATTCTGTTACTGACAAATCAGATTCAAAGGCAACTTGAGATTTACACTGTAAATGCCTAATTATTTCCAGTAATAAGAATAAATATTAATTTCTAACTGTTCAACTATTCTAGAAATTCTTTATCTCAAATCAAATTTTATTCCTGAAATTTGATCTCAATACACCTTAAATTTTATCTCAGCAAATTCTGAGCAAATATTTTTCCCTCTAGTCATTGTTTTTGACTAGTCATGATAAAAACTTTCAATTCCCTTTCAAAACGAACTAGTAATACAATTTACAAATTTATAGTCTATTTAACTAAATGTCTGTGAGTAGTAAAGAACTATTTTTAACAAATGTATAAACATGAGAAAATCAAATCCCTTTCTCCACCCTAGATATTAAATATCTTTTAATTATTACCATAGAGTTCTGAAGAACCAACAAGGCAGAAATATGTACATCAAAGAAGTTTGGGTCCGAGATGCCTCACAAAATAACAACTATTTCAACTTATAAAAATAATGCAAAAGAGAATATACTGAATGTATAGAAATGAATCCAGTATTACATCTCATTTTAACAGCTTAAACTTAAAAAATATATATTGTCTTTCTGAAAAAACAAAACAAAACCAAACCCACACAGTCATCACTAAATAAAAAGAATGTTGGTTGCAGTTATGATACCATAAGTAGTCTACTTAAATTGAGAATAAAAGTGCCTTACCATTTTCTCCATTTCCAGAAAGAGTAACTATGATAGAAGAAAAATAGTGAATTAATATACTTTAAACATTTTGTACATAAATTTTATCAGAGGTTGACTATTCATCTTAATATCATTTCATAAAAATAAAGTTTAGTTATAAAATGTAAACATTAATGTGACTTCAGAGTTGCACTAAAAAAATCCTAAAAACACGAAAATGCTAACACTCAAATTCTTCTTTATCATTGACACGGCAATCACATTAAACATTTTTTTCAGACTTTTGTTCATTTTAGGTGTATCCATATGGCTATATTTGTGCTGTTTCTTTAGCTCTTTCCTTAGTGCTACCTTGAACAGGACTCTCCTCTGTGGCACTCATAGTTACTTAATTAGTTCATGACATACCTTAATAAGTGTTTGCTCAATTTTTTTGGCGTAATATTTGTACCTCTTTGCTTTTACAATGAAAATCTTAGTTCCTAATTAATTTACTTATTTGGTTAATCCTAAAATATACATAAAATAGTTTTTAAAACTGCATACTAGTTAAGATTTCTTTGTAGCTTTTTAATTTTATTTTGTTTTGGCTTTAAAGTATATCCCACTAAGGAGTACTATGTTCAAAAGTGACTTGAGTCTCAGGCCAGGTAGCTCAGTTGGTTACTGTGTCATCCTGATGCGCTAACGTTGCTGGTTCGATGCCCAGTCAGGGCACATACAGGAAACAACCAATGAGTGCATAAATGGATGGAACAAGAAATCCTTGTTTCTCTCTCTCTCTTTCTTCCTCTTGCTCTCTCTCTCAAATTAGTAAATAAAAAAGAAAAGGAAAAAACAAAAGAAAAAAGAAATACTTTAATAAATTAAGTTCATTGATGATCTCAAATTTTACAGCTTGCTTTTTTCCCCTTGCTGTTTTAATTTTATTGTTTCGATATGCATAAAATGTCAGTTTTAAAAGTCAAAGTTATATAAAAAGGTACTTGGAAAAGCCTGGCTTTCGTTCCCCATCCCAAATAATCACTTTTATTACTATTTGTTTTATCCTTCTTATATTTTCTTTTAGCAAAATAAGCAAGTACGTATATACATGGTGGGACAAAAGTAGGTTTACAGTTGTTTGTATGGAAAATAATACAATAATTAATCAATAATAATATAAGAATAAACTGTTTTGCATACTCAGAACTGTAAGTCTACTTTTACCCACCCTGTATTTCCAATTTCTCCATTTATAAACCATTCCATGTGGACCATGTTTTTTTATCACTACACATGAGTACATAGACACAACCATGGCTTGCCTGTACAGCACTGCACAGTACTCCATTGTGTCCGGGTTCCAGTAATACAATCAGGCCTCTATTGATAGACATCTGGGTAGTCTCCAGTCTTCTGCTGCTACAAACAATGTGGCAATAAATAACCTTATGCATGTGTTATTTACGGAAGTTTATTTTCAGTGTAGATCCCAATAGTGGGATTCCTGGACAAAAAGTAAGCCTGTCTACTTATCACCCAAATCCTCATTACAGGGTTGCACCATTTTACACTCCTACCAGCAATGCATGAGACTGCCTATTTCTCTACAGTATACCCAACAAAAATGTTTTCAAATTTTGGTACTGCAGGGTAATTTTACTTTGCATTTGTCTTATAAGTGAGTGTAAGCATCTTTTTATAAGCCATTTTCATTTTTATTTTTACTCTGAACTATCTATTTATGTCACCTATCCTTCCCCCACCCCCCGCCAATTGGGCTTTCCTTAGTCCCTGGTTATAAGATCATCTACTCACATTTTCTTCTAGTACTTGAATGTTTTTATTTTTTACATTCAGATTTGGTCTACTTTGAAATGGCAGGGCCCAGGGGCAGAAAAAGTACCAGACAAGCCTAAAAAAATCATGTTGCTAAAAAGTAAGGAAGAAATAAATGATGAGGACATGTCAAAAGGACAAAGAAACCAAACTGAAACAGATCCTATCCATCAAGTCTGGGGCAGTCTGAGCAACAAAATAAATGATAAGATTATAACCCATAAAAGAAGAATCTATGAGAGCATGCAGATATAAATGAGTAAATGGCCCTGACTGGCGTAGCTCAGTCTGTTGAGTATAGTTCTGCAAAGCGAAAGGTCACGGGTTGGATTCCCAGTCAGGACACATGCCTGGGTTGCAGGTTCAGTCCCAGCTAGGGGCATGTAAAAGAGGCAACTGATCAGTGTTTTACTCGCACATACATCTTTCTCCCTTTCTCCTTCCCTTCCCCTCTCTCTGAAGATAAATAAAATCTTTAAATGAATAACTAAAAACAGGAAGGCGGGAAACCTCTTCCTTATGTAGAATTCTTTTAGGAGAAATCATAGAATTAGAAAAATCACCATTTGGCAACCAACACATTAACTGTTTCAAGCAAGAGTCCTCAGAGATGCTAAAAAAGAGTAAGTGCAAGAAATCAGGAACAGATTTCCCCACAAAGATACTGAGTTTCTCTGGAATCAGGTGTTGAAACAGAATGTGGGGTACAAAATATTTACTTGGGATCAACATATGTGAAAGCAAAGGGAGGAAACAGAGGAGATGTCTAATTGCAGTGCAGGCCTATCAAAGTCTCTGCTGGAGCACTGAAGTAGTCACTCAGGTAAAGATGCATGCTGCTTCCAGGAAGATTTGGCCTTGGGTGAGGTAAATCATGCTAGGTAAATGATTCTCAAAGAAAGAATGAATGAATGAATGACAAGGCACATAGCAAATAACACTTAGGGAATCTGGGTAAAGGATATATGAAAATTCTTTGTACATTTTTCACAAATCTAAAATTATCTTAAATATAAAGTTTAAAACACAAGAAAAGAAGAAAAGTAATATTTTTTATCTATTTATAGTTTCTCTTGGAATACAGTGTGAGGTATAGACCAATTTTATCTCTTATCTAGTCATCCCATATTTTTTCCTCTGGGATTTGAGATGCTTTTATCAAATTCTAAATTTCTATAATTTCTGGACATTTCACTCTGTTCCATTGGGCAATATATCTGTCCACTCATCATGCCATACAATTGTGTTTACAGCTGCCTTTATTTTTTAGAGGAGTTTTAAGTTCATGACAAAACCGAACAGAAAATGGGGAGAGTTCTCATATATCCTCCCTGCCCGCAGTTTTAATTCTAGACGTTTTGTAATTTAAAACCTGGGGGGGGGGGGGGGGGGGGGGGGCGTTGGACCCTTTATCACTTATTTTTCAGGGGTTTCTTGGTTGTTCTAACTTGTTTATTTTTCCAAATGACCTTTAGGATCAACTTGTCTAGTAACAGAAAAAGAAAAACTTTATTGGAACTGGAATTCACTTACACATTAAGATGGAGATAAACAAAATCTTTGTTATGTCACTCTACCCATAAACATAAAATAGCAAATGACTTTCCATTTGTTCAAGTCTACTTTTGTTTTTCAGGAATGTGTTCTCTTATAGTTTTGGCATATTTCTTTGAAAAAAAAATTTTTTTATTTATTTATTTTTAGGAAGGGGAAGGGAGGGAGAAAGAAAGAAAGGGAGAGAAACATCAATGTATCGTTGCATCTCGTGAGCCCCCTACTGGGGATCTGGCCTGCCAACCCAGGCATGTGCCTTATACTGGGAATCAAACCAGTGACGCTTTGGTTCATAGGCCGGTGCTTAACCCACTGAGCCACACCAGCTAGAGCAATATTTCTTAAATATTTTATCTTTTTGATGTTATTGGAAATGGAGACTTCTCTTATACCATATTTTCAATTATTCACTATTTTCATTAGTTTGTATATATAGAAAGCATTGGTTTTTGTTTGCTAATTTTATATCCTGCTATTTCAGTTAATCTTTTGTAGAGATGTTCTGTTACTGATTCTCTTGGCTTTTCAACATACACTTTCACATCACCTATACACAGAAATAGCTTTCCCTCTTTCTTTCCAATGTTTTGGGCTTCTATTTTTTCTTAATTGAACGTGGTAATTAATTTTGCCAATACAGTGTTACACAGTAATACCCGCAGTTAAAAGCATCTTACTTTATTGCTTGTTTTCGTGGAAATTAATCAAGTATTTTATGTGTACGCAATTTTGTTTGAAAAATATCCACTTATTCCTATTTTATTAACTTTTTTAAAAAATCAGGAAATGACACTGGATTTTTCAAATGCCTTTTTGGCATTTTCAGACATAAAGATTTTTCTTCCTAAATGTAGTCATATGATAAATTTAATAACAAAAGTAGAAGTTATTACCCCTCATATTTACTGATAACACCTCTTCTTTCACAGACACAGTCCCTTCCGTCCTCTCTCTTATGCCCCACCTCTCCCCCCCATCACCACTATTGGTCAACAATTGTCTGAGTCTAAAGAATTTAAAGAAAGGTTTCAAAAAAAAATTTTATGTCAAAAAAAATTAGAAGACTGCTGTGTTCAACAAAGTTACATAGTTACAGCAGGGCTTCTTAAAACTTGTAATATGCAAATGAGCACTGTGATATTAAGGATATATGAAGTCTAAATGCATTTGATCATATGCATTTACAGATATTTGAATTCCCAGTGTCAAATATAGTGCCTGGAACACCATAAGCATTCAACATTTAATGAATGACTAAGTTAACAGAGTTTTTTTAAGGTCAGGGCAGTATT
Organism: Pteronotus mesoamericanus; assembly: GCF_021234165.1. Taxonomy (NCBI): domain Eukaryota; kingdom Metazoa; phylum Chordata; class Mammalia; order Chiroptera; family Mormoopidae; genus Pteronotus; species Pteronotus mesoamericanus. The sequence goes on from NW_026555304.1 coordinate 688,168, forward strand.
TGCATTCAAAATTGTTGGTTACCTACTATGTGACTACATGCCAATTCCCCCTCTTTTACTAGCATGGGATTGTATACTGGCAGTATAAATCAATCCACTCATTCAACAAATATCCACTGAGTATATATTACGCAGGACTTGTTTTAGGTTCTGGATATAAAGCAGTAAACACCTTCTTCAGGAGATAAGTCCAAATAACTATGAAGAAAAATAGAGCAGGGTGAGGAGAAAGTGAAAGAGGAAGTACTTACTAAATAGGGTAGTAGTAAAGCCTCTCTGCTAGGTGAATATCCTGACAGAAATCTGGATGAGTGAGAGCGCTAGCCACGTGGAAATGGAGGAAGGAGAAGCAGGAAGCACAAAGGTCCTCTGGTGGGACCACGCAAGGCCTGACAGATGAAAAGCAAAAGGAGCAAAGGAAGAGATGAGTCAACAGTAGTGGCAGCAGAGCTCTTACAAGTCTTACAGGCTGTACAGAGGACTCTTGATTTACTTGATTTCATTTTGAACCAAGTGGAAACCCAGTGGAAGGTACTGAGCAGAGGAACAATAATCCTGACGGTTAAAAAAAATAAAAAAAGATTTGAGAGAGAGAAACGTCTATTTGTTGTTTCACTTTTTTATGCATTCACTGGTTACTTCTTTTATTTGCCCTGAACAGGGATTGAACCCTCAACCTTGGCATATCAGGATGATGCTCTCATCAACTGAGCTACCCAGTCAGGACTCCTGATGGGCTTTAAAAGATCCACTCTGGCTTTCTGGAGGGTGGAGTGGGAAAGAATATACTATTAGGAGACTACTGCACAATGTGTACATGAGATTGGTTGCCCTCACTGTTCCTCTTTCAATACTTACAAAAACATATACCAGTTATCCATAAAAAAGTAGGAATCAGCCCTGGCTGGTGTGGCTCAGTGGATTGAGGGCCAGCCTCCAAGTCAGAGGGTACCTGGTTCCATTCCCAGTCTAGAGCACATGCCTGGGTTGCGGGCCAGGTCCCCAGTAGGGGGCATGTGAGAGGCAACCCCACATTGATGTTTCTCCCTCTCTTTCTCCCTCCCTTCCCCTCTCTAAAAATAAATAAAATCTTTAAAAAAAAAAGAAAAAATAGGAATCAGAGAGTATTAGGAAGAAAAAAAATCAGTATAATCTCACAGCAGTGACATACACTATTAACATTTTTGTGCACTGGTATTTCCTTCAGGTGCTGATGATATTCTTTCACAGTTAATAAGTTCATGTTTGTCTTTACGAGTTTTTAAATTAGTATGCTAATAAAAGTTACTCCTCCTGTGATTCCAACTAGGTAAGCCAAAGTTCACATAGTACAACCAAGTTCACAAAATACAATGAAGCGTTGGGAGGAGGTGAAACAACATAAAGAACAGATATCTTAAAAACAGAATTTAAAAAATGTTTATCATGAAGACTAATGAATCTCTATCTTAGAGAAATCTATTATCTATAAAACCATAATCACCATTACTTGAGACCTATTTCAGTTATGTAAGTGTAGGTGCACACCTGTTCAAGAGGACATGCTGTGCATTTCAGCAAAAACAAAGTCTGTGTAGCTTATATGCTAACAGGAATGGTGTCAGGAATTAATCTTCTTAAAGTCCCATGTATTGGTGATGTGGAGGGTTCCCTGCCTTAGAAAACATACTCTCACACTACCAGCAGCTCACAGCAAAACAGGCACATGTTTTTGCAATATGATCTTCGAACACAGCTAATTAAAAAAAGAAATACATATACATATATTTTTAAAAGCTGTAAGAACATGCTCCTTCACTCACTAAAGAGTGTGTGTGGGGTAGGGGAGAGAACAACACAACTTTAACCTTCTGCCAAAAAAGGGGAACCAAGAGAAAGTGGCTAGTAGCTATTTAAATCTCCTCCCCACTCCCAAAAACTTTTGAAAGCCTACTCTGCTAAGAATTTTACATTATTTTGTAAGACAGGTATTATCTAATTTTACAGAATGGGAACAAGTTCAGAGAGGTTAAATAATTTGTTAAACTCATTCAACAAATACTGGAGTATACAAAGAGGGCAGCATGGCAGCCATAGAACAAATTAGAGGAAGAGTGGAAAAGAAATTACAGCAGAGAAGTAATGAGGGGGAAGACACCATGGTAAGGATTTAAGGTGTGCCACTGAAAAAGGTTTTCAGAAGAGGAGTGACAAACATGGTATTAATTTTAAAGGAATCATTCTAGATGCTTCATGGAGAACAGACAGGGTACAGGGTAAGGATGGGGATGGAGTAAGGAGGGAGAGACAAGATAGAAGGTGATAATGCTGTGTAACAAACCACCCAAAACTCTGTGACTTTAAACAACCACCATTTATTATTTCCTACAGTTGTGTGGGTCAGCAGTTCTGACTATAATCAGCTGAACTGTTTTTTCTGCTAGATGTAGTCCACTGGCAGCTTGACTGCAGCAGAAAAGTCTAAGATGGCCTCACTCATCTCAGCTCACCTTGGCCAGATCTCTCTCTCTAGCCCAGGGATGTCTAACCTGCAGTCCACGGGCTGCATGCAGCCCAGGATGGCTGTGAACGTGGCCCAACACAAAATCATTATGAGATTTTTTTTGTGTGTGATTCTCTGTTGTAATGTATTTACTGCATCGCCCAAGACAACGCTCTTCTTCTTCCAGTGTGACCCAGAGACACCAAAAGGTTGCACACCCCTGTTTCTAGCCTGGACTCCCTTACATGGTGACCAGAATATTTCAAAAGAGCTAAAATGAAGATGCATGCTGCCTTGAGGCCTAGGCTCCAGACCTCACATATCACTTCCACCACATTCTACTGATCAAAGCAAGTACAAGGTGGATTCACTCAGTGGATAAACAGACACCACCTCTTAGGAGGAGGAAGTGTAAAGTACTGTGGTCATGTTTTTCAATCTAGTACACAAGAAGTTTATGGTGGCTTGAATGAATATTAGCTGCAGCAGTATGGTGAGCAGCCAAATTTGGGTACTTTTAATGACAGCATTTGCCGATTAATAGGATGTGGAATGATTTTTCAACCAACAAATTGGAAGGATGAAATTCATTTACTGAGCTATAGTAGAAGGAGCAGGTTCAGGAAAGAGGGGGGAAAAATCTCAAGTCTTATTTTGGACATGATAAATCTGAGATACCAACAAAATATCCAAGCAGAAATGTCAAGAAAGCAGATATTAGACTATGGAATTAGCATGCTATGCTTCTTTGCCACAAAGTACAAGTGGCCAAAAGGAAAGTTTTACTTGCATAACTAAGCACAATGTTATCCTTCCATATAGTCAGACCTGGTTTGTAAGTCATCCAATACCTTTGCCTTCCATATTTCTTGTCTTACCAGAAAGCAGTGAAGGCCCAAAGAAGAATTTCATATGGAATTTACACAGAAGAAAATATAAAGGTATTTTTCTTCATTTGGGTTTGGGTTTATTAGATATATATTTACAGAGCTCTCTCATACCACTTTACTTTCTGGTATCAACAGAAAATGGTACTGGGACAGATTAACTCACTAGCAGACCTAAGAAAAAAATTTGTTCTCTGAAAAAAAAAAAAAAAAAAAAAGAGGGCTTTCAAAAAGTAAGTTATATAGCCCTAGCTGATATGACTCAGTGGACTGAGTGCCAACCTGTGAACTGAAAGGTCACCGGTTCAATTCCCAGTCAGGGCACATGCCTGGATTGTGGCCCAGGTCCCCAGAGAGGGGGTTGGGGGGTGCGACAGTGGCAACCGATCAATGTATCTCTCACACATTGATGTTTTTCTCCCCTTTTCTCCCTCCCTTCCCCTCTCTCTAAAGATAAATAAGTTAGGGAAAAAAAAAAAGAACCAAAGTTTAAAAAAAACAAGTTATATAGAAAATTACTGCATTCCAACTGTGAAAACAGAAAGTAACAAAAATAGTAAAAAGGTTTTAAAACATGTTCTGATTAATGTTTTAATTTTTCCTATAATTATGCCAACTAATGGGGCTGATCATTAGGAAATCCAGATTTTTTTTTAAGTATAAGCATAATTTCAAAAAAATCATGGTGTCATAATCCAAACAGAGACTGCAGAACCAATAAACAACTATCATATAATCTTTCAACTCTAAAGACAGTAAAAATAGGACTATCCAAAAGGTATCTAGCCATGTAATAAAAAAAGAGATATTTATTGAAGGAGACACAAGACACAAGGAACACTGCACAAGGACAATGCTACCTCAGTCCCTTCAAAGTAGGCACCTTCTGACCTCACATAGTTCTCCTAATTGCCATCAGCAACCCAATAGTACTTTCCTGAATCTCATCGATGGTCTGAAATCTCTTCCCTTTCATAGGTGATTGTGGTTTTGGGAAAAGCTGTAAGTCGCAGGGTGCCAAATCTGGGCTGCAGGGGGGCTGAGTTACCTGGGTGATTTGATATTCTGCCAAAAACCTGTCCATAAGATAAGAGGCACGAGTGGCAGTGTTGTCATGAAGCTGCCAATCAGTTATGGCCCATAGCTGTGGCCTTCTGAATCATCCAGTTTCCATGAAGCAATGTTCAAGCTTAATGCAAAATTGAATGTGGATTTGTTGTTCTTCCTGCTCAGTCATTTTGACTGCGACAGCCACACAGTACACATACTTACTCAGCAGTGTCCACCATCTCCACTAGTTAGTACAGTGTAGTCATTGTTCATGCATGCACATTCCAGTCCACTCTCTTTGGCTGCCAGGTTACACTGATGTCACACAAACCGTTCTGGTTGTATTAACAATGGCTGCACTTTTCTGGACAGACATTGTATATGTTTGGTAATTATAATTTAATTAGCATTTTATTGTGGATGTTTGTTCTGACATTTTAGAGCATGATTCAAGTAAGATTATATGGGCATGACTGTATTCGGTTCAACATGTATTATCTGAAAGTTACCTAGTAACTGGACACTCAGTGGATACAAGGATGAGTAAAATCCAATCATACTATATACTTGGAAGCAGGATTGTTCAAATACTTAAATGATATAATAAGATACACATTTTTTATATTCTAATTCAAGGCACAGGTGACTTGTGGAGGCTTACTAGAAATATATTGTTAAATAAAACTGTAAATATACTATAAAAACAGAAAATACAAATTAGAATGTGAAGTACAGAATAAGTGGAGAAATACTGATACATGCTACATCACAGATGAACCTCAAAAACAGTTAAAGACAGCAGACACAAAAGAACACTTATCGTATAACCCCATTTACACAAGATGTCCAGAAAAGGCAGAGACAGAATGCAGATTAGTGGTTGCCCTGGGGTTGGGGATCTAAATGGGAACTAACCATACATGGGCATGAGAGATCTGAATGAGGTGACAGACATGTTCTAAAACTCGATGGTCACGATAACCAGAAAACTTGGTAAGTTTACTAAACATGCTGTACATCTCAAATGAGTGAATTTTATGGCATGTAAATTATATCTAGATAAAGATGGTTTTTAAAAAAAAGGCAAAATAAAAACTTTTTCAGACATTCTAAAGCTGTAATACTACATCTCCAACTGACTTGCACTACAATAAATGTTAAATGAAGCCCACAGGCTGTGGCCAGGTACGTCAGTTGGTTAGTGTCATCCCAATGTGCTACAGTTGCAGGTTCAATCCCCAGTCAGGGCACATACAAGAAACAACCAACAAATGCATAAGTACATGGAACAACAAATCATTTCTCCCTCTCTCTCTCTCTCAAATCAATTAATTATTGGCTTGACCAAAAAGTATGTTTGGTTTTCCCACAAGATGGTTCCGGTAGCACTTCGTTGTCTTTAACTTCATTTGAAACAATTTTGTTAGATTGTATTGTCACAGCTGTCCTATCAGTGTGCATTTTTTAAAAATTACCAAAATTGGTGCATTTTTGTGTAGCCATTTTAATACTGAAGATGGAAGAATATAAGCAACGTTTTTGGCATATTATGCTTTATTATTTCAAGAAAGGTAAAAACACAGCTGAAACCAAAAAAATATTTGTGCAGTGTAAGGAAAAGATCCTGTGACTTATCAAAAGTGTCAAAAGTGGTTTGCAAAGTTTCATACTGGAGATTTCTCACTGGACGATGCTCCACCGTTGCGTAGACCAGCTGAAGTTGATAGTAATCAAACTGAGACATTATTGAGAACAACCAACATCATACTACACAGGAGAGAGCCAACATACTCAAAATATCCAAATCAAGCATTCAAAATCATTTGCACCAGCTTGGTTATGTTAATCACTTCAATGTTTCGGTTCCACATAAGTTAATTGGAAAAAAACCCACCTTGACCCTATTTCTAGCATGTAATTCTCTATTTAAATGTAACAATGAAACAAGTTGTTACCCTGGCTGGTGTGGCTCAGTGGATTGAGCACCCGCCTGCCAATCAAAGGCTCACCGGTTTGATTCCCAGTCAGGGCACATGCCTGGGTTGCGGGCCAGGTCCCCAGTAAGGGGCATGCGAGAGGCAACCACACATTGATGTTTCTTCCCTCTCCTTCTCCCTCTCCTCCCCTCTGTCTAAAAATAAATAAATAAAATCTTTAAAAAAAAAAATGACAGGCAATGAGTGGATACTTCACAATAATGTGAATAGAGATGGTGGGGCAAGCGAAATGAACCACCACCAACCACACTAAAGGCCAGTCTTCATCCAAAGAAGGTGATGTTGTATACGTGGAAGGGAGTCCCCCATTGTGAGCTCCTTCTGGAGAGCAGAACAACTAATTACAAGTACTGCTCCCAATTAGACCAATTGAAAGTAGCACTGGATGAAAAGCATCAGGGATTAGTTGACAGAAAATTCATAATCTTTTATCACTATTAACTCAAGACCGCATGTAAAAACTGAAAGTTTGGCCAGGAAGTTCTGATTCATTCCCCATATTCATAGGACATTGCATCTCAGGGTTTCCATTTCTTTTGGTCTTTATAAAATTATCTTAATGGAAAAAAATCAATTCCCTGGAAGACCACAAAAGGTGCCTGTAACAGTTCTTTGCCCAAAAAGAGAAAAAGTTTTGGGAACATGGAATTATGAAGTTGTCTGAAAGATGGCAGAAGGTAGTGGAACAAAACAATGAATATATTGTTCAACAGAGTTACTAGTGAAAATGAAAAATGTGTCTATTTGTACTTTGAAACCAAACAAACTTTCTGGCCAACCCAATTTAAAAACAAACAAACCAAGAAGCAGCAGCTTCAGACAGAAAAAAATAACACCAGCTGGGAATACTGATCTTAAAAAAGAATAAAGGGGCTCTGGTTAGACAGCCCAGTTGGGGGTTCGATATCCAGTCAGAGTATATACAAGAATCAACAAATGAATGCATAAAATGGAACAAAAAAAACTCAAATAAACCACCTGACCCTACATCTAAAGGAACTAGAGGAACAACAACAAAGCCCAGAATAGCAGAAGAAAGGAAATAATCAAGATCAGAGCAGAATTAATTGACAGATTAAAAAAAAAACACAAAAGATCAAAGGATCCAAGAGCTGGTTCTTAAAAAAGATAAACAGAATTGACAAACTGTTAACCAGATTCATCAAGAGAAAAAGAGAGGGGACTAAAATAAATAAAATCAGAAATGATAGAGAAGTAACAACTGATAACCACAGAAATACAAAGGATTGTAAGAAATTACTATGAACATGCCAAGAAATTGGTCAACTTGGGCCAAATGGATAAATTTTTAGGAACATAAAATCTTCCAAAACTTAATCAGGAAGAAGCAGAAAACCTGAATAGACCATAACAACTAGCGAAATTTAAGCAGTAATTATAAAACTCCTAGCACACAAAAACCCTGGGCCAGATGGCTTCACAGGAGAATTTTACCAAACATCCAAAAAAGAACTAACCCCTGTCCTTCTCAAACTAATCCAACAAATTCAAGAAGAGGGAAAACTACCAAGCTCTTTTTATGAGGCCAGTATTATCCTAATCCCAAAACCAAGTGAAGATACAACAAAGAAAGAAAATCACAAGCCAATGTCTCTGATGAACAAAGATAATAAAATCCTCAATAAAATACTGGCAAACTGGATCCAGCAATATATTATAAAGATCATACACCATGATCAAGTAGGATTTATTCCAGGGATGCAAGGATGGTACAATATTTGCAAATTACATCACATAAAAAAAATGAAAGACAAAAATCACATGATCACATCAATAGATGCGGAAAAAGCATTTGACAAAATCCAGTACCCATTTAAGATAAAAACACTTAGCAAAGTGGGAATAGAGGGAGCATACCTCAATATAAGAAAGGCCATATACGAAAAACCTACTGCTGACATCATACTCAATGGGCAAAAACTAAAAGCATTCCCCTTAAGATTATAAACAAGACAAGGGAGTTCACTTTCACCACTTCTATTCAACATAGTATTGAAAGTCCTAGCCACAGTGATCAGACAAGAAGAAATAAAAGGCATCCAAATTGGGAAGGAGGAAATAAAACTATCATTATTTGCAGACAACATGATAATGTACATAGAAAAACGTACAGACTCCACCAAAAAACTACTCGACCTAACAAGTAAATTTGGCAAATTAGCAGGATACAAAGTCAATATTCGAAAATCAATGGTACAATTAGAAAGCAAAACTAAGAAAAAAATTTATTCCTAGGTACTTTATTTTTCTTGCTAAGCAGGTAAAAGACCTGTACTCAGAAAACTATAGAACACTGAAGAAGGAAATTGAGGAAGATACAAATAAATGGAAGCATATTCCAGTTTCATAGTTTGGAAGACTTAACATCATTAAAATGTCCGTACTACCCAAAGCAATTTATAGATTTAACACAATCCCTATTAAAATACCAATGGCATATTTCATAGACCTAGGACAAATATTTCAAAAGTTTATATGGAACCAACAAACAAACAAACAAAAAACCCTGAAAAGCCTCAGCAATTTTGAGAAAGAAGAACAAAGCAGGAGGGATCACAATACCTGATAGCAAACTACAGTACAAAGCCACTGTAATCAAAATAGTCTGGTACTGGCATAAGAACAGACACATAGATCAATGGAACAGAATAGAGTCCAGAAATAAACCTATGTCTCTATGGTCAATTAATATTTGACAAAGGGGACACAAGCATATAATGGAGCAAAAATAGCCTCTTCAATAAATAGTGTTGGCAGAAATGGACTGGCACATGCAAAATGTGAAAATAGACTACCAACTTACCCCATACACCAGAATAAACTCAAAATGGATAAAAGGCTTAAATATAAGTTGTGATATCATAAAAGTCCTAATGGAAAACATAGGCAGTAAAATTTCAGATATCCCACGTAGCAAAATTTTTGCCAATATATCTCTTAGGGCAAAGAAAATAAAGGAAGATGGGATTACATCAAATTAAAAAGCTTCTGTACAGTTAAAGAAACCATCATCAAAATGAAAAGGGAACTGACTCTCTGGGAGAATAAAATCTCCAAAATAGATAAAGAACTCATATGACTTGACACCAGGAAGACAAACAATCCAATTAAAAAATGGGCAAAGGACCTGAATGGACACTTCTCCAAGGAGGACACAGACATGGCTCTCAGATATACGAAAAAATACTCAACATCCCTAGCCATTAGGGAGATGCAAATTAAAACCATAATGAGTTATCACCTCACACCAGTCAGAATGGCCATCATTAATAAATCAACAAACATGTGCTGGCGAGGATGCAGAGGAAAGGGAACCCTAGTGCACTGTTGATAGAAATGCAGACTGGTGCAGCCACTGTGGAAAAAAGTATGGGATTTCCTCAAATAAACCAGAAATGGAACTGCCTATTGACCTAGTGATTCCACTGCTGGGAATACATCCTAAGAATCCTGAAACACCAATTCAAAACAACTTATGCACCCCTATGTTCATAGAAGCACTATTTACAATAGCCATGTGCTGGAAACAACCTAAGTACCCACCAGTAGATGAATGGATTAAAAGACTATAGTACAATTATGCAATGGAATACTATGCAGCAGAAAGAAAGAAAAAGGAACTCCTACCCTTTGTGACAGCATGGATAGAACTGGAGACTTATTGTGAAATAAGCCAGTCGGCCAGTCGGTAAAAGACAAATATCATATGATGTCACTTATAAGAGCACTCTAATGAACAAAATAAACTAACAAGCAAAACAGAAGCAGAGACAGGGAAACACAGGACAGACTGACAGCTGCCGGGGTAGGGGGAGGGGAATGGTGGAAAGAAGGGGAAGGAATCAGTCAAAGAACATGTATGATGACCCATGGACATGGATAACGGTGTAGGGATTGACTGCTGGTGCAGGGGGTGGGCTGAATAGAAGAGGGCAAAGGGGGGAAAATGGGACAACTGCAACAGAATAAACAAGAATAAAAAATAAATAAATATAGTAAAACAACAGTTCGACGTTCCCCTCTCAAATCATAAAAAAATAAAAAGAATGAAGAGTACTAAAAATGGCAACTACATGGGTAAATATGACATTTTTTTATATTACTTAAATCTTTTAAAAAGATAATAAACTGTTTAAACATAAAAATAGCAATACATTGTGAGTTTTACAATATATAAAATACATGACAACAAAAGCTTAAAGGCTAGGAGGGAAGAAATTAAGGAATGCTTTTATAAGGTACTACATGTGAAGTGGTATATCACTTGAAGGTAAGTTATGATAAGTTAAAGATATACACTGTAAGTCCTAAAACAGCCCTCACCAGTGTAGCTCAGTTGGTTCAGTGTTGTCCCGCAATGCAAAAGGACCCACGACGCAAAAGGTTGCTGTTCAATTCCCCATCAGAGCACATGCCTAGGTTGCAGGTTTGGTCACTGGTTGGCGTCCAATGTTTCTCTTTCACATCAATGGTTCTCTCTCTCTCTTTCTCCCCCCCTTTCCCCTCTCAAAAAATAAATATTTAAGCACTAAAGCAATTATTAAAATAACAGAGTTGTATCTAGTAAGCCAACAAAGAAGAGAAATAGCCGTAAAAATAATTCAAAAAAATGTTTTTTACGTTATTGATTTTATAGAAAGAGAAAAGGAGGGAGGGAAGGAAAGAGGAAGGGGGAGGAAAGAGAGAAACATTGATTCACTGTTCCACCCATCTATGCACTCACTGTTGATTCCTACATGTGCCCCAACCAGAGATGGAACCTGCAACCCTGGCACATTGGGATGACGCTCTAACCAACTGAGCTACCCAGTCAGGCTAATTCAAAAATTTCAAATCATTTAAAAGTTGATTTATTCAAAAGATGGCTGAAGGAGGAGGAAAAGGAAACAAAGAATACATAGAACAGATTTAAAAATAGCAAATGATAATGCTTAAGCTTAACTATGTCAATAATCACATTAGCCCTGGCTGGTGTGGCTCAGTGGATTTAGCGCCAACCTGCAAACCAAAAGGTTGCTTGTTTGGTTCCCAGTCAGAGCACATGCCTGGGATGCAGGCCACGTCCCCAGTAAGGGGTGTGTGAGAGGCAATCACACATTGATGTTTCGCTCTCTCTTTCTTCCTCCCTTCCCTTCTGTGTAAAAATAAATAAATAAACTCTTTAAAAAAAATTTTTTTAAAGAATAAATATTAAAAAAAAATAATAATCACATTAAATGTAACTGGTCAAAACTCCACAATTAAAAGGCAGAGATTGTACAGCATGGTGACTATAGTTAATTCTGTACTGTATATCTGAAACTTGTTAAAAGAGTAAATCTTAAAAGTTCACATCACAAGGAAAAAATTTTGTAACTATTTGTGGTGATCAGTGTTAACTAGATTTATTGTGGTGATCATTTTTCAATATAGATACATATGAATATAATGTTGTAGACCTGATGCTAATATAATGTTACATGTTAATTTTTTTAAAAGGCAGAGATTTTCCATGGCTGGTATGGCTCAGTGAGTGGACTGCCAGTCTGCAAACCAAAGGATCTGTAGACCAAAGGGCTGCTGGTTCAATTCCCAGTCAGGGCACATGACTTGGTTGCGGGCCAGGCCCCAGTTAGGAGTGTGTCACACCATCGATGTTTCTTTCCCTCTTTATCCCTTCCTTCCTCTCTCTCTAAAAAATACATAAAATCATTTTTAAAAAGTTAAAAAAATTAAAAAATAAAATGGCAAAGATTTTCAGAATGGATTTAAAAAACAAGATAACACTATAGGCTGTTCACAAGAAATGCATTTTTTAAAAGATTTTATCTATTTTTAGAGAGAGGGGAAGGGAGGGAGACAGGGAGGGAGAGCAACATCGATTGGTTGTCTCTCACATGCCCTCAACCAAGAACCTGGTTGGCAACCCAGGCATGTATCCTTACTGGGAATTGAACCAGCAACATTTCAGTTTGTAGTATGAGGCCCATTCACTCAGCCATACCAGGGAGAGTCAGGAAATGCATTTTAAATATAAAAATATAAACAGGTTAGAGTAAAAGGATAGGGAAAGACATACCATGCTAACACTAATTAAAATAAAGATTAGTGGACACGTTAATATTTGCCTAAGTAAATTTCAAAGTAAACAATATCACCAGGGACAAGAAAGTCATTTCAAGAGGACACAACATTTCTAAACATTTTATATACTTAATTACAATGCTACAAAATTTACATGAAGCAAAAACTGATAGAACTGGAAGAAGAAATAGACAAATCCACACTACGGCCACATCTCTCTCAATAATTAATTGACAGAATAGAAAGTCAGCAAAAACATGGAAGACTTGAACAACTTTCCTTAACTGACATTTATGGAGCATTATGACATAATAGAATACTCTACCCAACAATAAACAGCAAAATATACTGCTGGATATAGAATACATTTTTCTCCAATGCCCACAGAGCACTTCTAAGACAGACCACATTCTAGGCCATAAAGCAAGAGAGAATACATTTAAAAAAATTTAAGTCATATAAGGTATGTTTTCTAACTACATGGAATTAAATTTGAAATCAGTAACAAAAAGATACTAGGAAAATCCCCAAATACTGTAACTATAAACTACATAGCATACTTCTAAACTAACCCATGGGTCAAAGATAAAAAACAAAAATGAAATTGGAAAATAATCTGAATTGAGTAAAAATACAACACGTCAAAACTGATGGGATGCAAATAAATTAGTATTTAAGGATAAATTTATAGGACTAAACACCTAAGACTGGACTCATTAATTTCAGCTTCCATGTTAAGGAGCTAGAAAAAAAGAGCAAATTAAACACAAAGAGAATGAGAATAATAATATCAGATTAGAAATCAATGAAACTAAAAACAGAATAACAAAGAGAAAAATCTAATCAAAAGCTGGTTCTTTTGAAATCAATAAAACACGTTGGAATCAACTGTGTTGAGAATTTAAGCTATTAATCTTGCCTCATTCTAAATTTGAAGAAATTATGGAGACACAAGGAAATATTAGATACATAAAGTCAGAGGTTACAGTTCTAATCTACCTATTTTTCTCTGAAAAATATAAAAGGCATTATCAATCCCTGGACAAACCACATAGCTCTTCCAAACAATAACTGTCTTGGAAGTAAAATGAAGGGGGATCGAATTAAAAAACCTCTAAAATCTCTTTAAATTCTAAGATCTTCTACATGCCAAATAAGACGTACATATGTGCTACTAACAACTACAAATGACTTGAACAAGATGCTCTGCTAAAACCCTGGGAACTTAGAGAGAAGTTGGTCAACATGCCTGTAACTAAATTCATGTTTAAATATCAGCCTTGGGGAAAATCAAAGGAGAGTTTCAGTTTAATTTAAAATCAAAATCCAATGGTACTAATTAACTTAATCATCACTTCTCTGCTCACTACCCTTGTGAGAAAGCCATCTTAGATGTATTACTTCTTACTCAATTTTTGTCCCCAATCTTACTCCTTCCAGGAATATGAGTTCCTGATTAACAAGAGGTCTGTCTGGAAAATGTCCAGCCTTTGTTAATATAACAAAAATGGATTGTGCGGCATTGGTGTAACCTTGGCAGCCAAGGAAATGCACATGCATGAACACTGACAACTTCACTGGAGTAGTCAGTGGGAGCAACAGACACTGTTGAGTAAGCATGAGTACTGTGTGGCCGTCGCATTCAAAATGAGCGAGTAGAGCAATGAATCTGCATTCAATTTTGCATTAAGCTTGAACATTCCTTCATGGAAACTATTTGGATGATTCAGAAGGCCACGCGGTTGATTGGCATCTTCATCACGACAGCATGCCCACTCACGCCTCCTATTTTGTGCAGGAGGTTTTTGGCAAAACATCAAATCACCCAGATGACTCAGCCCCCCTATGCCCAGATTTGGCGCCCTGCAACTTCTGGCTTTTCCCAAAACTAAAAACACCTTTGAAAGGGAAGAGATTTCAGACCATCTGAGAGATTCAGGAAAGTACAATGGGGCTGCTGATGGCAACTGGGAGAACTGTGTGAGGTCAGAAGGTGCCTACTTTGAAGGGGACTGAGGTATCATTGTTCTATGTACAATATTTCTTGTATCTTCTTCAATAAATGTCTCTTCTTCATAGTACATGACTGGATACTTTCAGGACAGGACCCTCCCCACCCCCCGCCTCAAGCCCATACACACACGTATAGTGTGTGTGCATGAAATTATAAAATGAAGAAGTTAGAGGAGCTGGGATGAAATGAAGGCCTCTTATAAACAATTTGTTCAAATGTCCTTCTGCGGGCCAGGTATTTTTATTGTCTAATATTTAGGAAACTTCCACTGCCACCTTTTAGGAGAATATTACCTTATGCAAATAGACCATAAATAATACTGAAATCTGTCCTGAGTGTTCAGGTCTGGATAAACAACTAGTCTTGCATAGTAGTCAATTTTACAAGCATGGACTCCAGAGCCATACCATTTGAGTTCTAATTCTGATTATGCCATGTATTAGTTCTATGACCCTCAATAAATTATTTAACTATATGGAGATTATTATGAGCATTAAATAAATCAATACATGTAAAGACATTATCATCCTCTCCCATCTAGTTTGATAAAGAATATCAGAAGCTATGAAAACTTTAGAAAGATTATTGAAATAGCACATTAAGTAAAACTTACGCTTCTCTCAATTTCAAGTGCCTACTAAATTATATATTGATGTATTCCAGTGGATCTGTGCTTATGAAAACATAAATACATGTGACTAGTTTAAAGAACAGTTTTAATGAGACTGAATGAGCTTTTATGCTCAACTATGTAATCCACTGATGCTGCAGACATCCCAAATTCTCCCTCAACTAAGATAATTTATAAGTATTAAATGCAGGCTCTATGTAAGACCTTTCACCTTCAGTATTTTAAAATACCCTCATGGCTCACTAAAAGTTACATGCTGAATAGAAAGATGAGGGTCACATTCTAACAGTCACTCAACAATTGTGTGACCTAACCAAAGGGCCTATTTGCTCAGTCTCATTTCCTACATCTGTAGCATGTTGAGGGGAGAATGATGAAAATGCCTCCTCTATCCCCATGACCATACAGCACTTCTCAATTCATGTTGCTTTTCCTTCCTTTCTGTTTGATGTCTCCTGTTGTTAGATTAAATGTGATTTCAACATAAATGCACATTTTTAGTGTTCCTTCAGAAGCTTTACTTCAAAACCACTATGGAATTAAAATAAGGTGGGAATAATCTAATGACATAATTAAATAAGATTGGTACAACTTTTCTAATAATTGCCCACTTCAGAGTAATTAAGATAAAGTACCATCATCATAAGCTGATGAGAATCCTATGATCACTATCACCTTCTAGAAGTAGCCTCAAGAAATACCCAACTCTAGCCAATTTTCATTCATTCAAACATCATTTTCCGCAAATATTCTGGTATCGAAAAGGATGAGACTAAATAATATTCAACAGGTTATTACTATCCGGAAATGTATTCCACAACTAATTTATTATGGGCCTACTTGCAGGGATAGTTTTCCTCAGAATTAAATATTTTGTAGTATAGGGAATGCAGACTGGTGCAGCCATTGTGGAAAGCAGTGTGGAATTTCCTCAAAAAGCTGAAAATGGAACTGCCTTTTGATCCAGTGATTCCCCTGCTGGGACTATACCCTAAGAATCCCAAAATGCCAATTCAAAAGAACCTATGCACCCCAATGTTCATAGCAGCACAATTTACAATAGCCAAGTGTTGGAAGCAACCTAAATGCCCATCAGTAGATGAGTGGATCAAAAAACTATGGTACATTTACACAATGGAATACTACGCAACAGAAAGAAGAAAAGAACTACTAAACTTCGCGACAGCATGGATGGAACTGGAGAGCATTATGCTAAGCGAAATAAGCCAGGGGGCGAAAGACAAATACTGTATGATCTCACCTATAAGTGGAACCTAACCAACAATACAAAGCTGCAAGGAAAATAAAACCAGCAACACTGAAAGGAAAAGAAACCAACAGAGACAAGAGGGAAGGAGGGAGGGGGGGGAGGGAAGGGAAGGGGAAAGTCAAGGAACATATAGCAAGGACTCATGGACAAAACCAAAGGGGAAGATTTGAGGGAGGGAGAAAGGGGGCAAGGGAAAGTGGTGGGGGGAAGGCAGAGACAAATGTATTTGAAAAAATAAATAAATTTAAAAAATAAAACAAAACTAGATTTGGTGGTTGTTGCCCAACCAAAGATATTTACCAAGCTCACTGAGCTATATATTGCATGTAAATTATACCTCAATAAAGCTGTTAAAAGAAACCCTCCCAAAAAAATTTAAAAAAAATATTCTATAGTATAAAATAATTTTTTTAAAGGTGGGCATTTTCATTTAAAAACCTGTCTCCAAACTTTCTGAGCCAAAGCATTCTCTTCCATGCGCAGAACTCGGTTTTTGCCAAGTACTTCTCTTGAGAGATGTGCAAACCCGGGCCCACGACGAGGAGCCCTGGTTGTGTTACCTTCAAGTGGAGTGCGTGGCACAGCTTTCCATTCCTACAATCCCAAACTATTTTACGCGGCTGTCTTTTGATAATCTGGACTCAGTGAGGACACAAAGGCTAGGGATACCAAGGGACTGCTCCCACAAACGGCACTAACCACGTGCCCCCAAGTTCTCACGAAGAACGGAGGCAAGCGGCTGACCAAAACCCAGACGCCAGTGTGAATCTGAAACAGCTGCACAAAGCCCATCGACTACTCCCTTAATCAATCAAATCAACCATCAATGTTTTGATTGACTGCCCATTTCCTCTCATCTTAAAGACAACCTAAGTAACCGGTACCCGAAATCCTTGAAGTGTACTGGAGTGTTCCTCCACTTTTTCAGGAAATTGGATGAGAACTACTGAGGGAAACGACAGTAGGACAAGCGGACTAGAAACCTCCGTAAGAAAACAGGTGCGGAAAGGATCAACGGTGTCATTCTTTGACCAAAAGCAGCACTGAGTGCGAGTTATTGACTCTGGGAAAAACAAGCTTCCCAAAGGCCGGCAGCCGCCCGGCCCCACGGCTCACTTCTCTACGCGGTCTGCACGGCCGTCGCTCAGCAGGCCCAAGTCTTCACTGAGAATGGTACAAACACAGGAACGGCCACACACTTCCGCAACCGCTCCGCCTCGGGAACCCCCTTCGGGAGCCGCGGCGGACTGCGCCCGCCTGGTACTCACACACGCACAGCTCCACCACGTACGCGTAGTAAGACCAGGCCACCACGAAGGCGATGAACAGCACCGGCACCCATCCTACGCCGCGCTGGCAGCAGTGCCAGAACCGCCCCGGCGCCATGTTCCGGGGCGGCTGCAGCACCAACCCCCGAGGAGTACCGAGCTCCGGGTAGCGACGCGGCAGATCGGACAACGGCTAATCCCGCGGAACTGCCCCTAAAGCCCGCCCACCGCAGCGCCAGGCCCCGCCCCCGTGCCAGGCCCCGCCCCCGCGCCGGCCTCTGCCTTATCTTGAGGCAGGGCTCCTGTGGCCAAAGCAGGTAGGCCCGCGCTGGGGACTGGCCTTCGGCCTGGGACGGCCCGGGGCGGGCGGCCGGAGGAGACTACGCGAGGATTGTGGATTGGGTGGTAGTACTTGTCTTGGGTGTGCTAAATCAGAAAGCACTTCCTGGACCGAAGAGCTGACTCTTGGGCACCCTCTGCGTGTACAAACTACACTTCCGGGGCCCATTTTCAAATAGGGCGAGGCCGTGCTGTAGCAGGTGAAGGCGAGGGACATGCGTTATTGTAAGCCTCCTCCAGGGAGGCCGATGTGCATCTCTGATTAAGAACCTTGAACTTTGAAATCCTTTGCTCCGGGTTTCAGGCCTAGCCCTCCAATTTTGGAAGGTGGAACCGGTAGATGCCTGTGATTTAGCATGGAAGCCTGTAGTCTGTCAATTTGATTTAAAACACAATCTGAAATCTGAGTCGTAAGAAGGGGAGCAACAACCCTTTCCCTGACCCCCAAGGGACTCCAGAAATTTCTAGAATTTATTTACAACTGGAGTATTCTGCTAAACAATGCTTGTAATTATAGTAGAACCTAAAAGTAGCACTATGAAGATGTCGTAATACAAGTAATTGCAAACTGCATTTCTTGATACTGTCACGTCTATTTTTGTTAGACTAAGGATTAATTAGCTACTGCTCAGTAAGTTCTCCATGAAGCACATTTCCCCGTTATAGTGATGTAAAGGTTATAAAAGCAAATAATATTTATAGCGCTAGAAATACTAAAGGGTGTGTAAATAGTTTTTTCTCCCAGATTTTATACCTGAAAGTCATGTTGGTGTCAAAGCTGACAGTAGCTTCAAGGTATTAAAGCGAAATAAATCCAGCTTGTTTTACAGAGATCGTGCTTAAAAGGGCTTTCAAATGGAATTTGGATTATTGATGGGAACACCGTAACAAAGCCCTTTTCCCTTCTGTCATCTCTAAAGCTCAGCACAATTGTTATGTCCTGCAGAAGTCTTTCTTGATCACATTAGCTGGCAATGATTTCTTTCTGTCATGCCATTTTGCTTGCAACACATCTATTAGTTTCCTGAAACTGCCATAACAAAGTACCGCAAACTGGGTGCCTTAACACAACAAAAATTTGTGGTGATGGTAGCCTGGAGTGTAACAGTGGAGAAGGTGATAAAGAAGCTATTTAGGACTTCAACTTTGGTGCACCTCTATGTTCCCAAAACATAGAAAGAGTAGACATAAATCTAAAAATAGAAAACCAACAGACAAATGCAGGCTCAAGGTTCCATCGTACCCAGCCCCCAACAAATGAAACAAAAATATTATACTGATTGGCCCTTAGAATTATGACTTTTAATGGAGACTAAGGACAAACTGAAGCTCCTTGACCTGGAAGTGAATCAAGCTGCCACCTGGCCTGGTGACTGGATATATGGTGTCCCCTTAACACCAGCCAGGAACTTCAAAATGCCATTTTAAGTTCTAGTTCTAAACAGAGCTGGGGTAAAATAAGGGCAACTAGAGGTAGCTATGAAATCATTAGGGTTTATGGAAGCCCTGTAGCAGCCAAGAAAATAGAGAAAATCTTTTCTGTCCAAAAGAAGATACAGAATGAAAGGGGCTGGGGGCTGGGGGGGAGGGTAGGAAGCAACAACAACAACAACAACAAAAAGATTAGAAACAGAGAACACACATGAGATGATGTAACCAAATGCAGGTCCAGCTGCCCGCCTATTCAAAAGCAAATATTCAAGAAGCAGATGTTCATGTAAAACTGGTTTTATTCACATACTGGCAACCTGAAGATGAGGGACTCTAACCTTGAAGCCCATCTCAGCTTCTCAGTCCAGGCAGGAGTTATTATGGGAGGGAGAGGGACAACAAGGAGAACAAAGCGATGCGTGGCGGGGGGGGGTGGGAGAGGGCGCGGGGGGGGGGGGGGAAGGCTGTGGACATTCAGACAGTGTCCTTGCTGTTACTGATATGGATCTTTAACGTCAGCACCCTAGAACTGATCAGTGCCAGCCAAATTCCTGCAGTTGGAAGATCTGCATTAACTAAAGTTGTGGTCAAGGCTGTTTCTTGTATAAGCAGGAAATGGAACTGCTGGTACCTGCAATATGCTTACAACGAAACTGTCAGCATGCAAGTTCTTTCCATCAGTTTGTTAGTAGATTTTATTCTAGTTCCATTTCATGGTAAATCAGAGTAGTATGAAGTTTTCATTTCCTGTTATAATTCACCATTGTCAATTTTTCTTCCATATCTATGGAGCTATTGATGTCCTCTGAATCTTCTGGGGGGATGAAAAACCTGAGCCTGTTGTAAAGCAAAATCTCATGAGTTAAAAGCAGATATATTTTTTAGAGGTGTCTATTGAGCAGATGCAATTTTTCTGGTGTGGGAAAAATAAATTGTAAGAAAGTTTAAACCAATAAAGACAAGCGTTATAAAGAATACCCATCATTAATAAAGATGGGGGGATTGTCTGAGGGGAGTGGAAAGTGCTGCGGGGGGGGGCAAAGGGGGAGGAAATTAAGGTAACTGTAACAGCAAAATCAATAAAATATTTTTTAAAAAGAAAAGAGTGGTTAAACCTAAACTAAAAATTCCTCCTAATATGGACCTGAGTCCTTTGGTATGCAAGAAAATAGACTTGCAAACCAATCTCAAAAAGGGAACTGGATGGTCCAGTGTTTGTTGAAGCCAGGAAGCCTGTTGCCTGACTTTGGTGATGCTTGTTTCCACCTGAGCGGAAGTGTCAGTGTAAGTACAAGAAGAGTTGATGGTCATGCAAACTCCTCCTTGTTCTGATAGTATGTAGACTAAGGCAATTTGATTATCTAAGACAACTTTAGCTTGAGAGTCCACAGATTTTTTAATATAAGCAAGTGAGGTGGCAGTTTTATTGGCTATGGTGATTAAAGTATTAGAGAGATTCCAAAGTACATATTGATGTGTAGCTACTCCCCTCAGGGTACTAGAGTACATCTACAGAAATATTCATCATTGTCTGGGATTTTTCCAGGGAGATCTCAGGCCACTTGGTTGAACATTGAATGCTTGCCATGGAGTCCCATCGTCCCAGACAGTTTTATTTATTTGCTGTAGACCTCAAGAGAGAACAGTTTTCCTCTGGGTCTCCCTAAACAGGTTAAAAGCATCTGGAGTTAAAGTGCATGTTTTGGTGAGGACTGCAGGTGAAGCTGCTGCCTATCGGGAGAAAAGGTTCCTTGGGGGACAATTTACAGAGCAAGTCCTGTCCCAGCAGAGTGATGGGACATTTCAGGCAAATAGAGGAAGCTGTGTGATAACTTAAGATTTGTGAGTTGGCATTCTAATGACTGGAGGGAGGCTTGTTGCTACATTTGTTTTGTTATCCCTACAAGCAAGGCTGTTGTGGTTTTTGTTGCTGTTGTTGTTGTTGTTTTTAGCCAATTTGGAGTTCAATGCAAAATATATAGCTCCCATGTCTATTAAAAGTTAATCAACTTGTTCCCTGTTGTCAGTTGTATCTGGGGCTCCTGTGGGGAAATAATGGGTTGGGAGGTATTTAGAGGAGCTTTGGGCTTCTTCATTTACTATCTGAATCATCAATCCATTTCATTATCTGCCTGTGTGTCTTTTTTTGTTTCATTCTCTTTCCCATGCCTGTTGCCAGGCACCTGAGCTTTCCACCTTGGTGACATTCTGCACCTGGTATATATTTTTTGTTCCAATCTTGTCTGTGTATAAGTGAAAATAAAGCTTTGAAGACAGTTAATTGAGCTAGAGTTTAATGTCCATAATTATGTATTATAGAGTCTATTGAAATAACTTATCCCTCTATAATCACCCTCATTTTTATCAAAGAGCCAAATCAAGACCAATTCATTTATTGTATTAATTCCAGTTTTAGTTCTGCTTCATTATTTGCATAAACACAACAGGAATAGCAATTGATCATAGGCGCTCTCTCTCTCTTTTTAAAAAAGTGAAAAAAACATCACTTGGTTGCCTCTCATATACCCCCAACTGGGGACCCAGCCTGCAACCCAGGTATGTTTCCTGACTGGGAATTGAACCAGGGACTTTTTGGTCCACAGGCCAGCACTCAAGCCACTGAGCCACAGCAGCCAGAGTTCATATAGGCTCTCTTAAATGTGCTTTTCTGGAATCTTATAAGGAATTTCCAGATTGAGCTTTATTCTTTTTGCTTTTCTTTTTTTTTAAATCATATTTATATTACAATTATCTCATTTTTCCCCCTTTGCCCTCCTCCACCCATGAACCCTCCTTCCCCCTGCTCCCACAGTCAAGTCCCACACTGCTGTCCATGTCCATGGGTCATTCATACATGTTCTTTGTCTAGTCTCTTCCCCTTCTTTCCACCGCTGTCCTCCTTCCCCATCCCCTCTGGTCTGCTCCATGCTTCCATGCCTGTGGTTTATTTTGTTTTGTTAATTTCTTTTGTTGAATAGATTCTACTTCTAGGTGAGAGCATATGGTATTTGTCTGTCACCAATTGGCTTATTTCACTTGGCATAATATTCATCAGTTCCATCCATGTTGTCGCAAAAGGTAGGAGTTCCTTCTGTCTGTCTTTTTTTTTAATTCAGATTTTATTTATTTTTTAAGTGTCAAAGTCCACTATAAAATATTTAAAATTTTACATCCATTAAAAGTTTCAACAATTAAAACATGCCACCAGCACAGAAATACTCAAGTAAATCAATGAAATAAAATGAGCATTCTAGAAACAAATGTATATATATATATATCTGTTTAACAACATAATATATGATTAAATTGATATTTCAAATCAATGGGGAACATTCAGCAATAGGCTTATTCAACAAATAAGGTGCATGGACAACTATTGAAATAAAACAAATATAGAAGCTTATTTCTCACATTATACAAGAAATATTCAGGTGAGTTAAAAATCAATATGTAAAATCTAAGGACTTTTAGGAGATAATAGAAACTAATATTTTTCTTACCCTGAAGTAACATATTCAATCCCAGAAGCTATAAACTAAAATGTTGATGATGTGACTATATTAAACATTTAAGACTCTACAGTCATATACATATAAAAAAGTTAAAGACAAGTAATAGAATAGGAAAGTATTTGCAACACATGTAAAAAAAGGGTTAATAGTTTTTGGGGTTTTCTTTAGGGAAAATATTCTACAAACCTTTAACCAATAAATGGATAAATAATACCAAAAGGTCATGTAAAGCTTTTTTTAAAATAATAGAAATATACAAAAACAGGGTTAATTTCAACAAATAATAAAGTAACAATTGAAATAACACATCACTGTCACAATCAGATTAGTAAGCATTAAAAATATTGGTAATATCAAGTATTGGTGACTGTGAAAGGCACTGGGTATTCACACACTCTTTTTCTGCATATTCTTAAAGCAGTCCCTTTAGCATATCTTGCAATGCTGGTTTGGTGGAGGTGTATTGTTTTAGCCTTCTTTTGTCTATTAACTCCTTATTTTACCTTTCATTTTAATTGAGAGCCTTGCTGGGTAGAGCAGTCTTGGTTACAGGCCTTTGCTTTTCATTACTTGGAATATTTCTTGCCATTCCCCCCTTTCTGGCTTGTAATGTTTCTTTTTGAGAAGTCAGCTGCTAGCCGTATCAGGGCTCCCTTATATGTTACTACCTCGTTTTCCCTTGTTTCCTTTAGGATTCTCTGTTTGTCTTTGATATTTGCCTTATTAATTATGATGTGTCTTGGAGTGGGCCTCATTGAGTTCCTCTTGAATGGGACCTTGTGTGCTTCCTGGAATTGTGTGACTCTTTCTTTCCTCAATTAGGGAAGTTTTCCATCATTATTTTTTCAAACAGGTTCTCTATTCCTTGCTCCTCTTCTTCTCCTTCTGGTATAACTATTATACAGATATTGTTGCATTTCAGGTTATCCTGCATTTCCCTAAATGCCTCTTCATTCTTTTTGAGTCGTTTTTCATTTTCTTGCTCTTTCTGGGACCTTTTTTTCTACCTTGTCCTCCAGATCGCTGATTCGAACCTGTGCTTCATCTAGCCTGCCTTTGATTTTTTATACTGTGTTCTTCAATTCAGAAATTGTATTCTTCATTTCCTCTTGTCTCTTATTGATAGTTGCCATGCCCTTTTTCATGCTGATATAGTTTGCAGTAGGTTCCTCATAGTTTCACTGTAGTTTTTGGTAATTCTCTCTGAGCTCACTGAGTTCATTGATTTTCCTTATAACTGTTGTTTTGAACTCAATATCTGATAGTTGACTTGACTCTATTTCATTTAGTACTGTTTGTGGGGATTCCTCCTTTCCCTTCAAGGGGTGTGTGTGTGTGTTCTTTGGCTTCTCATTGTTTGTGAGACTCTTCTTTTTTGCTTCTGCTTCTTAAATTGATCTGTCTTGATTTCCTGACTTTGTGGCGTGAACTTCTATGGTAGGAGACTGCTGTTTTTTCTTTCTGGATCTGCCTCTGATGATGTCAAATGTTGACCCTGTCTGACTTTAGGCAGTCTGTTTGAGACATCCAGGAATCTGCTGTCTGTGACTGTCTGCTTCAGTTGTTAATCTAGTCACTCTGCACTCAACAGTCAGGCTTAGAAACACCACAGGATGGGGCAAAGTCCCTCCTAGGGGCAGGGTTATTGGGTTCTCTCATGGGCTGCCACTCAGGGGAGTGGTCTGCCTGAGAAAGATGGCTGCTGCCATATGGGGAATGAGTCAGCACCAGGATCCTGCCAGCTACTTTCTCCATTCTCTCCCCAAAACCTCTGTCTATGGTCTTTCCCCAGGGTTTCTAGACCACTCTGCATCCCCTTTAGCCAGGGATCTACTTATCTGTGGCTGCCACTCTTCTCAGCAGTCAGGCTTTAGCACCACTGGGCCAGGGCAGTCCCTCCTGGGGGCAGGGCTATCGTATCCTCTCATGCTGTTCCCACTCAGGGGAATGGTCTGCCTGAGCAAGATTGCTGCTGCTGTTTGGGGGATGAGTCAGCACTGGAACCCCACTGACTACTTTCTCAGTTCTCTCCCCAAAGCCTCCTTCCCCAGTCTTTCCTCAGGCTTCTCTAGCCTAATCTGCCCCGACCTTTGCCGGAGATGAGGGGAAATGGCTGCAAATAAAAATTTATGCATTGGCCCTTTAAAAGGCTCTTTGTGCCTACAGTTGCCTGTCTCTGTTGGAGAGACCCTGCCTCTTTTCGCAGCTGGTTGTTATCTGTGTACTTTTTGGGCTTCGATGCTGTAGGCTGGAGATCCCTGCTTATGGTTTAGACCCCAGTCTTCTCAGGGGTATCCAACTGGCCATTTCAATATCCTTCTGGTTCTGCTGCTTGTAGGCACCCTGCCCGCCTTCTTGAGTCTCTACCACACTCCAGTTAGTTTGTGCTAAAGCTTATTTTCTGTCTGTCTGAGGCTCCTCTCTTGCTATTGTTCAGGTGTTTGTTTCAGGTGATTTCTCCACAATTTAGTTGTAATTCCAGATTGGTCCTGTGTGGTGGTCAGTGTGACTTCCATTCACTCCTCCACCCAGATTGAGCTTTAAATAGCCCCATAGAATGGAGAAGCCAGGCCACTTAATTGCCACCTTGCTTTACCTGCAATACCTATAACTTTGAGTGAGTTCTTCAAGTTCTCTAAGTCCCCAAAATGTCCTGAGGTTCTGCCATCCCTCAAGAAAGCAACCTTTGCTCCTTACCTGAAAAGACTGCCAAGAATCCTATCAATAAGCAAGGGGCTTTTATCAGCTTAATAGTCAATCTTCATTCCTGAAGGTTTTCTGGTGACAACCAAAGGCTAAGCATGTCTCTTTCAGACTTGACATTCCAGTGAAAAATCTTGGTTAATAAAACCACAATTGGAAACTGGCTTTATGTGCCTTATTATGAAGAAATCATATTCCTATTGGATTTATGCAAACAAACATGTCAGGGAAATAATATTATTCACTCACTAAGATTTTTCAAATTCTTGAGGGGTCAGGTAGGGAGAAAAATATAAATGCCTCAATATTGCTTATGAAAGTATAATTTACCAACTTGCTTTAAGAAAAAAAGCAAGTTGGTAATTATGTCTGAAATTTTTCCTTATGTCTGAAAAACAAAAAGTTTAAAATCAGCAATAGTTTTTCCTTTTTAAAAAAGATTTATACTTATTTATTTTAGAGAGAGGGAGAAATATCTATTGGTCACCTCTCATATGCCCTCCAACCAAGGACTGAACCCGCAACTCAGGCATGTGCCCTGATCAGGAATTGAACCAGTAACCTTTTGCTTTGTGGGTCCATACTCAATCAACTGAGCCACATGAGTCAAGGCAAAAAATAAGTAACATTTTCAAGAAAAAGTTACAAAACTGCAATCATCTGCAGTTCATTCTGTCCAATAATCAATTTTTCCTTATTTTGATTACTTGCCAGTATTTCTATAAATCCAGTTATTCCATAGAGTTTCAGTAATCTTCATTCAGTTCAAAAATATGATCTGAAAATTTAGTCTCAGGTAATTTAGAATAAGTCAGAGTTTTTTCCATGGACCTTTCTGAAGATATAATATATTTATAAATGCATCAGGGTAAAACAATCACTGTATCTACGTGACAAAAAAACTTAAAATGATATAGCTTTAGATCCAATTATAATGCAATTGACAAAGGAATTTGCTTTTTTGTAACAACATTTTAAGATAACTAGAGTTACAGATGAAAGTATATCAGAACTATATAAACTTGGAGATTTTTATATAATTTCTGGAATATCCATTTTAATAATAAAAATATGTTTATACAAATAGAAAAGTTATTATTTCTTATTTGACAAAACTTCTTAGACGTAGCAAATAGGCCTAATTAATTCAGAATTTTTTCTTTGTAATGAGAAAGAACAAATACCTGTGGCATTCTAGGGACCCATTGGAATGACCCAAGGCAATTTTAGGTCAAGAAAAAGTCTCTTAAAATTTAAACACTGGGAAGGTTGTCCAAACATATTTTACCAAAAGATTATATCTTATTATGAAATAATATTAAATTATTTACCCAAGTGATGATAAAGGTATTAATCAAAAATACAGGCCAGCAAAACTTTAGTTCTTGTGATAAAGAATATAGGTTTTTAAGTAATCAAGTACCTGATTAACACAATATAACACAGATTATTTTTTAAAATACAGAACCTTTGCTTTCTAGGCCGATACAAGAAAAACTTTTTTCTTTTTAACAGTCTGAAGAAACCAAACAAATTCTGTTAGCTTACTTTTGATATTTAGATTCATTTACCTAATTAAATTCATTATTCAGCTTAACTATATCATTTGTTCTCAAGATTTTTCTTTAAAAACCTTCTTCAATTTGCATACACTCTCTGGGATGTATGCAATCTTTCTGCAATTTACACAGTCCCTTTTAGTTTGCTTTTTAAAAAATTCATTCAGAAATAACCGACTTTAGAACAAATTATTTTCTTCTCTTTAACAAGTGTTTTCATATTTTATATCTTATATTGTCAAGCCATTCAATTTCTTTCCAACCTCATCAGAATTCTTAATTCTTAGAAACCTTGATTTTCAGGGACAACTGAAGTAAGTAATTAGCATTCCTTACATTGATACTTTTATGAATACATTTTACTGAGGTGGAGGGCGGACTCCATCCCACACAATACGCTCTGGGTCATCATGGATGGGGAAATAAAATAAGTCATCCCAGACACTTTTCTCTTGGTCTGCTAGGGGAAGTGGGTAGCACTTCCCTCTAGTGGAGAAGGCCCTGAGCCCTACTCTTGAAGCAGCTTTTATTGAGAACCATATGTGCAGGGGTATACAGCATGGATGCAAAGCTCATCAATCAATGTCAAAAGGCTATGTTTACAGAAAATAGAGATCATAGATAACAATTGAAGGAATACAAGAGTTTTATCTCAGGTTGGAGTCTGTGAATACCGTAAATTTTCCTTCCCAGCCTGAGCCAGTTATCATAATTTTTGAGGGAAAAACAAAGCATGCTTCAAGGAACTATTTCTAGGCCTGATTCCTTTCCCCCCGCCCCCCACCCCGGGGAACCACCTGATCCAGTTTAGAGCTGTACCTGCCTTTAGTATTGTTTCAAGCCTGAGCCAGGGGGACAGGGCAGAGCCATCAAGAGATAAGAAGACTTCTTTCAGACAGAATGAGGCCATATCAAAGCTGAGGGGTGAGGGTCTTTTTCCACTTCTCTGTGTCCCCCAAGTCCTTCCCTGATGGCCCCTATGTGGCTGTGCCTGTCTTAGGTTTTCTCTGCCATCAGGGGGTCTTGCCTGTCATTGACAAACCAGCCATCCTCTGGGGCCAAACAAGGTGATGTGAGGGAGACAGGGATGCGCCCCTGCCTGGGGGACAGGTTTTGTCTCCTCAGTGGCCTGTTTTCCCAAGGCCTCCTTTCTTAGCTTCCAGCCTTAGGACCTTTTTGCCTGTTGGCAAGGCTACAGTCCCTGAAACCAGGCAGGACGATTCCCAACATTTTATAACTTATAGAAACAAGTTTTCTCATTGGCAAACACATTCACATTTACAAGAGACACACTTCAAATAAAGTACAGGACATATTTATTAACAGATTCAAAACATTTTCTAGCTTCTCTGCAATAAGAAACCAAGTAGATAAATTCAGATCAGTTAATATTCAGAAATCCCTGGATTTGCTAGCTAAAGTTGTCAGAGATAATCGGATTGCCTTAGACTACATACTAGCTAAAAAAGGAAGAGTTTGCATGACCATCAACTCCTTTTGTTGTACTTACATTGACACCTCAGCTGAATGGTGATGGAGACAAGCATCACCAAAATTAGGCAGCAGGCTACCTGGCTTCAACAAACATTGGACCATCACTCAACCTCTCTTTGAGAGAACTAGAGATTGGTTTGTGAGTCTGTTGTCATGGTAACCACAAGGACTCACCTCCGTATTAGGAGGAATTTTAGTTTAGGTTTAACCATTTTTTTCTTTATAATGCTTGTCTTTATTGTTTTAAAACTCCTTATGACTTATTTTTCCCACACCAGAAAAATTGTATCTGCTCAACAGGCACCTCTAAAAAATATATCTGCTTTTAACTCATGAACTTTTATTTTACAACAGGCTAAAGTTTCTCATTCCCCCCAGAAGATTCAGAGGACAATAGCTCCAGAGAAATAGAGGAAAAATTGACAGTAGGGAATTGTAACAGTGATTAAAGTAAACATATGCTACTGAGGTGGTAATTATAGAATAGGCTGTACTAACAAACTGATGAAACATTCATGCATTAAAAGTTTCCTTGTAAGTATTTTTGTAGACATCAGCAGTTGCAGCTCCTGCTTAACCAAGGAATGACCCTGACCATAAGAATTTGGTCAAGCATCAGAGACTCATATCAGAACCAGCAGAAATGCTGCTTGCATATCCTATTCCCAGATAGCAGCAGTAAAACTGCAGATGGAGCATGAATCTACATGGTGATACATGCAGGAGTTAACACTGAAACTACCCAAGAGCAGAGCTAAGAAACTGTACCAGCAATTTTTTAGTTCCCCTCTTCCCATGGTTCCCCTATATAAACTAGCCTAGGATGCCTGAGATGCTAAGATGAGCATTGAAGTGAGAGTTCCCCATTTTCCAGGATGCTGTCACCTGAATAAAACCGCGTTCCTTTACATCAGTACCTGCCTCTCTAATACTGGCTTTTGAAGAGGTGGGCAGCCAGACCTTTGTTGGGTTACAAGTACAGTAAATATAAACAGAATAATGCTACATTTTATTTTATTTTAAAAATATTTATTGATTTGAGAGAGAGAGAGGAAGGCAACAAAGAGAAGTACATTCATGCGAGAAACAGATTGAACCCGCAACCCAGGCATGTGCCCTGACTGGGAATCAAACCCCTAACCTCCAGTTGTATGGGGACGATGCTCCAACCCACTGAGCCACACCAGCCAAGGCACTAAATTTTATTTTTTATATAAAGCTGAATAGGGAAAAATTGGAAGCTAAATGTTAGCAGAAGTGGTTGCTGTTGTATTTTCCACAGTTCTGAAAATGTGATACTTTTACAATCATTTTTAAGAAGAAGACAATGCCAGGCATATAGTAACAGGTGATAATTAATATCATCATTAAAAGTGCTGAGACAGGCCTCTGTCTTGGCTCTCTGCTGCAGTGGGGAGGAATATGAGTATTCTCACAGCATTTTGAATATGTCACGGTGTGGGGGGTAAGCTGAAACACACATAAAAACCCCCATAAAACCCTGTTTTTCATTTCTACTGATAAAAATAATCTTCAAGAACTTCAGAAGGCTGTGTCTTGCTTTAGAAACAAATGAGCCAGGGAAAGTTGAAGTCTCCATTCTTTAATGATAGAGAGAGAAGGAGAGGGAGCAGGTATGGGGCAGGCTGAGGAAAAGAGGGGAGTGGGAGCTATTTGGAGAAACAGAAGCATCACGAAGACTAGAGGCCCATGTCCTCCTGCACTCTGTTAACCTATCCTGTGAGTCCCCCTCACCGGCCTCCTGCCTGCTCTCCCCTCACTGACAGTGCTCTCTTCCAACCATCCTACAAATCTGTTCCTTCCTTAGTCTCTCCTCCAGCAAACATTTCCTGATGGTCTACTTTGTGCCAAGCACTGTTACAAACATGGGCAACAGAGACAAAATCTTGGCTCCAATGCCTCTTTTGTTCTTTCTGGTATTCTGTTCAACTCCACACCATGGTCAGGGTGAGTTTTTGGAAAATCAAATCTGCTTGACACACTTGAATGCAGCCAGAGGGCTTCAAAGGCCCTGCAGCCCTGTAGCCTTCCTACCCCTGCCCCCATCTCCTCTTTATTCCTGGCTTGCTCTAGGCTTGCCCCACTTACTGACTTCCCTCCCAACCCCCAGTGGCTTCTTTTCTTGAACTTCAGCACAGGCTTCCTCAGGTCCTGGCGATGCTGCTTTGCCCACAGTGATCCCTTGCCCTGGTATTGCCAGGGGAGTGGGTGGCCCTTCAGGCCTCGCTCATCTCTGCCTTAGAGGAGCCTTCCCTGAATCCCGTGTATCCTGGCTGCTAAGGAATTGGGTCCAAATCTTACAAGTCTGACCTCCTCTCCACAGGGACTTTGCTGAATGTAAAAATAACATTCCCTATTGCATAAACAGCATGAATGCTATATGCATGAGTAGAGATGGGTTCCAGTTTATGGTGGCTTTTTCTCCTTTTTAAATCTTTTTATTTTGAAATAATTTTAAATTTGTAGAAGTCATTAAGAGTATAGATAATTCTTGTGTACCCTTCATCCAGCTTTCCCTAATGTTAACATCTTACATAACTGTGTTACAATATATTTATCAAAACTAAGAAATTAACATTGAATCAGTACTTTTAACTAAACTTCAGACTGATTTTTACCAGTAACATCCTTTTCTGTTCCAGGATCTCACATGGCATTTACTTGTTACATCTTTTTAGTCTCCTCTAACCTTTGGCTGTTTCTCAGTCTTTCCTTGCTTTGCATGGAAAAACACTTTAGAAAAGGACTAGTCAGGTATTTTATAGAATGTCCCTTAATTTGCATTTGTTTAATGTTTTCCTGTACGTAGACTGGGTTATGGATTTGGGAAAAGAAAACCACAGAGACTATGCCCCCCTCCTCATGTCCTGCCACAGTGGACATGATACAACATGCCTTCTCACTTCTGATATATCAACCTTGATCACTTGAGTAAGGGGTTGTCTCCACTGTGAAGTCACAATTTCCCCTTTTCCCTACACTATTCATTAGAAAACAGTCACCAAGTACAGCCACATATAAAGAGAAGAGAGTTAAATTAATTTGGAGGGAGGAATGTCAAGAAATTGTGGACATCTATACAAACAATTGTAGTAATTAGTAAGTACCTGGGGGAAGGTGCTTTGAGGCCATGCAGATATCCTGTCTCTGTAAAGTTTTTCCCACTAATTTTAACACTCATCAGTGGCCATGGCTACTGCAAGGTCTCTTTCCTTTTCTTTGCTGCATAGCTGACTAGTGAACTATTTCTTGACTCATAAAATACAGCCGAAAAGAGAGTTCAGAGATTTAGCTGTCGCGGTAGGGTGACAGAGATTCCTGACTCTGATTACAGCATGAGTTTGGTTAGATTTGTGATTGCACATCTAGAAGTCTGCCCCCTAGAAAGCTTCCTGGTCACTTGTCCATTGGTCAGTGTAGGTCATCTGTTACTGACTGCATTTAGGCTGCCGGAAAAGTCTAAGTGTGGCTGCTGCCATGGAAACATTGATCAATATCGCTGCTCTATTGCTGTGATCTCTCCCTGTAATCACTTTGGATTGAGAACTAACAAGTTCCTTGCCAACAAAGGCAGAGTGCACAAGCCATTCCAGATGGGAGAGGAACAGATGTTAAACTCTTGAATGTGAGTGTGTTTGTATGTTTATGTATGTGTATGTTTGTATGTGTTGGGGCGGGGGTTAGGCATTTGGAACTTTCCCATGGCCCTTATGCAGCCAGTCTAAATATAAATTCCTGTATAAAACAGTCAGGTACCTCTCCTGTACATGATTATTTAAAAATAGTCACTTCCCCTAGACGTAAGCTTTTTGAGGAGCGACTAAGTCTGCTTTGCTGACAATTGTGAGCCCAGAATATTGATGGATACGTAAAAGGCACTAAATCATATTAATTGAATTGACAGATGACAAATAATCTGGAGTTAGGAATGTCCATGCTTTTCCACAATTTCTCAAACTCCCCATAACTTCAATCACAGAAGCACTCTTGTATATGGCGGTTATAGTCTCTTGTATATGGTGGTTAAATAGTGTTACAGTTACTTGTAGTATGAAGTAAAAACATTTGTGGGCTAGCCTAGGGATTGAACTGATATAGAACACTGTTATGGATAAATTGACTTGGGGCAAAATGGAAAAAAAATAGGTTGTGGTGTCAGTGATACAGGGACTCAAATTTTATCTTCATCACTTATCAGCTATGTAACATTGTGGAATTAATCATCAAGCTCCCAGACACTCGGTATCTTCTTCTGGATAACATAGCATTTGTTGCGAGGATTAGCTGAAATTTTATATATAATGCATGTATATACAGGAATATATGTATAAATGTATACATACGTATTTTTATGTATATATGCTCCTGTACATACATGTATATATATTCTAAGATATATATCTATCTATCGTCTATCCACCTATACTGTGTATTTATAATTCCTGGCATATGGTCATTGTATTGGTCAGGGTCTGTATTTCAGCAAAGAAAATTTAATGCAAGGAATTGGTTAAACAGGTGTTAGAGAACTGAAAAATCAAGGGGGCACTGAGATAACAAAGAGAAAGCACCTGCTGGAAGAGGTACCACCTGATTGATGCCAGTGGCACAGGGAGAGGTTGGGAGTATCAGAATCTAGAAGCTTGGAGGAAAGGCCTGTCTTGCTTAGGGAGGGCAGCTGCCAGTTGGTGCTGGTTTTGCAGGAGGACAAAATTAGCTGGTACTGGCAGTGTCAAAACATTAACAACAACTAAAGTGGAGACTGGTACCAACTGCTGCTGGTGTGAGGCTGTGACTAGGGATGCTGACAGGACAGCATGCCCTCGGTCAAGGGGAAATGGGCAAGGGCCTGTCCTGGCATCACAAAGCACACATGTATGGAAGGGAGTATAAATGGGAGACAATAGTTTGGCAACTGTGGAACTTGATTTGATTTATTCATTATTTTAACAGCTGTCTAGTATTCCAGGGTACAGCCATAGCACATTGTACTTATCCATTTTTATTATTTGAAATGATGCTGCAATGAACATTCCTTTAATTTTCTTTGGATTATAGATTTTGTAGTTGGGGAGAGCTTGTATAATGTTCTCCAAGCCATAAAGGAGTTATTAGTACTTTTTTCTTCCAATGTTGAATGTCTAAATACTATATAAAATCAGGTATTTATACATATTATAGCAAAATATTTTCTCTTGTTTTCTCCTCTTGGAAGATATACTTTCAGAGAAGGAAGACAAGCACCTAGCTGAGTGCATAGAATAAGACAGGTTTTGATAAAGTTTGATACTGTTGTTGCTGAAGTAATAGCCTATCCCAATGGGTTGCCAGAGAGTTCAAAGATTCATTTCTTTCCTCACTGAATGTAGCCATATGCAAATCGCGCATGTTAATGATAAATGTTATTCTGTATTCACTTTCCTAGGAGCTGGTGAATAGCTCAGGGATGTCAGGCCAAAGAGTCCCACTTCAATAAGGAAGTAATTTTTGAAATGTTCTGCAATTTTCTGTATTTGCTTGATTTAAGGTCATGCGTGGCGCTTAAGGAAGATAAACATTTTAGAGAAGCAAGAGCGCCATCTTGTGGAGTACTTGTGCAGCATTTATTATTTTATTTTAATACATGTGCTGCCAAAGTGAGCACTAGTTCTTTTAATTTATATGAACTGTTGTGCTAGCACCAGTGATTTGCAGAGTTCTTTCAATTTTCCTCAGTATGGTGTTTCTTCCTGCATCTCACCTTTTTGTTTCACCTACTCTACGGCATTGGGGTGGTATTGGTGTCAATTTACATCCCAGCTTTTGCGGATATACAATCTCCATCAAATAAAACTTAATGCATCATCTGTCCTGTGCTGTCTTAATCTGTTTGTCTGTCTCCTACTCTTAATAATTTGCATCAACCTCTGATTTTGCAATTTGTCTGTACTTCCACAGAGAATATCAGAGAATTTCTTTTAAAATCCACTTAAGAGCTACAATTTAGAGGAGAGGTAAGAATGTGGAGTTGAACAGAGATCAAGCATGTCTCCTTGTAAGCATGAAACTTCTCTTCCCAGTTGTCTGGAGTTTGGCTCATCTGTTCAGCACGTGTACTTTAGACATTGGTTATGTCCTTCTTTGGTACGATGTTGGCAGAGAGCTTGAAACCTGGGGAAAGGTTTCTTATCATTAGAAGGATTTAGCGGACTAGTATCCACAGTAGGTTTTCTTGTCTCCCTGCTTATCACCATGTGGGCAGAGGTGAGGAATGGCAGGACTAGGGAACATTTAGGGGCTTAGAAAAGGAAGAACTAGTCCTCAAAGTGCTGGCAGCAGAGGGTCTAGTTGGCTCCTCTTGCAACAGAGAAAAATGCTTAGCCCCTTTGACTCCACCTTGGTCAAACCTGCTTTGTTCCCATGGCCCTTCTGTTAATAGCTTCTGCTTACTCTTGCATACAGCATTAGAGGAATTCTTCTTGCAAAGTTTTACAAAAATAGCCCTTTACCAGAAACTGCCACTTCTGAGGAGATGAGAAAAGTACTTGCTGTTTAACCTCTTGACCAGGCTCACATCAATTAGTCAACAGACTAAAAACAAAGCCTCCTCGGGACCCTTGATGGCACCCAGATGTCTGAGATAGTAACCTCTTGCCCCTCCCATTTCCCTCTTCCCTTGATATAAGAGAAGCCTGAATTCTCTACTTTCATAAGATGGTTCTTTATGATGCTAGTTCCCCATCTTGTCAGTTTGTGGCCTTTCTGAATAAAGTTGCTTTCCTTGCCTTCACACCATGTTATTTGATTTATTGGCTGTCATGGGGAAAGTGGTATGAGCTTAATTCAGTTACATTTTCTGCTTACTTAAATCCCCCCACTATCTCATTTCCTGGCTCCAAATAGAAGTCTAAAACATGTCTTAGTAAAAGGAGGAAAAATAAAAAGGGTAAGTCAAATTAAAGTCTTTTACATAGCTGTTAATTTACTGCATGCTCTCAGATGTATTGGCGAAAAAAATTTCCATGTATAGAACTCAGAGCAACTTGCTCAGCGGTATCCTTTTTAGGCCAGGCAGCCAAGTTCCTGAAAGTTCTCCTGAAACTTACTTGTCACTTTCACCCTGATCCTCTGGTGTTGAGTAATAGTTTGGCCTGCAGGACCCTGAAGATCCCTAAACTGGTCTTAGCCTACACCATTTCAGTATGGGGAGGATAACTCTGTTTGTGTGTGTCTGCCTTGCACCTGCACATTCTTCTGGGAAAGGTAACTTTCCTCTTTTAGAAAAGAATCCTTCTCTGCCATATCCAACTATGCAGGATCATGGAATCTTCTATAACCCAACCCTTCTGACCACATTTGATTGGACTGGGATATAACATGATCCAGATGGCCAACCAATCAGCAATTTCCTTAGGAGTTCTGATTTTTTTTTTTAATGTTTTCATTTCTCTTGGGTTTATACCTAGGAGTGGAATGTCTGTGTCATATGATAATTTCATGTTTAACATTTTAAGGGATCAACAATCTCTTTTCCTAGGCAGCTGTATTATTTTACATCCCCTTTAGCAATGTATGATGTTCCCATTTCTCCACACCCTCACCAACAATTGCCATTTTTTATTTTAGCCATCCTAGTGAAGTGGTGGTAGCTTACACTGGTTTTATGGTTTTTTTTTAAAGTATATTTTATTGATTATGCTATTATAGTTGTCCTATTTTTTTCTCCCCTTTATCCCCCTCTGCCCTGTACCCTGCTTCCCTCCAGCATTCTCCCCTTAGTTCATGTCCATAGGTCATACATATAAGTTCTTTAGCTTTTCCATTTCCTGTACTGTTCTTAACCTTCCCCTGTCTATTCTGTACCTACCAATTATGTTTCTTATCCCCTGTACCTTTTTCCCTATTCTACCCCTACTCCTTCCCCTCTGATAACCCTCCATGTGAACTCCATTCCTGTGATTCTGCTCCTGTTCTAGTTGTTTGCTTAGTTTTTGTTTTTGTTTTTTTAGGTTCAGTTGATAGTTGTGAGATTGTTTTCATTTTACCATTCATAGCTTTGATCTTCTTTTTGTTAGATAAGTGTCTTGAACATTTCATATAATAAGAGCTTGGTGATGATAAACTCCTTTAACTTTACCTGCCCTTCCATTCTAAATGATAGCTTTGCTGGGTAGAGTAATCTTGGATGTAGGTCCTTTCCTTTCATGACTTTGAATACTTCTTACCAGCCCCTTCTTGCCTGCAAGGTTTCTTTTGAGAAGTCAGCTGATAGTCTTGTGGGAACTCTTTTGTAGGTAACTTTCTCCTTTTCTCTTGCTGCTTTTAAGATTCTCTCCTTATCTTAATCTTGGGTAACTTAATGTGATGTGTCTTGGTGTATTTCTCTTTGGGCCCAACTTGTTTGGGAAGCTTCCTGGACTTGCATTTCTATTTCCTTCACCAGACTGGGTAAGTTTTCTTTCATTATTTTTTCAAATAAATTTTCAATAGTTTGGTCTTCCTTTTCTCCTTCTGGTACCCCTGTGATTCAGATGTGGGAATGTTTAAAGTTGTCGCAGAGGTTTCTAAGCCTCTCCTCATTTTTTAAAATTCTTGTTTCTTCATTCTGTTCCAGCTGAATGTTTATTTCTTCTTTTTGTTCCAAATTGTTGATTTGAGTCCGGTTTCCTTCCTGTCACTGTTGGTTCCCTGTATATTTTTTATTTCACTTTGTATAGCCTTCACTTCTTCCTTTATTTTGTGGCCATACTCAATCCTTTCTCTGAGCATCCTGATTACCGGTGTCTTGACTCTGCATCTGATAGGTTGGCCATTTCCTTGTTGCTTAGTTCTTTTTCTGGAGTTTTGATCTGTTCTTTCATTTGGGCCGTATGTCTTTGTTTTGGCACACCTGTTACGTTGTAAGGGACAGAGCCTTAGGTATTCACCAGGGTGGGGCAACCAACTTTGCTTTGTTGTAGCGCTGTATGTGTGTGAGGGGTCACCCACATACAGCGCTACATAGTGAGTCAATTTTATGAATATAACAAATGTTCTATCCCTTATTGATTTTAAAAAAATTGAAATTGACTTTAAATTTTTAAAGAGCAAGAGAGAGGGAGAGAGGAACATCAATTTGTCATTCCACTTACTTATATACTCATGGGTTGATTCTTGTATGTGCCCTCACCTGGAATCGAACCTGCAACCTTAACGTATCAGGACAATGCTCTGACGAACTGAGCTACCTGGCCAGGACTATCATTGATGTTTTTCTTTTTCTTCTTAATTGTGTTTTTTTCCGTTACCATATATCTCCCTTATACCCTCTGCCACTTCCACCATGTGCTCCCCACTGTAATCACCACTGATTTTTCTATGCCAGCTCAACTATAAGCCAAATTCTCATATATAAAAGGTTTGCTGAACACACTCTATTTAATTGGTTTACTTGTTTGTGCTAATGTTATACTCTTTTAATTACATGTCTTTGTAATGTCTTAATACAATAGTTTTTTCAAAATTTTCTTAGTTAATTGTGAATTGTTGACCTTTAATATATTTTTTAGAATCAGTTTTTCAAAATCTGCAGTAAAGTCTTGCTAGAATATTTATTGGTGATATTGAATAGTTAATTTCTACATTTACATTAATTTGGAGAGAACTGACACAAAATGGTACTTTGTTCCACTTATTTTGGTCTTCTTTAAAGTTTCTTTTCTTTATTTTATCAAATACATTTTTCTCTGCCTTTGCCTCCCACCCCCACTTTCCCTTGCCCCCTCCCCCCTCAATCCTTCCCCTTTGGTTTTGTCCATGAGACCTTGCTAAATGTTCCTTGACTTTCCCTTTCCCTTCCTTTTCCCCCACCCCCACCCCTCCTTCCCTCTTGTCTCTGTTGGTTTCTTTTCGTTTCAGTGTGGCTGGTCTTATTTTCCTTGCATCTTTGTATTGTTGGTTATGTTCCGCTTATAGGTGAGATCATGGTATTTGTCTTTCACCCCCTGGCTTATTTTGCTTAGCATAATGCTCTCCAGTTCCATCCAGGCTGTCGCGAAGTTTAGTAGTTCTTTTTTTCTTTCTGCTGCGAAGTATTCCATTGTGTAAATATACCATAGTTTTTTGATCCAATCATCTCCCGATGGGCATTTAGGTTTCTTCCAACACTTGGCTATTGTCAATTGTGCTGCTATGAACATTGGGGTGCATAGGTTCTTTTGAATTGGCGTTCTGGGATTCTTAGGGTATAGTCCCAGCAGGGGAATCAATGGATCAAAATGCAGTACCATTTTCAGTTTTCTGAGGAAATTCCACACTGCTTTCCACAATGGCTACACCAGTCTGCATTCTGACCAACAGTGTACTAGTGTTCCCTTTTCTCCACAGCCTCGCCAGCACCTGTTGTTTGTTGATCTATTTATGATGGCCATTCTGACCGGTGTGAGGTGGTACCTCATTGTGGTTTTGATCTGCATTTCTCTGATGGCTAGTGATGCCGAGCATCCTTTCAAATGTCTCTGGGCCCTCTGTATCTCTTCCTTGGAAAAACGTCTGCCCAGGTCCTTTGCCCATTTTTTCATTGGATCATTTGTCATGGAGCGGAGTCAAGTGAGTTCTCTATATATTTTGGAGATCAAACCTCTATCTGATATATCATTAGCAAATATACTTTCCCATACAGTTGGCTCCTTTTTCATTTTGCTGATGTTTTCTTTAGCTGTGCAGAGCTTCTTATTTTGATGAGGTCTCACTTGTTTATGCTTTCCTTTATGTTCCTTGCTTTAAGAGACATATTGGTGAAAAAATTGCTGCGTGGGATATCTGAGAGTTTCCTGCCAACGTTCTCCTCTAGGACTTTTATGGTATTGTGACTTATATTTAAGTCTTTTATCCATCTTGAGTTTATGTCAGCTGATGATCAAATTTCAATTTTTTGCATATAGCTGTCCAGCTCTCCCAGCACGATTTGTTGAAGAGGCTATTATTGCTCAATTTTATGCTTCTGCCCCCTTTGTCAAATACTGGTTGCCCATATAGACCTGGGCTTATGTCTGGGCTTTCTATTCTGTTCCACTGGTCTATGGGTCTGTTCTTGTGCCAGTACCAGATTGTTTTGAGTATAGTGGCTGTATAGTAGAGTTTGATGTCTGGTATTGTGATCCCTCCTACTTTGTTTTTCTTTCTCAAAATTGCTGCAGCTATTTGGGGTCGTTTATGGTTCCATATAAGTTTTTGAAATGTCTGCTGTATTTCTGTGAAATACGTAATTGGTATCTTAATAGGGATTGCATTGAATCTGTAAATTGCTTTGGGTAGTATGGACATTTTGATGATATTAATTCTTCTGATCCATGAGCATGGTATATGCTTCCATTTATTTGTGTCTTCCTTAATTTCTTTTTTCAATGTTGTATAGTTTTCTGCGTACAGGTCTTTTACCTCCTTGGTTAAATTTATTCCTAGACACTTTATTTATCTTGTTGCTATATCAAATGGTTTTTTTTTTCTGATTTCTTCTTCTCTTTCATTGCTGGTGTACAAAAATGCCTTTGATTTCTGAATATTGACTTTGTATCCTGCTGTTTTGCCAAATTCACTTATTATGTTCAGTAGTTTTTGGTAGAGTCTGCAGGGTTCTCTATGTACACTATCATGTCATCTGCAAACAATGACTGTTTTACTTCCTCCTTTTCTATTTGGATGCCTTTTATTTCTTTTTCTTGTCTGACTGCTGTGGCTAGGACTTCCAATACGATGTTGAGAAGAAGTGGTGAAAGCGGACATCCTTGTCGTGTTCCTGATCTTAGTGGGAAAGCTTTTAGTTTTTGCCCGTTGAGTATGATGTTGGCTGTAGGTTTTTCATATATGGCCTTAATTATGTTGAAGAATGCACCATTTATTTCCATTTTGCTGAGTGTTTTGATCATAAATGGGTGCTGTATATTATCTAATGCTTTTTCTGCATCTATCGAGATGATCATGTGGTTTTTGTCTTTCCTTTTCTTTATGTGATGTATTACGTTTACTGACTTGCGTATATTGAACCATCCCTGTATCCCTAAGGATGAATCCCACTTGATCGTGATGGATAATCTTCTGAATGTATTGCTGGATGCAGTATGCCAATATTTTGTGGAGGATTTTGGCATCTATGTTCATCAGCAAAATTGACCTGTAGTTTTCTTTCTTTGTAGGGTCTTTATCTGGTTTTGGCATTAGGGTGATGCTGGTCTCGTAAAAAGAGACTGGGAGTCTTCCCTCCTCTTGGTTTTTTTGGAATAGTCTGAGAAGGACAGGGGTTAGCTCTTCCTTAAGTGTTTTGTAAAATTCTCCTGTGAAACCCACTGGCCGAGGGCTTTTCTGTGCCGGGAGTTTCTTGATTACTGCTTCAATTTCCCCAGCTGTTATCAGTCTGTTCAAGCTTTCTGTTTCTTCCTCCTTCAGTGTTGGAAGATTATACTTTTCTAGAAATTTGTCCATTTCATCGAGGTTTTCAAATTTCTTGGCATATAACTGTTCATAGTAGTTTGTTACAATCCTTTGTATTTCTGTGGTATCAGTTGTTATTTCTCTTCTTTCATTCCTGATATTATTTATTTGGATCCTCTCCCTTTTTGTCTTGATGAGTCTGCTTAAAGGCTTGTCAATTTTATTTATCTTTTCAAAGAACCAGCTTCTGAATTGGTTGATCCTTTGAATTGTTCTTTTCGTCTCTGTCATTCAGTTCTGCTCTAATCTTGACTATTTCCTTCCTTCTGCTTGCTCTGGGATTTATTTGTTGTTGTTTCTCCAGTTCTTGAAGTTGTAGTGTTAGGTCTTTTATTTGAAATGTTTCTATCTTTTTTAGGTAAGCTTGTGTTGCTATGAACTTCCCTCTCAGGACTGCCTTTGCTGTGTCCCATAGGTTTTGGACTGTTGTCTGTTCATTTTCATTTGTTTCCAGAAATTTTTTGATTTCTTCTCTTAATCAATATTGACCCATTCATTGTTTAGGTCTACTGTTCGTCTCTGTCAGTTTGCAAGTTTTTGAAGTTTCTCTTTGAGGTTGATTTCCAGTTTCAAACCCTTGTGTTCCGAGAAAAAGTTTGGTATTATTTCGATTTTCCTGAATTTGCTGAGGTTTGCTTTGTGTCCTATCATGTGGTCTATCTTTGAAAAACTGCCATGAGTATTTGAAAAGAATGTGTATTTTGCTTCTTTGGGGTGTAAGTTTCTGTCAGTTAAGTCCATTTGATTCAGTGCATCATTCAGCTCCACAATATCCTTATTGATGTTTTGTTTGGAAGATCTGTCCATTTTTGACAGTGGGGTGTTGAAATCCCCTATTATCAATGTGTTACTGTCTATATCTTTTTTGAAGTCGTCCAAGATTTTCCTTACATACTTGGGTGCCCCTGTGTTGGGTGCATATAAGTTTATGATGTTTATGTCTTCTTAATAGATTCTTTAAGTATTATAAAGTGTCCCTCTGGGTCTCTTTTTATGTCCTTTGTTTTGAAATCTATTTTGTTTGATATAAGTATTGCAACCCCTGCTTTCTTCTCTTGCCCATATGCTTGCAAAATTTTTTCCCATCTCTTTACTTTCCATCTGTGTATGTTTTTTGTTCTGAGGTGGGTCTCTTGTAGGCTGCATATGTGTGGGTCATGTTTTCTTATCCATTCAGCTATCCTGTGTCTTTTGATTCGGGCATTTAGTCTATTTACATTGAGAGTTATTACTGATAGAAACCTATTCATTTTTTCTCTTTGTACCTGTGTTTTTCTCTTTCTCACTCTTTTCCTTCATCTTCTAAAACCAGTCCCTTTAGCATATCTTGTAGTGCTGGTTTGGTAGAGATGTATTCTTTTGGCCTTTTGTCTGGGAAACTTATTTCCTCTTCTGTTTTAATTGAGAGCCTTGTTGGGTAGAGCAGCCTTGGGTTTAGGCCCTTGCTTTTCATGACTTGGAATATTTGTTGCCATTCCCTTCTGGCTTGTAGTGTTTCTGTTGAGAATTCAGCTCCTAGCTGTGTTGGGGCCCCCTTGTATGGTACTTTCTCTTTCTCTCTTGCTGCCTTGAGGATTCTCTCTTTGCCTTTGATAGTTGCCATTTTAATGATGATGTGTCTTGGAGTGGACCTCCTTGAGTCCCTCTTGAATGGGGCCCTCTGTGTCTCCTGGATCCATGAGACCTTTTCTCTCCTCAAATGGGGGAAATTTTTCAACATTACTTTTTCAAAGAGGTTCTCTATCTCTTGCTGCTCTTCTTCTCCTTCTGTTATCCCTATTATGCGGATATTATTGCGTTTCAGGTTGTCCTACATTTCCCTAAATGCCTCTTCATTCTCTATGAGTCTCTTTTCCATTTCTTGTTCTTTCTGGGAGCTTTTTTCTACTTATTCTCCATCTCGCTGATTCGATTCTCGGCTTCATCCAGCCTGCTTTGGATTCCTTCTACTGTGTTCTTCAATTCAGAAATGGTATTCTTCATATCCTCTTGTGTCTTCTTGATAGTTTCTATGTCCTTTTTCAGGCTGATATAGTTTGCTATAAGATCCTGATAGTTTCTCTGCAGTTTCTCATAATTATCTTTGAGCTGGCTGAGCTCATTGAGCTTCCTTAGAGCCATTGTTTTACATTCAATATCTGATCGTTCCCTTGCCTCTATTTCATTTATCTCTCTCTGTGGGGAGTCCCCTTTCCACTCATTTGGAGGGAACTTCTTTTTCTTCCCATTTTTGTGGGAGTGTAGTAAGTAATTTATTTATTTATTTATTTTGCTTCTGCTTCAATTGTTTCGTCTAGATTTCCTGACTTGTGGATTAATCTTCTATGGTAGTAGGCAGGTCTTTTATTTATTTATTTATTTATTTATTTATTTATTTATTTAT
Organism: Pteronotus mesoamericanus; assembly: GCF_021234165.1. Lineage (NCBI taxonomy): Eukaryota > Metazoa > Chordata > Mammalia > Chiroptera > Mormoopidae > Pteronotus > Pteronotus mesoamericanus. The sequence continues at coordinate 731,740 of NW_026555304.1, forward strand.
TTATCTTTCTGGGCCTGCCTCTGATGATATCAGTTGTTGATCCTATATGACCCTGGGTCATTTGTTTGAGCCTTCCAGGAGTCTACTGTCTGTGTCTGACACCTGCTTTGGGCAGCTCTGTGACCCTTTGCACCAGGGATTCACTATTTCTGTGGACCGCTCTGTAGTCATTGGCCAGCGTGGGCGCCAGTTTCCGCCTGTCCTCACCCATCTATTTAGTCCTTTGCAGGCCCCATGGGCGCCAATCTGCCAGAGCGCTGGCCAGCCTAGTGGTCGGAGGTCTGAACACGCCCTCGCCAACCCTTGCCAGCTGTTTGGCGCATGTGTGTGTGCCCCTGCCCTGGATGGTTTAGGGATGTCTGTTGTGTGCTTTTCAGTTTTTCGCTTTTGGGGGCGTGGCCTGCCCGCGCACAATGGAGACTAGGGAAAGGAGAAGTTGGGACTTCCCGGTTCCTCCTGTTCTTTCCCCAACGCCTTCGTTTCCAGTTTCTCTTTAGGGGTCTCTGGGCAGTTCTGTGACCCCTTCAGCCAGGGATCCACTGTTTCTGTGGACCGCGTTGTGTTCGCAGGCTGTCTGGCTCCCTCGCGCCGGCTTCTACCTCTTTGGGAGCATGTCCTGCCTGCGCAAAATGGAGACTACGGAATGGGGAGGGATTTGGGACTCCCCGGTTCCTCCTCCCATTCTTTCTCCAACGCCTCTGTCTCCAGTCTCTCCTCAAGGCTCTCTATGCAGCTGTGTGTCCCCTTTGGCTAGGGATCCTCTATTTCTTCCAGCCAGTCTGCACTTAGCCGCCCAGCTCACATGTGCACAAGCTGTGTGCAGAGTGCACAAAGGGCAGGTTAATTGATTCTCTTATGTCTGAGCGAGATGGTAGCTGCAGAGTGGGAGGTGAGTTATTACTGTGGCTCCGCCGGCCACTGTCTTAGTTCTCTTCACAAAGTTTTCCTCACCAATCTTTTCCCAGGCACCAGCCCACTCTGCTGCTGCCACTACCCAGAGATCAAGGAGGGTGGCTGCCATTGCAAATTTTTGTGTTGGCCTTTTAAATGTCTCTTTGCATCTCCAGCCGCCTGTCTCTGGCAGAGAGCGCCCCTAAGCTTTTCGGGGTTGCGTTTTGTCTGTGTGTTTTCTTGGTTTCAGCTGCTGTAGTCTAGAGGTCCCTGTTTATGATTCAGACCCTGTTCTTCTCAGGAGGAGCCAACTGGCCGTTTCAATGTTCCTCTGGTGCTGGTGCCGACGGGCGCCCAGCCCACCCTCAGGAGCCTCCACTGCTCTTCTCACCTGTTGGGATGTTTGAGATATGAATCCACTGTGTCCGTGGCTCCGAGGCTCCTCTCCCTCTATCATTCCATTGTTTTCCAGGTGATTTCTCCACTATTTAGTCCCAATTCCAGTTTGGTCTTGGGAGGAGGTCAGTGTAACTCCCATTCACTCCTCCGCCATCTTCGAATCTCCTAAAATTTTTTAATAAAGCTTTAAAGGCAGTATATATTTATATCTATGTGCATACATACTGTGTTAGGGGATGGTAAAGTTCTATGAAGAATAACAAAATAGAGTAATATGATGGAGAGTGACTGGAGATCACAAGAGGATTGGGACTGATCTGTAACTGAGCGGAGAGCTAGATTACATGGAAGAATGAGTCCTAAGGAAGACCTATGGTCACAACATTAAAGGTCAAGTGAATGGCAAGGGCAAAAACATGCTTAGATTGTGCGGGCTTCAGGTAAAACAAGATGGCAATAGTGGCTGAGCAAGGAGAGGGATAGGAGGTGAGGTTGGGAAATCAGGGGCAGTTGCAGACCTTGAGGCCATGGTAAGGCTTCATATTTGAAAGTTATGGGAAGCCTTTAAAAGTAAACTAAATTTAACTTTTGTAGTGGTTGCCCTAGAATTTGTAATATACATTTACAACAATCAATACTGGGATGAACATCTTTGTACATGCCCTCATATAGATTTGGTCTTGTTTATTTTTTTCTTCTTTTAAAATATTTTTTGGATTATGCTATTACAGTTTTCCCATTTTTTTCTCCCCTTCATTGCCCTCCATACTGCACCGCTCCTGACAAGCATTTCTCCTGCCCCCTGCCTTACTTCACATCCATGGGTTGTACATATAAGTTCTTTGGCTTCTCTATTTCCTACACTATTTTTAACCATTCTCTGTCTGTTTTGTGCCTACCAGTTATTCTTCTTATTCCCTGTACCTTTTCTCCCATTCTCCCCCCTCCCTCCCCTCTGATAACCCTCCATGTGAACTCCATTCCTGTGATTCTCCTCCTGTTCTAGTTGTATGCTTAATTTGTTTTTATTTTTTTCTTTAGGTTCAGTTGGTAGTTGTGAGTTTGTTGTCATTTTACTGTCCATAGTTTTTTATCTTTTTGTTAGTCTCTTTAACATTTCATATAATAAGGGTTTGGTGATGATGAACTCCTTTAACTTTACCTGCCCTTTCACTCTAAATGATAGCTTTGCTGGGTAGAGTAATCTTGGATGTAGGTCCTTTCCTTTCATGACTTTGAATACTTCTTACCAGCCCCTTCTTGCCTGCAAGGTTTCTTTTGAGAAATCAGCTGATAGTCTTACGGGAACTCCTTTGTAGGTAACTCTCTCCCTTCCTCTTGTTGCTTTTAAGATTCTCTCCTTATCTTTAATTTTGGGTAATGTAAGTATAATGTGCCTTGGCGTGTGCTTCCTTTGCTCCAACTTCTTTGGGACTCTGAGTTTCCTGGATCTCCATTTCCTTTCCCAGATTGGGGAAGTGCTTCTTTATTATTTTTTCAAATAAGTTTTCAATTTCTTTTCTTCTTCTGGCACCCCAATGATTCGGATGTTGTAATGTTTAAAGTTGTCCCAGAGGTTCCTAAGCCTCTCATTTTTTTGATTTGTTTCTTCATTCTGTTCCAATAAGATGTTTATTTCTTCCTTCTGCTCCAAGTTGTTGATTTGAGTCCCAGTTCCTTCTCTTTACTGTTGGTTCCCTGTGTATTTTTCTTTCAGTTTGCATAGCCTTCACTTTTTCCTCCATTTTGTGACCATAGTCAATGAATTCAGCGGGCATCCAGATCACCAGTTTTGAACTGTGCATCTGATAGGTTGACTATCTGTTCATTGCTTAGTCTTATTTTTGGAGCTTTGTTCTGTTTTTTCATTTGGGCCATATTTCTTTGTCTCAGTACGCCTGTTATATTGAAGGGGCAGATCCCTAGGTATTCACCAGGGTGGGGCAACCCAGGTCACTGCTTTGTGGTGCTGTATGTGGGGGAGTGGTCAGGAAGGGAACAGTGCCGCGGGTTGGCTCTTGGCCAACTTTCAGTCGCTTCCTCTGCTATCCACAAGCAAATTGGGCCCTTCTAGTGCGGATTCCCAGGTGGGTGGGTTTGTGTATGTTCTAGGAGCCATGGCCCCTCCAATGAACTCTCCTGCAAGGGCAGGAGTTTCTCCTGCTGCTGCTTCCCCCACAGGTTTTTATGTCCAGAGGTTTTGAGGCTTTCTTTTCCCACACTGGAACCCTGGGTTTGTGCTCTCACTCCCCAGCTGTTCCTCCTGGTTTATACACACTGAAATGTGGGACTGCCTGGTCCGCCAGCCACCATAGTGCTGTGTCCTCCCTGCCGTGGCTTCCCGTCTCCGCCCCTAGCAGTCTGGATGAATGCTTTAACTCCTTGGTTGTTGGGCTTCCATACAGTTTGATTTTCTGGCAGTTGTTATTTTTTTTAAAACTTGTTGTACTTCTATGGTTGTGTGAGGAGGCAGTTTATCTACCTATGCCTCCATCTTGGCTGGACTGTGCTTGTTCATTTGGGGGCATATATTTCAGAGTGAGATTTCAGAGTCATAGGGTGAACATGGACTTAGTTTCATTAAAGACAGCTAGCCAGTTTGCTAACCAGCAGTGCATGATGGATCCCATCTCTGTCCGCTTGAACATTCAGTATTGTCAGATTCCTATTATTTGCCAATCTGATACACAAAAATTGGTATCTTGTTTTAATTTGCATATCTTTGGTTACTAGTGAGCAAATGTTTTTCCCTACCCACTTGCCTCACCTTCCCTTGATGAGTTACAAATTCCCTATTAACTGCTTAGTTTTCTGATTTATTTTTATGTATATCCTAGATGGTACTGACTTTAGGGAATATTTTAGAAATTTAGACTTTTTTATCTTCTAGTATAGGGCCTAACATACACATATTGATTACATGCTACTTTATTCTAAAATCTTTAATTTGTTAATGCTTTAGGTTTATTTTTTGTTAAAGATTTTAGAGAGAGGGGAAGGGAGGGAGAGAAACATCAGTGTGTGAGAGATACATTGACTGCTTGCCTCTCACAGGCCCACAGCTGAGGACTGAGTACTTGGTCAGCAACCTAGGCATGTGTGCCCTAACTGGGAATCAAACTGGTGACCTTTTGGTTTGTAGGTCGGCACTCTACCCACTGAACCACACCATCCAGGGCTGCTTGGGTTATTTTTAAAAATGTGTTTAAAACTATGAATTTCATTTCAAGAGTAAAAAGGGCAGTACAAAATATTTCTTTAAAAAATGGTGTAGGTGGAGGGGAGAATATTGAATCTCACTTGGTTGGCTTTTGACATTTCTAAATACTTTTTTCTTAACCTATCACCCACTGGTTAACCTCACCTATATTAAACACACTTTTCAAAAATAGCTTTATTAAGATGTATTTCACGTATTGTATAGTTCACCCAAGGGTACAAAAATTGTGTGTATATACATATATATGTATATATACATTGTATTACATAAAAATTGTGTATGCACACGTATGTATATATACACACACAAATTTGCCATTTAAACCATTTTAAAATGTACAATTCAGTGGTACTAATTATACCCACATTGTTGCAAAATCATCACATTATTTCCAAAGTTTTTCATCCCAAACCAAAATTCTGAAACAATTAAGCAGTAACTCCACATTCTTCCTCTCCCTGACCCCTGGTAACACTGAGTCCATTTTCTGCCTCTATAAAGTTGCCTATTCTAGGCACTTACACAAATGATTTATACATTAGTCCTTTAGTGTCTGGATTATTTTACTTAATGTTTTTAAGTTTATTCATGTTGTAGCCTATGTCAGAACTTCATTTCTTTTTATTGATGAATAATAATTCTATCATATATATACATTTTGCTTTTCCATTCACCTATTAATGAACAGTTCTTACCACTTGTCAATCTCAAACATTAAAATACAAGTCTCCCAATTAAGCAGATTAAAAATATTTCAAGGCCTTTCCCTTTAACAATCATAAAGGAGAGGTTTCCCTTGCCCCATTAATCAATAAAATTTCAGTGTAAGATCATATTTCTTATTTTATCCAATAGTTTATAATTCATTAATGACGTTAATGACTTTGATGCTCAAAATGTACCAGATTTGGCCAGGGGCTGCCCCTCCAGGTTGGTCCTTGTTCTTTGACATGTCCCCCATTATTTCTTGACCACTTCCTTACTTCTAAGCATAAGGTGCCCCAGGCTCCTCTTGTGCTTTCCCTGCCCTAGTCTTGAAATCAGCCATTTATTCAGGAAGTCAAACATGTTTTCAGTATTTGCTATACTTATTTGAGAAGCTTGCTCCTCAATGTCATTTTATATTTAGTGCCATTTTAAACATTTATCTACAACCCAATAAATCTCAAGAGATCCTGATCTTGTGACCAAGATTCTCCCAATTACAACAATTTTTAACATAAACTGATGAGGCTGGCAAGGGATGAGAGTATTTACATTTAAAAACAATGTGGTTTTCACCTTGTACATAAGATAATGATGCTTCAGTTCCCTTCAAAATAGTCATCTTGGAACCTCACATAGTTTCCCCAACTGCCGTGCTATGTTCTTTCTGCTCTGGTAGCAGAAGCTGCGGAATGAATTTTGCCATGACATGTTTCATGCCAAAATCCCGTGTCAAAATTCCAGAGAGTAGATTTTGGAATCCCCAGATCAGCTTCTAGTTTTCACACTGTCAGTCACTGGTCTTTGTTGATTGCAACCCATACACATTCAGCATTCTCAGGTGTTCTGCTTGGTTCAGGCCTTCTAGAATATAGATCACTTTAAAGAGATTCTCAACCATCTTTGAAGCATTTGTGTCACAGTTTTATTTGTGCTGCACTCATTACATCATCTCCCAAAGCCTTCTGAATCATCTGAATAGTTTCTGCAGAGGAATATTCAAGCTTAATGCAAAATTTGATGCAGATTCATTGCTCTAGACGCTCAGTCATTTTGAATGCGATGGCCCCATAGTACACAGGCTTATTCAATGGTGTCTACGGTGTACACTGACTAATACAGTAAAGTCATCATTGCGTACTCATGCATTCCAGTCTACTCTCCTTGGTTGCCAGGTCACATTGCTGTCACTCAGACTGCTCTCCTTATATTAACAATGGCTGGACTTTTTCCAGACAGACCTCATATATATAAAACCATTGTATTCTAGGCCTCAGCATATTATGAGACTTTTGGGGGGGTCATATTAAAATTAATATTAAAAAAATAAAAACAATGTGGTTTTCAAACACATGTAAATAAAACACACCTCAGTAATTTTTGTATCTTTATAAATAATTTATTCTGTTTCTAGGTCCAATGTTGAAATTTACATGTTATTTTAAAGACAACTCATATATAGCTCACTGAAATAAAATGTACAAGAAATTTATGTGAGATAAAATATACATGAGAAAACCTTAAATGTTAACTTAATCTGCTCTTCTAGGGACATCAGGGCTTATAAAAGTGATATCAATACTTGTTTCTCTAAGTTTCTGTATCAGTTACTTGTTCCTGTTAAGTTCTTGTTGATCCTTCTGAGAGCATATTGTGCTATTGTGTCTAAGAAATTAGTGAATAACTAGGTTTTCCATTGTATCAGTACAAAGCATTACTTCATTCCTAGGCCCTCTCACAGAATCCAGTGTCTGTTTTCATAAAAGTATACTTTCTTTTTACTAAGTTTGTTAATAAAATCTTGTTAAGAAATTATTGAATCAGAAAGCAAATACAAGGTGTCTTTGTATTACAAAGGAAATCAATGAAGACTTAAGAAGATAAACATCTGGTTCTGGAGCAAAATTCCCACATGATCTTTTCCTAAAAAAGACCTTTTCCAGCTTGTTTCCAGACTTCTTTTACTCCTTTGATGCTTTCTTTTTTCACACATTTCCAGTATTCTTGAACACTTAGTTGTTGTGGTACCTGTTAACCAAAAATAAAAATAAGGGGCTATTCTCTGTAAGATTAAACATGATTTCATGTGGGCACTTTTATTATTTCCTACACCCCTCCAAAACATATTTGAGGTAGATTATGTTGTAAAAGGTGACTGCAACAGAACTGTACAATAAGGGTAAAAGATAAAATGAATGTGATGTAAGAATATCCAAAGGGTAACCAAGGAATGTAGACAACCATATGTGATACGAGATTCCTCCCTCATAAGAAAATGAAGACTTTGGTTGATCTTCTTTTACATATTGGTATTAAAATATAATTATTTAATAATTTTTCCTTTTATAATATTTCCCCTTTCCTGATGTACTTTATTTAGCTATGTGGAATAAAAATAAACCTAAAAGTTTGATTTAACCTTCGTTAAAATTAAAAAGAAACTAAAGGTCACAATACATTTGATGAGAAGCCTTAAGAATATAATTCATTTAAGTGCTGAGTTAAAAGTACTGTGTGGTTATTATCTCTCTCAAATAAATAAGAAAGTGGAAGTTGGACAACACTTGCACTCTGGTGAGCACAGGGGCATAGCACTGCTGGAAACCTACCACACTGAAGCAGAGTCTATTTCAGATTGTGTATATGTCCTTTTCCTATTGCTGATTTAGAACTCAGCTCTTTAATACTTTCTGAGAAATAGTAGAGGCTCCTGGGCATATTAAATTGTTAACTTGAAAAGGTTGGTGTAACTTCCAGGAATATTATTATTAACTTATGAGGTGTTGGATGACTACAAAATTTGTTAAGACATGTTTGCTACTGGAAATCATGTTTGTTCATGACAAACATGACATGGCAGAACATGAATGTGCTTTTTTAAGTTGTAAATAGATTTGTTTTTGTAAAGCCACCATATTTTCTCTCTCGTATCATCCTCTCTTCTGGCCTAACTGCCTACTTACTATATGGTCCTTTCTGGACCTGGGTTTCCAACCTGCACACGGCCTTGCTGAGAGAGCTTCTAGCAGATTCTCACCTAAATTAAATTTTGGGTTTGATCTGTTCCTGTTACTGGCCAATATGTGAATTTGAGTGAATAATGATAATGGCTAACATCAACTGCAAGTGTCTCAGCCACTATACTAAGTATTTTACACTTAATTCTCATAATAATTCTTTCTGGTAGATCCTATTAGTTTCCTCATTGCACAGATAAGAAACTGAGACTCAGAAAAATTAAGTGGTTTTATAAGATTTGGTAGTTAATGGGTGATAGAGCTGGGATCTGAAACTAGATGTGTTTGCCCTGACTGGTGTGGCTTGTTTGGGTGATGTCCTGCAAAGCAAAAAGTCACTGGTTCCATCTCCAGTTGAGGCATGTACGAGAAACAAGCATCGATGTTTCTCACATCGATTTTTCTCTCCCTCTTTCTCCCTCCCTTCTCCTTCCTCTACAAATAAATAAAATCTTAAAAAAACAAACAAACAAACCTAGGCGTCTCTAACTGTAAAGCCCAGAGTAAATTCTAGGCTATGATATCTGAATAATGGTTTCTGATTAGATTCAGATTTTAAAAAAAGGCTAAGAAAAATGCTGTATCACATCTATAGGAGATATCTCTTTACAGATGATGAAAACTCCACTTAAGAAGACACATTTCCTCAAATTCTAGGTTTAACACCATTTAATTACATGTAAACATGTTATTTAAAAACTCAAAATCTGTTACCCATAAACCTCGGTGCATCCTGTTTTTTAACACCCCAAGGAACTCTCCATGACTAAGACATTCATCACCATCCAAATCAAAGATCTTGAAGACAGTGTCCAAAATATTGTTTGAGAGCTCCTGTCCTGTAGCTACTTTCACAGCTCTCTTAAATTCTGCTAAAAAAGAAAACATAAAACAACTCATCCATCATGTGAAACAATCCAAGTAAACAATCTAATTTTTCATAATTTGAGAACTAAAAATATATCTATTAACTATATGGGAACTAAAACAAAAAAAAAGTATTAAAAATGTATTTATATGTAAATTTGGCTGCATGTGCCATGGAAGTACTGTATTTTGCTGTGCACAATGCACTTCCATGTGTAATGCGCACCCACGTTTTTGTACGCATTATACACAGGCTTACTATACCCATGTACAATCCGAATCTTTATTTTTCCCTCAAAAATTTGGGCAAAAAGTATGCATCACACATGACAAAATATGGTAACTGCAAGTGGCTGTTTTAATTTAACCAACGTTTCAAACACTAGTATTTAAACATTTCCTTCTCTCTCTCAGAGAAAAGAAAGTAAAAGCGAACAGAGTAATTGTGAAATATAAGTGTTGTGCTATAAATCTAGAACAACATCAATGAATTTAGTAAAAGGCCAGCCCATTGCTTTTACTGATAACTGGCACCTTGGTTGGCATCATCTAGTGTACGAGATAATAAAAATTAAATGGTTCATAGAACTTACCTAGTCTGATAGGGCGATGAGCTAAATTAAACATCTGCATGGCAATTGCAAAGTCTTCCAAGTGGGTTGTAAAATGACAAAATGACTTGAATTCATCCAGACTAATACTCTAATGAAACAAAAGGGAATTATTACAATTTTGTAGTTACATTAAATAATCTTATGAAATAAGTGTGAGTTCTCTTTTCTATCATAAATCTTATGAATTTCTACCTTTCCAAGCAAGTCTATTAAAAAGCTTAAGATGCAGAATAACAAAATTATAGATTTTAGTGATTAGGATGAATCCCAAGAGATTAATGGCAGGGCATTGGGTTTCACTACAGACTGCATAATATGTGAATGAAATTGTGCACTGCAAGACTTAAGAGTGGTCCTGTGTAATGGACTGATTCTGCCTCTTCAATATTCTTGTGTTGGATAACCCCCAATGTGACTTATTTCGAGATGGGAGGTCATAAGAGTGGGGCCTGCTGTCCTGATAGGCCTGCTGTCCTGATAAAGAGACATCAGGGTGCTCTCATTCTGTGTGTGGGGAGGAGAGGCCTCACCAGACACCAACCTTGCCAGCACCCTGATCTTGGACTTCCAGGCTCCAAAACTGGGAAAATTAGTTTGTGGTTTAAGCCACCGAGTGTGTGGTATTAATGGCAGCTTGAAGATACTAATACATCTTGTTAAGTGGCCTACCTCCTAGCTTTTCTTAGTTTTATCAGTGGAGATACCACTGGGTTTTGGAGTTACATGGACCTATGTTGAAATTCCTGTTGTGCCATTTACTATGGCATTATATATTTAATAAGGTAAAATGTCAGACCTGTCATAGTTCTTGGTTTTTAAAGATCCCTTTATAAATTTGAGACATTGGTCTATTACATGGGATCCCAGTATTTCCCCCCATTTTGTTAATTTTTAATTTGGACTTTGATTATAATTTTTGGGGGAATGAGGGGAGTCAACAGATTTTTAACTTTTAGGTAGTAATTTCATAAAATTCTTTTAAAGCTTTTGGGTTTGCTTAGAAAGACAGGTATACCCCACTCTGTTTCCAAGTTTCCTTCTATTCTTACTCAGTTTCCTTTCTCTTTAACATTTAATTCTTTGATCCATCTGGAATTTATTTTCAAGTAATGAGTGAGATAGAGACTTAACCTTCATTTTCTCAGATGGCCAGTGAATTGTCCTAATGCCATTTAATACTTCTTTACCCAATTAATTTGTAATATTAGTTTACAAATACTAAATCTGCATGTGTATTTGGCCCTATCTCTGGATTTTACATTCTTGTCAACTGATATGTCTTGTCAAATTAATTGAACTGTTTTAGTCACCTATGTTTGATGATACATTTTAATACCCTGGCATTTTTTTTTAAAGACCATTTTTTTAGAGCATTTATAGGTTGACAGCAAAACTGAGGAAAATCCTATTTCCCTGCCCCCTCAGAATTTGTTTCCATATAAACTTCATGAACATGACTCACTCCTTTCTTCTTCTACATCAGCCTCTGAGAATGGTGTTTTTTTCAGATGGTGGAGCTCCAAGATGGCAGAGCTCCACCACCTGAAAAAGTCCAGGTCTCCGAGCATCACATGGGTGGTCTCCCACGCACCATGATGGAGATGTGGAATGGTCAAGAAAAAAGCCTTCCATGTGTGAGCCACAGCGATTTCAGTGCTAGTGTGTAACTGCAGCAAACAGGCTGTTCTGATTGGTATGGCCATCCCTCTTACAGACTAATTTAAAGGAGAACTGTATTTACAATGCTATGACTTTCTATTCAATCACAGAGTATCTCTATAATTAGATAAGTTTTATTTCATATCCATCAAAACTTTAAAGTTTGTTTCCACATAGTTCCAAATATTTCTACTGCAATTATAAATGCGATCTTCATTACATTATCTTTTTCCTCACTATAAAAAAATCTTTAAAATTACATGAATGCATGCCCATTTAAAAAAATTTTTTAAGAATAATATAGTAAAAACAATACATAAAGTAAAAACCCCTTGAAATCTCACCATTGTACATTAATTGTTTGGCATTCATTATTTCATATACATAAACACACACATATGGTACTACATTTTCTCACCTGGAATTTTTACACAGGACAGCTACTTCTGATATAGTATTAGCACTGTAACAGGCATTTTATTTATGTTTATTGTTGCTAATTTTTTTTCCATTTGATTTTCTTGGGTTCTCTTTGTTTGCATAATCACCTCATATGCAAACAAAGACAACTTTCACCTCCTTTCACATTTTTATACTTCTTAATCTTGTTAATTTGCACTGGCTAAGATTTCCTGAACAAAAAAGTGATGGCAGTGACAGTGGATATTCCTGTCTTTATCTTGACTTTACTGCAAATGCCAAACTCACAGCTGTTATACATATTCTTAGTCGACAGTTTAATAAGAAAATACCAGGTACAGAACTTGCACTTTTTGTACTTATTTTTATACTTGATTTTATACTTAAACAATAGAGAGCAGCTCAGCCTTGGTTAGTTTGGAAGTCACTTTACTTAATTATATAAATGTATCTCATGTATTAGCTCATGTTCATCACAAGCATAACAAAGAGCCATACCAACCTCTCCTGCTGACAACTTCTCTCTCACATTTTTCCAATAAATGTCTTTATTTTCAGTGTTAGTGAAGAAAAGGAGCCACTCCGCAAAGTCTTCTTTTCTCATGAAAGTCAAACCTTTAGAGAATTGAAGGAACTCCATTTCTTGGACCTCCGTCTGTAGATTCTCCATAAACCTAAATGTTAAAGTATAGAGCTGACAAAAGTGGCCAGTGGCTTTCAAAAGTCACATCATCAATGGGGCTGTGCAAGCACTTCCGTGAGCTACACAAAGCATAAGTGCCATGGCAAGGACTGTGGGAACCAAGCCCTGGCTGGTATGGCTCAGTGGATTTGGTGCCAGCCTGTGATCCAAAAGGACTGTGGAAACTGGAGGGTCCAGCAGCTGGGTGCTTTAATCTGACTCCCTATACGCAGTTTGTGCAAACTCCACTTGACAATGTACATTCTGACAAACTTCGACTTAAAAAATTAGTAAAGAGGTATTGCTTTGATACAGCCATAGAAAATTAAAATGTATGGAAAACAGTATTTTCTAATATAGAACAGTTATCAATTAATCAGATAAACTTAAGTTGGGATTGACCAAATTTGATCAATGTAAATTAATGGCTTTGCATCAAAAGCTTAGATTTACCAGAAAGTATTTATAATCTTTTGGACAATAACATATGTCTATGTGACTCAATAGTCTGTTTTTTTTTTTCAAATAAAAACAAACAGTCCATGCCTCTGATTCTGTTTTGTCAGTTTATTTTGATCCCACATATAAGTGGGATCATATGATATATGTCTCTCTGACTTATCTCATTTAGCATAAAATCTCCAGGTCCATTCATGTTGTCACAAAAGGTAAACTTTCTTTCCTTTTTACATCTACATAGTGTTCCATTTTGTAAATGTACCACAGCTTTTTTGTACATTCATTGCATGGACACATGGAACAGACTGATAGCTCTCAGAAGAGAGGGGGCGGGGAGACTGGATAAAAGGTAGAGGGATTAGTTGAAGAACATATATGCATAACCCATCAACACACACAACTGTGTGGTGATGGTCCGAGGGAAGTTGGGAAAGGGGTGGGTGGAGGCAGGCAGAGGGGGGGGAAATGGGGACATCTGTAACAGTGTCAACAATAAACAAAAAACAAAAAAAAAACCAAACCAACACATGGTACTTGGATAAAACTGTCATTAACAGCTTCTTGAGACATGTAGAAGTTGAAAGACTATCAGGTTAAAAAAAATACCTTTGAACAAGAACCCAGAAATGCTGCACCTGATTTACTTATAATGTAAATCATGTGAAAAGCATGATTACCTCCATGAACTTTAACATGCTGCAGATTCCTTACTCACATTTCCACATGTTCAATGATCTGTACTCTGTCATGTCACAATTTAGTGGGAATATACATGGGGTGAAAAGAGGTCCAGTCTAGTTCAGTGGGAGGAGAGCTGCCACTTCTCCCCCACACCTTAGAAGCATGAAGGGAGTTTGATTTTAGACTTCTGTGGTAGGTGAGAGTCTGAACGTATTCAATACACATATTTATCAATGCTATGTGTCTTCTGGAGTCAAAGCAGAATTTTATGTAAAACTTGAAGCATTTCAAATTTGGACTGAACAAAATCTACTGATATGCTTCATCCTTTGTTGTACTGTGTACCGTGATGACATTCAATTTTTTCTCATTAGGATTGTTATAAAAATGCTTTACTTGCAAATAAGTGTACAGTGAATTAGGGAAGTGGAAAATATAGTGTAAGAACATGAGTAACTGGTTCCTTCCCTTTTTCTTTAGGCTCTATCTGAGGCTGAAATATAAACTTAACTGCTGATAAACTGTATATTATCTGGTTTAAGCTACTTTCATTTTAACTAATTATACTACTTTTGAAGAACATAAGTATGTTATATGATAATAATCTTTCTAAGTCTAAAATTATATATCTTGTTAGGCCATGAAAATTTGGAATATGATATTGAATATGTGTTGAAGAATTTACAATACATAAGGCCACCAGATGCACTCTGAACACATTTAAATAGTTTATAAATTAGTGGACTAACTGGAAGCTTCTCCTTGGCTGGGTGTTTAGGCCCTGTGTACTGGAGCTGGCCCACAGCAGCTGTGAGCACGGACTTTCCAGGTGTCATCCACCTCTGCTTCATGTCGGACAGCTTGAGATCAGCTTGCTGGAGTATTCATTCACACCATAAATCTTAAGTGTTCTCCCAAGTCTAGGTGGTTCTTCCTAAGAGCTGAGCATAAGACATACTTACTAGCACACTACCTTGGTATTTATGAAAACTCTTTGTGAATTTAGAACACCCTCTACTAATAAGGGGTATTTCAGAAGTTATAAAAATCCCAGTCCTAAAAAGTACATGGGTATCAAAACTTGAGACCATTTTCTTTCCTTTGTAACTACTTCCCTAATATATCTTAAGTCATAGAATTATTTTCAGCTTTAAAAATTTATTGAAATAAAAAATGAGGTCAGATGTACCACACCAGAAATAATCTCAGGGATTACTTCTGGTCACTATTTCTAAGGCTAACCATCACCAGTTTTAAAGACTGAAAAGAAATGCAGAAGAAGAAAAGTCCCCAAATAAAGTAGGAGAGAAGAGGGAAAAAGAATCAGGAAAAACATAACAAAACAGAAGCACTGTTACAGAGGGACAGACGTCATCGACAGCTGCCTGAGTAGACTGAATATCTCTGAATAATACATGTGCTGATAAAGAACTGAATTTTCACATTTAAATTATTTGTTGATGTCATAACAACAATAAACAAACAACAAAATTCCAGGAGACAGAACTTAAATTATATTTCAGTTTTTATTTAAATGGCTAAGTGGTATTCCTGTTGGAAAATCCCGCAACTAGTTGTAAAAGTAAAAACAACAAAAAACAACACTAAAAACAAATCAAACCACAAATTTATCCACATGCTCCCTCATTAACTGCTAAGTTTCTCTTGACATGTGCTAGTATCTACTTAATGTGCCTGTAACTCTGGTGCACCTACCCACTGACCAGAGACCTGTGGGACTAACTCTTTTAGAAATTTTGTGACCTCTTGCACCTTTTAAAACAAACCTGGGTCTAAATATCTCCTCTTCAGTTTCTGAGGTCTATGACCCTGGACCAAGTTCTTTAATCAGATCCCAGTCATCAAAGGGAAGACTACCTGTCCCAAGTTTTCAGGATAGGTAAACAATACATGTAAAAACACTTAAAACACATTCCAGGCATATGGTAAGTAAGTACTTGATAGACAGTAGCTTGGGATGGCCCTGAGCATGTTTGCAATCATCTTTCCCTTTTCATCCTACTCAAGCCCAGACTCAGTTTTTCATTGCTTCTGCTGCTGTCTTGCTCCTTGGGCTTAAAAAAAAATAAAAAAAAGTAAATGGTAATTTTCACAGTCATATACTATAAATAGTATACTAGTGTCATAATAATAGGATACTTGACTTGAGTGGCTTAGATACTATTTTCAAGGTCATGTAGATGGAATCAGAATTTAGACCCAAGTCTAATAAAATTCAAATTATATTTTATTGTTTATGTTATGACAATTGCCCCAATTTTGTCCCCTTTACCCCCCTCCACTTAGCTCCTTACTCCCTCAGGCAGTCCCCACACTGCTGGATGTCCATGTCCACGGGTCATGCATATATGTTCTTTGGCTAATCCCTTTTCTTCTTTTAACCAGTCTCCATCTTCACCCTCTCCTTTGACAGCTGCCAGTCTGTTCCATGTACCATGTCTCTGTTTCTACTTTGCTTGTTAGTTTATTTTGTTCATTACATTCCACATACAAGTGAGATAGTATGGTATTTCTCTTTCTCTGATTGGCTTGTTTTATTTAGCATAATAGTCTTCAGGTCCATCCATGTGTATGCAAAAAGTAAGAGTTCCTTGTATGGGACATAGTGAAAGCAGTCCTGAGAGGGAAGTTCATAGCCCCTTGGGCTTTGACAACCTTCTTCAAGTGCAGCTTAAAGAAAGCCAAACCATAGCTGCACATAGTGGTACCAACATAAACTCACTGTCTACACCTTTATTGGGCCCTCAACCCTTCCAACAGCCTCTGCCAGCATGGAAAGCTCTTTTTCAGTTTACACAGTGGCTATTTCAAGCCCTCCACACCCTCTACAAATCTATACCCATTGGCTTTGTTTGTTTTCAGTAAATGACCCTGCCCCAACTTCCTAGAGAAGTTAGAAATCATTATTTAGGGAGTTCTCTCATTTTCTTACTATCACTACAGAAATGTAACAGCACTCAGAAAAGGGGATGGCTAACTTATCTACCTGTCATCTGAATTTTACCTCTACTCCTGTGTTTCCTCTTCTGCAGGCAACTTATTCTGGTCATTCCAATTCATTCCTGTATTGTTTCCTCTTTACATCATCATCTAACATGTGGGAAAAACTTTCATATACTTTCCCTTCTGTTAGTGCCTGCTTTCTCTTCTTTTTTTGTAGTCAACCTTCTTGGAATAGTTACTATTTATTTCTCTCCTTACCCCCCTGCAATCTGGTGTCTACTCCCACTGACAAGGTCTGAGCTACACTCATATTCTTTGCTCAACTGATTCTTACTTGTGTTCTCCAGCTCAGTGGACAGGCATCATCCCATTATTTACTGGTTCCATTCAGAAACCAGAAATACTTGACTTCTACCTTACTCGTCCTCTCCCATCTCCAGGTACTATTAACTCCTTCCCTGAAATAACCCCTCAGACTCTTCCACTCCTCCCTATTCCCACTCCTACCACCTCAGTCTAATCACCACCACTTCTCTATCAGCCAGGCAGCTGCTAACTGACCTCCTTGTTTTCCTTTGATTTCCTCAGCTATCTACTCGATCTGACATCACCTTCCTCTCTTGTAGTTCCCTGCTGTTTTTGCCATGGATTAAAAAACCTTCACAATTTTGCCTGTTTAGCTTTCTACTCTCTTTTCTTCCTAATTCCTCCATTGCCATGTTTTTTCTTGTAATATATATTATTTTATCTATTAAGTAATCAATGAATTCAGACAACACTGGGTTGCTAATTCTTACCAATTTTGCAAATATGAATTCTTTTCCTAACTGGAAAACTGAGAAAATTAACTACCTGTAGAGAGCAACAGCCTATCATTACATCAATTAAACTATTCTGAAGAATAACGGCAGACAAAATATTTCCGAGAATTTTTTTCTTAGATTAAATTCATTGTGTATTACCAACACAGAATAAACCCATTTAGTACTAGATATTCTATCTATTATCAGTCAGTCTAAATCAAAATTTAGGGTGGAAAAGTAGATGGTGAGATAGTGTTTCTTCTCATGTCTTATGATGGGGGGTAATTTCTGCAAGGGCCAAAGATTAGATAAAATCATCAAAATTTTGTAAAGTAAAATTTGACTTGGAGATTTAAACAAAATTATTGTTTTATTGGAGTGCAAAACAGACTTAAAAAAACTTTTTTTAAATCCTCATGTGATGTTTATGGATCCCAGAGAGGAAGGGGAAAGATGGGGGGCGGGGGAGGGGGGCAGAGAGTGGGGGAGGGGGGGGCAAGAGAGAGAGAGACATCAATGTGTGAGAAAAATGTCGATTGGCTGAGCCCTGACTGGGGATCAAACTCACGACCTTTTAGTGTACGGGACGATTTATTCCAGTCACCCAAGCCACCTGATAAGGACCAGACTTTTAAAGTAATTGTTTTTTTTCCCTAAGCAAAAAGTCTACATTTACTAAGAAATGTTTTGCCCAAGAAATTTCTACATTCTTTTCTGTGAACAAAGATATCTGGAATACTGTTTGTTAAACTTGACATCAGTATCTTTTTGCTTTGTATATTATTATTGCTCTGTAACTTTGGATTTTTTGACAAGTTTAATCACATTACTGGCATTATTTCCAGAAGGCTTTATAAAGACTAGGAAGCCTGCATAAAATTCATGTACATTCTCAATAGCTTTTTTTAATATTTTATTGATTTTAGAGAGGAAGGAAGAGAAATACTGATATGTTGTTACACCCATTCATGTTATTCGTTGATTCTTAACCAGGGATTGAACTCACAACCTTGGTGGATTGGAATGATGCTCTAACCAACTGAGATAACTGGCCAGGGCCTCAATATTTTGTCTTGAATGACTGTGAAAAACTACCAAATTTTTAAGTTAAAAATTGGTTAACAAAATTTTAAAAAATTGGCCTGGTGATAAAAAAAAATAAAAGTTATGTCCAATTCTCTGTTCTGACTTAAAACAAACAAACAAACAAACAAACAAAACCCATCTCTCTGAACCTTTAAGTAGTCAATCGCTGGGGTAAAAGACTCTGAGAAAGTTATACCTGTGTTTTAGTTTTGATTTGTTTTCTTTGGGAAAGAGACTGTGGACACTCCAAGCTGAAGAAGCTACCCGAGAGAAACAGATGAGGAAATGCAAAGCGAAAGGAGCCCTCAGGAAGCATCTGCCTGCTGGGCAAGAAGCTGTGAGAGGCCTCTGAAAGTCACTGAATTGACATGAGATGAGCATGCATTCTGAGTGCTGACCACATGTTCTGTCCTGTGTGTTTCACATACACTGTCTTATCCAACTCTCAGGCCCACCTCATATTTTTCTTGAAAAAAAAAAAAAAAGTAAATGTACAAATTTTAACAGCTTCAATTATATGTACAGTAAAATAAAAACTTGCATTAACAATTGGTGGAGCTGGTATCATAGGATCAGTGAACTGGGCTCCTTTTTTTTGCTTAGGCTGTAGACTTTAGTGGCCTGGAATCTCCAGGAGTGAGGGTTTATTTATACAAGCCAGCACTGTCCTTGGACACATTGTTATTAAACTATTAGGATGATACACCCATATTACATATGAAAAAACTGAGCCCCTAAAAGGTTAAGTACCCTGTCTTAGGTCAGAGACAAAGTAGGGGCACCAGGATCTGGACCCTGTCTTAGCCAATCTGATGCTGGGGATGGGGTGGCAACCGAGGCTTTTGGGTCTAGTGACAGGACAAGTGTGAAGGTTCACTGGCTAGGGGGTGGAATGGGATGGCAGGGTGAACAGGTCAGCATCTTCCTGCCTGCAACCCCTGTCAAGCCTTGATACTAGGTCAGCAAGCTGGGAAGCATGGCTGTGTGCTGGGCTGAACTCCCAAGCCCCTGCTTATGGGTGGACCAGCTAGCTACAGGTAATTACATTCCTGGAGCTGGAAACCCAATCAAGTCCAATTCTGGTCTGGAATGTAGCAGAGGTGAGTGGGCCTTCTACCTCACCATGGGTAGAAAGAAGGAGCCCAGGGGCTGACATGGGCAGGCTGTGCCCTTGTGCCCAGCAATACAGTTGATACTGAAGACTTCCAGGACCCATGTCAGTCATCTGTATTCTCTGTAGCCTCCACCAAGCCAGGTCTGGCCTAGAGCGAGAGCTTGAAAATGTTTGCAGCAGTGAGTCTAAGGGCCAAGGAAGGAAGGTGCCCAGTGTGACTGTCTTGTTCTACCCTCCCCTAAACTTAAATGGGCTACTTCTTCCACCAGAAGGACAGTCAATAACCTCTAGAATTTGAATAGCTGAGCCCAAGTCCACCTCAGATTTTTTGTGTGGAGGAAAGAATAGTAATGTGAATGAAAGGGGAAAAAAATAGAAGATTACAAAGGAAAACATTTGCATGAATTAGAGATTGTCTCTTTTCTGTTATTAGATTATTATAAAGTTGACTATTAGAATTTATAGTTTTATAGTTTATATTTACTCAATTCTGTAAACTAGGCAGGACAGGACAAGTGTCACCATGTAAATTTTTTAAAGACTGAAAAAAAGGTACAGTTGACCCTTGAACAATGTGAGTCCATGCAGTTCAAACTTGCATTGTTTAAGGGGCAACCAAACTCAGATTTTCTTCAGTTCTTACCTGTAAAATATCCCTATGTGAACATAAATATTTGCAATTACCTTCGAAATTCTCTATAATGAAGTTTTCTTTCTCCTCTTTTTCCAAAGAAACATATCTGAAGGGTTGTGTTAATTTCAGGTTCTTTCACTTTTGGCTCCTATAAAAAATGTTACAGTAATTTCAAGTATTTATAACCAAGAACTAAAATAGACCCTGTAGCCTGAACTCCCAGGACAATACCACAAAAGACTCTAGTAACAACAACAAAGGTGGAAAAGAGGCAGCCATTCTGTCCCTCTGCTACTTTGCATAACAATATTCTATAATCACCTTTGCTTACTTAAGTAGGAGAAAAAAAGGAGGGCTACAGTACTCAAAATACATAAGGTGGACTTGAGCAGTAAACAAATTTTTAGAAATGTTCATACCTTTGGTCCAGCAATTGAATTTCTGAGATGTTACCCCTCAGATATATTCATATATATATATAAAATGATATAATCACATAATTATTAACTGTTGCATTATTTGTAATATCAAACACTGGATATATTTAAACATCTTTCAAAAGGGGAATGGTTACATAAATTGCTACATCCATACAACAAAATAGTATGGAGTCATTAAAAAAAGAATAAGATATTCAGATATATTAAGGAAAAACAGGAGAGTGTGGAACAATGTATATAGTATGTATGCTACTGCTTGTATAAAAATGGCAAAAAATATAGATATATTTAGTTATTTTTATATATATTCATCTATGCATAGAATAGCTCTGGGAGATTACACACAGGAAGCTGACAAGCACACATTGCTCGTGGAGAAGTGCTAACTGGGAGGAAAATTCTACCCTATATACATACTCTTGTTAACATTTTGAAGTCTACACCATGCAAATGGAATGCATTTACTTAAAATATTCAGAAAAAATAAGGTACTCATAATTTCTGCAAGTATTTGGGAATATTTATTTGAACAAACACAATAGAGAAGCTAATATAGTATCTGTTTGGAAATGTTTACTTTGTCTGCACATACCTGGCATTCTGTTTCATTAGTTACTGTCTTCAAGTCATCCTGTTTACTTATGATTTTCTGCAGCTAAAAGATGGCAAACATGATTTAGATGTATGTCAAGTGGATTTTTCAAAACAACCTAAAAAAAATGCTATGTTTTTGTTATAAAATATATACTAGATATTTTAAAAATATTAACTGAAATTCTTATACTATAACTCTTAATGTTATGTTTTCCGCAGATCATGTAAGAATCAGAGGAGAAATAGATATGTAAGTATTAACATTGTTATTATTACAATGTAGATCATTTCTTTCTCATAAAGAAAGCCAGCTTACGTAATACAGAGCAAAAGCAGGCTTACAGTTGTAATACAGATAAATAATACAATAATTAATAAATAATAATACAAGAATAAACTGTGTTTTGCATACTCACAACTGTAAACCCACTTTTGCCCACCTCAGTGTATACATATTCTAAAGGCATCATTCTATAGAAACTTCATGATTACTTTCATTCTTCAAGAGAAATTTTATTCATAATTTTCTGTATCACTGAGAATTTATGGTTACATTTTCAAGTTAATAACTATTAAAAATCTACTTATATCATATAAATGTTCCTTTTCCCTTTATGCATTCATAAAGCATTAAAATAATTTAAAGACCTATATTTCTACCAATTATAAATTGGTAATAGGACACTGAGACTGAGTACATTAAAAAAAACCAACCTTTTGGAGTCATTTGTACCAATCCTCAGGTGGAAAGCAAATTTAAATAAGTTTTTAAAAAATTAAATGTAGACAAAAATCTCAAGCTATAAATTTTAATCAATTAGGAAATAAACCTTCACACATTTTTTTCTGCGCTATTTCCTTGTTAACAGTTTAAAAATTGCAGCTGCCCTGGCTGGTGCAGCTCAGTGGACTGAGCACCAGCCTGCGAACCAAAGGGTTGCTGGTTCGATTCTCAGTGTAGGGCACATGCCTGGGTTGCAGGCCAGGTCCCCAGAAGGGGGTGTTGTCAGATGCAACCACACATTGATGTTTCTTTCCCTCTCTTCTGCTCTCTAAATATAAATAAAATCTTTAAAAAAAGAAAAAGAATCAAAATGGCGGAGGAGTGAGTGGATGTCACACTTACCTCCTCCCAGGACCAAACCTGGAATTACAACTAATTGTGGAGAAATCACCTGGAAAAAACAACTGAACAATAGCGAGAGAGGAGCCTTATAACCTCGGACAGGCAGAAAAATCAGTTTTGGCACAACCAGTGCGGTAGAGACTCAAGAAGATGGGCTGGTCATGCATGGGCAGCAGCACCAGCAGCACCAGTGGGATACTGAAATGGCCAGCTGGATCCCCTGAGAACAGTGGAGTCTAAACCATAAGCAGCGATCTCCAGCCTACAGCACCAGAGCCCAAAAAGTACACAGATAACAGCCAGCTGCCAAAAGTGGCAGGGTTGCTCTCTGCCAGACGCAGGAGGCTGGAGATGCAGAGCCGTTTATAGGGCCAACACATAAATTTTAATTTGTATCCACTTACTTCGGCAAAGGCGGGGGCAGAGTGGGCTAGAGATGTTGGAGGAGAGACAGGGGAAGGAGGCTTTGGGGAGAGAATGGAGAGAGTAGCTGGTGGGATCCTGATGCTGACTTGTCCCCCATAAGGCAGCAGCCATCTGGCTCAGGGAGACCATGCCCCTGAGCAGCAGCGTGAGAGGATGCAATAACCCCGCCCCTGGGGGGCACTCTACTCGCGCCCTGTGGTGTCTAAACTGGCCTGTGGAGTGCAGAGTGACTAGATTAACAACTGAAGGAGACAGTCATAGACAGTAGATTCCTGGAAGTCTCGAAGAGGCTGCCTAAGGTCAGACAGGGTGAATGGCTGATATTAGAGGCAGACCCAGAAAGAAAAAACAGCAGTCTCCTACCACAGAAGTTCACACCACTAAGCAGGAAATCAAGACAGATCAATTTAAGAAGCAGAAGCAAAAAAGGAAAGCCTCACAAAAAGTGGAAAGACAAAGAAACACCCCTCAGCTGAAGAAAAAGGAGGAATCCCCATAAAGAGAACTAAATGAAATAAAGGCAAGTAAACTAACAGATATTGAGTTAAAAACAATGGTTATAAGGAAGCTCAATGAGCTCAGTGAGCTCAGAGAATTACCAAAAACTACAGGAAAACTACGAGGAACTTACTGCAAACTATATCAGCATGGAAAAGGACATAAAAACCATCAGTAAGAGACAAGAGGAAATGAAGAATATAATTTCTGACTTGAAGAATGCAGTGGAAGGAATCAAAAGCAGGCTAGATGAAGCTGAGGTTCGAATCAGTGAGCTGGAGGACAAGGTACGAAAAAGCTCCCAGAAAGAGCGAGAAATTGAAAAAAAAAAAGACTAAAAAAGAATGATGAGGTGTTCAGGGAAATGCAGGATAACCTGAAATGTAATACTATCCATATAATAGGGATACCAGAAGGAGAAGAGGAAGGGATAGAGAACCTGTTTGAAAAAGTAATGATGGAAACTTCCCTGTCTGAGGAGAGAAAAAGTGACACAAGTCCAGGAAGCACAGAGGGCCCCATTGAAGAGGAACCCAATGAGGCCCGCTCCAAGACACATCATCATTAAAATGGCAAATATCAAAGACAAACAGAGAATCCTAAAGCAAGAAAGGGAGAAAGAGGTAGTAACATACAAGGTAGCGCAGATGCATTATCCCCTGACTTCTCCACAGAAACACTGCAAGCTAGAAGGGAATGGCAAAGGCCTGCAACAAGACTGCTCTATCCAGCAAGGCTCTCAATTAAAACAGTAGGCGAAATAGAGTTTCCCAGACAAGAGAAGGCTAAAAGAATACACCTCCACCAAACCAGCACTGCAAAATATGCTAAAGGTGCTGCTTTAAGAAGATGAAGAAAGAGTCTATGAATACTTAGTTCCTTTCAGAATCACCAATATTTGATATTACCAGTATGTTTAATACTTATTAGTCTGTGACAATGATATGTTATTTTACTTTATTATTTGTTGAAACTAAACCTGTTTTTGTATATTTCTTGCCAATTTCTATTATTTTTAAAAAGCTTTAAATGACTTTTTCATATACTTTATCCATTTTTTGATTAAATATTTGTAGATTTTCCCCCCTAACCCCCCCCAAAAACTATTAACCCTTTTTTACATGTGTTGTAAATACTTTCCTATTTTATTACATGTCCTTTAACTTTTTTTATATGTATATTACTATATAGTCTTAAATGTTTAATATGGTCATATTGCCAATATCTTACTTTATAGCTTCTGGGTTTGAATATGTTGCTTCAGGGTAAGGAAAATATTATTTTGCATTTTCTCCTAAAACTCCTTAGATTTTACACACTGATTTTTAAGTCAGTTGAATATATTTTGTATAATGTGTGAAATAGGGCTCTCTATATTTGTTTTATTTCAAGTATAGTGGTCCACGCACCTTATTTGTGGAATAAGCCACATTTTCCCCACTGATTTGAAACATCAATTTAATCATACATTACAATGTTAGACAGATATATATTTTTTTCTAGAATGCTCATTTTATTTCATTGATGTACTTGATTATTTCTATACTTGATTATTTAACTGCTGAGACTTTATAATGGATTTAAATTTTTTAATATTTTCTAATGGATTTTGACATTTTGACATTTAATTTTTATTTAAATTTTGACATTTAAAAAAATAAATAAATAAAATCAATCTGCATTTAAAAAAAAACAAAGAAGGAACATCTATCTTTTGCAACATCATGGATGGAACTGGAGAATATTATTCTAAGTGAAATAAGCCAGTCCGTGAAAGACAAATACTGTATCATCTCACCTAGAAGTGGAATCTGTTCAACAAAATAGAGTAGCGAGCAAAATAAACCACAGGCATGGACATATCGAGCAGACTGAAAGTGACCAGAGGGGATGAGGAAGGAGAAAAATGGTGGAAAGAAGGAGAAGGAACTAAACAAAGAACATGTACTAATGACCCAAAGACATGAACAACTGAGTGGGAACTGACTGTGGGAACAGGGGGCGGGGTGGGATGGGTGGAGGGGGACAAAGGGGGAAAAACTGAGACAACTGTAATAGAATAAAGATGATTTTAAAAAAGTGAAAAAAAATTGCTGCAGCTAAATTCCAAAATAATTGCCTCAAGTTTAACTTCTTCTGCTGTGTTTATTTTAGGTAAGTGTTTATTTCTCTGAATTCCTCAAACTCTTCAATATACACCTTCTTAAGGGAAGAAAGTTGAAAATCTTTATATTTGTTTTATCCTTTATTTTTTTGAGTTGACAAATAGTATAATGTCAAGTTCAATATCAAACATTTCTCCCTAATGGTGCTATCTCCTTTTCATTTCTTATATTGGTAATATGGATACTTTAAAAAAAAACTAAAGTATAATTGACTTACAGTATTGTATGTATTAGTTTCAGGTATATTGACACTGTGACTCAGTATATACACATTACAAAGTGATCGCCATGATAAGTCTAGTTACCTTCTGTCACCATAGAAAGTTATTACAGCATTACTGACTACATTCTCTATGCTGTTCTTACTTCCTCATAATTTACTTATTTTGTAACAGGAATTTTGTATTCCTTAATTCCCTTTATATATTTTGCCCATCTCCCCACTCCCATCCTTCTGACAACCACCAGTTTGTTCTCCATATCGATGAGTTGGCTCTGCTTTGTTTGGTCATTTGTTTTATGTTTTAGATTCTACTTTTAAGTGAAATCACATGGTATTTATCTTTATCTGTCAGACTTATTTCATTTAGCATAATAACCTTCAGGTCCATCCATGTTGTTCCAAATAGCAAAGTTTCATTCTTTTTTATGGCTGAATATTTTTAAATAAGCCACTGTATATACATGTACCATACCTTTAAAAAAAATCATTTAATTAATTAATATTTAGAGAGAGGCAAAGGGAGGGAGAAAGAGAGGGAGAGAAACATTGACATGTGAGAAACAATTGACTGGGTTGCCTCTCATACGCTCCAAATCAGGGACCTGGCCTGTAACTCAGGCATATGCCCTGACTAGGAATCGAACCAGCAACCTTTCAGGTTCTGGGATGGTGCTCACCCACTGAGCTAGGGCCGATATCTTTTTTAAACAATTGTCTATTAATGGACACTTAGGTTGTTTCTATATCTTGGCTATTGTAAATAATGTTGCAGCGAACATAGGGATGATGCATATGTCTTTTTAAATTAGAGTTTTGGATTTCTTTAGATAAATACACAAAAATTGTTGGATCGTTTGATGGTTGTATTTTTAATTTTTGGAAGTACCTACATACCTGGAAGTTTTCCAAAATAGCTGCACCAATTTACAATCCCACCAACAATTCACAAAGGTTCAATCATGTATAGAACAATTAAAAAAATAAAATAGATGTTATTCATAAAATGATTCTAAATTTTTATAGAATATTCAAAACTTATTTTTTTTTTATTTTAAGACTTATTTAATATAGGGTTGGGAACCATCCTGCCTGGTTTCAGGGACTGTAGCCTTGCCAACAGGTGAGAGGGCACCAAGCCTGGAAATAATTAAGGAGGCCTTGGGAAAACAGGCCACTAAGGAGATGAAACCTGTCTCCCCTCCCTCACATCACCCTGCTTGGCCCTGTGATGGTCGGTTAGTCAAAGACGGGTAAGATTCCTCAAGAGGAGGGACAACCTAAGCCAGACATGGCTGATATGGGCAGCAGACAAGGACTTGGGGGACACAGAGAAAGGGCAAAATGGCCTGCACCTCTTGGCTCAGCTTGGACATGACCGGAGCCCTCATTCTGCCTGAAAGATCTCCTTGTCTCTTGGTGGATCTGCCCCACCCACCTGGCTCAGGCTTAAAACAACACTAATGGCAGGTATAGCCCTAAACTGGATCGGGTGGTTCCAGGGGACAATCAGGCCTAGAAGTAAGTTCCTCTAAGCATGCTTTTTTCTCTCCTCAAAAGCTTTGATAATCAGCTCATACTGGGAAGGAGATTTACATTATTCATAGACCCTGACATGAGGCAGATCTCTTGGGTTCCTTCAATTGTTATCTATGATATCTATTTGTTTTCTGTAAACATAGCCTTTGACATTGATTGATGAGCTTTGCATCCATACCCCTGTGCACATGGTTCTCAATAAAAGCCTTTGGACAGGGGGGCCTGGGGCCTTCCCCACTAGAGGGAAGAGCCATGTCCCTTCTCCTGGCAAACAGAGAACTGTTTGTGACAACTCGTGTTTATTCCCCCATCTGTGACAACCCCAGGATGGGCTCTGTGGGATTCAGAGCCCCACTCCCTCCTCAGCTGGCTCTGGACAGTAACCCTCAGATCCATGACCAGCCCCGCACGGTGCTCCCCTGCCACAATATAGTTGTTATAATCTTTACATAGTCATTGTCAAATAGTTACAAACAAACAAAACAAAGATAGCAAATAGGATTAGTTCACTGAAATAAGAATTTTTCAGGAGGCTTATTATAATACTGGCTTATTCTAACACGGTGTGGAATTTAGAGAATAAGGGCCTGTCCTGAAGTCTATCCAATGGGTTTAGTGCCAGATTAAGCTTGTCATGTCAGAGTCTTCCCTAAAACATTTCTGTTTGGACTCAGGGAGATGGTTATAGCAGGTTCTAGTATATTATGAAGATTACAATACTGTATAGTTAGTTCTGCAGTAACAGATCCATCTGAAAGATCATAAATACTTTGTACCCAGGTATGCATTATGCCAGAAGGTCTCTCTGATCTACTAAGACACTTTCTAAAATAGCTGTAGATAACATGGATTCATGACAGCAATGCACTAGGTACCCATTATGTGACCAAAGTTCTGTTTTAAATGTTGGGAATATAGTGGTCAAGGACAGATCATGCCCTTGCTCTCACTAGATTTATATATTCTAATGGGCTACAGAACAAACAAATGAACAAATAAGAAGTTTTAGATAGTGTTGAGTGCTATTGATAAGGGCAAGATGACTTGGGAGGAGCAGCCTAGCCAGAGACCCCTCCCAGGTTAACTGTTAATCATTGCTTATCTGTTCCTGTAGCCCGTTTTCACATCCCTTCCCCTGCCTGGGTAGCACATCAATCTCATCAATCTCCCACCTGAATGCTAATCCCTTCCCCCACCTGGGAAGCCCATCCGTTTCCCGCCGGAATGCTAGGGCTTATAAACCCCTATCTAACCCCGATTCGGGGCTCAGAATTTGGAGACTGCCTCCTCTGAGCCCGCGCGTGTGAATAAAGGCTTACTCCGTTCCCTGAATCGTGTCTTGAGTCTGGCTTTCCGTAACACTATGATTACAATAAAATAAAAGCAAGTGTAACAGGATTCAGGGGAGAGGTTGCTGTTAAGGTAGATTTATTCTGGCCCTGGCTAGTGTAGCTTAGTGGGTTAAGAACAGTCCCACAAATAGGAAGGTCACTGGTCTGATTCCTGGTCAAGGCACATGCCTGGGTCGTGGGCCAGGTACCCAGTTGGAGGCATGAGAGAAGCAACCGATCAATGTTCTTCTTGCACATTGATGTTTCTCTCCCTTTCTCACTCCCTTTCCCTCTCTCTAAAAACAAATGTTAAAAAAAAAAAAAAAGATAGGCTTATCCTGGATAGTTCTCTTTGCAGACATGACATTTGGGCTGAGGTCTGAATGACTGAAAGCTACTAAAGGCATGGGGAAAGGATATTTTAGGTAGAGAGGAAAGCTAAGTTTCTGGTAGAAGCAGGGGTGCTCTATTAGACAAAGAGCAAGAAGGTACACTGGTTAGAGACAAGTGGTAAAAGAAGGAGGAGGACACATTCATCAAATACAAATTCTGAATGTTTAAAGAGGTAGTGCCTAAGTTTACATTGATCCATATTTTCGATTTCAGGCTGAAAATGGAGAAAAGTATGTAGGGTTGATTTAACTTATTTTTGTTTGCAGATGATGAAGTTTCAATTCTGACACAAAAACAGTATTCCAAAATCAAAAAGAAAAAATTCTACTGAAGGCTTTTGTATTTATTTAATAATAGCTCCAGGAGGTATATTCCGCATGGCAGAATTTAACACTGCTGTATGAAGAGCACAGTCCTTCCCACCAGGATGGAACAATGTGAAACAAAAGACCAAGGAGAAATTTGACAGACCTGCCATCAGTCTATTGTTTAAAGAAATTATACTAAAACCCTGGCACTTATGCCAAAGAAGCAAGTGTGCCACATATAGAGGTAAATATTAAATCAATTAACTATTACAGGTTCTGATCACTGCTGGTGTTGTTTATTATTATCTAACAAGGAACAGCATATATAGATAGTTGCTAATTCACCTATTCTTGGGGTAAAGAAATAAGCAATACACTTACCAACACAGTTTCTAGATCTGGATATGAATAAAACCCAAATGTACCACAAAAGACCAAAGTAACAAACTGAAGCAATTTAGATTTTAGGACAGTTTTGTAAGACTGTGTTTTAATATATTTTATCATTACTTCTGTGTTTGCTGTTCAAATCACTTTGTTGTATCTACGTTTTCAGTATTAAAGTAATTCTTATTACTTTTCTACCACTTATGGTAGGAAGAGCAATGAATAAAATTTACTGGGGAAACGATCAGATAAGGCCCTGCCCCTCTCCCTGCTCTTTAAAAAAGCTTTTCTGATCTGAAAAGAACTGTTCGGTTCTTCCAATAAAATTTCAAATTCAAGATGCTACATACTCAGGTTTCCTAATATAAGACCAAGGATGTGAAATAATTATTTAAATAACTAATGTAAATGTAGTTTTTTCTCCTCTATACTGTTATTTTAAATTGACATGGTCCATGGAGTATCACTTTTAGTGTTGTTTATAAGATCACCACAGAGAACCTTTGATTTTAAAAAAGATTTTATTTATTTATTTTTAGAGAGAGGGGAAGGGAGGGAGAAAGAGAGGGAGAGAAACATTGATGTGAGAGACACATCCATCAGTTGCCTCTCATATGTGCCCTGATGGGGGACTGAACTTGCAAACTAGGCATGTGCCCTGATTGGGAATAAAACTGGTGACCTTTCGTTTTGCAGGATGATACTGAACCAACTGAGCCACACAGGTAAGGGCAGCACAGAGAATCTTTTGATGGCTGACCTTTAGAACCTTAAACTTAAAAAAAAAAAATCACTGATGTATCCTAACATATTCTTTTTCTTGTTTTCCTGATAAGAATTTTCCAGACATTTAAGGAAAAAAATGTAGATTTCAGAATGTATTCCATAAATACAGCATTTTAAACTATTCTGCTAAAAAACAGTATCTGAGAAACTTTTAAAGTAGGTATACCTGACAGTTTCAGGAGCAGAGGCTGTGGAAGGAAGGAGGAAGGTCTGTGTCCATGGTGACAGGAGACCTCTTGTCTTTTTCAGTTTCACATTTGGTGTGACCTTTCTTTGCAGGCTGTCTCTTGGCCCTTGGCTATCATCATATATTACAACAGCGAATCACAACTCTGGTCTTGAGAGTACACCCCCTGTGTTGTTACCAGGGATGTTACTTGTGTCTGCTTCATGACATGACCTCCAACTTTCCCATTCCAGGGATGTGTGAATAGCAGGCTGATGCCTTGGGATACCCAGGAATAAAAGCAAGGCATTTATGAAGGTCTAAGGGAATGAACAAACTCTAGCAGCTAATTAAACAAAAAAGAATTTCACAGCCTTTTCATAATTAACCTCTACATGGGCAATAATAACAATTTTAAATATCTCCTGTTCTTGCAGCTGAGGTGGACTGAGGTGGAATGTACTGGTACCTTGAAATTTAGGACACTGGAATCTCAGGTCCTACTTGTGCAGTCATGTTTTCTTCCTGAAACTAATATAATTAATTTCCTTCCTTAATTACCAAACATCTCAGAAGAATAATTCTTATCCACTGCCATCAATTTTGCACTTCCTGCTTCTTTCTTGTTAGCCTTTTTGGCTTGATCTCTACCACTCCTTTAAAATAGCTTCTGTAATGGCTCCCAATGATCTACAAAGCTAAAGGGGTCCTCTACTCAGCCCCTATCCTATGACTGTTCTTTAAGAGGGTAATATGAAACCATCTCATTGTTCTCTTTTCCCAAGATTCCATTATGCATATCCTCTGGGCTGTCCTCTACTTTCTTTTCCCCAACTTCATCCTTGGGCCTCTCAGCCTCAGACTGGCCTTTTAAATGAAACTGTTTCAAGCATCTGATCTTATCCCTCTTCCCCTGACATTATTCCCTGTGAGGTCACATAACGTCATGGCTTAAATCACTTTAATGATCAGAATACTTCCTGATCCTGGCCACATTATTGTTTTCTAGACAGCTTCTTGATAAACTTGTCATCTCAACAGGGAGGTCCTACCAGTTTATCAAGTCAATGTTTTGAAGCTTAGAGTTAAGATCTTTTTCAGCTCATTCCTTTGAATTCTCCTTCAAATGGGTAGGCTGATATCAAGGCAAGAGCAGGCACCAGAAATGGGTGGATTTGGAACCAAATCACAGCATCATCATTAAACTGGGGACATCACTACTTATTCTGTAGGTTGCTGTAAAGATTCAATAATGTAACATAAGTTGGACGTACCAATGTCCTCAGTAGGAACTAGTCTCTTAGTACTGTCAACATTCCTAGTCAGGCTGACTTCCTCTCTCCCTCACTTCTTTAATTCCTTGTAAGCCAGGTCCCAGGTGTTGCCTAAGGAGCCTCCTTTCCTCCAGCCTCCCCTGTTTGATTCACCTATCATATTGTGGCCGGGGATGAATTTCTGGAACAGTGAAGTGCAATTATTTCCATAACAACTGCCCACTAGACTGAAAAAACTTGTTACTGTCCTTGCCGATATAATTCATCATTTGTAGTTTCTAGTTTCATTTTTTTTAAAGTGCAGCAAAAATGTACAAAAAAGCTGAAATTAATTCATCTCCCCAAATTATTACTTCATCATGTATTCCATGTAAAAATTGAGGTATTTCACATTCTTTTCTTTTTTCTTCAAAATCCAGTGTGTATTTTACACTTATAGGACATCTCAACTCAGATTTCATTGTAAATACTTGATCTGTATTTAGATTTCATAAAATTTACAATTGAAAAAGTAAATTCACATACCCAAGTTGTTTCAAACATACTTAGTTTCCTGATACCTAGGTTTCCAGTCAAGATGGTGGAGTAGGTAAACACAGTATTCACATACTCCCATAACCACATCAAAATTACAGCTAAATTATAGAACTATCATTGAGAACAGCCTGAATCTAAACTGCACAGAAGTCCTATAACAAAGGATACACAGAAACAACTTTGGGACTGGTAGGATCTGTGGAAAAGCAGAAGGGTCTGGTCTCAAACTCATGTGTGGCAGTTAAAAATTGGGAAGGGTCTCTCAGCTGTGAAGGTACCCCTGAGGAGTGAGGTGTCCCAGCTCCCCACTTAGCGCCTACCCCAGGGTTCCAGTGCTGGGAAGTCCCCATAACTTCTGGCTGTGAAAACTAGCAGAAATTATGGCTGAGTTAGATGGAGGGCTTCTGGAGTCCCAGGTAGTCCACTAAAAGGGCCCAATGGACTTGTGTGGACTCATTCTCTCTGAGCTCCAATGCTGGGGCAGCAGTTTGAAAAGAACCTGGGACATATAGGGAGGAACTGAAGTGTCTGGCATCAGGGTAAGGACTGGAAGGACAGCTTTCTCCCTGACAAAAGTTCTGGCAGAGACTGTTGGTCCTTTTCTGAGCCCTCCTCTGCTACAAAGCCAGCAAGCAGGCACCATATTTGTGTCTCCATCAACCTGCTAACATTGTCCACTGCCCTGGTAATTTCCTGAGACAGTGTACCACCAAAATTGTGGGCTCAAACCATTTCCTATGGCTTTTCCATACAAACAGCTTATCCTGGCTCATGCTGAAGACTTCCCTAAAATCTCTCAAACAAGCCGCATCTGATCTCAGCATGTCCTGTACCTCTTACTAAGTGGCCCCTGGCCTGGCACTAGTGGCAGCCAACAATGGTTCACAGCTTGGCGTTTCCCAGGCACTTCCAAGCCCAGCACAAGTAGCAGCCATCTACAGAATGCTCTGTAGCTCATGCTGGGAGGCCCTGGGCAGGGTACAGGTAGTGGGTAGCCTTGGCCTGCACTTCTTGGAAAGCCCCAGAGCTAGTGCACTAGTGCACCAGGTGGACAGATTTGGACCAACCAGGAACACCAGTCCCACCACTTTCAAGAACTACATATTTAAAGGAGGACTCAGTGGGCACCAGAGCCTTGCTGAAGTGAGATCTGCTCTGTGTGGCCAGGCCCCTGCACAGCAGGTCCTCCATAACGGTTGTAGCCAGTCTTTGTAGAGGATGGGCTAAGGGGTAAATCCCTCCTACTAATGTGGCAAACAAGGCTCAACTACAACAGGAAGGTGAGCCCAGCTCTGGTGACTCAGAAGCCTGTACCACTGGGCCCTACGCAACACTGACTGTATAAGGCCACCCTACAAGACCAAGAGACATAGCAGCTCTACCCAATGTGTAGAAACAAACACAAGGAGACAGCCAAAATGATGAGACCAAAAAAAAAAAAAAAAAAAAAAAAAAATGCCCCAAATGGAAACAGAAGAAAACCCCAGAAAAAGAACAAAATGGAGAAAAGCAATCTACCAGATGTAGACTTCAAAACACGGTTTATAAGGATATTCAATGAACTTAAGAGGAAGAGTAGAGGAACTTAGAACTTCAACAGAGAAATAGAAAACACAAAAATGAAGATAGAAAATATAAAAAAGAACTAGTCAGAAATGAAGAATAACTAAAATAAAGAATACATTACAGGGAATCAACAGTGGAGGGGATAAAGCAGAGGATTAAGTCATAGATTTGGAAGATAAGGAAGCAGAAAGCACCTAATCAGAACAGCAAAAAGAAAAAAGAATTAAAAAAATGAGTCTAATATAAGGACCCTCTGGTCCAATTTCAAACATACCAACATTCACATTTTAGGGGTGCAGGAAGCAAAGAGCAAAGAATTGAAAACGTATCTGAAAAATAATGATGGACTACTTCCCTAACCTGGTGAAGAAAATAGGCATTCAAGTCCAGGAAGCACAAAGTGTCCCAAACAAAGTAAACCCAAAGAAGCCAGCACCAAGACATATCATAATTAAAATGCCAAAGGTTAAAGAGCAGCAAGAAAAAAAAGCAGTTAGTTACCTGCAAGGCAGCTCCCATAAGACTATAAGCTCATTTCTCAACAGAAACTTTGTAGGCCAGAAGTGACTGGCATGAAATATTCAAAGTGGTGAAATGCAAGGACCAACAACCAAGATTACCCTGACTCAGCAAAGCTATCATTTAGAACTGAAGGACAGAGAAGTTTCCTAGACAAGAAGCTACTGGAGTTCATCACCAACAAACCAGTGTTACAAAAAATGTGAAAGGGTCTTCTTTAAGAAGAAGGAAAAAAAAGATAAAAATATTAATAATAAAATAGCAATACATACCTATCAATAATTACTTCAATTGCAAATAGATTAAATGCTCCTATCAAAAGACATATGGTGGATGAATGGATAACAAAACAAGACCCTTACAAGAGACTCTCTTCAGACTGAAAGACACACACAGACTGAAAGTAAGGGGATGGGAAAAAATATTTTGTGAAGATGGAAACAAAAAAGAAATGTGGGGTTGCAATACTTACACCAGACAAAATAGATTTTAATAGATTTTAAAATAAAGGATATAACGAGAGACAAAGAAGGACCCAGTAATTCCACTTCTGGGTATTTATCTGAAGAAACCCAAAACACTGAATCAAAAAGACATATATATCCATATGTTCACTGCATTTTTTACAATACACAAGTTATGGATGCACCTAAGTGCCCATAAATGGATGAATAAAAAGAAGTGGTGTGTATACACAATAAAATATGACTCAGGTATAAAAAACATGAAATCTTGCCATCTGCAGCAACAATGGATGAACCTTGAGAGTATTATGCTGGGTGAAATAAGTCAAAGAAAGACAAATGCTTTCTTTGCAAGACAAGTGTTATTTCACTTACATGTGTAATCTAAAAAACAAAATAAATGAACAAGTAGGACAGAACACTTTGAAGGTTGCTGGATGGGAGGGGCGTTGGGTTAAAAAGGTGGAGGGATTAAGAAGTAGAAATTGGTAGTTACAGAAAGTCATGGGGATGTAAAGTACAGCATAGGGAATATAGTCAATAATATTGTAATAACTAAGTATATTGTTGAATGGGTACTAGATTTATTGAGGTTATCACTTCATAAGTTACAAAAATGTGTAATCACTATGTTTTACACCTGAAACTAATACAATATTGTTTGTTAACTGTAATTGAAAAATAAAAGATTTAAAAAATTTTCCAATACCTAAAGTCAATGTCAGTTTCTAAATTTAAATTCATTAAAATAAAATTCAAGTTTCTCAGGCAT
This sequence comes from Pteronotus mesoamericanus, assembly GCF_021234165.1. Classification (NCBI taxonomy): domain Eukaryota; kingdom Metazoa; phylum Chordata; class Mammalia; order Chiroptera; family Mormoopidae; genus Pteronotus; species Pteronotus mesoamericanus. The sequence goes on from NW_026555304.1 coordinate 767,466, forward strand.
AGCTGTATTTCAAGGGCTCTAGAGCCACACATGGCTGTTGGCCACTTCACTGAACAGTAAAGGACAGACTCTATATCTTATATATAATTTTAACAAGATTTGTCACCTGCTTTCCCAGTACATTGGAGATTGGAAGAAAAAAACCGGTGACTAGAACTGACATACTTTTTTCCATGAAGTGCTCTAGAAGATTAAAGAACTAACCTCTAACTGGCAAATAACCAACAGTTTATATGCAGAGGTATTTTTAATATCACCATCAACTTTCCTGAAATGAAGTGAAATTTACTAGTTGGGTGTCTTGGAGTTATGTCTTGGGAGATTTCATTTAAATATATTTTCAGCTTCTCAAATATCAGCCTTAGCAAATTCCTGGAAAATACGTGCCAAATTTATACCTACTGTAGCTTTTCTATTTTCTCCTATTTTTTATGAAGATCTAAGTTTTTGTTTTTCTTTATCCCTTTCTTTGGAAGGGGGTCTAAGAATAATTTTTAACAGACTTATGAGGCCCTTTCTACTGTATTATCATTTGCTGAAATCCTAAAAACAAAATCCTAGAAAATGTAGATGCTTCAGCTAATTTCTGTTTGGAGTCTTATGCTCTGTTTCTTAACTGTTTCCTCAAGGTTGTAACATAAAACGTTTAATATTTTTAATGTATAAATGACTTGACATTTGATTTATAAACAGTGGCTATAATTTTGAATTCTATGAAAATATAAAATTATCACACAAATATCTAGGTGCTGATAAACCAAAAATAACTAGAATCTACCTACCTTAAAAAATTCTTTTTTCTCAACCATCTCATCACCATCTGCATCTAGCATTTTAAAAGCAACATGAAACCCAGTATGGGGTTCTGCAGTAGAGAGAAAAATGAGTATTTAAACGCTGGTGAAATGCAAATTGCATATAGACTTAATAGATTTTTGAATTTGAAACCAGCCACTAGAAGCTACATGACTAAGTGCCTGAATAGAGAAAAAAGTGATCTCTCCTTATGTTAATGACTTTCAAAGGCTGATATATTTCCATGGATGTGCTGTTCTGCTATGAAGTGTGCTGCCCTTCAAAGAAACTGTAATTTGAGAAGTTAATTTTTTTAGCTTTCTTATAGTCTTGTAAGACCATGGCTATTTTCATATTCATTTCCCTTTCTCTTTATTTCCCTTTCTCAGAGCAGAGTTTTTAAAAAACTTATTTTGAAATAATTTTAGACTTACAGAAATATTGTAAAGATAGTATGGTGGGTTCCCATATACTCTTCACCCAACTTTCTCTAATGACAACATCTTAATAACCACAGTACCTTTATCAAAACAAAGAAATTAATACTGGTATGCCATTTTTAATGTAACTACAGACTTTGTTTTGGTTTCAAGTTTTTCTACTAATGCTGTTTTTCCTATTCTAGGATGAAATACAAACACCATGTTGTATTTAGTTGTCTCCTAGACTCTTCCAAGCTGTGGAAGTTTCTGTCTCTCTCCATGATATTTATGACCTTGACAGTGTGAAGACTTGTGGTATGTCCATGAGAGGTTTTTAAATATACAAACTAAGGTACCAATAATATTTTTAATGATAAAGACATAAATACTAAATTTCCAATACATCATTTAAGAATAGAGAATACCACATGATAGTTGAGAAAAAATGTGGGATACTTACTAGTGAGGATTGTAAGCAAGAAGAGATACTCAGTATATGAAATTAATCCTGGAAGAGACAAAATAAAAACATTGGACAGTAAGGCTGAGGTGTTTCATGAGCACTCATACATGTACCACAATATATGGAAAATTAATTAAAAAGACATTTTCACTTTAAGTTACCTCTCTTTGGTACTATAGAAAACTTTTATAATAGAGTTAAGTACAGTACTATTACTTAAAAAAAGATACTAGGTTTTATCAGATTATTACTAGTAAAAGGAGGTGAATGGATGCTGGTATCCACTAGATGTTTTATTTGCATGGCATCTGTAATTTCTGCTTAAATTTTACTATTCATAACACCTCAAGTAAAACAGAATTATAAATTCAGTAGAATAACAGAGATTTGGATGTACAAGGGTCAAACTGTATTATTTGAAGTAAAACAAATCCTTGTGGCATACAGATTTTTCTCTGGGCAACCACCTCTTCCCCACTCTCCAACATGCAGTTCAGGTGGGATGTCCCCCTTTGGAGGCAGAGGCCTACTGGTGTAGGTAGCCACAGGGCTCCACAGAACTGGTGCTAGGATGGCACAGGGATGACCCAAGCTCACGAGCAGGCTGTGTTTGTCTGGCTGCAGGGGCTTATTTCAGGGATGAGCTGTGACCTGGTCTAGGTCAAGCAGAGTGGGATTTCTACAAAGACTGGGTCATTCATTTCATCTTTCCCCTGGGCTTTGATGATGGGAGAATGTTTCACTTATGATGTGAGATCATGAAAAGAATCTGAGAACTGCCAGAGATCAGTGTTTAGAGCCTGAGAATGGAGACAGTCTATAATTGGCAGAACTGAAAGACGGACACTGGTGATGCCTGAGCCCTGGATTAAGCTGCACATCACTGAAGCTAGCTGTTTGGCCACAAAACCAGCTTCCCTTCCTGCTCAAGTAAATGGTGTCACGTTTTATGTGCTTGCCATGAAAAGAATTACTATAAATACAGAAAAAATATCTTATAAATCATAGCTTCTTGATAAGCTAAAAAGAATTCCCCTCTGGTTCATAAGCTTGGTATAACAGCAAGCTATACAATTAAAACACTTTATCATGGAAAACTTCAGTTATATACAAAAGTAGAGAATAAGATGAATAATTATATATCAGATTCAATTATCTAATTATTTCAATTATCAATTAATGGCAGACCTTGTTTTACCTATACCTCTCACCCACCTTCCCTCACCTCCTACTGGATGAATTTGAAACAAAGCCCACAGACTGTATTATTTCATAGTAGAAAATTCAGGCTTTATCTTTAAAAAGGCTACCCCATCTCATAAATATATCTACCATGCCTAAAACATTAACAATAATTCCTTAATATCATCAAATTAAAATCAGTGTTACAAACATCCCTGTTTCAGAGAAAAAAGTTTTAAATTATATTTTACTATGCTATTACAGTTGTCCTGATTTTTCTCCCTTTGCCACGCTCTATCGAGCACTCCCCACTCCCTCAGGCAATCCACCCACCATCGTACATGTCCCGGGTCATTCATATAAGTACTTTGGCTACTCTATTTCCTATACTGTAGTTTCTATCCACGTGGCTATTCTGTAACTATCTATTTGTACTTAATCCCCTCACCTCTTCACTCATTCTCCCCCTCCCACCTCTCATCTGGCAACCTTCCGGAAACTAACTTCTTTGCTCCTGCTTGTCAGTCTCTCTTTATCTTTAACCTTTGGCCTTCTAATAATGATGTATCTTCCAGTGGACCTGTCTGCATCCATCATAATTGGGACTTTGCGTTTCCTGGACTGGCATGTCTATTTCCTTTACCGAATTAGGGAAGCTTTGTTTTACTATTTTTTTTTCAGATTGATTTCCAATTTCTTGCTTTCTCTTCTCCTGGTACCCCTATGAGGCGAATGGTGGACCTCTTAAAGTTGTCCCAGAGACTGTTAATACTATCCTCATTTTTTTAGATTCTTCTTTAGATTTTTTCTTCTTGTTCTGCTTTGTTATTTTTTGCTTATGTTCCAAATCATTGATTTGGTTCTCGGCTTCATCCATTCTACTGTTGTTTCCCTGTAAATTGTCCTTTATTTCAATTAGTGTATCCTTCATTTCTGACTGGGTCTTTTTATGCTGCTGTGGTTCTCACTAAGTTCCCTGAGCATCCTTACAACCAGCATTTTGAGCTCTGCATCTGACAGATTGCTTATCTCCATTTTGTTTAGTTCTTTTTTCTGGAGTTTTGATCTATTCTTTCATTTGGGCCATGTTTCTGGTCTCCTCATTTTGGCAGCCTTCCTATTTGTTTCTATGTATTAGGCAGATCTGCTTTGACTCTGTATCTTAGTAGTGTGGCCTAATGTAGTAGGCGTCCTGTAGGGTCCAGTGACAACAGCCTCCCTTATCACCCAAGCTGGATAATTGAGGCGCACCCTTTGTGTGGGGTGAGTATACCCTCCTCTTGTAGTGGAGCTTTGATTTATGTTGGCAGGTCAATGGGAGGGATTTACCCAGGAGCTACTAGGACTGGCTGTGACCAATGACCATTAACCTTTGCCCTCCATGGAGGATCAGCTGTGCAGGGCAGGGTGGCGGTGCTCCCAAGTGGTCTCTCCTCTGGGTGCACTGGCCCTGGGGTTTCCTGGGTGGTGCAAGCCAAGGTCAGCCCCCATCTGCATTTTGCCTGGGGCACCCTGCCTGAGCTGTAAAGCAATCTGAGACGGCTGCTATTTGTGCTGGGCTTGAAGGTTCCCAGGTGAAGCCAAGCTGTGACTCTAATCTGGCTGCTGCCAAGGGCTCACTGAAGCCAGCTGTTGCTTGTCTGATAGGATTTGGGAGTCAAGATCAGCCATTCTTAGGGAAAAGCAGCTTGGGCAGGCCCATAAATTGGGTGGGTTTAGAGCCTCTCTGGATCTCTAAGGTGGATCACAGAGTGTTAGCCAGGTTGATGGAGTCTCAGATATAGCACCAGCCTACTGGCTCTGTTGGGGCCGGGGGTGCACTCAGCAGAGGGACAATGGCCTCTGCGTGCCTTGAGCAGGACACTTCAGTCTCCCCCTGTATACCACTGGTACCTTTCAAGCTGCCACCCCGGTGCTGGAGCTAAGAGGGAGCAAGTCTAAGTAGGTGAGCCTGTGTGTGGGTATTTTAAGAGGAACTCCTTTGAGATCCAGCAGCCTCTTCCACCCATTCAATCCCCACTGTCAGAAGTTGTGGGGACTTATCTTCCTGGCACCGGAATCCTGGGCTGGGGGGCCTGGTGCGGGTCTGGAATTCCTTGCTCCTTAGATATCCCTCTCAAATTTTTATTATGTGGGTGTGGGGCCAGTTGGTTCAGAGTCCACACCCCTCCCACCTGTCTGAATGGATGTGATTTCTTCAATTCCATAGTTGTCAGACTTCCACTCAACTTTATTTTGACTTCCATTCAACTCAATTTCTGATGTTCTTGAGTGATGATTGTTCTATATTTTAGCTGTAATTTTGATGTGATAGGTGAAGAGGCAAGCCATGTCTGCCTACATTGCCACCTTGATTGGAAGCCCTGAAAAACTTTAAGTGTGTTCAAATTAGAATTTAAAGAGGGTTCTTGCACTGTGCTTGGTTCACAGATGTTGTCACTTTCTTTGGAGAAATATCTATTCCACCTTGCCCACTTCTAAATTGGTTTTTTATTGTTGAGTTGTAGGAGTCCTTTCCCTATCCTTAATATTAGCCCCCTATATATAATCTGCAAATATTTTCTCCCATCTAGTAGGTTGCCTTTTCACTCTTTTGATAGTTTTCTTGATACACAAGTTTTTAATTTTTCTTTTGTTACTTACCTTTTAAATCTCTTTTAATATATAGATTCCCCCTTCTCTTTTTTCCCCTTCTCTTTCAATTAATTTGTTGAAGAAACCTGGTCATTTTTCCTGTAAGGTTTATTGTAACTTAGAAAATTTTGATGACTATATTTTCTTATCATTCCATGTTCCTCTATCTACTAAATTTTCTACCAAGATGCAGGGATTGAACCCGTAAACTTTTGGTGTCTGTAACAAGGCTCTAACCAACTAAACCACCCAGCAAAGGCTATGGCAAGGGCAGGGCTATCTTAATAGATGGTGCTGTGTATACCAGGAGGCTGAAATGCAAATGTTTATAGAAAATGCTAAATATCACTGAAAGATACTGATAGTAAGAGTTATAAGACTTCAGTAAAATGTGAAATTATTTCCCAAGTTTGGATGATCAGAAGTAGGTATATTAAGCATGTGTAAGTGGGAAAGCCATATAAGATAAAGATTAATATAAATTAAAAAGAGAACCCTGGCCTGTGTGGCTCAGTTGCAGTGTCCCATGGACCAAAGTGTCACAGGTTCGATTCTGGTCAGGGCACATGGCTGTGTGGTAGGTTTGGCCTCCGGTTGGGCACATACAGGAGGTGGCCAATCAGTATTTCTCTCTCACGTCGATGTTTTTTTGAAACTCACTCTCTCTCCAAAAGCAAGGAAAAAAGTGTCCTTGGGTGAGAATTTAAAAAAAAATTAAAAATTAAAAAAAGATTGCTGGAAGAACAATGGGAAGTAAAGCTAACATGGTAATGCAGAAAGGAGGAATACAGGCTTGAAAAAGTAATGGCAGAGGAAGAAGACCACACCCTAATGGCTCCCAATCATGTAAAGCAGAGATGTGGGGCCACAGCCATTCAGAGAAAGGCAGGTAAGGATTTTATATCCAGACATTTCTGTGTTTTAGCTGAAACTAACTTCAGGTATATTTTAAATGGTTTTAATGACTTACTTTTTTTTGCATCACCAACTTTCTGTTGTTGTTTTTTAATTGTGGGGCAGGAATACTTCTCTTTAATAAAAAAGCCTATAGTAAGTTGTCAGATATTTTTTTCTTTAAAACACTTAGTGTTCATATGAAGGTACTCTAATATTATTAGTCAAAGGAACAAAGTATTTCGCCCATTGGCAGTATCACAAAAAAGTCAATAGTTTTTCTCCTAGTGTTCAAAGGAATATGGCAATGTGAAGAAATGGCCAAAGTGCTAGACTGACCTGGGCTTGGTGCCAAAAAAAGACCTCATGTTTCTTTTCTCTAGACATAACTCCATGTTTTTTACAAGGGTAGCTGTTTGAGAAAGAAAATTCCAGTCTTTCTTTGAAATACTGATGTAAATAAAAAGCTTGAATAAACACAGTTGAGACAGTGTGAAAATAGAATCCTACACTTTCAAGACAGATTATAGACAAGATCTTTGTACATCAGCATTCTAGGCATCTGACCTATGAATATGCTTTTTAAAAAAAACTGACACTTCAGAATATTTAGAGAAGAAATAATTTAAGACATACTTGTCACATCTAATTGTAAAACAAATGCTGTTAACTGACAATGTTTCAAAACTGTATGTCAAGTAGAGAAGTATTTCAAATAATTTGTATTTAAAAATTTGTTAAAAAATCCTTAGGGGCCACCTGAAGAGACGATTAAATTCTGTTACTGTGCTTCTCTGGAAATATTTAAAAACTAGAGTCATTATAATATGTGACTTGCCACTGAATGCAATTTTGAGAAGCCTGTTCCCCGAAGAGAAATTACCACATCTGTCATAAAAATATATTTATATCTTAAAACATGTCTCATAATTTATATTCAGTACATCTAAAACAAAAATTCATTCATTTATTTATTTATTTATGGGGGGAGGGGGAAGAAAGAGAGGGAGAGAAACATCGATGTGAAAGAGAAACATCGATTGACTGCCTCTCACACACACCCCCACCAGGGACTGAACCCACAAGCTAGGCATGTGCACTGACCAAGAACTGAACCTATGACCTCTTGCTTTGTGAGACACTGCTCAACCAACTGAGCCACACCAGTTAGGGCTATATGTAGCACATTTTCGAGGATGGTATTACATTGAGAATTCTGCTTGGATTTAAATACATACCTATGACTTACAATTTCCTTTTTTATAATGCATGGTGGGTAAAATGTTTTTATTTCAAGAATATAAAGACCATACTACCATTAGCTAGTTATAAGATTGTGGAAGCTTTGATAATGCTTTTATGTGGATTCTCTGAGACCTTCTCTTGTTACTGTAGATAGTCTGCCTTACTCCTCTATCCAGGCCTTAATGAAAACTGATGCTTGAATAATTTACCTGTAATTTCTAAGAGTTTGACAAAGTTACTTCTTACTTAATGAGTATTTTATTATGACTTGAAAACATTTATTAAATAACATGGTGTTACAACATTCTCTATGTAGATTCTCTACTGTATATTCTCTAACACACAGCTACAAACCTCATACCATAATTTGTTAATAATACTTTGGTTAATTAAAGTACATAAGAAGAAACTTAATAAATTATAATTACCTTTATCACCAAGGTCTCTAAAAAAGGTTGATCCACAACGAGTTCTTTGGATTGCTGCTAGTACATCCTGGATATCCTTCAAATACATACATATTAAAATCATTTAACTTAACTTATAAAAGTTAATTTTCTAACATAAATTTAAGTTAAAAATAAGAACCACTCCCTACACTCATTGCTTACCTTTTCTGTCAGCTTCTTGACGGAAGTTTTACCTACAGCAAAGAAAAACATGACTTAGTAACTATATTCCTTGGTGAACTTGACTTCCATTAAGAAAGAAGTCACTTATAAGACAAAAACAAACAATGAAATATTTATTAAAAAATAAAAGTTCGGCAATTGTAGCTAAAATTTTTAAATTAAAGTGACAAGCCAAAGAATTCTATCTGAACACAAAGACACTGCAGGTTCTTCATAAGACCTGTTTTCTATTTCACTCACCCCCATCTCAGACAAATGAAGTGTAATTGGCATACAATATCCTATTAATTTCAGTTGTGCATCATAGTGATTTGACATTTATATGCATTACAAAGTGATCACCACAATAAGTCTAGTTACCATCTGTCACCATACAAAGTTTTATAATATTATTGACCACATTCCTAATGCTGTATTTTACATACCTTTTATTTCTTAATCCCCTTCATTCTCCCTCAACCCCTCCCTCTCTGGAAACCACCAGTTTGTTGCCTGTATCTATGAATTTGTTTCTCTTTTGTTTTGTTTTTTTAGATTCCACATATAACTTAAATCATACACTTGTCTTTGTCTTACTTATTTCACTTAACATAGTATCTTTCAGGTTCATCTACAGACATATGAAATCTTGTAAATATCTTTGATTTATCTTAATTGCTTGCATCATAAATTCTTGCAAAACATGATTCTGTGTACATAATTATTAAAATCCGTCCTTTTGCTTTACTTATTAAAAATATACAGCTTCAATGTTTTAGGGAGCTATCTTTTTGAACCCTAAAAAGTCCTCTTAAGCTTATAGCTCTGTAGTCAAATTTTAAAGGGTAGCCAACATGACTGTCCATTCTAAAGTGATGTCACTTTTAATAATTTTCTATTGGATAACAGAGATTTAAATTCTTTCAGATTTCAGCCATTTTCTCTACTGTTTATATCACTTTCCTCTTGCCTGCTGTAATTCTAAAGCTATCACATTGTTTCTTTTGTTGGAATTTATTCTTGTAGCCTCAGCCATTTTACACAGCTAGAACAAAGCTAGAGAAGGTCTTGTTTTGTTTCTTACATAAGCCATGTGCATCACAAACTTCCAATTGCTCTCAAAACATCTGTGAGGTTCCTTTGGTACACTGAAAATTCAGGTGACAAGTTAAAAAATAAAAATGAATACTTTCACATGTGCCTTTTCTGTAGTTTGTATGCTTAATTAGGATCATAAACCTTGTGGGGATAAATTCTATTATTTGAAGTTAATAAACTGTCAAGATATTATTTTTCATTAATCAAAACATTAATTGTGAATATGATAATTTTTAGAAACATCTATGACCATGTTTATAAGCTTAGGTATTCCAGTTTGGGCTAATTTTTATTCCCTGATACATTACTACATCTCACCAAATGACAAAGGACTCTAGACTCTAATGTTAAGTACTACTCCATGAGATCATCCATAGATAAACCTTACCATTTATTTTACAAATCTAAGTGTCCATGTGAATGTGTATGTAGAATACATAGTTATATGATGTTGATAACCCCAGAAAGTTGTGAGTACATGTGTTTTTCTATCTTTGCATATTCTATTAAGTTAAAAAAGAAACTGACCATGATTCACATACCTTATACTGCTTTTCTTAAATTTATGTAACTATTAATTATCATATGCAGTTTCATTTTTAGACATTTAAGGTTAGCCTTATCAGTTTTTTAAAGAAGGACTGATCCTTGATCCTAATGGAAGAAGTATTCTAGAAAGTAAAACTGACATCTAGAAGGTGACATCTTGAGATGACAATATCAATGCTTTCTGAGAAATAATTTCTTTTTTTAAATATATTTTTTTACTGTTCAAATACATTTGTCTCCACCTTCCTGCCACCATTATCCCTTACCCTCCTCCCCCACCTCACTCCCTCAATCCTTTCCCACTTTGGCTTTGTCCATGGGTCCTTTATACATGTTCCTTGACGACCCTTCCCTTCCCTTTCCCTGGCCCTGCGCCCCCATTCCCTATTGATTCTGTTGGTTTCTTTTTTCTTTCAATGTTGCTGGTTATATTTTCCTTGCTTGTTTGTTTTGTTGGTTAAGTTCCACTTACAGGTGAGATCATATAATTTCTAAGGGATCTTTTATCTGCTTCACAGCTAGATTCCTTTCTGGCCTTCTAGGAATCTTTGGGCTTAAAAATATCTTTCTACTTGAAAGTGAGGAAGGATGGTAGCATTTGACTCCCTGCAATTGGTAGTCTTGATGCCAAACAGCTGAGCCAACACAACTCAATACTATGTGAGTGAAATACAACATAAAGGTATGAGCTAATCAAATAACATAACACCAGAATCACAGCTAAGAGCTAATTTGTAATACCCTACTAAGGTAGACAGTCCATATCTGTCTTACTTGTATGTAGCTCAGGGCTTAGCATTTAAATATTTGTTGAACGAGTAATTGAATGAAAATTTAAAAAGATTTCAGAATGTCTTCTTAGTGAGATCCCTGCCTTTACATGGTTAATAAATTATTATCCCCATTTTACAAATAAAACAGAGCCCAGCGAAAGGTAGGGGAATTAGGTCATGGTATGGGCACTGCAGGGTTTCTTTTGTCATACAGACTTTTCAAAAACAGGTGTTGGGCATCTTGAGTTCCATTAAAATGGGAACCTGTGGACTAGTTTCAACACTTCAGAAAGCTTTACAGAACTGACAGTTAAGCATGTATGATCATAGGGGAAGTTTTTTTTTTCCCTTTTGATTATAACTTGGTACTTCTATGTATATTTGATTATCAAAATGGAGAAACTATGTACTTAATAAGCTTCTCTTGTAAAAATACATTTTCAAAATGAAATCAATGCTTGAAAAATGGATAAAGAAATTTGCTGATAAAAATTTGGGGGCATTTTCTTACACAAAATTCGTTTTTAGATTAAAAAAGATAATGCAGAGCTACCAGGGGTGAACCCCTATTCTCTTGTACTTCCCCCCCTCCTAAGTTAATGAACTTTACCCTGAGTAAGAGAGGGATTAGTAAGATTTTTTCAGCAGGTGGTCATCTCACCCAGGTGTGCTCAGTCTTATACCACTTGTTCTTGGGCTGAGCCAGTAGACAGACCAAAGTACCAACTCAGAGGCCCATGGTCAGATCTGCTACATGAGTAGCAGTAACAACACAGGACATACAGGACATAGTAAACAGACCTGACTATTTTTATTCATATTTTTCTATTTAGGGATAAAACCCATCTGTAAGTAATCTGGTTTTACCTTCAGGTTGTTTTTTTTTTTTTTTGGTTGGGGGGAGAAGACTCCTGCTCTCTCTCTTTTTTTTTTTTTTGGCTATTTCTACTTACATATGTGTAAGAAAATTCAGTCTTACTATTTTCATAGCTATTCCATATGTATTTCATATTTTACACACTCCAATATATGGAAATAACAGAAAGGGGGAAAACTTAGCAAAAAAAGTAGATCTACAGTTGAGGCTATAAGGTTCCACTGTACAATATGAAAGCATGGATTTCACACACTGAGGCTTTTCTTGGCAGGGGAGGTACAGATCTTCCAGTACTAGGATGGAATTTTCGCCGAGGGAGTAGAAAGATTTTAAAGGTCTCCACCTATTCTAAAGATTCCATTGTGTGTTTTTCTTTTTCTTCTTCTTTTTTTTTTTTACTATTGACAGAGAATTCTTAAGTAAAACCAGGAACAAGCACATTTTGTTATAGGCAAACAGCTATTTTAATACTTAAAATAAGCAAAACTGAATTAATACATAGTAAGTTGTATGGGTCAAATAAATCTTTCCTTTAGCCAGTCAAATTATTTGATAATCCTAACTATAAAGACATTACTAATGACATCTAATTCTATTTAATTTTACTGGAGATAAGTGGACTTATGACATAAAAAAATTAGACAACAGCAACACTTCCATTTCATATCTTTTGAAATAAAAATATAAAACAACTTGGCCTCAATATTAGGATTAGTGTAAGAGAGAGGTGATTACTCCAATACTTGGTTGAATTCAATCACAATTACTACAGAAACCAAAGTAGAAAACGTGGATTAGCAAAACAACTGAACTAGTATTATTAATAAAAGTAATAACCAGAGGGGAAAAAAGTACTAGTTCAGTGGTGGTATTTTCCTTCAACAAAGCATATGGCTTGGCTTGTTTACTTGTGCTGGAATATTTAAATACTAAGAAATACCATCTGGTTGGTACTTGTTGTAGAGGAAGACAAATGGTGATCCCCTGAAATAACTAAAACTGGCCTTCTTGTCAACTTTGCTTGAGATACATTTAAATTGTTTTTGAAAACAAAAAAAGAAATGTGCCCCTCCAATTTTTTTTTCTTTTTGCAACATCAAGCACTGTGAAATAATATGAACATCATACACAACAAATTAATTAGTTTGAAAACTGATATAAAGGGGTAAATACAGCAGCTAAGAAACTAAATAATGGGGAGAGGACAAAATAAGGAAAAACTTCTCCAAATAAGAGATGCTTAGTTAAGACCTGGAGAATTACAGTATCCCTCCCCATCCCCTGCAGTTTCTCTTTCTGCAGTTTGTTATCTGCCTCCATCATGGTCTCATATTAAGTGGAAAATTTCACAGGTAAACAATTCTTAAATTTCACATTGTGCATTGTTCAGAGCAGTGTGATAAAATCTAACGCTGTCCCAGTCTGTCCTTCTGGGGACATGAAACATTCTTTTATCCAGTGTCTCCATGCTGTAGACACTACCAGCCTGTAAGTCACATAGCAGCCATCTCTGTTATCATACCAACTGTCACAGGATCACAGGGCTGTGTTCAAGTCACTTTTATTTTACTTAACAAGTGCCCCAAAGCACAGGAGCAGTTTAAACTTCATCACGGGTATGCATGTATAGGAAAAAACCGTATGTATAGCATTTGGTGCTCTACCCAGTTTCAGGTATCCACTGGGGATATTGGAATGCATCACCCTGTGGATAAGTGGAAAGACTCTAGCATGAATGAGCTCAGAGAAGTGGGGTTAATGGCATACTGGGAAGAGTGTATACATCAATTCCGAGATGGGAAGAAAGGAGGCCCTGTCAGCCTCTCTCTTCTCTTGGGGTGAGATAGAAGGAGAGGCTGAGTGTGCAAGTTCTGGTGGCAGGAAGCTGAAGTAATTACTATCTAAGGACTTATATTTTCTGAGCTGGTAATCAGGTAATTTGCTAGAGTGTGTAGGACAAAGTGGAAAGCTGGGGTTTGTAGACACTTAGTATGCTGCATTGGAAGTTGCTAGTAAAAAGAAATACAACCTATTTGTACATAGAAATGATGTGTCTTATGTAACCCTGATAACGTACTAGTTTTAGTAGTTTTATTATTTGTAGATGCTTTGGGGTTTTCTACGTAGATAATCATGTCTCTGAACAAGGACAGATGACAGATGCTTTTAAATCTGTAGGTCTCTTTCTTTCCCCTCCCCTCCCCCCTTCTTAGAGGAGATGTCCAAAGACAGGCAGATTCATGGGCCTGGTGTTCGGGTGAGAGGTCTAGTCTGCAGAAACACAGAAATTAGTGTATAGGAAACAGCTAAATCACTAACTGAATAAGATCATTAAGTAAGAAGGTAAAAAGGAGGAGAGAAGACGGTTTGAAGATAGAATCTTACAAAATAATTTCTAAGGTAGGCCTTAAGTAGGTTCCTGCCAGGAGATTGAAGGCTTTTGGAAGGCCCATATCTTACTAATTGCCTATATCCTCCAGGGTCTTTATTATAGCATGAAACACTTAATTAGCATCAAATATCAGACTTATCTGAGTTGCTTTATGTATCCAGGGTTACATGTATCCACAAATCGCCATTAAAACTAGGTCTTATAACCAGGAATTAGAGCTTGTCACTCTTGCAGAAGCCTTTGCTTTATAAACAAGTTATGTAATGAATCTTGGGAGAGAATTCTTGAACTGAACAAATCTTTTAGGCTAATATTTTGTTGAAATTTATGACAGCTCAGTTGGTCAGAGCATCATCCCTACATGCCAAGGTTGTGGGTTCAATCTCTGGTTAGGGCACATAAAAGAATCAACCAATGAGTGCATAAATTAGTGAAACAACAAACTGATGTTTCATTCTTTCTCTTTCTTCCCCTCTCTAAAATGAATCAATTTTTTTTAAAAGCTTTCTTTAAAAATAATTATGATAAGAGAGTTAACCCTGGACTTAATCAGGAGGGGCTGTGAGAGAAGCTCTCTCATGCAATGTCTTGGCAACATTCCTATAGGAATGATGAGGGTTACAACAGATCTCTGTGGTTGTAACCACGCCACCCCTAACTGCCTTTTTTCCAGTGTAAAGTACTTTCCTCCATCCACGTCAGTTTCAGTTCTTCATGTGTACCACACTGCAATCCTTCCTTTTTTTCCCCAAATAAATCCTTTTAGATGGTAGAGTACCCAGTTGACTTTTTACAGTCAACAGCTTGTTGATGCCACATTCTAAAACTGTTGAAACTGGTGACAAAGGACCTTATAAAAATGTACAGTTTTTCTAGTTTCTTATTACAACAATCACAACAACACACCAGAAATCATATGTATATGAATGTCAGAAAAAAGAATCCAAGTCAACTGACAAATTGAGTCATTTCAGAATTTCATGCTTTTAACTGTGTTTTGTTATTTGTTGCACAGAAATTCCACAAAAGAGGATTAGACTGATGAAATTCCAAAGAACCTTGAGTTTAGAATTATTTTACAGAAGCTATTATAAGTGTAATAGTATGTTTTGTGCTTGGATTGTGAAAAGAATGATATATTTATAGAATGGTATTTTTAAATGTTCTTTATGCTTTATGTGTAACTCATCCCTTCTTTTTAATGATTCCTTTTTATATCACTCAGAGAGCAACAGTAAGCAAGTTGATTATAAGCACAGTATAAAGAAAATAAGGAGAGAGAGAAATCGTCCTTTTGAACACCACCCCCATCTGCCAAGGAGGAGCAATCTGTCTTTAAGAATGAAAAGCATGGGAGACTTCAAGATGGCAGAGGAGTGAGTGGAAGTCACACTGACCTCCTCCCAGGAACAATCTGGAATTACAACTAAATTGTGCAGAAATCACCTGGAAAACAACTGAACAATAGTGAGAGAGGAGCCTTAAAATTTCGCACAGACAGAGGAACTAGCTTTGGCATGACCTAACTGGTAAGGAATGCAGTAGAGGCTCAAGAAGGTGGAATAGGCACCTGTGGGCAGTAGTGCCACAGGGATACTAAAAAGACCAGTTGGATCCACCTGAGAAGAGCAGGCTCTAAACCATAAGCAGGGATCTCCAGCTTAGAGCACCAGAACTCCAAAAGATAGCAGGGAGCTGTGAAATGTGGCGGGGTGCTCTCTGGCAGAGACAGGTGGCTGGAACTGCAAAAAGCCATTTAAAGGGACAATGCAAACATTTGTAGTGGCAGCCACTTACCCTGGGCTCTTGTGGAGGTAGGGGCAGAGTAAGGTGAAGCTTCCTGAGGAGAGACTAGAGAGGGAGGATTTGGAAAAAACTCCTGAAAACAGACAGTGGCCAGCAGGGTCCTGGTGCTGACTCACCCCCCATTCCACAGCTGCCATCTTGCTCAGGCACACAACTCCCCCAAACAGCAGCAGTGTGAAAGGACATGATAGCCCCATCCACAGGAGGGACCATGCCCTGCCATGACTGCTGAGGGACACTGACTAGATTAACAACTGGAGGAAGAGACAGAGACAGTAGATTCCTGAAAGTCTCTTAAAGACTACCTAAGGTAAGATGGGGTCAACAGTTGACATCATCAGAGGCAGATACAGAAAGAAAGGGAAAAAAAATGCTCTCCTACCATAGAAGTTCACACTATAAAGTCAGGAGGTCAAGGAATATCCATTTAAGAAGCAGAAGCAAAAAAGAAGAGTCTCACAAATAATGGGAAGAAAAAGAAACACCCCCACTCTAAGGGAAAGGAGGAATCCCCACAAAGAGAACTAAATGAAAGAGAGGCAAATAAAGTGTCAGATACTGAGTTCAAAACAATGGTTCTAAGGAAGCTCAGTGAGCTCAAAGAGAATTACAAAAATACAGGGAAACTATGAGGAACTTACTGTAACCTATACCAGCATGAAAAAAGACATGGAAACTATCAATAACAGGCAAGAAATGAAGAATACAATTTCTGAATTGAAGAACACAGTAGAAGGAATCAAAAGCAGGCCTGATGAAGCAGTGGATCAAATCAGTGAGTTAGAGGACAAGATAGAAAAAAAGCTCCCTAAAGAGCAAGAAATTAAAAAAAGACTAAAAAAGAATGAAGAGGTGTTCAGGGAAGTGCAGGACACCCTGAAACGTAAAAATATCGGTATAATAGGGATACCAGGAGGAGAAGAAGAGGAGCAGGGATACAGAACCTGCTGAAAAAAGTAATGATGGAATACTTCCCTAATTGGAGGAGAGAAAAAGCCACACAAGTCCAGGAAGCACAGATGATCCCATTCAAGAGGAACCCAATGAGGCCCACTCTAAGACACATCATCATTAAAATGGCAAATATGAAAGAGGAACAGAGAATCCTAAAGGCAGCAAGGGAGAAACAGGTAGTACCATACAGGGAGCCCTGATATGGCTAGCAGCTGACTTCTCAATAGAAACACTACAAGCCAGAAGGGAATGGCAAGAAATATTCCAAGTAATGAAAAGCAAGAGCCTGCAGCCAACACTGCTCTACCCAGCAAGGCTCACACATTAAATTGGAAGGGGAAGTAAGGAGTTTCCCAGACAAAAGAAAGCTAAAACAATATACCTCTGGAAGAACAGACAATATGACAGAGGAGTAAGTGTAAGTCACATTGACCTCCTCCCAG
The DNA here is from genome assembly GCF_021234165.1 of Pteronotus mesoamericanus. Taxonomy (NCBI): domain Eukaryota; kingdom Metazoa; phylum Chordata; class Mammalia; order Chiroptera; family Mormoopidae; genus Pteronotus; species Pteronotus mesoamericanus. The sequence goes on from NW_026555304.1 coordinate 784,604, forward strand.
GACCAAACTGGAATTGCAACTAAACTGTGGCGAAATCACCAGAAAAACAATGGAATGATAGCAAGAGAGGAGCCTTGGAAAATCAGAGACAGTGGAATCGGCTTTCGCACAACCTAATGGGTGAGAAGTGCAGTGTAGGCTCGAGAGGGTGGGCTACCCACAGAGGGCAGTGACAGAGGGGTATTGAAACGGCCAGTTGGATCCCCCTAAGAAGAGCAGGGTCTGAATCATAAGCGAAGATCTCCAGCCTACAGCACCAGAGCCCAAAAAGAACACAGACAAAAGACAACCGAGAAAAGCATAGTGGTGCTCTCTGCCAGAGACAGGTGGTTGGTTACACAAAGAGATGTTTAAAAGGCCAAAGCAAAAATTTGCAGTGGCAGCCACTTACCTTGGTCTCTGGGCAGAGGTGGGGACAGAGTGGGCTGGAGCCATCTGAGGAGAGATGACTGAGAAAGCTTTGGGGAGAGAACTGAGACAGTGGCCAGCAGGGCCACTTTAATGACTCACCTCTCACTCCATAGCTTCCATCGAGCTCAGGCATAAAGGACACAATAGCCTCACCTCCAGGAGGCTCTGCCCCGGCCAAAAGTTGCATGTAGGCATTGCTGCTGAGTGCAGAGTGGCTGCCACAGAAAGTGCATCCCTGGCTAAAGGGGACACAGAGCTGTCTAGAGATGCTTGAGGAGAGATTGGAGAAGGAATCGTTTGGGAGAGAACTGAGGGCATAGCCAGGGGGATCCCACTGCTGACTCCTTCCCCATTCCAGTCTCCATCTTGCTCAGGCAGGCCACGCCCCAGAGAGGCAGCAGTGGGAAAGGAAACAAAAGACCTACCCTGAGGACACTCTGCCCCAGCCAGGAGTTGCATGCAGTCCTGGGTGTTGAGTACAGATTGGCTGGCACAGAGAGTGGATCCTCAGCTAATGGGGACAAAGAGCTGTCTACAGACGCTTGAGAAGAGACTGGAGACGGAGGCACTGGGGAGAGAACTGAGGGAGTAGCCCGGGGGCTGGGGGGGCCCCAATGCTGACTCCTCCCCAATTCTGCAGTCTCCATCATGACAGGCAGGCCACGCCCCAGAGTGGCAGTGGTTTGAAAAGAAAAAATACCACCGCCCTCAGGAGGCAATGCCCCGCCCTGTGGTGCCTAAGCCTGACGGCTGAAGGTAGAGTGACTAGATTAACAATTGTGGGAGACAGAAACAGACAGTAGATTCCTGGAAGTCTTGAATAGACTGCGTAAAGTCAGACAGGGTCAACCTCTGACATCATCATCAGAAGACCCAAAAAGAAATGAAAAAAACAAACAAACAAAAAACAACCTGTCTACTACCATAGAAGTACAATCCACAAAGTCAGGAAATCGAGACAGGTCAATTTAAGGAGAAGTAAAAAAGAACAGTCTCACAAATAATGGGAAGGAAAAGAAAAACCACCCAAACGAGGGGAATGGAGAAATCCCCACAGAGAGAACTAAATGGAGGAAAGTAAATTATGAGATATTGAGTTTAAAACAAGGATTTTAAGGAAGCTCAATGAGCTCAGTGAGCTCAAAGAAAATTATGAAAAACTACTGGGAAGCTATGAAGAACTTACTGCAAACTATATCAGCATGAAAAAGGACATAGAAACTATCAATAAGAGACAAGAGGAAATGAAGGATACAATTCTGAATTGAAGACCACAGTAGAAGGAATCAAAAGCAGCCTAGAAGCAGAAGATTGAATCAGCAAGCTGGAGGAAAAGGGAGAGGAAAGCTCCCAGAAAGAACAAGAAATTGAAAAAAGACAAAAAAAGAATGAAGAGGTGTTCAGGGAAATGCAGGATAATCTGAAACATATCTGTATAATAGGGATACCAGAAGGAGAAGAGGAGGAGCAAGAAATAGAAAACCTGTTGGAAAAAGTAATGATGGAAAACTTCCCTAATTGAAGGAGAGAAAAAGAAAAATCACACAAGTCCAGGAAGCACAGAGTTCCCCATTCAGGAGGAACCCAATAAGGCCCACTCCAAGACACATCATCATTAAAATGGCAAATATAAAAGACAGAGAATCCTAAAGGCCGCAAGGGAGAAACAGGTAGTAACATCCCGGGAGCCCTGATATGGCTAGCAGCTGACTTCTCAACAGAAACACTACAAGCCAGAAGGGAATGGCAAGAAATATTCCAAGTCATGAAAAGCAAGAGCCTGCAGTTAAGACTACTCTACTCAGCAAGGCTTTCAATGAAGTCAGAAAGTCAAATAAGGACTTTCCCAGACAAACAAAGGCTAAAAGTATACACCTCCAGCAAACCAGCACTACAAGATATGCTAAAGGGACTGGTTTAAGATGATGAAGAAAAAGAGTGAGAAAGAGAGGAACACAGGTACAAAGGGAAAAAATGAGTAAGTACCTATCAATAATAACCTTAAATGTAAATGGACGAAATACCTCAATCAAAAGGCACAGGATAGCTGAATGGATAAGAAAACATAACCCGAACATATGCTGCCTACAAGACATGCACCTCAGAACAAAGGACCTACACAGTCTGAAAGTAAAGGGATGGCAAAAAATATTCCAAGCAAATGGACAGGAAAAGAAAGCATGGGTAGCAATACTTGTATCAGGCAAAATAAATTTCAAGACAAGGACATAAAAAGAGACCCAGCAGGACACTTTATAATGCACAAAACAGATTTCAAAACAAAGACCATGGAAAGATACTCACAAGGACACTGTATAATGCTCAAAGAAAGAATCCATCAAGAAGACATAAACATTGTAAACATATATTCACCCAACACAGGAGCACCGAAATACATAAGGAAAATCTTGGAGGACTTCAAGAAAGATATACAGCCCCACACTGATAGTAGGGGATTTTAATACCCCACTGTCAAAAACGGATAAATCTTCAGAACAAAACATCAACAAGAATATTGTGGAACTGAATGATCCATTAGATCAAATGGAGTTAACTGACACATATAGAACATTTAATCCCAAAGAAGCAAAATGCACAGTCTTGCAAAATGCACAGTCTTTTCAAATGCACAAGGAACATTTTCAAAGTAGACCACATGATAGGACAGAGAAGAAGCCTCAACAAATTCAGGAAAATTGAAATAACAAGCATTTTCTCGGACCACAAGGGTTTGAAACTGGAAAGCAACTTCAAGGAAAAAACTCAAAAAACATTCAACCTCCTGGAGACTGAATAGCTCACTATTAAACAATGAATGGGTCAATAATGAGATAAGAGAAGAAATCAGAAAGTTTCTGGAAACAAATGAAAATGAACAGACAACAGTCCAAAATCTATGGGACATAGCAAAGGCAGTCCTGAGAGGGAAGTTCATAGCAAAACACTTCTACCTCAAAAAGATAGAAATATTTCAAATAAATGACCTAACCCTACAACTGCAAGAACTGGAGAAACAACAGTAAACAAATCCCGGAGCAAGTAGAAGGAAGGAAACAATCAAGATCACAGCAGAGTAACAATTCAAAGGATCAACCAATCCAGGAGCTGATTCTTTGAAAAGATAAGCTAAATTGACAAGCCTTTAAGCAGACTCATCAAGAAAAAAAGGAAAAGGGCCCAAATAAATAATATTACAAATGCAAGAGGAGAAATAACAACTGATACCACAGAAATACAAAGGATGGTAAGAAATTACTATGAACAGCTATATGCCAAGGAATTTGAAATCCTAGATGAAATGGACAAATTTCTATAAAAGTATAGTCTTCCAACACTGAATGAAGAAGCAAAAAGCATCAACAGACCGATAACAGCTGGGGAAATTGAATCAGTAATCAAAAAACTCCTGGCACAGAAAAGCCCTGGACCAGATGGTTTCACAGGAGAATTGTACAAAACATTTAAGGAAGAGCTAACTCCGTCCTTCTCAGATTATTCCAAAAAACCCAAGAAGAGGGAATACTCCCACTCTTTTTATGAGGCCAGCATCATCCTAATCCAAAACCAGATAAAGACACAACAAAGAAAGAAAACTACAGGCCAATATTGCTGATGAACACAGATGCTAAAATCCTCAACAAAATATTGGCAAACTTCATCCAGCAATATATTAGAAAGAATCATCCACTATGATCAAGTGGGATTCATCCCCAGGATGCAAGGATGGTTCAATATACACAAATCAATAAATGTAAAACATCATATAAACCGAAGGAAAGACAAAAACCACATGATCATCTCAATCTATGTGGAAAAAGCATTTGATAAGGTACAGCCCCCATTTATGATGAAAATACTCAGCAACATGGAAATAAAGAGGACATACTTCAACATAATAAAGACCATATATGAAAAACCTACAGCTAACATCATACTCAACGGGAAAAAACTAAAAGCTCACACTAAGATTGGGAACAAGAGACGAATGTCCGCTTTCACCACTTCTATTCAAAATAGTATTTGAATTCCTAGCCACAGCAGTCATATAAGAAAAAGAAATAGGGGCATCCAAACTGGAAAGGAGGAGGTAAAACTCTCATTGTTTGTAGATGACATGATAATGTACATAGAAAACCGTGTAGACTCCACCAAAAAAACAACCCGATCTAATAAGTGAATTTGACAAAACAGCAGGATACAAAGTCAATATTCAGAAATCGAAGGCATTTGTGTACACCAACAATGAAATAGCAGAAGCAAGAATCAAAAAAAAAAAAAACAACAACAACAAAAAACCATTTGCTATAGCAACAAGGAAAATAAAGTACCTAGGAATAAATTTAAATAAGGAGATAAAAGACCTGTACGCAGAAAACTATGAAACACTGAAGAAAGAAATTAAGGAAGATAAAAATAAATGGAAGCATATACCGTGTTCATGGACTGGAAGAATTAACATTATCAGAATGTATCCATACTACCCAAAGCAATTTATAGATTCAAAGAAATCCCTAATAAAATACCAAGGATGTATTTCACAGACATAGAAGAGACATTTCAAAGATTTATATGGAACCATAAATGACCCTGAATATCCAAAGCAATTTTGAGAAAGAAACATAAAGCAGGAGGGATCACAATACCAGACATGAAACTATAATACAAGGCCACTATAATCAAAACAGTCTGGTACTGGCATAAGAACATACAGATAAATTGGTGGGACAGAATAGAAAGCCCAGAAATAAACTCATGTCTCTATAGTCAATTGATATTTGACAAAGGGGGCAGAAGCATACATTGGAGTAAAAATAGCCTCTTCAACAAATGATGTTGGGAGAGCTGGACTTGCAAAAAACTGAAATTCGATCACCAACTGACACAAAAATAAACTCAAGATGGATAAAAGGCTTAAATATAAGTTACAAGACCATAAAAGTCCTAGAGAAGAACATAGGCATGAAACTCTCAGATATCCCATGCAGCAATATTTTCACTGATATGTCCCCTAAAGCTTTGGATATAAAGGAATGAATAAACAAGTGGGATCTCATCAAAATAAGAAGATTCTGCATGGCTAAAGAAAACATCAGCAAAATGAAAAGGAGACCAACCGTATAGAAAAATATATTTACCAATGATACATCAGATAGGGGGTTTGATATCCAAAATATATAAAGAACTCACATGTCTCCACTACAGGAAGACAAACAATCCAATTAAAAAATGGGCAATGGACCTGGGCAGACACTTCTCCAAGGAAGAGATACAGAGGGCCCAGAGACATTTCAGAGGATGCTCAGCATCACTAGCCATCAGAGAAATGCAAATTAAAACCACAATGAGATACCACTTCACACTGGTCATAAACAGATCAACAAACAACAGGTGCTGGAGAGGCTGTGGAGCAAAGGGAATCCTAGTACACTGTTGGCGGGAATGCAGACTGGTGCAGCCACTGTGGAAAACAGTGTGGAATTTCCTCAAAAAGCTGAAAATGGAACTGCCTTTTGACCTGGCTATTCCACTGCTTGGATTATACCCTAAGAATCCCAAAACACCAGTTCAAAAGAACCTATGCACTCCAATGTTTATAGCAGTACAATTTACAATAGCCAAGTGCTGGAAGCAACCTAAATGCCAATCAGTAGATGAGTGGTCAAAAAACTATGGTACATTTACACAATGGAATACTACGCAGCAGAAAGAAAGAGCTAGTACCCTTCACGATGGCATGGATGGAACTGGAGAGCATTATGCTAAGTGAAATAAGCCACGGGGTGAAAGACAAATACCATATGATCTCACCAATAATCAAGGAAAATATAACCAGCAACAGTAAAAGAAAAAAGAAACCAACAGAATCCAGAGGGCAGGCGGGGGAGGGGCGGGAAGGGAAAGGTCATGTCAAAGAACATGGATAAACGACCCATGGAGAAAGCCAAAGTGGGAAAGGACTGAGGGAGTGAGGTGGAGGAGGGGGCAGGGGATGGTGGTGGCAGGATGGTGGAAACAAATGTATTTGGAAAATAAAAAGATAACATAATAGTTAAAAAAAAGAAACTGAATATTGCTTGGCCTTCTCTTGTTCTAGAAAGGCCCACGAAAGCACATATTCTTTTAATTAATTTGGTGGTAGTAAGATAAAAACTGAAGAAAAAGATTTCTCCTTAAATGTTATAAAATATTTATTATTAAAAAAATCACTGATAAATTTTCCAATTAAGGAAAAAGTAGAAACCAGACATCCTAGCAGGCAATTTGGCAATATACTTCAAAAGTCTTAAAAAATTTGTATTTTATGCTCCCGGTCAAGATGGCAGCATAGGTAAACATGGCTTGCCTCCTCACAAAACCACATCAAAATTACAAATAAAATATAGAACAACCATCACTCAGAAATGTCAGAAATCGAGTTGAATGGAAGTCTATGGAATTAAAGAAACCATGTCCTTTCAGTCTGGTAAAAGGGGTGGAGATGCACAATGTGCTGGTCCCACATCCATGTGTGGTGGATAAAAATTTGGGAGGGAAATGTCAAGCATGAAGAGTTCCAGCTCCACACCAGGACCCCAAGCCCAGGATTCCAGTGCCAGGAAGATTAAGTTCCCATAACTGCTGGCTGCAAAAACAGTGGGTATTCAGTTAGTAGAAGAAAGCTACAGTTCCAAGCAGTTCCCCTTAAAGAACCTACACAAAGACTTACTCAGATGTACTCCCTCTGAGTTTCGGCACAGGGGTTACTGATATCTCCCAGATAGAAAGTTGGGCAGAGGCCACTGTCCCTTTTCTGAGCCATCCCCCACATGAGTTGGCAGGCGGGTGCCATATCTGAGCCTCCGTCAACCTGGCTAACACTGTTTGGAAATTCCTGAGACTCTGTCCTACCCAACTTATGAGTCCACCCAAGTTATTAACCATGACTTTTCCATATGAATGGATGTTCTTGGCTCATGCTTAACAACTTTCTAAATCTATCAAACAAACAACTAAGTGGCCCCAGGCTCTGCACTAGCAGAAGACAGCTCAGATTCATAACTTGGGTTTGCCTGTGAATCTCCAAGTCCTGCACAAGTAGCAGCCATCTCAGATTACTTTATAGCCCATGTGAGGTAGCCCCAGGCAGTACACAGTTAGGGGCTGACCTTGGTCTACACCACCCGGGAAACACAAATACCATATGATCTCACTATAAGTGGAACCTAATGAAGAAAACAAATGAACGAGAAAAGAAGAACCAGAGACATGGAAATAAAGAACAAACTGATGGGGACTGGAGGGGTGGGGAGAGGGGGATAACAGGGTAAGAAGGGGTACATGTATAAAGGACACATGGACAAGGACAATAGGGAGGGAACTGTCTTTGGGAGTGGGGGATGGACAGGGCAGGGGAGAGCAAGGTGGGGGAGAAAATGGGGACAACTGTAACTGAACAATAATAAAAAATAAAAAAATTTTTAAATGTTTTAAACTTTTTCATACAAATAATATTTGTTGCAACTGAATGAGAGAAATTATAAAGACAAAAAGAAAATACAAAAACTGAGAATTCCAAAAGCAAAAGTGAATTATTACTGATTTAGCCGATATCCCAGCAGACTGCATTTTATATATGCATGTATATAAATAATAAAAACCAGCTTTTTACTGTTTGTTTATCTATGGAGGGGGAGGGAGAAAGAGAGAGAGAGAACATCAATGTGTGGTTGCCTCTCATGTGCCCTCCTACTGCGGACCTGGCCTTCAACCCAGGCAAGTGCCCTGACTGGTAGTCAAACTAGTGATCCCTTGCTCCACAGGCCAGTACTCAATCCACTGTGCCCCACTAGCCAGGGCACTCTAAGTATTTTTAAAAACCCTGCCTAACTCACAAAATTGAACGAAAAAAAGTTCTGCAATAATGGGGACCTTAATACTCCACTTTGAACAATGAACAGAACCACGAAGATCAATAAGGAACTAGAGAATTAGAACAACACTGTAAAACAATTAGGTCTAACACACATGGAACTTGTCACCTGAGAGTATCAGGATATACATACATTCTTCTAAAGGGCACCTGACACATTCCTGGACCATATGCTGGCTTAAAAAACAAATTTTAATAAATTTAAACACTGAACTCATACAAAGTATTTTTTTTTCTGATAACAGTGGAATAAAACTAGAAATGAAGAACAGGGAACACTGGAAAATTCATCAATATGTAGAAATTAATATAACACACACTTAAATAATCAATGGATCAAAGAAGAAATCTCAAGGGAAATTAGAAAATACCTTGAGAAGAATGAAAATGAAAACACAACGTACTAAACTTCTGGAACATAGTAAAAAGCACTGCTAAATGGGAAATTTATTGCTGTAAATGTGTACATTAAGAAAGATCTCGAACCAATAGCTTAATAACATACATTAATGAGCCAGGAAAATAAAAAAGGCAAACTAAACTGAAAGCTAGCACAAAGGGGGAAATATCAAAGATAGTGACGATAAACAATCCAGAGAACAGAATAACAGTATAGAAAATTAATGAAACTAAAATATGGTTCTTTGAAAAGATCCAGAAAGTTGATAACCTTTAGCTAGTTTGATTATAAAAAAAAGAGAAGCCTTAAATTACTAAAATAAGAAATGAAAATGGAGACATTAGTACAGATTTTATAGAAATCAAAGAGATTACACAAGAATACTATGTACAACTATATGCCAACAAATTGGCTAACATTGGAAATGAACAAATAAGTAGAAACAAACACATTAGGAAAACAAATTCTGTAAGAAGTAGAAAATGTGAATAGACCCAAATATGGAAAATGAATATGTAAATCAAAAACTTTCCAACAAGGAAAAGCCCAGGACCAGATGGACTTACTAGTGAATTCTACCCATCCTCCTCAAACTCTTCCAAAAACCAAAGAGGAGGGAACATGTCTGAACTCATCAAACTCTTCCAAAAACCAAAGAGGAGGGAACATGTCTGAACTCATCCAAAGAGGAGGGAACATGTCTGAACTCATCCTAAGCATATGGTCCTAGTTATGGTGTCTAGTTACCCTGACACCAAAACTAGACAGACATTATAGGAGAAGACAACCACAGGCCAATATTCCCTACCAATATTGGTGTAAAAATTCTCAACAAAATTCCAGCATACGGAAGTGCACAATAAAAGGAATACATACCATGACCAGATGGGATTCATCCCTAGGATGCAATGGTGGCTAAGATGTGAAACTCAATCAATGCAATACACCACATTAATAGAATGAAGGAAAGACCCACAGGATCATCTCAATGGTGGCAGAAGTATGTGACAAAATCCAATACCCTTTTATGATAAAAACTAACCCATAACAGAAGAGACTTTCCTTACCATTATTAAGGGTATGTATGTAAAAGAAGAGCCAAACATCATGCTCAATGCTGAAGACTAAAAGCTTCTGCTGTGATTGATGAACAAGAAAGCGGTGCCTGCATGTGCTGCTTCTATTCAACAGGTGACTAGAAGTTCTAGCTAAAGCAATTAGGCGAGAAAAAGATCTAAAAGGCATCCATGTAAATAAGGAACAATTATTTCTGTTTGTAGAAGACATGACCTTATATGTAGAAAATCTTAAGAAATTAAAAAAAAACTAGAATCAAGATGGTGGAGGAGTGAGTGGAAGTCACACTGACCTCCTCCCTTGACCAATCTGGAATTACAACTAAATTGTGGAGAAATCACTTGGAACAAACAACTGAACAAGAGCGAGAGAGGAGCCTTTTAACCTTGGACAGACAAAAGAATCAGCTTTAACACAACCATACTTGTAAGGACTGCGGTAGAGACTCGAGAAGGTGGGCGGGTTTCCATTGGCGGCAGCACCAGAAGGATATTGAAATGGCCAGTTGGATCTCACTGAGAAGAGCGGGGTCTAAGTCATAAGAGGGGATCTCCAGCCTAAGCACCAGAGTGGAAAAAGTACACAGATAACAGCCAGCTGCCAAAAATGGCATGGTTGCTCTCTGACAGAGACAGGCAGCTGGAGATCCAAAGAGCTGTTTAAAGAACCAATGCATAAATATTGGTTCTTTATTTGTTTGCAGCCACTTACCCTGGGTTCTGGCAAAGGCAAACTGGGCTGGAGATGCCCAAAGACAGACTGAGGAAGGAGCCTTTAGGGAGAGAACTGAGAGAGTAGCTGGTGGGATTCCAGTGCTGACTCATTCCCAATAAAGCAGCAGCCATATAGCTCAGGCAGACCATTCCCATGAGCAGCAACAGTGTGAGAGGACCCAATAGCTCCACCCCCAAAAAAGGTTCTGCCTATGCCTTGTGGTGTCTCTAAGCTGACCTGCTGAGTGCAGAGTGACTAGATTAACAGCTGAAGGAGAGAGCCACAGATAGTAGATTCCTAGAAGTCTCGAACAGGCTGCCTAAGGTCAGACAGGGACAACATCTGACATCATCAGAGGCAGATCCAGAAAGAAAAAACAGCGGTCTCCTACCATAGAAGTTCACATCACAACGTCAAGAAATCAAGGCAGATCAATGTAAGGAGCAGAAGAAGAAGAAAAAAAAAAAGGTCTACAAATAATGGGAAGACAAAGAAACACCCCCCAGTTGAAGGGAAAGGAGGAATCTCCACAAAGAGAACTAAATGAAATAGAGGCAAGTCAGCTGTAAGATACTGAGTTCAAAATAATGGTTCTAAGGAAGCTCAATGAGCTCGGTGAGCTCAGAGAGAATTACAAAAAACTACAGGGAAACGGGGAACTTACAGCAAACTATATCAGCATGAACAAGGACATAGTAACTATCAATAAAAGACAAGAGGAAATGAAGAATACAATTTCTGAATTGAAGAACACACTAGAAGGAATCAAAAGCATGATAGATGAAGCAGAGGAATGAATCAGCAAGCTAGAGGACTAGGTAGAAAAAAGCTCCCAGAAAGAGCAAGAAAATGAAAAAAACACTCCAAAGGAATGAAGAGGTGTTTAGGGAAATGCAGGACACCCTGAAATGTAACAATATCTGTATAATAGGGATACCAGAAGGGAAAAAGGAGGAAGAAGAGATAGAGAACTCTTTGGAAAAGTAATGATGGAAAACTTCCCTATTTAAGGAGAGAAAAAGTGACACAAGTCCAGGAAGCACAGTGTCCCATTCAAGAGGAACTCAATGAGGCCTGCTCCAAGACACATCATCATTAAAATGGCAAGTATCAAAGACAGAGAATCCTAAAGGAAGCAAGGGAGAAAGAGATAGTAACATATAAGGGAGCCCCAATACGGCTAGCAGCTCACTTCTCAACAGAAACACTACAAGCCAGAAGGGAATGCCAAGAAATAGTCCAAGAAACGAAAAGCAAAGGCATGCAACCAAGACTTCTCTACCTAACAAGGCTCTCAATTAAAATGGATGGTGAAATAAGGAGTTTCCCAGACAAAAGGCTAAAAGAATACACCTCCACCAAACCAGCACTGCAAAATATGCTAAAGGGACTGCTTTAAGAAGATGAAGAGTCTGTGAATACCCAGTTCCTTCCACAGTCACCAATACTTGATATTACCAATATTTTTAATACTTATTAATCTGATTGTGATAATGGCGTGTTATTCTGTTGCTTTATTATTTGTTGAAATTAAACCTGTTTTTGTATACTTTTTGTCTATTTCTATTATTTTTTAGAAAAGCTTTAAATGACTTTTTGGTATTCTTTATCCATTTTTTGATTAAATGTTTGCAGAATTTTTCCCCTAAAAAAAAAAAAAAAAAAAAAAGCCAAAAGAACAACAACAAGAAAACTATTAACCCTTTTATAGATGTGTTGCAAATATTTTCCTATTCTGTTGCTTGTCCTTTAAATTTTTTTACATGAATATTACTGTATAGTCTTAAATGTTTAATATAGTCCTATTGTCAAGATTTTACTTTATGGCTTCTGGGTTTGAATATGTTACTTCTGAGTATAACATATTATTTTGTATTTTCCCCTAAAACTCCTTAGATCCTACATATTGATTTTAACTCACCTGAATATTTCTTGTATAATGTGTGAAATAGGGCTCTACATTTATTTCAAGTAACAGTGATCCATGCACCTTATATGTTGAATAAGCCTTACTTTCCCCATTGATTTGATATATCAATTTAATCATATTATTACATTGTTAGAAAGATATATACATATGTTTCTAGAATGCTCATTGTATTTCACTGATCTAGTTGATTATTTCTGTGCAGGTGTCATGATTGCTGAGATTTTATAATGGGTTTACATTTTTAAATATTTTCTAATGGATCTTGACATTTAAAAAAATAAATAAATTCAATCTGCATTAAGAACAAAAGAAAGAAGGAACTCCTACTTTTTGCAACGACATGGATGGAAGTGGAGAATATTATGCTAAGTGAAATCAGCCAGTCGGTGAAAGACAAATACCATATGATCTCACCTACAAGAGGAATCAATACAACAAAATAAACTAACAAACAAAATAAACCACAGGCAAGGAAACATGGAGCTGACTGAAAGTGACCAGAAGGGATGGGGAAGGAGGACAATGGTGGAAAGGAGGAGAAGGGAATAAACAAAGAACATGAATGCATGATCCATGGACATAGACAAAAGAATGGCCACTCACTGTGGGAGAGAGGGGTGGGGTGGGATGGGTAGAGGAGTGCAAATGGAGAAAAACTGAGACAGCTGTAATAGAATAAATATGATTTAAAAATAAAATTAAAAAAAGAAAGAACAAAGAATTGGAAAAGGAGAATTGCAAAAAAATTGTTAGAGCTAAAAAATTATTCAAGGTTACAGGATACAAAATCAGCACACCAAAGATATGAAAGATAAAAAAAGATCTAAAAGGCACCCACATAGAAAATACAATTATTTCTTTTTGAAAAATCTTCATCTGAGGACATGTTTATTGATGAGAGAGAGAAAGAGAGAGAGAGAGAGAGAGAGAGAGAGAGAGAGAGAGAGAAATTGATGTGAGAGAAAACTAAGTCAGTTGCCACCTTATGTGCCCCGAACTGAGATTGAACCCACAACCTTTTTTGGAATACTGGTTAACTCTCCAACTAACTGAGTCACCCAGCCAGGGTATAAAAGTAAAATTATTTATGTTCATAGGAGACATGATTTTATATGCAGAAAATCTTAAGAAATTCACAAAAATCCATTACAGTTAATATATTAAAGTTACAGTATATAAAATTGACACACAAAAATGAGTTGTATTTCTATGCACCAGCAATGTGTGAAGTGTTCTAAAGCTGCCTGTTAGGTCTAGTTCATTTACAGTGTTGCTTTAGTCTTCTGTTTCATTTTCAGTCTTCTGCTTACTTTTTTATCTAATAAAAGTGGTACTGAAGTTTCCCAATATTATTATTAATTTACTCATTTTCCCCTTCTTTTCTATCAGTTTTTGCTTCATGTATTTTGGAGCTCTGTTATTAGGTGCATAAATTTATATCTTGCTGATGGACTGATCTTTTTCTCATGACAAAATGTCTCTACTTATCTCTAGTAAATTTTTTTGTTTTAAAGTGTATTTTATTTGATATTAATATAGCTACTTCAGTTTTCTTGTGGTTTTTGTTTGTACAATGTATCTTTTACTATCTTTTTATTTTCTATTTGTATCCTTGTATCTGAACAGTATCTCCTCTTAATAGTATATAAATTGGATTTTTTTCTTGTTTATTTTTTAAATTATATTTTAATTTATTTTTTCAAATACATTTGTCTCTGCCTACCCCCCACCACTTTCCCTTGCCCCCTCTCTCCTTCCCTCCCTCAGCTCTTCCCCTTTGGTTTTGTCCATGAGTCCTTGCTTTATGTTCCTTGACTTTCCCCTTCCCTTCCTTTTCCCTGCCCTCCCTCCCTCCCTCCTTCCCTCTTGTCTCTGTTGATTTCTTTTCCTTTCAGTGTTGCTGGTCTTATTTTCCTTGCATCTCTGTATTGTTGGTTAGGTTCCGCTTATAGGTGAGATCATATGGTATTTGTCTTTCACCCCCTGGCTTATTTCACTTAGCATAATGCTCTCCAGTTCCTTCCATGCTGTAGCAAAGGGTAGTAACTCTTTCTTTCTTTCTGCTGCGTAATATTCTGTTGTGTAAATGTACCATAGTTTTTTGATTCACTCATTTAGGTTAGGTTGCTTCCAGCACTTGGCCATTGTAAACTGTGCTGGTATGAACACTGGGGTGCATAGGTTCTTTCAGTTAAAAGGAGAAAATATAAACATTTATATAATCTTTTTTAAAGTTACATAATTACCTTTACTGGTATTCTTTGTGTGGATTCAAATTATTGTCTGGAATCATTTGCTTTCTCTGAAAAGCTTCCTTTCATATTTCTTGTAAGGCAAGTCTATTAGCAACAAATTCTCTTATCTGTCATGTGGGAAAGTCTCTTATTTCACCTTGAATTTTGAAAGATAGCTTTGTTGAAAATAGGATCTTGGCTGACAGTCTTTTTCTTTGAGCAATTTAAATATGCTATTCCACTGCCTTCTGTCCTCTATTATTTCTACTGAGTCAGCCATTATCTTAAGTGGGTCCCTAGTAAGAAGTAAGTAATTTTTTTTTTGGCTGTTTTCAACATTTCTCCTTGTCTTTGATTTCAATATTTTTACTAGGATGTGTCTGTTGGTGGATCTCTTTATGTTTATCCTGCTCGGAGTTGTTGACCTTGCTGGATATATATAAATCAGTGTTAGTCAATAAATTTTAGAATTTTTCAGCTGCTATTTCTTCAAATATTTTTTTTCTGCTTCTTTCTCCTCTCCACCTGGCACTCCCATTAGGCATATGTTGGTGTATACTTAATGGTGTTCTGCATTTTTCTGAGACTTCATTTTTCTTCATTCTCTTTCTTCTCATTTCTTTAGATTGCATAATCTTTATCAATATGTCTTTACATTCACTGGTACTCTTTTCTGACATTTCTAATCTACAATTGAGCTACTTTAGTGAAATTTTCATTTCAGTTTTTCCAGAATTTCTATTTGGTTCTTTCTAAATAATTTCTATCATTTATTTGATATTCTTTATTTGATGTGACATTATCATTATAATTTCTTTTACTTCATTAATAATGATTTTCTTCTCTGAGGATATTCATAATGAGTATTTTTAATTTTTTTTCTGCTCAGTCTGAGGTCTGGATGTACTCACAAGCAGTTTCTGTTGACTGTTTGGTCTAGTGGAGCAATAGTTTCCTGTTTCTGCATGTCTCACTTTTCTTTTTTTTTTAAACTGGACATTTGACATAATGTATGGTAGCCATCTTGGGAACTAGCCTCCCCCTCACCATAGGGCTTGCTATTTGCTTGTTTACTTGTTTAGTGATTGGCTGGGTTGTTTTAGTTGGTTCCTGTGATGTTATTTCTCAGGGAAGCACAGCTTTGGGAATGCCCAGTCATGGGGCTGATATTAGTTTAGTGCTCTCTTGGCCTCTTCCCTTGACCACATCAAGGTGTTAAGCTCCACTAACTGCCAGTTGACTGCTTGTTGTTTTCAAGAATGCTCTGGGACATAAATTGCTCTAGATTATAATATAATCAAATTTGGAGTCCAAGCACCTTGTCTTAGACCATTTTCCCTGTTCCATATTATAGCTATTCAGAGGGCACTACTTCCATCACACTTCAAGCAGTGTCAGGAAGCCATGAAATTTTTATAGAACACTCCTGCAGTATGAGACCCAGAGCATGGGGTTTTAATGACTCTCTGCCAAGTAAAAGTGACTAGTTTAGATAATAAAATGAAGAATTTCTGATATCATTTGAAATAATGAAGAGTTGGAAGTTTATGTTATTATAGCTTTTGGATTTTTCCTTCTTGTTCTATTTTTTTCAGGTCATTTTCTTTTAACGGATGGCATCATGACTCTATTATGTGACCCTCCTAATTGCTCTAGTTTCATTTTTTTTTTTTGCCCAATTTAAAACTTTAGTACCACCAAACACTGGTGGTTAATATGCTGGATAAAATAATCATTCTATTAACAATTCATCTGGTGACATTAAAAACTTAACTATTTTTCCTCTTTCTCTTTAGAAAAATTCACATACAAAACAACTATTTCTTTGATAAATACATAAGTATAAAAGTTTAACTGTACTTTGATTGAAACATTTAAACAATAAGTAAATGCATGGCATGAAGAATGATGATAATTAAAATGAAGAAAACCTGTGTACAAATTCTGAAAAACAGAGGTTTTTCAGCTCCAATATTTGTTTTTTTTTAAGTTATAAAGAAAAAACTCACGTTCCACATGTTCAAACATTACTGAAAAGAGAAAGTCTCGTGGTGTCATGTAATATTCTCCTTCATGTTCCAGTGAAGAAAACTGCATGAAGCGCTGTTTACGAGGAGACTTCTCCATCATCTTTCCACAGTCAGCATTTTCCTAACAGAAAAACAAAATAGCAATGTAAAATTTCTTTCAGCATTATTTCCCAACTCAGATCATTCTAGAATAATTTTATAATTAATGAATAAATGTGCAATAATGTAAGAGAGTGAGAAGTGCCAAGAAGAAATACAAAGTAGGATAAGAAACTGCTAAGAAATGTTTTATACTGGAGAGTTAGGAAAGGCTTTTTTTTTTTTTTTTTTTTACAGATGAACAAATTTTAATGATGCACTAAGCTTGCTTTTAGGTCAGTGTTTTTTAGTGTGATCTGTAAACCATGATTATCAGAACTGCATGGGACATTTGTTGAACATGCAGATTTTGGGACTCCACCCCAGACTTACTGAGTCAGAATCTCTGGAGGTGGGGGTCCAGAAATCTCTCTGTTTAATGCATATTCCTATTCTGATAACCACTGCTCAACAATTTATGTAGTTTTGCCTCATTTTGTTTGTTTGTTTATTTATTTTTCTCCCCCCCCCCCCCCCACTTTCCCTTGCCCTCTCCCTCTTTCCCTCCCTCAGCTCTTCCCCTTTGGTTTTGTCCATGAGTCCTTGCTATATGTTCCTTGACTTTCCCTTTCCCTTCCCTTTCCCTGCCCCCACCTTCCCTCTTGTCTCTGTTGATTTCTTTTCCTTTCAGTGTTGCTGGTCATATTTTCCTTGCATCTTTGTATTGTTGGTTAGGTTCCGCTTATAGGTGAGATCATATGGTATTTGTCTTTCACCCCGTGGCTTATTGCGCTTAGCATAATGCTCTCCAGTTCCATCCATGCTGTCGCGAAGATTAGTAGTTCTTTTTTTCTTTCTGCTGCGTAGTATTCCATTGTGTATATGTACCACAATTTTTTGATCCAATCATCTACTGATGGGCATTTAGGTTGCTTCCAACACTTGTCTTGTCTATTGTAAATTGTGCTGCTATGAACATTGGGGTGCATAGGTTCTTTTGTATTGGCATTTTGGTGTTCTTAGGGTATAGTCCCAGCAGGGGAATCACTGGATCAAAAGGCAGTTCCATTTTCAGCTTTTCAAGGAAATTCCACACTGCTTTCCATAGTGGCTGCACCAGTCTGCATTCTCACCAACAGTGTACTAGGGTTCCCTTTTCTCCACGGCCTCGCCAGCACCTGTTGTTTGTTGATCTGTTTATGATGGCCATTCTGACTGGTGTGAGATGGTACCTCATTGTGGTTTTGATCTGCATTTCTCTGATGGCTAGTGATGCTGAGCATCCTTTCAAATGCCTCTGGGACCTCTGTATCTCCTCCTTGGAAAAGTGTCTGTCCAGGTCCTTTGCCCATTTTTTGATTGGATCGTTTGTCTTCTTGGAGTGGAGTTGAGTGAGTTCTTTATATATCTTGGAGATCAAACCTCTATCTGATATATCATTAGCGAATATATTTTCCCATATGGTTGGCTCCCTTTTCATTTTGCTGATGTTTTCTTTTGCCGTGCAGAAGCTTCTTATTTTGATGAGGTCCCACTTGTTTATTCTTTCTTTTATGTCCCTTGCTTTAGGAGATATATCAGTGAAAAAATTGCTGCATGGCATATCTGAGAGTTTCCTGCCAATGTTCTCCTCTAAGACTTTGATGGTGTTGCGACTTATATTTAAGTCTTTTATCCATCTTGAGTTTATTTTTGTGTATGGTATCAGCTGCTGATCCAATTTCAATTTTTTGCATGTAGCCATCCAGCTCTCCCAACATCTTTTGTTGAAGAGGCTATTATTGCTCCATTTTATGCTTCTGCCCCCTTTGTCAAATATTAGATGTCCATAGAGACCTAGGCTTATTTCTGGGCTTTCTATTCTGTTCCACTGGTCTATGGGTCTGTTCTTGTGCCAGTACCAAATTGTTTTGAGTAGAATGGCTTTGTAGTAGAGTTTGATGTCCGGTATTGTGATCCCTCCTACTTTGTGTTTCTTTCTCAAAATTGCCGTGGCTATTCGGGGTCGTTTATGGTTCCATATAAATTTTTGAAATGTCTGTTCTATTTCTGTGAAATACGTAATTGGTATCTTAATAGGGATTGTGTTGAATCTATAAATTGCTTTGGGTAGTATGGAAATCTTGATATTAATTCTTCCAATCCATGAGCGCAGTATATGCTTCCATTTATTTGTGTTTTCCTTAATTTCTTTCTTCAATGTTGTATAGTTTTCTGCATACAGGTCTTTTACGTCTTTGGTTAAATTTATTCCTAGGTACTTTATTTTTCTTCTTGCTATATCAAATGGTATTTTTTCTCTGATTTCTTCTTCTTCTATCGCATTGATGGTGTACAAAAATGCCTTTGATTTCTGAATGTTGACTTTGTATCCTGCTGTTTTGCCAAATTTACTTATTAGGTTGAGGAGTTTTTTGGTAGAGTCTACAGGGTTCTCTATGTACACTACTATCATGTCATCTGCAAACAATGATAGCTTAGCTTCCTCAGGAAAGGCCTTTTTAAAGAGGTGACATTATGGAGACTAAATGAGGTGCAGCTACTGAGCTGTGGGGCTCTCAAAAAGAAAAGCATGCCAAGCAAGAGGTAAAGATGGGAATAAGCTTTATGTGTTCAAGGAACAGTATGGCAGAAGATTAGAGACTGGTGGGCAAAGATCATGTAAGGCTGTACTTTCATAAAGATATAAAAATATATTTCATAAAAATATAGCATATTTGGTAAACAGCTCTTCTTTGAAAGATATATTTATGTTATGGATGAGAAGTATGAAAATACAAAAATGCGTAAAATATTGCTAGTGTAGGAGTCTGCAGCCCAGGCAACAGGATCTAGATCTTGACCCAAATGCTGATAGAGACAATGTTGAAATACTTATTGCTAACCTTTCATCGAGCACTTAGTATATGCCAAGCATTGTATTAATAATTTTACATGAATTATTTAGTTAATCCTCACAGTAACTGAACAATAGATACTACATTAGATATGAAAGCTAAAACTAAATGGCACAGTCAGGATAAATCTCTCAACTAGCATATTATCCTCCTATTAATGGCTGGGCATTGTGTCCCAGGCAGAATGGATGAAGATGACACACTAGTTAACACAGATACCAAGGTCAGTGTAATAACCTTAACACAGAACATGTCAGCTGTGAAATCCAAGAGCACACTTCACCTTAGATACGAGGTCTGTCCAGAAGGTATCCAGTCATGTAATATGAAAATTAGAGACATTTATTGAAGGTACAAGAAACAAGAAACATTGTAAATAGGACAATGATGCCTAAGTCCCCTGGGACCTAATACAGTTCTCCCAATCACCATCAGTTGCCCTGTTGTATTTTCCTTAATCTCATCGACAATCTGAAACCTCTTTCTTTTCAAAGGTGATTTTAGTTTTGGGAAAAGTCTTTAAGGCACAGGGTGCCAAATATGGGCTGTAGGGGGTGTTGAGTCACCTGGTGATTTGATGTTTTGCCAAAAAAATCTGCAAGAGATGCTATGCAGAAGTGGGAGCATTGTTATGATGAAGTTGCCAATCACCAGGTGCCCATAGCTGCAGCCTTCGGAAGCTAATCATCTGAATAACTTCCATGGAGGAATGTTCAAGCTTAACATAAATGGGATTTATTTTCCTACTTTCTGATTCTGATATTTCCTTGTACAAAAATGCCTTCGATTTCTGAATATAGACTTTGTATTCCACTTTTTTGCCAAATTCATTCATTACGTCAAGAAGTTTTTTTGGTGGAGTCTATAGGGTTTACTATGTTCACTATCATGTCATCTACAGACAATGACAGTTTTACTTCCTCCTTTCCAATTTGGATGCCTTTTATTTCTTTTTCTTGTCTGATCGCTGTGGCTAGGATTTCCAATACTGTGTTGAATAGAAGTGGTGAAAGCAGACATC
Organism: Pteronotus mesoamericanus; assembly: GCF_021234165.1. NCBI lineage: Eukaryota > Metazoa > Chordata > Mammalia > Chiroptera > Mormoopidae > Pteronotus > Pteronotus mesoamericanus. The sequence goes on from NW_026555304.1 coordinate 805,305, forward strand.
CTTGACTTCTTCCTGATCTTAGTGGGAAAGCTTTTAGTTTTTGCCCACTGAGTATGTTTACTGTAGTTTTCTTGTGTGTGGTCTTTACTTTGTTGAGGTATGCTCCTTCTACTCCCACTTTACACAGAGTGTTCCTATCATAAATGGGGGCTGTACCTTATCAAATGCTTTTTCAGCATCTATTGAGACGATCATGTGATTTTTGTGTTTCCTTTTTTTAATGTATTACATTTATTGATTTGTGTATACTGTAACATCCTTGCATCCCTGGGATGAATCATACTTGATCACAGTGTATGATCTTTTTAATGTATTGCTGGATGCAATTTGCCAATAATTTGTTGAGGATTTCAGCATCTGTGTTCATCAGCAATACTGGCCTGTAGTTTTCTTTCTTTGTTGTGTCCTTATCTGGTTTTGGAATTAGGATGATGCTGGCCTCATAGAAAGAATTTGGGAGTATTCCCTCTTTTTGGATTTTTTGGAGTAGTCTGAGAAGCACAGGGGTTGGCTCTCCCTTAAATGTTTTGTAAAATTTGCCTTTGAAAGCATCTGGTCCAGGTCTTTTGTGCACGGGGTGTTTTTTTTTAATGATTGCTTCAATTTCACCAGCTGTTATTGGTCTGTTCAGGCTTTTTCCTTTTTCTTGATTCAGTTTTGGGAGATTACATTTTTCTAAAAATTTGTCCATTTCACCCAGGATTTCAGAATTCTTGGCATATAGTTGTTCATAGTAACTTCTACAATCCTTTGTATTTCTGTGGTATCAGCTGTAATCTCTCCTCTTTCATTTCTGATTTTATTTGAATCCTCTTTTTTTTTTTCGACAAGTCTGGTTAAAGGCTTGTTGATTTTTCTTTTTTATCTCTTCAAAGAACCAGTTCCTGGATTTATTGATCCTTTGAATTGTTATTTTAGTCTCTATGTCATTTAATTCTTCTCTGATCTTTCCTTCCTTCTAACTTGCTCTGGGCTTTGTTGTTGTTCCTCTAGTTCTTGTAGATGTAGCTAGCATTAGGCCGTTTATTTGAAATGTTTCTATCTTTTTTAGGTTGCTATGAACTTCCCTCTCAGGACTGCCTTCACTGTGTCCCATAGGTTTTAAACTGTTGTGTGTTCATTTTCATTTGTTTTCAGAAGCTTTTTGATTCCTTCCTTGACCTCATTACTAACCCATTGATTGTTTAATAGCATGCTATTCAATCTCCATGATTTTGAACGTTTTTGTTTTTCCCTTGAGGTTGGTTTCTAGTTCAGGGCCTCGTGATCTGAAAAAAGGCTTGATATGATTTCAATTTTCTTGGATTTGTTGAGGCTGTTTTGTGTCCTATCTTGTGGTCTATCTTTGAAAATGTTCCATGTGCATTTGAAAAGAGTGTGTATTTTGCTTCTTCGGGATGAAAGTTTCTATATGTACCAGTTAAGTCCATTTGATCTAACGCATCATTCAGTTCCACAATATTCTTGTTGATGTTTTGTTTGGAAGATCTATCCATTTTTGACAGTGGGGTGTTAAAATCCCCTACTATCAGTGTGTTGCTGTCTATATCTTTCTTGAAGTCCTCCAAGATTTTCCTTATATATTTGGGTGCTCCGATGCTGGCTGCATATAGGTTTATAATGTTTATGTCTTCTTGCTGGATTCTTCCCTTGAATATTATGAAATGTCCTTCTGTGTCTCTTTCTATGGACTTTTTTTTGAAATCTATTTTGTCTGATATAAATTGCTATCCCAGCTTTTTTTTCCTGTCCATTTGCTTGGAACATTTTTTTTCCATTCCTTTACTTTCAGTCTGTGTAGGTCTTTTGTTCTGAGGCAAGTCTCTTGTAGGCATCTCATGTGCTGGTCATGTTTTCTTATCCATTCAGCTATTCTGTCTTTTGATTGCAGCATTTAATCCATTTACACTGAAGGTTTATTGATTGGTACTTATTTATTGCCAGTTTTTTCTTTATACCTATGTTTCTCTCTCTCTCTCCTTTTTCTTAAAGCAATCCCTTTAACATTTCTTGCAGTATTGGTTTGGTGGTAATGAACTCTTTAGCTTTTGTATGGGAAGCTCTTTATTTGACCTTCAATTTTAAATGATAGCCTTGCTGGGCAGATAGTGTTGGTTACAAGTCCTTGTTTTTCATCACTTTGAATACTTCATGCCAATCCCTTCTGGTGAGGTGTTTTCTACTGAGAAATCACCTGGCAGCCTTATGAGAGTTTCCTTGCAGGTAATTAACTCTCTCTCTTGCTGCCTCTAAGATTGTCTCTTTGTCTTTAACCTTTGCCATTTTAATTATGATGTGTCTTAGTGTGGGTTTCTGGGTTCATCTTGATTCGAACTCTGTGTTTCGTGAACTTGGGTGACTTTTTCCTTCACCTAATTAGGGAAATTTTTGGTCATTATTTCTTCAAACAGGTTCTCTAGCCATTGTTCACTCTCTTTTTCTTCTGATACCCCTGCGATGTGGATGTTGTTATGCTTAATGTCATCCTAGAGGCACCTCAGACTGTTTTTATTTTTTAAAATTCTTTTTTCTTTTGATTGCTCTGCTTGGATGTTTTTTGTTATCTTGTCCTCAAATTGCTAATTTGATCCTCTTCTTCATCTAATCTGTTGCTGATACCTTCTAGTGTATTTTTCATTTCAGATATTGTATTCTTCATTTCTGACTGGTTCTTTTTTATGGTTTCTATATCCTTTTTAATGTTTACTATCTCTTTAAATTCTCACTGAGATCATCCATCTTTAAGGTTCTGGAGAATCCTTATAAGCATTATTTTAAACGCTGCATCTGTTAGTTTGGTTGCTTCCATTTCATCCACTTTACTTAATTCTATTTTGATGGTGCCATTTTTCTTTGTCTCCCCATTTTGTCCCCATTTGTGTATTAATTAGGTAGATCCGCCCTGATTCCCAAGGTTGTTATGATGGTTTTATGATGTAGGTATCTTGTTGGGACAGCTGTACAACCTTCCAGATCACTTGAGCTTCGTGCTCCAGGAATGTTTCTTGTGGGTTACGTGAATGTCCTGTTTCAGTTGAGGTTTGAATGCCTTTGGCCCTTTAATGGGTGGAGTTAACCCTTCAAGGTGGGTGACTTTAAGGGTAAACCTTGATCACCATGTATGAGACACTGTGCAGGAGCTGCCCACTGAGGTGAAGTTCTCAGCAGGTCGGGGTCAAAAGTTCCAGCCCTGTGTAGTTCTCCTGTGGGGAAGAACTCAGCAAAACAGGACTGAGTGGCTCAACAGGTGGAGGGAGGGGTGATGCTGTGCACTTTAGGTGGGGGAGACTGGTCCTCCTTCCCAAACTACATAGTTTAGTCTCTCTCAGGGTCTGCACCCAAAGTCTCCCCAGGTAATGAGAGGGCCTTTTAAAGTTCTTGCAGGGTGCAACCAGCAGATCCTTCCACAGGACCCGAGTACAGCAGCATGACCTCGCCAGAAGTCGGGAGTCTGGACCCTGAACTCCCCAGGCTGGTGTTTAACAATGAAGAGTGCTCATTCCTGGGAGAGTTTGGTCTGAGTCTCTCAGGTGGACTGAATCCTTACTGATTTTCACTGCCAGATACCATAGGGCTTTACTTTTCATCTCTGTTGCTCCGGGTTAGGGAATCCCTGCTTGGTATTGAGACCCCCCACTTCTAGGGTGAGGGAGTTCTACAGCCACGATATTTGTCTTGCCTCTCAACTGCCATGGCTCCTGTATGCATGGGCTATCCCTTTCTGTCTCTCTGCCATTCTTACCAGTCTCTATGTGGCTTCTTCTCTAAAGCTAGCCTTCCACTGATTTTTCAGGTTAATTGCTCTGCAATTTAGCTGCAAATCAAGTTTGGGGGTAGGTGTGAGTGGATGCAGCCTCTACCTAGTCTGCAGCTATTTTGGAATCTGTTAACATACAGTCTTAAAAGAATTCACCTCTAGTGTACTCTTAGTCATAATGATATATCAATTATAGGGAAAACATCTATACAAATAATAATTCAGAATGCTGCCACATAGGTTGGAGGATTCAGGATGTAAGGAGAAACATGACTATTATCTCCTAGGGCTAAATCAGTTCCCTTCAAAAATAAAAAATATCATAAGGCAAACCAAAATGTTGAGCCATTTATTAAGGGCATAACTTTCATTATAAATGTAGTATTAATGTGTAAAACCTTTGTAGGTATAAAGGGCTGTTTCAAGGCTATGGAAAAAAGAACAGCACTGGAAAAAGTTGGAATCTCCAGGTATTATAGGATCTGTGGCATAAACCAAGTTTTCTTTTTTTCCCTTTGGATTTTTGGTTTTTAGTCCCAATCTATATAATAATCCACTTTAAAATAAAATCTGGGAAGTTCTTTTTTCTATGCTAATTCCTCTGCCTCCAAAGGTATAAATGTAACTTCCTGAAAGAGTTAACTCTTAGTAAAATCATAGGGTCATAAAAAAACCCCTCAACTGATGAGAAAGTAGGAGGGAAAAGTTCTTCAAACCTTCTTACCACCTGATAAAACACAAAAACAAATAGAAGCACACACATCCATTCTGATGCTGGCTCCTAACCTCCCACTCTGAACTTGTTCTTCTAGAAGGACCTTCTACATACTGATAAGTTGGATAAAACTAAGACAATACTAGGATTGAAAACCAGTTTATTCTGCTGTATACTGGAATGAGAGGATGAAATTCTGAACCACCTCGTTGATCAGAACTCTAAGGAGCATCTTTCATGATGTGGTCACCACACAACTGTCTAGCAAATGGCAGTCCAGTGCACTGAGGAAGGGGTACCTTCCCCTAATTTCCACAAAGGTCCCATATGTGCTTGGTAATGCTGTCATTAGTCTCTCTCAAAATGTAGGGATAGTGCAAGGAAAGAAAAGTACAGGATGTGCACTGGAAGCTCTCATCACGTGGTGTATTCATTATAGGCCCAACACCTGCCGTTTTTCCCACCTGTGTCCTCTCAGAGGGAGGTGGTATCAGCATAGGCAAGTTACAGCTTAGTTGGGCAGAGAAATATGCGTATTCATGATCACATTAACCTAAAACCTTTGAACTACGTATGAGGGCATTTCCCCAAAGAGGCAAGTGCCCCAAAATGTGGGGGGAAAGTGAAACCCAAAGGTCATCCTGTGGGATAGGATAAATCTGACTTCACAGAACAGGCAGATCTTCTGGAGTAGAAGTGGGACAGGGACATGTTCCCAAATGCAGAAGACCTTGGTCCAGCTCTTTCTCCAGTCCCTCAGGTAGTGGAGTGATTAAACAGTTGATAAAAACTAATATAATAAAGAGTGGTTAGATCAAGATGGAAAGGAGATAAGGATATATATTCACACTATTCTTGGTAACTAACACATTTGGCTAGAACGTCTGTTTAAAAACTAATGCTGAGCCTATGCAAATTCTGTGGGAATAATGAATGCAGGAGCAATAGGAAACAAGTAAAAATAAAAATCACATTCTGAAAGAAAAGAGAAAAAAAATAAAGAGGCGATGGTGTTTATAATAGTCATCTATTAGGACAATAGTAATTATACTATTAGACAGCAAAGATAAGGTGCAAGAAGACAGAAATATCTGACAAGAGAGCTGGCTGAACTAAGTAAATGAAGGGGATGATGTGACAGGGAAAAAACACAGGGAAGGCATAAGGAAAGCACCAGAAAAAGCAATCAGGAAAAAGAATGTCCATGCATATGGCAGACACCAAAGAGTCAACGTAGGAATAACTGCTGTGCCTCAGGAAAAGAGCCAATCAACATCTATTTCAAAAATATAGCAGGAAAAACCTTTACTGAAATGCACAAAGATTTGTGTTTGCTACTCTGCCACTGCCCTGTGTGTATACTCTAGGTTTGATTAATTCTAGAAGACCTTAGGAAAGACATTAATTTTAGCCTTTCAGAAAAACTAAATAAGGTTAGAATTATGATGACCTTATTGCTGGATTCAATCTAGAAGCTGTTCTCTAAGGAGTTAATGCAAAAAATGACACAGAAAAGGATGAAATATGACTGATTCATAAGATTATTCTTAAGACATGCACCACCCTTCTGCAGTATGTGGAGATGAAAGCAGCATAGGGGACTGCACATCTGAGCTATTCAGCAGGAAAAGCTTAAGAGGATTTTTTTTTGTCCCTCCTTACCCCAACTTGCTCCCTGCAGTTTAAGAGAACAACTCATGTGGAAGTGGACTAAACAATAGTCCACCTTTACCTGAATAATGAGATTCCACAAAGCTACTCTGTGGACCATGTGTACTGTCATATATAAATAATAGTTGGACTGGCAGGAGGGAACAGCTGCCTACGAACCCAGCTCCTAGGGATGAAGGGTGGGAATTTGGTGGTGGAGATCAAAGGCCTGCTTGGAGCCTGCTGGTAGCTGTTATCCTGAACAACCTGACACACTGAATGGGAAGGAAGTGATGGGAGTGCACAAATTCCTAGTACTACAACTATGTGCCTCTCAAACCTGCACCTACAGCTAAATACATGGGAAAGGAGTGGCACAACTGCTGGGACAGTGCTCTACTGAGCATGTGACAACCATTCACATGGTTGTGCTTATATGTAAAATACTCTGTGGAATTCCAGGATTACTTGTAATGCAGTGAAATTTGTGACAAAGGAATTAAGAGCAATGAGTGATGTGAACTGGATGAAAGAGATCTTTGAAAGCTGATGATTTCTGTTAAAACATTTCACTAGTTTATTGCCATTAAAGCAACAGGTGTGTCACCATTCTGCCTCTGCTTTTTATTCACGAAGTGATAAATTGGAAAAAGTTAGTTCACTGTTCTTTGTTGAACATTCTTTGGTCTCTATACAATTCTCAGGAAGAAGAAAGTGGTAAAAGACAGGGCTTTTCTTACAATTCTTTCAATATGTCCTATATACTGCATTAGACAAAACGTGTAAAACCTTATTCATTTGGGGTCTTTATTTTGGAATTTGTAATAATCTGGATAAAATGTAATTGCTTTGCTCTCTTTGAACTTTCTGTGGTATAACTGAAAGAGTATCTTTTATTCTTGAAGAAAACTTTACAACTGAAAATTCTGAGTCATTACATAGAATTTTCCATTTTCTCCTGGATCATGGAGATACTACTGTACATGAAAAAAAAACATACTGCCAGACCAAGTTAGAAATATTTACTGCATAAGCTATGTTCATGATAAATTCTACAAAAAAGATAGCATATTAGCCAAGGACACGCGTAATTTCTGAGGATCTGGAGAGCCCTGGGATATGTTCTCCAGCTTCTGAAGATGGATTAATCTAGTGATAGCACCATCTGGACTGCTTTTGAAGGTGGTGTGGCTCCCCTTACATGGGCAGAATGAAATGGTATATGCTTATATATATTAATTCTTAAAAAATACTCTAGTATTCTGTCTGAGGAAGGGTGGCCGCTGTCATGAGATGCTGATGAGTAAAGCTATAACATCTTCTCTTCTAGTAACTGCTTTCTCTTTCCTGCTGAGGCCACTGAGCAGAACACTCACTGACCCTTCCAAAATTACCTTTCAGAGGGGATAGCATAACTACATAACTTTTTGTTTATGCTATAAATAGACAGTTTAAATTAAGTTTCAAGTGACTAAAAAGAGACTAGAGCTTTAACTTAAAATCTCAATACTCTTCTAAAGTTTGATCAAAATCACTTGTTGCAAACATAACTAAATCATGTCCTTCTGAAGAAACGACTGAGTTACTTTAACTTATTTTTCTACATGGGAGAAGGTAAATACTATATGCACTCCTCCTTACAGCTATTCAACATCAGCTTATCAAGTAAATATTACATGTCTACTATGACCAAACACTGGATAGAGATAAAATGACAAATGGTTAGATGCTTTCTTTTCTAGTGGGGGAAACACAACAGAAGGTGATCAGTGCTAGACAGAATCATGAAAGGAGCATCCAATATTCAGCAAATGTGTGTCCCACTATGGTAAATTTCAAACTCTGATTATTTTTAAATATTATTTATGAGCTGTGACATTGACTTATTTTTCAAAATGATTATATTTTTCAAGTTTATATAATCAAACTTAACTAGAACACTAGTAACAGGTCTGGCACAAATTTGTCTAGATTGTGGTCTCTTCTTCTGGCAGTAACAGTAAGAGAAGTGCAGCTGAGCAGTAACAAGGAACCTTTTGTGACAGAAAGTGCTGCTGTCAGAGGCCACTGAGAGGGTTAACACTAAGGATATTATATCTAATAATGTATGACAGTATGACACAAAGATGGGATGGATTAAAGGACATCTCTTTCCTTCCTCCCACCCCCTTCCTGGGGAACAGCTGCTGTCTATAGCTGCATTTTATAGTTGGGATTGCAAAAGGAAAGTGATTCATCCACACAGTATTTTGCACATCCCCCCGCTCACCTTCCCCCGCATGCTCCCACATTCTGTGGTCTACTTGGACTTCTGTATCCCCAACCCTTAGCAAAAGACTGTCCCCTCCTCAGTTTACAAGCCACTTGTGGAAAGGATGGATTTCCAAAGCTTGTGGCTGAATACTGAAGGCAGTCTGCCTCTCTAGCACACGCCCCTTAGGCCCTACGCCCTAACTCTACACAAAACGTGGTCACATATTAGAATTATTTTTAAAATCTTATTTTATTAAATTTATTAGAATGATATTGGTTAATAAAATTATATAGGATTCAAGTGTACAATTCTACAATACATTATCTGTATATTGTATTGTGCTTACCACCCAAAGTCAAATCGTCACCATATTTTTGACCCCCTTTATCCTTTACTACCTGCCCCCCCCCCCCACCTCCAGGACTGTATTTTTTAAAAGGCAGTATGTTGCCTGCATACAAATAGACATTTTATCCAAGACAAAAATAAAACAAATATTTTTTAAAATCCTCACCTGAGGATTTGTTTTATTGATCTTAAAAAGAGAAGAAGTGAGAGAGACAGAATCATCAATGTGAGAGAGAAACATTGACTAGTTGCCTTCAGTCCATGGCCTGACCAGGGACTGAACCCATAACCTAGGTATGTGCCCTGACTGGGAATCAAACCTGTAACCTTTTGGTGCATGGGATGATGCTCCAACCTACTAAGCAACCTGGCCAAGGCAAAATGGAAAAAAATATTTAAAAAACCTTCAGGTAAATGTAAAGATAATAAAAGCCTGAATAGAGAAGCAGATTTGCAATTTCTTATTAAAAAGAAAAATTACATTTCTATTTAAAAATTCTATTGATACTATTATTTTTATGAATTGGTCTTTGTACAAAACAAATATTGATTTAAATGTCAGTCTCAGTTTTGTACATTGTGAACATGATGTCTTGCTTGTGTGTTCATAGCTTCAGTAGTTACCTGGCTATCCTTGATGAGCTTCAATAAACCTCCACTCCACTTCCTAGAAGACAGATTAAATAGTCACTTACAGGGGTAGGAAGTCTGACCATTCGGCAGGAGGCTCGAGTGAAGAGGCATCATGAACTCGGGCAGCTGCTAGACACCTATAAAGACCAGAAATCTTCCCTCGACTCTCCAGGAGAAACGTAGCCTGTCTGACACGTTGATTTAGCCTTCTGAGGTGCTTAATGACCAAACAACAATCAAAACCCAATACTTCCAGAGAGCCAACAGAAAACGGCATGAAAGGCATGCAAAGAGCAGCAAGTGCAGGATATCAAGGTAACTGCACCACTGTATCTCAGAGATCACCTACCATAAAAGTTCACACCACAAAGCCAGGAAGTTAAAACCGATCAGTTTAAGAAGCAGAAGCAAAAAAAGAAAAAAGAAAAAAAAGAAAAAAAAAGAGTCTCACATTAATGAGAAGACAAAGAAACACCCCCCAATAGAAGGAAAAGGAGGAATCCCCAGAAAGAGAAATAAATGAAATAGAGGAAGTAAACTATCAGATACTGAGTTCAAAACAGTGGTCTTAAGGAAGCTCAATGAGCTCAGAGAGAATGACAAAAAAACTACATGGAAACTATGAGGAACTTACAGCAAATTATATCAGCATGAAAAAGGCCACAGAAACTATCAACAACAAGCAAGAGGAAATGAAGAACACAATTTCTGAACTTAAGAACACAGAAGAAGGAATGAAAAGCAGGCTAGGAAGCAGAGGACTGAATCAGTAAGCTGGATGACAAGGTAGAAAAAAGCTCCCAGAAAAAGCAAGAAAATTAAAAAAGACTCAAAATGAATGAAGAGGCATTTAGGGAAATGCAGGACAACCTGAGACATAATAATATCCATATAACAGGAACCCAGAGGGAGAAGAGGAGCAAGAGACAGAGAACCTGTGTGAAAAAGTAACGATGAAAAACTTCCCTATTTGAGGAGAGAAAAAGTTACACAAGTCCAGGAAACACAGAGTGTCCCTTTTAAGAGGAACCTAATGAGGCCCACTCCAAGACACATCATAATTAAAATGGCAAATATCAGAGACAGAGAATCCTGAAGGCAGCAAGAGAGAAACAGGTAGTAGCATACAAGACAGCACTGATAAGGTTAGCAGCTGACTTTTCAAACAGAAACACTACAAGCCAGAAGGGAATACCAAGAAATGTTCCAAGTAATGAAAATCAAAGCCCTGCAACCAAGGCTACTCTATCCAGCAAGGCTCTCAATTAAAATGGATGGTGAAATAAGGAGTTTCCCAGACAAAAGAAGGCTAAAAGAATACACCCCCACCAAACCAGCATTGCAAGATATGCTAACGGGACTGCTTTAAGAAGATGAAGAAAACGAATCTATGAATACCCAGTTCCTTCTGCAGTCACCAATACTTGATATTACCAATATTTTTAATACTTATTAATAAGTATTAATAATTGTTATTATTATTTTAGTTACTTTATTTGTTGAAACTAAACCTATTTTTGTATATTTCTTGCCAATTTCTATTATTTTTAAAAACGTTTAAATGACTTTGTGTTCTTTATTCATTTTTTGATTAAATGTTTGTAGAATTTTTTTCCCTAAAGAAACTACTAATCCTTTTTTAGTTGTGTTGCAAATACTTTTCTATTATATAACTTGTCATTTACCTTTTTTATATGTATATTAATGTATAGTCTTAAATGTTTAATATAGTCATACTGTCAATATTTTACTTCATAACTTGAGTTTGAATATTTTACTTCAGGGTAAGAAAAATATTTTTTATTTTCTCTGAAAACTCCTTAGATTTTACATACTGATTTTTAACTCACCTGAATATATTTTTATATAATGAGTGAAATAGGGCTCCATATATGTTTTATTTCAAGTAACAGTGGTCCATGTGCTTTATGGGTTGAGTAAGCCTTACTTTCCTCATTGATTTGAAATATCAATTTAATCATATATTACATTGTTAGACAGATATATAAGTTTGTTTCTAGAGTGCTCGTTTTATTTCATTGATCTACTCGATTATTTCTCTGCTGGTGTCATGTTCTTCAAAATAAGAAGCTTCTGCAGGGCTAAAGAAAACATCAGCAAAGTGAAAAGGGAACCAACAGTGTGGGAAAACAGATTGATACCTTGGACAAGGATTCTAGCTCCAAAATATATAAAGAACTCACATGACTCCAATCCAGGAAGAGAGACAATCCAATTAAAAAATGGGCAAAGAACCTGAACAGACACTTCTCCAAGGAGGACATACACAGGGCCTAGAGACATATGAAAGGATGCTCAGCATCACTAGCCATCAGAGAAATGCAAATTAAAACCACAATGAGATACCACTTCACACTGGTCAGAATGGCTATCATAAACAGATCAACAAACAATGGGTGCTAGAGAAGCTGTGGAGAAAAGGGAACCCTAGTACACTGTTGGTGGGAAGGTAGACTGGTGCAGCCACTGTGGGAAACAGTTTGGAATTTCCTCAAAAAGCTAAAAATGGAACTGCCTTTGACCAAGCAATTCCACTGCTGGGATTATACCCTAAGAATCCCAGAACACCAATTCGAAAGAACCTATGCACCCCAACGTTCATAGCAGCACAATTTACAATAGCCAAGTGCTGGAAGCAACCTAAGTGACATCAATAAATGAATGGATCAAAAAACTATGGTACATTTACGCAATGAAATACTGCACAGCAGAAAGAAAGAAAGAGCTGTTACTACTACACTTCATGACAGCATGGATGGAACTGGAGGGCATTTTGCTAAGCTACATGAGTCAGGGGGCGACAAATACAATATGATTTCATCTGTACATGGAACCTAATCAACAAACAAGAAAAATATAACCTGCAATATTGTAAAAAAGAAAAAGAACAAACCAATAGTTATCGGAGGGGAGGATTAGTGAGGAAATGGGGAGACGAAGTGGAAGGGGCCAAGTCAAGGAACATGTGTAAAGCACACATGGACCAAGCCAAAGTGGGGAAGGAATGAGGGTGGGAGGTGAGTGTAGGTGGGGCAGGGGGATGTGGTGATGGGAAAATGGAGACAACTGTAGTTGAACAATAAAAAAAAAAATTAAAAAATAAAACAAAAGAATAAATAGCTATTTATTGCTTCTGATGGTAATTAAAACACGTCACAAATCATGTCATTCACTTTGTTGGTTCTCGTCTCTCTTTCTGTTAGGCCAACTTATTTGTTAAGAATTCTAGTAATTACTTCCCTTAGTTCTTCCAAAGCACCCATTTTGGTTTTGGTGTCCTCTTGGTGCGAGCACACAGAACCCTGGCTGAACTTATCAAAGCCATAATGACTGTGATTCCCTCAAGAACAGAAAAGGATGGTTTTTCTCTGTCTCCCTAGTGCTTACTACATGGTTAATATTGCTAAGTGGTTAAAAAAAAACACAACCCAACAAACTGTGCAGGAATGAAGGACTCTTCATGAATGGGAATCCTAAATTCAGTGTGATATTTAAAAAACAATTTAAAAACAGTTTCAGTCAGTGAACGAATATGCAAATTATTGGTTTTTGTGATTATATATTTTAAACCATGTTAATTTATTAAAATATTTTTAGAAAGGTAGGTATATTCTACTATGTTCATCTACACAAAAGGAGTATGCACAAATAGAAATAATGGCCCTTTTATTATATTCCTTTTATTATAACCACAAATTACTGCACAGTTAATTACTTTAGATGAATAAATACCTTCGTAACAAGAGGAAAGAGGTAAAGCCATTGACAGGTGGTGGCAGTATTAACTGTTTCAAAGGATACTGGCTTACTTTTCACCAATTGTGGATATCACAGAATCTCAGAAACTGGATTACACACCTGCTTCATAATCTCTTTCTGTAAATCTGAATGATCTAATGAATTTCAGGCCTCGTACCATGTTTGGTTTAAGTTTTAATGGATTTTTTTTGGCTTTAGCTTGGAGTTCACTGACATATCTTAATATGGTACATCTAAGAAAAAATTTTGCTATTAAAATATATTTGTAGGAAATCAGCAAATGAGCCAGAGAGTTCACTAGTACTGACAAAATGGGTAGTTTCCTAGCAAAGGTACTAAGATACATGTAATTTCTGTTGATGTTTATTAATCGTATCACCAGTAAAGGAAGTAATATATAGGTTACACAATAGCAAAGTAATATACAGATATGTATTACATATTTTGGCAAATTAATTCACTGTTCAAGCAAAGCTCTGCTTTGTACTTGTAAGGTACGAACTCAAATCATATCAGACTGGCATGGATTTGCCAAAATCTCCCTTTCTGTGTTTACCTTTCCTATGGATATTATTTCATGATAAAATGTTAATGCTTTCATTTAGCAATTTCTGAACATATTATAACGCTTTAAAAAAAGATCCCATCAAAGGCTTTGCTGTATAAAGACTGAAAAGCTAAATGTGTTTTTTTTTCCTTTTTTGCCTTAAGGCAGCACCAAACATGACCGAAGGAACTGCTAATAACTGAAAAGGAATTTCTACTTTACTATTTCAATTGCCACCACTACTAGAACTAATGGCCAGTTTTCTCCTTCATCCCATCACCCTTCTGTATTTTACAACAATTGGTGTCAAACAAGGAACAACTTCCTACATCTTAATCTTCCAGTACAAGAAATCAGCAATATAAAATTGCCAATGAATCTGATACCAAGTTAGCATATTATTAGCATGTACGCAGGTATCAGTGGGATCTGTACCAAATATGAAATTCTTGGCGGTGGGGGGGGAGGGTGCATGTTGAAGAAAAATTTTTATCTTGACCCCTGAGAATTTTAGGATCTTATATGAGAAACAAAACCAGTGAAAACGTAGCTTATGATGAGTTGTTACATGCTTACTTTAAGGACAGGCACAGACAGAGCTAGCCACTTGGGTACTCTTTGTCTTTTAAAATTTATTTGGTGATTAATATATTCATGAACTCTTTATGTAAAAGTTTATTCGAGAGAATAATCCTAGTCAAATCCTGGGAAAATGTTGGGGAAAAGAAGGAACAGATATTCACAGGCTAGAATAGACAGAGACAGACATTCTGAAACAAATCAGGCAACTCAAATCTCTAAATACGAATTGCCAGTTAAGTCCCAAAGAGTAACTCTGAATATTTAAAGACTTTGATGGACTTGGTCTCTTTAGTTCCTATTTATGGCTACTGTTTACTTTTTTAACTTATAATAAAAAAACTTCATGTATGTAATATGTATTACCACTATTAATAACACGGGTCTTTATAGTTATAAGGAGAGGGATGTGGAAATAGACAAAGGCATTTATAAAGGTTTAACTAGGATGATCTAGTACCACAGAGCTAAGAGCGCATATACTGGGCTAGGAAAGGCTGCAGAGTCAGAACAGAAGTGAGTATCGTACATTATCTGATGTGAGGATAATGATGTGATCTAAGCAGTGATTTTTAGATGTAACACTGAACATTTCATAATGTGAAGGACAAATATTAAGAACCTAGAGGGGACAAGGGTTTTTGTCCCCTCCAAGAATTTACAGCAGAAGCAACACTACATGGTTGTGCTTCTTGGTGTTTGTAACTCCCTCAAATTGCATGAAAAGAAAACGTGTGTATATACTTGTTGGGAGAGAGTAGGTAATTTTTATCACATTCTCAAACAGATTTGCAATCTATTCAAAGATTAAGTGACAAAGATGAATCAGCAAACCTAAGCAATAGCATGATAAAATGATTCATAAAATAAATTGCTCCTATTTTGAGTACTACCCATATTAGTGTATATAGTTAACTTTGAATAACTGAGGTGAACATCAGATTCAATCCATTTTCAACATATGGTCATAGAAGTCTCTTAAAATTTAAAAGGGAAAAAACAGCTTCTCCAACAGGACAGAGTATAAAATAAGAAACTTTATAATTTCAGGTTCTTAAAAAATGTCTTATATTTTCTACCAACTAAAGCAGGTTAATTAAAATAAAGAATATACAACTGTTGTCTTGCCAGAATAAAGCAAAGTGCTATAGGACATCTTTGCTATATAAAAATTCCAAATAAAAGCTTGGTCTCAATAAAATCCTGTATGTCTAACTGCACAGTTCTGACTTTTCTATCACTGTGTCTTTTCACTGATGTGGCCCTAAAGCCACTGTAGGCAGGCTGCCTTTCCCACACTAGGCCCTCCTCTATGTTAGGAAGCAATCACCACAGTAAGCATAGTAAGTGCTCGTACAGCTTTTAATGGAGAAACAACTAAAGAGAAGAACTTGCAGAGCAAGAATACAGGAGCTCTTAATTGGTGATTAATATACTTCTTAGTTTAATATATTTCTCGGTTTAACTTGGGCAATTATGACCAAATTAAACTGAGAAAGATTTTGTCTTTAAACACTTTAGCGTGGGCCCTGGCCAACTAGCTCAGTTGGTTAAAGTGCTGTCCCGACAAGTCAAGGTTTCAGGTTCGATCTCTAGTCAGGGCATGTACAAGAAACAATTAATGAATACATGACCAAGTGGAACAACAAATCCATATCTCTGACTCTCTCTCTTAACAAATTGATGTCTCTTTGTCTCTCTTCCCCATTCTCTCTCTAAAAATAAAAGTCAATAAATTAAAAAAAAATCTTAATAGTGCACTTTAATCTCGTGGCATTGACACTGCACACACACAAAACACAGAAATCAACCCATTTGTAATTTCTTATCAGTAAAATCTTCTAATTGAACATATCAGCAAATGAGAAAAATGACATCATAGTCTCAAACAGCAGATATACTAAGTCAACCATATTTTGCTTTGCATATCCAGAACAGTGCTCACTTCAGCAGCACATATGAGGTATACTGAGTATCTACAACAATTTGAGGAAAAAGACTGTGCTTTCTTAAAGTTCATTTTTCCTAATTTAAAATATGGTATGCATTTCCAAGGCACATACTAGCTAAGTGATGAGGGTCATATTTGTTAATTAATAGTAATCACAAATTTTATTCCACATACCTCTCATTCATGGGACTTTCATAGAGGTCAATGAAAATTTTCTGCATAGACCATGCTGTATTTAAATACAGGATTCATTAAGTATTATTTCTGTATTGAAATTATTTACTATCTGAAACATTTAACAATCTTATTCATGGGGAATAGGTTAAGAGACTATATTTGCTGTTTGTTTACCAAATATTTATCAGTTTTTAAATTATAACTTTTAAGTTCATATATTGCTATTATTGGTGATTTAGGATATATTTATGCAATGTTATATTCATAAAACTCCAAAGTTTACAGGAACAAAAACATTATTTGTATACATTTTCTACTAAAACATATGCTTTATATAAGAGCAAATAGTATTTTACTGGATTTCAGCTAAACAAACATAATTGCAAAAGGAAAGACTAAATTATGCTTCTGCTTTTATATTACAATTTGTTTTTCTTTCTTTCTTGCCTCCACCCTCCGCCCCCCCCCCCCGAAGGATATATATGTACTATCCTTCTATTATCAAGGAAGGAAAGACAACCTCTCATTCATGCAGGACAAATAGCTATGCCAAAAGCACAAATTACATCTAATTACAGGGTACAACTTTGTCATCTTTCTTTTCATAATCTAGCCATTTACACACTTTGATTTTTGACTTCCACTTAGGTTTATTAACATCAAAGCTTTGTTATAACTTATCTGTTTCCAAAGGCATTTTTACCTGAGGCAATAACATGTAAAAACGTCTTTACATTCTTGCTTTACTGATGCAAGAAAGCTTTAGTCTTCATTAGGTGTACACTGTTTCCTGCTTATTAAACTTGGATTGTTCTAAAGTTTACTGACCTGGGCATACCAGTTTTAAATGTACTGTAATGAAACGAAATGCAGTGCAGATAAATACACTCTGATCCAAGCAGACACAAACACACTCTAGTTTTACCCTCTGCTAATGTCTTAAGTGTCCTTTTCCACCCTTTTCACAAAAGTAATTAGTAAACCATAGACAACGGGAAATAAAAGCAATGTCGATTTTACTGTATGAACTGTCTAGAGCTCTTATAGCAAATTCAAATAGCTCCATCTTATTACATTATTTGAGTTTTTAGACTCTTCAATGATATGCAATAGAAGCCCTTTTTTCCGAAAAAACCCCCCACAAAAAATCTATTAACCATGTTCTAGATGTGTTGCAAATACTTTCCTATTCTATTCCTTATCCTTTAACTTTTTAATATGTGTATTACTATATAGTTAAATATTTAATAGAGTCATATTGTCAATATTTATAACTTCCGGGTTTGAATATTTTACTTCAAGTCATGAAAAATACTAGTTCTATTTTCTTCTAAAACTCCTTAGATTCTACATATTGATTTTTAACTCACCGGAATATTTCTTGTATAATGTGTGAAACAGGGCTCTATATTTGTTTTATTTCAAGTAATAGTGGTCCATGCACTTTATTTGTTGAATAAGCCTTATTTTACCCATTGATTTGAAATATCAACTTAATCATTATATTATCATATTATATAATTATATAATCATATTATATTGTATGTATGTACATACATACAGATGTATGTTTGTCTATAGAATGCGCATTATATTTCATTGATACACTAGATTATTTCTGTGCTGGTGTCATGCTGGTTTAATTGCGGAGACTTTATAATAGTTTTAAATTTTTTAAATATTAAAACTATTATAAATTAACTTTGACATTTAAAAAATAAAATCAATCTGCATTTAAGAAAGAAAGAAAGAGAGATATGGAACTCTTGCCTTTTGCAACAACATGGATAGAACTGGAGGATACTGAACTAAGTGAAATAAGCCAGTTCATGAAAGACAAATACCATATGATCTCACCTGTAAGAGGAATCCAATGAACAAAATAAACTAACAAACAAAATAGAACCACAGGCATGGAAATATGCAACAGACTGACAGTGACAAGAGGGGAGGAGGAAGAGGGATAATCATGGAAAGAAGGGGAAGGGACTAGACAAAGAACATGTATGAATGACCCATGGACATGGACAAAAGAGTGGGAATTGACTGTGGGAGCAGGGAGTGGGGGTGGGATGGGTGGAGGGTGGTAAAAATTGAGACAACTGTAATAGAATAAACATGATGTATAAATAAAAAAATAAACTAAAAAAAAAAAAAAGGAAAAAGAAAGTCCTACACTGAATGAAAGCTGTAATCACTTTCCAAATTAATATATTTGTTTGACTGTTTAAACATGATCCACATTCTTTTAATTATTTAAAATTTGTGATCATTTGTTTTAGTCAGGTTGTACTCCTAAAATATAAAATGAACCTGGCTGGTGTGGCTCAGTTGGTTGGAGCATAATCCTGTAATGAAAAGGCTGCAGGTTCAATCCCCAGTCCAGGCATGTATGGGAGGCAACCTGTCGATGTTTCTCTCTTTTCCTTCTCCTCTCTCTAAAAGTAGTAAAAAAAAAAAAAAAAAAAAAAAAAAAAGGCCTTGGGTGAGGATAAAACACACACAAAATAAGTTCAAATGTGAACTCAAATATCAAAAAAAGCAAACCATTCTTGGTGTTTCCTTACTTAGAATTTTAGTAATTCTGAAAAACTTAATGCCATGATACAATATATTACTTGCATTCAACTAATAATATTAAGGGGAAAATGATGGCAGAGGAGTGAATGGGAGTCACGTGGATGCCCTCCCAAGACCAAAGTGGAATTGTGACTAAATAGTGGAGAAATCACATGGAAAACTTTGGAACCATAGAGGGAGAGGAGCCTTGGAGCTGCAGACAGACAGTGGAATCAACTTTCACACATCCGAATGGGTGAGAAGTGCGGGTGGAGGCTCGACAGGGTGGGCTGGGCGCCTACGGGAACCAGCACCAGACGGACATTGAAATGGCCAGTTGGATCCCCCTGAGAAGAACAGGGTCTGAATCATAAATAGGGACCCCTAGACTACAGCAGCCAAAACCAGGAAAACACACAGAAAAAACACAACCCCGAAAAGCTTAGGGGTGCTCTCTGCCAGAGACAGGCAGCTGGAGATGCAAGGAGACATTTAAAGGGCCAATGCAAAAATTTGCAGTGGCAGCCACCCTCCTTGATCTCTGGGTAGAGGCAGCAGCAGAGTAGGCTGGTGCCTGAGGAAAGATTGGTGAGGAAAACTTTGTGAAGAGAACTGAGACGATGGCCAGTGGAGCCCGGGTGATAACTCACCTCCCACTCTGCAGCTACCATCTTGCTGACATAGGGGATCAATTAACTTGCCTTTTGTGCGCTCCGCACACAGCTTGTGTGCATGTGAGCTGGGTGGCTAAGTGCAGACTGGCTGGAAGAAATAGAGAATCCCTGGCCAAAGGGGACACACAGCTGCACAGAGTGCCTTGAGGAGAGACTGGAGACAGAGGCGCTGGGGAAAGAACGGGAGGAGGAACCGGGGAGTCCCGACTCTCTCCCCATTCTGTAGTGTCTATTTTGCGCAGGCAGGCCTCGCCCCCAAACAGACAGAAGCGCGGTGCGCACCAGCCAAACAGCCCGCGATTACAACGCGGTCTGCAGAAATAGTGGATCCCTGGCTGAAGGGGTCACAGAACTGCCCAGAGACCCCTGAGGAGAGACTGGAGACAGAGGCGTTGGGGAAAGAATGGGAAAAGGGACCGGGGAGTCCCAACTTCTTCTTTCTGTAGTCGCCATTGTGCGTGGGCAGGCCATGCCCCCAAAGAGCAAAACACTGAAAAGCTAACCACTCAGTGCAGGTGCAGACACACCCAAGCGGCCGGCAAGGATTGGCAAGGGCGTGTGTGGACCCAGGAATGCGCGGGCTGGGGAGGGCTCCGGCAGGTTGGCACCCATGGGGCCTGCCAGGGAATGCACAGATCGTCAAGGGCAGGCATAAACCGGCACCCAAGCGGTCCCGCGAGTGCAGAGCGGTCTGCAGAAATAGTGAATCTCGGGCGGAAGAGGTCACAGAGCCGCCCAGAGACCCAGAGGAGAGACTGGAGACAGAGGCGTTGGGGAGCCCCGGTGCTAACTCTTCCCTAGTCCATGATCTCCATCTCGCTCAGGGGGCCTACTATCCTGAGTGACAGCAGCTTATAATAGGAGGATAGCCCCACCATCAGGAGGCACTGCTCCGCCCTGTGGTGCCTAAGTCTGACAGATGAGGACAGAGTGAACAAATTGACAATCACAGGAGACGGACACAGAGAGTAGATTCCTGGAAGGCTCAAACAAATGGCCCGAGTTCAGACAGGGTCAACAACTGACACCATCAGAGGCAGACCCAGATAGAAAAGTAAAGAAAAAACAAATAAGTAAAAAGACCCACCTCTATCACAGAAGTCTGATCCACAAAGTGAGGAAATCTTACCAATCAATTGATGTAGAAGCAACCCCTGCCCCCAAAACCCAAAAAACAAAAAATGGGAAGAAAAAGAAGTTACCCCCAAATGAAGGAAAAGGAGGAATTTCCACAGAGAGACCTAAATGAAATAGAGTCAAGGGAACAATCAGATATTGAATTCAAAACAATGGCTCTAAGGAAGCTCAATGTGCTCAGCCAGCTCAAAGATAACAATGACAAACTGCAGAGAAACTATCAAGATCTAACAGCAAACTAAATCAACTTGGAAAAGGCCATAGAAACTATCAAAAAGACACAAGAGGATACGAATACCATTCCTGAACTGAAGAACACAGCAGAAGGAATCAAAAGCAGTCTGGATGAAGCCGAGGATCAAAGCAGCGAGATGGAGGATAAGGTAAAAAATGCTCCCAGAAAGAACAAGAAATGGAAAAAAGACTCAAAAAGAATGAAGAGGCATTAGGGAAAGGCGGGACAACCTGAAACGCAATAATATCTGCACAATAGAGATAGCAGGAGAATAAGAGGAGCAAGGGATAGAGAACCTCTTTTAAAAAGTAATGGTGGAAAATTTCCCAAGTTTGAGGAGAGAAAAGGTCTCATGGGTCCAGGAAGCACAGAGGGCCCCACTCAAGAGGGACCCAAGGAGGCCCACTCCAAGACACATCATCATTAAAATGGCAAATATCAAAGACAAAGAGAAAATCCTCAAAGCAGCAAGGGAGAAACAGGGAGTAATACACAAGGACCACCCCGCCCCCGCATAGGGCTAGGAACTGACTTCTCAACAGAAATACTAAAAGCAAGAAGGGAATGACAACAATTATTCCAAGTAATGAAAAGCAAGGGCCTACAACAAAGGCTGCTCTACACAGCAAGGCTATCAATTAAAATAGAAGGTGAAATAAGGAGTTTCCCAGACAAAGGAAGGCTAAAAAAATACATATCCAACAAACCAGCACTACAAGAAATGCTAAAGGGACTGGTTTAAGATGAAGAAAAAGAATGAGAATAAGAAAAACACAGGTACAAAGAGGAAAAATGAATAGGTTTCTATTAGTAATAACTCTCAATGTAAATGGACTAAATGCTCCAATCAAAAGACACAGGATAGCTGAATGGATAAGAAAACATGACTCACACACATGCTGCCTACAAGAGACCTACCTCAGAACAAAGGACCTACACAGATTGAAAGTTAAGGGATGGAAAAAAATATTCCAGGCAAATGGGCAAGAAAAGAAAGCAGGGGTAGCAATATTTATATCAGACAAAATAGATTTCAAAACAAAGGCCATAGAAAGAGACCCAGAGGGACACTTTAAAATACTCAAAGGAAGAATCTTTAAAGAAGATATAAACATTGCAAATTTATATGCAACCAAGATAGGAGCACCCAAATATATAAGGAAAATCTTGGATGACTTCGAAACAGATATAGACAGCAACACAATGGTAGTAGGGGATTTTAACACCTCATTGTCAAAAATGGACAGATCGTCTAAACAAAACATCAACAAGGATATTGTGGAGCTGAATGATGCTGTGAATGAAATGGACTTAACTGACATATATAGAACCTTACATCCCAAAGAGGCAAAACACATATACTTTTCAAATGCGCATGGAAGTTTTTCAAAGATAGACCACATGATAGGACACAAAGCAAGCCTCAGCAAATTCAGGAAAATTGAAATAATACCAAACTTTTTCTCGGACCACAAGGGCTTGAAACTGGAAGTCAACCTCAAAGAGAAACTTCAAAAACTTGCAAACTCATGGAGACTGAACAGTAGACTATTAAACAATGAATGAGTCAATAATGAGATAAGAGAAGAAATCAAAAAATTCCTGGAAACAAATGAAAATGAACAGACAACTCTCCCAAACCTATGGGACACAGCAAAGGCGGTCCTGAGAGGGAAGTTCATAGCAATACAGGCTTACCTAAAAAAGATAGAAACATATATAATAAAAGACCTAACACTACAACTTCAAGAACTGGAGAAACAACAACAAATAAATCCCAGAGCAAGTAGAAGGAAGGAAATAGCCATATTAGAGCAGAACTGAATGACATAGAGATGAAAAGAACAATTCTCAGGATCAACCAATCCAGGAGGTGGTTCTTTGAAAAGATAAATAAAATTGACAAGACTTTAAGCAGACTCATCATGATAAAAAGGGAGAGGACCCAAATAAGTAATATCAGAAATGAAAGAGGAGAAATAACAACTGATACAGAAATACAAAGGATTGTAAGAAACTACTATGAAGACTTATATCCAAGAAATTTGAAAACCTTGTAGAAATGGACAAATTTCTAGAAAAATATAATATTCCAACACTTAAGGAGGAAGAAACAGAAAGCCTGAACAGACCGATAAGAGCTAGGGAAATTGAAGCAGTAATCAAGAAACTTCCAGCACGTAAAAGCCCTGGACCTGATGGTTTCATAGGAGAACTTTACAAAATATTTAAGGAAGAGCTAAATTCTGTTCTCTCAGACTATTCCAAAAAAATCCAAGAGGAGGGAAGACTCTCAGACTCTTTTTATGAGTCCAGCATCACCCTAATCCCAAAACCAGATAAAGACCCTAAAAAGAAAGAAAATCACAGGCCAATTTTGCTGATGAACATAGACGCTAAAATCCTGAACAAAATATTGGGAAACTGCATCCAGAAATAGATTAAAAAGATTATCAACCATAATCAAGTGGTATTCATCCCAGGGATGCAGGGATGGTTCAATATACGCAAATCAATAAACGTAATACATCACAAAAATAAAAGGAAAGACAAAAACCACATGATCATCTCGATAGATGCCTAAAAAGCATTCGATAAGGTACAGCACCCATTTATGATCAAAACACTCAGCAAAATGGGAATAAATGGGGCATTCCTCAACGTTATTAAGGCCATATATGAAAAACCTACAGCCAACATCATACTCAGTGGGCAAAAACTAAAAGTTTTCCCACTAAGATCAGGAACACAAGAAGGATATCCACTTTCACCGCTTCTCTTCAACATGGTACTGGAAGTCCTAGCCACAGAGGTCAGACAAGAAAAAGAAATAAAAGGCATCCAAATAGGAAAGAAGGAAGTAAAACTATCATTGTTTGCAGATGACATGTTAGTGTACATAGAAAACCCTGTAGACTCCACCAAAAAACTCCTCAACCTAGTAAGTGAATTTAGCAAAACAGCAGGATACAAAGTCAATATTCAGAAATTAAAGGCATTTTTGTACACCAGCAATGAAATAGAAGAAGAAACCAGAAAAAAAAAATCCCATTCGATATAGCAAGAAGAAAAATAAAGTACCTAGGAATAAATTTACCAAGGAGGTAAAAGACCTGTACGCAGAAAACTATACAACATTGAAGAAAGAAATTAAGGAAGACACAAATAAATGGAAGCATATACTGCGCTCATGGATTGGAAGAATTAATATCAAGATTTCCAAACTACCCAAAGCAATTTATAGATTCAACACAATCCCTATTAAGATACCAATTACGTATTTCACAAAAATAGAGCAGACATTTCAAAAATTTATATGAAATCATAAACAACCCCGAATAGCCGCAGCAATTTTGAGAAAGAAACACAAAGTAGGAGGGATCACAATACCAGTCATCAAACTGCATCCAGATTGATGCCACTATACTCAAAGCAATCTGGTACTGGCACAAGAACAGACCCATAGACCAGTGGAACAGAATAGAAAGCCCAGAAATAAGCCTAGGTCTGTATCGGCAACTAATATTTGACAAAGGGGGCAGAAGCATAAAGTGGAGTAATAATAGCCTCTTCAACAAATGCTGTTGGGAGAGATGGACAGCTACATGCAAAAAATTGAAATTTGATCACTAGCTAACACCATACACAAAAATAAACTCAAGATGGATAAAAGACTTAAACATAAGTGGTAACAGCATAAAAGTGCTAGAGAACATTGGCAGGAAACTCTCAGATATCCCACGCAGCAATTTTTTCACTGATATGTCTCCTAAAGCAAGGGACATAAAGGAAAGAATAAACAAGTGGGACCTCACCAAAATAAGAAGCTTCTGCATGGCTAAAGAAAACATCAGCAAAATGAAAAGGGAGCCAGTTCTATGGGAAAATATATTCGCTAATGATACATCAGATAGAGGTTTGATCTCCAAGATATATAAAGAACTCACTTGACTCCACTCCAAAAAGGCAAATGATCCAATCAAAAAATGGGCAAAGGACCTGGGCAGACGCTTTTCCAAGGAGGAGATACAGAGGGCCCAGAGGCATTTGAAAGGATGCTCAGCATCACTAGTCATCAGCGAAATGCAGATCAAAACCACAATGAGCTACTACCTCACACCGGTCTGAATGGCCATCACAAACAGTTCAACAAACAACAGGTGCTGGCGAGGTTGTGGAGAAAAGGGAACCCTAGTACACTGTTGGTGGGAATGCAGACTGGTGCAGCCATTGTGGAAAGCAGTGTAGAATTTCTTCAGAAAGCTGAAAATGGAACTGCCTTTTTATCCAGTGATTCCTCTGCTGGGACTATACCGTACAAATTCCAAGACGCCAATTCAAAAGTACCTCTGCACCCCAATGTTCATAGCAGCGCAATTTACAATAGCCAAGTGTTGGAAGCAGCCTAAATGCCGAAGGGTAGATGATTGGATCGAAAAATTATGGTACATTTATACAATGGAATACTATGCAGCAGAAAGAAATAAAGTACTACACTTCGAGACAGCATGGATGGAACTAGAGAGCATTATGCTAAGCGAAATAAGGCAGGGGGCGAAGGACAAATACGGTATGATCTCACCTATAAGCGGAACCTAACCAACAAAACAAAGATGCAAGGAAAATAAGACCAGCAACACTGAAGGAAAAAGAAATCAACAGAGACAAGAGGGAAGGAGAGAGGGGTGGGCAGGGGGAAAGGCAGGGAACGGGCAAGTCAAGGGACGTATAGCAAGGACTCATGGATAAAGCCAAAGTGGGGAAGAACTGAGGCAGGGAGAGGGAGGAGGGGGCAGGGGAAAGTGGTGGTGGGAAGGCAGAGACAATTGTATTTGGAAAAATAAATAAATTAATTAATTAAAAGAAAAACCAAACTAGTAACATTAAGGTTTCTTAAAAATAATTTGTTAGATAATACTTTTTAGCAACATTGGAAAAACCCACCAAAAGAGAGCCATTAGAAGTTTTTGTCACTTGGTCCCATATTCATCATAATTATTTCTAAGTTCTCATTCTTCACTAATGTTAAGTCATTCTCTCTTTCTACTCTTATATGTTTCTCTCCAGTAGCAGTGTCATTACACATCCCTCTGACATAGCCCATGTCCCGATTCCACCTGCTGATTTTCCAGAGCAGTCTGCCATCAAGTTCTTTTGGCCTTTTTGAAAGAAAAAAAAAAAAAAAAAAAAAAGACAAAAGGGAAGTGTGGAATTAGGTCAATAGCCAGCTTTTAGGATTAACCACACTCATCTGCTTTCACTCCAGTAACAATGGAGGAAGAAAACTTACCATAAAAGTTCAACCTCTGTACCATGGTCTTGACTGCATATAACTTCCCTTCATGAAGACTACAACTAAGAATTACCCACCCCCTCAGATCTCACAAATTTTGCCTCCTTATCACATCATTCTATCAGCATTCAAATGTCCTCTATTGTTGCACATCTTAAAACAAAAACTATCCTTGGTCTCAGATCTCCTGCTGTGTCCTTTTTTTTTTTTTTTTTAAATAACCTTTTCAGTAACACTTCTAGAAAGGAACTTTTTTTGCTTCCTTCAGTCTCTTCTTGACACATCCCAATTAGATTTCTGTCCCCAATATTTCATTGAAATTTCTCTTACCAAGGTCTCCAACAACTTCCCTATCGCCAAAACCAAACTCAATTTTCTGTTTTCATACTTTCAACCATGGACTTAAGTGGGTCTTAAAGGGTTTTCTCATGATTATGCTGTCATGGTAAGCACACTTACCTAATCCTTTTTTGGATTATGCAAATAAGCTCTGAGATTATAAAAACTGCCAAATGAAACTTCTTGCTATACTTACTATAATAGTACTACAGTATTCTCTTTATGAAAAAGAAAAAAATTGTTTTATTCCCAGAATTAGTTATGTCTCTGAGCATCTGATTATAAGCATGTGTCCCTCAATGACAGGGATAAATTCTAAATGTGTCGTTATGTGCTTTTGTGGTTGTCCTAACATCACAGAGACACTTATACAAACCTAGATGAAACAGTCCATAACACACTTTGGCCATATGGTATACAGTATATGCGGCTGTAGTAGACAGAAATGTCATGACAAGGCACAACTGTACTATGAAACATATAATTGGCCTGCTCCCCTCTCAGAACTCTTGAAGTTCAAAATCAAATTCATGACTTACCTCAAGTGTAATACAGCATACATTTTAATCCCTTAAAAATCTTCATCTTGTACTTATTTTCCTCTCCATTAAAAAACTATAATTTACAGTAGCATTTTTAAAGTATATTTTATTGATTATGCTATTACAATTGTTCCAATTTTTTTCTCCCCTTTATCTTCCTCCGCCCTGTACCTCCACACCCTTCTACATTCCACCCTCCCACTCCCCTACTCTGGTTCATGTCCATGGGTTGTACATACAAGTTTACAAGTTTTTTGGCTTCTCTATTTATTATACTATAATAAATAGTATAATAAATACTGTGTATTTTGTACCTACCAATAATGCCTCTTATTTCCTATACCTTTCCCCCCATTCTCCCCTCTTCCCTTTCCTGCTGATAATCCTTCATGTGATCTCCATTTCTGTGACTCCGTTCCTGTTCTAGTTATTTGCTTAGTTTTATTTATTTATTTATTTATTTATTTATTTATTTATTTATAGGTTCGGTTGTTAATAGTTGTGAGTTTGTTGTCATTTTCCTGTTCACAATTTTGATCTTCTTCTTTTAGGTAACTCCCTTTAACATTTCATATAATAAGGGCTTGGTGATGATGAACTATTTAACTTTACCTTATCTGGGAAGCACTTCATCTGCCTTCCCATTATAAATGATAGCTTTGCTGGCAGAGTAATCTTGGATGTAGGTCCTTGCCTTTCATGACTTTGATGACTTCTTTCCAGCCCCTTTTTGTCTGTAAGGTTTCTTTTGAGAAATCAGTTGATAGTCTTATGGGCACGCCTTTGTAGGTAACTCTCTTCTTTCCTCTTGCTGCTGTTAAGATTCTCTCCTAATTTTTAATCTTGGATAATTTCATTATGATGGGTGTTGGTATGTTCCTCCTTGGGACCAACTTGTTTGGGACTCTTTCAACTTCCTGTCTAGTTCATTTGACAGACTGGGGAAGTTTTCTGTTATTATTTTTTCAAAAGGATTTCTAATTTCTTGCTCTTCCTCTTATCATTCTGACACCCCTATGATTTGGATTTTGGAGCATTTAAAGTTGTCTCAGATGTTCCTAACCCTCTCTTAATTTTTTTGAATTCTTGTTTCTTCATTCTGTTCTGGTAGAATGTTTATTTCTTCCTTTTGTTCCAAATCATTGATTTGAGTCCAGTTTCCTTCCCTTCACTGTTGGTTCCCTGTATATTTTTCTTTATTTCACTTTGTATAGCCTTTACTTCTTCCTTCATTTTGTGGCCATACTCAATCATTTCTGTGAGCATCCTGACTGCCAGTGTTTTGAACTCTGCATCTAATTGGCTCGCTATCCCCTCGTCACTTAGTACTTTTTCTGGAGTTCTGATCTGTTCTTTCATTTGGGCCCTACTTCCTTGTCTTGGTGGACCTGTTTGCATTGTAAGGGGCAGAGCCTTAAATATTCGCAAGGGTGGGGCAACCCACTTTGCTTTGTTGTGGTACTGTATGTGGGTGAGGGGTTAGAGAAGGAACAATGCTGCTTGCTCAGCTCTTGCCCCGCTTTCAGTCACTTCCCCCACTACTTACAAGTGAACTATGCCCTTTCAGGTGCTGCCCTGGTGCCGATTCCCAGGTGGGTGGGCTTGTGTATGTTCTAGGACCCCATGGGCCCCTCCAATGGACTCTACTGTGAGACTGGAAGTTTCTCCTGCTGCCACAATCCCCACAGGTTTCTACAGAGATTGTGAGACCCTGGGTTGCACAATCTGTCTCGCTCCCCAGTTGTTCCTCCTGGTTTATCCGCATGAGAATGTGGGACTGCCTGGTCTGCCAGCTACCACCTTGCCATGCGTCCTCTCTGCCCCGGCTGCTGGTCTCTGTCCTTCCTATCAGTCTGGATGCATGCTTCTCCTTTAACTCCTTGGTTGTCAGACTTTCATACAGTTTGATTTTTTGGCAGTTCTGGTTGTTTTTGTTTTTAAATTGTTTGTTATCCTTCTTTTAGTTGTGTGAGAAAGCAAATTTTATCTAGCTATGCCTCCATTTTGGCCAGAAGCCTGCAGTAGCATTTTTTAAAGACATTTAAAAGTTCTTTCAGTATCAAGGCCAGCATAAATAAACACTCTTAAATACAGTTTAAGAAGCAAAATGACACCATTAAGTTCACTGGGGGAGGGAGGATGTCTACTTTGGTCTCCTCCCTAGAAGCTGCTTTTCCAAATACCCTCTTCTCTCCCTTTACTTGTCTTAACATTTCAGAGATTACCACTGACCATATCCTAGGCAAGTTACCTGTCATTTTGTGTTATTTATGCTGAAAACTCTTCTCCTAGATTAATTGATCAATCAACTGATCGATTGTTGGCTGCAGCCCCTCTCTTCTTCCTCCCTCTGCCAGGGGTGAGGGAAGTGGGCATTTGTGTCCAAGGCACAGCGTTTGGGACACTGGTTACATAGAGGCACACTGAGCATCCACATAAACATGATGATCATGAATTGAAATTTTTAAAATAAAACAGGAGTCCATGAGTCCAAGCAGATATAAGTGAATGAATAAAAAAATAGTGGAGAAGAGAGAGCCCCACAAAGCCTTAACATACTGCCCTCCAAAATACTTACTAATTAATGAGTATCAAATACACACATTAATTAAATTTACAGTGGAGAGACCTGGCACATACCATCTTATTAAATGATAAAAGTTAACATCAGTAGAAATCATATGCCAGCTACCATCAAGCATTGGAAAGAACACAGCATGGCTCCAGTGTTATTCCTAATAAAAATGCCTATATTATGAGGAAACATCAGCCAAAATTAAACTAACAGACGTTCTGAAAAGTTACGAGCAACTACTCACTGGTGAAAATGTTTTAGAACTGCACACATGCGAAAGAACATAGGTGGATTGAAGCTTAGAGGAAAGGCACACTAATTACAAAGGGAATTCAGCCATTTTAAAAGTTTTCTTTCTTTTTTTTTTTTTAAAAGATTTTACAAATTTTTTTATGAGAGGGGAAGGGAGAGAGAAAGAGATGGAGAGAAACATTGATCGGTTGTCTCTTGCATGGCCCCAACCAGGGACCTAGCCCATAACCCAAGCATGTGCCCAGATGGGGAACTGAACCAGGACCTCACAGGCCAGAGCTCAATCCATTGAGCCACACCAGCCAGCGCTGACTTTAGCCATTTTAAACACAGCTTTGGCTGGGCTCTCTATCTACATTCATGATATAGTAGTACATGTAATTCTTTATGAATTAAATAACCATGATAACTATATGGTGGCAGGTGTAAAAAGTACTCTAATTTCAAAGAAGTGATACTGAGATACCTGTAACAGCTATAATATAAGAAAATTTGAGATTTCTATTGATGACAGAGTTGGTTAGCTAATACTATTGTAGCTTGTTGCCTACATTCATAATTGAAGAAAATGTTAAATATAAGTCAATGAAAACAAAAATGTACTCTTTTTCTAAGTTCACAGACCCCTTAATTGTATGCCTTGATCTTCTGGGACACGAGGGGTAAGTACCCCTAAAATGGCTCTCTGCTGTTATCAGATAAATATTTCTGTCATATGGCTTAAGTGGAACTTCATGATCTGTCTACCTGCCACCACACCCCCCTTACCCCTATCTTGCACTTCGTGTTTTGCAGCTTGCATTTGACTGAGTAAACCCTTATCTTCAGAGTTCTGCAATGCTATTGCTTCCAACATTCTCATATTTTTGTGTGTGGCAAACTCCCAATCATCTGACAGGTTTAAGTTCAAATCAGTGCTTCAGGAAACCACGACTGTGTTGGACACGCTTTCACTGCTCCTGTAGCACCCACACTTACCACCTTACCAAAGCATACTGTGTGAAACTGTCCTCCCCACGAAACTGGAAGACTTCAACTGTTTCTCAAATCCCCACTATTTGCATTCTGTGTGACACAGAGTAGGTACTTGCAGTAATTGCAGAAGAAAGGCAAAAAAGAAGGAAAATTCCTAATTCCTGTTTCTTGACTTTGAATTCTACCATTAATTCCTGACTAACCCTCTAAATGTAAGCTGTTGGTCACAACGGGAACCTGAAGAGTGTAGGATTTGATTATTATAAAATCACTACTTTTACTGGAAAAATCACTTAGGGTAATGATTGAAAATGAAGAACATTATCACTATTATTATAAGTCTATATGAAGAAGGTCTTATTACCTTGCAATATTAAGTAAATACTAAGTACATAAAATAAAATTTTACCAAGAGATTGTACACATCTATAGTAATTCTCAACTATGCACATGACTCCAGAGTGGTGTTGGTGGTGGCAGTGGTGGAGGGACTAAAGATCCTTCCTCAGAAAGTGTTACCAGAATTGATGAGGTAGAGGGAGAGTTTTCAAACTATAAGCCTCCCCGTCCCTGTTGTACTCCGCCACTGTGCTGAGAGGAATGTGTGGTCATCTTCAAATTCATTGTAGTGGTCAAAGAATGAGATCCACTGTTTTAAATTTGTCCAACAGCAAATCAGGCAACACTGTGTTAATAGATCTTGTGAAGAAACAAACAATCTGATAATAAAATGTTTTCTGTATTCCTTCAGCTAGGCTGAAGAAGGTGAAGGAGATGGGGAGAATTAAAACTGCCACAGCAATATAAAGTTTTTACTGTCATGTTAGGAATTTAAAACATAAATAGGCTGGAAATGGGCCAGAAAAAAAGCAATGAGACAGATGAACCATAATCACACTACAAATTGTTGAGGGTGTAAAAAAGAACTCTTGTTCTCCAGACAGGAGTGAATCCATTCTGAAATGTAAAGTGTGTCTGAGTAGTGGCAGGTCAGAGAGTCACCACAGAGGGCTCCAAATGATAAAATTCTAGGCAGATCAACGCACTAATGGTTTCCTTTGGGACAATTAACCTAAGCGTCCTGAACAGGTTGAATAAAAGGGTTGAGAATACAGGAGAAACCAATGGTGAATAATAAACTGCTTGACATAGATTAACTAACAAAAATGCCATAAAACACTAGAGGACAGATCCTGCCACCTGTGATCAGAAATGGTGTAAGGATGCAGAAGAGTCATTGCACGTTTTACCTATGCGGCATCTTAATACAAATAAAAGATATATTTGTCAATTTTAACTCACAAAGCCTGCTTTCCTCTCTTTTGTTGTGTCTGTTACTGGAGTTTTCATGAGAAAGGCCTAATGTAAATCAAACAAACGAACAAAAAAAAAGAATCCTACTTTTAAGTCCACACAAAAACCTGTTAAAATATCCACAAAATATTTAAAAAGCAGTTTTTCAAATGTTTTATGTAACCATTTTATATTAAACTAGGGAAGTTAATCTTTACCACTAACACAGGGACGTTTTAGAAGAAACACCTTTTACTTAGTGTTCAGAGTCCAATGAAGCATTAAAGTTGACGATAGTGTATTATTTCTTTACCGTTGGTCAAAAAACCTGGAAATTATCAGCCGATTAATTTTTATGGTTGACATTTTTACGATTAAATAATAGTCATCTATTAGGGCAACTTCCCCAGCGTAGTCGTACAAGCTTGGTACGTCGTTTGGTTTGTCCGAGTGGGGCAACTGGACACAACGACCTGTAGACCTGAGAACCCCTTCGTTGACCAGGAAGGGAGAGAGGACGGCGCACCGCGCACAAGGAAAGGAGCAAATTCAGTGCTGCACTAAGACACGCCCACTGCCATCATCACCGAATTTGTCACGCTCGTGACACTTCCCCGAGCTACCCGCACCTTACCCCACTTCTCTACGTCCCCAGCCCCGGCGTCTGAGGAGTTCGTAGGCGCACGTAGAAAGGGTCCCTCCCTACCTGCGCTAGGACAGTGAGTAGGCCCTGCGGCGTAGCCACATTCACGTGGCCGTGGTACCACGCCATTCCCGCTCCTGCAAGTGCCACGCTGGCCGTTGACGCCACCACGGGGCCAGACACCCGCACAGCCCACCGGACGGCAGCCACTCCACGCCATAGCCTACTAACCCAGGCCGCCAGCCGACCGGTCCCAGTAACCACTGCCGCCATCTTTGCGGAAGCACCCACGACCCGATCAGGCGGAAACTCCCGTATCCCTGGGCCTCGCGAGATCCGCGGCCTCCGCCCCGCCTCCAGGGTCTGCGCTGTGCCTGCACTGCGGCCGACTTGGGGCGTCGGGGTCCGCGTCCGGGTCGGGGTCAGGATCGGGGTGACCGTGTTCCGCTGCCCTGCTTGGGCGGAACTGGAGAAGCTCCTTGCACAGCCGGACAGGACTCAAGTCAAAGCCTAGACAGAGCCCTGTGGTGGAGGAAGTGCCCCTGTCTGTAAGGGAGGTGTCACCTGTTGATCACTGAGCGGTAGGGGTGGTGGGGTCAGTCCTGCACCGGAAGTGGCACCGTTATCTGATGGTAATTGTGATGAGCTGTACGGTTTGCCTCCCACGGGCTGCCTCCCACGGGCGCATTCTAACAGTGGACCCATTTCTGAAAGGTTTGGGGCAGGGAACCGAATTCTCTTCAAATTCCCAAGAGCTAAATTTGTTCTTGATGCCTCAAGACTACCTGTATTAACGGTTTCTTAAAGCTGTCCTGTTATTCAGAAGTATGTAGATGCTTTTGCACATGCCATTTAAAAGACAGTGGATCAAGTAAAATACTGACACTATGACTATATTAAACATTTAAGATTATATAGTAATATACATATAAAAAAGTTAAAGGACAAAGAATAGAATAGGAAAGAATTTGCAAGACATCTAAACAAGGGTTAATAGTTTTTGTTTTCAGGGAAGAAATTCTTCAAACATTTAATCAAAAAATGGAAAAAGAATACCAAAAAGTCATTTAAAGCTTTTTAAAAATAATAGAAACAGGCTAGAAATATACAAAAACAGGTTCAGTTTCAACAAATAAAGTAATAAAACATCATTGTCACAATCAGACTAATAAGTATTAAAAATATTGGTAATATCAAGTATTGGTGACTTGATATTGGTGAAAGGAATTAGGTATTCATAGACTCTTTTTCTTCATCTTCTTAAAGCAATATCTTTAGCATATTTTTCAGTGCTGGTTTGGTGGAGGTGTATTGTTTTAGCCTTCTTTTGTCTGGGAAACTCCTTATTTTACCTTCCATTTTAATTGAGAGCCTTGCTGGGTAAACAAGTCTTGGTTGCAGGCCTTTGCTTTCATGGCTTGGACTATTTCTTGCCATTCCCTTCTGGCTTGCAGTGTTTTTGTTGAGAAGTCAGCTGCTAGCTGCACTGGGGCTCTCTTATAGGTTACTACCTCTTTCTCCCTTGCTTGCTTTAGGATCCTCTGTTTGTCTTTGATACTTGCCATTTTAATGATGATGTGTCTTGGAGTGGGCCTCATTGGGTTCCTCTTGAATGGGACCCTCTGTGCTTCCTGGACTTGCAAGACTTTTTCTCTTCTCAAATTAGGCAAGTTTTCCATCATTACTTTTTCAAACAGGTTCTCTATGCCCTCCTCATCCTCTTCTCCTGGTATCCCTATTGTACGGATATTATCATGTTTCAGGGTGTCCTGCATTTCCCTCAATGCCTCTTCATTCTTTTTGAGTCTTTTTTCATTTTCTTGATCTTTCTGGGAGCTTTTTGCTACCTTGTCTTTCAGCTCACTGATTTGGTCCTCAGCTTCATGTAGCCTGCTTTTGATTCCTTCTACTGTGTTCTTCAATTCAGAAATTGTATTCCTCATTTCCTCTTGTCTCATTGATATTTTCTATGTCCTTTTTCATGCTGATATAGTTTGCAGTAAGTTCCTCATAGTTTCCCTGTAGTTTTTTGTAATTCTCTCTGAGCTCACTGAGCTCATTGAACTTCCTTAGAACCATTATTTGGAACTCAATATCTGATAGGTCACTTGCCTCTATTTAATTTACTTCTCTTTGTGGGGATTCTTCTTTTCCCTTTGAGTGAGGTGAATTTCTTTGTCTTCCCATTATTTGTGAGACTCTTCTCTTTTGCTTCTGTTTCTTAAGTTGACCTGTCTTGATTTTCTGAGTTTGTGGTGTGAACTATGGTTGGAGACCACTGTTTTTACTTTCTGGATCCGCCTCTGATGATATCAGATGTCCCTGTCTGACCTTAGGCAGTCTGTTCGAGACTTCTAGTAATCTACTGTTTGTGGCTGCGTCCTTCAGTCAATCTAGTTAATCTAGTCACTCTGTGCTCTGCAGGCTGCCTTAGACAGCTCAGGGCAGGGGAGTGTCTCCTGGGGATGGGCTAATCGGGTACTCTCTTGCTGCTGCTGTATGAGGGAGGAGTCCACATTGGGATCCCGCTGGCTGCTCTCTCCGTTCTCTCCCCAAAGCCTCCATCCCCAGTCTCTCTTCAAGTGTCCAGACCTCTCTGTGCTCTCTTTAGCCAGGGATCTGCTGTCTGTGGCTGCTACTCTGCACTCAGCAGGTGGCTTAGAGAGCACAGGGCAGGTGGAATCCCACCTGGGGTTGGGGTTATTGGGTCCTCTGATGCTGGTGCTGCTCAGGGGGAGTGGTCTCTGCTTGAGCAAGATGGCTGCTGCTGCTGCATGGGGGATGAGTCAGCACCGAGATCCTGCTGGCTACTTTCAGTTTTCTCCCCAAAGCCTCCTTCCCCAGTCTCTCTTCAGGCGTCTCTAGCCCACTCTGCCCCCGCCTTTGCCGGAGACTGGGGAAATGGTTGCAAATAAAAACATATGAGTTGGCCCTTTATATAGCTCTTTGTGTTTCCAGCTGCCTGCCTCTGGGAGAGAGCAATCCTGCCCCTTTTTGCAGCTGGCTGTTTTCTGTGTGCTTTTTGGGCTCTGGAGCTGTGGACTAGAGATCCCTACTTTTGGTTTAGACCCTGCTCTTCTCAGGAGGATCCAACTGGCTGGTTCAATATCCTTCTGGTGCTGCCGCCTGTGGGTGCCCTGCCCACCTTCTAGAGTCTGTATCGGCACTCCTTACCAGTTAGATTGCGCTAAAGCTGATTCTTCTGTCTCTGAGGTTACAAGGCTCCTCTCTTGCTGTTGTTCAGTTGTTTGTTCCTGGTGATTTCTCTACAATTTAGTTGTAATTCCAGGTTGGTGGTGGGAGGAGGTCAGTGTGACTTCCACTCACTCCTCTGCTAACTTGATTTTTTCTGGATTTAAATTTTTAAATATTTTATAATGAATCTTGACATTTAAATAAATAAATAAATAAATAAAATCAATCTGCATTTTCATAAAACAGAAAGAAGGAACTTCTACCTTTTGCAACATCATGGATGGAATGGAGAATATTATGCTATGTGAAATAAGCCAGTTGGTGAAAGACAAATACCTTATGATCTCATACCAAATACCTGTAGGTGGAATCTGTTTAACAAAATTAATGAACAAAATAAACCACAGACAAGAAATCATGGAGCACACTGAAAGTGACAGAGTGATGGGGAACGAGGAAAATAGTGGAAAGAAGGAAAAGGCACTAGACATAAAACATGTATGAATGACCCATGGACATGGACAACAGAATGGGAATTGACTATGGGATAAGGAGGCAGGTTGGGATGGGTGGAGGAGGGCAAGGGTGGAAATATTGAGACAAGAGTAATAGAATAAACATGATTTAAAAATAAAATTAAAAAGAAAAAGACTGTGGATTAAGCCGTCTGGCCTCTAGCAAGCACCCTTGATATAAAGAATTGTTCCTACTGGGCTCACTGAAACAGCTAAGTAAGCTTGTTTAAATTCGATTTTTTAATTGTGGTAAAATATACATAACATAAAATTTATCTTAACCAATGTTATGTCTAAGGTTCAAGAGTATTAAGTACATTCACACTGGTGTGCAGCCATCACACCATCCATATTCAGAACTTTCTTCATGTTGCAAAACTAGCAAAGTAAAAAAAATTTAGTGTAGGGTTACATTCTTAAAAAAATACTACTGTTTTTCAATTATAGTTTATACTCACTATTATACTGCATTAGCTTCTGGTGTACAACATAGACAATTGTATACTTTACAAAGTGGTCCACCCTATATTTCAGGTACCCACCTAGCACCATGCATGGTTATTGGAATATTATTGACTATACTGCCTATCCCCTGTTTTGTACTGCCAATTTGTACTTAATCCCTTCAACTTTTTCATCTAACTCCCCAAAACCCTTCCCATCTGATGACCATCAATTCGTTCTCTGTATCTACCTAACCTCATATTGATTGTTCTTTTGTTTTTTTGCTAAATCATCTTATCCCAGCCATCTCATTTAGATGAAGTCTATTATAAAGTCTCAGACAAAGCCACTCTCTTTATTTCAGGCAACCACTATTTACTGAATGTTGAATTTAAATTCTGTTCTTATAAGGTGTTTGACAGTATCTACTATATCATATGAGGCCAAGTTGACGCTGGAGCACCCCTCCCCGACTTCCCTGTTATCAGGGACTCAGATGTTTTCCTCAGTGTGAGTTGGAACATTATCTCAGTCCTAGTTGTTCCATTGGTCATAGGAAATGATTTCACCAAGGCAGATAACTTGGTTTTATTTTGTCACCTCTGACTCTCCAGACTTTGGTCTTTACTTTTCAGTGTCAATTTACTTCAAAAACTTTGTTCAGCCTCTGAAGTGTCCCTGTCCATTAGAAACTTTATTAGGGCACACAGAAGCTGAGCCAGTCAAAGGTGCCAACAGTCTTGATCTTACAATCACTGCCACCTTGAAGTTTTGCAAAAGCAACCAAACACAAGGGCCATACTAAATTTGATTTGACTGCTTGATTCCTCAGATCATTGTCATAATCCACCCTTAGTTCTTGATCCCTTTTTCTTAGCCAGTTTGACTAAACCATTCTGCAGTTGGAGCTTTCTCATGTTCGC
Organism: Pteronotus mesoamericanus; assembly: GCF_021234165.1. NCBI lineage: Eukaryota > Metazoa > Chordata > Mammalia > Chiroptera > Mormoopidae > Pteronotus > Pteronotus mesoamericanus. The sequence continues at coordinate 843,290 of NW_026555304.1, forward strand.
CCCAGCTGCTGAAACCACTTGCAGTGCCTTCCCAGGAGGAAGTACCTCAGATTCACTGTACACAGATAGGTGATCCAGACCACAGGGTTTGAATATGGCTCTCTGGAATTTGGTGCAAATTACTTAATTCCTGAGTCTCAATTTTCTCCATTGTGAACAACTCTTATGGTTTGGGGTTGGGGGATTAAATGAGAATTCTATTGGAAGTGACCTGGCACATGGTTGACTCACCACAGATGTCATTTTACTCTCTTTGAGATCTGGCTTACTCCTGCCTCCTGATCAAAAATGAGCTTGATTGATGGTTGTCAATTCCAGATCACTAGCCCACCTAACCTGAGAATTTTTTGCTTGACCTTGTACACCTCTGGACTATTTTTCACCTTTGCTAACTCGGGTACCTCTTGACCTATTCCTTACTTTCCTAGATTGTTGACATCTAGCTTGTTTCTGTGTCCTGGTGATTATAGGATTTCTAGGATATCTTTGATGTCCTGGATGCCTTACCTTGTAGCTTACTCTTGATTTCTATAGATCACACTTAAAATTATGTGTTATTTATACACCTGCTACCTAATTCATACAGTTTCTATAGCCAGTTGGTGAAACCCTGTATCTGCTACTTAGTCATGGCTCCAAGCCTCAAATAGGTGCATATTCCTATTAGAGCTTTTGGAATATTTAAAAACATTGCATTTCTCCCACAGTTTGGCATCCTCTTGGATGAGGACATCTTGTTTTTCTGTTTTCTTAGTGCCTGGCACATACTAGATATTCAGTGAAATGAATATATGAATAAGTAAGTGAATGACTATTGACTTATGTTCTGACCAAGATGGAGGCTTAGGTAGAAATGCTTTTCCTTCTTGTACAACCAAAATAAGGGTAACAACCAATTTAAAAACAGGAAATGTAACTTCTGGCCAAGATGGAGGCATAGGTAGATACACTTTGCCTCCTTGCACAACCAAAAGAAGGACAACAACAAATTTAAAAACAAAAGTTAACCAGAACTGCCAGAAAATTGAACTGTATGGAAGTCCAACCACCAAGAAGTAAAAGAAGAAACATTCATCAAGACTGGTGGGAAGGGTGGAGATGGACACCTGGGGTGGAGAAGATGTGGCGGCTGGAGGAACTAGAGGGCGAGGTGGCAGCTGGCAGACTGGCTATCCTACATTTGTGTGTGGATAAACTGGAGGAACAGCTGGGGAGCAAGACAGACCATGCAATCCAGGGTTCCAGTGCAGGAAAAGAAAGCTTCAAAACCTCTGGCTGTAAAAATCTGTGGGGGTTGTGGTGGCCAGAGAAACTCCCAACCGCATGGGAGAGTTCATTGGAGGGACTTGCAGGGTCCTAGAACATACGCAAACTCACACACCTGGGAACAGGCACCAGAAGGGCCCAATTTGCTTGTGGGTAGTGGGGGAAGTGACTGAAAGCTGCTGAGAGCTGAGCAAGTGACATTGTTCCCTCTTGGACCTCTCCTTTATGACAGCATCACAACGCAGTGACCTGGGTTGCCCCGCCCTGGTGAATACCTAAGGCTCTGTCCCTTCCAATGTAACAGGTGCATTGAGACAAAGAAATATGGCTAAAATGAAAAAACAGATCAAATCTCCAAAAATAGAACTAAACGATGAGTAGATAGCCAACCTATCAGAGGCACAGTTCAAAACACTGGTAATATGGGTTCTCACTGAATTGGTTGAGTATGGTCACAAAATGGAGGAAAAAGTGAAGGTTATGCAAAGCGAAATAAAAAATATATGGGGAACCAACAGTGAAGGGAAGGAAACTGGGACTCAAATCAATGATTTGGAGCAGAAGGAAGAGCTAAACATTCAACCAGAACAGAATGAAGACACAAGAATTCAAAAACATGAGGAGAGGCTGAGGAACCTCTGGAACAACTTGAAATGATCCAGTATCTGAATTATAGGGGTGCCAGAGGAGAAGAGGAAGAGCAAGAAATTGAAAACTTACTTGAACAAATAATGAAGGAGAACTTCCCCAATATGGTAAAGGAAATATATTTCCAGGAGACCCAGGAAGCTGAGAGAGTCTCAAAGAAGCTGGAGCCAAGGAAGCACACACCAAGGCACATCATAATTACATTACCCAAGATTAAAGATAAGTAGGGAATCTTAAAAGCAGTAAGAGAAAAGGAGAAAGTTACCTACAAAGTAGTTCCCCTAAGACTATCAGCTGATTTCTCAAAAGAAAGCTAACGGGCAAGAAGAGGCTGGCAAAAAGTATTCAAAGTGATGAAAGGCAAAGACCTACATCCAAGATTGCTCTATTCAGCAAAGCTATCATTTAGAATGGAAGGGCAGATAAAGGGCTTCCCAGATAAGGTCAAGTTAAAGGAGTTAATCATCACCAACCCCTTATTACATGAAATGTTAAAGGGACATATCTAAGAAAAGAAAGTCAAAACTATGAACAGTAAAATGACAACAAACTTAAAACTATCAACAACTGAACCTAAAAAACAGACAAAAACAACTAAGCAAACAACTAGAATAGGAACAGAATCACAGAAATGGAGATCACATGGAGAGTTTCAGTGGGGAGAGTTGGGAGAATAGAGGACAAAGGTACAGAGAATAAGAAGAATTGGTAGGCACAAAATAGAGAGGGAGAGGTTAAGAAGAGTATAGGAAGTGGAGGAGCCAAAGAATTTGTATGTACAACCCATGGGCATGAACGAAGGCAGGAGTGGGGAATTCAGGAGGGTGTGGAGGTGCAGGGTGGAGGGGGATGAAAGGGAGAGAAAATTGGGACATCTGTAATAGTGTAATCAATAAAATATACTTAAAAAAAGTAAATGACTAAATAGTTTGCATAAATGAAACTTGAGTGTGCCTATTTTCATTCTGTGGGCACCACACATGCAGAAATGTTATTCCCTTCATATAATTTATTTTCCAATATGAAAGACATATTCTATTTTATTCTAATTTTTTATTGTTATTCTACTACAGATTTCACCATTTTACCCCTTTTGTCCTCCTCCATCCAGCCCACCCCTCTGCTCCTAGTCAATCCTCACACTGTTGTCCATATTCATGGATCATTCATACATGTTCTTTGATTAATCCCTTCCTGTTTTTTCCACCATCATCCCCCTCCTACCTCCCCCCTAGTCACTGTCAGTCTATTCCATGTTTTCATGCCTCTGGTTCTGTTTTTCTTGTTAGTTTGTTTTGTTTATTAGGTTCCTCTTAAAAGAGATCATATAGTATTTGTCTTCCACTGCTGGCTTATTTAACTTAGCATAATATTCTCCAGTTCTGTCCATGCTGTCACAAAAGGTAGGAATTCCTCCTTTCTTTCTGCTGCATAGTATTCCCTTGTGTAGATGTACCACAGTTTTTTTAATCTACTAACTTACTGATGGGCACTTAGGCTGTTTGCAAATCTTCCCTATTGTAAATAGACCATGTGAGTGCATAAATTCTTTTTAATTGAGTTTCAGGATTCTTTGTGTATATTCCGAGTGGTGGAATTTCTGTGTCAAAAGGCACTTCCATTTTTGGTTGTTTGAGGAAATTCCATACTGTTTTCCACAGTGGCTGCACCAGTCTGCATTCCCACCAATAGTGTACTAGGGTTCCTTTTTCGCCACAACCCCACCAGCACTTTTTGTTTGTTGATTTGCTTATGATGGCCATTCTTACTGGTGTGAGGTGATATCTCATTGTGGTTTTAATTTGCATCTCTCTGATGATTAGTAATGTTGAGCATCCTTTCATATGTCTGTGTGCCATCTGTACGTCCTCCTTGGAGAAGTGTCAATCAATTCAGGTCCTTTGTCCATTTCTTAATTGGATTATTTTTCTTCCTGGTGTTGAGTTGTTTGAGTTCTTTATATATTTTGGAGATCAAACCCTTGTCCGATGTGTCATTGGCAAATATGTTCTCCCATGGGATCAATTCCCATTTCATTTTGATTGTTTCTTTAGCTGTGCAGAACCTTTTTAATTTGATGTAGTCTCATTTGTTTTTCTTTTATTACCCTTGTCCTAGAAGACATATTGGCAAAGATATTACTACATGGGATATCTGAAATTTTATTGCTTATGTTTTCCTTAAGGACTTTTATTTTTTATGACTTACATGTAAGTATTTTTTTTCTATTTTAAGTTTATTCTTGTGTGTGGTATAAGTTGGTGGTGTATTTTCATTTTTTTGCATGCATCAGTCCTGTTCTCCTAACAGCATGTATTAAAGAGGCTTCTTTTACTCTAATGTATGCTCACCTACTTTGTTAAATATAAATTGAACATAGAGACTTGGGTTTATTTTTGGGCTCTCTATTCTGTTCTTGTGACAGTACCAGACTGTTTTGTTTACAGTGGCCTTGTAATACAGTTTCATATCAGGTATTGTGATCCCTCCTGCTTTTGTTCTTCTTTCTCAAAATTACTGAGGCTCTTCAGGGTCTTTTTGGTTCCATATAAATATTTGAAATATTTGTTTTAGGTTGTTGAAATATGCCATTGGTATTTTAATAAGAATTTCATTAAATCTGTAGATTACTTTGAATAATATGGACATTTTAATGATGCTAATTCTTCCAACCCATGAAAACAGTATATGTTTCCATTTATTTGTATCTTCCTTAATATCTTTCTTCAGTGTTGTATGGTTTTCAGAGTACAAGTCTTTTAACTCTTCGGTTAAGTATATTCCTAGGTACTTTATTTTTCTTGTTGCTGTAGTAAATGGGATTTTTTTCCTAGTGTCCCCCTCTTATATTTCACTGTTGGTGAACAAAAATGCCCTGGGTTTCTCAATATTGACTTCGTATCCTGCTATTTTGCCAAATTCCCTAATTATGTTGAGTAGTTTTTTTTTTTTTGGTGGAAATTAGAGGGTTTCTACAGATATTATCATGTCATTTGCAAATGACAGTTTTACTTCTTCCTTTCCAATTTGGATGCCTTTTACTTCATTCCTTGTATGATCACTGTGGCCAGAACTTCCAGTACTATGTTGTACAAATGTGGTGTTAGTTGATACCCTTTTCCTGTTCCTGATCTTAAGGCAAAAGCTTTTAGATTTTGCTTTTTGAGTATGATGTTGACTATAGGCTTCTTGTATATGGCCTTTATTAAGTAGAGATATGCTTCCTCTAGCCCCACTTTGCTGAGTGTTTTTTAACATAAAAGGGTGCTGGATTTTATCAAATGCTTTTTCAGCATCTATTAATATGACCATGTGATTTTTGTTCTTTCATTTTGTTTATGTGGCATTATTATGTTTATTGATTTGCAAATATTGTAACATCCTTGCGTCCCTGGGATGAATCCCACTTGTTCATGGTGTATGATCTTTTTGATGTATTGCTGGATCTGGATTGCTAATATTTTGTTGAGGATTTTAGTGTCTATGGTCAGAGATTTTTTGGCTTGTAGGTTTTTCCCTTTGTTTTGTCTTTATCTAGTTTTGGAATTAAGATAATACTGGCCTCATAAAAAGAGTTTGGGAATATTTCCTCTTCTTAATTTTATCGGAATATTTTGAGAAGGATAGGAGTTAGCTGTTCCCTAAATGTTTGGTAGAATTTGCCTGTGAAGCTGTCTAGTTGAGGGCTTTTGGGTACTGGCAGGGTTTTTTTTTTTATTACTGCTTCAATTTTGCTAGCTGTTATTGTCTATTCAGGCTTCTTGCTTCTTCTTGATTCACTCTTGGAAAAAGTATATTTCTAGATATTTGTCCATTTGCCCAGGTTGTCCAATTTCTTGGCATATAGTTCTTAGTAATTTCCTGCAGTCTTTCTATTCCTGTGATAGATGCCATTGGGTAGCTTTTCCTGTTTTGTTCCTGATTTTATTTATTTGGGTACTCCTCTTATTTATTTATTTCATTTTTAAAATTTTTTATTTTTTGATCAAATACATTTATCTCCACCTTCTTGCCACCACTTTCCTTGGCCCCCATCCCCCGCCTCCCTCCCTCAATCCTTCCTCACTTTGGCTTTGTCCATGGGTTTTTTTGCACATGTTCCTTGACTTGACACTTCCCTTCCCTTTTCCTGCCCCCTCTCCCTTCTTCCCTCTTCCCTGTTGGTTTCTTTTTTCTTTCAATGTTGCTGGCTATATTTTTCATGCTTGTTTGATTTGTTGGTTAGGTTCTACTTTATAGGTGAGATCATATGGTATTTGTCTTTCACCCCCTGGATAATTTCACTTAGAATAATGCTCTCTAGTTCCATCCCTGTTGTCGAGAAGGGTGGTAACTCTTTCTTTCTTTCTGCTGCATAGTATTCCATTGCGTAAATGTACCATGGTTTTTTTTTAAAACATCAGTTTTGTCCTTTATTTCTTAAATTTATTTTCTTTATTTTTTCAAATACATTTGTCTCTGCCTTCCCCCCCCCCACCTTCCCCTGCCCCCTCCACCCCTCCCTCCCTCAATCCTTTCCCTTTAGTTTTGTACATGAGACCTTGCTACATGTTCCCCGACCCTCCCATTCCCTTCCTTTTTCCCTGCCCCCCTCACTTCTTGTCTCTGTTGGTTTCTTTTCCTTTCAGTGTTGTTGGTCTTATTTTCCTTGCATTTTTGTATTGTTGGTTAAGTTCCACTTATAGGTGAGATCACATAGTATTTGTCTTTTGCCCCCTGGCTTAATTCACTTAGCATAATGCTCTCTAGTTCCAACCATGCTGTCGTGAAGTTTAGTAGTTCTTTTTTTCTTTCTGCTGCATAGTATTCCATTCTATAAATGTACCATAGTTTTTTGATCTAGTCATCTATTGATGGGCATTTAGGTTGCTTTCAACACTTTGCTATTGTAAATTGTGCTGTTATGAACATTGAGGTGCATAGGTTCTTTTGAATTGGCGTTTTGGGATTCTTAGGGTATAGTCCCAGCAGGGGAATCACTGGATCAAAAGGCAGTTCCATTTTCAGCTTTTTGAGGAAATTCGACACTGCTTTCCACAATGGCTGCACCAGTCTGCATTCCTACCAACAGTGTACTAGTGTTCCCTTTTGTCCACAGCCTCACCAGCACCTGTTGTTTGTTGATCTGTTTATGATGGCCATTCTGACCGGTGTAGGATGGTACTTCATTGTGGTTTTGATCTGCATTTCTCTGATGGCTAGTGATGCCGAGCATCCTTTCAAATGTCTATGGCCTACCTATATCTCTTCCTTGGAAAAGCATCTGCCCGGGTCCTTTATCCATTTTTTGATTGGATCATTTGTCTTCTTGGAGTGGAGTCGAGTGAGTTCTTTATATATTTTGGAGATCAAACCTTTATCTGATGTATCATTAGCAAATATATTTTCCCATAGGGTTGGCTCCCTTTTCATTTTGCTGATGTTTTCTTTTGCCGGGCAAAGGTTCTTATTTTGGTGAGGTCCCACTTGTTTATTCTTTCCTTTATGTCCCTTGCCTTAGGAGACATATTGGTGAAAAAATCGCTGCGTGGGATATCTGAGAGTTTCCTGCCAATGTTCTCCTCTAGGACTTTGATGGTGTTGCGACTTATATTTAAGTCTTTTATCCATCTTAAGTATATTTTTGTGTATGGTGTCAGCTGCTGATACAATTTAAATTTTTTGCATGTAGCTGTCCAGCTCTCCCAACAGCATTTGTTGAAGAGGCTATTATTACTCTACTTTATGCTTCTGCCCCCTTTGTCAAATATTAGTTGCCGATATAGACCTGGTCTTATTTCTGGGCTTTCTATTCTGTTCCACTGGTCTATGGGTCTGTTCTTGTGCCAGTACCATATTGTTTTGAGTATAGTGGCTTTGTGGTAGAGTTTGATTTCCTGTATTGTGATCCTTCCTACTTTGTGTTTTTTCTTAAAATTGCTGCGGCCATTCGGTGTTGTTTATGGGTCCATATAAATTTTTGAAATGTCTGCTCTACTTCTGTGAATTACGTCATTGGTATCTTAATAGAGATTGCGTTGAATCTATAAATTGCTTTGGATAGTATGGACATATTGATGATATTAATTCTTCCAATCCATGAGCATGGTATATGCTTCCATTTATGTGTCTTCCTTAATTTCTTTTTTCAATGTTGTATAGTTTTCTGTGTACAGGTCTTTTACGTCTTTGGTTAAATTTATGCCTAGATACATTATTTTTTTTCTTGCTATATCGAATGGTATTTTGTTTCTGATTTCTTCTTCTTCTATTGCATTGCTGGTGTACAAAAGCGCCTTTGATTTCTGAATGTTGACTTTGTATCCTGCTGTTTTGCCAAATTCACTTATTATGTTGAGGAGTTTTTTGGTAGAGTCTACAGGGTTCTCAATGTACACTATCATGTCCTCTGCAAACAATGATAGCTTTACTTCCTCTTTCCTATGTGGATGCCTTTTATCTCTTTCTCTTTTCTGACCCCTGTGGCTAGGACTTCCAGTACGATGTTGAAAAGAAGCGGTGAGACCAGACATCCTTGTCGTGTTCCCGATCTTAGTGGGAAAGCTTTCAGTTTTTGCCCGTTGAGTATAATATTAGCTGTAGGTTTTTCATATATGGCCTTTATTATGTTCAGGAATGCCCCATTTGTTCCCATTTTGCTGAGTGTTTTGATCATAAATGGGTGCTGTACCTTATCGAATGCTTTTTCTGCATCTATCAAGATGATCATGTGGCTTTTGTCATTTCTTTTATTTATGTGATGTATCACGTTTACTGATTTGCGTATATTGAACCATCCCTGCATCCCTGGGATGAATGCCACTATATCGTGGTGGATAATCTTTTTAATGTATTGCTGGATGCGGTTGGCCAATATTTTGTTGAGGATTTTAGCATCTATGTTCATCAGCGAAATTGGCCTGTAGTTTTCTTTCTTTGTAGGGTCTTTGTCTGGTTTTGGGATCAGGGTGAGGCTGGCCTCATAAAAAAGTCTGGGAGTCTTCCCTCCTCTTGCATTTTTGGAATAGTCTGAGAAGGACAGGGGTTAGCTCTTCCTTAAATGTCTTGTAAAATTCTCCTGGGAAACCGTCCGGCCCTGGGCTTGTGTGCCGGGAGTTTCTTGATGACTGCTTCAATTTCCCCAGCTGTTATCGGTCTGTTCAAGCTTTGTGTTTCTTCCTCCTTCAGTGTTGGAAGATTATACTTTTCTAAAAATTTGTCCATTTCATCCAGATTTTCAAATTTCTTGGCATATAATTGTTCATAATAGTTTCTGATGATCATTTGTATTTCTGTGGTATCAGTTGTTATTTCTCCTCTTTCATTTCTGATCTTATTAAATTGGGTCCTCTCCCTTTTTTTCTTTACGAGTCTGCTTAAAGGCTTGTCAATTTTATTTATCTTTTCAAAGAACCAGCTTCTGGATTGGTCAATCCTCTGAATTGTTCTTTTAGTCTCTATGTCATTCAGTTCTTCTCTGATCTTGACTATTTCCTTCCTTCTGCTTGCTCTGGGATTTATTTGTTGTTGTTTCTCCAGTTCTTGAAGTTGTAGTGTTAGGTCTTTTATTTGAAATGTTTCTATCCCTTTTAGGTAAGCCTGTATTGCTATGAACTTCCCTCTCAGGACTGCCTTTGCTGTGTCCCATAGGTTTGGGAGAGTTGTCTGTTCATTTTCATTTGTTTCCAGAAATTTTTTCAGTTCTTCTCTTATCTCATTATTGACCCATTCATTGTTTAATAGTGTACTGTTCAGTCTCCATGAGTTTGCAAGTTTTGAAGTTTCTCTTTGAGGTTGATTTCAAGTTTCAAGGCCTTGTGGTCCGAGAAAAAGTTTGGTATTATTTCAATTTTCTTGAATTTGCTGAGGCTTGCTTTGTGTCCTATCATGTGGTCTATCTTTGAAAAACTGCCATGAGCATTTGAAAAGAATGTGTATTTTTCTTCTTTGGGATGTAAGGTTCTATATATGTCAGTTAAGTGTCTTTGATTCAGTGTGTCATTCAGCGCCATGATATGTTTATTAATGTTTCATTTGGAAGATCTGTCCATTTTTGACAGTGGGGTGTTGAAATCCCCTACTATCAGTGTGTTGCTGTCTATATCTTTTTTGAAGTCATCCAACAATTTCCTTATAAACTTGGGGGCTCCTATATTGGGAGCATATAAGTTTACAATGTTGATGTCTTCTTGATAGATTCTTCCTTTAAGTATGATAAAGTGCCCCTCTGGGTCTCTCTTTATGGCCTTTGTTTTGAAATCTACTTTGTCTGATACAAGTATGGCAACCCCGGCCTTCTTCTCTTGCCCATTTGCATGGAATGCTTTTTTCCATCCCTTTACTTTGAGTCTGTGTAGGTCTCTTGCTCTGAGGTGGGTCTCTTGTAGGCAGCATATGTGTGGGTCATGTTTTCTTATCCATTCAGCTACCCTGTGTCTTTTGATTGGGGCATTTAGTCCATTCACATTGAGAGATATTACTGATAGAAAGTTACTCATCTTTTCTCTTTGTACCTGTGTTCCTCTCTGTCTCATTCTTTTCCTTCATCTGCTTAAACCAGTCCCCTTAGCATATCTTGGAGTGCTGGTTTGGTAGAGATGTATTCTTTTAGTCATCTCTTGTCTGGGAAACTCCATATTTCCCCTTCTATTTCAATGGAGAGCCTAGCTGGGTAGAGCAGCCTTGGCTGTAGGCCCTTGCCTTTCATGGCTTGGAATATTTGTTGCCATTTCCTTCTGGCTTGTAGTGTTTCTGTTGAGAAGTCAGCTCCTAGGCATATCGGGGCCCCCTTGTATGTTACTTTCTCCTTCTCCCTTGCTGCCTTGAGGATTCTCTCTTTGTCTTTGACCTTTGCCATTTTAATGATGATGTGTCTTGGAGTGGACCTTCTTGAGTCCCTCTTGAGTGGGGTCCCCTGTGCCTCCTGGATCCATAAGAGCCTTTCTCTCCTCAAATTAGGGAAATTTTCCATCATTACTTTTTTGAGGAGGTTCTCCTTCCCTTGCTCCTCTTCTTCTCCTTCTGGTATCCTTATTATACGGATATTATTGAGTTTCAGGTTGTCCTTCATTTATCTAAATGCTTCTTCATTCTCTTTGAGCCGTTTTTCCATTTCTTGTTCTTTCTGGGAGTTTCTTTCTACTTTGTCCTCCATCTCACTGATTCGATCCTCGGCTTCATCCAGCCTGCTTGGATTCCTTCTACTGTGTTCTTCAATTCAGAAATGGTATTCTTCATATCCTCTTGTGTCTTCTTGATAGTTTCTATGTCCTTTTCCAGGCTGATACAGTTTGCTGTAAGATCCTGAGAGTTTCTCTGCAGTTTCTCATAGTTATCTTTGAGCTGGCTGAGCTCATTGACCTTCCTTAGAACCATTGTTTTGAATTCCATATCTGATAGTTCTCTTGCCTCTATTTCATTTAGCTCTCTCTGTGGGGAGTTCCCCTTTCCACTCATTTGGGGGGAACTTCTTTTTCTTCCCATTTTTGTGAGAGTCTGTTAAGTATTTTTGTCCTTTTCTTTCTGGGCTTGCCTCTGATGATGTCAATTGTTGACCATATATGACCTTGGGTTGTTTGTTTGAGGCTTCCAGGAGTCTACTGCCTGTGTCTGACTCCTGCTTGGAGCAGCTCTGTGACCCCTTCGGTCAGGGATGGGCTATTTTTTGGGATCTCTCTGTGCTCTTACGCGGGCTACTTGAGCACGCTCCCAGCGCGGCAGGGTCCCCCATGTGCCTGGGCTCGCATGTGCTGGCCCCAGACCAGGGGGCTTATTCCCGACCTTGCGTACTTATCTGGTTCCCCTGGCACACGAGCTTCGCGGCACTGGTCATTTTAGGATCTTCTATTGTGTATTTTCCCCGCTTTTGGCTCTTTGGGTGCGTTGCTTGCCCTCGCCAAATGGGGACTACGGAAATGGGAGGAAATCAGCTCTAGGACTCTCTGGTTAATCCTGCTTCTGGTCTCTCCTCCAGGGACTCTGGGCAGCTCTACTAATTTTGTGGGCCACTCCGCAATGCCGGCCGGCGCGTCAATTTACGCCTGCTCTTGCTGCTCTGTGCACTCCCTCGCAGGCCGTAAGGGTGCCAGTTTGTGTGAGGCCTAACTGGCCAATGCAAAAGTTTGCCTGCCCACGTGGGTCACGCACACGCTCGCCAACCCTCTCAGGTCACTCGGGGCAAGTGTGCGCGCCTGCTCTGGGTGTTTTGGGGGTGTCTCTGTGTGCTTTTCAGCTTTTGGCTCTTTGGGGGTGTGGCCTCTTCCTGCGCAATGGAGACTACGGCAAGGAGAAGGAGTCGGGACTCCCTGGTTCCTCCTCCCGTTCTTTCCCCAATGCCTCCATATCTAGTCTCCCCTCAGGGGCCTCTGGGCAGTTCTGTGACCCCTTCGTCCAAGGATCCACCCCCTGTGCAGACTGCGTTTCAATCGCAGGCAGTCTGGTTCATGCGCGCCCCGCTTCTGCTTCTTTGGGGGCGCGCCTTTCCAGCCCACAATGGAGACTACCGAACGGGGAGGGAGTTGGGACTCCCCGGTTCCTCCTCCCGTTCTTTCCCCAAGGCCTCCGACTCCAGTCTCTCCTCAAGGCTCTCCCAGCCAGTCTGCACTCAGCCCTGCAGCTCACACGCGTGCAAGCTGTCTGCGGAGCACACAAAAGGCAGGTTAATTGATTCCCTTATGCCTGAGCGAGATGGAAGCTGCAGAGTGGGAGGTGCGTTATCACCCGGGCTCCACCGGCCTCCGTGTCAGTTCTCTTCACAAAGTTTTCCTCAGCAGTCTTTTCCCAGGTATCAGCCCGCCTTGCTGCCGCCTCTACCCAGCGATCAAGGAGGGTGGCTGCCACTGCAACTTTTGCGTTTGCCCTTTAAATGTCTTTTTGCATCCTCAGCCACCTGTCTCTGGCAGAGAGCGCCCCTAAGCTTTTTGGGGTTGCGTTTTGTCTGTATTTTCTTGGCTTTAGCTGCTGTAGTTTAGGGGTCCCTGTTTATGATTCAGACCCCGTTCTTCTCAGGGGGAGCTAACTGGCCATTTCAATGTCCCTCTGGTGCCAGTCCCGTGGGCACCCAGCCCACCCTCTTGAGCCTCCACCGCAATTCTCACCAGTTGGGATGTGTGAGGGTAGAATCCACTGTCCGCAGCACCAAGGCTCCTCTCCCACTATCGCTCTACTGCTTTCCAGGTGATTACTCCATTATTTAGTTGCAATTCCAGTTTGGTTTTGGGAGGGTGGTCAGCGTGACTCCCATTCACTCCTCCGCCATCTTCTCTCCAAAATTTTTTCTTTTATTTTTGTGATGTATTACGTTTATTGACTTGCATACATCCCTTCATCTCTTCCCTTCATCTCTTCATCTCTGGGATGAATCCCATTTGATCGTGGTGAATAATGTTTTGAGTCTATTGCTGGATCCGGTTTGCCAATATTTTGTTAAGGATTTTAGCATCTATGTTCATCAGTGAAATTGGCCTGTAGTTTTCTTTCTTTGTAGGATCTTTATCTGGTTTTGGGATTAGGGTGATGCTGGCTTCATAAAAAGAGTCTGGGAGTCTTCCCTCCTCTTGGATTTTTTGGAAGAGTCTGAGAAGGACAGGGGTTAGCTCTTTCTCAAATGTTTTGTAAAATTCTCCTGGGAAACCGTCTGTCCCAGGGCTTTTGTGTGTCAGGAGTTTCTTGATTACTGCTTCCATTTCCCCAGCTGTTATCGGTCTGTTCAAGCTTTCTGTTTCTTCCTCCTTCAGTGTTGGAAGATTATAATTTTCTAGAAATTTTTCCATTTCATCGAGGCTTTCAAATTTCTTGGGATATGTACCGTAGTTTTTTTGACCAGTCATCTACTGATGGGCATTTAGGTTGCTTCCAACACTTGGCTATTGTAAATTGTGCTGCTATGAACACTGGTGTACATAGGTCTTTTTTTGAATTGGTGTTTTTTGTTTCTTAGGGTATAATCCCAACAGTGGAATCGCATGGTCAAAAGGCAGTTAAATTTCTAGCTTTTTGAGGAAATTACAAACTGTTTTCCACAGTGGCTGCACCAGTCTGCATTCCCACGAACAGTGTCCTAGGGTTTCCTTTTCTCCATAGCCTCAGCAGCACCTGTTGATTGTTGATCTGTTTATGATAGCCATTCTGACCAGTATGAAGTGGTATCTCATTGTGGTTTTAATTTGCATTTCACTGATGGCTTGTTATGCTGAGCATCCTTTCATATGTCTCTGGGCCCTCTGTATCTCTTTCTTGGAATAGCATCTACCCAGGTCCTTTGCCCTTTTTTTAAAAAATAGGATTATTTGTCTTCTTGGAGTGGAGTCATGTGAATTCTTTATATATTTTGGAGATCAAAACCCTATCTTATGTATCATTGGTAAATATATTTTTCTATACGGTTGGTCTCCTTTTCATTTTGCTGATGTTTTCTTTAGCCATGCAGAAGCTTCTTATTTTCATGAGGTCACACTTGTTTATTCTTTCCTTTATCTACCTTGCTTTAGGGGACATATCAGCGAAAATATTGTTGCATGGGAGATTTGAGAGTTTCCTGCCTATATTGTTCTTTAGGACTTTTATGGTGATGTGACTTATATTTAAGTCTTTTATCCATCTTGAGTTTATTTTTGTGTAAGGTGTCAGTTGGTGGTCAAATTTCAATTTTTTGCATGTAGCCATCCAGCTCTCCCAACACCATTTGTTGAAGAGGCTATTTTTACTCCAATGTATGCTTCTGTTCCCTTTGCCAAATATTAATTGACCATAAAGACATGGGTTTATTTCTGGGCTTTCTATTCTGTTCCACTGGTCTATGTGTCCTTGTGCCAGCTTTTATTCCACCTTTTTTTTTTTTTTTTTTTTTGCTTTTGCTTCCTAAATTGATCTGTCTCGATTTCTGACTTTGTGGATTGAACTTCTATGGTAGTAGGTGGGTATTTTGTTTTTTCTTTCTTTTCTTTCTAGATCTGCCTCTGATGATGTCAGTTGTTGATCCTGTCTGACCTTGGCAGTCTGTTTGAGACTTCCAGGAATCTACTGTCTGTGTCTGTCTCCTGCAATGCTAATCTAGTCCCTCTGCCCTCAGCTGTCAGGCTTAGGCATCACAGGGCAGGGCAGTCCCTCCTGAGGGCAGGGCTATTGTGTCCTTACAGGCTGCTGCCACTCAGGGAAGTGGTCTGCCTGAGCAAGTTGGAGACTACAGAATGGGGAAGGAGTCAGCACCGGGAACCTCCCAGCTACTCCCTCAATTCTCTCCCCAATGCCTCCATCTCCAGTCTCTCCTCAAGCATCTATAGGCAGCTCTGTGTCTCCTTTAGCCAGGGGTATACTATCTCTGCACTCCACTCTGCCCTCAGCACCCAGGCCTGTGTGCAAATCCTGGGCAGAGTGCCCTGAGAGCAGGGGTATTGTTTCCTTTATGCCTGAGCAAGATGGAACCTGTAAAGTGGGAGGTGAGTCATCACCTGGGCCCCACTGACCACTGTCTCAGTTCTCTCTCCAAAGCTTTCCTCACCAATCTTATCCCAGGCTCCAGCCCACTCCCCTCCTGCCTCTGCCCAGAGATCAAGGAAGGTGGCTGCCACTGCAACTTTTTGCATTGGCCCTTTATATATCTCTTTGCATCTCCAGCTGCCTGTCTCTGGAAGAGAGCACCACTATGATTTTTGCAGTTGTTTTTCATTTGTGTGCTTTTTTGGGTTCAGATATTGTAGTCTAGAGGGCCCTGCTAAGAAGACCCTGTTCTTCTTAGGGGGATCCAGTTGGCCATTTTAATATTCTTCTGGTGCTGGTGCCCAAGCATGCCTGCCCACCCTCTTGAGCCTCCACTGCACTTCTCACCCATAGGGATGTATGAAAGCCGATTCCACTGTCTGTCTGAGGCTCCAAGGCTCCTCTCTTGCTATCATTCCATTGTTTTTCAGGTGATTTCTCCACAATTGAGTTGCAATTCCAGTTTGGTCCTAGGAGGAGGTCAGTGTGACTTCCACTCACTCCTCTGCCATATTCCTGGGCTATTTATTTGTTTATTTTTTTGATGAGTCTCATTAAAATGTTTGTCTATTTTATTATCTTTAGAAAGAATCAGCTCCTGAATTCATTGATCCTTTGAATTCCTTTTTTTAAGTCTCTATGTCATTTAATTTAAAAAATTCTTTTCATTTTTTTTATCATTGTTCAAGTACAGTTGTCTCCATATTTTCTCCCCACCACTTTCCCCTACCCAACCCACCTCTCCTTTCCACCCTCAAACCTAACCCCCTTTAGCTTTTTCCATGGGTTCTTTATGCATATTCTTTGACGACCATTCCTCTTCTTTCCCCTGTTATTCTACTCCTCCCTCCCCTCAGGTTACTGTCAGTTTGTTCTTTATTTCAGTGTCTGGTTGTATTTTGCTTGCTTGTTTGTTTTGTTGATTAGGTTCCACTTACAGGTGAGACTATATGCTATTTGTCTTTCACCACCAGGCGTATTTCACTTAGCATTATACTCTCCAGTTCCATCCACGCTGTCGTAAAGGGCAGGAGTTCTTTTCTTTCTGTTGCATAGTATTTCATTATGTAAATGTACCATAGTTTTTTATCCACTGATTTTGATGGGCACTTACGTTGCTTCCAGCACTTGGCTATTGTAAATTGTGCTGCTATGAACATTAGGGTACATAAGTTCTTTTGAATTGGTGTTTTGGGATTCTTAGGGTATAATCCCAGCAGTGGAATCACTGGGTCAAAAGGCAATTCCATTTTTAGCTTTTTGAGGAAATTCCGAACTGTTTTCCACAGTGGCTGTGCCAGTCTGTACTCCCACCAACAGTGTACTAGGGTTCCCTTTTCTCCACAACCTTGCCATCACTTGTTCATTTGTTTTTTATGGCCATTCTGTCTGGTGTGAAGTGGTATCTCATTGTGGTTTTAATTTGCATTTCTCTGATGGCTAGTTATGATGAGCCTGGTTTCATATTTCTCTGGGTCCTCTGTATATAACCTTGAAGAAGTATCTGTTCAGATCCTTTGCCCATTTTTTAATTGGTTTGTTTGTCTTCCTGGATTGGAGTCATGTCAATTCTTTATATATTTTGTCCAAGGTATTGTTGGCAACTATATTTTCCCATACGGTTGGTTCCCTTTACATTTTCCTGATGTTTTCTTTACCTGTGCAGAGGTAAAGATTTTTCATTTGATGAAGTCCCATTTGTTTATTCTTTCCTTTATGTCTCTTGCTCTAGGGGACATATTGGTGAAAATATTGCTGTGTGGAATGTCTGAGATATTCCCGCCTATGTTCTCCTCAGGGCTTTTATGGTGTCATGACTTATATTTAAGTCTTTTATCCATCTTGAGTTTATTTTTGTGTAAGTTGGTGGTCGAGTTTCATTTTTTTGAATGTAGCTGTCCAGATCTCCCAATACCATTTGCTGAAGAGGCTATTTTTACTGCATTTTAAGCTTTTGTTCCCTTTGTTGAATATTTTTGACCATAGAGATTCGCGTTTATTTCTGCACTCTCTGTTCTCTTCCATTGGTATATGTATCTATTCTTATACCAGTACCAGATTGTTGTGGTTACAGTGGCCTTGTAATATAGTTTGAGACCAGGTATTGTGATCCCTCCTATTTTGTTTTTCTCCTCAAAATTGCTGTCGCTATTCAAATTATTATCTTTTCTTGAAAAAGTTAAACCTACTTGTAATTACTTTTTGAGGGTTATGTGCCCAGACCTTTGAACTCACATTAAGACTTAATGTGTTCATTCTTTTCTTTTGTGAAGTAAATAAATTATTATTATAGGGCCAATCTCCTGTTCACTAACCTTTCTAAATAGGAACTCTTCCCTGGCAGCTGCTGACATTTGTCTAAATACATTGACTGTATTGGTCTTTTTAGTCTCCAGCTTAGTTCACTTCTTCATCACCAGCTGTAGAGAAAGTCCCTGGCCGGGATGACTCTTCAACCATATAGTGTTAAAACTAATCCCCAAGTAAGGAACTGCTTCTCAATCTATAAGATCTATGCTGCTTTTTTTAAAAATTAAAATTAAAATTTTAAAACTATATTTTATTGATTATGCTTTTACAGGTGTCCCAATTTTTTCCCCTTTTGCCACCCTCCACCTGGCACCCTCCTTCCCTTCATTACTCCCCTCCCCTCTCGGTTCATGAATCATACATATAAGTTCTTTGGCTATTCCATTTCCTATACTGTTGTTAACATCCTCCTGTCTGTTTTGTACCTACCAATTTATGTTTCTTTTTCCCTGTACCTTTCCCCCTACTCTCTCCCTCCCCACTATCAACTGATAACTCTCCAAATGATCTCCATATTCTGTGACTGTGTTTCTGTTCTGCTTGTGTGCTTACTTTGATTTTTAGATTCAATTGATGATAGCTGTGCACTTATTGCCATTTTAATGTTCATAGTTTTGATTTTCTTCTTTTTTTAAAAAATAATTCCCTTTAACATTTTATATAATAGTAGCTTGGTGATGAGAACTCCTTTAGTTTTACTTTGTCCGGGAAGCACATTACTTGTCCTTCTATTCTAAATGATAACTTTGTTGGATAGAGTAATCTAGTTTGTAGGTCCTTGCTTTTTATCACTTTGAATATTTGTTGCCTTTCCCTTTTAGCCTGCAATGTTTCTTTTGAGAAATCAGCTAACAGTCTTATGGGAACTCCTTTGTAAATAACTCTCTGCTTTTCTCTTGCTGTTTCTAAGATTTTCTGTTTATCTTTAACCGTTGGCATTTTAATTATGCTATGTCTTGGTGTGGTCCTATTTGGGTCCATCTTGTTTGAGACTCTCTGTGCTTCCTGGACTTGTATGCCTATTTCCTTCACAAATTTAAGGAAATTTTTTTTCATTATTTTTTCAAATAATTTTTCAATTTCTTGCTCTTCCTCTTCTCTTTCTGGCACCCCTATGGGTAGGTTTGAAGATGTTGGTAGGTTTGAAGATGTCCCAGAGGCTCCTTAGTGTATTCTCATTTTTTTGAATTCTTTTTTCTTCTTGCTGCTCTGATTGAATGCTTTTGTCTTCCTTATGTTCCAAATTGCTGATTTGATTCTTGATTTCATCCCCTCCACTGTTGGCTCCCTGTAGATTTTTCTTTATTTCACTTAATGTAACCTTCATTTCTGCCCATTGAAGTACCCAATGAGTTCCTTGAGTATCCTGATAACCAGTGTTCTGAACTCTGCATCTGAAAGGTTGCTTATCTCCATTTTGTTTAGTTCTTTTTCTGGAGTTTTGTTTCGTTCTTTCATTTGGGCCATATTTCTTTGTCTCCTCATTTTAGCCGCTCTATATGTTTTTTTCTGTGTATTAGATAAAACTGCTTTGACTTTCTGTCTTAATAAAATGGCCTGTTGTAGCTATGTGCACCCGTAAGTTGTATGAGGCAGAGCCTTAGGTAATTGCCAGTACAGGGCAACCCATGTCACTGCTCTGTGGTTTTGTGTTGGGGAGGGCTTGGAGAAGAGACAGTGCCGCTGCCTGGCCTCTGGAGTTTTGCCTGGGAGGAAGCTGTCTCCTGACTCTCACCTTATTGCCAGTCACTTCAATTCCTCCACGTATGCCACAAGTGCCCTTCCCACTGTTGCCTTGGTACTGAATCCAAGAGGGAATGGGTCTGTGTAAGTCCTAATTCCGTTGGAGGCCCTTTAAGAGGAGCCTCCTGTGACTCTGCAGTTTCTTCCATGACCTCAACCCCCACTGGTTTTTGCAGCCAAAAGTTATGGGGACTTATCTTTCTGGTGTTGAAACCCTTGCCTGGGTAGTCTGATCTGGGCCTGGGATCCCTTGCTCCTGAGTTATCTGTCCTGATTTTTATCCACTACACGTTGATGTGGGACCACCTGGTCTGTGTCTCCATGCCTCTCTTTGCCCCTCCACCTCTCTGCACCTTTCCCCACATCTCTGCACCTCTCTCTATGTTTCCATGTCTCTGCCCTGCCTGCCTGTCTGGATGAATGTGGCTTCTTTAAATTCTTGGTTGTCAGACTTCCATATAGCTTGGTTTCCTGACATTTCTGGGTGACATTTGTTCTGTAGTCTAGTTGTAATTTTTGCTGTAGTTGTGTGAGAAGGCAAGTCATATTTTCTAATCCCTTTGTCTTGGCTGGAAGAATATCTATCCTGTTCTTAAATGTATTTAAAAAAACAGAAGAGAAACTGATAGTTTCCAGGTATCTTTTTCTTTTTTAATCTTTACTCTAGGACATGCTTATTAAAATTTTAGAGAGAGGGGAAAAGAGGGAGAAAGGGAATGAGAGACACACCGATGTGAGAGAGAAACATTGATCAGTTGCCTTTTGGATGTGCCCTGACTGGCACTGAACCCACAATCCAGTCATGTGCCCTGACTAGGAATTGAACCTGCTACCTTCTAGTCCATGTGATGATGCTCAATCAACTGAGCCACAGTGGCCAGGGAGATAGTTTCAAGTTATTCTTAATTTACTTTGTGCTCTTTTTCTGTAGGAGGGACAAAGTTATATGGCAAAAAACTGTTCTCAGAGGCTTTACTTTCACTGAAGAGCCCAAGCCTGAATTTCAAAATGATGCAAGATTGCATATAATGATTTTAATTTACTGAAGAGAAAGAATATGGTGGGCTGGAGCAGTCAGAAAGGCATCCAAGGAAGAGGGGAGACTTGATATGGGACTTGGAAAGTGACAAAAGTTTGGCTAGGTAGAGTCCTTCAAGATTGGAAGAAAATAAAGTTGAGAGTGTGGGAGGGAACTAGAAATGGTGTGTGTTTACATGGCTTGGAGCAGAAGGGCTGCTTTAGGGCCGGTCTTGAGTGGCTTGAAGATCACAAGGGGGTCATGCAACAATTTCCACAGGTATATGGAATACTTGTAATCTCTCCTGACCCACTGCACTTTTGTGTTTGGGGTGTTCATGCCTCTTTCTGCCATCTCTACCCACTTTGTGCCTGATCTCTGTGTCTCAGACATGCTTTACCCACTGATTGTCTCTGACTATTCAGATTCTGTCTTGGCCTCTCTTGCCCACTGTCCCATGTGCTTCTCTCAATTATATCTCTACTACCTACAACCAAAACTTTGATTTTCTCTGGGTTGCTAATCTTGAACAAAAGTGATCAACTTGCTGTTCTTATTGAAGACATTACTCTATTGTATTTTAATTTAAAAGGTTATTAACTCATGCATTTTATCATGTGTGTGGAAGATAAACAAAAATTGCTATTCTGATACTGTGAGATTGTTTACTATTGTATTATGGAACATGTGTTAAGATTAGTTATATTAGGTGGAGGAGAAAAAATATGGAGAATCTCAAAAGATAAATTAAGGAGTTTGGATTCAGTCCTGTACTTATGAAGTAAATGACATATAAATGGACATTATTAAAGGACCAATGCTTCGAATAGACAGCTGTTAAGCTATATTTATGGCGGATAATTGTGTACAGGTGGCTATGAATCACTGTAGGGCTATGAATCAGAGGCCCTAGGTGAGTTAAAAGAATTGCTAATTATGTCTTTGTGTGTGTGTGTGTGTGTGTGTGCGCGCGCGCGCATCTTGGGGCCATGGGTAAAAATATCTGTGTATCGTTTGATACTGGCATGCGTAGACATAAGTTGAGATTAAATCTTACAATGCTGAAAAAGCAGTGCCAAGAGTTGCATTGTCAGTGTTTTTCAGACCCTCTGCTTCTCACTCCTTCTCCATTACCCTAGTCTATGCTCTCATTGCTGTAGGCTTTGATGACTACAGTCGACTCTTGACACAGACTGTTGATTCTCAGCTTTTTCTCCTCTGAGGCATCCCATAGACCTATTTCAGATCAGTCTTCCTAAAACATTTCTCTTACCATATTTCCATTGGCTGTGTGATTTAACCTTCCTAAGCTTCTGTTTCCTTGTCAGAAGATGAACAGATTGGTCTCAGCTTATTTTTTCACTTCTAAAATTCTCACTTTGTGCCACTCCAAAATGGCTTTTTTTTTTCATTCAGCATATTGTATTGAGTGTGCAATACATACCAAACATAGTGGCCCAACTTAGAAATGCAAATACAACACACAGCTTTTTCCTCTTGTGGTGCCTGTCAGGGCTGGGGTCCTCACACGTTAGACTGTGGCCTCTCTACTCAAAACTTTTAAATCATGTTGCCGCCATTTATGTATATTTAGTTCTTAAATCTACATATTTACAACTAAACATTAAAACTTTAATGAGATAAAGATGAAATAGTATTTATAAAATAAAATTTTAGTTTTATTCTTAAAGGTGTAATGAATGTTTTGTTCTCAAAATTTTAATATTTTAGTGAAATCAATGTATTAAATTGACTTTGTTAACTTGGACAATCTTTGTTTAAGGAGTATGAGATAGAGATACACAGGTCTGGTATTTATTAAGTTAATTTATATGGGGGGACCCCAAAATACCCAGAACTTATTTATAAAAAATTTTGTATTTATTCTTACATGTTTAAACTTTAGTCGTCTTCAAAGTACTCTCCATTTGATGCAATACTCTTATCGAGACTTTCTTTCCACTGCTCAAAACAGTTTTTGAACTTGCCTATTTTGATGCCTTTTAGTGCTTCTGCTGTTTTTTTTTTTTGTTTCACCTCTTCTGCAGCAACAAAGTATTTGCCTTTGAGGACTTTGTTCATCTAGGGAAACAGACAAAAAAAAAAAAAGATTGCTCAGGGAGAGATTGGGTGAATAGGGAGGGTAGGGCATGGGAGTCATGATATTTTTGGTCAAAAACTGCTGAACACTCAGTGCAGTGTGGGCAGGTGTGCTCGTAAATCGCCCATTATGAAATGGACAAATGGGTGAAAGAGTCTTCAAAAAAATTCACTGAAGCCAAATGCTGCCTCTCACAATAATGCCAGCTGGTACAGTGATATAGATGGGCTCCTAGAATGCTCACCTAGTGGGGGAAGGCTGTATTACAAGAGGCCTGCCCTTCAGAAGATAGTTCCATGTTTGTTTTTTTTTGCGTTCCCTTTGTATTTATTTTTTGAGTACTTATTGAATTTTTATTTTTGTCATCTTTCTCTATTTATTTTTAATATTATTTTGTAATGGTTTCAGGTGTGCAGCATAGTGGTTGGTCAACCATAATGTATTTTACAAAGTGTTTCACCTGGTATTTCCAATACCCACCTGGCACCATACACATCTAATACAATATTATTGATTATATTGCCTGTGCTATACTTTACCCTATGACTACTTAGTAATTGCCAACTTATACTTCTTAATCCCTTCACCTCTTTCACCCAGTTGTTTAGTTAATTTAGACATTATTTTTTAATGCCTGTGAAAGTCAAAGAGACATCTCACAAAAATGTGTTCATTAAAATGTAAGGAATATACTTTAACTGAAGTAATGAAATCATGAAAATTGTGTCCTTTCAAGCTTTTTATTATGAAAAACTTAAAATATATGCAAAATTCAAGAGAATAAAATGATGAACCTTGTGTACTCCTAACCTGACTTCAACAATTACCAACTCATGACCAATCATATTTCACATGTAGTTCTCCAATTCCTACAACTCCCCAACTAGATTGTTGAAGTAATTCTCAAGCTCATATAATTTTATTCTATATATTTCATTATGTATTTTTTAAAAGATGAGGACTCATAAGAAAACCCACATAGCAAAACTACATTTGGGTTTTGTTTCTTAATGTTTGTAATCCAATGAACACACAAAACCACTGAAAGAAAATATTGCAAAGATTGAATAAAATGGTGGGATTTTAGGTAATGGGAAAGAGTAAAAAGTCTTATTGTACCAGTGTGATGTAATACTTCCATATCACAGGAGAGTGGACTGTGTTGCCATGAAGTACACCTGCACATGAGTGAGAGTACAACGTTTGAGGCTGCAAACAAGATCTCTGAAAACACATTTATGGAACAGGTTGTATATGTCAAGAAAATTAGATTATTTTCAAGTCAGTTTTAATATCGCTGAAGTTCTGCATATCCCAGCAAGAAAGCAAATCAACACTTTTCTCTCCTTTGCCTCTTTTCAACTGTAAACCATACATCTTGAGCAAATTAAATATGATGACTAGAGGGCATATCTAGATGAGCAAGGGGAAGAAACTAAAAATCTCATGAAATGTTCCTTGACTCCTGGATTTCACCAGAAATTTCCAAGTCCATAATACGTATTCATATGCCATAAGACATCCACGATATCATAGCCTGTCTTCCACTGTGCAAAAGAGTACGGCAATAAGTTGGTGCAAAAGCTTCACTGTTTTTATTACTTCTTAAAAAACAAACAAACAAAAAAATCAGTTTCATTATGCTTTTACACCAAGAGTTGATCTGTTGGTTCCCTCCCTGTCTTTAGGTTTCCATGTGATTTGAACATGTGGTAGCAGTACTACTAGCCTGAGGTGTTTAATCCAAAGGGGGCCAGCATGACCAGAGGTTGGTCATCTGTCAGCAGAGTCTCAGTTTCTTTCAGGAGCTTCTTTCTTTTTAATTTTTTTATTGTTCTATTACAGTTGTCCCAATTTTTCCCTTGTTGCTCTCCACTATGCCACCAACCCCCTGCCCCA
Organism: Pteronotus mesoamericanus; assembly: GCF_021234165.1. Lineage (NCBI taxonomy): Eukaryota > Metazoa > Chordata > Mammalia > Chiroptera > Mormoopidae > Pteronotus > Pteronotus mesoamericanus. The sequence continues at coordinate 867,730 of NW_026555304.1, forward strand.
CTCTCACATTCAATCTCCACCCTCTTGTCCATGTCCATGAGTCTTTTATAAGGTGTTCCTTGATTAGACCCTTCCCCTTCTTTCCCGTTATTTCCCTCCCCCAACCCCACTGATCACTATCAGTCTGCTCCTTGGTTCTATGCCTCTGGTTCTCTTTTGCTCATTTGTTTCTTTTCTTCATTAGGTTCCACCTATAGGTAAGATCATATGATATTTGTCTTTTGCCATTTGGCTTATTTCCCTTAGCATTATGCTCTCAAGTTACATCCATCCTGCTGTGAAGGGTAGGAGTTCCTTCTTTCTTTCTGCTGCATAGTATTACCTTGTGTGGACGTACCACAGTTTTTAGATCTACTCATTTACTGCTGTGCACTTAAGCTGTTTCCAGCTCTTGGCTATTGTAAATAACACACCTATACACATTGCGGTGCATAGGTTATTTTGAATTGCTATTTCAGGATTCTTGGGATAAAATACCAGCAGTGGAATCACTACATCAAAAGGCAACTGTATTTTTGGCTTTTTTTTAAGGAAATTCCATACTGTTTTCCACAGTGGCTGAACCGGTCAGCATTCCTACCAACAGTGCACCAGAGTTCCCCTTTCTCCACATTCTCGCCAGTACTTGTTTGTTGATTTGTTAATAATTGCCATTCTGACTGGTGTGAGGTGGTATCTTATTGTGGTTTTAATTTGCATCTCTCTGATGGCTAATGATATTGAGCATGTTTTCATATGTCTATGGTCCCTCTGTATATCCTCCTTGGTGAAGTGCCTGATCAGGTCCTTTGCCCGTTTTTTAATTGGATTATTTGTCTTCCTGGAGTGGAGTTGTATGAGTTCTTTACATATTTTGAAGATCGAACCTTTGTTTGAAGTACCAGTGGCAAATACATGTTCCCATATGGTTGGTTCTCTTTGCATTTTGCTGATGTTTTCTTTAGCTGTGTAGGAGCTTTTTATTTTGATGAAGTCCCATTTGTTTATTTTTTCCTTTATATCCCTTGTCCCAGGCAATTTGGTGGCAAAATATTGCCACGTGGGATATCTGAAATTTTACTGCCTATGTTTTCTGCTAGGACTTTTATGATATCATGACTTATATTTAAGTCTGTTATGCATCTTGAGTTTATTTTTGTGTATGGTGTAAGTTGGTGGTCGAATTTCAATTTTTTGCATGTAGCTGTCCAGCTCTCCCAGCACCATTTGTTGAAGAGGCTATTTTTATTCCATTTCATGTTCCTGCCCCCTTTGTCAAATATTAATTGACCACAGAGACATGGGTTATTTCTGGGCCCTCTATTCTGTTCCATTAATCTATGTGTCTGTTCTTGTGCCAGTACATGACCATTTTGATTACAGTGGTCTTGTAATATCATTTGATATCAGGTATTGTGATCCCTCCTACTTTGTCTTTTTTCTCAAAATTGCTGTGGTTATTTGGGGATGTTTATGGTTCCATATAAATTTTTGAAATATTTGCTAGAGATCAGCAAAATATTCCATTGATATTTTAATAGGGATTGCATTGAATCTATAGATTACTTTGGGTAGTATGGACATTTTAATGAATTTAATTCTTCCAGTCCATGAACAGGGTACATGCTCTTATCTATTTGTGTCTTCCTTAATTTCTTTCTTCAGTGTTCTGTAGTTTTCTGAGTACAGGTCTTTTACCACCTTGGTTAAATTTATTTCTAGGTACTTAATTTTTCTAGTTTCTAGAGTAAATGGGATTCTTTCTCTTGTTTCTGTTGCTGATATTTCATTGTTGGTGTACAAAAATGCCCTCAATTTCTGAATATTGACTTTGTATCCTGCTATCAATAAGACTACATTAAATTAAAAAGCTCCATGGCTAAAAAAAGCATCAGCAAAATGAAAAGGGAATCAACCATATGGGAACACATATTTACCAATGATACTTCAAACAAGGGTTTGATCTTCAATATACGTAAAGAAGAAAGTTCTTGGGAGTGCCAGTTCTGTTTGTGTGTTCGAGTGGACAAAATGGCGAAGATTGCCAAGACTCATGAAGATACTGAAGCACAGATTTGAGAAATCCAAGGCAAGAAGGCAGCTCTTGATGAAGCCCAAGGAGTGGGCCTTGATTCTACAGGTTATTGTGACCAGGAAATATATGGTGGAAGTGACAGCAGATTTGCTGGGTATGTGACATCAATTGCTGCAACTGAACTTGAAGATGATGATAATGACTACTCATCATCTACAAGTTTGCTCGGTCAGAAGAAGCCAGGATATCATGCCCCTTTGGCATTGCTTAATGCTATACCGCAGTCAACAGAACAGTATGATCCATTTGCTGAGCACTAACCTCCAAAGATTGCAGACCAGGAAGATGAATGCAAAAAGCACAGGCAGACCATGATAATTTCCCCAGAGTGTCTTGATCCTTTTGCAGATGGAGGGAAAACCCCTGATCCTAGAATGAATGCTAGGACTTACATGGATGTAATGTGAGAACAGCATTTGACTAAAGAAGAGAGAGACATTAGGCAACAACTAGCAGAAAAAGATAAAGCTTGAGAACTAAAAGTCATCAATAGGGCAGCAGCATCCCAGCCTCCCTCAAAATGAAAACAGCGCTGGGATCAAACAGCTGATCAGACTCCTGGTGCCACTCTCAAGAAGCTATCAAGTTGGGATCAAGCAGAGACTCCTGGACATACACCTTATTTAAGATGGGATGAGGCACCAGGTCATTCAAAGAGAAGTGAGACTTCTGGAGAAACACCAGGCTCAAAAATATGGGATCCTACACCTAGTCACACACCAGTGGGAGCTGCTACTCTTGGACAGGGTGATATACGAGGTCATGTGACACCAGGTCATGGAGGTGCAACTTCCAGTGCTTGTAAAAACAGATGGGATGAGACCCCCAAAACAGAAGGAGATACTCCTGGGAATGGAAGTGGATGCACTGAGATGCCTCAAACAGATCAAGGTGGAGATTCAATTGGTGAAACACCCACTCCTGGAGCCAGTAAAAGAAAGTCACTTTGGGATGAAACACCAGCTAGTCAGATGGGTGGAAGCACTCCTGTTCTGACCCCTTGAAAAACACCAATTGGCACACCAGTCATGAACATGGCTACCCCTATGTTAGGTCACATAATGAGTATGACTTCTGGACAGCTTCAGGCTTGGCAATGGGAGAGGGAAATTGATGAGATTAATCGCCCACTTTCTGATGAAGAGTTAGATGTTATGTTCCCAGAAGGATATAAGGTACTCCCTCCTCCAGCTGGTTATGTTCCTAATAGAATTCCAACTCAAAAACTGACAGCAACTCCAACACCTTTGGGTGATAGGAATGGTTTCCACATGCAAACTGAAGATAGAACAATAGAAAGTGTTAATGACCAACCATCTGGAAATCTTCCCTTTTAAAAACCTGATTATAGTCAGTACTTTGATAAACTCTTGGTTGATGTTGATGAATCAACACCTAGCCCAGAAGAGCAAAAAGAGAAAAATAATGAAGTTGCTTTTAAAAATTAAGAGTGGAACACCTCCAATGAGAAAGGCTGCGTTGCATCAGATTACTGATAAAGTTCATGAATTTGGAGCTGGTCCTTTGTTTAATCAGATTATTCCTCTACTGATGTCTCCTATACTTGAAGATCAAGAACATCATTTACTTGTGAAAGTTATTGATAGAATATTATACAAACTTGATGACTTAGACTGACCATATGTGCACAAGATCCTTGTGGTGATTGAACCATTGTTGACTGAAGAAGATTACTATGCTAGAGTGGAAGGCCGAGAGATTATTTCTAATTTGGCAAAGGCTGCTGGTCTGGCTACTATGATCTCTACCATGAGACCCGATATAGATAACATGGATGAATATGTTTGTAATACAACAGCCAGAGCTTTTGCTGTTGTAGCTTCTGCCCTGGGAATCCCCTCATTATTGCCCTTCTTAAAAGCTGTTTGTAAAAGGAAGAAGTCCTGGCAAGCCAGACACACTGGTATTAAGATTGTACAACAGATAGCTATTCTTATGGGCTGTGCCATCTTGCCATATCTGAGAAGTTTAGTTGAAATCATTGAATACGGTCTTGTCGATGAGCAGCAGAAAGTTTGGACCATTAGTGCTTTGGCCATTGCTGCCTTGGCTGAAGCAGCAACTCTTTATGGCATTGAATATTTTGATTCTGTGTTAAAGCCTCTGTGGAAGAGTATCCGCCAACACAGAGTAAAGGATCTGGCTGTCTTTTTAAAGGCTATTGGGTATCTTATTCCTTTCAGGGATGCAGAATATGCCAACTACTATACTAGAGAAGTGATGTTAATCCTTATTAGAGAATTCCAATTTCCTGATGAAGAAATGAAGAAAATTGTGCTGAAGGTGGTAAAGCACTGTTGTGGAACAGACAGTGTAGAAACAAACAGCATGAAAACAGAGATTCTTCCTCCTTTTCTTAAACACTCCTGGCAACACAGAATGGCTTCAGATAGAAGAAATTACTGACAATTACTTGATACTACTGTGGAGTTGGCAAACAAAGTAGGTGCAGCAGAGATTATATACAGGATTGTGGATGATCTGAAAGATGAAGCTGAACAGTACAGAAAAATGGTGATGGAAACAATTGAGAAAATTATGGGCAACTTGGGAGCAGTAGATATTGATCATAAACTTGAAGAACAATTGATTGATGGTATTCTTTATGCTTTCCAAGAACAGACTACACAGGACTCAGTAATGTTGAACAGGTTTGGCACAGTGGTCAATGCTCTTGGCAAACGAGTTAAACCTTGCCTCAGATCTTTGGTACAGTTTTGTGGCATTTAAATAACAAATCAGCAAAGGTTAGGCAACAGGCAGCTGACTTGATCTCTCATATTGCTGTTGTCATGAAGACTTGTCAAGAGGAAAAGTTGATGGGGCACTTGAGTGTTGTTTTGTATGAGTATTTGGGTGAAGGGTACATTGAAGTATTGGGCAGCATTCTTGGAGAACTGAAGGCCATTGTAAATGTAATAGGTATGCATAAGGTGACCTCACCAATTAAAGATCTGCTGCCTAGACTCACTCTCATCCTAAAGAACAGTCATGAAAAAGTACAGGAGAATTGTATTGATCTTACTGGATGTATTGCTGACAGGGGAGGTGATTATATGTCAGCAAGGGAATGGATGAGGATTTGCCTTGAACTTTTGGATCTCTTAAAAGCTCACAGAAAAGCTATTCGTAGAGCCACAGTCAACACATTTGGTTATATTGCAAAGGCCATTGGCCCTCATGATATATTGGCTACACTTTTAAACAACCTCAAAGTTCAGGAAAGGCAGAACAGTTTGTACCACTGTAGCAATAGCTGTTGCTGAAACATGTCCACGCTTCACAGGACTACCTGCCCTAATGAATGAATACAGAGTTCCTGAACTGAATGTTCAAAATGGAGTGTTAAAATCACTTTCCTTCTTGTTTGAATATATTGGTGAAATGGGGAAGAACTACATTTATGCTGTAACACCATTACCTGAGGATGCTTTAATAATAGGGATCGTGTACACAGACAGCTAGTGCAGTTGTACAACACATGTCACTTGGGGTTTATGGATTTGGTTGTGAAGATTCACTGAATCACTTGTTGAACTATGTATGGCCCAATGTGTTTGAGACATCACCCCATGTAATTCAGGCAGTTATGGGAGCCCTGGAGGGCCTGAGCGTCACTCTTGGACCGTGTAGAATGTTGCAGTATTGTTTACAGGGGTTGTTTCACCCAGCCCGGAAGGTCAGAGATGTCTTTTGGAAAATTTACAACTCCATCTACATTGGTTCACAGGATACTCTCATAGCACATTACTCAAGAATCTACAATGATGATAAGAATACCTATATTCAGTTCCATGTTCCCTTCACAAAATGCCCGGTGAAGCCACAGAAACCGTCCCTGCTACAGAGTAGGAGTTGCCGCAGCCCCAGGCTGAGACAGGGTCTGGAACAGAATTTGACAGTGATGAATCAGTACCAGAGCTCGAGGAACAAGATTCCACACCGGCAACCACACAACAAGCTCAGCTGGCAGCGGCAGCTGAAATTGATGAAGAACCAGTCAGTAAAGCAAAACAGAGCCGGAGTGAAAAGAAGGCACGGAAGGCTATGTCCAAGCTGGGTCTTCGACAGGTTACAGGAGTGACTAGGGTCACTATCCGGAAATCTAAGAATATCCTTTTTGTCATCACAAAACCAGATGTCTACAAGACCCCAGCTTCAGATACCTACATAGTTTTTGGGGAAGCCAAGATGGAAGATTTATCTCGGCAGGCACAACTAGCAGCTGCTGAGAAATTGAAAGTTCAAGGTGAAGCTGTCTCAAACATTCAAGAAAACACACAGACTCCAACTGTACAAGAGGAAAGTGAAGAGGAGGAGGTTGATGAAACAGGTGTGGAAGTTAAGGACATAGAATTGGTCATGTCACAAGCAAATGTATCAAGAGCAAAGGCAGTCTGAGCCCTGAAGAACAACAGTAATGATATTGTAAATGCTATTATGGAATTAACGATGTAACCATCTGAAAGGAGGACCCCGGGTCCCCTCTCTTTTTTCTTTTTTTGGTGTTTTGAAAGAGTTACTGCAGCTTGGTTTGAAATTTGTACTGTTTCTATCATTAATAAAGTTACAGCTTCTTGTGGGATGAAAAAAAAAGAATACCTATATTCATTACAAACGACTATATCTTTTTTTTTTACACTTATTTTTGGCTTTATTGATTCTTAATGAGTTGCTTGAACTGTGTAAGAGCTTTTCTTTTCAAATTTTATTTTATTTTATTTTTTCAAATACATTTGTTTCTGCCTACCACCCACCACTTTCCCTTGCCTCCTCCCTCCTTCCCTCCCTCAGCTCTTCCCCTTTGGTTTTGTCCATGAGTCCTTGCTATATGTTCCTTGACTTTCCCCTTCACTTCCTTTTCCCTGCCCCCTCTCCCTCCTTCCCTCTTGTCTCTGTTGATTTATTTTCCTTTCAGTGTTGATGGTCTAATTTTCCTTAATTTCTTTTTTCAATGTTGTATAGTTTTCTGCGTACAGGTCCTTTAGGTCTTTGGTTAAATTTATGCCTAGGTACTTTATTTTTCTTCTTGCTATATCGAATAGTATTTTTTTTCTGATTCCTGTTTCTGCTCTTTCATTGCTGGTGTACAAAAATGCCGTTGATTTCTGAATGTTGACTTTGTATCCTGCTGTTTTGCCAAATTCACTTATAAGGTTGAGGAGTTTTTTGGTAGAGTCTACAGGGTTCTCTATGTACACTATCATGTCATCTGCAAACAATGATAGCTTTACTTCCTCTTTCCTATGTGGATGCCTTTTATCTCTTTCTCCTGTCTGACCCCTGTGGCTAGGACTTCCAGTACGATGTTGAAAAGAAGTGTTGAGAGTGGACATCCTTGTCGTGTTCCCGATCTTAGTGGGAAACCTTTCAGTTTTTGCCCGTTGAGTATGATATTGGCTGTAGGTTTTTCATATATGGCCGTTATTACGTTGAGGAACGCCCCATTTGTTCCCATTTTGCTGAGTGTTTTGATCATAAATGGGTGCTTTCCCTATCAAATGCTTTATCTGCATCTATCGAGATGATCATGTGGTTTCTGTTTTTTCTTTTATTTATGTGATGTATCACGTTTACTGATTTGCGTATACTGAACCATCCCTGCATGCCTGGGATGAATCCCACTTGATCGTGGTGGATAATCTTTTTAATGTATTGCTGGATGCGGTTGGCCAATATTTTGTTGAGGATTTTAGCATCTATGTTCATCAGCGAAATTGGCCTGTAGTTTTCTTTCTTTGTAGGGTCTTTGTCTGGTTTTGGGATCAGGGTGAGGCTGGCCTCATAAAAAAGTCTGGGAGTCTTCCCTCCTCTTGCATTTTTGGAATAGTCTGAGAAGGACAGGGGTTAGCTCTTCCTTAAATGTCTTGTAAAATTCTCCTGGGAAACCGTCCGGCCCTGGGCTTGTGTGCCGGGAGTTTCTTGATGACTGCTTCAATTTCCCCAGCTGTTATCGGTCTGTTCAAGCTTTGTGTTTCTTCCTCCTTCAGTGTTGGAAGATTATACTTTTCTAAAAATTTGTCCATTTCATCCAGATTTTCAAATTTCTTGGCATATAATTGTTCATAATAGTTTCTGATGATCATTTGTATTTCTGTGGTATCAGTTGTTATTTCTCCTCTTTCATTTCTGATCTTATTAAATTGGGTCCTCTCCCTTTTTTTCTTGACGAGTCTGCTTAAAGGCTTGTCAATTTTATTTATCTTTTCAAGGAACCAGCTTCTGGATTGGTTGACCCTCTGAATTGTTCTTTTTGTCTCTATGTCATTCAGTTCTGCTCTAACCTTGACTATTTCCTTCCTTCTACTTGCTCTGGGATTTATTTGTTGTTGTTTCTCCAGTTCTTGAAGTTGTAGTGTTAGGTCTTTTATTTGAAATGTTTCTATCTTTTTTAGGTAAGCCTGTATTGCTATGAACTTCCCTCTCAGGACCGCCTTTGCTGTGTCCCATAGGTTTGGGAGAGTTGTCTGTTCATTTTCATTTGTTTCCAGAAATTTTTTCAGTTCTTCTCTTATCTCATTATTGACCCATTCATTGTTTAATAGTGTACTGTTCAGTCTCCATGAGTTGCAAGTTTTTGAAGTTTCCCTTTGAGGTTGATTTCGAGTTTCAAGGCCTTGTGGTCCGAGAAAAAGTTTGGTATTATTTCAATTTTCCTGAATTTGCTGAGGCTTGCTTTGTGTCCTATCATGTGGTCTATCTTTGAAAAACTGCCATGAGCATTTGAAAAGAATGTGTATTTTTCTTCTTTGGGATGTAAGGTTCTATATATGTCAGTTAAGTGTCTTTGATTCAGTGTGTCATTCAGCGCCACGATATGTTTATTAATGTTTCATTTGGAAGATCTGTCCATTTTTGACAGTGGGGTGTTGAAATCCCCTACTATCAGTGTGTTGCTGTCTATATCTTTTTTGAAGTCATCCAACAATTTCCTTATAAACTTGGGGGCTCCTATATTGGGAGCATATAAGTTTACAATGTTGATGTCTTCTTGATAGATTCTTCCTTTAAGTATGATAAAGTGCCCCTCTGGGTCTCTCTTTATGGCCTTTGTTTTGAAATCTACTTTGTCTGATACAAGTATGGCAACCCCGGCCTTCTTCTCTTGCCCATTTGCATGGAATGCTTTTTTCCATCCCTTTACTTTGAATCTGTGTAGGTCTCTTGCTCTGAGGTGGGTCTCTTGTAGGCAGCATATGTGTGGGTCATGTTTTCTTATCCATTCAGCTACCCTGTGTCTTTTGATTGGGGCATTTAGTCCATTCACATTGAGAGATATTACTGATAGAAAGTTACTCATCTTTTCTCTTTGTACCTGTGTTCCTCTCTGTCTCATTCTTTTCCTTCATCTGCTTAAACCAGTCCCCTTAGCATATCTTGGAGTGCTGGTTTGGTAGAGATGTATTCTTTTAGTCATCTCTTGTCTGGGAAACTCCATATTTCCCCTTCTATTTCAATGGAGAGCCTAGCTGGGTAGAGCAGCCTTGGCTGTAGGCCCTTGCCTTTCATGGCTTGGAATATTTGTTGCCATTCCCTTCTGGCTTGTAGTGTTTCTGTTGAGAAGTCAGCTCCTAGGCGTATCGGGGCCCCCTTGTATGTGACTTTCTCCTTCTCCCTTGCTGCCTTGAGGATTCTCTCTTTGTCTTTGACCTTTGCCATTTTAATGATGATGTGTCTTGGAGTGGACCTTCTTGAGTCCCTCTTGAGTGGGGTCCTCTGTGCCTCCTGGATCCATAAGAGCCTTTCTCTCCTCAAATTAGGGAAATTTTCCATCATTACTTTTTTGAGGAGGTTCTCCTTCCCTTGCTCCTCTTCTTCTCCTTCTGGTATCCCTATTATACAGATATTATTGCATTTCAGGTTGTCCTGCATTTCCCTAAACGCCTCTTCATTCTTTCTGAGTCGTTTTTCCATTTCTTGTTCTTTCTGGGAGCTTCTTTCTACCTTATCCTCCATCTCACTGATTCGATCCTCGGCTTCATCCAGCCTGCTTTGGATTCCTTCTACTGTGTTCTTCAATTCAGAAATGGTATTCTTCATATCCTCTTGTGTCTTCTTGATAGTTTCTATGTCCTTTTCCAGGCTGATATAGTTTGCTGTAAGATCCTGGTAGTTTCTCTGCAGTTTCTCATAGTTCTCTTTGAGCTGGCTGAGCTCATTGAGCTTCCGTAGAACCATTGTTTTGAATTCCATATCTGATAGTTCCCTTGCCTCTATTTCATTGAGCTCTCTCTGTGGGGAGTTCCCCTTTCCACTCATTTGGGGGGGAACTTCTTTTTCTTCCCATTTTTGTGAGAGTCTGTTAAGTATTTTTGTCCTTTTCTTTCTGGGCCTGCCTCTGGTGATGTCAGTTGTTGACCATATATGACCTTGGGTTGTTTGTTTGAGCCTTCCAGGAGTCTACTGTTTTTGTCTGACTCCTGCTTGGAGCAGCTCTGTGACCCCTTCGGTCAGGGATGGGCTATTTTTTGGGATCTCTCTGCACTCTCACTCGGGCTCCTTGAGTGCGCTCCCAGCGCGGCAGGATCCCCCACGTGCCTGGGCTCGCATGTGCTTGCCCCAGACCAGGGGGCTTATTCGCACCTCACGTACTCATCTGGCCCCCTGGCCGGCGAGCTCTGCAGCACTGGTCAGCTTAGGGTCTTCTGTTGTGTATTTTCCCCGCTTTTGGCTCTTTGGGTGCGTTGCTTGCCCTCGCCAAATGCGGACTACGGAAATGGGAGGAAGTCAGCTCCAGGACTCTCCAGTTAATCCTGTCTCTCGTCTCTCCTCCAGGGACTCTGGGCAGCCCTACTAATTTTGTGGGCCGCTCTGCAATCGGGTGATCGGGTTTTTACGCCTGCCCTTGCTGCTCTGTGCACTCCCTCGCAGGCCCTATCGGTGCCAATCTGTGGGAGGCCTTGCCAGCCGGTGCAAGCGTTCGACAGCCCGCGCGGGTCACACACACGCTCGCCAAACCTCGCCGGTCACTCGGGGCAAGTGTGCGCGCCTGCACTGGGTGTTTTGGGGGTGCCTTTGTGTGCTTTTTGGCTTTTGGCTCTTTGGGGGTGTGGCCTCTTCCCGCGCAATGGAGACTAGGGCAAGGAGAAGGAGTCGGGACTCCCTGGTTCCTCCTCCCGTTTTTCCCCAACGCCTCTGTTTCTAGTCTCTCCTCAGGGGTTTCTGGGCAGCTCTGTGACCCCTTCGGCCCAGGATCCACCACCTGTGCGGCCCGCGTTTCAATCGCAGGCAGTTTGTTTCCTGTGCGCCCCTCTTCTGCCTCTTTGGGGGCACGCCTTTCCAGCCCACAATGGAGACTACGGAAAGGGGAGGGAGTCGGGGCTCCCTGGTTCCTCCTCCCGTTCTTTCCCCAATGCCTCTGTCTCCAGTCTCTCCTCAAGGCTCTCCCAGCCAGTCTGCACTCAGCCCTGCAGCTCACACTCGTACAAGCTGTGTGCGGAGCGCACAAAAGGCAGGTTAATTGATTCCCTTATGCCTGAGTGAGATGGTAGCTGCAGTGGGAGGCGTGCCATCACCCGGGCTCCACCGGCCGCCGTGTCAGTTCTCTTCACAAAGGTTTCCTCACCCGTCTTTTCCCAGGCACCAGCCCGCCCTGCTGCCGCCTCTACCCAGGGATCAAGGAGGGTGGCTGCCACTGCAACTTATGCGTTGGCCCTTTAAATGTCCTCTTTGCATCCCCAGCCACCTGTCTCTGGCAGAGAGTGCCCCTAAGCTTTTTGGGGTTGCGTTGTGTCTGTATTTTCTTGGCTTTAGCTGCTGTAGTTTAGGGGTCCCTGTTTATGATTCAGACCCCGTTGTCTCGGGGGAAGCTAACTGGCCGTTTCAATGTCCCTCTGGTGCCAGTGCCCGTGGACACCCAGCCCACCCTCTCGAGCCTCCACTGCAGTTCTCACCCGTTGGTATGTGTGAGAGTAGAATCCACTGTTCGTGGCACCAAGGCTCCTGTCCCACTATCGGTCCACTGTTTTCCAGGTGATTACTCCATTATTTAGTTGCAATTCCAGTTTGGTTTTGGGAGGAGGTCAGCGTGACTCCCATTCACTCCTCCGCCATCTTCTGTCCCTGTTTGACTTCTTGACTTTGTGGTCTGAACTTCTATGGTAGTAGACAGGTATTTTGAAAAATTTTTTTTTCTTTTATTTCTGGGTCTGCCTGTGATAGTGTCAGTTCTTGACCTTGTTTGACCTTTGGCAGTCTGTTTGAGACTTCCAGGAATCGACTCTCTGTGTCTGACTCCTGCAATGAGTAATCTGGTCACTCTGCCCTCAGCTATCAGGCTTAAGCTCCACAACGTGAAGTAGTGTCTTGAGGGAGGGACTATTGTGTTCTTTCAGGTTGCTACCACTCGGGAGTGTCATCTGCCTGAGCAAGATGGAGACTGTGGAATGAGGAAGGAGTCAGCACCTAGACCCCCCTAGCTACCCCCTTTAGTTCTCTCCCCAATGCCTCCATCTCCAGTCTCCAAGCATCTCTAGACAGCTCTGTGTCCTCTTTAGCCAGGGATCCACTTTATGTGTCGGCCGCTCTGTAGTCAGCACCCAGGCCCGCATGCAACTCCTTGCCTGTCTGGAGTGTCCTGAGGGCCGGGTTTTTATTTCCTTTCCCCCTGCTGCCACTTCGGGGCATGGCCTGCCTGAGTAAGATGGAGACTGCAGAATGGGGAAGGAGTCAGCACCACGAACCTCCCAGCTACTCCCTCAGTTCTCTCCCCAATGCCTCCATCTCCAGTCTCTCCTCAAGCATCTCTTGGCAGCTTTGTGTCCACTTTAGCCAAGGATCTACTATCTCTGCCAGCCTTTCTGAACTCAGCACCCGGGCCTGTGTGCAACCTCTGGCTGGGGTGGAGTGTCCTGAGGGTAGGGCTACTGTTTCCTTTATGCTTGAGCAAGATGGGAGCTGCAGAGTGGGAGTCATTCTTCACCAGGGCCCCACTGGCCACTGTCTCAGTTCTTTCCCCAAAGCTTTCCTCACCAATCTTTCCTCAGGCTCCAGCATACTCTGCTCCCACTTCTGCCCAGGGACCAAGGAAGGTGGCCACCACTTCAAACTTTTGTGTTGGCCCTTTAAACATCTCTTTTTTCTCCAGTTGCTGGTCTCTGGCAGAGAGTGCCACTATGCTCTTCTCAGTTGTCTTTTGTCTGTGTGCTTTTTGGGTTCTGATGCTGTAGGCTATAATCCATGCTTATGATTCAACCCTGTTCTTCTTAGGTGGATCCAACTGGCCATTTCAATATCCCTCTGGTGCTGGTGCCTGTCGCTGCCCAGCTCACCCTCTTGAGCCTCCACTGCACTTCTCACCCATTAGGATGTGCGAGAGCCAATTCCACTGTCTGTCCGAGGTTCCAAGGCTCCTCTCTCACTATCATTCCATTGTTTTCCAGGTGATTTCTCCACAATTTAGTTGCAATTCCAATTTGGTCCTGGGAGGAGGTCAGTGTGACTTCCACTCACTCCTCCATCATATTCTCCCCTCTTGTCTCTGTTCTTGTTTGCTTAGCTGTTTTTTAAGATTCAGTTGTTATTTATTGCCATTGTATTGTTAATAGTTTTGATATTCTTCTTTTTCTTAAATAAGTCCCTTTAATATTTCGTTTAATAATGATTTGGTGATGATGAACTCCTTTAGTTTTTTCTTATCTGTGAAGCTCTTTATCTTCCTCTCGATAATAAATGATAGCTTTGCTGGGTAGAGCAATCTTGGATGTAGGTCTCTGCTTTTCATAACTTTGAATATTTCTTGCCAATCCCTTTTAGCTTGCAAAGTTTCTTTTGAGAAATCAGTTGACAGTCTTATGGGAATTCCCTCGTAGGTAACTTTTTGCTTTTCTCCTGCTGCTTCTAAGAATCTCTCTTTGTCTTTAACTTTTGCTTTTTAATTATAATATGTCTTGGAGTGGGCCTCTTTGCATCCATCTTGTTTGGGACTCTGTGCTTCCTGGACTTCCATGTCTATTTTGTTCACCAACTTAGGGAAATTCTCTTTTATTATTTTTTCAAATAGATTTCTGATTTCTTGCTCTTTCTCTTCTCCTTCTGGTACCCCTGTGATATGAATATTGGACCTCTTGAAGTTGTACCAGAGGCTTCCTTACACTATACTTGTTTTTTTTGGATTATTTTTGTTTCTTGTAGTTCTGATTGGTTGTTTTTTGCTTCCTTATATTCCAAATCATTGACTTAATTATTTGCTTTATCCACTCTACTGTTGTTTCCCTGTAAATTGTTCTTTATCTCAATTAGTATATCCTTTGTTTATGACTCAGTCTTTTTATGCTGCTGAGGTCCTTTCTAAGTTTCTTGAGCATCCTTATAAATAGTATTTTGAAATCTGCACCTGATAGATTGCTATTTCCAATTCATTTAGTTCTTTTTCTGGAGTTTTGACCCATTTTCTTATTTGGTTCATGTTTCTTTGTATTCTCATTTTGGCAGTCTCCCTGTGTTTTTTTCTGTGTATTAGATAGAGCTAGTTTGACTCTGTGTCTTGGTAGTGTGGCTTAGTGTAGTAGGCGTCCTCTAGGGTCCTGTGGTACAGCGTTCCCTATCACCCAATATGGGTACTCAGAGTATGCCCTTTGTGTTGGCTGAGTACACCCTCCTCTTATAGCTGAGGCTTGGTTGCTGTTGGCAGATCAATGGGAAGGATTTACCCAAGCCAATGAGCTGCAAGGACTAGCTGTGATCACCGACCACCAACCTCTGCCCTCCATGGAGGATCAGCTGTGTGGGGTCATGGTTGTGGTGTTCCAATGTGGTCTGTAGATATCCATTGGGTACACAGGCCCTGGGGTTTCCTGGATGGTGCAGGTCAAGTTCATCTCCCAGGTGTGTTTTGCCTGGGTCCACCCTCCTGAGCTACAAAACAATCTGAGATGGTTGCTACTTGTGCTGGGCTTGGAGATTCTCAGGGAAAGCCAAGGTGTGAATCGAGGCTGGCTGCTGCTAGTGATGGGCCTGGGGCTACTTAGCAAGAGGTATGGGGACTGGTGGCTCACTGAGGCTGGCTGTTGCTTGTTTTTGGGACTTAGGAAGTTATGAAGCATGGCCCAAGACCAGTCATTCATATGGAAATACAGCTTGGATAGACTGTAATTTATGTGTTGCTGAGTCTTTGGGGATCTCTAGGGCAGGGCAAATAGTGTTAACCTCATTAATAGAGTCTCAAGATATGGTACTAGCCTGCCAGCTCTGTGGCTCTGTGGTAGGAGGGTTCAGAAAAGGGACAATGGCCTCTGCTCTTCTTGATGCTAGACACTTCACTTCCTCCCCTTATGCCACTGGTGTCTTTCAAGCTGCTCTCCTGGTGCTGGAGCTCAAAGGGAGTGAGTCTGAGTAAGTCCATGTGTGGGTTCTTTAAGAGGAAGTGCTTGGGATTCCAGCAGTTTCTTCCACAGGCTCAATTTCCTTTGGATTTTGCAGCCAGAAATTGTGGGAAGTTATCTTCCCGGCACTGGAACCCAGGGCTGGGCAACGTGGTGTGGGACTGGGACTCCTTGCTCCCAAGATACCCTCCAAAATTTTTATCTACAACATGTGGGTGTATGACCACCATGTTTGGTGTCTGTGCCCCTCCTACCAGTCTGGATGGATATGGTTTCTTTAATTCCATAGTTGCCAAACTTCCAATGAACTTGATATCTGTTGGTTCAGAGTGATGGTTATTCTATATTTTAGTTGTAATTTTGATGTTGTGTGAGTTCAGGCATGTTTGCCTATGCCGTGGTTTTGACTGGTTATCTTCCAATAACATTTAATAACTTTTTGGTTGATTAATAAAGATATTAGTATAAGTGTTGATTTAAAAGTGTTAACTTTGAAATGCAATTAAATAAAAGAAATGGAACATAAGTTAGGAAATGGGACCAACTCTAGATTTATGGATGTGGTGTACACAGCTTTTTTACACATGAGGTATATGCTTCTCTTTATTTCCATTCATGTGATCTCAGTATTGCAGTTTTTTGATAAGAAATATTTAATTTCTTTTTAAAAAAATAATTAATTAATTATTTTTCAAATACATTTGTCTCTGCCTTCCCCCCACCACTTTCCCTTGCCCCCTTCCCCCTCCCTTCCTCAACTCTTCCCCTTTGGTTTTGTCCATGAGTCCTTGCTATATGTTCCTTGACTTGCCCTTTCCCTTCCTTTACCCCCTGCCCCTCCCCAATTTCTCATTCAAATGTAGATCTTGAGAAGCATAACAACTTAGGCAGAAATATTTGGGCAGTGTTTATAAATTTAATTAAAAAACTTTTAATGTAGTAAAAAGAAAAAAGTAGTGAGATAGTACAGAGGAAATATTTTATTAATATAAGAATTGTTTAATCATATTTTCCCTAATGAAAATATCAAAATAATCATTGCTGCAGAGAAATAGATACTGAAACACTGCATTTTGATTTTTTGAACATGACTTACCTGTCATTGTGAGTAAAAATAAAAGTTGGCCATAGCAGTATCTGCTACTGAGAGGTGGAAGGCAGCGAGTCCCACAGTGCATACAGAAGGTGCTATGGGCCATTTCTATACTTCCCCTGACCTCTGTGATGGTCCTGGGGACAGACTCTGAGAAGTCACTGTGGCTCTGGGTCGTTATTAACTGATAAATCCTCAAAGAACTGTCTGAAGTTTCACAAAGCTATACTGTGCTTGAAAGCATGCTTTTCATGGATGAACTGCCAGAAACAAATATATGTAACTATATATGTGTGAGTGTAACATTTGCTTATTTATGAATAAACAAATATTTGTTTGAATGTGTAGAAAGTATCTTTCTGTATTGACAATTGATGTGTCCAGAGAATTAAAAATTCGGGAATAAGGTTATCATTTGTCCATATATGAAAATTAAATTGTATAGTATAGATCTGAAGCATTCCGGGGGGTGGGAAATGAAGGTAGTCTTTTGTTAAAATTTCACAGTACTTCTCTCTTTGTGAAGCCCTATCAAAGTTATAAATCCTTTTTCTAACATGTGTGCAACTTCAAAAATGCTTTCCTCAGAGATCAAAATTTTAAACTTTAGATTGGGTTAAATACATTTTGTAATTCTTCCTGCAGCTGTTCAAGCTATAATGCTGTAAAATGAGAATTGCTTTTAGGGTGTATTTCTCAACAGACCGGTTTTGAAAATGAAACCAAATCTTCATGTTCCACATGACATTGGAATTTAAAGTTATTTTTAGAGGCTGCAGTGCAGTAACCATGTGGAACATTAAAAAACATGTTAAAATATAGTAAGCTAAGAGTTAAGACAATTTTCTTCCAACATCTTGTTCAGTAAATAAAGAAGGGGAGTACAAATTATGCCTTGCTGTTACCTTTTGTGGTTTTTCATAGTTATGTTTTAATCAAAAAACATATTTTCTTATGTAAAATTTTTCCTCTCTTTTAATAATAGCCAGATTTGCTGCCACGGCAGGTAGGGTTTTTATTAACTTGAAAGTATGTTTGGTTT
Source organism: Pteronotus mesoamericanus (assembly GCF_021234165.1). Taxonomy (NCBI): domain Eukaryota; kingdom Metazoa; phylum Chordata; class Mammalia; order Chiroptera; family Mormoopidae; genus Pteronotus; species Pteronotus mesoamericanus. The sequence continues at coordinate 885,282 of NW_026555304.1, forward strand.
AAGTACAGGATGTGGGATCAAACCCTTCAAGGAAAGGCATATTTACTCTGAAATGTGGTACCTAAATAAAGCCTTTACTGAGTCCCTAGAGCATGGAGGTACTAGACAATGCTCAGGTGTCCCTATTGGGTATAAATTTACTTTTGATTTTTACGAAGTAGTGACTGTATGAAGTCACTGAAGTTGAACTGAAAAAAGAGCTTTAAATTCAAAGTAAAGTCCACAAGATAAATAAGTGAACACAACGTGAGTAAGGGAAGAGCTGTGTCCATCTTCCGTTTTGCCTGTGACTTGAAAGGCCTGTGCCCCTGGGCACTGCTGGAAAGTAGATGACCTTGTTTCCCACCGTCTATCCCACCCGAAGCAAATGGGATATGTACCATTCATGGAAGGCCTGGTCTGAGCTAACTGTCCACTAATTCCTGGTAAAGCATCTGTTAAAGAAAGGCTCCTTTCAGAAAAGGGAGGAATCAGGCTCAAACTATACTGTAAGGGTGGAAGAGTTTAGGTTCATTTACAGTGAAGACTGTTAAATATCAGTTCCATAGTAATTTTGGAAGTCATTTTTTAAGGAAAACAAAGAATTTTACTTAGGTAATTAAAACAATGTTACAATATAAAAATGGACAGATCAAGAAAGTAGAATACAAAGTCCAGGAGTAAACTATGTTTTTTAATCATCATTTATGTAGAATATGATATTTTTAAATCAGCAAGAATATCACAGACAATTTAATAAGTGATATTAAAAGCTACTTCTGTGTCATTAGAGGTTTAATTCTATATATATATATTTGCATGTGTAAATGAACAATAGACATGCTAGAAGAAACACAGGTTTCTATTTTTTCAGTTGATGTATTATTTGAAGGAGAATATGAAACAAAATTCCTAAAAGAAAAAGTATGACAATAAAATAGGCGTGCAATTACCAAAACACACCAAAAACTAAATACAGACAACAAACTCCAAAAATATTTATAATGCATAAACCATATTTGAGGGATGTATAAAAATTGAGTTTCTGAAGTAACAAATGGAGTCATTGTTTTGATAAGGCCATTTTTCTTCTATCACTTATATGCTATATATATATATATTTGAATACTGGGGTGACATTGGTTAATAAAACCATACAGGTTTCAAATGTACAAATCAATAAAACATCATCTGAATGCTTGTGCACTCATAGCCCGAAGTAAAGTCTCTTTTAGTCCCCATTTAACTCATCTTTGCTCACTTTCACCTCCCCAACCCTGCTTCCTTCTGGCAATCATCATACTGTTCTGTTACCCATGTCTATGTGCTGTGTGTGTATGTATGTATGTATATGTGTGTATGTATATGCTTATCCCTTTACCTTTTGTTCATCCATCCCCTTGACCACACCCCATGACAGCTGTCAGTCTGTTCTGTGTATCTATCTACTGTTTCTATTTTGTTTTTAAAATTATTTTGTTCATTAGATTCCACATATAAATGGAATCATATGGTATTTGCCTTTCTCTGACTGGCTTATGTCACTTAACATATTACATCTTAGTTCTATTCATGCTGTCTCATTTGGTAAAATTTTGGTTATTTTTTACTGCCAAGTAGTATTCCATTGTGTAAATGTAAGACAGTTCTTTTATCTGCTCAACTACTCATGGGGACTTGGGCTATTTCCAGATCTTGGCTACTGTAAATAACACTGCAATGAACATAGGGGTGCATATATACTTTTGAATTAGTATTTCTGGTTTCTTTGTTTTAAATTTTTAAATATTTTTTGATATTTCTTTTTTAAATTTTTAAATCATGTTGATTCTATTTCAGTTGTCTCAATTTCTCCCCCTTTGCCCCCCTTCACCGATCCAACCCCAACAAACTGTTTCTACAGTCAATTCCCACTGTGCTGTCCATGTCCATGGGTCATTCATACATGTTCTTTGTCTAGTCCCTTCCCCTTCTTTCCACCATTGTCCTCTTGCCCCATGCCCTCTGGCCACTTTCAGTCTGCTCCATGTTCCCATGCCTGTGGTTTATTTTGTTGAATAAATTCCAGTCATATGGTATTTGTATTTCACTGACTGGTTTATTTCACTTAGAATAATATTCTCCAGTTCCATCCATGTTGTCGCAAATGGTAGGAGTCCATCTCACTTTCTCTCTTTTCCTTCCTTTCTTCCTTCCTTCCTTCCTTCCTTCCTTCCTTCCTTCCTTCCTTCCTTCCTTCCTTCCTTCCTTCCTTCCCTCCTTCCTTCATTTCTTTCTTTCTTTCTTTCTTTCTTTCTTTCTTTCTTTCTTTCTTTCTTTCTTTCTTTCTTTCTTTCTTTCTTTCTTTCTTTCTTTCTTTCTCTCTCTCTCCTTCATTCCTTCTTTCTTTTTCCTTACTTTCTTAAATGAAGATTTTAAAAAATTAATTAATTTATTTTTCCAAATACATTTGTCTCTGCCTTCCCCCAACCACGTTCCCCTGCCCCCTCTCCCTCCCTCAATTGTTCCCCACTGTGGCTTTGTCCATGAGTCCTTGCTATATGTCCCTTGACTAGTCCCTTCACTTCCTTTTCCCCAGCCCACCCCTCCCTCCTTCCCTCTTGTCTCTGTTGGTTTCTTTTTCTTTCATGTTGCTGGTCTTATTTTCCTTGCATCTTTGTTTTGTGGTTAGGTTCCACTTATAGGTGAGATCATATGGTATCTGTCTTTCGCCCCCTGGCTTATTTCACTTAGCATAATGCTCTCTAGTTCCATCAATGCTGTCGTGACATTTAGTAGTTCTTTTTTTCTTTCTGCTGTGTAGTATTCCATTGTATAAATGTACCATAGTTTTTTGATCCAGTCATCAACTGATGGGCATTTAGGTTGCTTCCAACACTTGGATATTGTAAATTGTGCTGCTATGAACATTGGGGTGCAGAGGATCTTTCGAACTGGCGTTTTGTGATTCTTAGGGTATAGTCCCAGCAGGGGAATCACTGGATCAAAAGGCAGTTGCATTTTCAGCTTTTTGAGGAAATTCCACACTGCTTTCCACAATGGCTGCACCAGTCTGCATTCCCACCAACAGTGTACTAGGGTTCCCTTTTCTCTACAGCCTCACCAGCACCTGTTGTTTGTTGATCTGCTTATGATGGCCATTCTGACTGGTGTGAGGTGGTACCTCATGGTGGTTTTGATCTGCATTTCTCTGATGGCTAGTGATGCTGAGCATCCTTTCAAATGCCTCTGGGCCCTCTGTATCTCCTGTTTGGAAAAGCGTCTGCCCAGGTCCTTTGCCCATATTTTGATTGGATCGTTTGTCTTCTTGGAGTGGAGTTGAGTGAGTTTTTTATATATCTTGGAGATGAAACCTCTATCTGATGTATCATTAGCAAATATATTTTCCCATGTGGTTGGCTCCCTTTTCATTTTGCTGATGTTTTCTTTAGCTGTGCAGAAGCTTCTTATTTTGGTGAGGTCCCACTTGTATATTCTTTCCTTTATGTCCCTTGCTTTAGGAGACATATCAGTGAAAAAATTGCTGCATGGGATATCTGAGAGTTTCCTGCCAATGTTCTCCTCTAGGACTTCTGTGGTGTCACGACTTATATTTAAGTCTTTTATCCATCTTGAGTTTATTTTTGTGTATGGTGTCAGCTGCTGATCCAATTTCAATTTTTTGCATGTAGCCGTCCAGCTCTCCCAACACCATTTGTTGAAGAGGCTATTATGGCTCCATTTTATGCTTCTGCCCCCTTTGTCAAATATTAGATGCCCATAGAGACCTGGGCTTATTTCTGGACTTTCTATTCTCTTCCACTGGTCTATGGGTCTGTTCTTGTGCAAGTACCAGATTGTTTTGAGTATAGTGGCTTTGTAGTAGAGTTTGATGTCCGGTATTGTGATCCCTCCTACTTTGTATTTCTTTCTCAAAATTGCTGTGGCTATTCAGGGTCATTTATGGTTCCATATAAATTTTTGAAATGTCTGTTCTATTTCAGTGAAATACGTCATTGGTATCTTAATAAGGATTGCGTTGAATCTATAAATTGCTTTGGGTAGTATGGACATTTTGATGATATTAATTCTTCCAATCCATGAGCACGGTATATGCTTCCATTTATTTGTGTCTTCCTTAATTTCTTTTTTTGAATGTTGTATAGTTTTCTGCGTACAGGTCCTTTAGGTCTTTGGTTAAATTTATGCCTAGGTACTTTATTTTTCTTCTTGCTATATCGAATAGTATTTTTTTTCTGATTCCTGTTTCTGCTCTTTCATTGCTGGTGTACAAAAATGCCGTTGATTTCTGAATGTTGACTTTGTATCCTGCTGTTTTGCCAAATTCACTTATAAGGTTGAGGAGTTTTTTGGTAGAGTCTACAGGGTTCTCTATGTACACTATCATGTCATCTGCAAACAATGATAGCTTTACTTCCTCTTTCCTATGTGGATGCCTTTTATCTCTTTCTCCTGTCTGACCCCTGTGGCTAGGACTTCCAGTACGATGTTGAAAAGAAGTGTTGAGAGTGGACATCCTTGTCGTGTTCCCGATCTTAGTGGGAAACCTTTCAGTTTTTGCCCGTTGAGTATGATATTGGCTGTAGGTTTTTCATATATGGCCGTTATTACGTTGAGGAACGCCCCATTTGTTCCCATTTTGCTGAGTGTTTTGATCATAAATGGGTGCTTTCCCTATCAAATGCTTTATCTGCATCTATCGAGATGATCATGTGGTTTCTGTTTTTTCTTTTATTTATGTGATGTATCACGTTTACTGATTTGCGTATACTGAACCATCCCTGCATGCCTGGGATGAATCCCACTTGATCGTGGTGGATAATCTTTTTAATGTATTGCTGGATGCGGTTGGCCAATATTTTGTTGAGGATTTTAGCATCTATGTTCATCAGCGAAATTGGCCTGTAGTTTTCTTTCTTTGTAGGGTCTTTGTCTGGTTTTGGGATCAGGGTGAGGCTGGCCTCATAAAAAAGTCTGGGAGTCTTCCCTCCTCTTGCATTTTTGGAATAGTCTGAGAAGGACAGGGGTTAGCTCTTCCTTAAATGTCTTGTAAAATTCTCCTGGGAAACCGTCCGGCCCTGGGCTTGTGTGCCGGGAGTTTCTTGATGACTGCTTCAATTTCCCCAGCTGTTATCAGTCTGTTCAAGCTTTGTGTTTCTTCCTCCTTCAGTGTTGGAAGATTATACTTTTCTAAAAATTTGTCCATTTCATCCAGATTTTCAAATTTCTTGGCATATAATTGTTCATAATAGTTTCTGATGATCATTTGTATTTCTGTGGTATCAGTTGTTATTTCTCCTCTTTCATTTCTGATCTTATTAAATTGGGTCCTCTCCCTTTTTTTCTTGACGAGTCTGCTTAAAGGCTTGTCAATTTTATTTATCTTTTCAAGGAACCAGCTTCTGGATTGGTTGACCCTCTGAATTGTTCTTTTTGTCTCTATGTCATTCAGTTCTGCTCTAACCTTGACTATTTCCTTCCTTCTACTTGCTCTGGGATTTATTTGTTGTTGTTTCTCCAGTTCTTGAAGTTGTAGTGTTAGGTCTTTTATTTGAAATGTTTCTATCTTTTTTAGGTAAGCCTGTATTGCTATGAACTTCCCTCTCAGGACCGCCTTTGCTGTGTCCCATAGGTTTGGGAGAGTTGTCTGTTCATTTTCATTTGTTTCCAGAAATTTTTTCAGTTCTTCTCTTATCTCATTATTGACCCATTCATTGTTTAATAGTGTACTGTTCAGTCTCCATGAGTTGCAAGTTTTTGAAGTTTCCCTTTGAGGTTGATTTCGAGTTTCAAGGCCTTGTGGTCCGAGAAAAAGTTTGGTATTATTTCAATTTTCCTGAATTTGCTGAGGCTTGCTTTGTGTCCTATCATGTGGTCTATCTTTGAAAAACTGCCATGAGCATTTGAAAAGAATGTGTATTTTTCTTCTTTGGGATGTAAGGTTCTATATATGTCAGTTAAGTGTCTTTGATTCAGTGTGTCATTCAGCGCCACGATATGTTTATTAATGTTTCATTTGGAAGATCTGTCCATTTTTGACAGTGGGGTGTTGAAATCCCCTACTATCAGTGTGTTGCTGTCTATATCTTTTTTGAAGTCATCCAACAATTTCCTTATAAACTTGGGGGCTCCTATATTGGGAGCATATAAGTTTACAATGTTGATGTCTTCTTGATAGATTCTTCCTTTAAGTATGATAAAGTGCCCCTCTGGGTCTCTCTTTATGGCCTTTGTTTTGAAATCTACTTTGTCTGATACAAGTATGGCAACCCCGGCCTTCTTCTCTTGCCCATTTGCATGGAATGCTTTTTTCCATCCCTTTACTTTGAATCTGTGTAGGTCTCTTGCTCTGAGGTGGGTCTCTTGTAGGCAGCATATGTGTGGGTCATGTTTTCTTATCCATTCAGCTACCCTGTGTCTTTTGATTGGGGCATTTAGTCCATTCACATTGAGAGATATTACTGATAGAAAGTTACTCATCTTTTCTCTTTGTACCTGTGTTCCTCTCTGTCTCATTCTTTTCCTTCATCTGCTTAAACCAGTCCCCTTAGCATATCTTGGAGTGCTGGTTTGGTAGAGATGTATTCTTTTAGTCATCTCTTGTCTGGGAAACTCCATATTTCCCCTTCTATTTCAATGGAGAGCCTAGCTGGGTAGAGCAGCCTTGGCTGTAGGCCCTTGCCTTTCATGGCTTGGAATATTTGTTGCCATTCCCTTCTGGCTTGTAGTGTTTCTGTTGAGAAGTCAGCTCCTAGGCGTATCGGGGCCCCCTTGTATGTGACTTTCTCCTTCTCCCTTGCTGCCTTGAGGATTCTCTCTTTGTCTTTGACCTTTGCCATTTTAATGATGATGTGTCTTGGAGTGGACCTTCTTGAGTCCCTCTTGAGTGGGGTCCTCTGTGCCTCCTGGATCCATAAGAGCCTTTCTCTCCTCAAATTAGGGAAATTTTCCATCATTACTTTTTTGAGGAGGTTCTCCTTCCCTTGCTCCTCTTCTTCTCCTTCTGGTATCCCTATTATACAGATATTATTGCATTTCAGGTTGTCCTGCATTTCCCTAAACGCCTCTTCATTCTTTCTGAGTCGTTTTTCCATTTCTTGTTCTTTCTGGGAGCTTCTTTCTACCTTATCCTCCATCTCACTGATTCGATCCTCGGCTTCATCCAGCCTGCTTTGGATTCCTTCTACTGTGTTCTTCAATTCAGAAATGGTATTCTTCATATCCTCTTGTGTCTTCTTGATAGTTTCTATGTCCTTTTCCAGGCTGATATAGTTTGCTGTAAGATCCTGGTAGTTTCTCTGCAGTTTCTCATAGTTCTCTTTGAGCTGGCTGAGCTCATTGAGCTTCCGTAGAACCATTGTTTTGAATTCCATATCTGATAGTTCCCTTGCCTCTATTTCATTGAGCTCTCTCTGTGGGGAGTTCCCCTTTCCACTCATTTGGGGGGAACTTCTTTTTCTTCCCATTTTTGTGAGAGTCTGTTAAGTATTTTTGTCCTTTTCTTTCTGGGCCTGCCTCTGGTGATGTCAGTTGTTGACCATATATGACCTTGGGTTGTTTGTTTGAGCCTTCCAGGAGTCTACTGTTTTTGTCTGACTCCTGCTTGGAGCAGCTCTGTGACCCCTTCGGTCAGGGATGGGCTATTTTTTGGGATCTCTCTGCACTCTCACTCGGGCTCCTTGAGTGCGCTCCCAGCGCGGCAGGATCCCCCACGTGCCTGGGCTCGCATGTGCTTGCCCCAGACCAGGGGGCTTATTCGCACCTCACGTACTCATCTGGCCCCCCTGGCCGGCGAGCTCTGCAGCACTGGTCAGCTTAGGGTCTTCTGTTGTGTATTTTCCCCGCTTTTGGCTCTTTGGGTGCGTTGCTTGCCCTCGCCAAATGCGGACTACGGAAATGGGAGGAAGTCAGCTCCAGGACTCTCCAGTTAATCCTGTCTCTCGTCTCTCCTCCAGGGACTCTGGGCAGCCCTACTAATTTTGTGGGCCGCTCTGCAATCGGGTGATCGGGTTTTTACGCCTGCCCTTGCTGCTCTGTGCACTCCCTCGCAGGCCCTATCGGTGCCAATCTGTGGGAGGCCTTGCCAGCCGGTGCAAGCGTTCGACAGCCCGCGCGGGTCACACACACGCTCGCCAAACCTCGCCGGTCACTCGGGGCAAGTGTGCGCGCCTGCACTGGGTGTTTTGGGGGTGCCTTTGTGTGCTTTTTGGCTTTTGGCTCTTTGGGGGTGTGGCCTCTTCCCCGCGCAATGGAGACTAGGGCAAGGAGAAGGAGTCGGGACTCCCTGGTTCCTCCTCCCGTTTTTCCCCAACGCCTCTGTTTCTAGTCTCTCCTCAGGGGTTTCTGGGCAGCTCTGTGACCCCTTCGGCCCAGGATCCACCACCTGTGCGGCCCGCGTTTCAATCGCAGGCAGTTTGTTTCCTGTGCGCCCCTCTTCTGCCTCTTTGGGGGCACGCCTTTCCAGCCCACAATGGAGACTACGGAAAGGGGAGGGAGTCGGGGCTCCCTGGTTCCTCCTCCCGTTCTTTCCCCAATGCCTCTGTCTCCAGTCTCTCCTCAAGGCTCTCCCAGCCAGTCTGCACTCAGCCCTGCAGCTCACACTCGTACAAGCTGTGTGCGGAGCGCACAAAAGGCAGGTTAATTGATTCCCTTATGCCTGAGTGAGATGGTAGCTGCAGTGGGAGGCGTGCCATCACCCGGGCTCCACCGGCCGCCGTGTCAGTTCTCTTCACAAAGGTTTCCTCACCCGTCTTTTCCCAGGCACCAGCCCGCCCTGCTGCCGCCTCTACCCAGGGATCAAGGAGGGTGGCTGCCACTGCAACTTATGCGTTGGCCCTTTAAATGTCCTCTTTGCATCCCCAGCCACCTGTCTCTGGCAGAGAGTGCCCCCTAAGCTTTTTGGGGTTGCGTTGTGTCTGTATTTTCTTGGCTTTAGCTGCTGTAGTTTAGGGGTCCCTGTTTATGATTCAGACCCCGTTGTCTCGGGGGAAGCTAACTGGCCGTTTCAATGTCCCTCTGGTGCCAGTGCCCGTGGACACCCAGCCCACCCTCTCGAGCCTCCACTGCAGTTCTCACCCGTTGGTATGTGTGAGAGTAGAATCCACTGTTCGTGGCACCAAGGCTCCTGTCCCACTATCGGTCCACTGTTTTCCAGGTGATTACTCCATTATTTAGTTGCAATTCCAGTTTGGTTTTGGGAGGAGGTCAGCGTGACTCCCATTCACTCCTCCGCCATCTTCTCTCTCCAGATCTGTCCTTTTTTGACAATGGGGTATGTATATTCTGCTACTTTGGGGTAAAATGCTCTGAAGATATTAATTAAATCTATTTGATTTAGTGTGTCATTTAAGGTTGTTGTCTCCTTGTTGATTTTTCTGTCTGGAAGATCTATCCATTCAACTCAGTGGGGTGTTAAAATCCCCTGCTATGACTGTTTTTCTGTCAACTTCTCCCTTTATGTCCATCAAGATTCGCTTTACATAGTTGGGTGTTCCTGTGCTGGGTGAATAAATATTTACAAGGGTTATACTTCTGGAAGACTCAAAGTGAGGGATGTCTGAGGCTGCTTAAATCTTGATGTTAATCTTGGATGCAATAAAATGTGGTACTTAAAGATCAAACTTTGGGTAGCCTGATCATAGTTAAATGCATGATTCCAATGCTTGGCTTTTTGGTATACAAAACATTATTTGAAGTGTGATCGTTACTCTTGTGAAATTCCAAAGAGCTTGAGGATCTCTGTTTAGGAGCAACTAGTAGGAAACTCTCAATTTATAAGTTGAAGGAATATTAATGAAAAAACAAAAAGTAACTGAAATGGAACAAAATTAATGGCTTCCCCAAGGTTATATTACAATGTACCTAGGGTCAGAAATAGAAAATTCAGGTTTTCTATTCTGAGTTGAATATTCTTTCCACAGTGATATACTACTTCTTAGATTTAAATTATGATTAATTAGTTAACTGATGAGATTTTTAACAAATAATTTAAATATCCTGTTAAATATAATACTAGCCAAGGACAAGCCTATCACCATATTTCTAACAAGCACAAATATTCAATGGAATCAGGGTGAACAATTCTAGGTGGTTCAAAGTTCTTTTTGATACTATATTGTGCAAATGGTCCAGCCATCTTGATAATATGCAAGTAGAGTTGTGTGGATATAGTTGAACCAAAATTTTCAGTGGCCTCCCACAAGGCTTGAGTAGCGAGGTTCAAACAGACAGTGGATGGAAGACCCTCTGTGCCCTCAAAACACCTGGTGTCCCCTGCCTTGAAAGCGTACACTTAAGGGAAAAGAACAAACAAATAAAAGTTAAGACATCAAATAAATATATCTTGAATTCATTTGATTTTTAAATATGTTTATTATTTATATCTGAGTGTTCTATTTTTACCAATTAGATGAAAGCTTTTCCTGGTTCTTCTCCTTCTCCTCCTCCTCCTCTTCCTCCTCCCCTCTCCTCCCCCTTCTTCCTCTTCCTCCTCCTGCTCCCCCTTCTTCTTTCTTCTTCTTGCTTTTCTTCTTCTTCTTCCTCTTCTTTTTCTTCCTCCTCATCTTCCTCATCCTATTCTTCTTTTCTTCTTCTTCTTCTTTTTCTTCTTCTTTCTTTCTTTCTTTCCTCCTCCTCCTTCTTCTTCCTCTTCTTCTTCCCCTTCCTTCCCTCTTTCCTTCCTTCCTCCCTTCCTTCCTACCTTCTTTCTTTCTCCTCCTCCTCCTTTCTCCTCCTCCTCCTCCCTCCTCCTCCTCCTACTTTTTTTCCTCCTCCTTCTTTTCTTCTCCTTCCTCCTCCTCCTCCTTCTTCCTTCCTTCTCTTTCTTCTTCTCCTTCTTTTTCTTCTTTTTTTTCTTCTCCTTCCTTCCTTCCTGCCTGCCTTCCTTCCTTTTCTCCTTGTCCTCTTCCCCCTCCACCTTCTTATTTTTCTCCTCCTCCTCCTCCTTCTTCTTCCTTTCTTCCTTCCTTCTTCTCCTTCCCCTCCTCCTCCTTCTCCTTTCTTCGTCTTTTTCTTTTCTTTTCTCTTCCTATTCCTTTTTCTCCTCTTCCTCCTCTTCCCCTCCCCCTCCTCCTCCACCTTCTTCTTCTTCTTCTTTCTCCTTCTCCTCTTCCTTCTCCTTCTTCTCCTCCTCCTCCTACTCCTCCTTCTTCTTCTCCTTCTCCTTCCTCTTCTTCCTCTCCTCCTTTCCTCCTCCTCCTCCATCTCCTCCTCCTTTGTCTTTTTAAAAACATTTTACAGAGTATTTAGAAAACCATTCTTTCTTTAAAAAGTCTTTTTATGTTCCAATACATTTGTCTCCATTTACCAGCAACCTCCCCACAACACCCCCTCAATCTTTTCTCACCTTGGCTTTATCCATGTGTCCATCACACCTGTTCCTGGATCTGACCTTTCCTCTTTCCCTCCCTGCTATCCCCCTCCCTCCCTCCCTCTCTCCTGTCCGTGTTGGTTTCTTCTTTCTTTCAATGTTGCTACAAATATTTTCCTTGCCTGCTTGCTTTGCTGATTAGGTTGCACTTATAGGTGAGATCATGTGGTATTTGTCTTTCACTGCTTGGCTTATTTCACTTAGCAATATGCACTCCAGTTCCATCCATGTTGTTGCAAAGGGTAGAAGCTTGTTATTTCTTTCTGCTCAGTACTATTCCATTGTGTAAATGGACCATAGTTTTTTGATCCACTCATTTGCTGATTGTCATTTAGGTTGCTTCCAGCACTTGGCTATTATAAATTGTGCTGCTATGAACATTGGGGTGCATAGGTTCTTTTGAACTGGTGTTTTGGGATTCTTAGGGTATACTCCCAGCAGTGGAATAGCTAGGTCAAAAGGCAGTTCCATTAGTAGCTTTTTGAGGAAATTCAAAACTGTTTTCCACAATGGCTGCACCAGTCTGCATTCCCACCAACAGTGTACTAGTGTTCCCTTTTCTCCAAAGCCTAGCCAACACCTGTTGTTTGTTGATCTGTTTATGATGGCCATTCTGACCAGTGTGAGGTGGTATCTCAGTGTGGTTTAAATGTGCGTATCTCTGATGGCTAGTGATGCCGAGCATCCTTTCACATGTCTCTGGGCCCTCTGTATCTCTTCCTTGGAGAGGTGTCTGCCCAGGTCCTTTGTCCATTATTTAATAGGATTGTTTGTCTTCTTGGAGTGGAGCCATGTGAATTCTTTATATATTTTGGAGATAAAGCCCTTGCCTGAGGTATCATTGGCAAATATATTTTCCCATATGGTAGGTCCCCGTTTCATTTTGCTGATGTTTTTCTTCGTCATGCAGAAGCTTCTTATTTTGATGAGGTCCCACTTGTTTATTCTTTCCTTTATGTCCCCTGCTTTAGGGGACATATCAGTGAAAATACTGCTGCATGGGAGATCTGAGAGTTTCCTGCCTATGTTGTCCTCTAGGACTTTTGTGGTGTCATGACTTATATTTAAGTCTTTTATCCATTTGAGTTTATTTTTTGTATATGGTGTCAGTTGGTGATTGAATTTCAATTTTTTGCATGTAACTGTCCAGCTCTCCCAACACCATTTGTTGAAGAGGCTATTTTTACTCCAATGTATGCTTCTCCCTCCTTTGTCAAATATTAATTGACCATAGAGACATGGTTTTATAGAATGGGATTTCTATTCTATTCCACTTATCTATGTGTCTGTTCTTGTGCCAGTACCAGACTGTTTTGATTACAGTGGCCTTGTAATATAGTTTGATGCCTGGTATGGTGATACCTCCTACTTTGTTTTTCTTTCTCAAAATTGCTGTGGCTATTCTGGGTCATTTATGATTCCATAAAGATTTTTAAAATGTCTATTCTAAGTCTGTGGAATACATCATTGGTATTTTAATAGGGATTGCATTGGATCTATTAATTGCTATGGGTAGTATGGACATTTTGATGATGTTAATTCTTCCAATCCATGAACGTGATATATGCTTCCAATTATTTATGTCTCCTTAATTCCTTTCTTCAGTGTTGTATACTTTTCTGCGTACAGGTCTTGTACCTCCTTGGTTAAATTTATTCCTAGGTACTTTATTTTCTTTGCTGCTATAGAAAATGGTATTTTTTTATTCTGATTTCTGCTTCTGCTATTTCATTGTTGGTGTACAGAAATGTCTTTGATTTCTGCATATTGACTTTGTATCCTGCTGTTTTGCCAAATTCACTTATTAGGTTGAGTAGTTTTTTGGTGGAGTCTATAGGGTTTTCTATGTACATTATCATGTCATCTGCAAACAATGATAGTTTTACCTCCTCCTTTCCTATTTGGATGCCTTTTATTTCTTTTTCTTGTCTGACCTCTGTGGCTAGGAATTCCAATACTATGTTGGATAGAAGTGGTGAAAGTGGACATCCTTGTCTTGTTCCTGATCTTAGTGGGAAAGCTTTTAGTTTTTGCCCATTGAGTATGATGTTGGCTGTAGGTGTTTCATATATAGCCTTTACTATGTTGAGGTAAGCGCTTGCACTTTGCTGAGTTTTTTGATCATAAATGGGTGCTGTACCTTATCAAATGCTTATTCCACATATATTGAGATGATCATGTGGTTTTTGTCTTTCCTTCGGTTTATGTGAGGTATCACTTTTTGATTTGCGAATATAAAACCATCCTTGCATCCCTGGGATGAATCCCACTCACTCATGGTGGATGACCTTTTTAATGTATTGCTGGATGTGGTTTGCCAATATTTTGTTGAGAATTTTAGTATCTATGTTCATGAGTGATATTGGCCTGTAGTTTTCTTTCTTTGTTGTGTCTTTATCTGGTTTTGGATTAGGATGATGCTGGCCTCCTAAAAAGAGTTTGTGAGTCTTCTCTCTTTTGGATTTTTTGGAATAGTCTGAGAAGAGCAGGGGTTAGCTCTTCTTTAAATGTTTTGTAAAATTCTCCTGTGAAACTGTCTAGCGCTTTTGTGTGCCAGGAGTTTTTTGATTACTGTTTCAATTTCCCCAGCTGTTATCGGTGTGTTCAGACTTTCTGCTTCTTCTTCATTCAGTGTTGGAAGGTTATGTTTTTCTAGACATTTGTCCATATCATTGAGGTTTTCAAATTTCTTGGCATGTAACTGTTCACAGTAATTTCTTACAGTCCTTTGTATTTCTGTGGTATCAGTTGTCATTTCTCCTCTTTCATTTCTGATGTTACTTATTTGGGTCCTCTCCCTTTTTTTTTTTTGATCAGTCTGCTTAAAGGCTTGTCGATTTTGTTTATCTTTTCAAAGAACCAGCTCCTGGATTCGTTGATCCTTTGAATTGTTCTGTTAGCCTCTATATCATTCAATTCTGCTGTGATCTAGATTATTTCTTTCCTCCTACTTGCTCTGGGATTTATTTGTTGTTGTTTATCTACTTCTTGAAGCTGTATGGTTAGGTCATTTATTTGAAATGTTTCTATATTTTTGAGATAGACCTGTGTTGCTATGAACTTCCCTCTCAGGACTGCCTTTGCTGTGTCCCATTGGTTTTGGACTATTGTGTGTTCATTTTCATTTGTTTCCAGAAACTTTTTGATTTCTTCTCTTATCTCATTATTGACCCATTCATTATTTAATAGTGTGCTATTCAGTCTCCATGAGTTTGAAAATTTTTGAGGTTTTCCTTGAGGTTGGCTTCCAGTTTAGTCCTTGTGGTCTGAGAAAATGCTTGTTATTATTTCAATTTTCCTGAATTTGTTGAGGCTTGTTTTGTGTCCTTTCACGTGGTCTATCTTTGAAAATGTTCCATGTACATTTGAAAAAATGTGCATTTTTCTTCTTTGGGTGAAAGGTTTTTTTGTTTTTTAATGATATAACTTTTATTGAAAGTGTTTTTTATATTGTAAAATGATTACCATAGTAAGTTTATTTATTTTATCCATCCTCTCACATCGTTACATATTTTTATTTTTTATTCCCATACATTTTTCTCCACCTTCCCAGCACTACTTTCCCTGCCCCCTCCCCCTTCCCTCCTTCAGTCCTTTCCTACTTTGGCTTTGTCCATGGGTCCTTTATGTATATTCCTTGACTTGATCCTTCCCTTCCCTTTCCCTGCCCCCCTCCTTCCCTCTTGACTCTGTTGGTTTCTTTTTCCTTTCAATGTTGCTGGTTATATTTTCCTTGTTTGTTTGTTTTGTTGGTTAGGTTCCACTTAATAGGTGAGATCATATGGTATTTGCCTTTTGCCTCCTGACCTATTTCACTTAGTGTAATGCTCTCCAGTTCCATCCATGCTGTCAAGTAGGGTAATAGCTCTTTCTTTCTTTCTGCTGCATAGTATTCCATTGTGTAAATGCACCATAGTTCTTTGATCCACTCATCTACTGATGGGCATTTAGGTTGCTTCCAACACTTGGCTTTGTAAATTGCATTGTTATGAACATTGGGGTGCATAGGTTCTTTTGAATTGGCATTTTGGGATGCTTTGGGTATAATCCCAGCAGTGGAATTGCTGAGCCCCGATATGGCTAGCAGCTGACTTATCAATGGGATGAAAGGTTTTATATATATGAATTAAGTCCATTTGATCTAATGTGTGGTTCAGTTTCCCAGTATCCCTGATGTTTTGTTTGGAAGTGCTATCCATTTTTGACAGTGGGGTGTTAAAATCCCCTACTATCAGTGTGTTGCTGTCTATATCTTTCTTGAAGTCCTCCAAGATTTTCCTTATATATTTGGGTCCTCCTATGTTGGGTGCATATAAGTTTACAATGTTTTTGTCTTCTTAATGGATTCTTCCTTTGAGTATTTTAAAGTGTCCCTCTGGGTCTCCTTTTATGGCCTTTGTTTTGAAATCTATTTGTGTGATATAAGTATGGGTACCCCTGCTTTTTTTCCCTGTCCATTTTCTTAATATATTTTTTCCATCCCTTTACTTTCAGTCTGTGTAGGTCCTTTGTTCTGAGGTGGGTCTCTTGTAGGCAGCATATGTGCGGGTCATGTTTTCTTATCCATTCAGCTACCCTGTGTTTTTTGATTGGGGCATTTAGTCCATTTACATTTAAAGTTACTGTTGATAGGTACTTATTCATTTTTTCCCTTTTTACCTGTGTTCTTCTCTTCCTCACTCTTTTTTTCATGTTCTTAAATCAGTCCCTTGAAGTGCTGGTTTGGTGGAGGTGTATTCTTTTAGCCTTCTTTTGTCTGGGAAACTTCTTATTTCACCTTCCATTGTAACTGAGAGCCTTGCTGGGTAGAGCAGTCATGATTGCCGGCCTTTGCTTTTCATGACTTGGAATATTTCTTGCCATTCCCTTCTGGCTTATAGTGTTTCCGTTGAGAAGTCATCTGCTAGCCGTATCGGGGCTCCCTTGTATGCTACTACCTGTTTCTCCCTTGCTTCCTTTAGGATTCTCTGTTGGTCTCTGATATTTGTCATTTTAATGATGATGTGTCTTGGAGTGGGCCTCCTTGGGTTCTTCTTGAATGAGACCGTCTGTGCTCCTGGACTTGTGTGACATCTTCTCTCCTCCAATTCGAGTAATTTTCCATCATTACTTTTTCCAAACTGGTTCTCTATCTGTCCCTCCTTATCTCCTTCTCATATCCCTATTATATGGGTATTATTATGTTTTATGTTGTTCTGCATTTCCCTAAATGTCTCCTCATTCGTTTTGAGTCTTTTTTCAATTTTTTACTCTTTCTGGGAGCTTTTTTCAACCTTATTCTCCAGATCACCAATTCAAACCTCTGCTTCATCAAGTCTGCTTTTGATTCCTTCTACTGTGTTATTCAATTCTGAAATTGTAGTCTTCATTTCCTCTTGTCTTTTATTGAGAGTTTCTGTCTTTTTTCATGCTGATAGAGTTTGAAGTAAGTTTTTTATAGTTTCCCTGTAGTTTTTGGTAATTCTTTGAGCTCACTGAGGTTCCTTAGAGCCATTGTTTTGAACTCCTTATCTGATCATTTACTTGCCTCATTTTTATTTAGTTCTCTCTGTGGGGATTCCTCCTTTCTCTTTGATTATGGGTTGTTTCTTTTTCTTCTCATTATTTGTGGGACTCTTCTTTTTTGCTTCTGCTTCTTAAATTGACCTGTTTGACTTCTTGACTTTGTGGTCTGAACTTCTATGATAGGAGACCACTTTTTTTGTCTTTCCTTCTGGGTTTGCCTCTGATGATGTCAGCTGTTGACCCTGTGAGATTTTAGGCAGTCTTTAAGAGACTTCCAGGAATCTGCTCTCTGTGTCTCTCTTCTCTAGTTGTTAATCTCGTCACTCTGCCCTGAGCAGTCAGGTCTGAGCACAGTGCCTCCTGCAGGTGGGCCTACTGTGTACTTTCATGCTTCTGCCACTCAGGAGAGTAGTCTGCTGAGCAAGATGGCTGCTACTATATGGGGGAGGAGTCAGCACCTGGATACCCCTGGCTACTCCATCAGTTCTTTCCCTAACGCGTCCGTCTCTAGACTTTCCTCAAGCGACTCTAGACCACTTGTATCTGTTTTAGCCAGGGATGTACTACCTGTAACTGCTGTCTGTACTCAGTAGTTCGGCTTCCCCAACACCGGGCTGGGCCAAACCTCCTTGGGGCGAGGCTATTGTTTCCTTTCACACTGCTGCTACTTGGGGGAGTGGTCTGTCCAAGCAAGTTGGCAGCTGCGGAGTGAGCCTCCTTCCCCAGTCTATCTATGGGTGGCTCCAGCTCACTGTGCTCCCATATCCACCGGAGCCCAGGGTAAGTGGCTGCCGCTACAAATTTTTGTCCTGGCCCTTTAAACAACTCCTTGAGTCTCCAGCTGCCTGTCTCTGGCAGAGAGCACCCTGCTGTTTGTCACAGCTGGCTGTTTGTTTGCTTCCTGGACTCTGGTGCTGTAGGCTGGAGCCCATGGTTTATGTATGGTTTATGGAGCCTATGTAAACTGCCTATGGTTTAGACCCTACTCTTCTCGAGGGGGTCCAACTGGCTGTTTCTATATCGAACAGGGGGGTCCATGTGCTGCAGCCCATGGGTGCCTAGCCCACCATCTCGAGCCTCTACCACACTGCTTATGAGTTAGGTTGTGCTAAAGCCTATTTCTCTGTCTGTCCAAGGTTTTAAGGCTCCTTTCTCAATATTCAGTTGTTTCCCAGGTGATTTCTCCACATTTTAGTTGTAATTCCAGGTTGGTCTTGGGAGGAGGTCAGTGAGACTTCCACTCACTCCTCTGCCATCTTGAATCCCTGAAAACCATTCTGCATTTAGTGGCTGTTAAGTACCAATTGACTGTAATTATCATAGGTCCCTGGAAATAGATGAAAATTCCAGGTGGACTCAAATCATTCCCTCTAATGACACAATTTCTTTCAGTAATGGATTCAAATGGGTGGATGGTAGGTTTCTTTGCCACCTAATTAATTCTCCAAATACTTGCCCTTCAGAGGCAGAGTAGGGACAAGGCAGTCTCTTCAACCTGAAGATATTAAGGCTAATGGACAGGATCTGTAGGTGGACAGCTGTTAACTGTTTCCTGGTTAGGACGGAGTTGAGGGAAGCAATGAAAGAGATTTAGTTTCCTCAGAAATAGTCTAAAGCTGTGCTGACCACTTGTGGCTATTTAATTAAAATTAAAAAATTTAATCCACTTCTGTAGTTGCACTGGCTACATTTCAAACTTTTAGTAATCACAAGCATTGGGAAGCAGTGCAGGCACAGAACATTTTCATCATTGCAAAAATTTTGATTGGTCACAGGCAAAAAAGGAATAAAAGCTTGATTGGAGTGGTCACTCAAAGTTACTGAAGAAACATTTACTTTGATAGTAATTGCTTGATAACAGCATTTAAACTGCAGGGGAAGGGTAATGGGATGGGGAAGGTTTAGTCTGGGGATGAGAGAGAAAGGATAAAATTAGTTTCTAACATTATAACCAATTATTTTGACTTACTGTATTTTTTTTTATGAGCAGTATGTACACACTACATTACCTCACAGACCCATCTACTTAGGAAAACATTTTACTCACTTAAGTATATAGTGCTTTCTGCAATGTTGTCATAACTTGCTTTATACATATTTTATGTTATGCAAACTACCCTTGACTTTGTGGCTTTCTTGGTTGTAGCCATATGTTCTTGTGTTACTCACCTCAACTTCTGAAAACTCTTTTTTTTTTTTTTTGTGATTAGACAGTTTTATTATTATTTTTTTAATTAATTTATTTACTTTTTAAATACATTTGTCTCTGCCTTCCCCCCCCTCTTTCCCTTGCCCCCTCCCACCTTCCCTCCCTCAGCTCTTCCCCTTTGGTTTTGTCCATGAGTCCTTGCTATATGTTCCTTGACTTTCCCCTTCCCTTCCCTTTCCCTGCCCCCCCCCCCGTTCCCTCTTGTCTCTGTTGATTTCTTTTCCTTTCAGTGTTGCTGGTCATATTTGCCTTGCTTCTTTGCATTGTTGGTTAGGTTCCGCTTATAGGTGAGATCATATGGTATTTGTCTTTCGCCCCCTGGCTTATTTCACTTAGCATGATGCTCTCCAGTTCCATCCATGCTGTTGCGAAGTTTAGTACTTCTTTTTTCTTTCTGCTGCGTAGTATTCCATTGTGTATATGTACCATAATTTTTTGATCCAATCATCTACTGATGGGCATTTAGGTTGCTTCCAACACTTGGCTATTGTAAATTGTGCTGCTATGAACATTGGGGTGCAGAGGATCTTTTGTATTGGCATTTTGGTGTTCTCAGGGTATAGTCCCAGCAGGGGAATCGCTGGATCAAAAGGCAGTTCCATTTTCAGCTTTCTGAGGAAATTCCACACTGCTTTCCATAGTGGCTGCACCAGTCTGCATTCCCACCAACAGTGGACTAGAGTTCCCTTTTCTCCACAGCCTCGCCAGCACCTGTTGTTTGTGTATCTGTTTATGATGGCCATTCTGACCCGTGTGAGGTGGTACCTCATGGTGGTTTTGATCTGCATTTCTCTAATGGCTAGTGATGCAGAGCATCCTTTCAAATGCCTCTGGGCCCTCTGTATCTCCTCCTTAGAAAAGCATCTGCCCAGGTCCTTTGCCCATTTTTGATTGGATCGTTTGTCTTCTTGGAGTCAAGTCGAGTGAGTTCTTTGTATATCTTGGAGATCAAACCTCTATCTGATGTATCATTAGCAAATATATTTTCCCATGTGGTTGGCTCCCTTTTCATTTTGCTGATGTTTTCTTTAGCCGTGCAGAAGCTTCTTATTTTGATGAGGTCCCACGTGTTTATTCTTTCCTTTATGTCCCTTGCTTTAGGAGACATATCAGTGAAAAAATTGCTGCATGGGATATCTGAGAGTTTCCTGCCAATGTTCTCCTCTAGGACATTGATGGTGTTGCGACTTATATTTAAGTCTTTTATCCATCTTGAGTTTATTTTTGTGTATGGTGTCAGCTGATGATCCAATTTCAATTTTTTGCATGTAGCCATCCAGCTCTCCCAACACCATTTGTTGAAGAGGCTGTTATTGCTCCATTTTATGCTTCTGCCCCCTTTGTCAAATATTAGATATCCATAGAGACCTGGGCTTATTTCTGGGCTTTCTATTCTGTTCCACTGGTCTATGGGTCTGTTCTTGTGCCAGTACCAGATTGTTTTGAGTATGGTGGCTTTGTAGTAAAGTTTGATGTCCGGTATTGTGATCCCTCCTACTTTGTGTTTCTTTCTCAAAATTGCTGCAGCTATTCGAGGTCGTTTATGGTTCCATATAAATTTTTGAAATGTCTGTTCTATTTCTGTGAAATACGTCATTGGTATCTTAATAGGGATTGCGTTGAATCTATAAATTGCTTTTGGTAGTATGGACATTTTAAGGATATTAATTCTTCCAATCCATGTGCACGGTATATGCTTCCATTTATTTGTGTCTTCCTTAATTTCTTTTTTCAATGTTGTATAGTTTTCTGCATACAGGTTTTTTGTGTCTTTGGTTAAATTTATCCCTAGGTACTTTATCTTTTTTCGTGCTATATCGAATGGTATATTTTTTCTGATTTCTTCTTCTTCTATTGCATTGCTGGTGTACAAAAACGCCTTTGATTTCTGAATGTTGACTTTGTATACTGCTGTTTTGCCAAATTCACTTATTAGGTTGAGGAGTTTTTTGGTAGAGTCTACAGGGTTCTCTATGTACACTATCATGTCATCTGCAAACAATGACAGTTTTACTTCCTCCTTTCCTATTTGGATGCCTTTTATCTCTTTCTCTTGTCTGACCGCTGTGGCTAGGACTTCCAATACGATATTGAAAAGAAGCGGTGAGAGCGGACATCCTTGTCGTGTTCCCGATCTTAGTGGGAAAGCTTTCAGTTTTTGCCCGTTGAGTATGATATTGGCTGTAGGTTTTTCATATATGGCCTTTATTACGTTGAGGAATGCCCCATTGATTCCCATTTTGCTGAGTGTTTTGATCATAAATGGGTGCTGTACCTTGTCAAATGCTTTTTCTGCATCTATCGAGATGATCATGTGGTTTTTGTGTTTTCTTTGATTTATGTGGTGTATCACGTTTACTGATTTGCGCATATTGAACCATCCCTGCATCCCTGGGATGAATCCCACTTGATCGTGATGGATAATCTTTTGAATGTATTGCTGGATGCGGTTGGCCAATATTTTGTTGAGGATTTTAGCATCTATGTTCATCAGCGAAATTGGCCTGTAGTTTTCTTTCTTTGTAGGGTCTTTATCTGGTTTTGGGATCAGGGTGATGCTGGCCTCATAGAAGGAGTCTGGCAGTCTTCCCTCCTCTTGCATTTTTTGGAATAGTCTGAGAAGGACAGGGGTTAGCTCTTCCTTAAATGTTTTGTAAAATTCTCCTGGGAAACCGTCAGGCCCTGGGCTTTTGTGTGCCGGGAGTTTCTTGATGACTGCTTCAATTTCCCCAGCTGTTATAGGTCTGTTCAAGCTTTGTGTTTCTTCCTCCTTCAGTGTTGGAAGATTATACTTTTCTAAAAATTTGTCCATTTCATCCAGATTTTCAAATTTTTTGGCATATAATTGTTCATAATAGTTTCTGATGATCATTTGTATTTCTGTGGTATCAGTTGATATTTCTCCTCTTTCATTTCTGATATTATTAATTTGGGTCCTCTCCCTTTTTGTCTTGATGAGTCTGCTTAATGGCTTGTCAATTTTATTAATCTTTTCAAGGAACCAGCTTCTGGATTGGTTGATCCTCTGAATTGTTCTTTTTGTCTCTATGTCATTCAGTTCTGCTCTAATCTTGACTATTTCCTTCTTTCTACTTGCTCTGGGATTTATTTGTTGTTGTTTCTCCAGTTCTTGAAGTTGTAGTGTTAGGTCTTTTGTTTGAAATGTTTCTATCTTTTTAAGGTAAGCCTGTATTGCTATGAACTTGCCTCTCAGGACCGCCTTTGCTGTGTCCCATAGGTTTGGGAGAGTTGTTGACCCATTCATTGTTTAATAGTGTACTGTTCAGTCTCCATGAGTTGCAAGTTTTTGAAGTTTCCCTTTGAGGTTGATTTCGAGTTTCAAGGCCTTGTGGTCCGAGAAAAAGTTTGGTATTATTTCAATTTTCCTGAATTTGCTGAGGCTTGCTTTGTGTCCTATCATGTGGTCTATCTTTGAAAAACTGCCATGAGCATTTGAAAAGAATGTGTATTTTTCTTCTTTGGGATGTTAGATTCTATATATGTCAGTTAAGTCTCTTTGATTCAGTGTTTCATTCAGCGCCACGATATGTTTATTAATGTTTTGTTTGGAAGTTCTGTCCATTTTTGACAGTGGGGTGTTGAAATCCCCTACTATCAGTGTGTTGCTGTCTATATCTTTTTTGAAGTCATCCAACAATTTCCTTATAAACTTGGGGGCTCCTATATTGGGAGCATATAAGTTTACAATGTTGATGTCTTCTTGATAGATTCTTCCTTTAAGTATGATAAAGTGCCCCTCTGGGTCTCTCTTTATGGCCTTTGCTTTGAAATCGACTTTGTCTGATACAAGTATGGCAACGCCAGCCTTTTTCTCATGTCCATTTGCTTGGAATATTATTTTCCATCCCTTTACTTTCAATCTGTGTAGGTCTTTTGCTCTGAAGTGGGTCTCTTGTAGGCAGCATATGTGTGGGTCATGTTTTCTTATCCATTCAGCTACCCTGTGTCTTTTGATTGGGGCATTTAGTCCATTCACATTGAGAGATATTACTGATAGAAAGTTACTCATCTTTTCTCTTTGTACTTGTGTTCCTCTCTGTCTCATTGTTTTCCTTCATCTGCTTAAACCAGTCCCCTTAGCATATCTTGGAGTGCTGGTTTGGTAGAGATGTATTCTTTTAGCTTTCTTTTGTCTGGGAAACTCCGTATTTCTCCTTCTATTTTAATGGAGAGCCTAGCTGGGTAGAGCAGCCTTGGCTGTAGGCCCTTGCTTTTCATGGCTTGGAATATTTGTTGCCATTCCCTTCTGGCTTGTAGTGTTTCTGTTGAGAAGTCAGCTCCTAGGCGTATCGGGGCCCCCTTGTATGTTACTTTCTCCTTCTCCCTTGCTGCCTTCAGGATTCTCTCTTTGTCTTTGACATTTGCCATTTTAATGATGATGTGTCTTGGAGTGGACCTCCTTGGGTCCTTCTTGAGTGGGGTCCTCTGTGCCTCCTGGATCCATGAGAGCCTTTCTCTCCTCAAATTAGGGAAATTTTCCATCATTACTTTTTCGAGGAGGTTCTCAATCCCTTCCTCCTCTTCTTCTCCTTCTGGTATCCCTATTATACGGATATTATTGCGTTTCAGGTTGTCCTGCATTTCCCTAAACGCTTCTTCATTCTTTTTGAGCCGTTTTTCCATTTCTTGCTCTTTCTGGGAGCTTTTTTCTACCTTATCCTCCATCTCACTGATTCGATCCTCAGCTTCATCCAGCCTGCCTTGGATTCCTTCTACTGTGTTCTTCAATTCAGAAATGGTATTCTTCATATCCTCTTGTGTCTTCTTGATAGTTTCTATGTCCTTTTCCAGGCTGATATAGTTTGCTGTAAGATCCTGATAGTTTCTCTGCAGTTTCTCATAGTTCTTTTTGAGCTGGCTGAGCTCATTGAGCTTCCTTAGAACCATTGTTTTAAATTCCATATCTGATAGTTCCCTTGCCTCTATTTCATTGAGCTCTCTCTGTGGGGAGTCCCCTTTTCCACTCATTTGGGGAGAACTTCTTTTTCTTCCCATTTTTGTGAGAGTGTGTTAAGTATTTTTGTCCTTTACTTTTTTTTCTGGGCTTGCCTCTGATGATGTCAGTTGTTGACCCTATAGGGCCTTGGGTTGTTTGTTTGAGCCTTTCAGGAGTCTAATGCCTGTGTCTGACTCCTGCTTGGAGCAGCTCTGTGACCCCTTCGGTCAGGGCTGGGCTATTTTTTGGGATCTCTCTGCGCTCTCACGATAGCTCCTTGAGCGCGTTCCCAGTGCGGCAGGGTCCCCCACCTGCGTGGGCTCGCATGTGTTTGCCCCAGACCAGGGGGCTTATTCGCGACCTCCCGTGCTCATCTGACCTCCCTGGCACGCGAGCTTCCCGGTACTAGTCAGTTTAGAGTCTTCTATTGTGTGTTTTCCCCGCTTTTGGCTCTTTGGGTGCGTTGCTTGCCCTCGCCAAATGGGGACTACGGAAATGGGAGGAAATCAGCTCTCCGGTTAATCCTGTTTCTGGTCTCTCCTCCAGGGACTCTGGGCAGCTCTACTTATTTTGTGGGCTGCTCCGCAATCGCGGCGGGTAGGTCAATTTATGCCTGCCCTTGCCCCTCTGTGCACTGCCTCGCAGGCCGTATGGGTGCCAGTCTTGTGAGGCCTTGCCGGCAGGTGCAAGCGTTCGCCAGCCCGCGTGGGTCCCACACACGCTCGCCAACCCTCGCCAGTCACTCGGCGCAAGTGTGCGCGCCTGCTCTGGGGTTTTGGGGGTGTCTATGTTTGCTTTTCAGCTTTTGGCTCTTTGGGGGTGTGGCCTCTTCCCGCGCAATGGAGACTTCGGCAAGGAGAAGGAGTCAGGACTCCCCGGTTCCTCCTCCCGTTCTTTCCCCAATGCCTCCGTTTCTAGTCTCCCCTCAGGGGCCTCTGGGCAGTTCTGTGACCCCTTCGGCGGAGGATCCAACCCCTGTGCGGACTGCGTTTCAATCACAGGCAGTGTGGTTCATGCGCGCCCCGCTTCTGCCTCTTTGGGGTCGCGCCTTTCCAGCCCACAATGGAGACTACCGAACGGGGAGGGAGTCGGGACTCCCCGGTTCCTCCTCCCGTTCTTTCCCCAACGCCTCTGTCTCCAGTCTCTCCTCAAGGCTCTCCCAGACAGTCTGCACTCAGCCCCGCAGGTCACAGGCGCACAAGCTGTGTGCGGAGCGCACAAAATGCAGGTTAATTGATTCCCTTATGCCTGAGCGAGATGGTAGCTGCAGAGTGGGAAGTGCGTTATCACCCGGGCTCCACCGGCCGCAGAGTCAGTTCTCTTCACAAAGTTTTCCTCACCAGTCTTTTCCCAGGCACCAGCCCACCCTGCTGCCACCTGTACCCAGCGATCAAGGAGGGTGGCTGCCGCTGCAACTTTTGCGTTTGCCCTTTAAATGTCTTTTTGCATCCCCAGCCACTTGTCTCTGGCAGAGAGTGCCCCTAAGCTTTTTGGGGCTGTGTTTTGTCTGTATTTTCTCGGCTTTAGCGGCTGTAGTTTAGGGGTTCCTGTTTATGATTCAGACCCCGTTCTTCCCGGGGGGACGCTAACTGGCCGTTTCAATGTCCCTCTGGTGCCAGTGCCCGTGCGCACCCAGCCCACCCTCTCGAGCCTCCACCGCAATTCTCACCCGTTGGGATGTGTGAGAGTCGAATCTGCTGTCCGCGGCACCAAGGCTCCTCTCCCACTATCGCTCCACTGCTTTCCAGGTTATTACTCCATTATTTAGTTGCAATTCCAGTTTGGTTTTGGGAGGAGGTCAGCGTGACTCCCTTTCACTCCTCCGCCATCTTTTTCTCCTCTGAAAACTCTTTACTCTGGTACTCAGAGATCAGGACCAGAGGTTCTGCTTTTATGTTTCATGGCATTTTCTGATAATTCTGTTTTCACTTATTCATTCACTCAACAGGCATTATTAAACACGTACTAAGTGCCAGGTATTTGTTGACTCTTGTACATTCTTCTCTTCTTCCATGAGAGCTTCTTTCTTCTGGTTGAGATATTAACAGTAATAAAATGAAATTGCCCAGCCAGGGCTTAATATTACAATTTATTTTCTAAGTAAAGCAAACCACACTTTTTTTTAAAGCAATCTAGGCCAAATGGATGAACTTCTGTCTCAGGCAGAGAGAATAGATTTTGTGTCTCGTCTAAGATGCTCTCTGATTATGTCCTTATCCCCTATATCATTGTCGTGGGGGTGCCGTAAGAAACTATCATCAGCTGAGTGACTTAAAACAACAGAAACATACTCTCTCAGAGTTCTAGAGGCCAGAAGTCTGAAACTGAGGTTTCAGCAGAGCCTCTGAAGGCTATAGGGAAGGCATTCTTTGGCTTGGAGCTATGTCACTCCAACATCTGCCTCCATCATCACATGGATGTCTTCTCTCTGTGTGCGTCAGTGTCTCTGTTTCCAAATTGTTTTATCCTTTCTCTTACAAAAATACCAGTCACTGGGTTAGGGTCCACTTTACTCAACCAGGACCTTATCTTGATCATCTGCAAACACTCTATTTCCAAATAAAGTCACATTCATCAGTACTAGCGGTTAGGAATTGAACACCTTTTTGAAGGACACAATTCAACTCACAACGCAGTCCCTTTAAATATATATATACATGCACATGCTGGTCTTTGATTTTAATATTAATAAAAGTAGCAAGGAAACAGGACTACAGGGAGAACCTGAAGTTCGCAAGAGGAGAAATAACATTCCTTTGACCCTTTGTCTTTCCAGGTTCTCCAGGGAGCAGATGGGATGAGCCCTGAGAAAGATCAAAGACTGCCGGGGATCAGAGGGCAGAGTGATAAGCACACTGGATACCAAATGGGTTATAAATCACTTCTAGTACTTTTAAGTTGCTTATGCCTTTCCTTCCCTCCTAGCATTCTTCCCTTTACTTGCCTCTTTTCTCTTCCCCCCAGCCTTTTCATTTTCCATTCAGACTCTCTGTCATCCCCTTTCTTTGAGCCTAAAAGCAAAGAAGAAATACATTATGTGATCAAAGAATTTCCAAAGGACACTTGCATATTCCCCATTAGCTTTATGAAATTTTATATTTAAAAAACAAAACAACCTAAATTCAGCATTATGACCACAAATCATAAGATTGGGTTTATAAATTTCTTCATGCTTGCTGTCAGCCAAGTTTTGGTTGAACCAATTTTCTCAAATCCTTCATCCTGCCTTGTTAAATTCCACAGCACATGATGGCAATATACAACTTCTTAATCAATACATAGGAATGAAAATAAATTAAGATAACAGGAAGCACAGCTTCACATTTCCTAAAGAGCTTACTCATAGGTTAATCTACTGTAATTTTCATGAGACTTTTGTTTGTTCCTATGACAAATATTTATAAAGTA
This sequence comes from Pteronotus mesoamericanus, assembly GCF_021234165.1. Taxonomy (NCBI): domain Eukaryota; kingdom Metazoa; phylum Chordata; class Mammalia; order Chiroptera; family Mormoopidae; genus Pteronotus; species Pteronotus mesoamericanus. The sequence continues at coordinate 912,708 of NW_026555304.1, forward strand.
CTCACTATGAACAAATGATTTTCCTAGAATTTGTGGATGATGCAGAAATAAATAGAACAAGTCCTTGATTTCAAGAAGTTTCTATTTTGGTGGGAAAGAGACTTATAACTTTGAAATAAAGTAAAATGGGATAAATGCTGCATGCAAGTCAGGTTCAAAGTGTTTGGGAAGTATTTGGGGAAAGAATGATTAACTATGACTGGGAGTGCTCTTAGAGGAGGTAACAGTTTGTACTGGAATTCAAGAATGGGGAGTATGTCAGCTAGCAGATATTCCTTAAAGGACATCAGCATCAGAATACCTGAGTAGAGGTGTTGAGGCAGGGCAGAGCAAGGTATGTTCTGGGGGAACACCAAATGTAGGATGTGGTTAAAGGAAAGTGGAGTGGAAAATAAGGCTGAAAAGAAGTCTAAAGATCTCAAAGTGAAGGATTTTTCTTTGAATTCTAGATTGAAGTATTTGGACTTCATTCTGTATTTCATGGAGACTCATCAAAGTTTCTCATTGGAGTACTAAAAGGCTAGTTAAGAGGCTGTTGAAATTGGCCAGTACTCAGGAAATAAATATTTGACTTAGGAAAGGAGTATAGGATGTGGAGACTAGGTGAATTTGAGACCCAGGTAGAAGTGGAATCAACAGAATCTGGCAGCTGATAGGATGTTGAAGATGAGGGAAAACCTGGAGGAACTGGAATCTTGTCAATGCCATGAAAAAGACAAAAGCAACTGAAGAGATAGTTTCTGCAGGAAGAAGGGATGTGGTGAAGAGAGGAGTGAAAATTCTATTTTGGCCTTGTGGTATTTTTGAAACATAGATACAGGGGAGCCCAGCAGGTATTGAAAATGCATTTTGGAGTTTGGAAGAGCAGTCAGAGCTAGCGTTCTTAAACTCAGAGATGAACATTATTAAGTAAAGAATAGGTTTTATTTATTTTTGGGTTGAGCTTTTTAATATCATAAATCAGTGGCTCCACCTATTACTGCCTCCTTTCTGAGCCTCCTATCCTTATATTTCCAGGAAGGCTGCCGGCACCAGAGCTCCAACCATCCACTAGGAAGGATTCAGCACCAGCCTGAGAGGCGAGGCAACAGCAGCTAAGAGGGTGGGAGGAGGAAGAGACAGAGGCTAGTGCAGGGGTGTGTGTGTGAGAGAGAGTGTAACCTAGTTACGTGTGTGAACATGGATGAAGTGTTACGTTTACAGTCCCTAGCTCAGAACAGGAGAGGAGATGGGGCAAGGAGAAGCACATGGCTTCTCCCTGGTACCTCAGCATCATGCTGTACCATGGGGTCATCCCTGGACTGAAAGTGGAGTCACAGATCCAGTCTGTGGGGACCATGGGTCTGTCTCCTTTGAAAGTGCTGGGAGTGTGGGCGATATGAAGTAGAAGAACTTGACACCTGGCCATGGCTCATAGTGGTCTCTGCCTGTCCTCTGGCTAGAGGTGCCAAAGGACAGCAAGGTGGCTTTGCCCAGGCCCTGAAAGTCCCCATCCTGTGTCTTCCACTTGGATTAGTCCACACACAGTGAATGGAGCTGTTCTGGACACTCTTGGAAACCACTGACAGATGTGTGAGCTCTCCTGAGTTTCCATCCCTGTCATGCTGGACTGTCCATGCAGTGGCACAAGGACAGGGCCAGTGGGCATCAGGTGGCCAGGTGCTTCTGCTGGGTTCATGTTCTGCTCTCAAGTGGAGGAGGCAGGAAGCCATACTGAAACTTCCACTTGGAACTCAGCCCCATCAGAACAGCCCAGAAAACTTGTAAACTCCCAGTAAATGGACTTCCAGCCTGTTCCTAGGCTCATATGGGGAGAAAATGCAGCACGAAGTCTCCGGGTCCCTCTCAGCAGAGGAGTGGCTTAATGAGGGGGTCTTCTCCTTCAGCTTGTCCCTTGCCATTATTGTAAAAATCCTTATGGTTTGGAGCAGAAAGTGCCCTGAGAAGTCTTCCCATTGAACCCTGAGAAGGGCAATGACTTTCTTGAAGCCCCACAAGTTTGTTAGAACTGCAGGTAGGGGGTCATACAAGATAGTGGAGGAGTAAGTGGAAGTTACGCTAATCTCCTCCTAAGACCAATCTTGAATTACACCTAAATTGTAGAGAAATCATCTTGAATAACCAACTGAACACTAGCTGGAGAGAAGCCTTATAATGAAGGACAGGCAGAAGAAACAACTTCACCACAAGATTGGTAGGGAGTGTAGAGGAAGCACAAGAGGGTTGGCTGGGCTCTACTGGGGGGCAGCTGAATTCTGGAGGGTTACTACAATGGCTGGGGAGTCCCCTCAGAAATGTGGGGTCTAAAGCCCAAGCTAGGCTTCCCAGCCTACAGCACCAGAGCCAAAAAGGAATGCAGATAATATTCAGCTGTGAAAATCAGCAGAGTTTCAGTCTGCCAGGGAGAGAGGGCTAGAGATGCAAACAGGCTCTTAAAGGGCCAATGTAAAAAAATTCATTTGCAGCCACTTATCCTGGACTCCAACCAAGGGAGGGCAAAGTGGACTAGGGACACTTGAGGAGAGCCTGGGGTTGGTGGCCCTGCGGAGAGAACAGAAGGAACAGCTGCCAGGATCCCTAGGTTGCATCATTTATCTTATTGCAGAAGCCATTTTTTTTCAGGCAGAGTGCTCCTCTCCAAGTGGCATCAGCCTGAGGGGAAGCAATAACCCTGCCTGCAGGAGTTACTCTGTGGAGCTAGAGTGGATCTGCTTATTACTACTTGATTAGTTTAACAAACTGATCAGTTCAGCAACTGGTAAGTTTAACAGCTAAGGCAGAAAACAAAAAGGCAGACAAAATGGGAAAACAAATAGACCACAAGTGAAAGAACAAGGTATTTTTCCGAAGAAGAATTAGATGAAATGGAGGCAAGTAATTTATCAGATATCTTAGAATAGTGATTATACGGTACTCAATAGCATGAAAAAACACATAGAAAACATAAAAAAGGACCAGTCAGAAATAAATAATGCAATATATGAAATAAATAATACACTGGAAGGAATAAACAGTAGATTAGATGAGGCAGAGAATCGAATCAGTGAATTGGAAGACAAGGTAGGAAAAAAAACCAATCAGACAGAGCAGCAAAAAGAAAAAAGAATAAAAAACCCCTGAGAGTTTAAGAAACATATTGGGCAACATGAAGCATAATAACACCAGCATTATGGGAATGCCAGAAGGAGAAGAGAGTGAGCAAGGGATTGAGAACCTATTTAAGGAAATAATGACTGAAAACTTACCTAATATGGTGAAGAAAAAAGGACACACAACTCCAGGAAGTTCAAAGAGTCCCAAACAGGTTAGACCCAAAGAGCCTACACTGAGACACGTCATACTTAAAAAGATAAGGCTTAGGAGAGAAAAAGATGGTGGAGAAGTGAATGGGAGTCACGCTGACCTCCTCCTCCCAAGACCAAACTGGAATTGTGACTAAATAGTGGAGTAATCACCGGAAAACAATGGAACGATAGTGGGAGAGAGCCTTGGAGCCGCGGACAGACAGTGGATTCAACTCTCACACATCCCAACAGGTGAGAAGTGTGGTGGAGGCTCGAGAGGGTGGGCTGGGTGCCCACGGGCACTGGCACCAGAGGGACATTGAAACAGCCAGTTAGCTCCCCCTGAGAAGAATGGGGTCTGAATGATAAACAGGGACCTCTAAACTACAGCAGCTAAAACCAGGAAAATACAGACAAAATGCAACCCCGAAAAGCTTAGGAATGTTCTCTGCCAGAGGCAGGTGGCGGGGGATGCAAAGAGACATTTAAAAGGCCAACGCAAAAATTGCAGTGGCAGCCACCCACCTTGATCTCTGGGTAGAGGCAGCAGCAGAGTGGGCTGGTGCCTGGGAAAATTTTGGTGAGGAAAACTTTGTGAAGAGAACTGAGACGGCGGCCGGTGGAGCCCTGGTGATAACTCACCTCCCACTCTGCAGTTACCATCTTGCTCAGGCAAAAGGGAATCAATTAACCTGCTTTTGGTGCACTCCACAGCTTGTGCGTGTGTGAGCTGGGTGGCTAAGTGCAGACTGGCTGGAAGAAATAGAGGATCCCTGGCCAAAAGGGTCACACAGTTGCATTGAGAGCCTTGAGGAGAGACTGAAGACAGAGGCACTGGAGAAAGAACGAGAGGAGGAACCGGGGAGTCCCGACTCCCTCCCCATTCCGTAGTCTCCATTTTGGGCAGGCAAGGAGCGCCCCCAAAGAGGCAGATGCAGGGCGCGCATGAACCAGACTGCCCGCGATTGAAACACAGTTCACACAAATAGTGGATCCTTGGCCGAAGAGGTCACAGAACTGCACAGAGACCCCTGAGGAAAGACTGGAGACAGAGGTGTTGGGGAAAGAATGGGAGGAGGAACCGGGGAGTCCCGACTCCTTCTACTTTCCGTAGTCTCCATTGTGTGGGAAGAGGCCACACCCCCAAAGGGCCAAAAGCTAAAAAGCACACAATAGAGAGCCCAAAACCACCCAGTGAAGATGAGCACACTTGTGCTAAGTGACCGGCCAGGGTTGGCGAGCGTGTGTGTGGACCAGCGCAGGCTGGTGAGGGCTTGTGCAGGCTGGCAAGGCCTCCCCCCAAGTTCGCACCAATGGGGCCTGCGAGGGAATGAGCAGAACGTCAAGGGAAGGTGTAAATTGACCTGCGCAGGCACGAGAGTGCAGAACGGTAAGCAGAAATAGTGGATCCCCGGCGGAAGGGGTCACAGAGCTGCCCAGAGTCCCTGGAGGAGAGACCGGAGACAGGATTAACCAGAGAGTCCTGGAGCTGACTTCCTCTCATTTCCGTAGTCTCCATTTGGCAAGGGCAAGCAATGCAACCAAAGAGCCAAAAACAGGGAAAACACACAATAGAAGACCCTAAACTGACCAGTGTCGGGGAGCTCGTGGGCCAGGGGTCCAGATGAGTATGCGAGGTCGCCAATAAGCCCCCTGGGTCTGGGGCAAACATGCATGATCCCAGGCAGGTGGGGGATCCTGCCACGCCGGAGAAGCGCGCTCAAGGAGCTGGCATGAGATGTAGAGCGATCCCCAAAAAAGAGTCAATCCCTGACTGAAGGGGTCAAAGAGCTGCCCCAAGCAGGAGTCATACACAGACAGTAGATTCCTGGAAGGCTCAAACAAACAACCCAAGGTCATATAGGGTAAACAACTGACATCATCAGAGGCAGGCCCAGAAAGAAAATTAAAGGGAAAAATAAATAAATAAATGAATAAAAAGACCCAAATACTACCATAGAAGTTTAATCCACAGAATCAGGAAATCTAGACAGCCCAATTGAAGCAGAAGCAAAAAATAAATAAGTAACTAATAAGTTACTTAACAGAAACACACAAAAATGGGAAGAAAAGGAAATCCCTGAAAAGGAGTGGAAAAGGGGACTCGACACAGAGAGAGCTCAATGCAATAGAGGCAAGGGAACTATGGGATATTGAATTCAAAACAATGGCCCTAAGGAAGTTCAATGAGCTCAGCCAGCTCAAAGAGAACTATGAGAAACTGCAGAGAAACTATCAGGATCTTACAGCAAACTATATCAGCCTGGAAAAGGACATAGAAACTATCAAGAAGACACAAGAGGATATGACACAAGAATACCATTTCTGAATTGAAGAACACAGTAGAAGGAATCAAAATCAGGCTGAATGAAGCCGAGGATCGAATCAGTGACATGAAGGATAAGGTAGAAAAAAGCTCCCAGAAAGAACAAGAAATGGAAAAATGACTCAAAAAGAATGAAGAGGCATTTAGGGAAATGCAGGGCAACCTGAAACGCAATAATATCCATATAATAGGGACACCAGAAAGAGAAGAAGAGAAGCAAGGGATAGAGAACCTCCTCGAAAAAGTAATGATGGAAAATTTCCCTAATTTGAGGAGAGAAGGATCTCATGGATCCAGGAGGCACAGAGGACCCCACTCAAGAGGGACTCAAAGAGGTCCACTCCAAGACACATCATCATTAAAATGGCAACTATCAAAGACAAAGAATCCTCAAGGCAGCAAGGGAGAAGGAGAAAGTAACATACAAGGGGGCCCCGATATGCCTAGGAGCTGACTTCTCAACAGAAACACAACAAGCCAGAAGGGAATGGCAACAAATATTCCAAGTCATGAAAAGCAAGGGCCCACAACCAAGGATGCTCTACCCAGCTAGGCTCTGAATTAAAATAGAAGGGGAAATACGGAGTTTCCCAGACAAAAGAAGGCTAAAAGAATACATTTCTACCAAACCAGCACTCCAAGATATGCTAAGGGGACTGGTTTAAGCAGATGAAGGAAAAGAATGAGACAGAGAGGAACACAGGTACAAAGAGAAAAGATGAGTAAGTTTCTATCAGTAATATCTCTCAATGTGAGTGGACTAAATGCCCCAATCAAAAGACACAGGGTAGCTGAATGGATAAGAAAACATGACCCACACATATGCTGCCTACAAGAAACCCACCTCAGAGCAAGAGACCTACACAGATTCAAAGTAAAGGGATGGAAAAAAGCATTCCATGCAAATGGGCAAGAGAAGAAGGCCGGGGTTGCCATACTTGTATCAGACAAAGTAGATTTCAAAACAAAGGCCATAAAGAGAGACCCAGAGGGGCACTTTATCATACTTAAAGGAAGAATCTATCAAGAAGACATCAACATTGTAAACTTATATGCTCCCAATATAGGAGCCCCCAAGTTTATAAGGAAATTGTTGGACACCTTCAAGAAAGATATAGACAGCAACACACTGATAGTAGGGGATTTCAACACCCCACTGTCAAAAATGGACAGATCTTCCAAATGAAACATTAATAAACATATTGTGGCGCTGAATGACACACTGAATCAAAGACACTTAACTGACATATATAGAACCTTACATCCCAAAGAAGAAAAATACACATTCTTTTCAAATGCTCATGGCAGTTTTTCAAAGATAGACCACATGATAGGACACAAAGCAAGCCTCAGCAAATTCAGGAAAATTGAAATAATACCAAACTTTTTCTCGGACCACAAGGCCTTGAAACTTGAAATCAACCTCAAAGAGAAACTTCAAAACTTGCAAACTCATGGAGACTGAACAGTACACTATTAAACAATGAATGGGTCAATAATGAGATAAGAGAAGAACTGAAAAAATTTCTGGAAACAAATGAAAATGAACAGACAACTCTCCCAAACCTATGGGACACAGCAAAGGCAGTCCTGAGAGGGAAGTTCATAGCAATACAGGCTTACCTAAAAGGGATAGAAACATTTCAAATAAAAGACCTAACACTACAACTTCAAGAACTGGAGAAACAACAACAAATAAATCCCAGAGCAAGCAGAAGGAAGGAAATAGTCAAGATCAGAGAAGAACTGAATGACATAGAGACGAAAAGAACAATTCAGAGGATTGACCAATCCAGAAGCTGGTTCTTTGAAAAGATAAATAAAATTGACAAGCCTTTAAGCAGACTCGTAAAGAAAAAAAGGGAGAGGACCCAATTTAATAAGATCAGAAATGAAAGAGGAGAAATAACAACTGATACCACAGAAATACAAAGGATTGTCAAACTACTACGAACAATTATATATGCCAAGAAATTTGAAAACCTCGATGAAATGGACAAATTTTTAGAAAAGTATAATCTTCCAACACTGAAGGAGGAAGAAACACAAAGCTTGAACAGACCGATAACAGCTGGAGAAATTGAAGCAGTCATCAAGAAACTCCCGGCACACAAAAGCCCAGGGCCAGACGGTTTCCCAGGAGAATTTTACAAAACATTTAAGGAAGAGCTAACCCCTGTCCTTCTCAGACTATTCCAAAAAATGCAAGAGGAGGGAAGACTCCCAGACTTTTTTATGAGGCCAGCATCACCCTGATCCCAAAACCAGATAAAGACCCTACAAAGAAAGAAAACTACAGGCCAATTTCGCTGATGAACATAGATGCTAAAATCCTCAACAAAATATTGGCCAACCGCATATAGCAATACATTAAAAAGATTATCCACCACGATCAAGTGGGATTCATTCCAGGCATGCAGGGATGGTTCTACATAAGCAACTCAATAAACATAATACATCACATAAATAAAAGAAAGGACAAAAACGAAATGACCATCTTTATAGATGCAGAAAAAGCATTCGATAAGGAACAGCACCGATTTATGATCAAAACACTCAAGCAAAATGGGAACAAATGGGGCATTCCTCAACGTAATAAAGGCCATATATGAAAAACCTACAGCCAACAATCTCAACAGGCAAAAATTGAAATGTTTCCCACTAAGATCGGGAACATGACAAGGATGTCCGCTCTCACCACTTCTTTTCAACATCGTATTGGAAATCCGAGCCACAGCAGTGAGACAAGAAAAAGAAATAAAAGGGATCCAAATAAGAAAGGAGGAAATAAAGCTATCATGGTTTGCAGATGACATGATAGTGTACATAGAACACTCTGTAAACTCTACCAAAAAACTCTTCAACCTAATAAGTGAATTTGGCAAAATGCAGGATACAAAGTCAACATTCAGAAATCAAAGGCATTTTTGTACACCACCAATGAAATAGAAGGAGAAGAAATCAGAAAAAAAAAACCATTCGATATAGCAACAAGATGAATAAAGTACCTAGGAATAAATTTAACCAAAGAGGTAAAAGACCTGTATGCAGAAAATTATACAACATTGAAGAAAGAAATTAAGGAAGACAGAAATGAATGGAAGAATATACCATGCTCATGGATTGGAAGAATTAATATCATCAAAATGCCCATACTACCCAAAGCAAATTATAGATTCAACGCAATCCCTATTAAGATACCAATGACATATTTCACAGAAATAGAACAGACATTTTGAAAATTTACGTGGAACCATACATAACCCTGAATAGTGCAACAATTTTGAGAAAGTAAAATAAAGTAGGAGGGATCACAATACCGGACATCAAACGCTACTACAAAGCCACGATACTCAAAACAATCTGGTACTGGCACAAAAACAGACCCATAGACCAGTGGAACAGAATAGAAAGCCCAGAACTAAGCCCAGGTCTCTATGGGCATCTAATATTTGACAAAGGGGGCAGAAGCATAAAATGGAGCCATACTAGCCTCTTCAACAAATGGTGTTGGGAGAGCTGGACGGCTACATGCAAAAAATTGAAATTGGATCAGCAGCTGACACCATACACAAAAATAAACTCAAGATGAAATATAAGTCGCAACACCATAAAAGTCCTAGAGAGAACATTGGCAGAAAACTCTCAGATATCCCATGCAGCAATTTTTTCACTGATATGTCTCCTAAAGCAAGGGACATAAAGGAAAGAATAAACAAGTGGAACCTCATCAAAATAAGAAGCTTCTGCACTGCAAAAGAAAACATCAGCAAAATGAAAAAGGAGCCAACCATATAGGAAAATACATTTGCTAATGATACATCAGATAGAGGCTTGATCTCCAAGATATATAAAGAACTCACTCGACTCCACTCCAAGAAGACAAACGATCCAATCAAAAAATGGGCAAAGGACCTGTGTAAACACTTTTCCAAAGAAGAGATACAGAGGGCCCAGAGACATTTGAGAGGATGCTTGGCATCACTAGCCATCAGAGAGATGCAGATCAAAACCACCATGAGGTACCACCTCACACCGGTCAGAATGGCCATCATAAGCAGATCAACAAACAACCGGTCCTGGTGAGGCTGTGGAGAAAAGGGAACACTAGTACACTGTTGGTGGGAATGCAGACTGGTGCAGCCACTGTGGAAAGCAGTGTGGAAAGCAGTGTGCATTTTCAAAAAGCTGAAAATGCAACTGTCTTTTGATCCAGTGATTCCCCTGCTGGGACTATACCCTAAGAATCCCAAAACGCCAGTCAAAAGAACTTCTGCACCTCAGTGTTCATAGCAGCACAATTTACAATAGCCAAGTGTTGGAAGCAACCTAAATGCCCATCAGTCGATGACTGGATTAAAAAGTTATGGTACATGTACACAATGGAATACTACGCAGCAGAATGAAAAAAAGAACTACTAAACTTCGTGATAGCATGGATGGAACTTCAGAGCATTATGCTAATCTAAATAAGCCAGGGGGAAAAAGACAAAAACCATATGATCTAACCTATAAGTGGAACCTAACCAACAATACAAAGATGCAAGGAAAATAAGACCAGCAACACTGAAAGGAAAAGAAATCAACAGAGACAAGAGGGAAGGAGGGAGGGGGGACAGGGGAAAAGGAAGGGAAGGGCAAGTCAAAGAACATATAGCAAGGACTCATGGACAGAACCAAAGGGGAAGAGTTGAGGGAGGGTAGGAGGGGGCAAGGGTAAGTGGTGGGGGGTAGGGAGAGACAAATGTATTTGAAAAAAGAAATGAAGAAAATATTTTAAAATTTTGAGATCAAAGAGGCAGTCAAAAATACAATAACGTTCTAGAGAATTCAAGCATTCATATTACTGCTATAATGCACAAATTGGTCCTTTTCCCTCGTCATTATACTGATACCAGCATAATCATAACTCTTCCTCTACTCAGTGAGTGCTTCTCTTCTCAAAGAATTTGGTGAATTTTTCATATGTACTCTCTTTAAGCATCTTGACTACAGGACATAATCCTAGTTAAAATACAATGTGTTTTATAGGAAACAATAATTATGATGTAGTTTTACAATCTAAAACTTTATTGTAGAGAAAAATATATACACTTTGTCATCTTCAATATTATTTTTAAAAGCATCACATTTTAAAATGAACTTTACCACTAATTACTATTATTAACAATAATAATGTTCCTTATAATCATTAGCCCTTGGCATGTGCTCAAAGACACTAGACACTCAATAAGTTTCTTCAAGTTGAGCATTTTCATGCAACATATAATTTTAAAATACTGAAAATAGATTTAAACACTAGTAACTCTGTGTCTGTTTCCTTAATGGCATTGTGACATAATAGATTTCTTTCCTCTTTCACTTGCTTTTTCCAGCTGCATACACAGCAATTATTCAAAACTCTGTAACTCACATTAGCCTCAGACACAGAGATCCTAATAAATCTCCAAAAGATTGGAGTAAAATATATCAGTTAACATTGTTAATCTTGACATGTTTTATTTCATTGTGCTGCTTAATTCAGCTCATTTCAGAGCCCAGAGACAAATATATACATAAACTTTCATATTATAGCACCATGTTAAAAATAAAACTGTTAGTAAAAGTAACAGAGTAATAATTCTAATAAGAATCAAAATCAATTCCACTAATGTTAAACATCGTAAACTCTCTAAAATTGCTAATTTCACTGAGTACCATTATTGATATTTATCAGTTGCTGCAAAAATCAGTATATGTCTTATAAATTTTTCGAAAAAATGCTTTCCTTTCTCAGTCTTGTTTGACTTGTATTTTTTTAATATCTTGGTTTTTTTTAACCACCTTAACCATTTCTTTTTTTCATTTTATTTTAATTTATTTTTCAAATACTTTTGTCTCTGCCTACCCCCCACCACTTTCCCTTGCCGTCTCCCTCCTTCCCTCCCTCAGCTCTTCCCCTTTGGTTTTGTCCATGAGTTCTTGCTATATGTTCTTTGACTTTCCCCTTCCCTTCCTTTTCCCCGCTGCCCCCTCTCCTTCCCTCTTGTCTCTGTTGATTTCTTTTCCTTTCAGTGTTGCTGGTCTTATTTTCCTTGCATCTTTGTATTGTTGGTTAGGTTCCACTTATAGGTTAGATCATATGGTTTTTGTCTTTTTCCCCCTGGCTTATTTAGATTAGCATAATGCTCTGAAGTTCCATCCATGCTATCACGAAGTTTAGTAGTTCTTTTTTTCATTCTGCTGCGTAGTATTCCATTGTGTACATGTACCATAACTTTTTAATCCAGTCATCGACTGATGGGCATTTAGGTTGCTTCCAACACTTGGCTATTGTAAATTGTGCTTCTATGAACATTGGGGAGCATAGGTTCTTTTGTATTGGCGTTTTGGGATTCTTAAGGTATAGTCCCAGCAGGGAAATCACTGGATCAAAAGGCAGTTGCATTTTCAGCTTTCTGAGAAAATTCCACACTGCTTTCCACAATGGCTGCACCAGTCTGCATTCCCACCAACAGTGTACTAGTGTTCCCTTTTCTCCACAGCCTCACCAGGACCGGTTGTTTGTTGATCTGCTTATGATGGCCATTCTGACCGGTGTGAGGTGGTACCTCATGGTGGTTTTGATCTGCATCTCTCTGATGGCTAGTGATGCCAAGCATCCTCTCAAATGTCTCTGGGCCCTCTGTATCTCTTCTTTGGAAAAGTGTTTACACAGGTCCTTTGCCCATTTTTTGATTGGATCGTTTGTCTTCTTGGAGTGGAGTCGAGTGAGTTCTTTATATATCTTGGAGATCAAGCCTCTATCTGATGTATCATTAGCAAATGTATTTTCCTATATGGTTGGCTCCCTTTTCATTTTGCTGATGTTTTCTTTAGCCGTGCAGAAGCTTCTTATTTTGATGAGGTTCCACTTGTTTATTCTTTCCTTTATGTCCCTTGCTTTAGGAGACATATCAGTGAAAAAATTGCTGCATGGGATATCTGAGAGTTTCCTGCCAATGTTCTCCTCTAGAACTTCTGTGGTGTCACGAATTATATTTAAGTCTTTTATCCATCTTGAGTTTATTTTTGTGTATGGTGTCAGCTGCTGATCCAATTTCAATTTTTTGCATGTAGCCGTCCAGCTCTCCCAACACCATTTGTTGAAGAGGCGAGAATGGCTCCATTTTATGCTTCTGCCCCCTTTGTCAAATATTAGATGCCCATAGAGACCTGGGCTTAGTTCTAGGCTTTCTATTCTGTTCCACTGGTCTATGGGTCTGTTTTTGTGCCAGTACCAGATTGTTTTGAGTATCGTGGCTTTGTAGTAGCGTTTGATGTCCGGTATTGTGATCCCTCCTACTTTATATTTCTTTCTCAAAATTGCTGAGGCTATTCGAGTCATTTATCATTCCATATAAATTTTTTAAATGTTCGTTCTATTTCTGTGAAATACATCATTGGTAACTTAATAGGGATTGCATTGAATCTATAAATGGCTTTGGGTAGTATGGATATTTTGATGATATTAATTCTTCCAATCCATGAGCACGGTATATGCTTCCATTTATTTGTATCTTCCTTAATTTCTTTTTTCAATGTTGTATAGTTTTCTGTGTACAGGTCTTTTACCTCTTTGGTTAAATTTATCCCTAGGTACTTTATTTTTTTTTTTTTCATGCTATGTCGAATGGTATTTTTTTTCTGATTTCTTCTTCTTCTATTGCATTGGTGGTGTACAAAATTGCCTTTGATTTCTGAATGTTGACTTTGTATCCTACTGTTTTGCCAAATTCACTTATTAGGTTGAGGAGTTTTTTGGTAGAGTCTACAGGGTTCTCTATGTACACTATCATGTCATCTGCAAACAATGATAGTTTTACTTCCTCCTTTCCTATTAGGATGCTTTTTATCTCTTTCTCTTTTCTGACCTCTGTGGCTAGGACTTCCAATATGATGTTGAAAAGAAGTGGTGAGAGCAGAGATCCTTGTCGTGTTCCCGATCTTAGTGGGAAACCTTTCAGTTTTTGCCTGTTGAGTATGATATTAGCTGTAGGTTTTTCATATATGGCCTTTATTACATTGAGGAATGCCCCATTTGTTCCCATTTTGCTGAGTTTTTTTATCATAAATCGGTGCTGTACCTTATCGAATGCTTTTTCTGCATCTATTGAGATGATCATGTGGTTTTTGTCTTTTCTTTTATTTATGTTATATATCACATTTACTGATTTGCGTATATTGAACCATCCCAGCATCCCTGGGATGAATGCCACTATATCGTGGTGGATAATCTTTTGAATGTATTGCTATATGCGGTTGGCCAATATTTTGTTGAGGATTTTAGCATCTATGTTCATCAGCGAAATTGGCCTGTAGTTTTCTTTCTTTGTAGGGTCTTTATCTGGTTTTGGGATCAGGGTGATGCTGGCCTCATAAAAAAGTCTGGGAGTCTTCCCTCCTCTTGCATTTTTTGGAATAGTCTGAGAAGGACAGGGGTTAGCTCTTCCTTAAATGTTTTGTAAAATTCTCCTGGGAAACCGTCTGGCCCTGGGCTTTTGTGTGCCGGGAGTTTCTTGATGACTGCTTCAATTTCTCCAGCTGTTATCGGTCTGTTCAAGCTTTGTGTTTCTTCCTCCTTCAGTGTTGGAAGATTATACTTTTCTAAAAATTTGTCCATTTCATCGAGGTTTTCAAATTTCTTGGCATATATAATTGTTCGTAGTAGTTTGACAATCCTTTGTATTTCTGTGGTATCAGTTGTTATTTCTCCTCTTTCATTTCTGATCTTATTAAATTGGGTCCTCTCCCTTTTATTCATGATGAGTCTGCTTAAAGGCTTGTCAATTTTATTTATCTTTTCAAAGAACCAGCTTCTGGATTGGTCAATCCTCTGAATTGTTCTTTTCGTCTCTATGTCATTCAGTTCTTCTCTGATCTTGACTATTTCCTTCCTTCTGCTTGCTCTGGGATTTATTTGTTGTTGTTTCTCCAGTTCTTGAAGTTGTAGTGTTAGGTCTTTTATTTGAAATGTTTCTATCCCTTTTAGGTAAGCCTGTATTGCTATGAACTTCCCTCTCAGGACTGCCTTTGCTGTGTCCCATAGGTTTGGGAGAGTTGTCTGTTCATTTTCATTTGTTTCCAGAAATTTTTTCAGTTCTTCTCTTATCTCATTATTGACCCATTCATTGTTTAATAGTGTACTGTTCAGTCTCCATGAGTTTGCAAGTTTTGAAGTTTCTCTTTGAGGTTGATTTCAAGTTTCAAGGCCTTGTGGTCCGAGAAAAAGTTTGGTATTATTTCAATTTTCCTGAATTTGCTGAGGCTTGCTTTGTGTCCTATCATGTGGTCTATCTTTGAAAAACTGCCATGAGCATTTGAAAAGAATGTGTATTTTTCTTCTTTGGGATGTAAGGTTCTATATATGTCAGTTAAGTGTCTTTGATTCAGTGTGTCATTCAGCGCCACAATATGTTTATTAATGTTTCATTTGGAAGATCTGTCCATTTTTGACAGTGGGGTGTTGAAATCCCCTACTATCAGTGTGTTGCTGTCTATATCTTTCTTGAAGGTGTCCAACAATTTCCTTATAAACTTGGGGGCTCCTATATTGGGAGCATATAAGTTTACAATGTTGATGTCTTCTTGATAGATTCTTCCTTTAAGTATGATAAAGTGCCCCTCTGGGTCTCTCTTTATGGCCTTTGTTTTGAAATCTACTTTGTCTGATACAAGTATGGCAACCCCGGCCTTCTTCTCTTGCCCATTTGCATGGAATGCTTTTTTCCATCCCTTTACTTTGAATCTGTGTAGGTCTCTTGCTCTGAGGTGGGTTTCTTGTAGGCAGCATATGTGTGGGTCATGTTTTCTTATCCATTCAGCTACCCTGTGTCTTTTGATTGGGGCATTTAGTCCACTCACATTGAGAGATATTACTGATAGAAACTTACTCATCTTTTCTCTTTGTACCTGTGTTCCTCTCTGTCTCATTCTTTTCCTTCATCTGCTTAAACCAGTCCCCTTAGCATATCTTGGAGTGCTGGTTTGGTAGAAATGTATTCTTTTAGCCTTCTTTTGTCTGGGAAACTCCGTATTTCCCCTTCTATTTTAATTCAGAGCCTAGCTGGGTAGAGCATCCTTGGTTGTGGGCCCTTGCTTTTCATGACTTGGAATATTTGTTGCCATTCCCTTCTGGCTTGTTGTGTTTCTGTTGAGAAGTCAGCTCCTAGGCATATCGGGGCCCCCTTGTATGTTACTTTCTCCTTCTCCCTTGCTGCCTTGAGGATTCTTTGTCTTTGATAGTTGCCATTTTAATGATGATGTGTCTTGGAGTGGGCCTCTTTGAGTCCCTCTTGAGGGGGTCCTCTGTGCCTCCTGGATCCATGAGATCCTTCTCTCCTCAAATTAGGGAAATTTTCCATCATTACTTTTTCGAGGAGGTTCTCTATCCCTTGCTTCTCTTCTTCTCTTTCTGGTGTCCCTATTATATGGATATTTTTGCGTTTCAGGTTGCCCTGCATTTCCCTAAATGCCTCTTCATTCTTTTTGAGTCATTTTTCCATTTCTTGTTCTTTCTGGGAGCTTTTTTCTACCTTATCCTTCATGTCACTGATTCGATCCTCGGCTTCATTCAGCCTGATTTTGATTCCTTCTACTGTGTTCTTCAATTCAGAAATGGTATTCTTGTGTCATATCCTCTCGTGTCTTCTTGATAGTTTCTATGTCCTTTTCCAGGCTGATATAGTTTGCTGTAAGATTCTGATAGTTTCTCTGCAGTTTCTCATAGTTCTCTTTGAGCTGGCTGAGCTCATTCAGCTTCCTTAGAACCATTGTTTTGAATTCAGTATCTGATAGTTCTCTTGCCTCTATTTCACTTAGCTCTCTCTGTGGGGAGTCCCCTTTTCCACTCCTTTGGGGGGAACATATTTTTCTTCCCATTTTTGTGTGTTTCTGTTAAGTAATTTACTTATTTATTTATTTATGTTTGCTTCTGCTTCCATTGGTCCATGTAGATATCCTGACTTTTTGGATTAAACTTCTATTGTAGTAGGCGGGTATTTTTACATATGTATGTATGTATGTATGTATGTAGGTATGTATTTATTTCCTTTACTTTTCTTTCCGGGCCTGCCTCTGATTATGTCAGTTATTGATCCTATATGGCCTTGGGTGGTTTGTTTGAGCCTACCCGGAGTCTACTGTCTGTGTCTGACTCCTGCTTTCGGCAGCTGTGTGACCCCTTCACCAGGGATCCACTATTTCTGTGGATCACTGGCCACTCTCCTGCTGGCTCCTTGATCGCGCTCCCCGGCCTGGAAGAATCCCCCACCAGCCTGGGCTCTGGGGCACCCGCCACAGCTCAGGGGGATTCTTTGCGACCTTGCGTGGTGTCTGGCCCCCCAGGCCGGCGGGCACCCCGGCATTGGTCTGTTTAGGGTCTTCTATTGTGTGCTTTCCCTGCTTTTGTCTGTTTGGATGCGTTGCTTGCCCTCACCAAATGGAGATTATGGAAATGGGAGGAAGTCAGCTCCAGGACTCTCTGGTTCATCCTTTCTCCGGTCTCTCCTCCAGGGACTCTGGGCAGCTCTGTGACCCCTTCTGCCCGGGATCTACTATTTTTGCAGCCTGCTCTGCATTCACTGCCTGCACGGGTCGACCTTCACCTGCGCTTGCCGATCCGTGCACTCCCTCACAGGCCCTATCGGTGCCAACCTGTGGGAGGCCCTGCCAGCCCACACGAGCCCTCGCCAGCCCGTGCTGGTCCACACACAATCGCCAAACCTCGCTGGCCACTCAGCGCAAGTGTGTGCACCGGCACTGGCTGGTTTTGGGCTCTCTATTGTGTGCTTTTGGGCTTTTGGTTCTTTGAGGGTGTGACCTTTTCCCGCAGAATGGTGACTAGGGAAAGGAGAAGGAGTCCGGACTCCCCAGTTCCTCCTCCCATTCTTTCCCCAACACCTCCGTTTCCAGTCTCTCCTCAGGGGTCTCTGGGCAGTTCTGTGATCACTTGGGCCAACGATCCACCACCTGTGCAGACTGCATTTCAATTGCTGGCAGTGTGGTTTGTGTGCACCCCGCTTCTGCCTCTTTGGGGGCGTGCTTTGCCTGCCCAGAATGGAGACTACGGAATGGGGAGGGAGTCTGGACTCCCCGGTTTCTCCTCCCATTGTTTGCCGAACGCCTCCGTCTTCAGTCTTTCCTCAGGGCTTTCCCAACCAGACTGCACTTAGCCCCCCAGCTCACACACGCACAAGCTGTTTGTGGAGTGCACCAAAGGCAGGTTAATTGATTCCCTTATGCCTGAGCAAGATGGTAGCTGCAGAGTAGGAGGTGCATTATCAAAGGGGCTCCACTGGCCACTGTCTCAGTTTTCTTCACAAAGTTTTCCTCACCAATCTTTTTCCAGGCACCAGCCCACCCTGCTGCTGCCTCTACCCAGACATCAAGGAGGGTGACTGCCACTGCAATTTTTGCGTTGGCCTTTTATATGTCTCTTTGCATCCCCCGCCACCTGCCTCTGGCAGAGAACATTCCTAAGCTTTTTGGGGTTGCGTTTTGTCTGTATTTTCCTGGTTTTAGCTGCTGTATTTTAGAGGTCCCTGTTTATGATTCAGACCCCATTTTTCTCAGGGGGAGCTAACTGGCCGTTTCAATGTTCCTCTGGTGCTAGTGCCCGTGGGCACCCAGCCCACCCTCTCGCGCCTCCACCACACTTCTCACCCGTTGGGATGTGTGACAATTGAGTCCACTGTCTGTCGCGGCTCCAAGGCTCCTCTCCCACTATAGTTCCAATGTTTTCCAAGTGATTACTCCATTATTTAGTCACAATTCCAGTTTGGTCTTGGGTGGAGGAGGTAAGCGTGACTCCCATTCACTCCTTGGCCATCTTTTCTTCTAAAATATTTTTTTAAATGATAAATTTTGGTATGGGATTTTGCAAATTTCTTAAGTATTGATTAACAAAAAGGAAAATTTCTGTCCTGGCTGGTGTGGCTCAGTTTGTTGGAGCATTGTCTCATAAACTGATAGGTTGTCGGTTCGGCTCCCATCTGGTTCCATGTGAGAGTCAACCAATCGATGTTTCTCTCTCCATCCCTTCCCCTATCTCTAAATTCACTGAGCATGTCCTCTGGTGAGGATTTAAAAAAACAAACAAACAACTTACACTTGGAATGTTTGGCCTTAAAAAGAAGAAAAAGAAAAAAACCTTTTTCTTCGGAGTTAAGTGTGGTGTAAAATGGCCAACATGATTGATGACACATGCCTGGCACTTGAGATAACGCTCAGTGCTCATCAGCTCATTGAATGTCCCCAGCAACCAGGAGATGAGTTGCTGCACTTCATTGAGGAGGTTCAGAGATGTTAGGTGAGGTTAGGTTTAGATTTGGAAGAAACCATCAATATCAAGTATTAATTTGAGGAAGGAAATAAAATGAACTCAGAAACTTAAGTTTGTGCTGGATCTAGCAAAATATAACAGGTCTACTGACTACTTCTAGATCAAGATTTTCCTTTTTTAAAAAAACACTGTCTTGCTATTAGATTTAAAAAATTTGGAATTCTAAATACAGACTAACAAAAACAAAGGCTACCTGTTAAGTTGTTAATGATGAAAGTCTTGTTTACTTCTTACCAAGTAATCATGAAGTACATTTCCAACCGTCAACTCTTTTTTTTCTTACCTGTCGTTACTGGTTAATTCTTATATAATGTGCATCCTTCTTTAAATGGAAGGTACTAGAGGATAAATCTTCTGCTTTTCAATATAAAATAGTGATATAAAAATAAATGCTTTACGAGTTGAGGGAGGGAGGGAGGGGGCAAGGGAAAGTGGTGGGGGGAAGGCAGAGACAAATGTATTTGAAAAAATAAATAAATAAATTACCCCCCCCCAAAAGAAAAAAAATAAATGTTTTACAACGTAATGTGAAAATGTTTTCAGAAATGTTTTGCTTGCGGACATCCTGTTGGGAGGCAAGAGGGGCATCTATTTCTCACTTAGTGTGTGATCACTAACTGATAGTGTGGTAACAGTGTTTTGGAGGCTAGTCTATACCTCACATGCCTATGCTCTGCATCAGTCTTCTTAGTAGTGGGATTGTTTCTCCAGGCTGTACTGTAAGCAGTTCCTCAAAATTGATCATTGCCCTGTCTCTAGCACCCCTCCCTGGTGGGCACAATTCTGCCACAACCCATAATAGCTACTTTCTCTAGCACTGGTCTAACGCCCCTGTGACATCAACAGTAGTACTGGGACTTGGGGATGTCTATGGTATTGGCAGCAGTGACAGCAATGTACCATGGGACGACCTCAGATCATAGAAGCACTGTAGACATTACTAGTGTATGGATGACATTTCTGGTGGTTTTAGAATTGTAGGATAGTAGGAAGATCAATAGCTGTGAAAGCAGAGGGCCATGGTGATAGGAGGGAAACTGAAGTTTATGTGGTACATATTCAGTGTCAGTGTTGCTTCAATCATTCAATCTAGATGTTTAAGCTCCATTTTCTAGAGTGGAAAATCCACTTATGAGAGGTCAGATTTCTTTACCAAGGTTGTCTAGCTTATGTGGTAAAACCTGGGGTTTGATTTTGTCCATGTAGCCCTTTTGGGCCTGTTGCACTTGGATTCTCACTGCTCTACTTAATCTTGCAGGCTGCATTTCTCAGGATCCTATGTAAGGGGCTTCCACATTGACTGGGCTAAAAGAGGGTTCTGGTAGAGGCTGGGAAGGAAGGGAGAAGCCAGGGTACTTTTCTTTCCCTCTCTACTGTGGCTCTGCTAGACATGTCAGGGGTCCAACTTCTACCAAGTGACCTTGGGCTCCAATAGCACACCTTTTTCTTTTAGTTGCTTGTCCTCAGATTGCTTCATTCAGCAGTTCTACCACTTCTAAACACCCCTATTCCAAGTTTTCTTTTTTACTCAGGTTGACTTTTTAAAAAAATCATCTGATTTCAGTCCAAGAGCTGCCATTATTACCTGACCTCTGTTATCTAAAGTTGTGTTAAAGCTTTATCCTAGGATTGTTTGAGGCTCAGATGGGGCAATGCAGGGGGAACATTTATAGTAAGATGTGTATCATTGTGTGTTTCTGTATTTTTGTCACTGAAGTTGACAACCCATACAGGCAGAGGGCCCTGGACTTTGGCAAAGCCTTTCTGTCTGCAAAGTCTTCTGCCTGGGGAGGTTGTCCTGAAGGTGGCCTGCGCAGGAATCTCGGTGGTTGTAATGAGTAGTCAGGGAAAGAACCAAACATCACTTTACATCAGTGGTTCTTGTTGTGTGGTTCTTAGTCCAGTAGCATCGGCATCAGCTGTGACCTTGTTAGAGATGCACATTCTTGGGTCCACCCTGACAGACCTGCTGAATCAGATACTCTAGAGTGGGGCTCCACCATCTAGCTTAACAAGCTCTCCAGGTGAGTCTGATGTCTGCTCAGGTTTGGGTGCAGTAGGGGGAGGTGAATGTGCTGTACTTAAGCCTTAGAGGTCTAGCTGCCCCTGGTCTTTTCCTCCTTGCACCTCTGGTCTTCTGTGACTGGTGAATAGGCACCTTGTGCCATCCCAACCACAGTTCTGGTTGGGATGTCATCCTGTGCATGCACTGCTTACAGGGCCCTCTTGGCAGCTACCTCCAGCAGCCAAATTATGGCACTGAAGTGGAATTTATTTGTGCAACATTTAAGTATTAGACGGCCATTGCGTGCTAGGGACTGTGCAGGGCTCTGAGAGTACCCTAGTCAAAGGAGAGGGTTTCTGACTTTATGGCACAGAGTCCAAGGAGAGACCACCAAGCAGTTGAGCAATTAAAATCTACCACCACGAATGCTGTGGAAGAGCTCTTACCCTAGCAGGTTTTCCAAACATGAGAAGAGCACTGTTATAACCCTGAGTACAGCCATCATAAGATTTACCTGTATCAGATGTTCTTTTTCACATAATGAAAATAAAATGAATGCATAATGCCAGACAAGGGGAAGGACCTATTTCATTAGGCGAGTGGTAATCAGGCTACAATGGCTTCAGGCCCTGAAAGGGTAGGACCTGAAGTGAGACCAGCAGGGAGGCACTGGGTATATAGGCCCTGAGGGCGTCCATTGGTCTAGGAATGCACAGGGGTGTCTGCTAGAAAGAATTTGGGAGGCAAGACCCCTGATCACACAACACATGTCTAGTAGGCCAAGCATTCACTTGAGCAATAGTTAGAAATGTGTCCATCTTCAAACATGCTCTATGACTTGGGGCCTACTCTGTTTTGGAGAATGAAGCCATGTGAAGTGGCAGTGTCCACAAGAGGGCGCCTATATTATTTGTTTTTATTTTTCATCTGGTGGGCAGGTTTCTATTTTCATGTTGGCCCAGAGTAAACAGAAGATGACTTAGGTTTTACTGTTTGCATAGATGATTTCATGTAATTTTGAAAGTTCTATTGCATTCTAAGAAGTTATAATTTTTTTTCTATTGGGACTTCAGGATGTTATAGTGGGATGTCAGAAAAACAAGGGCTATGCCTCTCCTAACATAATTGGTATGATATGGGGACTCTGTGCTATTGTGATGATCTGTGAAAACATTTCCTTCCTTAGTGCCTATGAATAAGACCTTTTGGTAAAGTAATAGTCTCCAAATAGGCCCCTGCATATTTCTTTTTTAAAAAAAATTCTTATCTGAGGATGTGTGTGTGTGAGTGTATGTGTGCGTATGTATGTTTAATGGAGAGGAAGGATGAAGTGGGGGCAGGGATTGAGAGAAAGGAGAGACACAGAGGAAGATAGAGACAGAGAGAGACAGAGAGAGAAACATCAATCAGTTGCCTCCCATACATACCCCAAACGGGGCTTGACCTGCAACCTAGGTATGTGCCCTGACCAGGAACTGGACCTGTAATCTTTTGGTGTGTGGGATGATGTTCCAACCAACTCAACTACCTGACCAGGGCTGCCCCTGCATGTTTCAAAGAATATTCACCTAATATAGCAACCAAGAGGTTGATACATTTAAAATCATGAAACAAGTGAATGAGGCATTTTTCTTATTATTCACACAGTTACAGCCTATAAAGACATTGCCATTAATAAGTTTGGATGGTACACTTTTAGGTCACACCCAGGAACAGGAAAGGGGCTGTCTGTCTCAGAGGTGATGAGGACACTTGTAGACAAACACACAAATTCCATTAAGTGGCCAAAAGGTGGGTGGGAAAAGCTGAACATTAAAAATCTATGGCTTCTGAACTGAGTGCGAAATTGAAACATAGATAATGAAGTAAGCAGATAAGACAAGGAGGAAACAGAAGTTAAATTTTAATGACACTAGACAAAAGTATGCAAAAAGTGGCCCCTGTGGCCCAGCGGCTCTGCTGTGCCTGGTGGCCTAATCCATTGCATCATGGGTGAGATGCCATTTTTAGAGCAGATTTATGCAATTTCTGCTTTCCTGGGAAATATTTTCCTCTCTTCCTCTTAGCTTCCATCTCCCCAGTTTTTTGCCCCTAAATAATATGACATGGACAAGGGGTTATACAGGTCAGGCTTGGTGTTATGTACAGCTTTCTGCAAAGATAGGAGAGGTGAAAACTGCTGAAATGAATGCTTTTGCTCACTTTGCTCTGAGATTTTCTTTCCTTGTAAGATGAAGAAGAGCCAGGGTTTGTGTGTGGGATTTTTCTAAACCACCTTATTACATTCAGTGCTTCCTCTGAAAGTTTCAAATGTAGATAAAAATTCCCAGCCTTTCAATGAACGTGACCTGGTATTCTCATGGCTGATTATGTCAACATGCTTGCCTGTGGGAAGTTTATTTCTGTGGACATAATCAACAGAGACCATGAATGGGAGGACTGGTTGTGAAGCTCTGTGCGTTTCCAGAATGCTCCATGTTTTGTCATTATCTTGGGGTAATTGGAATTGAGAGGGTAGGACCTCTAATGAACTGCTTCATTCCCCTAATGGATGGGGGCCTGGAAATTAGTGCACCCCTGCTGTTCCAGTCCTTTCAGAAAGTTTGAGACAACTGCCTAATGGTGGTCTTGCTAATGGTAACAATTGTAGAATAGCCTTTTCAGTAAGACTCTGTGTGTCAGTTAGGGACTAATCTTATTGAGTGACCACAGGCCTGTGACAATGTCCATTTAGGGACTTCACTGTTTTTGTCCCTAGTGGTTTTCATGTCTCCTGAGAAAATCAAAATAGTCATAAGTGACACTAATCTCTTCCCCTCTGCAGAAACAAAGCTGGAAGAGCGAGTGAGGAAGACAGGCCTGCTTTCAAAATCTGTCTTCTAAGCTAAGGTGGTCCCTTTGGTATCTAAGGGACTTCATGTGACAAATGCAAGGCAATAAAGGGAAAACAGAGCTATGTGCCCTCCTCCACCTGTGCCTTTAGATTTACCTGTGATGTTTCAGAAGGAGAAATGAGGACAAAAGGCAGAAGTGTGTTTTTGTGATGAGAATCCATAGAGACAGCTGGGCTTGCTCTAGCTGTGAGTCATGCTATTTAATATCATGAACCAGGTTACTGTCACAGGAGTTAACACCATAAGTGATAGAGCTGGGGCTCCCAGGACTGGCTGCAATGGCCACTGTTCTTTAAGGTCACATGGTTTGGCTTTTACTGAATCTTTTAGGCTGATTAGCCTTGTCCACTCATGGCAGCACTGACTTGACCCCAGAAAGACCTGGACTTGAAGGTAGTGAGGAAAGAGATGCTCAAAATCCCACTAATACAGGGTCAGCTCCATTGAGTGATATTCTTGTCACCTTTGCATCACAGGTGTCACAATTTCACCCTTGTCAGACCCAGCCCTGGGAAAAGAAACACTTCAGTTTTAGTCATGAGTTCTTTTCCTCTAAATGATTTGATTAATTTATCTTCACTGAATTTAATACATTAAAACATTTGGCATAATATAGACCCATATACTATATTTATGTAGAAAGACATAGGCGTTGAATGAGTTGCTTTATTTATTTATTTATTTATTTATTTATTTATTTATTTATTTGAATTCTCACCTGAGGATATGTTATTGATTTTTTTAGAGACAGAGGAAGGGGTGGGGAGAGAAAGACAGGAAGAAAGGAAAGAAAGAAAAGAGAAGAAAGAAGAAAGGAAGAAAAGTATTGATCGGTTGCCTCTTGAATGTGCCCTGACTGTGGATTGAATCTGCAGCCTTTTGGTATACAGGATGATGCTCCAACCAACTGAGCCTCCTAGCCAGGGCTGCAAATATTTTTAAATATAAAAATGATATAAGAAGAAAATTTAAGACATTTTTTCTATTGGGAGGCCTCAAAGATAAACTGGGTCTTTTCCTCATCATAATTTTTCTTGAGCAAACTGATGGACTCACATCTGGACATTTTTGTCAAGGAAAAGAAAAGTAAGAAGGTCTGAATTTGTTTTTGAATTTATATGTGTGTGGTAGTTGCTGATGTGTCATATTAGAAAAGTGAGAGCCTTCACTGGTGTGGCTCAGTGGATTGAGCGCTGGTCTGCAAACCAAAGGCTCACTGGTTCAATTCCTAGTCAGGCATATGCCTGGGTTGCAGGCCTGGTCCCTGGCAGGGGGCATGTGAGAGGCAACCACACATTGATGTTTCTCTCCCTCTCTCCCTTCCTCCCTTCCCCTCTCTCTAAAAATAAATAAATAAAAATCTCTAAAGAAAAAAAGTGAGGATGAGAGGAAATGACAAATACATATAGTGTCTGAAATTTTAAAAAGAGCTCTTGTCCTTTTTAGGGTTAAGTGTATGTTTCAGCCATAGGATGCAGACACAAAAATGACTCTTAAAGTATAATATTACTGGAAGATGATCTCTTGTTCAGTCAAAATGAGGGCCATGGCTGAATTCAGCTTACAAGTGACCAATTTGACCTACATTATTTGTTCATGAAAATAACTGCAGGTCCAAAAAGAGAGAGGACCTTTTAAATGCCTGGCCTCAGGTGTGCTGGAGTAGTCATGCCCCGTCAGGTTGGTTCCTATAATGTTCCTTGTCTGCTTTGCTTGAGTCATTTCAGAAGGCAGCCAAAGAAGAATAGTACATAGAACAATACTTTAAAATGAGAGTTCTCTATTGACTGATTTTATTATTTTTATTGCAGAATTTAGAGAAGGTGAGCAGCTCAAAATACCTATTTTGGGTTTGAAATACATGTTGTGGTTTCCCACTTGTTCAACATTTGCTATATTTTTAAGATATTTTGCATAAGAATTGATAAAGGGCTTGTAACATAACGGTTCTCATATTTCCCTACAGAACTAATTTTTTATTGTTATTCTCCAATAAGAACAGGAGTCTGCCTAAAATGGCAGTGATTTCTAAATCAGAAGTAGATTTAGGCTACAAAGTCACTTTTGTGTGTGATCTTTGCGTTAAGAAGCAAATTCCCTAGCCATCAGAGAAATGCAGGTCAAAACCACATGAGGGACCACCTCACACCGGTCAGAATGGCCATCATAAACAGATCAACAAACAACAGGTCCTGGCAAGGCTGTGGAGAAAAGGGAACCCTAGTACACTGTTGGTGGGAATGCAGACTGGTGCAGCCATTGTGGAAAGCAGTGTGGAATTTCCTCAAAAAGCTGAAAATGCAACTGCCTTTTGATCCAGTGATTCCCCTGCTGGGACTATACCCTAAGAATCCCAAAACACCAGTTCAAAAGAACCTCTGCACCCCAGTGTTCATAGCAGCACAATTTACAATAGCCAAGTGTTGGAAGCTGCCTAAATGCCCAAGGGTAGATGATTGGGTCAAAAAACTATGGTACATATACACAATGGAATACTATGCAGCAGAAAGAAAAAAAGAACTACTAAACTTCACGACAGCATGGATGGAACTAGAGAGCATTATGCTAAGCGAAATAAGCCAGGGGGTGAAAGACAAACACCATATGATCTCACCTATAAGTGGACCCTAACCAACAATACAAAGATGCAAGGAAAATAAGACCAGCAACACTGAAAGGAAAAGAAACCAACAGAGACAAGAGGGAAGGAGGAAGGGGGGGCGGGGAAAAGGAAGGGAAGGGCAAGTCAAGGAACATATAGCAAGGACTCATGGACAAAACCAAAGGGGAAGAGCTGAGGGAGGGAAGGAGGGAGGAGGCAAGGGAAAGTGGTGGGAGGTAGGCAGAGACAAATGTATTTGAAGAAATAAATTAAAATAAATAAAAAAAATAAAAAAAGGAGCAAATTCCTTACTTTGAAGACTAAAATACTTTGCTATAGAGAAATAAAAAAAAAAGTTAACCCAATGAACCTGGTAAATATCCTTGTCCCATGTTGACTCAGTATGTATAGTGAGACTTGATCCATCAGTAAGTGGTACTGGTGGGAGGTGATGGGGTTAGGTGCACTTGTTGGTCACAGAAAATCTCCAGCTGTGAACAGATTGGTGGCCGCCAGCTACCATCAGGCTATGGAAACAATGTGCCAAGTACTGAGGAAAGCAAATAGCCAGATGTTTCTATACATGAATAACAGAGTGCATACATTTTAAAATTTAACATATTTTTGCTGCTCAATAAATGCATAATAATAATATTTTTATTAGACACTGTGCATTTATGAGAGAGCGTGGTGGTTTCTTTGGGCCTCTGTCAAGATCTATTGGAGCCTTCAGACTTACTCAGAGCCCTCTGTTAGGGTTTCCTCTTTTTCTTGCATAATCTGAGGAACAGCAGAAAAACCTACCCACACAAAGGGAAAGTGAAGGAGGTGACTTTTATCTGAGAGTCAGTCTACCCCAAATTTTACAGGCCAAAGGTGTTCTTTTAGAAATCGCTTACGTTGAGCAGGAAATAATCAATCACAAAGGAAAAGGAAAAAGTGTTAGCATTAGCCTTTTGTTTAAAAATTGGTTTCTGATCCAAGCATCAATGTTCATTGACCTGTAATGCCAGATGATATGCCTACTCATCAATAACAAGAAAGCCAGGGCTGGCATGGGAAATATCAGCTTGGTTTTTAGAAACCAGAAGTGAAGGCAAAGTTAATGCTGTAACATCAAGGGTAATACATATAAAATGCCTTGAGTGAGGACAAGTTTAGAAAGTAGTCACAATTATTATTTTATAGAACTTGAAATTATCTTCCCGTGTAGTTGAATAGATGGCTGTCCAGTATCATCACACATTCTGACAACCTGTACCATTATGATTTGGAGAGGAGAAGTTAATTTTTTGGCATATAACCTACTTTATTTGATGTACTCTGCCGGGCAACATAGACAGATGAGTCAAAGACCGTCATCCAGTTTGTCAACAAACATCCATTGAGCATCTGAGATGGACTACCTCCTCTCCTTGATTGCAGAAACATTGGTGAACAGGACAAACAGCCTCAAATTTGCCAAACCTACTCTTGGGTGGTATTGGGAGCATATTGTACTGATAGAAAGTGCAGAGAAAAATCTAAAAATACAGTGTCAGGCTGAAGGTGAGGAAAATGAAAGTGAAATAAGGAAATTATTGTGATTATTATACTAAGTGAAAGAAGCCAACCAGAAAGAGACAAATACCATATATCACTTATACTGTATGTGGAATTTAATGAACAAAAATAATCTTACAAACAAAATAGAAACAGAGGCATGGGTACATGGGACAGAGTGACAGTTGTCAGAAGGGAGGGGGCACTGGATGTGATAAGGTGAAGAAATTAGCCGAAGAACATTTATGTATAACCCAAGACACAAACAGTGTGGTGAAGGCCAGCGGAGGGGACTGAGGGTTAGGAATGGTGTGTGGGGGCAAAGGTGGGAGAAAATGTGGAAATCTTCAGTACTGTTGAAAATTACATAATGCAAAAAATTTGCAAATAATGCAAAAATGAATACATGCAAAAAAAAGTGTGATTTAGCATGGAAGACACACTTGAAATTAGACTTATTGATGGCATTAAATATGTGAAAAGTTGTTATCTTGGAGAGATGAGTGACAATCTCCATTAAGTAGAAGAAACCAAATGAAATGCTAGGAAAGAAATCTGAATTTGAAGATGAACGAAACACAACATCCATGGAAAGAACACCAATGAGTCTTCTATGAAACTGATCATGAATGATCTTTTAAACAAATTTTTATTATTTTTAAACTACACTTGATGTACAATATCATATTAGTTTTAAGTGTACAACCCTGTAATTAGACATTAACTGTGGTGATCACTCTGATAAATCCAGCACCCATCTGACACCATGCATAGTTATTACAATACTATTGAGTATATTTTGTATCTTGTACTTTACATCCCCTTGACCATTCTGCAACCACCAAATTGCACTTCGGAATCCCTTCACCTCTTTCAGCTATCCCCCAGTGCCTCTCCCATCTGACAACCATAAAAATGCTCCTTGCATCTATGAGTCTGCCTCTTTTCTGCTTGTTTATTTTGTTTTCTAGATTCCACATATAAGTGATATTATGTGGTATTTGTCCTTGTCTTATTTCACCTAGTACAATGCCCTCTAAGTCCATCCATGTTGCCACACATGGCAAGATTTCATTCTTTTTTATGGTTGAAACATATTCCATTGTATATATGCACCACTTCTTTTTCTATTCACCTGTTGATGGCCACTAGTTTGCTTCCCTATTTTGGCTGTTGTAAATAGTGGTGCAATAACATATAGGCGTATGTGTCTTTTGGATATAGTGCTTTCGGTTTCTTCAGATAAATACCCGGAAGTGGATGTTCTGGGTCCTTCTTTGTGTTCTGTTATATCCACTGTTTTAAAGTCTGTTTTCTCTGGTATAAGTATTGCTACCACAGGTTTTTTGTCTTGTGTTGTTTCCATTTTCATGAAATATCTTTTCCCATCCCATTCAATCTGTGTGTGTCTTTTGATCTAAAGTGAGTCTCCTATACACAGCATATGTAAGAGACTTGTTTTGTTATCTATTCAGTCACCATATGTTTTTAATTGGCGCACCCAATTCATTTACATTTAAAGTAATTGTTGATAGGTATGACATTATTGACATTTTATTTATTTTCTTTTTTATTGCTGTTCAATTACAGTTGTCCCCATCTTTCTACCAGGACTCTCCACTGCCCTACCCTTTCCCCCCCTTGATTTTGTCCATGGGTCTTTTATACATGTTCCTTGACTTGGCCCTTTCTCTTCTTTCCCCTCTTATCCTCCTCTCCATTCTCAGGTCACTGTCAGTTTGTTCTTTATTTCCATGTCTCTGGTTCTTTTTTGCTCACTTGTTTGTTTTGTTGATTAGGTTCCACTTACAGGTGAGATCATATGATATTTGTCTTTCACCTCCTGGCTTATTTCACTTATTCTAGTGCTCTCCGGTTCCATCCATGCTGTCCCGAAGGGTAGGAGTTCCTTCTTGCTTTCTGCTGCATAGTACTCCATTGTGTAAATGTACCAGTTTTTTGATCCATTTGTTTACTGATGGGCACTTAGACTGTTTCTACTACTTGGCTATTGTAAATAGCGCTGCTGTGAACACTGGGGTGCATAAGTTCTTTTAAATTGGTGTTTTGGGATTCTTAGGGTATAGTCTAAGCTGGCTTAAAAGGAGGTTCCATTTTTAGCATTTTCAGGAAATTCCAAACTGTTTTCTATGGTGGTTGCACCATAGTGCATTCCCACCAACAGTGTACTAGGGTTCCTTTTCCTCTACAACCTCACCAGCACTTGTTTGTTGATATGTTTATGATGGCCATTTGGACTTCTGTGAAGTGATATCTCATTGTGTTTTTTTTCTTTTTTACTTTTTTTTTTATTTTTCAATTATAGTTGACATACAATATTATATTAATTTCAGGTGTACTACCCAGTGATTAGACATTACATGACTTACTAAGTGATCATCCCAGTAAATCTAGTACCCTTCTGACACCATATATAGATATTACACTAAATTGAGTATATTCCCTATGCTGTACTTTAAATTACCATGACTATTCTGTAACTACCAATTTGTACTTCTTAATCTCTTCATCTTTTTCATCTATCCCCTCACACCCCTCCTATCTGGCAACCATCAAAATGTTCTCTGTATCTATAAGTCTGTTGCTATTCTGCTTTTTTGTTTATTTTGTTCTTTAGGTTCCACATATAAGTGAAATTATATGACACTCTCTTCCTCTGTCTGACTTATTTCACTTAGGGCAATAACCTCTAGCTACATCCATGTTGTTGTAGATGGCAAGATTTAACTCTTTTTTATGGCTGAGCCATATTCCATTATACATATCACCTCTTTTTTCCTCTTCTTCATCTATTCACTTATTTATGGATACTTAGGTTGCTTCTCTATCTCTATTATTGTAAATAATGCTGCAGTTAATATATGGATGTATATATCTTTTTGATTCAGTGTTTTGGGTTTCTTCGACTAAATATCCAGAAATGGAATTCCTGCGTCCTTCTTTGTCTCTTGTTATATAGTTTTTGTTTTAAAGTCTATTTTACCTGGTATAAGTATTGCCACCCTACGTTTTTTTTTCATTTCCATTTTAATGAAATATCTTTTTGATCCCTTTATTTCAATCTCTGTAGGTATTTTGATCTGAAGTGAGTCTCTTGTAGATTGCATATGTAAGGAGGGGTCTTTCTATATTATTCATTCAGCTTCCATATGAAACTAAATTATTCTTTTTTTAATTAATATTTTTCCATTTTAACATTTTTATTAATTAATTAATTATTTTTTCCAAATACATTTATCTCTGCCTTCCCCCCACCACTTTCCCCTGTCTCCTCCTCTCTCCCTCCCTCAATCCTTCCCCACTTTGGTTATGTCCATGAATCCTTGCTATATGTTCCTTGAATTGCCCCTTCTCTTTCTTTTCCCCCGCCCACCCCTCCCTCCTTCCCTCTTGTCTCTGTTGGTTTCTTTTCCTTTCAGTGTTGCTGGTCTTATTTTCCTTGCATCTTTGTATTGTTGGTTAGGGTCCACTTATAGGTGAGATCATATGGTGTTTGTCTTTCACCCCCTGGCTTATTTCGCTTAGCATAATGCTCTCTAGTTCCATCCATGCTGTCGTGAAGTTTAGTAGTTCTTTTTTTCTTTCTGCTGCATAGTATTCCATTGTGTATATGTACCATAGTTTTTTGACCCAATCATCTACCCTTGGGCATTTAGGCAGCTTCCAACACTTGGCTATTGTAAATTGTGCTGCTATGAACACTGGGGTGCAGAGGTTCTTTTGAACTGGTGTTTTGGGATTCTTAGGGTATAGTCCCAGCAGGGGAATCACTGGATCAAAAGGCAGTTGCATTTTCAGCTTTTTGAGGAAATTCCACACTGCTTTCCACAATGGCTGCACCAGTCTGCATTCCCACCAACAATGTACTAGGGTTCCCTTTTCTCCACAGCCTTGCCAGGACCTGTTGTTTGTTGATCTGTTTATGATGGCCATTCTGACCAGTGTGATGTGGTATCTCATTGCGGTTTTGATCTGCATTACTCTGATGGCTAGTGAGGCCGAGCATCCTTTCATATGTCTCTGGGCCCTGTGTATGTCCTCCTTGTAGAAGTGTCTGTTCAGGCCCTTTGCCCATTTTTAATTGGATTGTTTGTCTCCCTGGATTGGAGTCACGTGAGTTCTTTATATATTTTGAAGATCAAACCCTTGTCTGAGGTGTCATTGGCAAATATATTTTCCCATATGTTTGGTTCCCTTTTCATTTTGTTGATATTATCTTTTGCCGTGCAGAAGCTTCTTATTTTGATGTAGTCCCATTTGTTTATTCTTTCCTTTATATCCCTTGCTCTAGGGAACATATCACTGAAAATGTTGCTGTGTGAAATATCTGCCTATATTCTCCTCTAGGACTTGTCTAGTGTTATGACTTATATTTAAGTCTTTTCTCCATCTTAAGTTTATTTTTGTGTATGGTGTCAGTGGTTGCATTTCAATTTTTACATGTAGCTGTCCAGGATCCCAACACCATTTGTTGAAGAGGATATTTTTACTTCATTTATGCTTCTGCCCCCTTTGTTGAATATTAATTGACAATAGAGACATGCGTTTATTTCTGGGCTCTGTATTCTGTTCTGTTGATCTATGTGTCTGTTCTTATGCCAGTACCAGACCATTCTGATTAAAGTGGCCTTGTAATATAGTTTGATGTCTGGTATTGTGACCCCTCCTGTTTTTTTTTTTTCTTTCTCAAAATTGCTGCAGCTATTGGGGGTCATTTATTGTTCTATATAAATTTTGGAAATGTCTGTTCTATGTCTGTGAAATATGTCATTGGTATTTTAATAGGAATTGTGTTGAATCTATAAATTGCTTTGAGTAGTATGGACATTTTGATGATGTTAATTCTTCCAATTAATGAACATGGAATATGCTTTCATTTATTTGTATCTTCTTTAATTTCTTTCTTCACTGTTGTATAGTTTTCTACATACAGGTGTTTTACCTCCTTGGTGAATTTTATTTCTAGGTACTTTACTTTTATTGTTGCTATAGTGAGGGGATTTTCCCCCTGATTTCTGTTTCTGCTCTTTCATTGGTGTACACAAATGCCTTTGATTTCTGAATATTGACTTTGTATCCTGCTGTTTTGCCAAATTCACTTATTAGGTTGAGTAGTTTTTTGGTGGAGTCTATAGGGTTTTCTATGTACATTATCATGTCATCTGCAAACAATGATAGTTTTACTTCCTCCTTTCCAATTTGGATGCCTTTTATTTCTTTTTCTTGTCTGACCTCTGTGGCTAGGACTTCCAATACTATGTTGAATAGAACTGGTGAAAGCAGGCATCCTTCTCTTGTTCTCAATCTTAGTGGGAAAGATTTCAGTTTTTGCCCATTGAATATGATGCCGGTTGCAGGCTATTCATACATGGCCTTCATTATGCTGAGGCATGCCCCTTTTATTCCCACTTTGCTGAGTGTTTTTATCATAAATGGGTGCTGTACTTTATCAAATGCTTTTTCCGCATCTACTGAGATGATCATGGGCTTTTTTCTTTTCATTTGTGTGATGTATTACATTTATTGATTTGTGAATATTGAACCATCCTTGCATCCCTGGGATGAATCCCAATTAATCATGGTGGATGGTCTATTTAAGGTATTGCTGTATGTGGTTTGCCAATATTTTGCTGAAGATTTTAGCATCTATGTTCATCAGCAATACTGGCCTGTAGTTTTCTTTCTTTGTTGAGTCTTTATCTGGTTTTGGGATTAGGATGATGCTGACTTTAAAAAGAGTTTGTGAGTCTTCCCTCTTTTTTGATTTTTTGGAATAGTTTGAGAAGGAGAGAGGTTAGCTCTTCCTTAAATGTCTTATAAAATTCTGGGAAACCATCTGGTCCAGGGCTTTTGTGTCCTGGGAGTGTTTTTGATTACTGCTTCAAATTCCCCAGCTGTTGTGCTTCTGTTCAGGCTTTCTGCTTCTTCTTCATTCAGTGTTGGAAGGTTATATTTTTGTAGAAATTCATCCATTTCATTGTGGTTCTCAAATTTCTTGGTGAATAATTGTTTATAGTAATTTCTTACAATCTGTTGTATTTCTGTGATATTAGTTGTGATTTCTCTTCTTTCATTTTTGATATTTATTTTAGGTCCTCTCCCTTCTTCTTGATGATACTGCTTAAAGGCTTGTTGATTTTGCTTATCTTTTCAAAGAACCCACTCCTGGATTGGTTAATCCTTTGAATTGTTTTTTTTAGCCTCTATGCTATTCAATTCTGCTCTGGTCCTGATTATTGCCTTCCTTCTGCTGGTCTGGGCTTCGTTTGTTTGTTTCTTTTCCTCCAGGTCTTGAAGCTGGAGGGTTAGGTCATTTATTTGAAATGTTTCTATCTTTTTTACGTAGGCCTGTATTGCTATGAACTTCCCTCTGAGGATTGCCTTTGCTGTGTCCCATAGGTTTTGGACTATTGTGTGTTCATTTTCATTTGTTTACAGAAACTTTTTCATTTCTTCTTTGATCTCATTGTTGACCCATTCATTGTTTAATAGTGTGCTATTCAGTCTCCATGAGTTTGAATGTTTTTGAGTTTTTTACTTGAGGTTGGTTTCCAGTTTCAAGCCCTTATGGTCCAAGAAAATCCTTGTTATGATATTGATTTTCCTAAATAATTTAAGCTTGTTTTGTGTCCTATCACGTGGTCTATCTTTGAAAATGTTCTGTGTTTGAAAAGAATGTGTATTTTTGTTCTTTGGGTTGAAAGTTTCTGTACGTGTCAGTTAAGTCCATTTGATCTAACACATGGTTCAGTTCCACAATATCCTTGTTAACTTTTTGTTTGGAAGAACTATCCATTTTTGACAGTTGGGTGTTAAAATCCCCTACTATCAGTGTGTTTCTGTCTATACCTTTCTTCAAGTCCTCTAAGATTTTCCCTATTTCTTTGGGTGCTCCTATGCAGGGTGCATATATCTTTACAATGTTTATGTCTTCTTGATGGATTCTTCCTTTGAGTATTATGAATTGTTCTTCTGGGTCTCTTTTTATGGTCTTTGGTTTGAAAAATATCTTGTCTGATATAAATATTGCTACCCCTGCTTTTACTTCCTGTCTATTTGCTTGGAATATTTTTTCCATCCCTTTACTTTCAGTCTGTGTAGGTCTTTTGTTCTGAGGTGGATCTCTTTTAGGCAGCATATGTTTGGCTCATGTTTTCTTATCCATTCAGCTATCCTATGTCTTTTGATTTGGACATTTAATCCATTTAAATTTAAGGTTATTAATGATAGGTTTTTATTCATTTTTTCCCTTTGTACCTGTGATCCTCTCTTTCTCACTCTTTTTCTTCATCGTCCTAAAGCAGATCCTTTAGCATAGCTTGTAGTACTGGTTTGGTGGAGGTGTAATCTTTTAGCCTTCTTTTCTCTGAGAAACTCCTTATTTCTCCTTCCATTTTGATTGAGAGTCTTGCTTGGTAAAGTAGTCTTGGTTGTAGGCCTTTGCTTTTCATTACTTTGAATATTTCTTGCGATTCCCTTTTGGTTTGTAGTGTTTCTGTTGAGAAGTCAGCTGCTAGATGTACTGGGGCTTCCTTGTATGTAACTACCTATTTCTCCCTTGTTTCCTTTAGGATTCTCTGTTTGTCTTTGATTTTTGCCATTTTAATGATGATGTGTCTTGGAGCAGGCCTCATTGGGTTCCTCTTGAAGAGGACCCTCTGTGCTTCCTGGACTTGTGTGACTTTTTTTCTCCTCCAAATAGGGTAGTTTTCCATCATTACTTTTTCAAACAGGTTCTATATCCCTTCTTCCTGTTCTGCTTCTGGTATTCTTATTACATGGGTATTATTACGTTTCTTGTTGTCCTGTGTTTCTCTAAATTCCTCTTCATTTCTTTTGAGTCTTTTTTCAATTTCTTGCTCTTTCTGGGAGCTTTTTTATACCTTGTCCTCCAGCACACTGATTCAATCGTCTGCTTTATCTAGCCTGCTTTTGATTCCTTCTACTGCATTCTTCAATTCAGAAATTGTATTCTTTATTTCCTTTTGAGTTTTATTGATAGTCTCTATGTCTTTTTTCATGCTGTTATAGTTTGCAATAAGTTTCTCATAGTTTTCCTGTAGTTTCCATTGTAATTCTCTCTGAGCTCACTGAGCTTCCTTAGAATTGTTGTTTTGAACTCAATATCTAATAGTTTACTTGCTGCTATTTCATTTAGGTTTTTTGGGGGTATTCCTCCTTTCTCTTCGATTGGGGGTTGTTTCTTTTTCTTTCGTTTATTTGTGAGAGTCTTCTTTTTTGCTTCTGCTTCTTTTATTGATCTTTCTTGACTTCCTGACTTTTTGTTGTGAACTTCTATGGTAGGAGACCGCTTTTTTCCCCCCCCGTCTTTCTGGATCTGCTTCTGATGATGTCAGTTGTTGACCTCATCTGACCCAGGCAATCTTTAGCAGACATCCACGATTCTACTGTCTTTGTCTGTCTCCTCTAGTTGTTAATAAGCCTTAGCAGTGAAGCTTATGTTCCACAGGGTGGGTCAGAGTCTATCCTGTGGGCAGGGTTATTGTATCCTTTCTCACATTGGGGGACTACTCACTCAGGGGAGTAGAGCCAGATGGCTGCTGTTGTATGGGGAAGGGGTCAGCACCTGGTTCCCACTGGCTACTTTCTCTTTTCTCTCCCCAATGCCTCCATCTTCAGACTTTCCTTAAGTATCTCCAGACCACTCTGCATCCCATTTAGCTAGGGATCTGCTATCTGTGACTTCCACTCTGTACTCAGCACCGGGGCCTGTGCAACACTGGTCTGGGGCTGAATCTCCTGAGAGCGTGGCTATTTTGTCATTTCACACTGCTGCAACTTGGGTGAGTGGTCTGCTTAAGCAAGATGGCTGCTCTCCTATGGGAGAGGGGTCAGCACCCAGATTTCCCCGGCTACTACTTCAGTTCTCTCCCCAATGCCTCTGTCTCCAGGCTCTCCTTAAGTGACTCTAGACCACTCTGCATCCCCTTTAGCCAGGGATCTACTATCTGTGACTCCTACTCTGTACTCAGCTGTTGGGCTTGCCGATCACCTGGACCTGGGCCGAGCCTCCTGGGGGCTTGGCTATCCTGTCCTTTCACTCTGCTGCTGCTCAGGGGAGTGGTAAGCCTGAGCAAGATGGCAGCTGCAGAATGGGGGGTAAGTCAGCACTGGGACCCGTTTGGCCACTTTCTCAGTCCTCTCCCCAAAGCCTCCTTCCCCAGAGTCTCCTTAGGCGGCTCCAGCCCACTCTGCCCCGCCTCCGCCGGAGTCCAGGTTAAATGACTGCCACTATAAGTTTTTGTGTTGGCCCTTTAAATGGCTCTTTGCTTCTCCAGCCACCAGTCTCTGGCAGAGAACTCCCCTATGTTTTTCACAGTTGGGTGTTGTCTATGTGCTTTTTGGGCTCTGGTGCTGCAGGCTGGAAATTCCTGCTTTTGGTTTAATCCCCACTCTTCTCAGGGGGATCCAACTGGCCATTTCAATATCCCTCTGGTGCTGCCACCTGTGGGTGCCTGGCCCACCCTCTTGAGCCTCTACTGCACTCCTTACCAGTTAGGCTGTGCTTACATCTATTCTTCTCTCTGTGTGAGGCTTTACGGCTCCTCTCTTGCTATTATTCTGTTGTTTTCCAGGTGATTTCTCCACAATTTAGTTGTAATTTCAGATTGGTCCTGAGAGGAGGTCAGTGTGACTTCCACTCACTCCTCTGCCATCTTGAAGTCTCAAGTTTTGAATTCTTTATCTGGTAGTTTGCTTGCCTCCATTATATATACCATATTTTGCTGTGTATAATGCACACTTTTTTGCCCAACTTTTTGAGGGAAAAATAAGGAAATGCATTATACATAGATATAGTGATTTCATGGGCATAATAATGGGTGTAATAATCCTGTGTATAATGCTCAGAAAAAACTGTGGGTGCATGTTATACATGGGAGCACATTAAGTGCAGCAAAATACAGTAGTTATTTTTCTGGAGATTTCTCCTGTGCTGTCATTTTGGACCTGTTTCTTTGCTTCCTCATTTTGGCTGCTTTTCTGTGTTTGTTTCCATGTATTAGATAGAGCTGCTACATTTGCTGGACTTGGCAGAATGGCCTAATATAGTATGTGTCCTGAAGGGCTCAGTGACACAGCCTCACCAGTCACCTGATCTGGGTATACCAGGTACACAACTCCCTCATGTGGGTTGTGGGTACTGTTCTATTGTAGTTGAGCTTGATTGCTGTTGGCACATTGTTGGGAGGGACTGACTCCCAGGCTGATTGACTTCAGGGACTGGCTGCAACTACAGCAGAAGAGTTGCTGTACTGGGGCTGACCCCACAGAGAAGTCTTGCTTCAGTGGGACTTTGGTGCCCACTGAGTCTGCTCCTGAAATGTGCTGCTTGTGGAGGTCCTTGGGTTTTAATCTGGCCTGGCCTGAAGCTGTTCATTGGATGTACTGGCTGTGGGGCCTCCTTGAAAGTACAAGTTCAGGCATCACCTGTGCCCAGCCTAGGTCCACCCAGCATGAGCTACAGAGTGATTTGCCAATGGCTGCTTCTTGTGCTGGGCTTTAGGGATAACTGGGAGAGACCAAGCTGTGAACCAAAGCTGGCAGCTGCTAGTGCCCGGCCTGGGGCCTTTTAGCAAGAGGTATGGGGTATGTGGAGGCCAAATGTTGCTTGTTTGAGAGATTTTAGGAAAGTCTGAAGCATGGGCCAAGAGTGGCTGTTTATATGGAGAAGATACTGGAAAAGGCCTAGGTGGGCCCACAAGTTGGATGGGAAAGGGTCTCGAATCACCAGGGTAGGGTGAACAGTGTTAGGTGGGTTGATGGAATCTCAGATATGGTGCCCATCTGCAGGCTCCATGTGGGGAGGGCTCAGCAAAGGAACTATAGCCTCTGCCAGCACTTCTGTGTGGGAGAAAGCTGCCACCCCACCCCTCATCCTGAAGCCAAAGAGTTTAGTTCCTCCCCTTGTGTCCCTGGCACCTTTTGAGCTGCTGCTCTAGAGCTGGAGCTCAGAGTGAGTCCAACCATGGGCCCTTTAAGAGAAATTCTTGGGACACCAAGAACCCTTAGCCTCACTCAGCCACAATCCCCACTAGTTTTTACAGCCAGAAATTATGGAGATTCCCCTCCCTGCATTGGAATTCTGGGCTGTGGGTTCTGATGTGGGGCTGGGATCCTTGCTCCTCAGAGGGAGCCTACGCATTCAATATATCCTTCCCAGTTTTAAACCACTCCATGTGGGTGTGGGACCAGCCCTTTCTGTGACTCAGTCCCTCCTCTCTCTCTTGATGTGACTTCTTTAAATCCCTAGTTTTAGGACTTCCATTCAGCTAGATTTCAGGCATTCTGAATGGTGGTTCTATAGTTCAGTTGTAATTTTTATGTGGTTGTTGGAATTCTGAGCACTGAATTTACCTACACTACCATCTTGGCTAGAAATTGGTCATGAAGTATCTTGAAGTTTTACTAACTTATCTTTAAAACTTGAAATAGCATTAAACATATTAACATAAACAAATAAGGAATTGTCTTAGAGAAACACTGAATAGTGAACTATGCATAGGTCTGTATACTTGAGAACAAAGCTCACTCAGAGGGAGCATGAGTGGTGTGACAGCCACATATGAGGGTGGCCTGTCACTTCTAGGTACATTGTATGTATACCTTTCCCACAGGCAATGCATGTGTATGTAATATATTTTTATTGTTTATTGTTTTTTTCAACATGTATAGTCAACATATCTATAGGAGAAAGGGTTGCGACATTCCTAGAGTGATCTAATCTCTTGAAGGTTAGGTACTAAGAGAGAAGAGGGTATAACTAGTAAAGGTCAACACAAGCCCAGATCAGGATCTGGTGAGACCATCACAACTGCCTGTGCTCTCCCTCTGCTCTTTGTTTGTGTTACTAGATTGGCACTTGACATAGTATCATTACAAGTCCCTTGAAGGCAAGGACCATGTTTTATGTACCATTGAATTCTAGTATTTAGCACAGGCCTGTGCACTTAGTAGGAGCTCAATCTGTGTTTGTTGACTGGAATTGAATATTATAAACAGGCAAAGAAAGGCTCACATGGAGAACTGTGATGTCATGAACTACGCTGAGGGGCCATCATTCTGGAATGGTCTGTCTCTATCCCCAGGGCACACCTTCACCTTCTCCCAGCAAGCATTTCACGTTGTGCAAGGAGGACTACCGACATAAACATGAACTGTATCACATTTGAACGATGTTTATTGTGGCGTTGTCTATATGAATAATAATCAAACATCCATCAGTAGGAGGAAATTGTTATCTGATGATATTATGGAAAATGAAGTGGCCCTTAAAAAAGAACAAGGTGAGTCTGCATGTTCTGACAGAGGAGGGGGGTCCATGGTAGAGCACTGATTTTCAAAAAGCAAGCTGTATATCACTAAGTCTAATTTGTTCCCATTTAAAGAAACAAATATATATATATATGTACTTACAAAAGGTATGGAAGGATGCACTAGTGAGTTTCTGTGAAAGGATGGAGAGGTTTTTAAAATTTTTACTTCATACACTTCTGAGTTGTTTGAATGTCTTTCAGTAAGCTTGTATTGCTTCTGTTACTTTTATAATATATGTATTATGTATATGCATACATATGTAGAACAGCAGCCTGTCTCCTGTGTGAGACATGCTTTGCTTTAGTAGTCAAGAATAAACATATAAATATACATATTAAATATTTATTACTTATTATTAACTATTAATTTATTGATTTATCCTCAGGACTTAAAGCAGAACAGTTCTCACAAGGGAGAAAGATCATTCTTCTAGTGACAAATTCCCATTTTCTGTGACTGAAAGCCCTATCATTTGGTTGGGCTCATATTTCTTTCAGTAGAAGTATGTGGCAGTGTCCCCAAAGCTCCTCTTTGAACTTGTGTCAAAAAGACTTTTTTTCTTATCATGAAAGTCCTTATCTCTGTGACCTAAATGTCCCCTGGCATGGGTCCTGGCCATGGGGAGATCTATCAGGTACAGCTTGGAGATGAAATTGTTAGTCAATTTAAAGGCTACTGACTGGACACTCAATCTGAACCACCATCTGGGGGCTTTACAAAAATGCACCCAGGTGGGCTCCACCTGAACCAGTTTACTCATAATCTTAGAGGGTTGGGCCTGGCTCCAAGCTTGTCCAAATGGTCACACAAGGTTGGGAACCACTGAGAAAAATTAGACAAGGGAATGAGAACCATGAGAAAAACCACTGTAGGTGAAGCAAGCCAAAGACAGCATGGCACCTCAGAGTCCCTCCAGGCATCAATTCACTGATCACCACCTAGAGTAACTTGGGGTATGCATTAAAAATGTGGGTGTTTTGGTCCCATCCCAGACATACTTGATCTCAGAGATATGCATTTTAAACAAAGATCCCAAGTGATTTTCTTTTTTTACCTTGCCATTTGATTTATAGTTTTATTTTTTTTAATTTATAAATCATGTTTATTCTATTTCCCCCCGCTTTACCCACCTCCACCCCCCATCCCCACCCCTCACTCCCACAGTCAATTCCCACTCTGTTGTCCATGTCTAAAATTTTCAAGTAAAGTTCTGGGGCCCCTGGTGCATAGACCTGGCTATGAAATGTCTCCATTTGGCAGCCAATTATAGGAATCTGTTCACACTGGGAAGGGTAATAGAGGATATGCATTTCAGTAAATGGTTTTGCTAAACTAAGGAAAAAATTTCTGATTTGTTTGATTACTGTAGCTATAATGCTGTAGCTTCAGAGTTTGTGTCTACATGGTATCTTTTACCCAAGGATCTTAATGTATTTTATAGGCATTCTTCTCATCATGGTTTTGACAGAGTTTGTAAATGTTATATTCCTCACTTTTCAGTCCATGAGTAGC
Organism: Pteronotus mesoamericanus; assembly: GCF_021234165.1. NCBI lineage: Eukaryota > Metazoa > Chordata > Mammalia > Chiroptera > Mormoopidae > Pteronotus > Pteronotus mesoamericanus. Next base: position 954,590 of record NW_026555304.1, read on the forward strand.
AGATTCATAATTAAAAGTCACATTCTGGAAATACAAACTAGTATTTCTGTAGACTTTGTTGCAGTTCACACCCAACAAATGGTACAAGAAGAATATTTTTGTCATTAATATCAGAGCTTTAAACTCTAATGGGGTGGCATTAAAGTCTTTAACTATGGTTAACATATAGGTATACTATACATACATAACTGGATTCTGAAAGGCTGATCCCAGACATGAAGTTAAAATCAATGCTCTAATTATTTTGATTTTTTGTGATTATCTTCAGAAATGGTGTTATTAAGATATTCTCCTACACCAAGCTTTATTTTATAGGTGGGAAAGAGTAGTTGTGAAAACTGTGTTTTTGAAATTGTAGGTCTGTTTTTTATTTTGAATCATAATTTGTATGTCCAGTTCCTTTTTTGCATTTGCTCTGGGAATTTCTAAATAAGGCAAGCCCAAAGTTAGAGTAAAGTTCTAGATGAGCATTCTCACTGGAAGGGGAGGGAAATCCTAGGAGTAAGTCTGAGATGGGTCCTGACAACTATACTTTTACGTCATTCCCCATGTAAATCCTGAGGCTTAGACAGGACTGAGACCTACTTCTGGGGTTTCCTTTGATGGTAAAAATACTGTGTGTGATCTTGACATTAACACAAAATAGGAAAAGGGAAATGTTATTTTGCCAAAGCAGGTTTGTACTTTTCTCATTTGTTTTGATGGTCAGCATCAAACCCCAGTCTGATATTTAAATGCTTATTATTTTTGAATGTCTGAGATTGAAACTCTGTCAATAATTCTAGGTATATCGAAACCACAATCTTATTTTTCTTTATCACTCTTGGGGGCATTTGGATGAGATGACCACAGTGTTGTGTTCCCTTCCAATTATACAATTCCACTTTCTGGCTCTGATGGGTACCTGAGTGCTCTAGACAAGTCTAAATATCTAGACCTAGATGACTTATAGCTCAAGACACTATAAGAATTCACTTATATAATGGCAGAGCCTGTTCAATGGTATTTAAGAAACTTTTCCATGACTCTAAACAATCTTTTGCCACACTAAAAAATAACAGTTTATGTATATCAGTACGTAGCTGAATTAGTCTTTTAACTGATTCCCTATTATTGAACATTTAAGTTATTTCCATTTTTTCTTCCCTTGGTGTCTTTTTTCCCCCCTTCAATGGTCTCAATGTATGTGCCAGATATTTTGCCAAATGTTATGGATGTTTCTGTGAAGGTGGTTTTAGATGAGGTTAACATTTATATCAGTAGACTGAGCGGAGCAGATGGCTCACCAGAGTAACGGTGGGCTAATCCAGTCAGCTGAGGACCTCAACAGAAAAAGAGGACAACTCTGCCCTGAGTTGGAGAGAATTTTCTCCTTGATGGCATTACAAATAGGACATTGCTTTTCCTGTTTCTACAGCAGCTTGCAGCCTTTTGGACCTGTCCTGGGGCATTATCTCTGCTGATTTTGGACTTGCCAGTCTCCAAAATTACATGAGCCAGTTCTGTATAATAAAATCTTATATCACATATGATTAACTAGATCTGTCTGGAAAAACTCCAACCATTGTTAATATAACAAGAATGGTTTGATGCATGACCCATGGACATTAACTAAGGAGGGGGAATTGCTGGAGGGAATTGGTACAAGGTGGAAGGGGACAAAGAGGGAAAAATTGGGACAACTGTAAAAGCATAATCAATAAAATATATATTTTTAAAAAAAGAATGGTTTGTGCAACATTGATGCAACCTGGCAGCCAAAGAGAGTGGACTGGAATGTACATATGTGAACAATGATGACTTCACTGTAATAGACAGTGGGGGTGGTAAATGACATTGAGTGAGCATGTGTACTGTGTGGTCATTGCGTTCAAAATGACTGAACGAGTAGAGCAATGAATCTGCAACCAATTTTGAGTCAAGCTCCAACATTCTCCACATAAACTATTTGGATGATTCAGAAGGTTGCAGATATGGGCAACTTGTGACTGGCAGCTTCATCATGACAATGTGCCCATAATGCATCATGTCTCGTGCAGAGTTCTTTTTAATTTACTTTAATTTTTTTAAATTTTTAAATCATGTTTATTCTATTACAGTTGTCTCAGTTTTTCCCCTGTTCCTCTCCTCTACCCATCCAACCCCACCCACCTCTCCCACAGTCAATTCCCACTCTGTTGTCCATGCCCATGGGTCATTCATACATGTTCTTTGTTTAGTCCTTTCTTCTTTCCACCATTGTCCTCCTTCCCTATCCCTTCTGGTCACTTTCAGTTTGCTCCATGTTTCCATGCCTGTGATTTATTTTATTTGTCAGTTTATTTTGTTGAATAGAGTCCACTTATAGGTCGGATTATATGGTATTTGTCTTTCACTGACTGGCTTATTTCACTTAGCATAATATTCTCCATTTCCATCCATGTTGTTGCAAAAGTTAGGAGTTCCTTCTTTCTTTTTCTTAAAATGCAGATTGATTTTATTTATTTTTTTAATTGTTAAAATCCATTATAAAATATCAAGAAATTTAAATCCATTATAAAGTCTCAGCAATTAAAACATAACACCAGCTTTTTTTTTCGGTTGGAACCGCTATCTTCCAGTAATTCACCAAAATGACTAACACAAAGGGAAAGAGGCGAGGAACCCGCTATATGTATTCTAGGCCTTTTAGAAAACATGGAGTTGTTCCTTTGGCTACATACATGCAAATCTACAAGAAAGGTGATATTGCAGATATCAAAGGAATGGGCACTGTTCAAAAAGGAATGCCCTACAAATGTTACCATGGCAAAACTGGAAGAGACTACAATGTCACCCAGCATGCAGTGGGCATTGTTGTAAACAAACAAGTTAAGGGCAAGATTCTTGCCAAGAGGATTAATATATGTATTGAGAATATTAAGCACTCTGAGAGTCAAGATAACTTCCTGAAATGTGCGAAGGAAAATTATCAGAAAAAGAAAGAAGCCAAAGAGAAAGATGCCTGGGTTCAACTGAAGCGTCAGCCTGCTCCACCCAGAAACGCACACTTTGTGAGAACTAATGAAAAGGAGCCTGAGCTGCTGGAACCCATTCCCTATGAATTCATGGCATGATAAGTGTGAAAAAAATAAAAGACCTTCCTTCTGTACTGGTTAAAAAAAATAAAATGAAACATGACACCAGCACAGAAATAATCAAGTAGATCAATGAAATAAAACGAGCATTCTAAAAACAAACATATATATCTGTCTAACAATGTAATATATGATTAAATTGATATTTCAAATTGATGTGGGAAAATAAGGCTTATTCAACAAATAAGGTGCATAGACCACTGTTACTTGAAATAAAACAAATATAAAGCCCTATTTCACACATTATACAAAAAATATTCAGGTGAGTTAAAAATATGTAAGGATTTTTTGGAGAAAATACAAAATAATATTTTTCTCACCCTGAAGTCAATTATTCAAACCCAGAAGCTATCAAGTAAGATATTGACAATATGACTATATTAAACATTTAAGACTATATAGTAATATACATATAAAAAATGTTAAAGGACAAGTTATAGAATAGGAAAATATTTGCAACATATCTAAAAGATGGTTAATAGTTTTTGTTTTCTTTTTAGGGAAACAATTCTGCAAACATTTAATTAAAAAATGGATAAAGTATACCAAAAAGTCACTTAAAGTTTTTTTAAAAACTAGAAAGAGGCAAGAAATATACAAAAACAGGTTTAGTTTCAACAAATAATAAAGTAACAATTAAAATAACACATTATTGTCACAATCAGATTAATAAGGATTAAAAATATTGGTAATATCAAGTATTGGTGACTGGGAAAGGAACTGAGTATTCATACACTCTTTTTCTTCATCTTCTTAAAGCAGTCCCTTTAGCATATCTTGCAGTGCTGGTTTGGTGGGGGTGTATTCTTTTAGCCTTCTTTTGTCTGGGAAACTCCTTATTTCTCCTTCCATTTTAATTGAGAGCTTTGCTGGGTAGAGCAGTCTCGGTTGCAGGCCTTTGATTTTCACGACTTGGACTATTTCCTGCCATTCCCTTCTGGACTGTAGTGTTTCTGTTGAGAAGTCAGCAGCTAGCTGTACCAGGGCTCCCTTATTATGTTACTACCTGTTTCTCCCTTGCTTGCTTTAGGATTCTCTGTTTGTCTTTGATATTTGCCATTTTATTGATGATGTGTCTTGGAGCGGGCCTCATTGGGTTCCTCTTGAATGGGACCCTCTGTGTTTCCTGGACTTGTGTGACTTTTTCTCTCCTCAAAATAGGGAAGTTTTCCATCATTACTTTTTCCAACAGGTTCTCTATCCCTTCCTCCTCCTCTTCCCCTTCTTGTATTCCTATTATACAGATATTATTATGTTTCTGGTTCTCTTGCATTTCCCTAAATGCTCCTTCATTCTTTTTGAGTCTTTTTCATTTTCTGACTCTTTCTGGGAGCTTTTTTCCACCTTGTCCTCCAGCTCACTGATTTGATCGTCTGCTTTATCTAGCCTGCTTTTGATTCCTTCTACTGCACTCTTCAATTCAGAAATTGTATGCTTCATTTCCTCTTGCCTCTAATTGATAGTTTCTGTGTCCTTTTTCATGCTGATATAGTTTGCAGTAAGTCGCTCGTAGTTTCCCAGTAGTTTTTTTGTAATTCTCTCTGAGCTCACTGAGCTCATTGAGCTTCCCTAGAACCGTTGTTTTGAACTCAATATCTGATAGTTGACTTCCCTCTATTTCATTTAGTTCTCTTTGTGAGGATTCCTCCTTTCCCTTCAGCTGGGGGTGTTTCTTTGTCTTTCCATTATTTGTTGGACTCTTCTTTTTTGCTTCTGCTTCTTAAATTGATCTGTCTTGATTTCTTGACTTTGCGATGTGAACTTCTGTGACAGGAGACTGCTGTTTTTCCTTTCTGGATCTGCCTCTGATGATGTCAGATGTTGACCCTGTCTGACCTTAGGCACTCTCTTCGAGGCTTCCAAGAATCTACTGTCTGTTACTGTCTCCTTCAGTTGTTAATCTAGTCACCCTGCTCTCATCAGGCTGGCTTAGAGAGGGCAGGGCAGAGTCCCTCCTGGGAGAGGAGCAATTGTGTCCTTTCATGCTGTTGGCACTCAGGGGAGTGGTCTGCCTGAGCCAGATGGCTGCTGTCATAGGGGGGATGAGTCAGCACTGGGATTCCACGGAGCTACTCCCTCAGTTCTCTCCCCAAAGCCTCCCTCCCCAATCTCTCTTCAGGTGTCTCCAGCCCACTCTCTGCTGAAGACCAGGGTAAGTGGCTGCAAGTAAAAATTTATGCATTGGCCTTTTAAATGGCTCTTTGTATCTCTAGCCACCCATCCCTTGCAGAGAGCAACCCTGCTGCTTTTCGCAGCTAGTTGTCATCTATGTACTCTTCAGGCTCTGATGCTGTATGCTGGAGATCCCCGCTTATGGTTTAGACCCCTTTCATCTTAGGGTCATCCAACTGGCCATTTCAATATCCTTCTGCTGCTGCCGCCCATGGGCATCTCACCTGCCTTCTTAAGTCTCTACTGTACTCCTTGCCAGTTAGGTTGTGCTAACGCTGATTGTTCTGTCTGTCCAAGGATATAAGGCTTCCCTTTCACTATTGTTCAGTTGTTTTTTCCAGGTGATTTCTCCACAATTTAGTTGTAATTCTGGATTTGTCCTGGGAGGAGGTCAGTGTGACTTCCACTCACTCCTCCACCATCTTGTTTCCCTCATGCAGAGTTTTTTGGTGAAACATCAAATTACCCAGGTGACTCCACCCCCCTACAGCCCAGATTTGGTGTCCTGTGACTTCTGGCTGTTCCTAAAACTAAAATCACCCTTGGAAGGGAAGAGATTTCAGACAGTTGTTGAGATCCAGGAAAATATGATGGGGACAGCTGATGGTGACTGGGAGAACTGTGTGGGGTCCCAAGGGGACTACTTTGAAGAGGACTAAGGTATCATTGACTATGTACAATGTTTCTTGTATCTTCTTAAATAATTGTCTCTAATTTTCATATTACATGGCTGGGTGTCTTCTGGAAAGATATCATATATACTAAATTTGTGCGTGTATATACATTTATTTTATATATTATATGTAATATAATGCACATTATATATTAAATATATATTTAATTATAGTATCTAGAACATAAACACATTATATTATGTGTATTATAATTATATATATAATTATATATAATATATCATGTGCTATAATGTATCCAGTTATATATAATATATAATTATTATTACATATTATTAATATATAATATATATTATGTGTATAATATATATACATTATAATATAAACACATTATAATATAATGTTATATATACATTATATACGTGTGTATAATATAATACATATTACATCATATATACTCTAATACATATGTATATGTGTATAGTATGTATTTTATATAATATATATTAAATGTATAATAAATTTTATATGTAATATTTAATATATAATGTATAGAATAAATATTTTATATATACTATATATTTAATAATATAACATATATATTATTGATTCTGCATCTCTGGAGAACCTGAATAACACAATGAGCACTGAAAAACACATAATTTTTGGTATATTTTTCAATTCTTTTTTTCAGTCAGAACAAAGTCTTTATTCTTGCTATTTTATACAAGCTAGAAATTGTCTTTTCCTGATGAAAAGTACAACCTTTTCTATACCTACGGAAAATTATAAAACCTCTTTTTTTTGAGAGTAGAATTGTTCCGATAAATCACTTATGTCTTGTGAACCCTAGTCATGATAAACAGTCTAATCGCTGAGTTTTATTAGTTGGCTGTCATCATTGCACTAATAGACAATCTCCAGTTTCCATACAATAAAACTGTAATGACTTTGTCAATTTCTAGGTCAATGTCTCTGCCTGGCATTTTGTAACTTTCCTAGGATAGCAGAAGTTCTGACACAGGAACTTTGAGAAGATGTGACAACAATATTTTCAGCTTGAATTGTCATGCAGTCTGGAATTTGTTTCTCTAGGACTTTTTGATCAAGATGATTAGGATATTTTATTTTCAGTGTTAGTAGCTGATTTTTGAGCAAAGCTGGTGGTTGTGTTTTACATCCCCCATCTTCAGGTGCACCTGATTTGAGGCAGAGTGACTGGTACCTGGGATGGGCTGCTAGGAACTCCTCATTTGTCCTGCTTTTGTCTGGATCCTGATGTCCACCTGCTTTCTTCCATTCATTTTCAATGCTTTTAGGTAGTCCAGATCAGCTCCATGCCTATCCTTTGGAAGAATCTGACATTTGTTCAGGACTTCAAGCTGATCAATCTTGGTGATAATGTATTGGTAGGTGGTTTCCACTTTGCTTCCCTCAGTCAGGGGATTACAGGTATGACAAAGCATGCAAACTCTGTAACTTACCCAGCTTGTTGATAAATGACCATTGCAATGTCTGATTGTCATTGACTACAAGGTATCGAAAGGGAGGAGACATTGATGTTTTTGCACCAAATGCCAGCATCTGAGAAATGTAGAAAAGAAATCCCAATGTCAGGATTAGTTGTTCTAATCTCGGCAGTAAGCTGTTAGAAACAGCTGATTTTCATCATCAATTGATTAGAGGCATGATCTAATAACTTGACAATCTGTAGAATGTCAGCCAGCCTTTCTAAAATGGAAAGATTGTTAGACTCCTGGAGGATTGGTCACCCACCAGCACACCAGAGCACCTCAGCCCATGTCATTCCTGTTGGGCTAAGAACTAAAATCTTCAGTGTAGAAAATGTTCTAGTTGAAGATGGTGAGCCAGGGAAATCTCAGTTTGTCTTCACTGAGATTAAGGAGTTTCTGGTGTCTAAGCTGATCAGCAATTATCTGTGACTTCATCCAATGCTCACAGCAGGTTGTTTTATAAATTAAATTTCTAATATTAGGACATGCTTTGACAATACCAGCACAATTAAAAAAAATCCTCACCTGAGAATATGTTTATTGAATTTAGAGAGAGAATGGTGGGGGACGGGGAAGAGCACAACATCGATGTGAGAGAGAAACATTGATGTGAGAGAAACATTAATAGGTTGCCTCTCGTAGCTCCCAGACTGCAGATTGAACCCTCAGTCTAGGTATGTGCCCTCACCAGGGGTCAAACTTGCAACCTTCTGGTGTATGAGACAACAGCCCAACCAACTAAGCCACCTGGCCAGGGCTGTCACCAGTACAATTTACTGCATAGTTCCTCAAAAAATTTTTTCTGTAACTTGTTCAGCTGATTTTCCCATTTTATAACGGATTCAAAACCAATAGTTCCCACAGGTCCATGGTTTATTTTATAAATTTGCTCTTTTTCATCTTCCTCTTTTCCATTTTCTAACACATAGTGGTTCTTAATTGTAATTAAGAAAGTCAACTCCAAAGTGGGCTTTGTTTGGGCAAATAAAGGATCTTCCTGTTGGGTGCCTGCTGTACTTGCTTCTATCATGCTTGCCCCTCTCCGGATTGTCCCATTCTATTCCTCACCAATCTCAACTCACTTCCTCTGTGCTCCAACACTGGCATAGCAGCTTGAAAGGCACCAGAGACATACAGGGAGGGACTTAGTTGTCTGGCATTGGGGTGAGAGCTGGGAGGGACAGTTTTCTCCCAGACAGAAGTGCTGACAGAGGCCATCATTCCTTTGCTGAGCCCTTCCTCCACAATGCTGACATATTTGAGTCTCTATCAACCTGGCTATCACTGTTCACCGCCACTCAGGTGATTCCCTGAGACCTCCTAAAACTTTTTTTCTCATTGACACATATATTGGATTGTTAACAGGCAAATATAAGTTGTGTTACTTGTAAATCAGATTCATTGGGCATGAGGATGCTACAGTTACAATTTAGAAAACTTCCCGTGACTCCACTTTTGAGATGAAATAGAATTTAAAAGGAGCAACTGATATTTGATATAAATTCAGTTAAAGAATAAGTGGAAATTAAATACATCACCTGAAATATAGTATTTTTAAAAATTAATACCATAAATTATGTCTTCTGATAAACTAATAATAGTGTTGTAGACATATTTAAAGTCTTAACAATTTATAATCAATAACAACAACTCTCAGAACATTAGAATTTTCAGCTATTTGAAAAATCATCATATCGTCTTCATTTTACTCTTCCAAAATTGCTAAAAATTGTTACATAATTTAAAAGGGCAATTTCAACAAAGTCTGGAAACTAAAGATTAAGAAAATTTAACAAGCTTTTTTTTTCTTCATCGGCCTAGTTTTTAAGGATCTTGATGAGTTTATGGCAGAATTCTCACTAGTGTGGTCTAGACTAGGGTTCTTAACTTTGGCACTGTGGACATTTTGGGCTGGATAACTCTTTGTTGTATGGTCCTGTCTTGTACACTGTGGGATGTTTATCAGCACCCTGGTGTCCACCGTGGAGATCCCAGTAGTACCCCATCCCCGAATTGTGTCAACAAACAAATGAATGTCTCTAGACATTGCCTACAGTCCCCTGGGAGGCAAAATTGCCCCAGTTGAGAACCACTGGGGATTGGGCACATATGGCAAAGGCCAACTATGTAAGTAAGTAAAGGACCATAGCCTAAAAAAATTAAATAAGAGATTGCCTAATAAAGTTTAATAAAGGACAGTTGTCACAAAAGTGTTTGGAGCCCACAATGTGTTTCCACCTTTTTCCCCCTGAAATTTGATGTTGTAGTTAATAGGAAATGGATTTTGCTTTTTGTTGACTTTTCTAATGTCTCTCTTCGGTTTTTGACCAGGATTAAAGCAACAGCCTATCCAGAATAAGAATACTGTACTAATTTAAGGCATTTGCTAGCTTGTAAACCTCAGTAAAAATGACTCTGTGTTTGAGTTGATGATTCAGCTTGGTGTACCTTTCCAGTCTATCTAGTGTTGTGTTAAGCTGGTCAGGGAAAAAATATGGGATGCAGCAAGAATGGTATTTCCTGAGGGTGCTGTTTTTGTTGGGGTCTGCAATGAGCTGAGATCCTGGTGGCTTTAAGTAAGCTAGGAAATAGGAGGAAATAAAGCAGAGAATGTTGAGTGATTGTGAGGGTCAGTTGGATGTGTCCACTCGGCTAGACCACAGACTCCAGTTCTTCACTCAAATAGCCATCTAGGTGTTGCATTTCTTCAGGGTTCACTCTTGAACCCCACCTCATGCAAATGTAGTTTTTGTCTTTAATTTTTTCCTGCTTTTCTCTTTGTTATTACTTAGTCTTTATATGTATCATTTTCTCTTTATTTTTCCACGTTGAAAATAGCTTTAGGTAAAAGAGCCCTTTTTTAGGTACCAGGCATTTGGCCTGGTACATCTCTTTTTATCCTCAAAACAAGTATGTGGCAGGTATTATTGTCATCCTTATCGTACAGGTGAGGAAATTAATGTTGGAACTGCTCACGATCATCTCCAGACTAATGGCAGAGCCTCCGAGAAATTGCTTTTTCTATTTTGCTGTACTCTCTTGTTTGGCTTATTTCACATTACCTTTTCTTTGGTAGGTAAAGGGATTTGCAAATTCTGGGAGAGCATTTCTTTTTATCTTGCTCTGTGGGAAAGAATATGTGAAAAGACTCAATAGATGGATCCATATTGTACTATGCAGTGTGTTTTTCTGAAACTCAGCAGAGTGAACCATGCCTTTTTTCTTTTAGGTACTGTTGTTGCTTATATTTCCAAATTTAATTCACATTCCATAGTTTTAGGCTTTGGGTTAGTCACCAGTTAGTCACCAGTGACTATTTTACTTGAAATCCACATAGACAGATACATAATTGAAAATGACAGAAAAAGTGTTATGTGGTCATCAAACCCAACTGGGAGGCTGGGAAGTAAAATTAATAAGCAAGTAGAAAAGTAGTAAGTAAAATCCAGTCATCATTAAGGAAACGTTCAAAGATTAAGACCAGGCACTGTCATTGGATCTCCTTACAGTTTTTCATATGAGAACTGATTCAGGATACAGCATTCTCTCCAAAGTTGGGTATACTTAGAAACAATAATAAATTTTTTAGTCCTTTTACTGTGTGTTCAAAATGAAGTAAACAACACCACACCAAACAGCCCCAAATATTGTGAGAAAATTAAACACATACATAATCTAGTCACAGCATGGTGGACAAGGAAGCATCTCCAATGTCGGCATTTTAAAACTTGATTTTTCCTTTACCCTAAAGTAGCTCCTGTATATTGAAAATAAAAATGCCTCACCAACTGTAACTGTCCACAGCAATTTGGTTGGCTAGGTGTGGTCATTATTTTTCTACTTCATTCTGTGTCTGTAGCTTTTCTTTGAACTCATGCTATTTAATTATTCCTGATATTAACAGTGTGTCTTCTGGGCCTGGCCAGTTCATGAATAAGACCCACTCTTCTCTCCCCTCTGATTTTTAAAAAATTGCATTAATGCTAGGGGAGAAGTTTTGGGCATAGGGACTTTCTAGATGTCATTCAGAGAATACGACATAAATTCTGCTGACCACCTTGCTTAAAGACCAGCTCAGCTGGACAGCAATGACTGTCACAGTGAGAGGAGGCTTGTTGAATTGCTATAGCATCCAGAGGAAGAGGCTTAAAGATGTCACACAAACATGCCTGTGAAAGGCCAGCTTGGTGGAGCCAGCCAGAGAGATGGTAAGAATAAACATATATTCCCATCATAAATGAGAAACCAATGTAGTTTTCTAGAGTTGAGTTTATATAGCAGCATAATTCATATAATTAATGTGCCAGGATGTTCATATAGGGCTTGATTCTACTGCTATATATATATATACATATATATATATATTTAGAAAAATTTGGAATGTTAATTTTGTTTTTGTGTTTTTTCCCATTAGTGGAAAATGCTGTCTGTGGCAATTGTTTCATAAATGTTGTAAAGCCAGCTTTATGAAGATCTGAGATGGTGATTCACTAATAATTTTAAATCTCACCTTGAATCGGTCTGCATTCATTCAGTCTTGTAAATGAAGACTAGCAAGTGCAAGTCAGTTGTTGAAGAATGTTGTTTAGCCTGGTGAATACACTACCATTTATTTTTATGTCCCTAAATTAGAGAGAGTGTAGACAAGCTAGGTCTCAGAAGAACGTGGAAAAGCCCGCCTGATCTTTCACATGGACAATCATACTGAGGTGGCAGGCTTTTAGAGAGTCACTGCTGAGTCAGGTGCCCTAGTGTACCTATGCCATAGCTTTGGTGCCAGCTTTAATTGAGACAGTGGATGTGTAAGACCTTTGAAAACTAGAAAACACTATGAAATGAAGGTAGAATACTTGACATAGTAATTTTCAAAAATAAAACATGATACTACTTTGGATAGTATGTAGTTGGTTGAGGCAGGTTGGTAGTCCTACTGCAACAACTGGGAAAAACTGGACAAATTACAAAAAAATGGTATTTTTAAAGGCACCATAGAGTTTGGAAGAAATGAGTCCTAGGTGAAATAAAATTACAGAGAGGGGAAAGTTGTTCCAAGGCAAGCTGATGATTGATAGCTGTTTTTAGCCTGACAGACCTTTGTTGATTCTGCACATGGGTTGAGGATTGGACTTGGCCCAGGCTAAGAGTCTTTATGAAGGAAAAAGAAACCTGCAAAAGTCTAACCAACATAGGGCTAGTCTGACAAACTGGAAACTTGAGGGGCTTCAAATTCACAGCTGGTTTCTTCCTAAAGATATTTTCTGAGTTATTAGGATTCACAGGATCTTGGAGAGTGAGGCTGAAATTTCTAAAAGGCAAAGGAAACCTCCCATGGGCTTATGCTCCTTAGAAACAAAAAGCCTCTAGAAGATAGGGCCTGCTTCAGGCACAAAGCTGTTCCCCCTTTAAGGCTTTTGCAGATTTTGAAGCTTTTTGTGGCAAGGAAGCTGGAGAGCTGGTTTGAAACCCCCTGCAGGATAGAGCTAGATTTCCTGCAGTTTTTCAGGGTTCAGGAAATGACACCATCAAGGCTCTCCATCAGAAGGATGGGAAGGCCCTACGTGAGGAACAGGGGCCAAAAAAAGGTCTATAGATTCTTACTAAAACTGTGGCCCAGCCCCAACCCAGTTCAATTCCTGCTGGATTTATGTGCTCAGCTCCTCATGCAGTCTTTCTAACAGAAAAAAAAGGGACACACTCTCTAGTGGAATCATCATTAGCCTCTACTTTTTTTATGTGCAACATCTGACATACAATCAACAATATTTAGATATGCAAAGAAGCAAGTAAATATGAATGATAATAAAGAGAAAAACAGCAGAAGCAGACCACATGATAAAACTATTGGAGTTAATAGCTAAGAATAGTTAAGAACATAATAGATAGGTAGATAGGGAGAGAGATGATAGATAGACAGATAGATAAGTAGATAGATAGGTAGGTAGGTAGATAGATAGATAGATAGATAGATAGATAGATAGTTATGGGCATATGGAAAATTTCACCAGGACCAGAAAGCTCCATGTAAGTGTTCATAGGAATTCTGTATTTGTTGCCATGGTGTGGGAGTATTGGGCATGATTTAACAGAGTCATTCTTGAATTAATCCACTGAATACACATTGACACTCCTCTGTCAGGCTGCAAGCTAAGCTACGGACACAGAAGAAATTCTGGTGCCGTCAGAGGGTCCTCAGACTAGAGCAGTACAGCCCAATAGAAGCATAATGTGAGTCTCACATATTTTTATTTTTTTTTCATTTTTTAAATTTATTTACTTTTTAAATACATTTGTCTCTGCCTCCCCCCCACCTCTTTCCCTTGCCCCCTCCCTTCTTCCCTCCCTCAGCTCTTCCCCTTTGGTTTTGTCCATGAGTCCATGCTATATGTTCTTTGACTTTCCCTTTCCCTTACCTTTCCCCGCATCCTCCCTTCCCACTTGTCTCTGTTGACTTCGTTTCCTTTCAGTGTTGCTGGTCATATTTTCCTTGCATCTTTGTATTGTTGGTTAGGTTCCGCTTATAGGTGAGATCATATGGTATTTGTCTTTCACCCCCTGGCTTATTTCGCTTACCATGATGCTCTCCAGTTCCATCCATGCTGTCGCGAAGTTTAGTAGTTCTTTTTTCCTTTCTGCTGCATAGTATTCCATTGTGTATATGTACCATAATTTTTTGATCCAATCATAGACTGATGGGCATTTAGGTTGCTTCCAACACTTGGCTATTGTAAATTGTGCTGCTATGAACATTGGGGTGCATAGGTTCTTCTGAATTAGCGTTTTGGTGTTCTCAGGGTATAGTCACAGCAGGGGAATCACTGGATCAAAAGGCAGTTCCATTTACAGCTTTCTGAGGAAATTCCACACTGTTTTCCACAATGGCTGCACCAGTCTGCATTCCCACCAACAGTGTACTAGGGTTCCCTTTTCTCCACAGCCTCGCCAGCACCTGTTTGTGGATCTGTTTATGATGGCCATTCTGACCATTGTGAGGTGGTAGCTCATTGTGGTTTTGATCTGCATTTCTCTGATGGCTAGAGATGCTGAGCATCCTTTCAAATGCCTCTGGGCCCTCTGTATCTCCTCCTTAGAAAAGCACCTGCCCAGGTCCTTTGCCCACTTTTGGATTGGATCGTTTGTCTTCTTGGAGTGGAGTCGAGTGAGTTCTTTATATATCTTGGAGATCAAACCTCTATCTGATGTATCATTAGCAAATATATTTTCCCATAAGGTTGGCTCCCTTTTCATTTTGCTGATGTTTTCTTTCGCCGTGCAGAAGCTTATTTTGATGAGGTCCCACTTGTTTATTCTTTCCTTTATGTCCCTTGCTTTAGGAGACATATCAGTGAAAAAATTGCAGTGTGGCATATCTGAGAGTTTCTTACCAATGTTCTTCTCTAGGACTTTGATGGTGTTGCGACTTATATTTAAGTCTTTTATCCATCTTGAGTTTATTTTTGTGTATGGTGTCAGCTGATGATACAATTTCAATTTTTTGCGTGTAGCCATCCAGCTCTCCCAACACCATTTGTTGAAGAGGCTGTTATTGCTCCATTTTATGCTTCTGACCCCTTTGTTGAATATTAGATGCCCATAGAGACCTGGGCTTATTTCTGGGCTTTCTATTCTGTTCCAGTGGCCTATGGGTCTGTTTTTGTGCCAGTACCAGATTGTTTTGAGTATGGTGGCTTTGTAGTAGAGTTTGATGTCCGGTATTGTGATCCCTCTTACTTTGTGTTTCTTTCTCAAAATTGCTGCAGCTATTCGGGGTCGTTTATGGTTCCATATAAATTTTTGAAATGTCTGTTCTATTTCTGTGAAATACATCATTGGTATCTTAATAGGGATTGCATTGAATCTATAAATTGCTTTGGGTAGTATGGACATTTTGAGGATATTAATTCTTCCAATCCATGAGCACGGTATATGCTTCCATTTATTTGTGTCTTCCTTAATTTCTTTTTTCAATGTTGTATAGTTTTCTGCGTACAGGTCCTTTGTGTCTTTGGTTAAATTTATGCCTAGGTACTTAATCTTTTTTCTTGCTATCTCGAATGGTATTTTTTTTCTGATTTCTTTTTCTTCTATTGCATTGCTGGTGTACAAAAGCGCCTTTGATTTCTGAATGTTGACTTTGTATCCTGCTGTTTTGCCAAATTCACTTATTAGGTTGAGGAGTTTTTTGGTAGAGGGTTCTCTATGTACACTATCATGTCATCTGCAAACAATGATAGTTTTACTTCCTCCTTTCCTATTTGGATGCCTTTTATCTCTTTCTCTTGTCTGACCACTGTGGCTAGGACTTCCAATACGATGTTGAAAAGAAGCGGTGAGAGCGGACATCCTTGTCGTGTTTCCAATCTTAGCGGGAAAGCTTTCAGTTTTTGCCCATTGAGTATGATATTAGCTGTAGGTTTTTTATATATGGCTTTTATTACGTTGAGGAATGCCTCATTTGTTCCCATTTTGCTGAGTGTTTTGATCATAAATGGGTGCTGTACCTTATCGAATGCTTTTTCTGCATCTATCGAGATGATCATGTGGTTCTTGTCTTTTCTTTTATTTATGTGATGTATCACGTTTACTGATTTGCGTATATTGAACCATCCCTGCATCCCTGGGATGAATCCCACTTGATTGTGGTGGATAATCTTCTTGATGTATTGCTGGATGCGGTTTGCCAATATTTTGTTGAGGATTTTAGCATCTATGTTCATCAGTGAAATTGGCCTGTAGTTTTCTTTCTTTGTAGGGTCTTTATCTGGTTTTGGGATCAGGGTGATGCTGGCCTCATAGAAGGAGTCGGGGAGTCTTCCCTTCTCTTGCATTTTTTGGAATAGTCTGAGAAGGACAGGGGTTAGCTCTTCCTTAAATGTTTTGTAAAATTCTCCTGGGAAACTGTCCGGCCCTGGCCTTTTGTGTGCTGGGTGTTTCTTGATGACTGCTTCAATTTCCCCAGCTGTTACCGGTCTGTTCAAGCTTTCTGTTTCTTCCTCCTTCAGTGTTGGAAGATTATACTTTTCTAAAAATTTGTCCATTTCCTCCAGATTTTCAAATTTCTTGGCATATAATTGTTCATAATAGTTTCTGATGATCATTTGTATTTCTGTGGTATCGGTTGTTATTTCTCCTCTTTCATTTCTGATATTTTAATTTGGGTCCTCTCCCTTTTTTTCTTGACGAGTCTGCTTAAAGGCTTGTCAATTTTATTTATCTTTTCAAAGAACCAGCTTCTGGATTGGTTGATCCTCTGAATTGTTCTTTTTGTCTCTATGTCATTCAGTTCTGCTCTAACCTTGACTATTTCCTTCCTTCTACTTGCTCTGGGATTTATTTGTTGTTGTTTCTCCAGTTCTTGAAGTTGTAGTGTTAGGTCTTTTATTTGAAATGTTTCTATCTTTTTTAGGTAAGCCTGTATTGCTATGAACTTCCCTCTCAGGACCGCCTTCGCTGTGTCCCATAGGTTTGGGAGAGTTGTCTGTTCATTTTCATTTGTTTCCAGAAATTTTTTCAGTTCTTCTCTTATCTCATTATTGACCCATTCATTGTTTAATAGTGTACTGTTCAGTCTCCATGAGTTTGCAAGTTTTTGAAGTTTCTCTTTGAGGTTGATTTTGAGTTTCAAGGCCTTGTGGTCTGGAAAAAGTTTGGTATTATTTCAATTTTCCTGAATTTGCTGAGGCTTGCTTTGTGTCCTATCATGTGGTCTATCTTTGAAAAACTGCCATGAGCATTTGAAAAGAATGTGTATTTTTCTTCTTTGGGATGTAAGGTTCTATATATGTCAGTTAAGTGTCTTTGATTCAGTGTGTCATTCAGCCCCACGATATGTTTATTAATGTTTCGTTTGGAAGATCTGTCCATTTTTTACAGTGGGGTGTTGAAATCCCCTACTATCAGTGTGTTGCTGTCTATATCTTTTTTGAAGTCATCCAACAATTTCCTTATAAACTTGGGGGCTCCTATATTGGGAGCATATAAGTTTACAATGTTGATGTCTTCTTGATAGATTCTTCCTTTAAGTATGATAAAGTGCCCCTCTGGGTCTCTCTTTATGGCCTTTGTTTTGAAATCTACTTTGTCTGATACAAGTATGGCAACACCAGCCTTTTTCTCATGCCCATTTGCTTGGAAAATTATTTTCCATCCCTTTACTTTGAATCTGTGTAGGTCTCTTGCTCTGAGGTGGGTTTCTTGTAGGCAGCATATGTGTGGATCATGTTTTCTTATCCATTCAGCTACCCTGTGTCTTTTGATTGGGGCATTTAGTCCATTCACATTGAGAGATATTACTGATAGAAACTTACTCATCTTTTCTCTTTGTACTTGTGTTCCTCTCTGTCTCATTGTTTTCCTTCATCTGCTTAAACCAGTCCCCTTAGCATATCTTGGAGTGCTGGTTTGGTTGAGATGTATTCTTTTAGCCTTCTTTCATCTGGGAAACTCCGTATTTCTCCTTCTATTTTAATGGAAAGCCTAGCTGGGTAGAGCAGCCTCGGCTCTAGGCCCTTGCTTTTCATGGCTTGGAATATTTGTTGCCATTCCCTTCTGGCTTGTAGTGTTTCTGTTGAGAAGTCAGCTCCTAGGCATATCGGGGCCCCCTTGTATGTTACTTTCTCCTTTTCCCTTGATGCCTTGAGGATTCTCTCTTTGTTGACATTTGCCATTTTAATGATGATGTGTCTTGGAGTGGACCTCCTTGAGTCCCTCTTGAGTGGGGTCCTCTGTGCCTCCTGGATCCATGAGAGCCTTTCACTCCTCAAATTAGAGAAATTTTCCATCATTACTTTTTGAGGAGGTTCTCCATCCCTTGTTCCTCTTCTTTTCCTTCTGGGATCCCTATTATATGGATATTATTGCGTTTCAGGTTGTCCTGCATTTCCCTAAACGCCTCTTCATTCTTTCTGAGTCGTTTTTCCACTTGTTGTTCTTTCTGGGAGCTTCTTTCTACCTTATCCTCCATCTCACTGATTCGATCCTCAGCTTCATCCAGCCTGCTTTGGATTCCTTCTACTGTGTTCTTCAATTCAGAAATGGTATTCTTCATATCCTCTTGTGTCTTCTTGATAGTTTCTATGTCCTTTTCCAGGCTGATATAGTTTGCTGTAAGATCCTGATAGTTTCTCTGCAGTTTCTCATAGTTCTCTTTGAGCTGGCTGAGCTCATTGAGCTTCCTTAGAACCATTGTTTTGAATTCCATATCTGATAGTTCTCTTGCCTCTATTTCATTTAGCTCTCTCTGTGGGGAGTCCCCTTTTCCACTCATTTGGGGGGAACTTCTTTTTCTTCCCATTTTTGTGAGAGTCTGTTAAGTATTTTTGTCCTTTCCTTTTCTTTCTGGGCTTGCCTCTGATGATGTCAGTTGTTGACCATATATGACCTTGGGTTGTTTTTTTGAGCCTTTCAGGAGTCTACTGTCTGTGTCTGACTCCTACTTGGAGCAGCTCTGTGACCCCTTCGGTCAGGGCTGGGCTATTTTTTGGGATCTCTCTGTGCTCTCACGCGGGCTCCTTGAACACGTTCCCAGCACGGCATGGTCCCCCACGTGCCTGGGCTTGCATGTGCTGGCCCCAGACCAGGGGGCTTATTCGCGACTGCGCGTACTCATCTGGCCCCCCTGGCCAGCGCGCTCCGTGGCACTGGTCAGTTTAGGGTCTTCTATTGTGTATTTTCCCAGGTTTTGGCTCTTTGGGTGCGTTGCTTGCCCTCAAATGGGGACTAGGAAATGGGAGGAATCAGCTCTAGGACTCTCCGGTTAATCCTGTTTCTGGTCTCTCCTCCAGGGACTCTGGGCAGCTCTACTTATTTTGTAGGCTGCTCCTCAATCGCAGCGGGCAGGTCAGTTTACCCCTGCCCTTGCCCCTCTGTGCACTCCCTCGCAGGCCGTATGGGTGCCAGTCTGTGTGAGGCCTTGCTGGGAGGTGCAAGCGTTCGCCAGCCCGCGTGGGTCACACGCACGCTCGCCAACCCTTGCCGGTCACTCAGTGCAAGTGTCTCACATACTTTTATATCTTCAGTATTAAAAGAGCAAAAAGAGAACAGGAGGCTTCCAGTCAAGATGGCGACATAGATAGACATGGCTCACCTCTTTGTACAACTACATCAAAATTATGACGAAAATATAGAACAACCATCACTCAGGAATGCCAGAAATCGAGCTGAATGCAAGTATGACAACTATGGAATTGAAGACACCACACCCATCCAGTTTGGTAGAAGGGATGCTGACATGGAAAGGGCTGGCCCTGCACCCACATGGATAAAAGTCCTGGAGGGATATCTCAGGAGCAAGGAGTTCCAGGCCCACACCAGGCCCCCCAACCCAGGATTCTAGTGCCAGGAAGATAAGGTCCCCACAACTTCTGGTTGTGAAAACCAGTGGGGATTGAGTCAGTGGAGGAGGCTGGTGGAGCCCCAAGCAGTTTCTCTTAAGGAACCCACACACAAACTCACCTACTCAGACTCACTCCCTCTGAGCTCCAGCACCGGCATGGCAGCTTGAACGGCACCAGTGGTATACAGGGAGAGAATGAAGTGTCTGGCATTGGGGGGACCAGAGGCCATTGTGCCTGTGCTGAGCCCTCCCCACACAGAGCCAGTAGGCTGGTGCCATATCTGTGACTCCATCAACCTGGCTAACACTGTATGACCTACCTTGAAGATCCACAGAGGCTCTACCCCACCCAATTTATGGGCTTGCCTAAGGTGCTCTTCCATAAGAATGCCTGGTCTTGGCTCCTAAATCCTATCAAACAAGCAACAGCTGGCTTCAGTGAGCCCTAGCAGCAGCCAGATTAGAGTTGCAGCTTGGCTTCACCTGTGAATCTCCAAGCCCAGCACAAGTAGCCGCCATCTCAGATTGCTTTACAGCTCAGTCAGGGTGCCCCATGTAAAATACATGTGGGGGCTGACCTTGACCTGCACCATCTGGGAAACCATAGTGCCAATGTACACAGTGGAAAGCTACAGACCACATTGGAGCACCACTACCCTGCCCCTGCACAGCTGATCCTCCATGGAGGGTGGAGGTTAGGGGTCAGTAGTCCCAGCCAGTCCTTGCAGCTGACTGGCCTGGGTAAATCCCTCCCATGGATCTGCCAACAGCAACCAAAGCTCCACTACAAGAGGTGGGTGTACTGAGCCCACACAAAGGGCACACCTTGAGGACCCAGCTTGGGTGATATGGGACACTGTGCCACTGGACCCTACAGGACACCTACTACATTACCAAGATACAGAGTCAAAGCAGATCTACATAATACATAGAAACAAACACAGGAAGGCTGCCAAAATGAGGAGACAAAGAAACATGGCCCAAATGAAAGAACAGATCAAATCTCCAGGAAAAGAACTAAACGAAATGAAGATAAGCAATCTATCAGATGCAGAGTTCAAAACACCGGTTGTAAGGATGCTCAAGGAACTTACTGAGGACCTCGGCAGCATAAAAAGACCCAGTCATAAATGAAGGATACACTAATTGAAATAAAGAACAATTTATAGGGAAACAACACTAGATTGGATGAAGCCAAAAATCAAATCAATAATTTGGAACATAAGGAAGCAAAAAACAACCACGCAGAACAAGAAGAAACAGAATTAAAAAAACTGAGGATAGTATAAACAGCCTCTGGGACAACTTTTAAGAAGTCTAACATTCACCGCATAGGGGTGCTGGAAGGAGAAGAGAAAGAGCAAGAAATTGGAAATCTATCTGAAAAAATGGTGAAAGAAAGCTTCCCTTATTTGGTAAAGGGAATAGACATGCAAGTCCAGGAAGAACAGAGGGCCCCAATTATGGTGGATACAAAGAGGCCCATTCCAAGACATACCATTATTAAAAGGCCAAAGGTTAAAGATAAAGAGAAACACTTAAGAGCAAAGAAATTAGTTACCAGATGGTTGCCAGATGGGACAGGGGAGGAAGAGAATGGGCAAAGAGGTGAGGTGATCAAGAAATACAAATAGGTAGTTACAGAATAGCCATGGGGATATAAAGTACAGTATAGGAAATGGAGTAGCCAAAGAACTTATACGCATGACCCATGGACATGAACAATGGTGGGGGGGGGGTGTTGCCTAGGGAGTATGGGGCTCTAGGTGGACGGGGCAAAGGGGTAAAAAAAGAAAATTTCACCAGAGAATGGGAATCTATTTAAAAAAATCAAAAGGACATTCTAGAACTGAGAAAACTCTTATCTGAAATTAAGAGCTTAGTGAAGTGGTTTAATACCAGAATGGACATAATAAAAATTAGGATGAGTGAATTGGAAGAGAGGTTTATAGGAAATAAACTGAAGTATAAAGAAAAAAACAAAACAAAAATATCTAACATACACATAACTCTAGTGCCCCCCCAAAAAAAAGAGAGAATAAGGAATACACAATATTAAAAAAGTGAGAAGCTTCCAAAACTGGAGAACATTAATTACAGATTTAGGAAGCTCTGTAAACATCTAGCAGAATAAGCACACAAAAATTATATCTAGGTACAACATATTGAAGCTGCTGAAAAGTCAGACAAAAAGAAAAATCTTAAAAGCATCCCAAGAAGACACATTACCTGCAAGGTAGCAATAATAAGATTTACTTCTGACTTCTCAACTGAAATTACAGAAGCTATAAGAAAGAAAATAAACTGGTAACTTTAGAGTGGTAGGAATGAAATGACTGCCAATCAGGAATTCTATTCCCACTGAAATATCTTACAGGATGAAAGTGAAATAAACACATTTTCTGACAAAACGGGGAATTTGTGGTCAGTAGGCTTAACTAGAAGAAAAACTACAGAGTACTTCAGGAAGAATCTTGACAATGTTTTCAGATGAAATGGAAATGCAGGGGCAAATAACACAAATGGCAAATGGTAGATGCTCTTACCTTCTTTTTAAATAATTTTCTCATTAATCTTTTTTCTTTTTCAGTCATTCTTCACATTTGATTCATGGCTTCTAGAATTAAGTCTCATCTCTAATATTATTTCATTCTTCTCCAACATTATTTTATCCTTAATATAATCTATGCTTTTATAGTTTCTCTATTCTTCCTATCTTATATTTTTAGGTAATTATTTAAAATAGTAACTTGGCAATTATCCATTGAATCATTGAAAAATAGCATAGGACTACAACAAATGAAACAGGTAAATGTTTCATTAAACTTAGCATTTTTGTTAACAATAACAAAGAGCAAAGTTGGAAAAAATTGAGAATATAAACAGATAACTCAATGGAGCATTGCTCCCATTGAGTTATCTCATGATTACAAACCAAGCTTAATTTGGGGAGTGGTAGGGGTGGAGAAACCTGGGGAAAAAAATACAGTCTTGGGAAAGAAGAATGAGTTACAGTAAGTATGGGGAAAGTAGTCTAATGAAAATTGCTAAAATTCCACACAGCATTTTTATGATATTTAAAATGCTGTTTAGAATTTATGTTTGAAAGTGAAGTAATTGCACTGCATATTCTATGGATTATTTTGAGGGAAGCATCATCAGTCACCATGGTTGTTCATCACACTTGGAATAACACCCAATTTCTGGAGAATGTTGTTTGGGGAAGAGGAAAGGGCTACAGTTGTAATCTGGAAAGACTCAGCTAATGGATTGCTATTTAAAGCCTTGGGCGTAGATGAAATCCTCCTGGAAATGAGTATAGAGAAAAGATATGAGCAGTGAGCCTTTAGATGCTCCAAACATTGAATGTTATGGAGAGGAGGATGCAGCAAAGGATACTGAGAAAAGGATCTGTATAGTAGAAGGGAAACAGAGAATGTCTGCTCATGGAAGACACAAAAAATGTATATGAAAGCCAAGAATGATTAAAAGACAAGTTCAGCCAAGAGGGCAGTAGAATAGGTTGAGAACCAACCCCTGGAATTACCTTGTCAGACATTAATTTCAGGAGAATATGGGCAGCACCAATGGGAAGTAATTTGCTTTTTATTTCTAATCCGTGGAGAATCCTCAGAACATTCCATCAACTACATGGATATAGCAAATATTAAAGAGGCCCTTAGAAAAAAGAAGGAAGGAAGCTTTTTTCCCCTTTGTAGGTTGAATAGAAAAATCCCTAAGGTAAGTACTCAACAGGAAAAAACCCTATTTTCACTTGTTAAATTCAACAGTGTAGTAAAGCAGCTGAGAACCCAGGATTTGATGTTGTAAGATCTGTATTAGAATACTGCTCCATGTCTTTCTTGCTGTAAAAGTATCTTAACCTCTCTAAGCCTCAGTCTCCTCAACCTTAACAAGCAGAGATAATAAGGTCTAATTCATAGCACAATGAAGTTTAAATTAAATAACGTAGGTGAAGTTCTCTCTATATAGTGAATGTTTGATAAATGTTGTTTTTATTTATACCACATGTATGTTATACAAGTAGGGAAGGAAATAGGCAAGAAAAGAAAAAAGTTAAAATGAATTATGCTGGAGTGACATAAAGTAAAGTGAAGAAAAAGGACATAGAGAAGAGGGAAGGTTACATTAGGAAGTTGGGTGGCTTTGCTGGCCGTGAGGGTGAACTTGGAGTGGGAGGCAGCTCATTTTGAACCAGCAATGTGATGGAACATTGGGAACGTTGTAAGAGAAGGAAGTCCTAGCGCTTCATCAACCACATTTTATGAGAAACAGAGAGGCAGGAAGGTAAGTGAACAGGGCAAAAGTTGAATGTGGCTTAAGAAAGACAAGAATTACAGGGAAAGACATGGAAAGGGGCAGCAGTGTTGTAGAGCTTTTTGGAGGCTGAATGAGGTTTTTACTGCATTTTCAATGATGTGTCAATTTGTGCACCTGGGTTTGTGTGGAGGAAGGTGGTCCCTAATTCAAACATTGTCTGCGGTTTCTCTCAAGATCTTTGCATCATGCACTGTACATCCATTATTCAAAGAGAAATATGTAGTTATTTTAAAAAAATCAAACTGTGTTTATGTTTTTGTAAATAAATACTACATTTATGTGGTTCAAAAAGGTAAGAAAGTGCATATAGTTAAAATTCTCCTTCCTGACCCTTGTCCCTCAGCTATACAATTTTTTCCTGAAGGTAACCAAAGCTATTGTATTGTTGTATATATTTCTAAAAATTTTACTTATATGTATAAATATAAAAGTTTACTTGTTAGGACACAAATAATGGCGTAACACATACATTGTTTAGGATTGTATTTTTTCCTTAGCAGGATTCTTTGGGGATTAGTTTATGGTAGTATATAGAAAGCTTCCCTACTTTTTTCCCTTTAACAAGCTGCTTAAGGTTCTATTTTATGGGGTTATTATAATTTATGTAGCCAGTAATTCTTGATGGACACAAGGGCTATTTCCAATGTTTTGCTAACCACAAAGAACCACAGTGAGGAATCTTCTACAAACATTATTTTGCATGTGTGCATAAATATTTAAATATTTAAGTTTCCAGAAGAGATTGCTGAGTCAAAGGATCTGTATATTTGTAATTTTATTATATATTTCCAAAGTGCGCTTAGTAAAGACTGTCAGTTTTATCTCCACAGTAATGTATGAGTGCCTGAATTCCCCAAATTTAAACACAGTGTTTATATTATTTTTAAATATTTTAAAAAATTTATAGGTAAAGAATGGTATATCAGCAGAGTTTTATTTTTTATTTCTCTTATTATGAGTGGAGTTGAGCATATTTACTGGTGTTTAAAAACCATTTGCATTTCCTTTTCTGTAAACTCTTAACAAAATTTAGTTAAGTCAGTTTCTAATTTTTTTGGGTCACATTGGTTCACAAAACTATACAGGTTTCAAGTATACAACTCAATAAAACATCATCTGCACACTGCATTTTGTACCCATTGCCCAAAGTAAAGTCTCTTTCCATCCCCATTCCCCCTGCCTTTGCCTGCCTCCACCTACCTCCACCCCCCTTTCCCTCTGGCTGTGTCTATGCGTTATGCATATATGTTCTTTGGATAATCCCTTCACCTTCTTTCATTCATTCCCTCCACACTGCTCCCCTCTGACTGTTGTCAGTCTGTTCAATGTATCCATGCCTCTGTTTCTATTTTGTTCATCAGTTTATGTATTTTGTTCATAATTCCACTTATAAGTGAGACCATTCAGTGTTTCTCTTTCTCTGATTCCATGTATAAGTGAGATCATATGATATTTGTCTTTCTCTGACTGGCTTATTTCACTTAGCGTAATACTGTTCAGGTCAATCCATGCTGTTGCAAAAAGTAAGATTTCCTTCTCTTTTACGGCTGGTTCTGTAATATTCCATTTGTAAACTATATTATTCTATTGTTAATATTTTTTTCAACACTTTAAATATTTGATTCCACTTTTTTCTTGTTTGCATGGTTTCTGAAAGGAATTCTGATGTTATTCTTATCCTTCTTCCTCTAAAGGTAAGATTTTTTCCCCCTTTCTGGCAGTTTTCCAAGATTTTCTTTGTCTTTGATTATCTACACTGTAGACATGGAATATATGTTGAATATGATACACAGTGTAGATTTTTTGGTATTTATTCTATTTAGTGTTTTCTGGGCTTTTTAGACCTTTGGCCTAGAGTCTGTCATCAGTTTTGGAAAATTCTCAACCATTATCACTTCAAAATTTTCTTCTGTTTTTTTACTTCTCTTTCTTCTCCTTCTGGTAGTCCTTTTATTACTATCCCACAGTTCTTGGATGTACTGTTCCATTTCTTTTTTTTTTTAAAAAATCTTTGCATTTCAGTTTGAAATGTTTCTATTGACATTTGGGTCAGGCTCAGTGATTCTTTCCTTGGCTGTGTCCAGTGCACTGATGACCTCATCAAAGGCATTCTCCATTGCTATTACAGTGTTTTTTATTTCTAGCTTTTTCTTTAGAATCTTTCCTGTAGTCTTAATCTTTCTGCTTACATTACACATCTGTTCTTGAATGTTGTCCACTTTTCCCATTAGAAACCTTAGTATATTAATCATTATTACTTCAAACTCCTGGTGTGATAATTCCAAAATTTCTAACATATATGAGACTGGTTCTGATGCTTGCTTTGTGTCTGTACTCTGTGAGTGTGTGTGTGTGTGTGTGTGTGTGTGTGTGTGTGTGTGTGTGTGTGTAGGCGCTCACACACCTTCTACACTTGCATTCTTTTATTGAAAGCTGGATGTAATGCATTGGGTAAAATTTACTGAGGTAAATAGGCCTTTATCTGGCTAGAAGTTAGACTCTTTTTACTGTTCACAGTAGCTATGGTGTCAGGGGAGAAATTTCTTCCTGTGTCCTTAATTTTGTCTCCTGTATTGCTTTCGGGATTCCCTCAAGAGTCCTTAAATAGGGTCTGGGTCTTTTGAGTCTTTTAGCTCTAATAGCTGTTATTATAAAGGAGCCATATGGATATGATGGTAAGGTGTGTGGCCAGGAGAAGCATTTTATAATTCTATGACTACATCTCAGTCTTTTAGTAAGCTTGCCTGAGCTGAGTATTTCTCTTCCTCCACATTGAAGGCCAGAGGGGGCTAGAGTTGCTTGCATTTTTACCTTCTCGCAGGTTCATTAGGTGCTGGTGAAATTGAGGGATGACTTTGTTAAGGAGAACAGAGCACTTTGGGCATATTTTAAAAATGTTTACATTTCCCCCACTCCTGAAGGAAGCAGGAAGATATTTTTCTCAATTCTCTCTAAAAATTTTTTTCAATCACACTTTACATTTAATGTTATTTTGTATTAGTTTCAGGTGTACAGCATAGTCTCAGATTTTCTCAGTGAGAACCTGGTAGGGCTTCTGGAGGTAAATCTCTGGATAGTATAGGGGCCTTTTCTGAATTTTCAACTCTCAAGTTTGTGTACACTGAGCTCCCAGCAATTCATCAATTATAGTTTAAAGTGTTCCTACTGATACTGATTCCATGTGTGGACTCTTGCTCCAGTAAGCTATGATTTTCTGAATTATTTGTCTGTCTACAGTTTTCAGGGCAGCAGTTTGTTCTGTGACCTCAATTCTTTGATAGATTTAGGGAATGATGACTACAAGTTTTTTACATGTCAAACAGGATGGAAGTTGTATTTTTCTTTATGGTTTGCAGGAGTTCCTTATATATTATGGAAATTAGTTCTTTATTTTGATGAGATGTACATTTTGAAATTTTGTCATTTATCTTTAGAATTTGTGTTGTCCCAAATGCAGTTAAATAAATGTCTGTGTGTGTTTGAATTTATCATTGTTCTCTTTTAGAAATTTTAATTCTGTGATACAGTTATAGGTATACCTCAGTTTACTCTGCTTTTCTCTATTGTGCTTTTCACATATTGTGTTTTTAATGAATTGGAGGTAAGACCCTTCACCAGCAGAAAGATTACAATTCATTAAAGGCTCAGAGGATGATTAGCTTTTTTTTTTTTTTAGCAATACAGTCTTTTTAATTAAGTTATGTACATTGTTTTTTTAGACATAATGCTATTGCATACTTAATAGACTACAGTGTAGTATACACCTAACTTTTATAGGCCCTGGGAAAACAAAAAGTTCATGTGCCTTGCTTTATTGCAATACTTGCTTTATTTTAATACTAGCTTTATTGTGGTTGCCTGGAACTTAACCTGCAGTATCTCCAGAGGATGTCTGTAGTAAGGCCTTCCGAACTTAGATTATAAAAGAATTCTTCCATTGTCTCTTTTAATACTTGCTGTGATTTATTTTGTTAATATTTAAATGTTTGCTCCACTTATGTTTTTTCCTCAAGTAAAGTGTGAAGATTAGGTACTATTTCCCCTCCACCCAGTTGTCTATTCATTTGTTTCAAAACCATTTGCTTAATAGTTCATTTTTCCCCCATTGATTATCATATATTAAATTCCAATATGTATTTGGATTTATTTCTGTAATTTTTATTCTGTGTTATTGTTTTATCTCTTTTTCATGTGCTAATATGAATAATTTTATAATTCTACTTTTTTAATTAGTGTAGCTTTACCATTTAAAAAATATTATATGGCTAATTACCCATTTATTTTTCTTGTCAATTCCAAACATTTGTCAATTTTATTTTCTATATAAAACTTAGCACTTGTGTTTCTAATTTAAAAATTTGTTGGCATTTTTATTGTGATCATGTTAAGTTTTTGCCTTAATTTAGAAATGAGTGCACATTTATGAAATTGAGTTCTTTAAAATCTAAAAACATTGTACGACCTTCCATTTGTTCCAAGTTTTCTTTTGTGTCTCCAGTGAGCTTGAAACATATTTCTTCATATAGATCTTGCAAATTTTTGTTAATTTTGTTCCTAGGAATCTTATCTTACTTTTCTTCTTTCCTCCATTGTAACTAGGGTCTTTATACTTTCATTATGTCTCTTAACTTATTTATATATGTATGTAAGCTATTTATGTCTATATATATATATATTTTATAGAAACATGCCATTTATAAAAATTTAAAAGTATGTGCATATAATAATAAAGGGCAGCATTGCATAATGGGGGCCTGAGGTCTATGAACTTGGCTGCACCATTGATTAGCCCTGTAGCAGTAGGCATGGTACTTAATCTTTACAAGCCAGTTTCCTTGTGTGTCAAATAGGATAACAAGAGTACCTACCTCATAAGGTAGTTTTGAAGACTGAAAAGATAAAACATAAAGATGCTTGGTAGGATTTCTGTAATGCAGTAAGCAGTAAGTAAATGCTGGCTACAACAGTTCTGTGCTGTTACCACTGAAGCTTAAATCTAGTGCATCAGATGGGGAACAGATGTCAACATTTCCAAATCATTCCCCTCCAGCCACACTCCCCATTTCCCAAACAACAGCCCTGGAATAAGGGCTGCAGAGTGGGTGAGGGGAATGGGGAAATAGAGACTAGAAGCCCAGTTGTACCCTGTTGTTCTAGGAAAGGAATAAAAGGATTCCATAATGATTCGTATTTGAGGTGTCCAAGGATATTGGAAGAGGTGCATATTAATAAACAAAGCAGTGAAAGTGAACAGAGCACTTTTTTCAAATTGTTGCCTTAAATTGGATGGGACTTGAGAGCTTACAGGCCATTTATACATACTTGTATCATAAACCTATCTTGGCAGCAGCTCACTTGGTCTATGAAAGAGGGATTCAGAATCATGGGGAGTAGCGGGGTGCTGGGGAAGCCAGGTCCAATCTGCTGAGCCATGCTGCTGATCATTGCTGTTTATGTCTCTCTCTACTTACCTTGTCATGTATTCCCAAGTGGGTCTAAGTATTGGGTTGGCCAAAAAGTTCGTTTGTTTTTTTTCCTGTAAGATGGCTCTAGTAGTGCTTAGTTGTCTTTAAATTCATTCAAAAACAATTTTTTTAGATTGCATTATGATGGCTGTCATATCAGTGTGCATTTTAAAAAACTTATCAAAATTAGTGATTTTTTGTGTAGTCATTTTAATATTGAAGATGGAAGAAAATATGAAACATTTTTGGCATATTATGCTTTATTATTTCAAGAAGGGAAAAACACAACTGAAATGCAAGAAGAGATTTGTGTGGTATATGGAGAAAGGTAGACCAGTTGAAGTTGATAGAGATCAAATTGAGGCATTAATTGAGAACAATGACTCAAAATATACAAATCAATAGTTATTGGTGAAAATGAAAAATCTGTCTTTTATTTTATGGAAAAAACTAAATGAGCTTTTCGGCCAACCCAATACTAAATTGTCAGCAGGAAAGACAGAGGACAAACTGGAAGAAGGGAAAAGGATTAAAATGTTTTGAGAAAAGATAGCCTAAGAGAGAGCGAGAGCTTGGGGGTTGCAGTAAAGAATAGTATTTGCTGAATACACCATGTGCAGAAATCTCTGGGGAATTATGTTAGGAATAGTATAATAATAGCAACTATGTCTTAAGTGTCTATTGTGTCCTGCCTGTTTTATGTGCATTTTTTTCTTTTATTCCTAGTAACAATCTTACAAGGCTGGTGTTATTATGCTAGTTACACCACATATCTCTAGAAAGCCTGGCCTCAGTCTTCTTGGAGTTTAACGTCTGCATACTAATTGAAAAATACTTGTAAAACACACCTAAAGGCCTGGACATAGGAGGTCCCGACCATGGCAGAAACCGGAGGGAATTGTAAAGGAATCATTGGTAGCTAGTGGGATGAGCTCCCAAGAAATGTGATGTGAGCAGTGAAAAGAAAGACCTCTATGGCTGTTCATAGGAAAGCAGGGAAAGAAACCCGATGAGTAAGTTAATGGAGCAAGGAGACAGGGAAGTCTTCTGGAGCTGGAGTTAGGGATGTGGATGGAGTGTGGACTGAGTTAACTGCAGTGGGAAAGGGATGCGCATGGGAGGCTGCCTCTAAGTGAGAAAATGCTCTATCAGCTACTTCCCGTTGCTGCATTGCTTTTTAAAGTGACAGTCACGAGGTTTCAGGATTCATAAGCTGAAATGGTCTTTGCTCTTCAATCTAAATTCAGACAGAAAGAATGTGGTGGGAGACAGCTGGTGGAAATTGCCCCAGTTCTGCCTTCAGTGGAAATGTCCACGTGCTGCTCGGCTGTCTCCTGATTAAGCATCTATCCCTCCTCATCTCTGCTTGCCTCTCTCTTTTCATCAGGTTTCATTGGGGAAAAACAAAACAAAAAAACCAAACACACCCAGGAGCATTGTATCCAACTGACCTAGGCATACCCTTGTTTAACCCATTGCTGTTGGCTGCCCCCCAAGATAAATGCGGGCTACTCAGGTAGTTGATGAGAAGTGACACTTGCACCCCAGCTTCTTGAATCTGCCACGGAGCGGTTAACGTGAAAGCCCACAGTGGATGTGACTGCTGGAAATATATCTGGGTACGACGTTGGTACTTCATGAACACGTGAGCAGGACGCACAGAGGAGCGCCGGACACCCCATGACCCAGGACTGCGGCAAATGGGTGTAGGAATGGGAGAAAGGGAGGGTCACTTCGTCCTTGCCCTAGCTCCTCACCCACCCAAGCACGTCGTCCACGCGGAGGCAGGGTGAGATCGCCCTAGGTCGCCCGAGAATCTGCAGATTCATGCTGCTTTTCATCTCCACAACCTTACGTCCCGATGGGAGCAGCCCAACCTTTCCCTTTCATCTCGAGGCTGCTGCTAAGGCGGTCGACTTCTCCCTTAAAAAGGTTCCGATTCCCGTTCCCACTGCAGGGGTCCAGTCACAGCTCAGACTTCCGATTCTAATCGCCAGCCCCGCAGTCTGGGGCTGAGCGCGTCTCTTCCAAGTTTCCCCGTCTGACCCGAGTCGGGCCCTTTCTAGGACAATGTGAACAAAGAGCAGCAGGGAGAGGAACCCGCGGGGCGGCTTTGGAGCAAGTCTGTGTGTGCGTGCGTGTGTGTTGTGTGTGTGTGTGCGCGCGCGCGCGCGCGCGCGCGCTGGAACCCACAGCGGGGAGCCGATCGCGGAGCGTGCCGAGCCGGGCTCCGCAGGGCCTCTCGCGCGGCTCCGAGCGGCGGGTTGCTTTGTCCCGGCCCCGGTAGGGCACAGAAGCCGCCGGCCGCGAGCAGAAACCCGAACCCAGCTCTGGAGCTCAGGCTTCCACGTTGTCCCCCGGTTGGAGTAGGAAGACCCCACACGCCCGGCTCTCGCGGGCTCTGGCCTTGGAGGGGACACTGGACTCGCCTCTCCTTGTCCGAGCTCCTTGCGAATAGCCTGGTCTAGTGACAGAGGGACCCACTGGAGCGTTCTCCGTCCTGAGTCTCCGCAGACACGCGCAGGTCCAACTCTGGGATAGAGCCGGGTCTCGGGCGCCCCCCGCCGCCTGCGCCGCCGCCTCCGGAACAGCGCGGGCAACATTAGAACAGCGCACACAGGAGATGCCCGGTGGAAAGGGCGGCCAAAACCGATCCGGAGGCCACACCTGCATGTGTGCGTGTACGTCTCTATATGAGCGTGTGTGACAAGGGTTGCAGTCGCGTCTGCCGGTCTCACCTGCAATTCGGTTTGCCTGGCAGAGGAATGAAGGAGAAACTGCCATATCCGTTCAGTGTCATTAAATCAGCCCCCTTCCCTCCAACTCTCTACTGAGTTCTATTTTTCATGCAACATTAGAGTCCATGCATGCGAAACTACTTTCCCACTCCACTCTGAATATTCATCACTGCGCCCAGCCACGTTTCGAGGTCCCGGCTCCATTTCCGTAGGAGAACTTGGAGTCTCAGGGCTTGCGTTCCTTGCCTCTTTCCGGGCGTTTTTTAAAATACGGGATTCCCGGGCGGTCCAGGGTCGTTGCTCCCAGCGGGTTGCTCTGGGCCTGCCGCAGCGTGTAGCGGAACGGCAGGCGCTAGGACCGCGGGGCGCGCGGCCGGCACGGCGCTACCTTAAACCCAGCTCCGGCTGATGCTGCGCCACTCAGCGCGCCGGCGGGGTTGCGCAGGACTAGCGCTCCGCCAGTAACCAGGCTAGAGCCCGCGCGGCAACACCTGTTCGCGGCTGCAGGGCGCACGCGATCTCCGGACGCCGCTCCATTGCTTGCTGCTGGCCGCCCGCAGTGAACCAATGGACCTCCACCGAGCTGCCGCACGATTCCGGATCCCAGCTTTGGACGCCTAAAGTTTTCTTCTTTTTTTATTATATTATTATTGATTTTTTTTGGGGAGGGGAAAGCAGGAGGGGAGAGTCGTCTCCGCCTTCAACGTGAGATTCCTCCCCCCCCCGCCCCCGCTCTGGAAGGATTCCTGCTGATGTCTGCAGAGTCGGTTAGAGTAAAAACGGCGCATGCCTTCCCCGGAGTCAGGACCCATGGATTCTGACGTAGCCCGTGTATCTTAAAAATCCTGTAATAACGCCTAGGCATTGAAAGTTGCTATGGTCATTCCGATCTGGAACCAAATGGAGAAACTACGGATTTTTCCGGTTTGACGGCCGGCTGGGATGCAGACCTTCCTGCTTGCTAGGAGCCGGGATCTACCCGTAGAGATACATAGATATGTTTATCAGTATGTCAGTGTGTGAGTATACAGTGCTGGTTTCTTAGGCTATTAGTGGTTTGACCTTGAACCTGTGCCAGTGAAACGGCAGATTACTTTTATTTATGCATTTCATGGATTGAAGAAAAGAACGTTCCCCCCTCTTTCTCTCTCTGCAACCTCAGTAAGGGAGGGAGTTGGATATACCTCGCCTAAGATCTCCCGGGTTGGCACCATCATTATTGTTTATCTCTGTGCTCCAACAGCCCAGCCTTCTGATGGCTCCCTTAGGTGAAGTTGGGAACTATTTCGGTGTGCAGGATGGCGTACCGTTTGGGAATGTGCCCGTGTTGCCGGTGGAGAGCCCGGTCTTGCTAAGTGACCACCTGGGTCAGTCCGAAGCAGGGGGGCTTCCGCGGGGACCGGCAGTCACGGACTTGGATCATTTAAAGGGGATTCTCAGGCGGAGGCAGCTCTACTGCAGGACTGGATTTCACTTGGAAATCTTCCCCAATGGTACTATCCAGGGAACCAGGAAAGACCACAGCCGATTCGGTAGGTGTACCATTAACACTATCGTGTCCGTGCCTTGACACGTCGGGATTATAACTACCAAGAAATGGTTGGCCGGGCGGGGTGCGGGAAGGCTCTCTCCCTCTTTCTGCCCTTGTCTTGCCAGATTAAAAAAAAAAAAAAGAAAAGCATCCGGAACTGCAGGTCTCCGCCGCTGGCTGGCACTGATGCAAGTCTAAATTGAAAGGTTTTCTTTCTTTCTTTTCTTTTCTTTCTTTCTTTCTTTCTTTCTTTCTTTCTTTCTTTCTTTCTTTCTTTCTTTCTTTCTTTCTTTCTTTCTTTCTTTCTTTCTTTCTTTTCTTTTCTAAAAGAAGGGATGGTTTATAAATATCACGCAAGTCCCTCGTTCTTTTGCATCAGGTGCTTGGAAAGATCGGGTTTAGGAAGGTTTTTTTTTTTTTTTTTTTTGACCAATTCCAGGAGTTTAAAGCTTTAATCATTAACTACTGAGAACTTAAAAATGCATTTTCCTGAGAGCATGGGTTTTTATAATCTGGTGCCCCAATGAAGTTTTTGTTCTTTCCCCCTTTCCTCAAACAAGTATCCTGCTTGAATTGTAAATGATTCATATTGATTCCCAACGTGAGGGTCTGCACCACTTGGGCGAGGCTTGCTGATAGAGTTTTCAGTGGGGAGAAGGACTGAAATCACATATGAGACTTGGGAAGGGGCAGGAAGCTCATTGGGGGTGCTTGTCCTTCCAGCCATCAAGTTACCACCCACGCTCTGCAATTTTTCATAGTGTGCAGCCTGCGTGGGGTTCCAGGGTAGCTCTGTGGTGTGTGTGCTCGTGAAAAGCTGAGTGGTAATTCTAAAAAAGCATTCAGTTCCGAGGATTTCACTCCCCCAGGAGGGTACTTGTGACTCAGCATGGAGGAGGCTGCAGACCAGGGGGCTCGTGACTGTCCCCGTTCATGCCTGCACACCCGTGCCCGCTGGGCCACTCTGAGCCCAACATTCAGCACAGTCCAGGTTGGAAACTCTGGGTTTTCACCCTTCCTTACACAAAAAATAAAAATAAAAAAGAAAGAAAAAGCACTAGTTTGGGCAACCAGACTGTTGGAAGGAGTTAACTTTTGAGTGGACCCACCTGACAACACTTAAAGTGGGTCGTAAAAAACAAAGTCCTGCGGTGATTTTCTCCCTCTAGCTTTCATGCCAGATGTTGACCACAATCTAAACTATCTGTTTTAGGTTCGGGGGCTGCCAGAAGGCAGGCAGGATTCAGGCCTGGGTTGGGATGGCCCCGCATTTTCTCCCTTTGCTCCCTGCCCTCCCCTGCTCCGAGGCTCAGCCCAGTGCTGAACCAGCTAGTGCAAATATTCCTGGTTGTCTTTTTTTTTTTTTTTTTTTTTTAAAGTAACTTTTGGCTTTGCAATCATTCGGTTGAGTTCCCCCTGCCGCCCAACACACAGACAATTGGACAGCTCTGGTAGTTTGCACAGCAAAGACTAAACTTTGCAAGTGCTGTCCTGGGGCCGCTCCAGGGGCTGCCACCGTGTCCAGCGTTTGCTCCAGGGACAAGGTCTATGGGCGCTGTGGGTGGGACAGCTGGAGTGTCAGGGTCGCACCGCCTGCCCTAAGTTGGGCAACGCCTGTGGGGACAAGCTGCGGAGGAGGGGGGCGGATACCTTCCGGCGCCCCGCGGGGGAGCAGGTCCTCTAGCTCTCCGGGAGCAGGTGCCGGCTCCACAACCCAGTCTTTTGGCGCTTTCAGCGGTCGCCCGGCCAGTTCCGCGCGGTCTTAAAGAGCTCCATGTTCGGCACCCTCTCCCCGGCTGGTGCGCCGTGTGGTGCTGCTGAGGGGACTCAGGACTCTTGTCAATGGGCCACAGGCGATGGCTTGTATGGCCAAATTTTGGGAACCAGGTTTTTGCCCAAGTTGAACCCCTTCCATTCTTTGTGTGTGTGGGTCCACGGGACTGACAGCTGCCCCTCGGCTGTGCAGTAGTTTTCAGTGTGGGAACCACTGGAGGCACGCACACCTCAGCAGGAGACTCGGTAGTGGTGACTGAGGATAATCGGCTGGAGATCAGAGCCTGACTTCCCATGTCCCAGCCCAGATCCTTCTTTCTCTTTCTGAAGCGCACAGTCGGGGTTCAGAGAGTCGCTGGGATCTGTGGCACCCGGGGCTCTGCCGAGGGAAAGAGTGGACCAGGGGACAAAGGCTTGCGGATGTGGGCCAAACGGTGGCGAGCTATTGTTAACCCCTTCCAGGAGTCCAACCTAACGGTGGTGGCCCCCTGCCCAGGGCCCGCTTTCCAGCTCCGGGGAGCCCAGGGCACCAAGGGGTGCACCCAGCAGGGCAGGGCAGGGCAGGGCAGGGCAAGGCAGGGCTGGCCGGTTACATTGTGTGAACTGGCTGAACCTGGTCTTTGAAATACCCCCGGAACCGAGGTGCAGAACGACTGAACTCCGCATGGAGATTATGGGATGTGCTGTTGGGACCCCCCACACTCTAAGCTTTTTATTATTATTTCACTGCAGTCACTTTTAGGGTAGGACATTTGCTGCACATAGTCGAACCATTAGAAATCCAGTAACTGCCACTGGGAGAGGAGGATGCAAGGGAAAGTGGGGACCACGAGGCTGGGGAGGACCCGAGAAGTGCATTCTGGGGTCAGCAGACAAGGACGGCTGGTACAGTGGCTGAATAAAGACCTTAAAACAACAACAAAAACTAGACCTTGTCACCCTCCCCCTTGCACCTCCGCCCCCCCCCCCCCCCCCCCCCCCAATCTGGGAGTTTGGAGAAAGGTGTTGCAGCCAAGGAAGTGACATCTCTACTGTTTCGGCTTGCTGGGCACTGTTAGCCGGGTTGGCAGGGAGGGCAGGGAACAGAGACCACGGCTGGTGGGGCTTAGGGAGGCTGGAGGGTTGGCAAGCACTGGCGGGCGGGCTAAGGGCGCTCCTGGTGCTCAGCGGTGCGGCTCTCCGTGGCTTGGATGAAGCTGAGTGGGTGGCTGTGCGCAGTGGGGGTAGGGAAGAAGGGTTATTTAAATCTTTCATCCGGTTGCAGTGAGACCAGCCCCCGGGGTGACAGCAGTGCGGCGGTCACCCGCTGCTACCCGCTGTGGCAAGGTCCCAATATTAGCAACCTCTGCAGCGTGTTGCCTCCTGCACTTGCTGCGCAGCCCCACCTGGAGGAGTCCGGTGTCATTAAGACCCAGCACTGGCAAAGAGCGGAGATTGCGGCAGTGCGTCTCACCTGGCACCTGGCACCCTCACTTCTGTGCTCCTTCCACCGACTCCCTTCTGGAGACAATGTTCTTACGCTCAGTTTCTCCTCCTAGTCCCTAGAAAAGAGTAGCTGTGGGGCAGGGGTGGGCTGGTTTACACTTCCATGTAGGAGGTGCATCTTCTACCTGGAATGAACGAACCGGCAGGAGCAAATGTCCAGGAAAACGACTGCCTCCCCTCCAGCAGCAGCAGTGGAGGAGACTTGGTGGGGGAGGGGAACTTACCTTCGCCCTAGCAGAATCTATTCAGGGGGGACCTTGAGTAGCCCTGTGTTTTCCTTTGGGGGACGTTGGCGTGGAGATAAGGAATTGGGAATTGTGTCCTGGGGTACGGGCTGGGGGAGGCAGACGTTTCATTTCCTATCTGTTTTCTCTTTAAAACACTTGCTAGGCGGACAAAAGCACAACATAAATTGAGACGATGGTCGTATAGAAGAATAAAAAAGTGTGTTGGGCCTGATCCTCTATTTTACTTTCACAGGGAAGGAAGCCTGAGCTGTTGACCCTGGCCTTGGTGGACAGATGGCCTGCTTTTCTGGCTGTGCCTTGTGGCTGGCATGGTGGCCCTGCAAGGACCCCAGATGAGCATCTGAACTGGGGCTGCACTTCAAAGGGGCCAGATGTCAGGTGGAAGTTGTACAAGAGGGGAGAAACACAGTAGCATGATTTAAAAAAAAGAAGAGGTTAAAGCAATCTTATTTCTAGGGTTTTGCACTTTAAAAAGTTTGTTCTGTGTATCTGTCTTTTCAGCACCGCACTAAGGTAAAGACTGCCTATTGAAGGAGCTGTTTCAGGATTGGTTCAGATTCTTGAAAAATGGTGGGGTTATAACTACTATTCAGGTAGTCATTTCTTAAGTAACTTTGAGATTTGCTCAAGTTGCTGCCCACTGGACTTTCTAGGATCAGGCCCTGAGATGACTGACTGGGAAGCAGTGGTGTGGGGTTGCTGGCTGAGCAGGAAACTCTGTAGTGTGTGTGTGTGTGTGTGTGTGTGTGTGTGTGTGTGTGTGTATTGGGGGGGAGGGCAGGGGGCAGAGGGAAGGTAATCTATTTTCGAAAGCCTAATGTTATGCATCTCTCAGCAATCTGCATACATTCTTGTCCTCTAAAGAATGCAGCTCTGTTAAGTGTTGGGAGCTTTTAGGCTAGAAGGCTGTTTAACGTGGGCCAGAGTGGAGCAGCCTTTGCCCACCCTTCCCCTTCCCAGGGCTGACCTTGTTATGAGTAAAGATGAAGGTCTGGGGTGGTCTTTTCCTGAAGTGGTCACAGGAATTGATCTGGCCTCTTGTGTACCAGGGATGACCTTGGACAGCATAAGACCCTCTGGAGCACAGTGAGTTCATCCTCACTGGGAATTGTTGGCTACTGTGAAAGGGAATTGCCAAATAACACTAGGCATGGACCCTGTGTTTCCCATGTACCTCTATCTGTACCCATTACTTGAGGATGTCTAGGCTGTGTCTGCCTAAGAGGAGAGAGAGGCCACCGTGATACACATGTGAGGGTAACAGTTTTAATTATAGGCACAATTCCACCATTCCCTCCCTTCCTTCTTTTCTTCCTTGCTCTTTCCTTCTTTTCCTCCTCTCCCATTGATCATTAAGCATTTAAATGTTTCTGCACTGAAACCTTCTCTTGAGCTTCCTCTGTGTTGCATGCTCATATAAACAGATAAGAGAGGAAGTAGGCCATACTCAAATGAATAGAGTTGGACGCATATGCTTAGCTCTGGCTCAGGTCAAGAGACAGGTGAGTTGACCTGGTTGAGGTTATAGAGGTCACTGGGAACAAGATGGTACGATGAATGGTAAGTATTCCAGCCTGGCCTGGTTCTCTCTCTCTCTCTCTCTCTCTCTCTCTCTCTCTCTCTCTCTGTGTGTGTGTGTGTGTGTGTGTGTGTGTGTGTGGTGACTTGCCAGGTTACTAGGTCTTTCTGACCTGGGAGCGTGGCCATGACTCAAACTTTTGGGTATTCTGCTTGGTCTCAGCTCACTGAGATGGCCTCATGAAAAGCTGAGCTATCCTTTTCTAAAATAATCCTCACCCGAAGATAAGAGAGAGAGAGAGAGAGAGAGAGAGAGAGAGAGAGAGAGAGAGAGAGAGAGAGACATCAACTGGTTGCTTTCTGTATGTGCTCTGTCGGGATCAAACCCACAACCTTTTGGTGTACCAGATGACGCTTCCATCAACTGAGCCGAGCCACCTGGCCAGGGCTGGGCTATTTTTCTGAGGTCTTCATTTTTCAACGAGCTGCATAAATATGGATGGTGTCTGAGGTGATGAAATCTTTTCCACCTGAGGTCACTAGATACATAGTTCCTTTTCAAATGTGAGCCCCTCGGAGGCTTGTCCCAGGAACTATTTCTTTTAGGAAACCCCTCTGACTCTACTTCCCAAGCCCATCTTTGGACACTGACTGTGCCCTAATCTGTTCCCTCTCACTGCATTCACCATATTGCTATTATATTCATCTGTTTATTT
The DNA here is from genome assembly GCF_021234165.1 of Pteronotus mesoamericanus. Taxonomy (NCBI): domain Eukaryota; kingdom Metazoa; phylum Chordata; class Mammalia; order Chiroptera; family Mormoopidae; genus Pteronotus; species Pteronotus mesoamericanus. The sequence goes on from NW_026555304.1 coordinate 994,170, forward strand.
GTCCTTTCTCCTGATAGATGGGGAGGGCTTTGAGGTTATAGGGCCTAGATTATATCTTATTCATCCCTATATACTCAACAAATGGCCTGATGCTTGGCTTACAATAGTCACTCACAATTTGTAGATTGAATAAGTCAATGCAATGAATTACAGCTGTCTTGATGTGAGAAAAGAAACAAGATAGATATCCTCATACTTTCATTTCTAAAGTATATAATAGTAATTTCAGAACTTAAATTCTATAACAGAAGAAGATATGTGCTATGTGCACATAAATGATTTTGGTAAATAGTCCACACACACAAGATATGTCTACCTTCCCAAGGTCTGTGTGAGGAGGGAATGCAGTCCTAGTGACTTGCCTGTCCTCATTTCCTCTGCGGCTTCTAGTACTGCCTGTGGGATCTGTGGACTCTGACCTTGGCAACATCTTCTAGTCACTAGTCAGGGATAACTATATACAAATGGTACAAAAGTCATGGATTTGTGGGGAAAAAAAAGGTGGACCGATGATAAGATGGGTATAATAAATGAGAGATAGACTTTGGAGTCTGGTTACTTTGGGGCAAGTTATTTAATACCATTAAACCTCAGTGTCCCCATTTGTAAACTGAAGATTAAAATATTGTAATGACTCAGGTTAGGATTATTCTGAGGATTGAATGAAAGAAGACATCTCATTGGCACAGATTAAATTCTCAAGTGCTCTAGGTATTAAATTGTCATCCCTTTGTTATTTATCTTGATGTTCTGCATACCAGCCAGTCATATGGATTTGTGAGGTTACATATACCCTATTTCTTCTTGGGCCTGATGGTCACCGTTGGCAAATATTTATTATTAGTTTCCAGAGCTGCCTCCTGTCTAGGCAAAGAAGAAAGGTCACCATATATCCTCATAGAAGATGCAAGTAATTTTCAGTCTTATGATTAAACCTTTTCCTGTTGACATGTTTTACATAATTGGTCAGACCTCCAAACGGGCACATTGTTTCCTGTCTCTCATTATATGATGACAATTGGACATTATTGAATTCCTGACACTAAATTCTAGATAAATGTGACCTATATTGTGCTGTGTTTTCAGGTAGCTAAGATGAGATTCACACATATGTGACTCCTAATAGTAATTAAGTACCAAAATTGTAATTATTTTCAACCCTAAAAGTTAGAAATAATACAATAAAACAGACTGATTGCATCAATAGGGGCAAAATGAGTTTCATGGAAATACTGCATTGTTTATCTTTCTGTTTGCTTTGTGAGGTAGGAAAGACTATAAATAAACTTGCTTACTTTTGGTGTATCCTCCGTTATAAAGTCACGGAGTATCAGATCCAAAATGTAATTTGTAATTTGCCTTTCTACTTTTTCACATAGTGTTTCACATTCTATAAAAATAGTTTTTCACCTCCTTTTCTTCCTTCTCATTCTCCATTAATTGTAATGTGTTGTTTACACCCTGTGATGCCTTTTCTCTGTTAATGATTTTTATGAGAAGCATTTAGTTCCTTACATGTCTTCCTTTTAGTGTATCGATGTACCATAATTTACTTATCCAGTCCCCTATGGATAAATGTTTGGTTTATATCCAATCTTTGGTTGTTAAAAACAATGCTGGAATGAATATTCCTGTATGCACCTATTGGGGCTTTGTGTGATTATCTTAGGTAGCATTACTAGAGGGAGAATTACTAACTGAAAAAGAACAAAATTGTTATAGATATTATCAAATTGCCTTCCCAAGACAACAGTATAGGAGAGTCTACTTCTCCTACCCATTGATGATATCTCAGTGGTTTTAGTATTTGTCAGTCTCATAGATAAGCAACCTCACTGAGTTTTATTTTGCATTTCTCATATTATAAATAATGTCATATCTTTTTATATGCTGAAAGGCATTTTAAAATTTCACTTCTTGTGACCTTTTTCTTCATATCCTTTCCTCATTTCTATTAGGTTATTAATATTTTTCTGGTTGGTGTGTAAAACTCCACATATTAAGGCATTAGCTCTGTTTTTTATATGTGCTGTGTATAGATTTGAGTTTCTTTCAGATCTGTTGGATGTTGTAGTACTAGAGTGAGCTTTAAAATAATTTGAACTCTGCATAAAAAGAATACTTACAGCAAGCTTTATCTTTTATTATCCATGTACCATGCTCAGATTAATACTAGGTGAATTTACATAATAAATCTGCTTATCTTAGTTTAAAATTTACTTACTGAGTACCATGTCACATCATGGTAAAAATCCTATTAAATGAACAATCTAATTTGTATAGTATGCTTATAGCAGTAATACATGCAGTTCCTAAGTCTAACCTATTCATTTCCCATTTAACTAGAATTAATTTATGGCCCACTATACTGTGTATTGTTATCAGGACACAAGTTAGATTGTGTTGCTGTGTTTCGAAAGTTCTAGGTGTTTTTTGCTGTAACTTGAATATTTATAATTAGAAATTCATGTAGTTTTCCCTAATGTTAGTGATGCAACTTTGAAATAAAATTGTAATTTAAAAAAAATAGTTTTTCAGGTTCAGATAGATATTCTGTGTATTGCAAACACAAGATATTTGTTACATTTTGTGCATATAAAATCATTAGGAATGCCCCTTTATAAGAAATGTCTCTCGTCTTTCACATTGCCTTGGAACCCTTTATTATATTTATGTAGTTCATGTATTTTGTTTTTAAATTAAATTTCTTGGGGCAACAATGGTTAATAACTTTATATGGGTTTCAGGTGCACAATTCTATAACACACCATCTGTATACTGTACTGTGTGCTCCCACCCAAAGTCTAGTCTTCTTCTGTCACTATGTATTTGTCATGTCTTCTTTTCATTGTAGCACTGTCTGTTTTGTAAGAGTTGAAAAATTAACTGTTTAAAAAATCCATGGAAGTGCTTTTTTATTAGTTACATGAGACTAACTATAGGTCAATGTTACTTTTAGTTTTTTTCTAAGTTCTAAAATGTAAATACATTTTTCAATATTTGAAGATTTAAAAAATCTCAATATTTAGTGTACATTAATGCAAGGTCTTTGCAAAGTCTAGCACTTTATGACACAATTGAGAAAATGGCTAAGCATTAGTAATGTTAGCATTGTCCCAAGTATCCGGTTGGGTAATCATGTTAAAACAACAATATAGTTAGAGAAATTGGAGCTGCTGTTGTATGGCCATAAAATTCTGGATTTATGCCAGCTTAGGTATTTTTATTCTTAGTGAGGTAAGTAAGTAGAAAGAAGGAAATATACAAAGATCATTATGTTAATTTGTTGTTGGGATATAGTATTCCATGACTATCTCAAATCAGGAGTATTTGTGGAACCAGCATTTTTTACAGAATATTGTATTTTTTAATTACTTAATGATCACTATGAGGTTTAGATAACTACAGCAAAAATAAATACTTTGTTTAGGCAGAAATATTTGGGATGTGTATATGCTATTTTAGTGTTGCAGATGGAGCTCAATATACAGTAGAGAGCTGGATAACTTTCTGCATAAGCCAATCAAGTTAGCACCTCATATTCAATGTGAGGGACATAAGACTCTTCTCTGAATAGAATGTTTTTCTGATCTATGCCCATACACAAATGCTTAATTTCACATTTGTCAACTGTAAGTAAAACTGTAGTTTTTCTCTTCAATTATATTCTTTTAGATTAATTAGAATATGTACACTGGTTTATGTCATATCACTTCTCAGCACGTGTATGTGAATACTAGCTTTTATTTTTAAAATGTTATGCATTATGTTGATAAGTATTTTTGTATCATTATTATAAAAATTATTTTAGGCAGTGTTTTTTTAATCCTCAAGGATATTGCAAGAGAGAGAAAGGAGGGGGGGGAGAGAGAGAAAGATTGAGAGAGATTGCGCCCTGACCAGGGACTGAACCCCACAAGCTTTTGGTATATAGGATGACACTCCAACCAACCAAGCCACTTGGCCAGGGCTAGGCAGTGATTTTAAGGAAAGACACTTCCTCAAGGAGTGTGAGATAATCCCAGCTGGGAGCTAGGCTCAGTCCTCTTCGAAACTACTAGTGACACCGAGACCCCAAAATGCTCTGTGCTCTGACTTGTACTTTGTCTTCTGACCTTTGTCTTATAGGCATTCTGGAATTTATCAGTATAGCCGTGGGCCTTGTCAGCATTCGAGGTGTGGACAGTGGACTCTACCTTGGCATGAATGAGAAGGGGGAGCTGTACGGATCAGTAAGTACTGTGAGAGACTTCACAACCTTTATGTTTCATGTTGGCTTAAATGTACTTTCTCTAGGTAGTTATAGCCTACATAAAACCCAGTCTGTTGGGAAGAAGAGTATGAGCTTTTACTTTTAAGGCAAATCATTTCATTTTTATTAATAAATATCAGCCCTGGATCTTCACTAGAGCAAGGTTTCTAAGAAAATGCTTTATTCATATGTCAAACTATTTTTATTATCAAATACATAAAAAAATTCTGTGTGAAAAATCTCATCTTCTTGTATTGAATGGGAGTTATTTTTGAAATGAGTTAAAATTATCTTCTCCCAAACTTTGCTGATCATTGTTTAAAACTAAAAATAGACCGTGCAGGGCTTTCTCTGAGCTACATGAGATTTTCATTACAGAGACAGAAGGGAAATGGAAGTTATTGTCAGATTTTCTTATATTGGAATAGGAATATAAATATAATTGTTTGCAAGTATCAAGTTCCTTTTTTTCTTCCCTCCTCATTTCTAACGGTCATGAGCTGCTTGCAGGAAGCAGTGAAGTATTTTGGTACCTACCAGGTGCCAGGCACTGTTCTAGGTTCTCAGGAACATCAGTGGATGAGACAGAGTCCCTGCTTCTGCTTTAAGAAGAAATACTGACTTTACATCTTTGTGTCTTTTTACTGATGCTGGCACAGTTTCTAAAACACATTGCATAGCATGCAGTGGGCATTTAAAACATTTTTGCCAAGTATATGAGTATGAATAATAGATTATTAGTCACTAACATGATTTTCAAGGGAAAGCTTGTAATGACATCAACCTTTAATTTTTCATTTCCATTAGGATAACATGGGAATTTAGTCCATATTCTCCGCTATATGAGAACTTGGATTAGAATCTCCAAAAAGTTGAAGAATAAAAGAGGCTCAGGATGAAATTTTGGAGTTCTCTGTCAACAGGAATGAAGGGCATATGCATATACAATCCGGAGAAATTTTCTATAGGCAGCTCCTTTCCTATCCACATTGTGTGTGTGTGTGTGTGTGTGTGTGTGTGTGTGTGTGTGTGTGTGTGTGTGTGTGTGTGTGTGTACAGGGGTTGGAAATAGTATCAAACTTTCACTCAAAGACTCCAGATGACAGTAAATTATGATCTATTTCATTTGAATACAGCACACACCATTTTTAATGACACAAGGATGGTTTTCCTGCCTTGGTGATATTTGACTCAGGATTGGTTGATTTTGTTAGAAAATTAAGTTATTTTAAAAAGTACTTCCTTGAGAGAATAGATTATTTTAAAATATGTTTTTAAGTCCAGGATTGAGTTTAGCTTTTAAATACAGTTCTTGGTTTTGATAAAGCTATTTATGTCCTAAATTATTTTTGTTAACATTTTAAGTACAAATATACAAGATATAAGGAAGCTTTTCAATTTTTAAATATAAAGTGATATTCTCCTTTCATGCTCCACCTCAATTTCTTTCACCTTTAAGCATATAATGTGGATTTAAGTCAGGCAAAGTTGAACTCAATAAAATGCTTTTTGTGTGTAGGACATAATCTGACCTCCACTGGGTGGCAGAGACTATGGTTTATCATAATAATGTACAAACTTTTGAAATCATATATCACTACCAAAAATGTTTTTGATGGATTTCAACAATGCATATTAAATTATTTTGAAATTGCATATAGTTCATAGGTGTTAGCTTATAAATATATTAAGGTAAACATTTTTCAAGAATGCAATGACTGGGTCAACACAAAAGGAGGCTGGACTATTTATCCTCCTGCTCTGGGAACCACCTTGGTTACTTCTCCAGGTACTTACCCCTTAGAAAGATAACCTATTTTTCAGATGAGAAGGCCCTGTGACCATGTGACTGCATGACCGTATGACCATGTGACAGCCCCTGTGGTTTTCTGGTTGACAGGGATCAAATGGAACTTTGTGTTCAGCACAGGGGCCTCATATTAGTAGTCAGGGCTCAGCCTCATCTCTTCTTCTGGATTCTTTCAGTGGCCACCTTACCCATCTCTCCTCTCACCCAGCTGACCAGAATTCTGCCTGTGTGGTTCTATCTGTAGCACAGGCTGGGGACAGAGTGAGGGCTTGGGCCCTCAGTGAATACCAGTGACAGAAGTACCTGAAAAGGTGGCCAGGGACAGAAAGTTGGAGAATCCCATTGTGGCAGGTTTTCTGTGATTCCCACCAGCTTTGTAGAGAGATTTTTAAGCCCATGGAGGGTGGGGCTAGGAGTGGACTTCTCACCTCCACTGCCTGACAGCAACATGGCCACACAGCCACAGGGCTAGCTGACACTCCCTATTACAGCAAAGGAGATAACCCGAGAAAAGGCAGAAAAAGCTCTTCTTCCTTCTGTGCATGAGAAATGCATACCTTCTCACAAGTCTCCCCTAGTTTGGATGGTGCTTGGAGGAAAGTGTGACAAAGAAGACATTTTCATACTGTGTTTTGTTTGTGGAAGAGTATCTTAAGTGGCTTCTGTGTGTTCTGCCTCTTCCATCTCCAATTCATTTTCCACATGGATGGGAGAATTACCTCCGCAATCCAGAGATGAGTGTCTTTCTCAGCTCAGACCCCTTCAGATGCTTGCCTTTGAAGTCCAGTGCCCGCAGTCTTTTTTTTGTATTTCTTTTAAAAGTATATTTCATTTATTATGTTATTACTGTTGTCCCAATTTTTCCCCCTTGCTGCCTTCCTCCTGTTACCCTCCTTCCCTACAGCAGTGCTCCCCCTTGGTTCATGCCCATGGGTTATGCATATAAGTCCTTTTGCCTCTCCATTGCCTGTACTGTTCTTAATAGCCCCCTGTCTATTTTGTACCTACCAATTATGCTTTTTAATCTGGGTATCTCTGCCCCCATTCTCTCCCTTCCCCGTCTCAGCTGATAACTCTCTAAATGTCCTGTTCTGGTTGTTTGCTTAGTTTGTTTCTTTGTTTTTAGATTCAGTTGTTGATAGTTGTGAATTTGTTGCCTTTTTAATGTTCAGAGTTTTGATCTTTTTCTTAAATAAGTCCCTTTAGCATTTCATGTAATAATGGCTTAGTGATGATGAACTCCTTTAGCTTTACCTTGTCTGGGAAGCACTTTATCTGTCCTTCCATTCTAAATGGTAGCTTTGCTGAATAGAGTAATACAGGTTGTAGGTCCTTGCTTTTCATCACTTTGTATACTTGTTGCCAGTCCCTTCTTGCCTGCAAAGTTTCCTTTGAGAAATCAGCTGATGGTCTTATGGGTACTCCTTTATAGGTAGCTCTCTCCTTTTTTCTTGCTGCTTTTAAGATTGTCTTTATCTTTAACCTTTGGCATTTTAATTATGATGTGCCTTGGTGTGGTACTCTTTGGGTCCAACTTGTTTGGGACTCTCTGGGCTTCCTGGACTTGTATGTTTATTTTGTTCACCAAATTAGTGATGTTTTCTTTCATTATTTTTTCAAATAAATTTTCAATTTCTGGCTCTTCCTCTTCTCCTTCTGGCATCCCTATGATTTGGATGTTGGCATGTTTGGAGATGTCCCAGAGGTTCCTAAGACTCTCCTCATTTTTTTTGAATTCGTGTTTCTTCTTTCTGTTCTAGTTGAGTGTTTATTTCTTCCTTATGTCCCAAATCATTAATTTGGATCCCCGTTTCCTTCTCTTCACTGTTGGTTCCCTGTAGATTTTTCTTTATTTCACTTAGTGTAACTTTCATTTCTTCCTTTATGTTTTTGCCATACTCAATGAGTTCTCTGAGTATCCTGATCACCAGTGTTTTGAACTCTGTATCTGATAGGTTGGCTATCTCCATTTCATTTAGTTCTTTGTCTGGGGTTTTGTTCTGTTCTTTCGTTTGGGTCATATTTCTTTGTCTCCTCAATTTGGCAGCCTCCCTGTATATGTATCTGTGTATTAGGTAGAGCTGTGTTGACTCCCTGTAAAAGACACTTGTAAATTGTGTGGGGCGGCAGATCCTTAGATAATCTCCAGAGTGGGACAACCAGCTTCACTATCTTATGGCTCTGTGTGGGGGGATGGCTTGGAGGAGGGACTGTACTACTGCCTGGTTTCTGGGGATTTGCCTAGCATTTCCCCTGTTTCCAATTACTTCACCCACTCCCTGTATGAGACTGGCGCCCTTCCAGCTGTTTCCCTGGTGTTGAATACCATAGTGGGTGGGTTTGCATACATTTTAAGATCATGTGGGCCCTTTAAGGGGAGTTTCCTGAAAATCTGTCAGTTTCTTATGCTGCCCCAACCCCCACTGGTTTTTATAGCCAGAATTATGGTGATTTATCTTCCCAGTGCTGGAACCCTGGGCTGTGTGGTCTGGCCTGGGGCTGGGATCACTTGCTCCCAAGGCATCCCTCCTGATTTTTATCTACCACATGTGAATGTGGGACTGCCCATGCCAATGCCACTGCTACCACTGCCTCTCTGTGCCACACTGTGTCTCCTCACCTCTCCATCCCAGCTCCTCATTTCTACCCCTCCTACCTGTCTGGATGAATGTGGCTTCTTTAAATCCTTGGTTGCTGGATTTTCATACAGTTCAATTTTCTGACAGTTCTGGGTGTTACTTGTTTTGAGGTTTAGTTGTAATTCTTTTTGTGTCTGCACAAGGAGGCAAAGCATGTCTACCTATGCCTCCATCTTGACCACAGTGCTCACATTCTTTAGTCATGCTGTCAATACTGTCACAGGCACTATGCCACTTCCATCTTTTGCCCTCTTTCCTGTGGAATTTGAGTTGTCTACTTGCTGTTCTGTCTAATTTGTACATGTGGGCAAGTTATTCCCTTTCTCTGGCATGTCTTTCTCTTCTCTACCTGATGAAGCAGTGTTCTTTCTTTAAGATTCAATGAAAATATTTCCTCTTCTGCAAAACCTTTACCATACCCCTAACTTTAACATCTGTCATTCTTTTTAGCAGTTCTAGTGTTTTCCTTTGGGTCCCTGTAGCACTGCCTATATTTTCATGGTTACTCATATAACAGTATTATTTACAGTGTAGTTAGTTTTATTTCTGTATTCCCTCATGTTGCTAACACATAGCCATGGCCTTTGTACATGCTAGGTGCTCAATAAATGCTTATTGGATTGAAATGAATGAAATGTTGTTATTTCCTTTTATGCTTCATTAAACAGACATGTGTGGACCTTGTCGTATGGTCAGTGTATCATAAGACACAGGTCTGCAGATCTTAAGGCTCTGCAAAGGATTGAATTTTAATAACCAACAGCTCTGTAGATGGCTATTATCCCCTTGGTGGTAGAAGGATATTCTGGGCTCTATGTGACATGCTCAGTGATGGTCTTTCTTCAGGCTCAGGAATCCTGGAGCATAATCTCCTTCCTGATGGGCACAGTTCTTACAGGTCATCCCAACATTTCTTCTCTCTTCCTGCCCTTGGTGTTTTCATTTTCCCTGTTCTATACTGCTGTGTGATCAAAGTCTCCCTGCCAGAGAAGTCTGGTGAAGAGATCTGAGAGAGGGGTTTGGGGAAGCCCTGAGTCAGGCATTGGAAAGCTGTTCCTGCAGTGGAACCTTGGTGGTTACCTAGTTCTCATAGAATTCCATTTCAGAAAGAGTAAGCTCTATGAAGGTAAGGTTGGGGTCACTTTTGTTTCTCATGGAACTGCCAGTCCTTAAACCATGTCTTGCATGCAGATGGCACGTAATAAATATTGAATGTGTGACTATATTGTCAGTGGGATTCCAGATTCCCTAGCTCTCATTTTCTCTTGTTTTTGGTTTATTTATTTATTTATTTAAATCATGTTTGTTCTATTACAGTTGTCTCAATTTTTATCCCTTTACCCCTCCTCCACCCATCTACCCCCCACCCACTCCAACAGTCAATTTCCACACTGTTGTCCATGTCCATGAGTCATTCATACATGTTCTTTGTCTACTCCCTTCCTCTTCTTTCCACTGTTGTCCTCCTTCCCCAATCCCCTCTGGTCACTTTCAGTCTGCTCCATGTTTCCATGCCTGTGGTTTATTTTGTTTGCTAGTTTATTTGGTTGAATAGATTCCACTTATAGGTGAGATTATATGCTATTTGTCTTTCACCAACTGGCTTATTTCACTTAGCATAATATTCTCCAGTTCCATCCATGTTGTTGCAAAAGGTAGGAGTTCCTTCATTCTTTATTTTTTTAAAAATGCGTATTGATTTTATTTCTTCTTTAAATGTCAAGATCCATTACAAAATATTAAAAATTGAAATCCATTTTAAAGTCTCAGCAATTAAAACAATATGTAACCAGCACAGAAATAAAGTAGATCAATGAAATAAAAGAAGCATTCTAGAGACAAATGTAAATCTCTAACAATGTAACATATGATTAAATTGACACTTCAAATCAATGAGGAAAATAAGGCTTATTAAACCCTTAAGGTGCATGGACCATTATTACTTGAAATAAAACAAATATAGAGCTCTATTTTACACATTATACAAAAAATATTCAGGTAAGTTAAAAATCAATATGTAAAATCTAAGGAGTTTTTGGAGAAAATACAAAATAATATTTTTCTCACCCTGAAGTCAATTATTCAAACCCAGAAGCTATCAAGTAAGATATTGACAATATGACTATATTAAACATTTAAGACTATATAGTAATATACATATAAAAAATGTTAAAGGACAAGTTATAGAATAGGAAAATATTTGCAACATATCTAAAAGATGGTTAATAGTTTTTGTTTTCTTTTTAGGGAAACAATTCTGCAAACATTTAATTAAAAAATGGATAAAGTATACCAAAAAGTCACTTAAAGTTTTTTTAAAAACTAGAAAGAGGCAAGAAATATACAAAAACAGGTTTAGTTTCAACAAATAATAAAGTAACAATTAAAATAACACATTATTGTCACAATCAGATTAATAAGGATTAAAAATATTGGTAATATCAAGTATTGGTGACTGGGAAAGGAACTGAGTATTCATACACTCTTTTTCTTCATCTTCTTAAAGCAGTCCCTTTAGCATATCTTGCAGTGCTGGTTTGGTGGGGGTGTATTCTTTTAGCCCTCTTTTGTCTGGGAAACTCCTTATTTCTCCTTCCATTTTAATTGAGAGCTTTGCTGGGTAGAGCAGTCTCGGTTGCAGGCCTTTGATTTTCACGACTTGGACTATTTCCTGCCATTCCCTTCTGGACTGTAGTGTTTCTGTTGAGAAGTCAGCAGCTAGCTGTACCAGGGCTCCCTTATTATGTTACTACCTGTTTCTCCCTTGCTTGCTTTAGGATTCTCTGTTTGTCTTTGATATTTGCCATTTTATTGATGATGTGTCTTGGAGCGGGCCTCATTGGGTTCCTCTTGAATGGGACCCTCTGTGTTTCCTGGACTTGTGTGACTTTTTCTCTCCTCAAAATAGGGAAGTTTTCCATCATTACTTTTTCCAACAGGTTCTCTATCCCTTCCTCCTCCTCTTCCCCTTCTTGTATTCCTATTATACAGATATTATTATGTTTCTGGTTCTCTTGCATTTCCCTAAATGCTCCTTCATTCTTTTTGAGTCTTTTTCATTTTCTGACTCTTTCTGGGAGCTTTTTTCCACCTTGTCCTCCAGCTCACTGATTTGATCGTCTGCTTTATCTAGCCTGCTTTTGATTCCTTCTACTGCACTCTTCAATTCAGAAATTGTATGCTTCATTTCCTCTTGCCTCTAATTGATAGTTTCTGTGTCCTTTTTCATGCTGATATAGTTTGCAGTAAGTCGCTCGTAGTTTCCCAGTAGTTTTTTTGTAATTCTCTCTGAGCTCACTGAGCTCATTGAGCTTCCCTAGAACCGTTGTTTTGAACTCAATATCTGATAGTTGACTTCCCTCTATTTCATTTAGTTCTCTTTGTGAGGATTCCTCCTTTCCCTTCAGCTGGGGGTGTTTCTTTGTCTTTCCATTATTTGTTGGACTCTTCTTTTTTGCTTCTGCTTCTTAAATTGATCTGTCTTGATTTCTTGACTTTGCGATGTGAACTTCTGTGACAGGAGACTGCTGTTTTTCCTTTCTGGATCTGCCTCTGATGATGTCAGATGTTGACCCTGTCTGACCTTAGGCACTCTCTTCGAGGCTTCCAAGAATCTACTGTCTGTTACTGTCTCCTTCAGTTGTTAATCTAGTCACCCTGCTCTCATCAGGCTGGCTTAGAGAGGGCAGGGCAGAGTCCCTCCTGGGAGAGGAGCAATTGTGTCCTTTCATGCTGTTGGCACTCAGGGGAGTGGTCTGCCTGAGCCAGATGGCTGCTGTCATAGGGGGGATGAGTCAGCACTGGGATTCCACGGAGCTACTCCCTCCATTCTCTCCCCAAATCCTCTGTCTCCAGCCCCTTCTCATGTCTGTAGACCACTCTGTACCCCCTTTAGACAGGGATCTACTATCTGTGGCTGCCACTCTGTATTTAGCAGTCAGGCTTTAGTACCACTGGGCCATAGCAGAGTACCTCCTGGTGGCAGGGTTATTTGTGTCCTCTCATGTTGTTACCACTCAGGGGAGTGGTCTGCCTGAGGAAGATGGCTGCTGCCATATGGGGGAGGAGTCAGCACCGGGATCCTGCCTGCTCTTCTTTCAGTTCTCTCCCCAAAGCCTCTTTTCCCAGTCTCTCCTCCAGCGTCTCTAGCCTACTCTGCCCCCGCCTTTGCTGGAGACCAGGGTAAGTGACTGCAAATGAAAATTTATGTGTTGGCCCTTTATACAGTTCTTTGCATCTCCAGCCACCTGCCTCTGGCAGAGAGGAACCCTGCTGCTTTCACAGCTCATTTTCTTCTGTGTACTTTTGGGCTCTGGTGCTGTAGGTTGGAGATCCCTGCTTATGGTTTAGATCCCACTATTCTCAGGGGGATCCAACTGGCCATTTCAATATCCCTCTGGCACTGGTGCCCATTGGGGACCAGCCCATCTTCTTGAGTCTCAATCATACTCCTTACCAGTTAGGTTGTGTTCAAGCTGATTCTTTTGTCTCTCTGAGGTTATAAGGCTCTTCTCATGCTGTTGTTCACTTGTTTGTTCCAGGTGATTTCTCCACAATTTAGTTGTAATTCCAGATTGGTCCTGGGAGGAGGTCAGTGTGACTTCCATTCACTCCTCTGCCTTCTTGAATTTTTTCCTCTCATTTTCTGTAAAAAGAAGACCAGGCAGACTGGCTTACAAGCATCTAGTTTATGACTCGGTATTTGAGGCTAGAATAGGAGATGTAGAGACCAGAGTAGTTGCTGATCATTTTGCATATACAGCTCCCCTTTTAGCAATTGTACTTGTAAATGTCTTTTGATTGAAAAAATGCCTTATGACAAAACCCCCTGTGAAATCATTAACATTTTTAAGTGAATTAGTTACAGAGGAGGTCATATATACATTTGGAAAGAGCAGCATGTCTGTAGGTGGTATTTCCTTTATAAAGTTCACTGACTGTGCAGGCCCCAGTTTTCCTGGCCTGAGCCTCACTGCACCCATGACATCTAGTGAATTTGTAAGTTGGGATGCAAGGACCACCAACTCTCTGCCTCCTAGTGCTCTCTGCTTCTGCCCCTTCTAATCTTCTGCACTCCTGAGCTCCTGGGACCACTTTCCCTCTTTGGTCCTTTGCTTTACCTCTTTAGTTGCTCCTTTTCTTGGAATACACTGTAGGTCCCACAGAGCCTGCTCTGCTCCTTACTTTGGCCTGTTTGTGGACCTTTAATTGCAGCACTTCCTGCACCTCTTAAGCGGAACCTCTTCCCAGTTCCTCCTATTAAAGCTGTTGGGAGCCTGGTCCATAATCAGGATGTACTCTGCAGTCACTCTGTCGCTCATTCATGCTTCCACTCACATACCCATGTACTTGCTTACTCACTCACTCACACATTCATTCTTCACTTTGCTCACAGTCACTATTCCATTCACTCACTCCTTCACTCACTTGCACACTCACTCTTCCATTTACTCACACAGTAATTCACTTACTCTTCTATTTACTCACTCACACATTCACTCATCCACTCATTCTTCTATTCACTTACTTGCAGACTCATTCGTCTACTCACTCTTCTGTTCACTCACTCATCCACTCACTCATACATTCACTCTTCCATTCAATCAGTTGTGTGCTCATGCTTACTTCCTTTCACAAAGTCCACAAACATTGTTGATATCATATTTTATGAACATGTGCCACATAGTAGGTGCTACACAAACAGATGATTCTCATTATTTGCAGATTGTGTTTGCCAGCTTGTCTACTTGCTGACATTTGCTGATAATCCTAAAATTATTCCTCATGGGACATTTGTGGTCATTTGCAAACATGAGCAGAGAAACAAAAAAAATGAGTTGCCTGGTGAGTACCCTCTCAGCTGTGGTCCAGCAAGGTGACCTGTTGTCTTATTGTTCCTGCTCTCACTGTAAGCAGGTATCCTTTTTAGGATCTGGTTAGCACCATGTTTTTAACATTTTTGGGTTTCTTGTTGATGCTTTTGTGGTTTAAGATGCCCCCAAGCATTGTGCTGAGAGTGATATGTGGTGTTCTAAAGAGCAAGGAGGCTGTCATGTGTCTTATGGAGTAAATACATGTGATAGACCAGCTTTGTTCAGGCACATTTCATTGCTATTGGCTGTGACTTTATTGTTAATGAATCAGCAACATTAACTTAAATAGAAACACATGTAAACCAGGGTTATGTATTGATTTTTGGACAAAAATGTTATGGTAAGAGGCTGGAAGTAACCTAATACTGTGTTTTCCTCAGGAACAGTGATTTGGTATTCTTTAATTCAGTGTTTGCTGGGACTCTGTTTAATAGAACTACTGTGATAATGGGAATTGACTGTACCTACAAATGCAGATTGTACTTCCTCATGTGGGTGATCCTAGAACTGATTCAAGAAGAACTTGCCACTTTTTTGGGGAATCAGAAATGCAAACCAAGTATTATAATTTGGCATTATAAGTATTATAATAGGATTATTATATACAGAAAGGGACTTGGAGAGCTTGGAGGAGGGAGCTTAGTTCTAGGGTAGAAGAGACTGTCAGGATTATTCACAGAGGAGATGTGGAAAAATAGGTAGATATTCTCAGGAGAGAAGGCAGCTTTGCTGCAGGGTTTGGAAACACAGGCTGCTAGATGTCTTCTGAATCTGTTTTCTTTACTTCCACCCTCCTGCCATAGTCCTGTCTCTGCTTCTGTCTCTCCCAGCTGCTGCTGGAGGCTATACTACTGACAGTGGGAGGATCCTCCCTTGTTATTATCATTTGCCATCAGGGATGGTGCTGTTAAGTTGCTGTGCCCTTGCATGGGAGACACCCCTGAGCCTCAGTGGAGCCAAGGCAGGGAGTAACTGCCCTGGGGGAGCTTCTGCCGTGGCCTGGTCACCTCATCCCCATATCCCACAATGTCAGAGGCCAACTTGTACTTGTGCAAAGACATCATCTTGTGTCAGTCAGTCTGTAGCCTCAGCAGCATCTGACAGGTGCTGAGAAAAAACGTCTATACTACTGACATGCCTGCTGCAGAGGCCTCCCCCAAGGACTACAGGGTTACAGCATTAAGTGGGAGAGACAGGCACAGAGCTGTCTTCCTTTGCCTTCTCTATGAATGCTTCAAATCCTGACACAAGTTGATCCCCTCCTTTCTTAATCTCTTTTTTTTTTGTGCTGTTGTAATTCTTCATTGAAGTCTCCAGTGTGACTTGCCTTTCCTTAGTAATGAAGTGCTCAAAGCTCAATGAAGCATTCCAAGAATAGACTTGCCAAGGTCATGCCAAAGACACCTCCGTGCCTGTGGGGCATTTGGTATTTGCCTTGTTGAAGCATGGAGAGATTTTTGCTTTTGAGCTGCCACATTGCACTGTACATTGTCACATAATTACTGTTCACAATCAACTCTAGGTGTCTTTCTATTCTCTTGGTCCTGTCCTTTCCTTCCCTTCCCCAACTGCTTCTTTTCTTTTCCTTCCTTTCCTTTCCTTCTCTTTCTTCCCTCTCTCCCTCCATTTTCCATATGAATTACTGGGTTTTTGATCATTTTCTGTTGGCTTGCATTGTTTTTTCCTCCCTCTCTATCCTTCAAGTTGATTTTCAGTTTGTTCTGTTTTCATGCAGTAGTCAAGCCCATATTTGCATTTGGTACTGATTGAGCATAGAGTTAAAGCATGAGTGGTGGGAACACAAGGCTCAAAATCCTAGCTCTGTCACCCACTACTTGTGCAAACTCAGGTAGTCTACTCAAAATTGCTGAGCTGTGACAAGGAGACAGGGATGATGAAGCCACAGTGCAGAACTGCTGTGAGGATAGAGGCTATGGTGTATATAAAGTGACTAGCATGGGGCTTGCTTTATTGTGGCTGCTTAGTACATGCTCAGTACCAGCTTTACCTTGCATCCTCCTCCTGGGTGACTCTGGCAATGATGAGAAAGCTCTTCTGTGCAACCTCTGAGACTCCTTACTGAGTGGGAGCGGCACAGAAATTATGTTTCTTTCCAGTTTCAACTCCATAAGACACATCACAGAGATAAAGATTTATGACATAGTCTACAAAAATAAACAAAAATTTTTCTCCAGGTCAACATATGGCATCCCTCAAATTATACTTTAAAGTGTTAACCATAAAGCCTTATTTATCAATATTCATTTTATTTATTTATTTTAGATTACATTTATTGGAGTGACATTGGTTAATAACATTATTAATACACCTGGTGTACAATTCTATAATACATCTTCTGTGTATTGTATTGTGTGACATTGCCCCAAATTTAACTCCTTGTGTCACCATATATTTGACTCCTTTACCTTTTATTATTTACCCCCAACACCATGCTGTTGTCTGTGTCTGTGAGTCTGTTTGTTCCTTTGTTCCTTTCTATTTAATATACTACATATAAGTGAAGTCATATGGTTCTTACTCTTTTCAGTCTGACTTATTCACTTAGCATGATATTTTCAAGATCCATCCATATTGTCACAAATGGCAGTATTTCATCCTTTCTTATGGCTGAGTAATATTCCATTGTATATATGTACCGTATCTTCTTTATTCAGTCATCTATTCATGGACACTTAGGTTGTCTTTATGTCTTGGCAAGATTAATTTTGTATACTTTATGCTCATATGCAGCTCAATATTATTTTATTCAGTTAAAGAAATGTATTTTGGGGGGTTTAATTTACTTTGTGGTCAGGCCAAGATGGAGGTGTACATAGATACACTTTGCCTCCTTGCACAACCAAAGGGACAACAGGAAATTTAAAAACAAAAAAATAACCAGAACTGTCAGTAAGTCGAATTGTATAGAAGTGCAACAACCAAGGAGTTAAAGGATAAACATTCATCCAGACCAGTAGGAGGGACAGAGATGGGTAACTGGGGTGGAAAGGACGCATGGCAAGGCCGCGGCTAGAGAACCAGATGGTCCCACATTCATATGAAGATAAATTGGGAGGAAGAGCTGGGGAATGAGACAGACTGTGCAATCCAGGGTCTCATTGCAGGAAAAGAAAGCCTCAAAACCTCTGGAGGTAAAAATCTGTGGGGGTTGCAGCATCAGGATAAGCTCCCAACCTCACAGGAGAGTCTGTTGGAGAGACCCACAGTGTCCTAGAACATACACAAACCCACCCAACCTAGAATCAGCACCAGAAGGGCTCAGTTTGCTTGTGGATAGTGGGGGAAGTGACTGAATGCTGGCTTGAGAGCTGAGCAAGCGGCATTGTTCCCTCCTAGACCCCTCCTCCATGCACACCATCGCAACATAGTGACCTGGGTTGCCTCTCCCTGGCAAATACCTAAGAGTCCGCCCCTTCCATTATAACAGGCGTGCTGAGACAAAGAAATATGGCCCAAATGAAAGAACAGATAAAAGCTCCAAAAATAGAACTGAGCGATGAACAGATAGCCAACCTATCAGATGCACAGTTCAAAACACTGGTAATCTAGATGCTCACTGAATTGGCTGGGTATGGTCCCAACATGGAGGGAAAAGCAAAGGCTATGCAAAGTGAAATAAAGAAAAACATGCAGGGAACTAACAGTAAAGAGAAGGAAACTGGGACTCAAATCATAGATTTGGAGTAGAAGGAAGAGATAAACATTCAACCAGAACAGAATGAAGAAACAAGAATTCAAAAAAAATGAGGAGAAGCTTAGGAACCTCTGGGACAACTTTAAACAATCCAACATCTGAATCATAGGGGTGCAAGAAGGAGATGAGGAAGAGCAAGAAATTGAAAACATATTTGAACAAATAGTGGAGAACTTCCCCAACCTGGCCAAGGAAACAGACTTCTAGGAGATCAAGGAAGCTGAGAGAGTCCCAAAGAAGTTGGAGTCAAGGAAATACACACCAAGGCACATCATAAGTACATTACCCAAGATTAAAGATAAGGAGAGAATCTTAAAAGCAGCAAAAGAAGACAGTTACCTACAAAGGAGTTCCCATAGGGCAATCAGCTGATTTCTCAAAAGAAACCTTGCAGGCCACAAGGAGCTGGCAAGAAGTTTTCAAAGCCATGAAACGCAAAGAACTACCTCCAAGATTACTCTGTTCAGCAAAGCTATCATTTAAAATGGAAGGGCAGATAAAGTGATTTCCAGATAAGGTAAAGTTAAAGGAGCTCATCATCACTAAGTCTTTATTATATGAAATGTTAAAGGGAATTATCTAAGAAAAAGAACAAGATCAAAAGCTACAAATAGTAAAATAGAGGGGAGAGGGAGAGAGAAGAATGGGGGAAAAGGTACAGGGAATAAGCAGCATAAATAGTAGGAACAAAATAGGCAGGAGGAGGTTAAGAATAGTGTAGGAAATGGAGAATCCAAATAACTTATATGTATAACCCATGGACATGAACTAAAGGACGGGGGGAATGCTGGGGGTGGGATGGGGAATAAAGGAGAGAAAAAAAAGTGGGACAACTCTAATAGCATAATCAATAAAATATATATTAAAAATAAAAAAATTACTTTGTGATGATGATCGTCATCATGATCGTGATTATTGTTATTAATGTTCAAATGTTAGTGAACTTGCTTGGCTGTCACAGCACCTGAAATGTCCTCCAAAAGCATTGGTTTTTCAAGGTTAAGGCCGTTTTAAAAAAGGCCCATGTCAGCATATGAGTTTTGTATCTTGGAGAAGGGAATTTTTAGTCAATGCTGTCAGCCCTGATTAATATTAGAAGTGGGCTATTATGCTCTAACAGAGAGAAGGGCCCTAAGAGAATTAGACACAGTCATTTGGTGTTGCATAGAAGAAGGGAGGACAGCCCTTAACCACTTTCTAAGAAAGCAGGATCATTTACATATCACAGACTGGGGGTTGGGAGGAAGTGTTTGGTTCCAGACAAATCTGATCTGACACAAATATAGTTGGAACTAGGAGTTGGGGATCCACAGATTAGGGAGGATGTTAGAGACAAACTTCATCTACCTGTGATTTTTATTAGGACTTCTCAGTGGGTTTTGGACAGATGGAGGTGCAGAGAGGCCTTGAGCATTGGCTGAGGGTGTTTGAAAAATTCAAGAGTTCTGGTATGATTTTTATTTGGAGTTGCATTTTATATGCCTTTTATATATTTTCAGCTTTCCCTCAGGTTTGAGAGCCCTGTGACATTGCTAACTTTGTTTTCTTATAGGATTTTGTGTTTTTTCAAGTAAATTTCTTGTAGGGTAGCATGAGGTAGGGTTTGTTGTTATGCACACATTCATTAATGGATCATGTTGGAAGAGGACAATGGCAGGTCCCAAGTGCAAAGAAATGGTAGGCAAGACACCTCCCAGGAGGGGACAGCCCTAATGGTCTCTCAGGGAGGAAAGAGTGGGGCACCTTGTGTCAAACTGGTATCTTCTTTCTTGTCTTTCTGTGTTCCCTGAAGTAGCAACTTCATTCCCTTGGCTGCATTTCCGATTGGCTGCCCCGCTACCCTGCAGTGGGTAAATGATAAAGCACATTTTATTTGGGTATCTTTCCCTGCTTACCAACTCCATGGCAGTTTCTTTTTCCATTTCCTGTTCAATATGTCCAAGAGTAGTTGTGGGTGGCTCCTCTTTCCATATTTTGATTTTCTAAAACTGAATCACTAGAACCTTAGATTGAAAGAGACCTTAGACATTTCTTGTTCCAAAACCCTCATTTTCCAGAGAAGGGAATTGAGGCCTGGGACTGTTAATCATCCCAACCCTAGAGACCAGGTTGTGTGTGTATATGTTTATGAAAGACTGGCACTCCTTTACCTAAAGAAATTCTGGAAATTGTTGAGGTTGTCAAAAATTGTTTTGGGGCTTATATTGTCATTACATTGTTAACCTTTCATCAGTTTCTTTAATTGTATTTCTACAAACTGAGTTTTGAATTTAACCTTCTTTGTCTATCATAGAAATCTTTGGTACAGTTTTCTGTTTTGATTCCACCCACTACAGTATATCTGACAATTATCATGGAAACAAATTAGTTGGATTCAACTGTCTGTATTAGTTGGATTCAACTGATTCTTTCTTGATTCCTTATTTCCTTAATTTCACTTCCCAGCCTTTTAGCTTCCATGTTTCTTCCGTTGTCCATCAATCTGATTCTTCAAAGGCATTCTACGATCAGTTTTTATGTAATGTAATATTTAGTTTGAAGTTTTCTTGGCTTTTGCATTTCTTTGATATGCATTTTAAGTGGCCACTGGAACATGCTACTCTTGTCAGGTAATTGGCTATGGTAAGAAATATTACATATTTCTTTTTAATTTAGTGCTCTAAGATCCTAAGAAATTTTAATTTAGTCTTCTAAGATCCTAAGAAATTGTACAAAGAAATTTTGTGAATTTTTCCTGTAGTGTTCTTTGTGAAAGAATTAAATGTGCATTGTTGACACGTTGATACAAACAAAAATATTTCTTTTAAAAATATTTTTATTATCCAAGTGGTATCCAAAGTGGAGACAGGGGTCTCCATTTTCATGCCACCACTTGCCCTGCCGCATCCATCCCCACCTCCCCCCCTGAAACCTTCCCACTTTGGCTTTGTCCATGGGTCCTTTATACATGTTCCTTGACTTGACCCTCCTTCTTTTCCCTGTGACCCTCCTCTCTCCTCCCCTCTCTTTACTGTTGGTTTGTTATTTCTTTCAATGTTGCTGGTTATGTTTTTCTTGCTTGTTTTTTAAAAAAATGTTTAATTATTAATTAATTAATTGTTCAGATACATCTGTCCCCATTTACTTTCCATCACTCTCCCCTGCCCTACCCACCCCTACCTTCCTCCATCAGTCCTTCCCCCCCTTGGCTTTGTCCATCTGTCCTTCACACCTGTTCCTTGATCTGACCCTTCCCCGTCCTCTCCCTGCTACTCCCCTTCCTCCCTCCTGTCCCTGTTGGTTTCTTCTTTCTTTCAATGTTGCTGGTCATATTTTCCTTGCCTGTTTGCTTTGCTGATTAGGTTCCACTTATAGGTGAGATCATATGGTATTTGTATTTAACTGCCTGACTTATTTCACTTAGCATAATGCTCTCCAGTTCCACCCATGCTGTTGCAAAGGGCAGTAGCTCTTTCTTCCTCTCTCTGATGCGTAGTATTCCATTGTGTAAATATGGTTAAAAAAAAAAACAACAGTTTTTTGAACCACTCATTTACTGTTGGGCACGTAGGTTGCTTCTAGCACTTAGCTATTGTAAACTGTGCTGCTACGAACATTAGGGTGCGTAGCTTCTTGGGAATTGGTGTTTCAGGATTCTTAGGGTATAATGCCAGCAGTGGACTTGCTGGGTAAAGAGGAAGTTCCATTTTTAGCATTTTGAGGAAATTCAATACTGCTTTCCATAGTGGCTGCACTAATCTGCACTCCTATCAACAGTGTACTAGGGTTCCCTTTTCTCCATACCCTTGCCAGCATTAGCTTTTTGTTAATTTGTTTATAATGGCCATTCTGACCTGCGTGAATTGGTATCTCATTGTGGATTTAATTTGCATTTCTCTGATGGCTAGTGATGCTGAGCCTCCTTTCATATATCTCTGGGCCCAGTGTATGTCCTCCTTGGAGAAGTGTCTGTTTAGGTCCTTTGCCCATTTTTTAATTGGATTGTTTGTCTTCCTTGAATGGAGTGGTGTGAGTTTTTATATATTTTGGAGATCAAACCCTTGTCTGAGGTATCATTGGCAAATATATTTTCCCGTAGGGGTGACTCCCTTTTCATTTTGCTGATGTTATCTTTGGCTCTGTAGAAGCTTCTTATTTTGATATAGTACCATTTGTTTATTCTTTATGTCCCTTGCTTTAGGGGACATGTCAGTGAAAATATTCCTGCATGGATTATATGAGGTATTGCTGCGTATGTTCTTCTCTAGAACTTTTATAGTGTCATGATTTATATTTAAGTTTTTTATTCATCTTGAGTTTATTTTTGCATATGGTGTAAGTTGGTGGCTGAGTTTCATTTTTTTGCGTGTAGCTCTCCACATCTCTCAACATTTGTTGAAGAGGCTATTTTTACTCCATTTTATGCTTCTGTCCCTTTTTTCAAATATTAATGACCATAGAGACATGGGTTTATTTTTGGGCTCCCTATTCTGTTCCATTGATCTATGTGTCTGTTCTAATGCCAGTACCAGACTGTTTTGATTATAGTGGCCTTGTAATATAGTTTGATGTCATGTATTGTGATCACTCATAGTTTGCTCTTTTTTCTCAAAGTTGCTGCAGCTATTTGGAGTCATTTATGGTTTCATGTAAATTTTTGAAATGTTTGTTCTAAATCTGTGAATTATGTCATTGGTACTTTAATAGAGATTGCATTGAATCTATAAATTGCTTTGGGTACTATGGAAATTTTGATGATGTTAATTCTTCCAACCCATGAACACAGTATATGCTTCTACTTATTTGTGACTTCCTTAATTTCTTTCTTCAGTGTTGTATAGCTTTCTGAGTACAAGTCTTTTATCTCCTTGGTTAAAGTTTATTCCTAGGTACTTTATTTTTATTGTTGCTATAGAAAATAGGATTCTTTTCATGATTTTTAATTCTGTTATTTCATTGTTGTACAAAAATGCCTTCAATTTATGAATATTGACTTTGTATCCTGCTGTTTTGCCAAATTCACTTATTAGGTTTAGTAATTTTTTGGTGGAGTCCATGGGGATTTCTATGTATACTATCATGTCATCTGCAAACAATGACAATTTTAGTTCCTCCTTTCCAATTTGGATGTCTTTTATTTATTTTTCTCATCTGATTTCTGTAGCTAAGACTTCCAATACAAAGTTGAATAGAGTGATGAAAGTGGACATCTTTGTCTTGTTCCCAGTCATAGTGGGAAAGATTTTAGTTTTTGCCCATTGAGTATGATGTTGGCTGTTTTTCATTTATGTCCTTTATTAGGTTGATGTATGCCCCCTTTTTTCCCACTTTTCTGAGTGTATTTATCATAAATGGGTGCTGTACCTTATCAAATGCTTTTTCAGCATCTATTGATATGATTATGTGATTTTGTCTTTCTTTTTGTTTATGCAATGCATTGTTTATTTTATTTTTTTTTACTTTTTTTCTTTTTTTAATTTACTTTTTAAATACATTTGTCTCTGCCTCCCGCCCACCTCTTTCCCTTGCCCCCTCCCACCTTCCCTCCCTCGTCCCCTTTGGTTTTGTCCATGAGTCCTTGCTATATGTTCCTTGACTTTCCCCTTCCCTTCCCTTTCCCTACCCCTCCTTTCTCTCTTGTCTCTGTTGATTTCTTTTCCTTTCAGTGTTGCTGGTCATATTTTCCTTGCATCTTTGCATTGTTGGTTAGGTTCCGCTTATAGGTGAGATCATATGGTATTTGTCTTTCGCCCCCTGGCTTATTTCGCTTAGCATATTGCTCTCCAGTTCCATCCATGCTGTTGCAAAGTTTAGTACTTCTTTTTTTCTTTCTGCTGCGTAGTACTCCATTGTGTATATGTACCATAATTTTTTGATCCAATCATAGACTGATGGGCATTTAGGTTGCTTCCAAGACTTGGCTATTGTAAATTGTGCTGCTATGAACATTGGGGTGCATAGGTTCTTTTGTATTGGCGTTTTGGTGTTCTCAGGGTATAGTCCCAGCAGGGGAATCGCTGGATCAAAAGGCAGTTCCATTTTCAGCTTTCTGAGGAAATTCCACACTGCTTTCCATAGTGGCTGCACCAGTCTGCATTCCCACCAACAGTGTACTAGGGTTCCCTTTTCTCCACGACCTCGCCAGCACCTGTTGTTTGTGGATCTGTTTATGATGGCCATTCTGACCGGTGTGAGGTGGTACCTCATGGTGGTTTTGATCTGCATTTCTCTGATGGCTAGTGATGCTGAGCATCCCTTCAAATGCCTCTGGGCCCTCTGTATCTCCTCCTTAGAAAAGCATCTGCCCAGGTCCTTTGCCCATTTTTTGATTGGATCGTTTGTCTTCTTGGAGTGGAGTCGAGTGAGTTCTTTATATATCTTGGAGATCAAGCCTCTATCTGATGTATCATTAGCAAATGTATTTTCCTATATGGTTGGCTCCTTTTTCATTTTGCTGATGTTTTCTTTTGCAGTGCAGAAGCTTCTTATTTTGATGAGGTTCCACTTGTTTATTCTTTCCTTTATGTCCCTTGCTTTAGGAGACATATCAGTGAAAAAATTGCTGCATGGGATATCTGAGAGTTTTCTGCCAATGTTCTCTCTAGGACTTTGATGGTGTTGCGACTTATATTTAAGTCTTTTATCCATCTTGAGTTTATTTTTGTGTATGGTGTCAGGAGATGATCCAATTTCAATTTTTTGCATGTAGCCGTCCAGCTCTCCCAACACCATTTGTTGAAGAGGCTGTTACTGCTCCATTTTATGCTTCTGCCCCCTTTGTCGAATGTTAGATGTCCATAGAGACCTGGGCTTATTTCTGGGCTTTCTATTCTGTTCCACTAGTCTATGGGTCTGTTCTTGTGCCAGTACCAAATTGTTTTGAGTATGGTGGCTTTGTAGTAGAGTTTGATGTCCGGTATTGTGATCCCTCCTACTTTGTGTTTCTTTCTCAAAATTGCTGCAGCTATTCGGGGTTGTTTATGGTTCCATATAAATTTTTGAAATGTCTGTTCTATTTCTGTGAAATACATCACTGGTATCTTAATAGGGATTGCGTTGAATCTATAAACTGCTTTGGGTAGTATGGACATTTTGAGGATATTAATTCTTCCAATCCATGAGCACGGTATATGCTTCCATTTATTTGTGTCTTCCTTAATTTCTTTTTTCAATATTGTATAGTTTTCTGCGTACAGGTCTTTTACCTCTTTGGTTAAATTTATGCCTAGGTACTTTATTTTTCTTCTTGGTATATTGAATGGTATTTTTTTTCTGATTTCTTCTTCTCTTTCATTGCTCGTGTACAAAGATGCCTTTAATTTCTGAATGTTGACCTTGTATCCTGCTGTTTTGCCAAATTCACTTATTAGGTTGAGGAGATTTTTGGTAGAGTCAACAGGATTCTCTATGTACACTATCATGTCATCTGCAAACAATGATAGCTTTATTTACTCCTTTCCTATTTGGATGCCTTTTATCTCTTTCTCTTGTCTGACCGCTGTGGCTAGGACTTCCAATATGATGTTGAAAAGAAGCGGTGAGAGCGGACATCCTTGTCGTGTACCCGATAGTGGGAAAGCTTTCAGTTTTTGCCCGTTGAATATGATATTAGCTGTAGGTTTTTCATATATGGCCTTTATGACGTTGAGGAATGCCCCATTGATTCCCATTTTGCTGAGTGTTTTGATCATAAATGGGTGCTGTACCTTGTCAAATGCTTTTTCTGCATCTATCGAGATGATCATGTGGTTTTTGTCTTGTCTTTTATTGATGTGCTGTATCACGTTTACTGATTTGCGTATATTGAACCATCCCTGCATCCCTGGGATGAATCCCACTTGATCGTCGTGGATAATCTTTTGAATGTACTGCTGGATGCGGTTTGCCAATATTTTGTTGAGGATTTTAGCATCTATGTTCATCAGCGAAATTGGCCTGTAGTTTTCTTTCTTTGTAGGGTCTTTATCTGGTTTTGGGATCAGGGTGATGCTGGCCTCATAGAAGGAGTCTGGCAGTCTTCCCTCCTCTTGGATTTTTTGGAATAGTCTGAGAAGGACAGGGGTTAGCTCTTCCTTAAATGTTTTGTAAAATTCTCCTGGGAAACCGTCTGGCCCTGGGCTTTTGTGTGCAGGGAGTTTCTTGATGACTGCTTCAATTTCCCCAGCTGTTATCAGTCTGTTCAAGCTTTCTGTTTTTTCCTCCTTCAGTGTTCGAAGATTATACTTTTCTAAAAATTTGTCCATTTCCTCCAGATTTTCAAATTTCTTGGCATATAATTGTTCATAATAGTTTCTGATGATCATTTGTATTTCTGTGATATCAGTTGATATTTCTCCTCTTTCATTTCTGATATTATTAATTTGGGTCCTCTCCCTTTTTGTCTTGATGAGTCTGCTTAATGGCTTGTCAATTTTATTAATCTTTTCAAGGAACCAGCTTCTGGATTGGTTGATCCTCTGAATTGTTCTTTTTGTCTCTATGTCATTCAGTTCTGCTCTAATCTTGACTATTTCCTTCTTTCTACTTGCTCTGGGATTTATTTGTTGTTGTTTCTCCAGTTCTTGAAGTTGTAGTGTTAGGTCTTTTGTTTGAAATGTTTCTATCTTTTTAAGGTAAGCCTGTATTGCTATGAACTTCCCTCTCAGGACCGCCTTTGCTGTGTCCCATCGGTTTTGGACAGTTGTCTGTTCATTTTCATTTGTTTCCAGAAATTTTTTGATTTCTTCTCTTATCTCATTATTGACCCATTCATTGTTTAATAGTGTACTGTTCAGTCTCCATGAGTTTGCAAGTTTTGAAGTTTCTCTTTGAGGTTGATTTCGAGTTTCAAGGCCTTGTGGTCTGAGAAAAAGTTTGGTATTATTTCAATTTTCCTGAATTTGCTGAGGCTTGCTTTGTGTCCTATCATGTGGTCTATCTTTGAAAAACTGCCATGAGCATTTGAAAAGAATGCGTATTTTTCTTCTTTGGGATGTAAGGTTCTATATATGTCAGTTAAGTCTCTTTGGTTCAGTGTGTCATTCAACTCCACAATATGTTTATTAATGTTTCGTTTGGAAGATCTGTCCATTTTTGACAGTGGGGTGTTGAAATCCCCTACTATCAGTGTGTTGCTGTCTATATCTTTTTTGAAGTCATCCAACAATTTCCTTATAAACTTGGGGGCTCCTATATTGGGAGCATATAAGTTTACAATGTTGATGTCTTCTTGATAGATTCTTCCTTTAAGTATGATAAAGTGCCCCTCTGGGTCTCTCTTTATGGCCTTTGTTTTGAAATCTACTTTGTCTGATACAAGTATGGCAACCCCGGCCTTCTTCTCTTGCCCATTTGCATGGAATGCTTTTTTCCATCCCTTTACTTTGAATCTGTGTAGGTCTCTTGCTCTGAGGTGGGTCTCTTGTAGGCAGCATATGTGTGGGTCATGTTTTCTTATCCATTCAGCTACCCTGTGTCTTTTGATTGGGGCATTTAGTCCATTCACATTGAGAGATATTACTGATAGAAACTTACTCATCTTTTCTCTTTGTACCTGTGTTCCTCTCTGTCTCATTCTTTTCCTTCATCTGCTTAAACCAGTCCCCTTAGCATATCTTGGAGTGCTGGTTTGGTAGAGATGTATTCTTTTAGTCATCTCTTGTCTGGGAAACTCCATATTTCCCCTTCTATTTCAATGGAGAGCCTAGCTGGGTAGAGCAGCCTTGGCTGTAGGCCCTTGCCTTTCATGGCTTGGAATATTTGTTGCCATTCCCTTCTGGCTTGTAGTGTTTCTGTTGAGAAGTCAGCTCCTAGGCATATCGGGGCCCCCTTGTATGTTACTTTCTCCTTCTCCCTTGCTGCCTTGAGGATTCTCTCTTTGTCTTTACATTTGCCATTTTAATGATGATGTGTCTTGGAGTGGACCTCCTTGGGTCCCTCTTGAGTGGGGTCTTCTGTGCCTCCTGGATCCATGAGAGCCTTTCTCTCCTCACATTAGGGAAATTTTCCATCATTACTTTTTCGAGGAGGTTCTCTATTCCTTGCTCCTCTTCTTCTCCTTCTGGTATCCCTATTATATGGATATTATTGCGTTTCAGGTTGTCCTGCATTTCCCTAAATGCTTTTTCATTCTTTTTGAGCCGTTTTTCCATTTCTTGTTCTTTCTGGGAGCTTTTTTCTACCTTATCCTCCATCTCACTGATTCGATCCTCAGCTTCATCCAGCCTGCTTTGGATTCCTTCTACTGTGTTCTTCAATTCAGAAATGGTATTCTTCATATCCTCTTGTGTCTTCTTGATAGTTTCTATGTCCTTTTCCAGGCTGATATAGTTTGCTGTAAGATCCTGATAGTTTCTCTGCAGTTTCTCATAGTTCTCTTTGAGCTGGCTGAGCTCATTGAGCTTCCTTAGAACCATTGTTTTGAATTCCATATCTGATAATTCCCTTGCCTCTATTTCATTGAGCTCTCTCTGTGGGGAGTCCCCTTTTTCACTCATTTGAGGGGAACTTTTTCTTCCCATTTTTGTGAGAGTTTGTTAAGTATTTTTGTCCTTTCCTTTTCTTTCTGGGCTTGCCTCTGATGATGTCAGTTGTTGACCCTATACAGCCTTGGGTTGTTCGTTTGAGTCTTTCAGGAGTCTACTGCCTGTGTCTGACTCCTGCTTGGAGCAGCTCTGTGACCCCTTCGGTCAGGGCTGAGCTATTTTTTGGGATCTCTCTGCGCTCTCACATGGGCTCCTTGAGCGCGTTCCCATCGCGGCAGTGTCCCCCACCTGCCTGGGCTCGCATGTGCTTGCCCCAGATCAGGGGGCTTATTCGCGACCTCCCGTACTCATCTGGCCTCCCTGGCTCGCGAGCTTCGTGGCACTGGTCAGTTTAGAGTCTTCTATTGTGTGTTTTCCCCGCTTTTGGCTCTTTGGGTGCATTGCTTGCCCTCGCCAAATGGGGACTACAGAAATGGGAGGAAATCAGCTCTAGGACTCTCCGGTTAATCCTGTTTCTGGTCTCTCCTCCAGGGACTCTGGGCAGCTCTACTAATCTTGTGGGCCGCTCCGCAATCGCGGCGGGTAGGTCAATTTACGCCTGCCCTTGCCCCTCTGTGCACTGCCTCGCAGGCCGTATGGGTGCCAGTCTGTGTGAGGCCTTGCCGGCAGGTGCAAGCGTTTGCCAGCCCGCGTGGGTCACACACATGCTCGCCAACCCTCGCCGGTCACTCGGCGCACTGCATTGTTTATTAATTTGCTCATATTGAACCATTCTTGCATCCCTGGGATGAATGCCCTTTGATCAAGGTGTTTGATCTTTTTAATGTATGGATAGATGTGGTTTGCCATTATTTTGTTGAGGATATTGGTATCTATGTTCATCAGTGATACTGGCCTGTAGTTTTATTTGTTGTGTCTTTATCTGGTTTTGGGATTATAATGATGCTGGCCTCATAAAAAGAGTTTGGGAATCTTCCCTCTTCTTGGATTCTTTGGAATAGCCTGAGAAGGGCCTGGTTTAGTTCTTCCTTAAATGTTTTATAAAATTCCCCTGTGAATGTGTTCTGTCCAGGGCTTTTGTGTGCTGGGAGTATTTTGATTACTGCTTCAATTTCACCAGCTGTTATCAGTCTGTTCAGACTTTCTGTTTCTTCTTGATTCAGTTTTGGAAGATTACATGTTTCTAGAGATTTGTCCATTTCACCCAGGTTTTCAAATTTCGTGGCATGTAGTTGTTTGTAGTAATTTTTTTACAATCCTTTGGATTTAGGTGGTGTCAGTTGTAACTTCTTTTTCATTTCTGATTTTATTTATTTGGGTCTTCTCTCTTTTTTTCTTGATGAGACTGCTTAAAGGCTTGTCGATTTTGTTTATCTTATCATACAACCAGCTCCTGCATTTATTGATGCTTTGAATTATTCTTTAAGTCTCTATGTCATTCAATTCTGCTCTGATCTTGATTAATTCCTTTCATCTTCTCGCTCTGGGCTTTGTTTGTTGTTGTTTCTCCAGTTACTGTGCATGTAGGGTAAGGTTGTTTATTTGAAGTGTTTCTATCATTTTAGGTAGACCTGTATTGCTATGAGCTTCCCTCTCAGGACTGCCTTCACTGTGTCCCATAGGTTTTGGACTGTTGTATGTTCATTTTCATTTGTGTCCAGAAACTTTTTGATTTTTACCTTGATCTCATTGTTAATCCATTCATTGTTTAATAGCATGCAATTCAGCCTCCATGAATTTGAATGTTTTTTAGTTTTTTTTTCCTTCAGGTTGGTTTATAGTTTCAAGTCCTTGTGGTCCAAAAAAAATGCTTATTATGATTTCAATTTTCTTGAATTTTTTGAGGCTTGTTTTGTATCCTATCATGTGGTCTATCTTTGAAAATGTTCCATGTGCATTTGAAAAGAATGGGTATTTTGTTGTTTGGGATGAAAAGTTCTACATATATCATTTAAGTCCTTGATCTAATGCATCCTTCAATTCCACAATATCCTTGTTGACATTTTGGTTGGAAGATCTGTCCATTGTTTACAGTGAGATGTTTATATCCCCTACTACCAGTGAGTTGCTGTCTATGTCCTTCTTGAAGTCCTCCAAGATTTTCCTTATACATTTGGTGCCCCTGTATTGGGTACCTATGGTTTTACAATGTTTATGTCCTCTTGATGGATTCTTCCCTTGAGTATTATAAAGTGTCCTTCTGTGTCTCTTTTTATGGTATTTGTGCTGAAATCTCTTTTGGACGTTGTAAGTATTGCTACCGTGGCTTATTTTTCCTGTCAATTTGCTTGGAATATTTTTTTCCAACCCTTTGCTTTCAGTTTGTATAGGCCTTTTGTTCTGAGGTGAGTCTCTTATAGGCAGCACAGGTGCCAGTCATGTTTTCTTATTCAGTCAGCTACTTTGTGACAGTCAATTGGAGGATTTAATCTATATACATTTAAGGTTATTATTGGTAGGTACTTATTCATTTTTTTCCTTTGTGCTGTGTTCCTTTCTGTCTCACTCTTTTTCCTCATTTCCTTAATGCAGTCTCTTTAGCATATCTTGTAATGTTGCTTTGATGGAGGTGGATTCTTGGCCTTCTTTTGTGTGTGAAACTCCTTATTTCACCTTCCATATTAATTGAGAGCCTTCCCAGGTAGACCAGTCTTGCTTGCAGGCCTTTGGTTTTCATCACTTGGAATATTTCTCTCCATTCCCTTCTGGCTTGGGTTTCTGTGGAGAAGTCAGCTGTTAGCCTTATCGAGGTTCTCTTGTATGTTACTACCTGTTTCTCCCTAGCTGTCTTTAAGATCTTATGTCTTTGATGTTTGCCATTTTATTTATGTTGTGTCTTGGAGCAGGCCTCTTTCAGTACCTCTTGTTTGGGACCCTCTGTGCTTCCTGGACTTACATGACTTTTCCTCTCCTCAAATAAAGAAGTTTTCCATCATTACTTTTTCAAACAGGTTTTCTATCCATTGCTCTTCTTCTTTTTCTGGTGGTATGCCTATTATACACATGTTATTATGTTTCATATTGTCCTGCATTTCCTTAAATGCCTCGTCATTCGTTTTGAGTCTTTCTTCATTTTATTGCTCTTTCTGGGTACTTTTATCTAACTTGTCCTCCATCTTGCTGATTCAGTCTTCTGCTTCTTCTAGCCTACTTTTGATTCCTTCTACTATGTTCATCAATTTAGAAATTGTATTCTTCACTTACTCTTGCTTCTTATTGATAGTTTTTATATCCTTTTTCATGCTAATGTAGTTTGCAGCACATTCCTCATAGTTTCCCTGTAGTTTTTGGTGAGTCTCCCTGAACTCATTGAGTTTCCTTATAACCATTGTTTTGATCTCACTATCTGATATCTTACTTGCCTCTATTTCATTTAGCAACCTTTCTGAGGATTCCTCCTTTTCTTTTGATTGATGGTTGTTTCTTTGTCTTCCCTTTATGTGTGAGACTCTACTTTTTTGCTTCTTCTTCTTAAATTGATCTGTTTTGACTCCCTGGCTTTGTGATGTGAAGTTCTATGGTAGGAGACCTGTGAGATTCATCGGTGTAGTCTCCTTGATGTCCTGAATTTGATGCTCTTAGGATGCCTTTTATGCTTGTTTATGTTGGCTCTCTGGAAGCAATTGGGTTTTGATTATTGTTTGGTCATTTTCTGGTGGGTACTTCCCTCTAGCTGATTGACTGAGTCTTTCTTCATGTCTTGTGTGATGTTGTGCAGGTGCTGTCAGAACAAAATCACAAAGCTCAGGAAACAAGCCTACATCTGGAAAATAACTCCCTCCTGCAATCCTACTATCAATAGGAAATGAACCAGTATTAATAAGGCTGTGAAGAGATTAAAACTATTATAAGATAGTAGAGAAATAAACTATTAGTATAAAATCTGATGACTTAATATGCAACTTGATGGTCCTGAAATGAATGTTAAAAAGTTGTGTAGCAAAGAAAATTTCACAAATCATGGAGAAAGCCGCAGTAGATTTCATCTTGGCAGCCTCTAGTATTTACCACTAAATTTTCTTTCTGGATCTGCTTCTGGTAATATAAGATGTTGAAGTTGTCTGACCTTAGACAGTCTGTGCAAGACTTCTGGGGATATACTGTATGTGGCTGTCTCCTTCAGTTGTTTATCTAGTCACTCTACACTCAGCAGTCAGGCTTAGGCACCACAAGGTGGGGCAGAATCCCTTGTGAAGTTGGGGCTATTGTTTTCCCACAGGGTGCTCAGAGTTTACTGGTCTGCCTGAGCACAATGGCAGCTGCTGTATGAGGGATGACTCATCACCAGGACCCTGGCTGCTACTCTTCAATTTTCTCCCCCAAACCTCCATCTCCAGTCTCTCCTCAAGTGTCTCCAGACAACTCTGTCCCCTCTTTACCAGGGATCTACTGTCTCTGGCTGCCACTCTGCACTCAGCAGTCAGGTTTAAGCACCACAGGGCCAGGGCAGAGTCCCTCCTAGTGGTGGGGCTATTGTTTCCTCTCTTGCTGCTGCCACTCAGGGGTGTGGTCTGCATGAGTAAGATGGCTGCTGCCATATGGGGTATTACTCAGTACTGGTATCCCACAGGGTACTCTCCTAGTTCTATCCCCAAAGCCTCTTTCCCTAGTCTCTCCTCAGGTATATCTGGCCCACTCTGACCTGCTTTTTCTGGAGCCCAATGTAAGTGACTGCAAATGAAAATTTATGTGTTGGCTGTTTAAATGGCTCTTTGCATCTCCATCTGCCCATCTCTGGCAGAGAGCAACCATGCTGCTTTTTGCTGCTGGCTGTTGTCTGTGTACTTCTTGGGCTCTGGTGCAGGAGGCTGGAGATCACTGCTTATGGTTTAGACCCCGCTCTTTTCAGGGGCATCCAATTAGCTGCTAAGTAGCCCTCTGGGGGTGTTGCTATTGGGTGCCCAGCCCGCCTTCTCGAGTCTCCACTGCACTGCTTACCATTCAGGTTGTGCTAAAGCTGATTGTTCTCTCTGATTTAGGTTAAGGCTTCTTTCTTGCTATTATTCAATTGTTTGTTCCAGGTGATTTCTCCACAAGTTAGTTGTAATTCCAGATTGGTCCTGGGAGGAGGTCAGTTCTTCTGTTCACTCCTCTGCCATCTTGCTGATCTTAAAGTCCAAAAGTATTTCTTATAATGAATATCAAACTTCTCATATTTGAACTCTATTATACTCTCAGGAAGGGTTTCTGTGAAACCAGGAAAGGTTTCTTTTACCAGCGGGACTGCATCTCTGAAAATACACAGAAAGTTTATGAACTAATATGATTTGCTAAACAAATGTCCATGTCTGTAGACAGCACCTTAGGAAGGCTCCTAAGTTGTCTAGCCTGTCCTGTGGCAATGTGGCAGGTGTGTCCTTGGCCTCATTAATGGTGCCACAAGGCTGGTGAGTGTATAGCATTGTTGTGGGCGCCCTTGATTCAGAATGTGTCCCAACCTTGAGTCCTTAAATACCTAAGTCAGCAGCTTCTGGAGGGAAGGTATTTTCTGTTTGTTTTTTATTTTTGCTGTTTGGTTTGGCATGGTAGGGGTGAAGTGGATACAACATAATTCTTAACTTTTGGATATTGATGAGACAGAATGAAAAATTTTCTGCTTACTTGCTTCTTGTTGTTTACATTGATCAGACACAAGTTATTCAATTATTCCCATGATTCTGGTGGCTATCCTGATGGCCAGGATTGTGGATCTGAAAGCAGACCCATCTTGAATAGTGGGAATTTTAAAGTGATTTTGGAAAGTGGGACTTAAGGTGAGGGCACTAGGGGGTTGGATCTGAATTGGAGCTTCTAATAAAAGAAGAAATAATACTGTGTGCCTATTCTCCGTGTTGTTTTTTGTCTACTTGGGGACTTCTCCCAGGAGAGAAGAGGCAAAAGACCAGGCTTCTTATTAACAGTCCCTTAGTCATTATATGTAACCACCCTGATCCCTGCAACAACTCCCATTAAGACATCGCTGCCAGATTATCAATGAGGAATACTACATAGGTACAGGTCATTGTGGTCCAGGGCGGTTTAAAGTACCATGACTAATAAATGGCAGATATGGGAGCTAGTTACTGCATCAAATCATTAGTTTATAAAGTGTTTGGGAACTCTACAGTCCTGTCAGTTTCTGTACATCACCGCCCTCGGATTCATGCATGTAGTTGAAGCAACCTCTTGAGTTGGATAAGTGTAGTTAACGCTATACGGTCTATATATACTTGTATCTATACATGTAAACCACATTTGTATAAACCACATTTCTATAAAAATATGGAAACCACATTTTAAAATAGCAGCATGATAAAGTTTATTCATTTTCAAGGGGAATTAATGAGTCTCAAATTTTGGAAAATTCTGATTTCAGTTTTTAAATGGTTATATATATATGAATTGGGCATGGTAAAGCATATGTGGATTACACATTTTTCAATGCTCTAATATTTTAAATTATTGTCTGTATGAATATATGTTTATAAAGTCTCTAAATAATCTCTGGGGTGTACAGTAATTTTCACATTATCTCATACTTTGGTTTTAATAGGATTGGTAAAAGTTTTGAAGTTTTCTTTTCTAAAGATTTTATTTATTTATTTATTTTAGACAGAGGGGAAGGGAAGGAGAAAAGGAAGGAGAGAAATATCAATGTGTGGTTGCCTCTTACATGCCCCATACTGGGGACCTGGCCCACAACCCAGGCATGTGCCCTGACTGGGAATCGAACAAGTGACCCTTTGGTTCACAGGCTGGCACTCATTCCAATGAGCCACACCAGCCAGGCCTAAAAGTTTTGAAGTTTTAATTTCAGTTTTTCTCCATTGCTCAGTTTGGTGATATAAAATGAAAAGAGGTTTCCATAGTTGCTAACATTCACCAGATTTTGTTCCAAAGTATAGGCTTCAGTAGGCTTTTGAATTAAATCCACATTCTTCACCCGAGTCTAGTGATATAATCCAAGAGTTCAAAGATAGGTATGCTGTAAACAGCTACAGTTAAATAATCTGAAAAAAATTAAAACATGGAAATACAATAAAAAAAGAATTGATCACTTTATAGTGGAATACTCTATAAACTGTCTGCATTGGAAACATGTGGTGAGTTTTCAAACATCTGACTTCTATAATTCTAAAATGTATAGTTTATTTTAAGGCAGAAACTTTTTTCCTCCTCTGCATATATTTATAAAAATAAAGGTTAATATATTTTTTGCTGTCCAAATTTGCATTCATTTACTTTTTAACTTAGAAAAATCACTTTGGAGTACAAATGCATAACAAATATATTCACCTCAACTAAATATTTCATCACTAAGTACTGAAGTATGAACATAAATAGATTAATTCTGTAAATTTTTCTACTTTACTGATCTGTATATAGCAAAAATCACACATTAACGTAATCCCTAATAAGAGGGAAAAATTATTTAAAACCATATATATGGTACTGAAGAGTAAAAGGTTCTTTAATTTTTAATAATCATTAACATTTTTAAGGTATATAAGCTTATCTGAATGGCATTATATCAATTGCAATAATTACATGAGTTGAAAGGTCTCTGTGGTTTTGCAGTGTAATATCTGCACAACTTTATTTAATTTGTTAAGGGAAGTTACAACCTTCCCATGTATGAGACAATTGAACTCTTAACTATCACACAAATGCTGGCCTTAGATTATACTGTTTTATTTTATTTTATAAATCATGTTTATTCTATTACAGTTGTCTCAATTTTTACCCCTTTCCCCTCCTCCACCCATCCCACCCCCACCCCCTGGTCCCACAGTCAATTCCCACTCTGTTGTCCATGTCCATGAGTTATTCATACATGTTCTTTGTCTGCTCCCTTCCCCTTCTTTCCATTATTGTCTTCTTTCTGCATCCCCTCTGGTCACTTTCAGTCTGCTCCATGTTTTCGTGCCTGTGGTTTATTTTGTTCGTTAGTTTATTTTGTTGAATGGAGTCCACTTATAGGTGAGATGATATGGTATTTGTCTTTCTACTGGCTTATTTCACTTAGCTTAATATTCTCCAGTTCCATCCATGTTGTTGTTCCCTCCTTCTCTCTTTCTTTCATAAATGCAGATTGATTTTATTTTTTAAATGTCAAAATTAATTATAAAATGTTAAAGAATTTAAAAACCATTTTAAAGTCTCAGCAATTAAACCAACATGACACCAGCACAGACATATTCAAATAGATCAATGAAATATAATGAGCATTCTAGAGACAAATGTATATATCTGTCTAATAATATATGATTAAGTTGATATTTGAAATCAATGGGTAAAATAAGGCTTACTCAGCAAATAAGGTGTATGGACCACTATTCCTT
Organism: Pteronotus mesoamericanus; assembly: GCF_021234165.1. NCBI lineage: Eukaryota > Metazoa > Chordata > Mammalia > Chiroptera > Mormoopidae > Pteronotus > Pteronotus mesoamericanus. Next base: position 1,031,222 of record NW_026555304.1, read on the forward strand.
GAAATAAAACAAATATAGAGCCCTGTTCCACACATTATACAAGAAATATTCAGATGAGTTAAAAATCAATACGTAGAATCTAAGGAGTTTTTGGAGAAAATAGGGCAAATATTTTTCATGATGTGAAGTAAAATATTCAAACCCAGAAGCTATAGAGTAAATATTGAAATATGACTATATTAAACATTTAACTATATATTAATATACGTATAAAAAAGTTAAAGGACAAAGAATAGAATAGGAAAGTATTTGCAACACGTCTAAAAGACAGTTAATAGGTTTTTTTTTTGTTGTTTTTTTAGGGGAAAAAAGTTCTATGAACCTTTAATCAATAAATGGATAAAGAATACCAAAAAGTTATTTAGAGCTTTTTAAAAATAATAGAAACAGGCAAGAAATACACAAAAACAGGTTTAGTTTCAACAAATAATAAAGGAACAATTAAAATAACATCATTGTGACAATCAGATTAATGAGTATTAAAAATATTGGTAATATCAAGTATTGGACTTGTGTGACTTTTTCTCTCCTCCAATTAGGGAAGTTTTCCATCATTACTTTTTCCAACACGTTCTCTATCCCTACCTCCTCCTCTTCCCCTTCTCGTATCCCTATTATACAGATATTATTACGTTTCAGGTTGTCCTGCATTTCCTTAAATGCCTCTTCATTCTTTTTGAGTCCTTCTTCATTTTCTTGCTCTTTCTGGGAGCTTTTTTCTCCCTTGTCCTCCAGCTCGCTGATTCGGTCCTCAGCTTCATCGAGCCTGCTTTTGATTCCTTCCACTGTGTTCTTCAATTCAGAAATTGTATTCTTCGTTTCCTCCTGTCTCTTGTTGATAGTGTCTATGTCTGTTTCCATGCTGAGATAGTTTGCAGTAAGTTCCTCATAGTTTCTCTGTAGTTTTTGGTAATTTTCTCTGAGCTCACTGAGCTCACTGAGCTTCCCTAGAACCGTTGTTTGGAACTCAGTATCTGATAGTTGACTTGCCTCTATTTCATTTAGTTCTCTTTGAGGGGATTCCTCCTTTCCCTTCAAATGGGGTGAATTTCTTTGTCTTCCCATTATTTGTGAGACTCTTCTCTTTGCTTCTGATTCTTAAGTTGACCTGTCTTGATTTCCTGACTTTGTGGTGTGAACTTCTATGGTTGGAGACCACTGTTTCTACTTTCTGGATCTGCCTCGGATGATGTCAGATGTCGTCCCTGTCTGACCTTAGGCAGCCTTTTTGAGACTTGGAGGAATCTACTGTTTATGGCTGTCTCCCTCAGCTGTTAGTCTAGTTGCTCTGCACACGCTAGGCCGCCTAGACAGTTTAGGGCGGGGTGGGGTCCCTCCTGGGGGTGGGGTCCCTCCTGGGGGTGGGGTCATTGGGTCCTCTCATGCTGCTGCTGTATGGGGGAGGAGTCTGCACTGGGATCCCGCCAGCTACTCTCTCCATCCTCTCCCCAAAGCCTCCTTCCCCAGTCTCTCCTCAGGCGTCTCTAGCCCACTCTGCCCCCACCTTTGCCAGAGACCAGGGTAAATGGCTGCAAATAAAAATGTTGTGTTGGCCCCTTAAATGATTCTTTGCATCTCCAGCTGCTTGTCTCTGGTAGAGAGCAACCCTGCTGCTTTTTGCAGCTGGCTGTTTTCTGTGTACTTTTTGGGCTCTGGTTCTGTGGGCTAGAGATCCCCGCTTTTGGTTTAGACCCTGCTCTTCTCAGGGGGATCCAACTGGCTGGTTCATTATCCTTCTGGTACTGCTGTCCATGGTTCGCCCTGCCTGACTCTCGAGTCTGTACCGCACTCTGTACAAGGCAGATTGCACTAAAGCAGATTCTTCTGTCTCTGAGGTTACAAGGCTCCTTTCTCGCTACTGTTCAGTTGTTTGTTCCAGGTGATTTCTCCACCATTTAGTTGTAATTCTAGATCTGTCCTGGGAGGAGATCAGTGTGACTCTACTCACTCCTCCGTCATCTTGATTCTCCAGATTATAGTGTTTTAAATGTAATATTTTCTGGGTTGCCTAGAAAGTTATATTATGTGTGTATAAATGATGCTAAAATAACCTGCTAGGGGAAATACAGTATTTACTGAGCAGTGAAAAGGCTTTTTCAATTTCTTATCTTTTTTAATAAAGTTTTTTTTAACTAAAAAGACCCCTATAAAATATGTAAAATGAGAATATTTTTTTAAATACTGAAAACATATATGTTTCATGATTATATTATGATATCCCTACAACTGTAGAATTTTGTTCATAATGTGTTTTCTTTTCATCTGTTCCCATTCCTCCTGCAAAGTGGTGTTTTTTAAAAGTTATACTTTTGATGTAGAGAAGGAAGGAAGATGAAAAAGTCTTAGGGAAGAGAGGCTGCACACCAGCCTGTCTCCTGTGCAGCCCCAGGGCCTGGCCCTTGGGTACCAGCATGAGAAGGTCCCCAGACAGACTGACTGGAGTGTCTGGAGGCATCATGCTTCTTAGTGACAAGTGGAAAACAGAAGGGTTGTGTCTCCAGTAGGGTCCTTGGAAACTACTAGTGGCTTCATTACTCTTTTAGAGTTCTCTGGCATAGGTGGGGCAGATCACTTCACACACATGTGTTGGGAAAAGTTGTACCAGCTGTCTTCTAAGGCCTGTTCAGCTCTGAGAGGCCATGGTGTTAACTTAAATTCTACCTGTGGAGGATTTACCATGTGCATGGCAATGTTCTTAGCGTGCATATTTGGGACAGTCATCTCTCGAGATCCTTATTCCTCACCTACTTTAAGAGTAGGGCTCCTGAGACTTGGAGGTCAATAAGTATTTATTAAATGCCCATGGCCAGTTGAGGGGCATCTGCATGGGCCTAAGACTCCAGAGCCATTGTGCATACTAGCTGTCTTCTGCTGAGGTTACCTGCATGTGTTCCTCACCTGTGACAAGCCAGTGTGCATGGCCAGGTGCACCTGTACAAGCTAGTGCATAACTCATGTTCCAGAAGGAGGAGGAAGAATTCTATTTTTTAGGGAAAGCCTGTCAAGTGATGTGATTTTTGGCTGAGAAGAAAGTATAATTTGAATGAGCTTTTCACATGCTTTGTAGAACTAGAGGCTCATTATATGGTCCCATTGTTTTTTCCATTTTATGAGGTTAAGAAAAAATGGACAAATTTTGTTTAGAAAATTTAACTTAATCACATCAAACCAAAACATTTTTAGCCATGAATAATCTTGTCTGTGAGGACAATATTTATTATACAGATGGAAGAAAAGACTGAAATAGCTGTTAGTGTCTTTAACACACAATTTTTTTGAGTGTTTAAAATTATTTTTTTATTATTCAGTTACAGTTGTTCCCCTCCCCCCCACCATTACTCTACTCTGTCTGTCCCTCTCCCACATTCAATCTGTCCTCCTTGCCCCCAACCATTGTCCTTGTCCATGGGTCTTTTATACATGTTCCTTGACTTGACTCTTTCCCCCATTACTCCCTCACCCCACCCCTCTGGTTACTGTTAGTTTGTTCTTTATTTCCATGTCTCTGGTCCTGTTTTGCTTCTTGTTTGTTTTGTTGATTAGGTTCAACTTATGGATGAGATCAGATCATATGCTATTTGTCTTTCACTGCCTGGCTTATTTCACTTAGCATAATGCCCTCCAGTTCCATCCATGCAGTTCCAAAGGTAGGAGTTCTGTCTTTCTTTCTGCTGAATAGTATTCCATTGTGTAAATGCACCACAGTTTTTGATCCACTCATTGGGTACTTAGGATGTTTCCTACACTTGGCTATTGTAAATTGTGCTGCTATGAACATTAGGGTACATGGGTTCTTTTGAATTGGTATTTTGGGATTCTTAGTATATAATCCCATCAGTGGAATTGCTGGATCTAAAGGAAGTTCCACATTTACTTTCCTCAGGAATTCCATACTGTTTTTCCTAAGCAGTTGCGCCTGTCTGCAATCCCATAAAAAAAATGCACTGGGGTTCCCTTTTCTCCACAACTTCGCCAGCACTTGTAGTTTGTTGATTTATTTATGATAGCCATTCTGAGTGTGTGAAGTGGTATCTCATTGTGGTTTTAATTTGCATCTCTCTGATGGTTAGTGATGCTGAGCATCCTTTCATATGTCCCCAGGTCCTGCGTATGTCCTCCTTGGAGAATTGTCTGTTCATGTCCTTTGCCAATTTTTAAAAATTAATTAATTTATTTTTCCAAATACACTTGTCTCTGCCTTCTTCCCACCGCTTTCCCCTGCCTCCTCCCCCCTCTCCCTCCCTCAGTCCTTCCCCACTTTGGTTTTGTCCATGAGTCCTTGCTATATGTTCCTTGATTTGCCCTTTCCCTTCCTTTTTCCTTGCCCACCCCTCCCTCCTTCGCTCTTGTCTCTGTTGGTTTCTTTTCCTTTCAGTGTGCTGGTCTTATTTTTCTTGCATCTTTGTATTGTTGGTTAGGTTCCACTTATAGGTGAGATCATATGGTATTTGTCTTTTGCCCCCTGGCTTATTTCGCTTAGCATGATGCTCTCTAGTTCCATCCATGCTGTCGTGAAGTGTAGTAGTTCTTTTTTTCTTTCTGCTGGGTAGTATTCCATTGTGTAAATGTACCATAGTTTTTTGATCCAATCATCTAACCTTGGGCATTTAGGCAGCTTCCAACACTTGGCTATTGTAAATTGTGCTGCTATGAACACTGGGGTGCATAGGTTCTTTTGAATTGGCGTTTTAGGATTCTTAGGGTATAGTCCCAGCAGGGGAATCACTGGATCAAAAGGCAGTTGCATTTTCAGCTTTTTGAGGAAATTCCACACTGCTTTCCACAATGGCTGCACCAGTCTGTATTCCGACCAATAATGTACTAGGGTTCCCTTTTCTCCACAGCCTTGCCAGCACCTGTTGTTTGTTGATCTGTTTATGAGGGCCACTCTGACTGGTGTGAGGTGGTACCTCATGGTAGTTTTGATCTGCATTTCTGTGATGGCTAGTGATGCCGAGCATCCTCTCAAATATCTCTGGACCCTCTGTATCTCTTCATTGGAAAAACGTCTGCCAGGTCCTTTGCCCATTTTTTGATTTGATTGTTTGTCTTTCTAGAGTGGAGTTGTGTGAGTTCTTTACATATTTTGGATTTCAGACCCCTGTCCAAGATATCATTGGCAAATACATTTTCCCGTAGAGTCGACTCTCTTTTAATTTTGCTGATGTTTTCTTTAGCCTTGCAGAAGCTTCTTATTTTGATGAAGTCCTATTTATTTATTCCTTCCTTTATGTCCCTTGCTCTAGGGGACATATTGGTGAAAATATTGCTGCATGGAATGTCTCCAATTTTCCAGCCTATGTTCTCCTCCAGGATTTTTATGGTGTCATGACTTACATTTAAGTTTTTTATTCATCTTGAGTTTATTTTTATGTATGGTATAAGTTGGTGATCAGGTTTCTTTCTTTTTTTTTCTTTTTTTTTGCATGTAGCTGTCCAGATCTCCCAACACAAATTGTTTAGGAGGCTATTTTTACTCCATTTTATGCTTCTGCCCCTTTTGTGAAATATTAATTGACTCTACAGACATGGATTTATTTCTGGGCTCTCTATTCTGTTCCATTGATGTATGTGTCTGTTCTTATGACAGTACCAGACTGTTTTGATTACAGTGGCCTTGTAATACAGTTTTATATCAGGTATTGTGATCTCGCCTACCTTGTTCTTCTTTCTCAGAACAGCTGAGGCTATTAAGGGTTGTTTATATTTCCATTAAATTTTTGAAATATTGGTTCTATATTTGTGAAATATGTCATTGGTATTTTAATAGGGATTGTGTTGAATGTACAAATTGCTTTGGGTAGTATGGACATTCTGATCATGTTAATTCTTCCAATCCATGAACAACACAGTATATGCTTCCATTTATTTGTGTCTTCCATAATTTCTTTCTTCAGTGTTGTTTAGTTTTCTGAGTATAGTTCTTTTATCTCCTTGGTAAGGTTTATTCCTAGGTACTTTATTTCTTTTTTTGCAATAGTAAATGGGGTTTCCCCCCATAGTTTATGCTTCTGATATTTCATTTTTGGTGTACAAAAATGCCTTCAGTTTTTGAATATTGACCTTGTACCCCAAAATCACATATTAGGTTGGGTAGTTTTTTGGTAGAATCTATAGGGTTTTCTATGTACACTATGATGTCATCTGCAAATAATAACAACAGTTTTAGTTCCTCCTTTCCAATTTGGATGTCTTTTATTTTTTTTCTTGACTGATCACTGTGGATAGGACTTCCAATCCTATGTTGAATAGAACTGGTAAAAGCAGACACACATGTCTGGTTCCTTATCATAGTGGGAAAGCTTTTAGCTTTTGGCCATTGAGTATGATGTTGGCTGTAGGCTTCTAATATATGGCCTTATTATTTTGAGGTATGCTGCCTCTACTCTGACTTTGCTGAGTGTTTTTATCATAAATGGGTGCTGTACTTTATCAAGTGCTTTTTTTCTGCATCTGTTGATATGATCATGTGACTTTTGGCTTTCCTTTGCTTATGTATTATGTTTATTGATTTGTGAATACTGTACCATCCACGCATCTCTGGGATGATTTTGACTTGAATATGGTATATCATATTTTTAATGTATTACTGGATGTGGTTTGCCAGTATTTTGTGGAGGATTTTAGCACATATGTTCATCAGCGATATTGGCCTTAAGTTTTCTTCTTTGTTGTACCTTTATCTGGTTTTAAGATTAGGATGATGCTAGCCTTAAAAAGAATTTTGGAGTCTTCCTTCTTGGATTCTTTGGAATAGTCTGAGAGGGATAGGAGTTAGCTCTTCCTTAAATTTTTGTAAAATTCTCCTGTGAAAGTGTTCTGTCCAGGGTTTTTGTGTGCCAGGAGTTCTTTGATTACTGCTTCAATTTCACTTGCTATTATTGGTGTGTTCAGGCTTTCTGCTTATTCTTGATTCAGTTTTGGAACATTATGTGTTTCTAGAAATTTGTCCATTTCACCCAAGTGTTCAAATTTCTTGGCATAATTTGTTCGTAGTAATTTCTTACAATCCTTTGTATTTCTGTGGTATCAGTTGTAACTTCTTTTTCATTTCTGATTTTATTTATTTGGGTCCTCTCCCTTTCTTTCTTAATGAGACTGCTTAAAGGCTTGTTGATTTTGTTTATCTTTTCAAAGAACCAGCTCCTGGATTTATCGATCCTTTGAATTGTTCTTTTAGTCTCAGTGCCATTTAATTTTGCACTGATCTTGATTATTTCCTTCCTTCTACTTGCTCTGGGTTTTGTTTGTTGTTGTTCCTCCCATTGTTGTAGATGTATGGTTAATTTATTTGAAATGTTTCTATCTTTTATAGGTAGGTGTGTATTGTTATGAACTTCCCTCTCAGGACTGCCTTTGCTCTATCGTATAGGTTTTGGACAGTTGTGTGTTCATTTTTATTTGTTTCCAGAAAGTTTTTGATTTTTTCCTTTATCTCATTGTTAACCCATTCATTATTTAATAGCATGCTATTCAGTCTCCATGAATTTGAATGTTTTTAGTTTTTTCCTGGAGCTTGGTTTCTAGTTTCAGGCCCTTGTGGTCCAAGAATATTCTTGTTTTGATTTCAATTTTCTTGAATTTGTTGAGGCTTGTTTTGTGTCCTGTCACATGTTCTATCTTTGAAAATGTTCCATATGTATTTGAAAAGAATGTGTATTTTGCTTCTTTGGGATGAAAGGTTCTATATATATCAGTTAAGTCCATTTGATCTAGGGTGTTGTTCAGTGCCACAATATCCTTGTTGATTTTTCAGTTGGAAGATCTATTCATTGTTGACAGTGAGTGTTTAACACACAATTTTTATTTCACCAGTTTTAATAGAGATTAAGCCTCATTTCCCCAGCACAGAGCGTGTGGAGTGGTGTCCCCTCAGAAGAATGTGCCACTAGTCTACATGGAGAGGAGGACAAGGGACCCTTACTGCAGGGCACATTTTCTCCTGGCACCCCTACATGGGAGTGTTTTTTGGAGAGGGATATGGATCACTTCTCACTGCGTGTGTCCCATTTGTCCTCATACACCTGTTATACACAGTTTAGTTTTCCCATCCTTTCTGTCCTTGCCAGGTAAGTTGTTTTTAATTTTTGCTTTCTCCTGTGCAACCACTTAGGAAAAACTTGTCCAATGAAATAACATTTTATTATAGACCTACTCATTGTTTTGACCTGAAGGAGCTTCTGGGAGGAAGTGCAGGAACTTGTGCTCTTTTTAGTGGGTTTTAAGCCTTCAGTTAATTAAAGAAGAGAAGGTGAGAAGGTAAGAAGGTGGTCTTTGTTGGACTAAAGATTTTATCAGACCATCTTCCTTTCTTCCCTCCTTTGCTCTTCTGACTTTTCTCCTGACTTACTCCACATCAGTTGGAGAGGATGGATTCTTCTCAGCTTAGATCTATGAACTCAGTGTCCTGAGTTGTGTTTTCAGGTGTGTACATGTGCAAGAAGGTCTGTATTTTGGGAATGTATAGTTTGCCCTCTGTCCTCTGGGTCTGAATGATGATAGATTTGGAAGCATGTCAAATACCCTGATTTTTTATGCTGTTTTAACTTTGTATGTGGACATGTATTTGTTTTCTTAACATGTAAGGTGCCAGGTGGACAAAAGCAAGAGGAAGATTTTTATTTATTTATTTTTTTAATTTATTTTTTTGTATAAATTGAACTTGTTTTTCCATTTATTTTTATTTTTTAAATTTATAAATCATGTTTATTCTATTACAGTTGTCTCAATTTTTACCCCATTACCCCCTCCACCCATCCCACCCCGACCCCCTGCTCCCACAATCAATTCCCGCTCTGTTGTCCATTCATACATGTTCTTTGTCTAGTCCCTTCCCCTTTATTTCCACCATTGTCCTCTTTCCCCATCCCCTCTGGTCACTTTCAGTCTGCTCCATGTTTTCGTGCCTGTGGTTTATTTTGTTTGTTAGTTGTTTTTGTTGAATAGAGTCCATTTATAGGTGAGATCATATGGTATTTGTCTTTCACCAACTGGCTTATTTCACTTAGCTTAATATTCTCCAGTTCCATCCATGTAGTTGCAAAAGGTAGGAGTCCCATCCCTCCCTCCCTTCCTCCCTCCCTCCCTTCCTTCCTTCCTTCCTTCCTTCCTTCCTTCCTTCCTCTTTCTTTTTTCATCTTTCTTAAATGTGGATTGATTTTATTTATTTTATTCAATGTCAAAGTTAATTATAAAATGTTAAAGAATTTAAAAACCATTTTAAAGTCTCAGCAATTAAACCAACATGACACCAGCACAGACATATTCAAATAGATCAATGAAATATAATGAGCATTCTAGAGACAAATGTATATATCTGTCTAATAATATATGATTAAGTTGATATTTGAAATCAATGGGTAAAATAAGGCTTACTCAGCAAATAAGGTGTATGGACCACTATTCCTTGAAATAAAACAAATATAGAGCCCTGTTCCACACATTATACAAGAAATATTCAGATGAGTTAAAAATCAATACGTAGAATCTAAGGAGTTTTTGGAGAAAATAGGGCAAATATTTTTCATGATGTGAAGTAAAATATTCAAACCCAGAAGCTATAGAGTAAATATTGAAATATGACTATATTAAACATTTAACTATATATTAATATACGTATAAAAAAGTTAAAGGACAAAGAATAGAATAGGAAAGTATTTGCAACACGTCTAAAAGACAGTTAATAGGTTTTTTTTTTGTTGTTTTTTTAGGGGAAAAAAGTTCTATGAACCTTTAATCAATAAATGGATAAAGAATACCAAAAAGTTATTTAGAGCTTTTTAAAAATAATAGAAACAGGCAAGAAATACACAAAAACAGGTTTAGTTTCAACAAATAATAAAGGAACAATTAAAATAACATCATTGTGACAATCAGATTAATGAGTATTAAAAATATTGGTAATATCAAGTATTGGACTTGTGTGACTTTTTCTCTCCTCCAATTAGGGAAGTTTTCCATCATTACTTTTTCCAACACGTTCTCTATCCCTACCTCCTCCTCTTCCCCTTCTCGTATCCCTATTATACAGATATTATTACGTTTCAGGTTGTCCTGCATTTCCTTAAATGCCTCTTCATTCTTTTTGAGTCCTTCTTCATTTTCTTGCTCTTTCTGGGAGCTTTTTTCTCCCTTGTCCTCCAGCTCGCTGATTCGGTCCTCAGCTTCATCGAGCCTGCTTTTGATTCCTTCCACTGTGTTCTTCAATTCAGAAATTGTATTCTTCGTTTCCTCCTGTCTCTTGTTGATAGTGTCTATGTCTGTTTCCATGCTGAGATAGTTTGCAGTAAGTTCCTCATAGTTTCTCTGTAGTTTTTGGTAATTTTCTCTGAGCTCACTGAGCTCACTGAGCTTCCCTAGAACCGTTGTTTGGAACTCAGTATCTGATAGTTGACTTGCCTCTATTTCATTTAGTTCTCTTTGAGGGGATTCCTCCTTTCCCTTCAAATGGGGTGAATTTCTTTGTCTTCCCATTATTTGTGAGACTCTTCTCTTTGCTTCTGATTCTTAAGTTGACCTGTCTTGATTTCCTGACTTTGTGGTGTGAACTTCTATGGTTGGAGACCACTGTTTCTACTTTCTGGATCTGCCTCGGATGATGTCAGATGTCGTCCCTGTCTGACCTTAGGCAGCCTTTTTGAGACTTGGAGGAATCTACTGTTTATGGCTGTCTCCCTCAGCTGTTAGTCTAGTTGCTCTGCACACGCTAGGCCGCCTAGACAGTTTAGGGCGGGGTGGGGTCCCTCCTGGGGGTGGGGTCCCTCCTGGGGGTGGGGTCATTGGGTCCTCTCATGCTGCTGCTGTATGGGGGAGGAGTCTGCACTGGGATCCCGCCAGCTACTCTCTCCATCCTCTCCCCAAAGCCTCCTTCCTCAGTCTCTCCTCAAGTGTCTCCAGACCTCTCTGTGCCCCCTTTAGCCAGGGATCTACTGTTTGTGGCTGACCCTCTGCACTCAGCAGGTGTCTTATACAGCACCAGGCTGGGTGGAATCTCACCTGGGGATGGGGCTATTGGGTTTTTTGATGCTGGTGCCACTCAGGGGATGTAGTCTCTGCCTGAGTAAGAGGGCTGGTGCCGCACGAGGGATGAGTCAGCACCGAGATCCTGTCAGCTACTCTCTCAGTTCTCTCCTCATAGCCTCCTTCCCCAGTCTCTCCTCAGGCATCTCTAGCCCACTGTGCCTCCGCCTTTGCTGGAGACCAGTGTAAATGACTGCAAATAAAAATTTATGCATTGACCCTTAAATTGCTCTTTGCATCTCCAGCCGCCTATCTCTGGCAGAAAGCAACCCTGCTGCTTTTTGCAGCTGGCTGTTTTCTGTTTACTTTTTGGGCTCTGGTGCTGTGGGCTAGAGATCCCCACTTTTGGTTTAGACCCCGCTCTTCTCAGGGGGATCCAACTGGCTGGTTCATTATCCTTCTGGTGCTGCTGCCCATGAGCACTCCCCCTGACTTCTCAAGTCTGTACCGCACTCTGTACCAGTTAGATTGCACTAAAGAGGATTCTTCTGTCTCTGAGGTTACAGGGCTCCTCTCTCACTACTGTTCAGTTGTTTGTTCCAGGTGATTTCTCCACCATTTAGTTGTAGTTACAGGTTGGTCCTGGGAAGACATCAGTATGACTTCCACTTACCCCTCCATTGTCTTGATTTTTCCAAGAGGAAAATATTTAAAAAACATTTTTGTATTTATTTTTTCAAAGTGCCATATAAGTAGAGATTACTCTAAAGGTTTCAGCTGAGGAATGAGAAGAGCACAGAGGCAGTTCAGTCTGTGGTCTCCTTTTTCCGGGTGAGGAACTCCAGGTTGTGTTGAGGATTGTTTGTGATTCTGGGATGTCATGTGCATGTCATTTCTAGTCCCAATTCCTGCCCACAACAGGCAGACACAGGAGCCTTAAATTGTGGGGTAAAGGGAGAAGTATACCACATTTGTGAATGTCTGGAACCTTTTAGCTTTAGGAATGTGAGAATTAGTACAGCTTTTCTATTGACAGCTGTGTGCCTGAGAATGTGGATTTTTAAGTTGTGGGGGTTCTTCTTCCATTGAAATTCGGGGAAGTAGGAGGGCTAGAATATTTTTTTGAATTATTATTTTTTTCCCTTTAAAAAACTTTAACTTATTTTTAAATATATTTTATTGGTTATGCTATTACAGTTGTCCCAGGTTTTTCTCCCCTTTCAATCCATCCTACCCACACCTCCTTCACCCTCCAGCATTACCCCCACTTAGTTCATGCCCATGTGTTGTGCATATATGTTCTTTGGCTTCTCCTTTTCCTACACTACACTTACCTTCCCTATTTTGTGCCTACCAATTATGCTTCCTATCCCCTGTACCTTTTCCCCCCATTCTCCCCCTCTCTGCTGATAACCATCCTTGTGATATCCATTTCTGTGATTCTGTTTCTGTTCTAGGTGTTTGCTTAATTTTTGTTTTTGTTTTTTAGGTTCAGTTGTTGATAGTTTGTTATCATTTACAGTTGTTGATTGTTGAGTTTGTTGTCATTTTATTGTTCATAGTTTTTAATCTTCTTTTTCTTAGATAAGTCCTTCTAACATTTCATATAATAAGGAGGTGGTGATGATGAACTCCTTTAGTTTTACCTTATTTGGGAAGCATTTTATTTGCCCTTCCATTCTAAATGATAGCTTTGTGGATAGAGTAATCTTGGATGCAGATCCTTGCCTTTCATGACTTTGAATACTTCTTTCCAGCCCCTTCTTGCCTGTAAGGTTTCTTTAGAGAAATCAGCTGATAGTCTTAAGGGAACTCCTTTGTAGGTAACTCTCTCCTTTTCTCTTGCTGCTTTTAAGATTCTCTTATCTTTCATCTTGGGTAACTTAATTATGATGTGCCTAGGTGTGTTTCTTCTTTGGGACTCTGAGTGTCCTGGACTTGCATGTCTAGTTCCTTCGCCAGATTGGGAAGGTTTCCCTTCATTATTTATTCAAGTAAGTTTTCAATTTCTTGCTCTACGTCTTCTCTTTTTGGCACCCCTATGATTTGGATGTTGGAATGTTTAAAGTTGTCCCAGAGTTTTCTCATCCTGTCCTTTTTTTTTTTTTTTGAATTCTTATTTCTTCATTCTGTTCCAGTTGGATGTTTATTTCTTCCTTTTGTTCTAAATCGTTGATTTAGGCCCTGTTTCCTTCCCTTCACTGTTGGTTCCCAGTATATTTTTCTTTGTTTCACTTTGTATAGCTTTCCTTTGTTCCTTAATTTTGCAACAGAACTCAATAATTTCTACGAGCTTCCTGATTAGCAGTGTTTTGAACTCTGCATCTGATAGGTGGTCTATCTCCTAGTTCCTTAGTTTTTTTTCTGGAATTTTGATCTGTTCTTTCATTTGGGCCATATTTCTTTGTCTTGGTGCATCTCTTATGTTGTAAGGGGCAGAGCCTTAGGTATTCGTCAGGGTGGGACAACCCACGTCACTGCATTGTGGTGCTGTGGCGGGGGGATCAGAGAGGGAACAATGCTGTGTGCTCGCCTGCTTGGCTCTCGCCCCATTTTCTGTTACTTTCCTTGCTTCCCACAAGTGGAGTGTGCCCTTCCAGGTGCTGATCCCTGGGTCGTTGGGCTTGCGTATGTTCTAGGATCCTGTGGGTCTCTCCAACAGACTCTCTTGTGAGGCTCTGAGTTTCTCCCACTGCTGCATCTGCCATGGGTTTTTACAGCCAGAGGTTTTAAGGCTTAGTTTCCTGCCCTGGAACCCTGGGTTGCAAGGCTTGTCTTGCTCCCCAGTTGCTCCTCCTGGCTTACGTGCATGTGAATGTTGGAAATCCTGTCTGCCTGCTGCCACCTCATCTGCCAGTTCTGCAACCTTCCCTCACATCCTCTCCTCCCCAGCTTCCCATCTCTGCCCCTCCTACCAGTCTGGATGAGTATTTCTTCTTTATCTCTTTGGTTGTTGGACTTTCATGCAGTTTGATTTTCTGGCAGTTCTGTTTTTTTCTTAATTGGTTGTTACCCTTCTTTTGGTTGTGTGAGGAAATGAAGCATTTCTACCTACACCTCCATTTTGGCTCTCTTCTAGAATATGTGTTTTTACTTCAGTCATGACCATATACATTATATCTTAAAATGTGACCAAGGAGTATCTTCATCATAATTACCCCTAGGGCCTGTTACAAATGTATATTTTCAGACTTTATGGTTAAGAATTGTAAAGGATTGGGGATTGGAAATCTGTGTTTTAAAGAGCACCTGAGGTGATTCTTGTGTATATGCTTATGGAGGGACCATGCTTATGGAGGGATTAGCAAACACCCCTGTTCGAAGGTCAGATGTCATCTGACACCACTGGTGATGTGGCTTATGTTGGTCTATGTAGAAAGAACTTTATGGAAAATGTAGAAAAGATGAAGCAGTGACCTGAGCCTTTGGTTTCTGCTGGGATAGTCATCATCCTAATTGTTATAGTAAAAATGAAAAGAACTCATCTTGTTAGTTGTTCTTTGTTTGACTTATTCTCATAATTGGTTGGTAGAATAGTCTAACTAGAAGACACTTGGAATTGTTTGTGTTTTAGTCATTCTGAATGAAAATCAGAATGTTTTAAATTTATACAGTTAAGCTGTTTTTGCAAAATGTTAAAATGGTTAGAATGGGTTAAAAATCATCATTTTATTGCCAGAATTATAGTATATAGCAATTGAATGTTTTTTTAAATACAGAAAGTAGCTCATTTTGCAAAAATACTTATTTACTTCTTTTTTTTTAAACAGGAAAAACTAACCCAAGAGTGTGTATTTAGAGAACAATTTGAAGAAAACTGGTATAACACATACTCTTCAAATCTCTATAAACATGTGGACACTGGAAGACGATACTATGTTGCATTAAATAAAGATGGGACCCCAAGAGAAGGAACGAGGACTAAACGCCACCAGAAATTCACACATTTTTTACCAAGACCAGTGGACCCCGACAAAGTACCCGAACTATATAAGGATATTCTCAGCCAAAGTTGACAAAAGACCATTTCTTCACTTGAGCCCTTAAAAAAGTAACCACTATAAAGGTTCCGTGCAGTGGGTTCTTATTGATTAGCTGTCATCACATCCGCTCCACTGTTGCCAAACTTTGTCGCATGTATAACGTAGGATGAAGGCCTGGATAGGGAGATGCTAATTTTGTCTTGCACTTAGGGGCCTGTCTTCTTGGAGACTTGCCTGTGCCCACTTGATTTATTGTGAGAAAAGGAGAGGAGACGGGGTTGGGGGGATGTGAGTGTGGGAGTGGATGAGCAGCAGGGAATGCAAGACAGGAGCAAAGTAGAGGATGGTGGCCTGATGCATGCTGGGGAATAGGCAGACTTTCACATGTCTGATCAGCTGTCCTTCAGCCAGTATCAGCACAGCTGCCGCACTTGGACTCATCGGGATCTGCTGGTGGCCTGCACAAGGACACACTGCATTTCACAGGCATGGAGGATGCAGTCTTACTAAAGAGACCTTTTCAGTTAATTCTCGTTGGCACCATCCCAGTGAATTTAAAGCAAAGAACTCTTAGGAAAAAAATGTTAAATTTATTTATAGAAATTCCAAAGGCAACATTTTATTTATTTTATATATTTATTTATTATATAGAGTTTATTTTTAATGAAATATGTACAGGCCAGATAGGCATTTTGGAAGCTTTAGGCTGTGTAAGCATTAAATGGGAAAGTCCGCTACAAACCTGTGGTAAATTCATGCAAGTGAATATAACTTTGCATGAATATAAGAAATTCTGATGACCCTTAATGTACTAAAGGCGACAATCTCTTTTGTGCCCATATTATTGTAAACTTATGCACATCATTCATGACACTGAGTATTCACTCTTCAGACTGCTTGTTTCATAGCTTATCCCAGAGGATTAAAGATAAACTGGGTCTCAAACTTTTAGTCTGTGTCTGTACTATTTACTCTTTCATAAGTGACTGATGTCATTCTTGTCATGGTTGGAAATATGAGGGTCAGTATATATCTGACTTGTCTAAATGTCTTGCAAAATATACCAAAGCTAAGCAATAGTCATGCTTTTATTTTACTTGTCTTCAGAACATTGGGTGAACATCAAACATTGTACTGATTTAGAATTCTCAAAAAGGAAAAAAAAAAAAAAGCTTACATAGCAGTTTCTTTCTTTCTTTTTTTAAAAGGGACACCTGAACCAGATTAGTAGGATCATTCTTGTAAATTTTTTATTTGTAAATTTGGTTTTCAAATATGAAATTATACAAATACTGTAGGGGTCATTGTAACATCTTTTATAGAAAATTGCTTTTGGTGTGAACTGTCATAATACAAGGTAATAGACCCTTCAAGTAAAACTTGCAAAAGAAACTAGTAAGTCTTCATTAGTAATGACAGGGGAAAGTGTTATACTTGTTGACTGTGTTCTGTTTTTAAAAAGGTCTTCATAAGCACTCAGTTTTTTTAGAGGGGAGGTTACTGTATAGAATATCTTTTACAAGGTTTTTATAAGATTTTATGCTAAAAAGCATAAGAATACATATTTCTTTAGTAGCAATAATCTTGGAACTTGCCTTTGGGCAAGGGGGACTTTTCCTTACTATATCTAAGGAGAAAAGAGCCAAATTCTATAAGCAATATTTAAGAAAAAGGAATTTTTAACAAATTCTCATACCACAGAGAACAGTTTCTATGAGTCAGTTACGTTGGGAAATTGAAAGTGACAGTTAAAAAAATGTGCTGGGATTTATGTAGCTAATTTTAAAATGTAATATTCCAACTTTGTTTTGCTCTAATGCACATTATCTATGAAAAATAAAAGTATGTCACTGGTGAATTAAAGCTTTTTTGAAATAGAAGGCCATGACTTAACTGCCCTGAGCACATGTGGTCTTTCTGAGGTCTAAGCTGGAGCCCATGGAACCCTCCTGTTAATAGGCATTAAGGAAAAGTAAAGTCTAAACTTTAGAATTAAGAAATATTTTGGGTGGAGGGGGACTGAAGGAATGTAAGATAGTTGATTTATGATAAAGGTCAGAAAGTTCTCTTCATTTATTTTTTTTTGTTTTTTTAAAAACTTTCTAAAGAGAAACTGCATTTAATCCCAAGATGTAGTAGTCTTATTTATTACTTAACTCTTTGCTGCTGCTAAAATGTATACATATTCAGGCTTTAGTTTTTCCAAAAGGCATTTAATATTTTTTGACTGAAAAACATTAAACATCTGGCCATAGGGGGGAATTACATTTCTATAATGTCATGGGTACAATATTTAGAAGTGAAAAAATTGATTTTAGGCGATAATCAAAAGTAATCTTAAAGTAGCGTGAGGTGCTAATTAGAGAGGAAACAATTTGTGAAAAAGACTAAGATCCCATACATTCCTAGAAAATGCTACTTAATGTCCACATTTGGAGTTATTTTGTTTTGGTACCTGTTTTTTTTTTTTTTAATGTTATATGCTTTTGGCAATGGATACAATAAACTGTAATGGTCTGTAAATAAATAAATATTGACTTATGAAATTTATATAAATAAGTGTTCTGGGAGAATAGATGGCTCAGGGTTTTGGTGGGCATTGTCCTGTTGGGCAACCCAGAGTGAGTTATTCCCAGCTCATGGGTTTGCATCTGGTTTTTGTCCAAAGAGACCCAGAGCCCTTTGGATAGCAGTTCTGAGCTACTGTGGAATGAGTGGTCCCAGTTTTCATAAGCAGATGCTCAGACAGCGTAACCACTGTTATTGGTGCCAACATATGCACCTTGGTTAACCACTTAACAAGCTTTACTGAACCACCCTCCCATCTCTCTTGTGACTATTCCAAGCAGCACTGAAGGATGTGCCAGATTGGGGAACCTGTTTGCACCAGATCCTGTTGTGTAGATAAATGTATGGATTCAGTTTATGGTGTTTTCATTCTGTTTCATCTCATGAACGCTACAACCTTGCGTGATTTCCTTGATAATCTGTAATTGTACATAAATGCATACAGGATTATGTAATTTGTGTAAATACATGATTACAGGCTTTTGAAAATTTTTTTTTTTACTTGCTGTCCATTTTGAAGCTGCTTCAAGTTACGTGCCTACATGAACCTATGGAATTTTAGAAACATGCTCTTCTTGCTCTTACAGCTGTTGTGTGTATGTTGAGGGGGTGGGAGTGGAGGATGGAGGGGGAGGAACAAACACAACCAGAACCTTTTCTTTCGGTGAACATGAGATAGAGAAGCAGGTAACCTTCTGGGATGGACATTTATGGAGTTGTAGCAAGGAAATCAGTGTGTGTGCACATTTACGTGGATGGGTGGATGGACAAAGTCTCATTGTTTGAGGTTAAATTCTGTTTGCTGGATCATTTGACCTTGAAATGTGCCAAATTTAGATCCACTCTTTTTGGTCACTTGCACAAAAGAGCAACGCATTGGTGGGGTGAGGAATACATCAGATGGATTCAGAAGATGCATTGGCCACCAAGCCCCCTGCTGAGGGCATGTGTGTGTATGTGTGTTATAAACATCATGTAACACCCACAAGTGTCCATAGACATTGCAAAATTATTTAACTTTTTTGCCACTTTATTCATTTTGAGTTCTGGTAAAGTTTCTGGGAACAAACTGATGTGGGAACATATTACCTTGGCATTACATGACATTTTAAAAAGTATATTCCTTGAGTCCAAAACACTCCTATGCAATTTAGGACATACATTGCCTAGATTAATTTAATTTAATTTATAATTTAATTTATTATTTTTATTCCTATCTCCCCATCCCTGCCCCTTTGGCAACTATCACCTTGTTCTCTATGAGTCTGTTTCTATTTTGTTTATTCATTTATTTTGTTTTGTTTTTTTTAGATTACACATATAAATGAGATCATATGATATTTGCCTTTCTCTGACATTTCACTTAGCATAATACTCTCTAGGTCCATTAATGTTGTTGCAAATGTCAAGATTTCATTCTTTTTATAACAGTCATATTCCATTGTGTATACAGACCACATTCTCTTTATCCATCCATTAAGGGACACTTAAGTTGCTTCCATATATTGGCTATTGTAAATAATGTTGCAATTGTAAATACCTAGACTTGGAATTGCTGGGTCACAAGGCAGTGCTATTTTTATTTTTTTTTAGGAATCTCCACAGTTTTCCACAGTGGCTGCCCCAGTTTGCATTTCCACTAACAATGCATGAGAATCCCCTTTTCTCCACATCCTGGTCAATACTGTTTGTTGATTTATTGATAATAGCCATTCTGACAGGTGTGAGGTAATATCTCATTATGGTTTTAATTTGCATTTTCTTGATGATTAGTGATGTTGAGCATCTTTTCATATGTCTATTAGTTATCTGTATGTTCTTTTTTTGGAGAAATGTCTGCTCAGGTACTCTGGCCATTTTTCAAAATCTTTATTATATTTTTTTCCATTATCATTTAGTCCCCTTTTACTCCCCTTGCCCCCAGCAATACCCATACTGTTGTCTATGTGCATGAGTCCTCTTTCCTTTTTGCTCAATCCCTCCACCTCCTAACTTCCTTTCCCTGGACTAGCTGTCATCTATTTTCCATCTGAGTTTGTCTCTGTTTTGCTTGTTAGTTCAGTTTGTTTGTTAGATTCCACATATGAGTGAAATCACATGGTATGTATCTTTCTCTGACCGGCTTATTACACTTAGAATAATGTATTAGGTTGCAAAGGGTAAAATTTTCTTTTTTACAACAGAGCAGAATTCCACTGTGTAAATACCCATAGTTGTTTTATCCACTCTTCTATTGATGGACAGTTGCACTGCTTCCATATCTTGGCAATTGTAAATAACACTGCAATTAACACAGGGGTGCTCATGTTCTTTAAATAAGTGTTTTGGGTTCTCTCAGATATATTTCCAGGAGTGGGGTTGCTGAGTCAAAAGGCAGATCCATGTTTAATTTTTTGAAGTATCTCCATATTGCTTTACACAGTGGCTGCACCAGCCTGAATTCCCACAAACAGTGCAAAAAGGTTCCCCTTTCTCCATATCCTCACCTGCACTTGTTGCTTTTTTATTTATGCTAACCATTCTGACAGGTGTGAGATGGTATCTCATTGTGTTTTTTATTTGCATTTCTCTAATGATTAGTGATGTTGAGCATCTTTTCATATGTCTATTGGCCATCTCTATGTTCTCTTTGGAGAAGTGTTTATTCAGGTCCTTTGCCCATTTTTTAATTGGGTTGTTTGTTAATTTCCCTTTCTGTTAGTTTGTTATTGGCATATAAATATGCAACTGATTTATGAGTATCGATTTTGTATCCTGATACTTTCCTGAATTCACTTATCAGTTCTAGTAGTTTCTTGGTGGCATCTTTGGGGTTCTCTATGTACAGAATAATGTCACTTGCAAATAAAGACAGTTCTACTTCTTCCTTTCCAATTCGGATGCCTTTTATTTCTTTTCTTGTCTGATTGCTGTAGCTAGGACTTGCAGTACTGTGTTGAATAAGAGAGGTAAAAGTGGACATCCCTGTCATGTTCCTGATCTTGAGGGGAACATTTGTAGTTTTTGCCCATTGAGTATTATACTGGTGGTTTTGTCACATATGGCCTTTATTATGTATGGTATGTTCCCTCAAATCCCACTTTGCTGAGAGTTTTTTTTTAAATCATAAATGGTTGCTGGGCTTTCTCAAAAGCTTTTTTTTTTTGCATCCATTGATGTGATCATGTTGTCTTTATCCTTCATTTTGTGTATGTGGTGTATCACATTTATTGATTTGTAAATGTTGTACTATCATTCCATTCCCAGAATAAATCCCACTCAATCATGGTTTATGATCTTTTTGATGCATTGCTGTATTCAGCTTGCTAATATTTTGTTGAGGATTTTAGCATCTATGTTCATTGGTGATATTGGCCTATAATGCTTTTCTTTGTAGTGTCTTTATCTGGTTTTGGAATTAGGAGAATGCTGGCCTGTAAAATGAGTTTGGGATACTTCTGTCCTTTTGAATTTTATAAAGTAGTTTGAGAAGGAGAGGTGTTAGTTATTCTTGGAATTTTTGGTAAAATTCACCTGTGAAGCCATCTCATTAAGTGCTTTTGTTTGTTGGGAGTATTTTCGATTACTGCTTCAATTTCATTTGGTGAAATCTGTCTATTCAGATTCTCTGATTCTTTCTGATTTAGTTTGGAAGATTATGTTTTTAGGAATTTATCCACTTCATCCAGGTTGTCCAGTTTGTTGGCATATAATTGTTCATAATATTTTCTTACAATCCTTTGCATTTCTTTGGTGTTTGTTATTTCTCCACTTTCACCTGATTTTATTTGGGCCATTTCTCTTTTTTCTTGATGAGCCTTGTTAAAGGTTTGTCAATCTTGTGTATCTTTTCAAAGTACCAGTGCTTTGATTCATTGATATTTTTTATCTTTTTTTGACTGTATTTCATTTATTTCTGCTCTGATCTTAATTATTTCCTTCTTCTACTCACATTATACTTTGTTGTTCCTTTTCAAGTTCTTTAAGTATGAAGTTAGATTGCTTATTTGAGGTTTTTCGTTTTCTTTCTTTCTTTCTTTCTTTCTTTTTTTTCTTTTTTTTTTTTGAGCTAGGCCTGTAATGCTATGAATTTTCCTCTTAGGATTGTTTTCCCAGTGTCCCATATATCTTTCAAAAAATATTTAAAAAAATTTATTTTTAGAGAGGGGATGGGAGGGAGAAAGAGAGGAAAAGAAACCTCAATGTGTGGTTGCCTCTTGAGTGCCCCATAAGGGGGACCTGGCCTGCAATGCAGGCATGTGTTCTGACTGGGAATCGAACTGGTGAACATTTGGTTCCCTGCTGGTGCTCAATCCACTGAGCCATATTAGCCAGGGCTGTCTTCTAGATTTTGGATTGTGTGTCCTCATTTTCATTTGTTTCAAGGTATCATTTGATTTCTACCTTACTCTCATTGTTGGCCCATTCATTGTTTAAGAATATTTATTTAGCTTCCATGTCTTTGCATATTTTTCAGTGTTCTTCTTGTGATTGATTTCTAGTTTCATAGCATTGT
This sequence comes from Pteronotus mesoamericanus, assembly GCF_021234165.1. NCBI lineage: Eukaryota > Metazoa > Chordata > Mammalia > Chiroptera > Mormoopidae > Pteronotus > Pteronotus mesoamericanus. The sequence continues at coordinate 1,053,227 of NW_026555304.1, forward strand.
GGTCAGAGAAGATGCTTGACATTATTTCAGTCTTCTTAAATTCATTGAGACTTGTTTTGTGTCCTAGCATGTGGTATATTCTAGAAAACATTCCCTGTGTACTTGAAAAGTATGTATATTCTGCTACTTTGGGATGAAATGCTCTGAAGATATCAATTAAATTCATTTGATCTAGTGTTTTGTTTAAGGTTGCTGTCTCCTTGTTGATTTTTTGTCTGGAGGATCTATCCATTGAAGTCAATGGGGTGTTCAAATCCCCAACTATGATTGTATTTTTGTCTCCCTTTATGTCCATCAAGATTTGTTTTTACATATTTAGATGCACCTGTATTGGGTGTATAAATGTTTACTATGGTTATATACTCTGGTTGGATTGTTCCCTTTACCAGTATGTAGTGTCCTTCTTTGTCTCTTACTATAGCCTTGGTTTTAAAGTCTACTCTGTCAGATGTAAGTATTGTTACCCCAGCTTTTTTGCTTTTCCATTTGCATGAAATATCTTTCTGAAATTCTTTTCTTTTAGTCTGTGTGTATCTTTTGATCTGAGAATGGTCTTTTGGAGGTGGCATATATATGGATCTTGTTTTCTTATTCATTCAGCTACTCTCTGTGTTTTGGTTGGAGTATTTAAGCTATTTGCATTTAAGGTGGTTATTGATAGATACATATGTTGCCATTTTGTTGTTAGACTGTTTTCCTGTGTTTTTTCTTTTCTTGTTGTTGTTCTTCTCCTCCTGCCCATCCTCCTCCCTCCTCCTTCTCTTCCCTCCACTGCTTCCTCTCCTCCCCCTCCTCTCCTCTTCCTCCCCTTCCTCTTCTGCTTCCCCTTCCTCTCCTTCTCCATCTTCTTCTGTTCTTTACCCTTAACATTTGTTGCAGTATTGGTTTGGTTTTAACAAACTCTAAGCTTTTTCTTTTCTGGGAAGCTCCTTGTTTCTCCTTTGATTTTAAATGATAGCCTTGCTGGTTATAGTAGCCTTGGTTGTGGGTCCTTGCTTTTCATTACCTTGAATATATCATGCCACTCCCTTCTGTCCTGAAATGTTTCTCATGAGTAATCAGATGATTGTCTAAGTGGCGCTCCCTTGTAGGTAACTACCTGCTTTTCTCTTCTGGCTGTTAGGATTCTCTCCTTATCTTTTGGCCTTATCATTTTAATTATGATGTATCTCAGTGTAGGCCTCTTTGTGTCCAGCTTGTTTGGGACTCTCTGAGCTTCCTTGACTTGTGCAACTTTTTCCTTCACCATGTTAGGGAAGTTTTTGGTTATTATTTATTCAAATAGGTTCTCAACCCCTTGCTCACTCTCCTTCTAGTATTCCATGCTGCAGTTGTTATGTTTCATGTGTCCAAGATGTTTTTTAAGCTCTCCTCATTTTTTAAAAATTCTTCTTCTTTTTTTTTTTTTGCTTCTCTGCCTGATTGTTTTTTTTTCCTACCTTGTCTTTCAAACCACTGACTCGGTCCTTTGCTTCATCTAACCTACTGTTTATTCCATCCAGTGTATTATTTATTTCAGGTATTGAATTGTTTATTTCTGATCCTTTTTTTATGGTTTCTATATCTTTTTTCATGCCAAGAACCATATAATCATTACTCTAAACTCTATCTGATAAATGACTTACTTCCACTTCATCTAGTTCTTCTGGAAAATCCTCTTTTTCTTTCATTTGGGGTCTATTTCTTTGCCTTCCCATTTTGGTTGCTTCTTTGTATTTTCCATCTTAGATGTTAAACTAATCAGCTGGCAAACCGATCAGTTGTCAATCTAAACAATCTGTAATCAGCAGTAAGGCTTAAGCAACACATGGTTGGGCAGGGTAATTGCTGCAGGCAGGGCTATTGCTTCTTCTCAAGCTGATGCCATCCATAGAAGAATGCTCTGACTGAGAGTTGGCTCCTGCATTATGGGGGATGACTCAGCACCAGTATCCTGGAGGCTATTCCCTCAGTTCTCTTCCAAGAGCCACCAACCCCAGACTCTCCTCAAATGTCCCTTGTCCACTCTGCCCTCTCTTTGCCACCATCCAGCGTAAGTGGCTACAAACAAAATTTTGTGCTTTGGCCCTTTAAAAGTTTCTCTGCATCTCCAGCAGTCTGTCTTGGCTGACAGAACCCCTGTTGCTTTTCACAGATGGATGTTATCTGGGTTTCTTTCTGGCTCTGGTGCTGTAGGCTGGGGAGCCCAGCTTGGGTTTTCACCCCACACTTCTCAGGGGGACCACCCCAGCCACTGAACTATCCCTCTTGTACTTCAGTTGCCATCTGTGGGAGCCCAGTCAGCCCTCTCACATTTCCTCTGCACTCCCTATTCACATTGTGCTGATGTGTTTTCTTCTGTCTGTTCATGGTTGTAAGGCTTCTCTCCAGCTGGTGTTCAGTTGGTTATTCAAGATGATCTTTCTACAGTTTAGTTGTAATTCAAGGATTGTCCTGGGAGGAGTTAGTGTAGCTTTCACTTACTCCTCCATCATCTTGAGTCTCCTGACCATTTTTAAAATTGGATTGTTTGTTTTTTTGTGTTAAGTTGTATGAATTCATTATATATTTTGGATATATATCCAAATCCCCTTATCATATGTATCACTTGTAAATATATCTTTTGATGGAAGCATTTAATCCATTTGCATTAAGAGGAATTATTGATAATTATTTACTTATTGCCATTTAAATTATTTTTAGGTTGTTTCTATAGTTCTCTGTTTGTTTCTTCTTCTCTTGATCTCTTCCCTTGAGGTTTGCTGTTTTTCTTTAGAGTTTTGTTTAGGTTCCTTTCTGTTTGTTCTTTGTATGTCTTGTAGGTTTTTGGTGTGTGGTTACCATGAGGTCTATGTATATCATTCTTTATCTACAATAGTCTATTTTAAGTTAATAGGTGTTAGAATTCAAATATATTCTAAAAGCTCTACATTTTTTACTCCCTCTCCATTTATGCTATTGATGTCATATTTTAGATCTTTTTGTGTTGTGTCTCTATCTACTGATTGTAGTTTGAATTTTGATAATTTTTTCTTTTAATTTTTGTAGTAGTTTTTTTTTAGTTTTTTAAAATTAATTTATTTATTTTTCCAAATACATTTGTCTCTGCCTTCCTCCTACCATTTTCCCCTGACCCCTCCCCCCTTTACCTCCCTCAATCCTTCCCCACTTTGGTTTTGTCCATGAGTCCTTGCTATATATGTTCCTTGACTTGCCCCTTCCCTTCCTTTTCCCCTGCCCACCCCGCCCTCCTTCCCTCTTGTCTCTGTTGGTTTCTTTTCCTTTCAGTGTTGCTGGTCTTATATTCCTTGCCTCTTTCTTTTGTTGGTTAGGTTGCACTTATAGGTGAGATCATATGGTATTTGTCTTTCGCCCCCTGGATTATTTCGCTTAGCATAATGCTCTCTAGTTCCATCCATGCTGTTGCAAAGCATAGTAGTTCTTTTTTTCTTTCTGCTGGGTAGTATTCCATTGTGTAAATGTACCATAATTTTTTTGATCTAATCACCTGATGTAGTAGCTTTTTACATGTCAGATTGCTGTATTTATTGAATGTTTAGCTCTACCTGTGAGGATTTTCCCTTTCTCATATTAAAAAAAATTCTGGTTATGGCCTTCCCTTTTCTACCGAAAGAAGGCCCTTTAAGATTCTTGTGAAGCTGGTTTAATGGTGGTTAACTCCTTTAGTTATTGCTTGTCTCAGAAAATCTTTATCTCTCCTTCAATTCTGAATGATAACTTTGTTGGGTAAATTATTCTAGGTTGTAGGGTCCTTTCAATGAGCACTTTAAAGATGTCTTGCCATTCCTTCTGGCCTGTAGAGTTGCTGATGAAATATCAGACAATAGCTTTATAGGGTCTCCTTTGTACAAAACTTTTTTTTCTTTCTTTCTTCAAGATTGTCTCTTTGTCTTCAACTTTTACCATTTTAACTAAAACAGCATGTCTTTGTATGGGTTTCTTTGGGTTTTTTTTTTTTTTTAGAACTCTCTTTTCTTCCTGAGCATGGTCTCTGTTTTTTCTCCCAGGTGAGAAAAATTTTCAGCCATTTTTCCTTAAATAGAGTTTTTTTTTTCTTTTTGCCATTTCTCTTCTTCTGGGATCCACATAATGAAAAAGTTTGAGTGCTTGATGCTATTTATCCCAAAGGTCCCTTAAACTATCCTCATTTTTTGAAATTATTTTTTCTTTTTTCTCTTCTCATTAATTGATTTCCACTAGTCTGTCTTCTAGATCTCTGATCCATTGTTCTGTATTAGATAATTTGCTGTTGATTCCTTCTAATGTGTTTTTCAATTCAGTTATTGTATTCTTCTGGTCTGCTAGTTTCTTTCTTATACTTTCTAACTTATTTTTTTAAATCCCCGCCTGGGGATGTTTTTAAAATTGATGGGAGAATGAAACATCCATGTGAGAGAAAAATTGATTGGTTGCCTTCTGTATACTCCCTGACTGGGGATCTAACCCACAACCTATGCACATTCCCTAACCGGATATCAAACATGCAACCTTTTGGTGTATGGCTCCAACCAACTGAGCCACCTAGCCAGGGCTACTTTTTAAGTCTATGTTGAAGTTTTCCCTTAGTTCCTCTATTCCACTTGAACTTGGTGAGCATCAATATGACCATTTCTTTGAATTCTTTATAAGGCAAATTACTTATATCAATTTTTAAGATTTTTTTTAATGGGACTTTTCTTGTTTCTTCACCTGAAAGATATTCTTCTGTCTTTTAATTTTTTAATTGTGTTTTAAAATTTTGTTTGACTTTCTATGGATTTTTTTCATAGTTTGTGTATATGGATTAGAAAAAATAGCTCTCTCTTTCAGCTTTGGAAAACTGGCCTATGTAGAAGCAGTCTCTGTGTAGACTGTGTGTGCTGGGTGCTTTTAACAGGCAGGTACATAGGAGCCAAGCAGGTGCTTAAGACATCTGGGGCACTGGTCTACTTAGCTGGGTCAGCTCTGGGTGGGGAGGCCAGGTGTGTGTAGTAATGTTCTGTTGATTCTGCCTGCTCCCTTGTTTGGGCCAAAATAGGCTCAGATTGTGTCCAGGAACACACTACAACAACTTTGCAGGCTGGCCAGAACATCTGCATAGAGCCCCTGCCCATCCCATGGAGGTAGAAGGGACATATACAATGGCAGAGGGCTCCCACAAGTACCAGCCTCCCTATTTGTTCTCTTCCTCTTGTTTGTTGTCAGAAGTTGTTCACTCAGTGTTCAGTTGTCTTGCAGGAGAAATTCTACGTATTGTACATACATGCATATTTGAGTTTGCTCACAGAGAGGACAAGGTCAGCGTCCCCCTACTTGGATGCTACCTTGCTGGACCCCCTGATACTGAACATTTTGAAATCAATATTTTGTTGTTAAAAGTGGAACAGTTAGTAATTATAAGAATAAACGGGCCTACCTTCTATGGGGGACTCGGCCCACGAAATCCCCCGATTTGCTGTGGATGGAAGAGTCATTCCAGACACCATTTGCCTATCAAGGAAAGGGGAAGGCGAGTCCCTCTAGTGGGGAATACCCTGAGCCCCCATGCTCAATGGTTTTTATTAAGCAGGTTACAAGTGGGGGACAGGTAGCAGGAATATATAGGTAGCCTAATTATATCTGTAATTTAAGTTTAAAGAGAATAGGTGATGTTTAGAGAAGATAATGGTAGGAATACACCAAATTTCTTGGGTCTGAGATGAGTAAGCATTATAGTGCCAGATGGGATTTGGGTCAGGATCCAGAAATTTTGTAAATTTCTTTCCCAGCCTTGAGCTGGTTATCTGGTATAAGATTAAGAGAGCTTGAGGGAGAAACAAAGCATGCTTCAAGGAGTATTATTTACTTCTAGGCCTGATTTCCCCTGGGGGCTCTCAGAGTTATTATCAGGTCTTACCTATCAACCACATTACCAGTGTTCTGACAAGTCTTATAGTTCCTCTCCCACGCCCCACCTTGCATGGGACTCCAGTCCCTGATACTACTCAAAGCAGCTTCCTACAACTTTAATCATGATATAACCTCAAATTCTGGGACTTGGGTTTGTAGAATGAACCCTGGCCACAACAGGTTGGTTACAAAGTTGTGAGCAGTGCATTAGCATGTGATTTCTGCCTTTTACTTGCAGCGTGCCTTGGTGGCTCTTGCTCTTATGTCCTTAGAAGAATTTTTCCAGTTTTATTGAGATGTAGTTGCCATACATCACTGTATAAGTTTAAAGTGTTCAGCATAATGATTTCACTTATATTGTAAAATGATGAGTACAGTTACTTTAGTTAATGCCCATCATCTAGCACAATTTTTTCTATATATAGCTTTTGGCAATTTTATTTATATTTACATTTATTTATTATTGAATTTATTGAGATGACATTGATTAATAATATTATATAGGTTTCAGATATACAGATATACAATACATCAAGAAATATCTGTCACCATCTAGCACAATTTTTGATATAACACTTCTTGCACTCTTCCAGTCAAATGGTGACAGGTAAACACAGCTTGACTCCTTGCACAACCACATCAAAATTACAACTAAATTGCAGAACAGCCATCACTCAGAACCACCAGAAATTGAGCTGAATGGAAGTCTGACAACTATGATATTAAAGAAGCCACATCCATCCAGATTGGTAGGGGGACAGAGATGTGGAATGGGCTGGTCCCGCATACATGTGTGGTGGATAAAAATTTGGGAGAGATATCTTAGGAGTGAGGAGTCCCAGCCACAGAACAGGTCCCAAGCCCTGTGTTCCAGTGCCAGGAATACAAGTCCCCATAACTTCCTGCTGCAAAAACCAGCAGGGATTGAGTTGATGGAAGAAACTTCTGGAGCCCCAAGCAGTTCTCTATAAAGAACCCACACATGAACTCACTCAGACTGACTCACTCTGAGATCCAGCACCAGGGTAGTGGCTTTAAAGGCACCAGTGGCATACCAGGAAGAAGTGAAGTGACTGACGTCAAGGCAAGAACTGAGGGACAGCTTTCTCCCTGACAGAAAGGCAGGCAGAGCCACAGAGCTGGCAGGTAAGTGTCATATCTGAGACTCCGTCAACCTGGCTAACACTGTTTGCCCTGCCCTGGAGATCCCCTGAGGCTCTGTCCCACTCATTTTACAGCTGTTAACAGTGGCTTTTCCATATGAATGGCTAGTCTTGGCTCATGCTTCACAACATCCTAAATTGTTCCAAACAAGCAATAGCTGGCCTCAGTGTGCCCTCAGCCCATGTACCTTTTGCATAGTGGCCCCAGGCATGGCACTAGCAACAGCCAGCCTAGATTCACAGTTTTGCTCACCTTGGAATCTCCAAACCCAGCGCAATTAGAAACTATTGAAGATTGATATATAGCTTAGGGAGGGTGGCCCTCAGCAAAACACTGGTGTGGGATGACCTTGGCCTATGCCCCCTGGGAAACTCCAGAGCCTGCATACCCAGTGGACAGCTACAGACCACATCATTGCACAACCACCCTGCCCCTGCAGAGCTGATCCTCCATGGAGGGTGGAGGTAGGTGGCCAGTGGTCATAGCCAATCCTTGTAACTGATTGGCCTGGGTAAATCCCTCCCATTGACTTGCCAACAGCAACCAAGGCTTATCTACAAGATGAGGTTGTACTCAGCCCACACAATGGGCACACCTCTAGTACCCAGCTTGGATGATAGGGGAGGCTGTGCCATGAGACCCTACAAAGGACACCTACTATATTGGGCCATGATAACAAGACAAGGTCTCATAACAGCTCTACCTAATACATAGAAACAAACACAGGAAGGCTGCCAAAATGAAGAGACAAAGAACATGGCCCAAATGAAAGAACAAATCAAAATTCCAGAAAAAGAGCTAAACAAAATGGAGATAAGCAATCTATCAGATGCAGAGTTCAAAACAGTGGTTATAAGGATGCTCAAGGAGCTTAGTGAGGACCTCAACAGCATAAAAATGATCTAGTCAGAAACAAAGCATACATTAATTGAAATAAAGAACAATTTACAGGGAAACAACAAAAGAATAGATGAAGCTGAGAATCAAATCAATGATTTGGAACATATGGAAGCAAATAAACAACCAATCTTTTTTTTTTTTTCCTAACTTTACCTCTAACATACATGACTAGGGGTATCAAACAGATGTTTAGATTGAACCTGTCCATTAAGTTAAACAACCAATCTTAACAGTAAGAAAAAAAAGAAAGAATCCAAAAAAAAAAAAAAAAAAAGAATAGTGTAAGCAACCTGAGGGACAACTTCAAGAATTCCAACATTCACATCATAGGAGTGCCAGAAGGAGAAGAGAAAGCAAGAAATTAGAAATCTATTTGAAAAAATAATAAAAGAAAATTTACCTAATGAAAATGTAGAGGCAAATCCAGGAAGCATGGAGAATCCCAAACAAGATGGATGCAAAGAGGCTTATTCCAAGATATCATAGTTAACACACCAAAGATTAAAAGTAAAGAGAGGCTCTTAAAACCAATAGGAAAGAGTTAGCTACCAGAAAGTTGCCAAACGGGAGGGGGGAGAGGGATAATGAGTGAAGACGTGAGGGGATTAAGAAGTGCAAACAGGTAGTTACAGAATAGTCATGTGTTGGGGACCGTCCCACCTGGTTTCAGGGACTGTGTCCTCGCAGACAGGTGAGAGGGCCCCAAGGCTGGAGCTAAGCAAGGAGGCCTTGAAAAAATAGGCCACAGAGGAGACATAACTTGTCCCCCTGGCAGGGGCACAGTCCCTGCCTCCCTCACATCACCCTGCTTGGCCCCGGAGGATGGCTGGTTAGTCAATTACAGGTAAGACCCCTGGATGGCAGGGGCAACCTAAGACAGGCACAGTCGCATAGGGGCCATCAGGGAAGGACTTGGGGGACACGGAAGAAGGGAAAAATACCCTCATCCCTCAGTTTTGATATTTCCAGAGTCCTCATTCTATCTGAACGAAGTCTTCTTATCTCTTGGCGGTTCTTCGCCTGCCTGGCTCAGGCTTGAAACAATACTAGAGGCAGGTACAGCCCTAAACTGGATCAGGCATTTCCCGGGGACAATTAGGCCTGGAAAAGGAATGCATTAAGTCCTATTAAACTTACTTTGTTAAGAATGCCCTTGAGTTAATGAGTAATGATGTTTGGGGTTGAGCATAGAATGTGATCAGTTTCCCAGGTTTCAGAGCTGAATGGGGGCCACTCCGTCTACCAGACCCTGACCTGAGGTAAATCTCTTGTGTTCCTTCAGTTGTTATCTATGATCTCTATTTGTTTTCTGTAAACATAGCCTTTTGACATTAGTTAATGGGCTTTACATCCATGCTGTGTACCCCTGCATATGTGGTTCTCAAAAAAATCCACTTCAAGAGAAGGGCGCAGGGGCCTTCTCCACCAGAGGGAAGTGCCACTCACTTCCACTGGCAGACCGAGAGAAAAGTGTCTGGGATGGTTTATTTTATTTTACCCATCTGCGATGACCAAGAGCATACTCTGTGGGACAGAGTCTGCCCTCCACTTCAGCCATGGGGATGTAAAACATAGTATTGGAAATGAAGTAGCTAAAGAACTTATACACATAACCCATGGACATGAACAATGGGATAGGGATTGCCTGAGGGAGTGGGGGTGTGGGGTGGAGGGGGGAAACAGGTAAAAATTAGGACAACTCTAATAACATAATCAATAAAATATGTTAAAAAATACATTTTCTTCACAGGGTGGAACATGCCAAAATAAGAAATAGTGTCTTCTACCATTTTATTTGGAAAGAAAGTGAAGTGACTATTCCTTGTGTGTATTATTCCTCCTTCTTTTCAGCCTGCATGGTCATCAGGGTGACAGACATCTAGTTCTGAGGCTGGATGATTGATGTGATGGCCACCAGGGAGGCCAGGAATATAGGCCAGAGAGGACTTTTTGCAATTTTTGGTTAAAAGTAAAAGAAAATTCTTATTTAGAATTCTTATTATTCTCCTATTATATTTCAAAACATTTTAAAAACTTGCTTTTAATTAAAAAAAATGTGTAGGCATACTGACATCTCAAATAGCACTTGACATGTTGTGCTATAACTGGCTCTTGCATTTCCCCTGTCCCCTCTTGAAGACCTTCTAAGTATGATTATGGTTTTAGTTGTGATTTCCATTGTCACTAGTGGACTTAGCCAGGAACAATTGATATCGGGAACTAAAGAGCGAGAAGAGTTTAATGAGGACATTTAGAGCTGAGCAACTTGTGCCTTCCTTACACAAGGTATGGAGAACAACTTGTGCCTTCCTTACACAGGGTATGGACATGAATTAGTGACGTTGTGCATAACCTAGCTGGGAGAAACCAATTAAAAAAACACTCACATGAACTTTTTTTCCTAACCATTTTGTGGGATGTTGCAAAACATCCTGGTGGTTGCCTCTGGCTTATAGTGCATGTACAGGGCTGGTAAATGACAGCATGGTGGGATTTTTGTTTCTGATGAATAAAAAGAGGACTTTTACTACTCTGTGAAGATATTAGATTTACAACTACTACTTCTGAAGGAAGCCAGTCTCTGAACACCCCTTTCCTCTGTGGTTGACCAAGTTTTCCCTCTGTCACTTCCTCCCTCTTGTCCTGTTTTTCTATTCCTCCCTCCCATACTCCTTCCTTTGTTTTATTGCGTGGAGTTGGCACCAGTGGTAAAGACATGCACAGTCCTGAGGGAGCATGCAGAGTTGAAACAAAAAGGCATCTTGGTAGATCATGAACATGGTGAGAAGAGAGCCACAATATGGGACAAAAGGTGTGCCTGATATAGACTTAGGGGGTCTGAGGTGAGATGCAAAAGTGAGTAGGAGGTTCAGAAGAGGGAGCTACACAATCTGGCATTCTAAATTGAGAGAGTGCTTTGTACTTAAAGAATTTGGGCACTTTTTTTTTTTTTTATGTTTCCCAGATGACTGTGACCCAGCTTGATTGGCCAGCATTCATTCATTTTGGTTTCCTACCCTGTGCAGGAACAGTGGTTTATGAGGTGATCAGAACCTTCTGTGTGTCAGACCTTCTCTGTTGCCCTGGACCTTTTGAGGCTGTGACCAGAATGCTTTTTGTTACTCTTGGTTTATACCCAGAGGAAGCTGACTCTGTTCATTTTCATTAATATTATTCACTTTAATTTCCCCTCTAACAGTCTCCTCATGTCATAGGTGAAATTCAGAACATAATAGAAATTAAAACATAGGATAATAAAAGAGGTGAAAATATAACCTAATTTTTAACATATCCACTTCATTTTTTGAATAAATGGGTATTGAGCAATTGTTATACAACATGGAACAGAGATGAGGATATATTGGAGAAGAGGATGGAAAATATTCGGATCTTGTTACTTAAATAGTGGCCTAGGTTCTATATCAATGATTTTATAAGTATGCAGTACCTGTTTAAGATACTATGAGACTGGAAAAAATCAAGATGCCGGAGGAGTGAATGGAAGGCACACTGACCTCCTCCCAGAACCAACCTGGAATTACAACTAAATTGTGGAGAAATCATCTGGAACAAACAATGGAACAATAGTGACAGAGGAGACTTAAAACCTCAGATATGCAGAAGAATCAGCTTTAACACAACCTAACTGATAAGGAGTGTGTTAGAGACTCAAGAAGGTGGGCTGGGCACCCATGAGTGGCAGCACCAAGAGGATATTGAAACAGCCAGTTGGATCCCCCTGAGAAGAGTGGGGTCTAAACAATAAGTGGAGATCTCCAGCCTATAGCACCACAGCCCAAAAAGTACACAGATAAAAGCCAGCTGCAAAAAGCCACAGGGCTGCTGTCTACCAGAGACAGGTGGCTGGAGACAAGAAAAGAGCCTTTTAAAGAGCCAGTGGCTAAATTTTTATTTGCAGCCACTTATTCTGGTCTATGGCAAAGATGGGGGCAGAGTGGTCTGGAGATGCTGGAGACACTGGAAAAGGGACTGAAGAAGGAGGCTTTGGGGAGAGAACTGAGAGGGTAGCTGGTGGATCCTGGTGTTGACTCACCCCGCTATGGCAGCAGCCATCTGGCTCAGGCAGACCGCTTCCCTGAGCAGCAGCAGTGTGAGAGGACCAAATAACCCCACCCAAAGGAGGGACTCTGTACCACCCTGTGATGTCTAAGCCTAGCTGCTGAGTTCAGAGTGACTACATTGACAGATGAAAGAGACAGCTACAGACAGAAGATTCCTGAAAGTCTTGAACAGGCTCCCTAAGGCCAGATGGGGTCAACATCTGACATCATCAGAGACAGATCCAGAGAGGAAAAAGAAAACAGTGGTCTTCTGCCATAGAAGTTCATACCACAAATTGAGAAAATCAAAACAGATCAATTTAAGAAGCAGAAGCAAAAGAGAAGAGCCTCACAAATAATGGAAAGACAAAGAAACACCCCTCAGTTGGAGAAAGAAGGAATCCCAAGAAAAAGAACTACATGAAATAGAGACAAGTCAACTATCAGATATTGAGGTCAAAACAATGGTTCTAAGGAAGCTCAGTGAACTCAATAGGTTCAAAGAAAATTACCAAAAACTACAGAGAAATTATGAGGAGCTTACTAAAAACTATATCAGCATGCAAAAGGACATAGAAACTATCAATAAGAGACAAGAGAAAATAAAGAATACAATTTCTGATTGGATCAAAAAAATATGGTACATATACACAATGGAATACTACCCAGCAGAAAGAAAAAAAGAACAACTAAACTCCGAGGCAGCATGGATGGAACTAGAGAGCATTATGCTAAGTGAAATAAACCAGGGGGCAAAAGACAAATACCATATGATCTCACCTATAAGTGCAACCGAACCAACAAAAGAAAGAGGCAAGGAAAATAAGACCAGCAACACTGAAAGGAAAAGAAACCAACAGAGACAAGAGGGAAGGAGGGAGGGAGAGCAGGGGAAAAGGAAGGGAAGGGGAAAGTCAAGGAACATATAGCAAGGACTCATGGACAAAACCAACCGGGAAGAGTTGAGGGAGGGAAGGAGGGAGAGGGCAAGGGAAAGTGGTGGGGGGTAGGCAGAGACAAATGTATTTGAAAAAATAAATTAATTAATTAAAAAAAAATACAATTTCTGAATTGAAGAACACAGTAGAAGGAATCCAAAGCAGGCTGGATGAAGCCAAGGATAAAATCAGTGAGATGGAGGATAAGGTAGAAAAAAGCTCCCAGAAAAAACAAGAAATGGAAAAAAGACTCCAAAAGAATGAAGAGGCATTTAGGGAAATGAGGACAACCTGAAATGCAATAATATCCACATAATAGGGATACCAGAAGGAGAAGAAGAGGAGCAAGGGATGGAGAACCTCCTCAAAAAAATAATGATGGAAAATTTCCCTAATTTGAGGAGAGAAAGGCTCTCATAGATCCAGGAGGCACAGAGGACCCCACTCAAGAGGGACTCAAGGAGGTCCACTCCAAGACACATCATCATTAAAATGGCAAATGTCAAAGACAAAGAGAGAATCCTCAAGGCAGCAAGGGAGAAGGAGAAAGTAACATACAAGGGGACCCCGATACGCCTAGGAGCTGACTTCTCAACAGAAACACTACAAGCCAGAAGGGAATGGCAACAAATATTCCAAGTCATGAAAAGCAAGGGCCTAACCAAGGCTGCTCTACCCAGCAAGGCTCTCAATTAATATAGAAGGGGAAATAAGGAGTTTCCCAGACAAAAGAAGGCTAAAAGAATACATTTCTACCAAACCAGCACTCCAAGATATGCTCATGGGCCTGGTTTAAGAAGATGAAATAAAAGAGTGAGACAAAGAAAAACACAGGTACAAAGAGAAAAAATGAATAAGTTTCTATCATTAATAACTCTCAATGTGAATGGACTAAATGCCCCAATCAAAAGACACAGGGTAGCTGAATGGGTAAGAAAACATGACCAACACATATGCTGCCTACAAGAGGCCCACCTCAGAGCAAAGACCTACACAGATTGAAAGTAAAGGGATGGAAACAAATATTCCAAGCAAATGGGCAAGAGAAAAAGGCTGGGGTTGCCATACTTGTATCAGACAAAGTAGATTTCAAAACAAAGGCCATAAAAAGAGACCCAATGCAAGGAAAATAAGACCAGCAACACTGAAAGGAAAAGAAATCAACAGAGACAAGAGGGAAGGAGGGGGGGCGGGGACAAGGAAGGGAAGGGACAGTCAAGGAACATATAGCAAGGACTCATGGACAAAACCAAGGGGGAAGAGCTGAGGGAGGGAAGGAGGGAGGGGGCAAGGGAAAGTGGTGGGAGGTTGGCAGAGACAAATGTATTTGAAAAAATAAATTAAAATAAAATTAAAAAAAAAAGACCCAGAGGGGCACTTTATAATACTTAAAGGAAGAATCTATCAAGAAGACATAAACATTGTAAACTTATATGCTCCCAATATAGGAGCCCCCAAGTATATAAGGAAATTGTTAGCGACTTCAAGAAAGATATAGACAGCAACACACTGATATTAGGGGATTTCAACACCCCACTGTCAAAAATGGATAGATCTTCCAAATAAAACATTAATAAAGATATTGTGCAGCTGAATGACACACTGAATCAAAGAGACTTAACTGACATATATAGAACCTTACATCCCAAAGATGAAAAACACACATTCTTTTCAAATGCTCATGGCAGTTTTTCAAAGATAGACCACATGATAGGATACAAAGCAAACCTCGTCAAGTTCAGGAAAATAGAAATAATATCAAACTTTTTCTCGGACCACAAGGCCTTGAAACTTGAAATCAACCTCAAAGAGAAACTTCAAAACTTGCAAACTCATGGAGACTGAACAGTAGACTATGAACCAATGAATGGGTCAATAATGAGATAAGAGAAGAAATAAAAAATTTCTGGAAACAAATGAAAATGACCAGACAACCATCCAAAACCTATGGGACACAGCAAAGGCAGTCCTGAGAGGGAAGTTCATAGCAATACAGGCTTACCTAAAAGGGATAGAAACATTTCAAATAAAAGACCTAACACTACAACTTCAAGAACTGGAGAAACAACAACAAATAAATCCCAGAGCAAGTAGAAGGAAGGAAATAGTCAAGATTAGAGCAGAACTGAATGACATAGAGACAAAAAGAACAATTCAAAAGATCAACCAATCCAGGAGCTGGTTCTTTGAAAAGATAAATAAAATTGACAAGCCTTTAAGCAGATTCATCAAGAAAAAAAAGGGAGAGGACCCAAATTAATAATATCAGAAATGAAAGAGGAGAAATAACAACTGATACCACAGAAATACAAAGGATTGTCAGAAACTACTATGAACAATTATATGTCAAGAAATTTCAAAACCTTGATGAAATGGACAAATTTCTAGAAAAATATGATCTTCCAACACTGAAGGAGAAAGAAACAGAAAGCTTGAACAGTCCTATAACAGCTGGGGAAATGGAAGCATAATCAAGAAACTCCTGGCACAGAAAAGCCCTCGGCCAGTGGGTTTCACAGGAGAATTTTACAAAACACTTAAGGAAGAGCTAACCCCTGTCCTTCTAAGACTATTCCAAAAAATAGAAGAGGAGGGAAGACTCCCAGACTCTTTCTATGAGTCCAGCATCACCCTGATCCCAAAAGCAGATAAAGACCCTACAAAGAAAGAAAACTACAGGCCAATTTCACTGATGAACATATATGCTAATATCCTCAACAAAATATTGGCAAACTGCATCCATTTAAAAGATTATCCACCACGATCAAGTGGGATTCATCCCAGGGATGCAGGGATGGTTCAATATACGCAAATCAGTAAAAGTGATACATCACATAAATAAAAGAAAAGACAAAAAACACATGATCATCTCAATAGATGCAGAAAGAGCATTTGATAAGGTACAGCACCTATTTATGATCAAAACACTCAACAAAATGTGAATAAATGGGGCATTCCTCAACATAATAAATTCCATATATAGAAAACCTACAGCCAAGATCATAGTCAATGGGCAAAAACTGAAAGCTTTCCTGTTAAGATTGGGAACACGACAAGGATGTCCGCTTTCACCGCTTCTTTTCAGCATCGTATTGGAAGTCCTAGCTACAGCAGTCAGACAAGAAAAAAGATAGAAAGCATCCAAATAGGAAACGAGGAAGTAAAGCTATCATTGTTTGCAGATGACATGATAGTGTACATAGAGAACCCTGTATTCTGTACCAAAATACTCCTCAACCTAATAAGTGAATTTGGCAAAACAGCAGGATACATAGTCAATATTCAGAAATCAAAGGCATTTTTGTACACCAGCAATGAAATGAAAGAAGAAGAAATCAGAAAAAAAAACCCCATTCGATATATCAACAAGAAAAATAAAGTACCTAGGAATAAATTTAACCAAGGAGGTAAAAGAACTGTATGCAAACTATACAACATGAAGAAAGAAATTAAGGAAGACACAAATAAATGGAAGCATATACCGTGCTCATGGATTGGAAGAATTAATATCATCAAAATATCCATATTAGCCAATGCAATTTATAGATTCAATGCAATCCCTTTTAAGGTACCAATGACATATTTCACAGAAATAGAACAGACATTTCAAAAATTTATATGGAACCATAAACAACCCCGAATACCTGCAGCAATTTTGAGAAAGAAACACAAAGTAGGAGCGATAACATTACCGGAAATCAAACTCTACCACAAAGCCACTATACTCAAAACAATCTGGTACTGGCACAAGAACAGACCCATAGACCAGTGGAACAGAATAGAAAGCCCAGAAATAAACCCAGGTCTCTATGGGCATCTAATATTTGACAAAGGGGGCAGAAGCATAAAATGGAGCCATAATAGCCTCTTCAACAAATGGTGTTGGGAGAGCTGGACGGCTACATGCAAAAAATTGAAATTGGATCATCAGCTGACACCATACACAAAAATAAACTCAAGATGGATAAAAGACTTAAATACAAGTCGCAACACCATCAAAGTCCTCGAGGAGAACATTGGCAGGAAACTCTCAGATATCCCATGCAGCAATTTTTTCGCTGATATTTCTCCTAAAGCAAGGGACATAAAGGAAAGAATAAACAAGTGGGACCTCATCAAAATAAGAAGTTTCTGTACGGCAAAAGAAAACATCAGGAAAATGAAAAGTGAGCCAACCATATGGGAAAATATATTTGCTAATGATACATCAGACAGAGGTTATATCTTCAAGATATATAAGGAACTCACTCGACTCCACTCCAAGAAGATAAATGATCCAATCAAAAAATGGGCAAAGGACATGGGCAGGCGCTTTTCCAGGGAGGAGATACAGAGGGTCCAGAGGTATTTGAAAGGATGCTCAGCATCACTAGCCATCAGAGAAATGCAGATCAAAACCGCCATGAGGGACCACCTCACACCGATCAGAATGGCCGTCATAAACAGTCAACAAACGACAGGTGCTGGTGAGGCTGTGGAGAAAAAGGAACCCTAGTACACTGTTGATGAGAATGCAGACTGTTGCGGCCATTGTGGATAGCAGTGTGGAATTTCCTCCAAAAGCTGAAAGTGGAACTACCTTTTGATCCAGTGATTCCCCTGCTGGGACTATACCCTATGAGTCCCTGAAATGGCAATTCAGAAGAACTTATGCACCCCAATATTCATAGCAGCACTATTGATAATAGCCAAGTGTTGCAAGCAACCTAAGTGCCCATCAGTAAATGAGGGGATGAAAAAACTGTGGTACATTTACAGAATGGAATACTACGCAGGAGAAAGAAAAAAAGAACTACTAAACTTCACAACAGCATGGATGGAGCTGGAGAGCATTATGCTAAGTGAAATAAGGCAGGGGGCGAAAGACAAATACCATATGATCTCACGTATAAGTGGACCCTAACAATACAAAGATGCAAGGAAAATAAGACCAGCAACATTGAAAGGAAAAGAAACCAACAGAGAGAAGAGAGAAGGAGGGAGGGGGAGCAGAGGAAAAGGAAGGGAAGGGGAAAGTCAAGGAACATATAGCAAGGACTCATGGACAAAACCAAAGGGGAAGAGTTGAGGGAGAGAGGGAAGGAGGGAGGGAGGGAGGGAGGGAGCAAGGGAAAGTGGTCAGATGTAGGGAGAGACAAATGTATTTGAAAAAACAAATATTAATTAAAAAAATAAAACACACATGAAGTCAATAGGATGTAATTCAGCATAACTTTTGGACATGTTTTATAATGGTTAGTCTATACTTTTAGTTTAAAACAGTAGTTAAATTTCATAATTCCTGTGCAACTGTTTTTATCTCAGCAACATGTGATGGCTTGTCATGAGGCTATCTTATTTGGGAACCATATGCACTCATTCTGAGAACTCTCAGGGATTATGTTTAGGAGCATGTGATAAATGTATGAACAATTTATAAATACATTTGATTAGTTACTGTTCCTTAGAAAGGGGTTGTACAATGATTAGTATATGAGGATAAGGAAAACTACCTGAGGCTAGGAAAGGAGCCACCTGAAAATACTTGGAGTTCACAAAGGGCCAGAAATAGTGTCTCTTTATACCAACCAAATTAGAAAAACCTCAGGATTCATGGATCATTGGATAGAGAATAATTAGTTTTAGACTAAACACAGTTCTAACCTTACTTAATATATTTAAAAAAATACCAAAAAAGGTCAAACTATTTTCAAGGAAATATAGGCCCAATGATATTTATAGAAATAAAAACATCCAGCACCTAGCAAGATTAAAATATACAACATTTGACATCCAGTCAAAAAAAGAAGCAGGAAATTATAATCCATAGTAGAAGAACAAAATCATTCAATTCAACCTGATCCAGAAGTGACAAAGAAGTTAACATGAGCAGAAAAATACATTGAAAGTTATTATAACTTTATTCCACATATCAAAAAAGTTCTCCACACAGAAGTTACAAAAACATACACAGGTCCCAGAGACATATGAAGGGATGCTCATCATCACTAGCCATCAGAGAAATGCACATTAAAACCACAATGAGATACCACTTCACACTGATCAGAATGGCCATGATAAACAGATCGACAAACAACAAGCACTGGCGAGGTTGCGGAGAAAAGGGAACCCTAGTGCATTGTTGGTAGAAATGCAGACTGGTGCAGCCATTGTGGAAAACAATGCGGAATTTCCTCAAAAAGCTAAAAATGGAACTGCTTTTTGACCCAGCAATTCCACTGCTGGGATTATACCCTAAGAATCCCAAAACACCAATTCAGAAGAACCTATGCACCCCAATGTTCGTAGCAGCACAATTTACAATAGCCAAGTGCTGGAAGTAACCTAAGTGGCCATCAATAAATGAGTGGATCAAAAAACTATGATACATTTATATGATACTATGATACATGTTTACACAATGGAATACCATACAGCAGAAAGAAAGAAAGAGCTATTACTGTTCATGACAACATGGATGGAAGTGAAGAGCATTATGCCAAGTGAAATAAGCCAGGGGATGAAAGACAAATACCATATGATATCATATATAAGTGGGATCTAATGAACAAAACAAACAAGCAAGGAAAATATAACCTGCAACACTGAAAGGAAAAAGAAACCAACAGAAATGAGAGGTAGGGAGCGAGGGAGGCGGGGTAATGGGGAATGGAAGGGGAAGGGTCAAATCAAGGAACATGTATGAAGGACACCTGGACAAAGCCAAAGTGTAGAAAGATTGAGGGAGAGAAGTACGGGTGGGAGGGGCAGGGTTAAGTGGTGGTGGGTAAATGGAGACAAATGAATTTGAGCAATAAAAAAAATATTCAAAATTGACTTCTAGAGATGAAAAGCACAGAGTGTAAGGTGAAAAATTCATTGAATGGGATTAATAGCCATGTAGACATTACAAAAGAAAAGATGTATGCACTCAAAATTTAGCAATAGAAACCACTTAAAATGGAAGATAGTGAAAAAAGGGAATAAAAAGAATTGAACAGGGCATCATTGGACTGTGGGAAAACTTCAAGAAACTTAATATACATATCATTGTAGCCCCCAAAAGAGAAGAGGAGGAGACAAAATATTGAAATAAATAATGGCTGTAAAATTTCAAAAATATTTATATATGTTTATTTATATGAGAGAGAGAGAGAAACAAGAACATCGATGTGAGATAGAAACATTGATTGATTGCCTCCCATACATGCTCCAACGAGGGATCAAACCTGCACATAACCATCTGTTCAGAGAGGACATAAAAACAATTAAAAAAAACTGCCCCCCCAACCCCCCCCTGCAACCTAGATATGTGCCCTGACTGGGAACTGAACCCCACCCCTTTGGTGCAAGGGACAACACTCCAATCAACTGAACCATACTGACCAGGGTAAGTTTCAAAATTTGATAAATAAACTCAGATCCAAGATGCTCAATTAAACATTAGAAAAATGAAAAAAAAATTGAGAGAGACAGCAAGATTCAATATCAACTACTCCACTTACCTACTAGCCATCAAGTTACTGCATATTTCTAAACTTTTGTGTTGTGAAACAGCCATGATGATAAACAGTTCATGTGGGTTTTGTGATGAAAGAATGAAATAATGCACACAAGGAGCTCAGTATGGTGCCTGACACAGAGGAAGAGCCTACTGACATATTGACTGTTGTTGTGAGGTCCTTTAATCTCAAAAGCATTCTTCTAAAGAAGTTCCCCAAATTTGTTTTGGAGAAAGAGAAGAAGGGTAGGGGAAAGAGAAAGAGAGAAAGATCAATTTGTTGCCTCCTACATGCACTCCAACTGGGACTGAACTGCAACATAGGCATGTGTGCTGCCTGGGAATCAAACCTGTGACCTTTTGGTTTATGGGACAATGCTCCAACCAACTGAACCACATTGGCCAAAACTAAGTTTACTTCTTGTTTTCCTATCCTTATTTTATGTGTAATTTCCATTAAATTTTCTATCTAAAAAATAAAAGAAAAACTATACCAGGTAGCATCCTAATTATATTGCTGACAACCAGTGATATAAGAGAAAATCTTAAAAACAGCCAGTTAAAAACATCCACTACATACAGAGAAACAGAGTTACCAGAAGAGAGGGAGGAAGGGATAATGGGGTGGGGAGTAGGGTGGTCGGAGAACATGTATAAAGGACATATGGACAAAGCCAAAGGTGGGTAGAATCAAGGATGGGAGGTGGGGATCAGTGAGGTGGAGGGGAGTGATGGGGGGCAAATGGAGACAAAAAATAAGTAAAAAATATAAAATGGAAAAAAGGGATGAGAGTGGAATTCTTGTCAGAAACAATGTAAGTAAGGAGAGAGTGAAGTGTAGTATACTATCTATACAAATATGCAAAATTAATATGAATCCTGAAACACATACAGACAAAATATTTTGAATTCAAAATAACATAACTATTTGACTTCATTTCTTATTTTCTGTTTAAATTAAATATTAGAAAATGGTTTATTGAATTAAAAATAGGTAAATATTTTAAAGCTTTTACCCAAAGATGTTCATTATTGTTTTATTTAAATAACACCACCATAAGTTTGTTATTCAGCCATAACGTAATTATTAAACTAATTATTATTCATCTATAAGATAAAAATATGCAGTATACAAAATGGAGAATCAGATATTGAAATAAAAGTAACATTTAATAGGATAATAAAACTTAGGGATAAATGTGACAATAGATGTCAAAGATCAACACTTTGTAGACTATATAACACAGCTGAGTTGAATTGAAGAAGACCTAAGTGAATGATGAGCTATACCATGTTTATGTATTGTGAAGGCTGCAAATTTCCTGCCTAATGATCTATTGATCTAAGGCAATCCCAATTAAAATACTGCCAGATTTACTTTTGTTTTATTTTTTATTTTTTTAATTTATTTACTTTTTAAATACATTTGTCTCTGATTTACTTTTGTTTTAGAAATTAACACACTAATTCTAAAATTCATATGGAAGTGCAGAGGATCTTGAATAGCCAAAACACATCTTTAAAGGAATAAAATCAAATGACTGATACTATTTGAATTCAAGACTTACAAAACTACAGTAATAAAGACTGTAATGGGCATAAAGATAAGCAAAGAGAGCAATGAAAGAGAATATGGAGTACATAAATAGACCCGACCCATCTATAAGTAGATACCTAATTAAAAATTATCATTACACTCTCTGTTTTATCTTAAAAAGCAAATACCTAGAAAGAGAATGCAATTTAGCAACAGAATCACTGAAATAGAGATGTGACATGCTAAATTTATTTTTATCTCAATGCATTTTTACAAAATAGACTTTATTTTTTAGAGCCATTTTAGGTTAACAGCAAAGTTGAGGTGAGTGTTCAGAGATTTCCCATATTCCTCCATTTACACACGTGCAGTTTCCCCACTATCAACATCCCCTAACGGAGTTGTATATTTGTTACAACCAATGAACCTACATTGACAAAATTACCTAAAGTTCATAATTTACAATACAGTTCTTGTTGCTGTGCATTTTATGGATTTGGACAAATTTATAATGACATGTATCCATTATTATATCACATAAAATAATTTTACTGCCCTAAGAATCCCCTGTGCTCTGATAATTTATCCCTCCCTCTCCTCAAACCTCGGGCAACACTGATTTTTTTTTGTCCTCACCTGAAGACATTTTTTTTCATTGCTTTTTAGAGAGAGAGAAAGGGAGAGGATGGGAGAGAGAGAAACATCAGTGTAAGAGAGAACCATTGACTGACTGCCTCCCATATGTGTCGGACTAGGGATTATATGGGCACAGATCAGGGATCAAACCTGCACCCAGGCATATGCACTGACTAGGAATTAAATACACAGCTTTTTGGCTATGGAATGATGCTCCAACCAAATGAACCACACTAGCCAGGGCAACGCTGATCTATTACTGCCTCTGTAGTGTTGCCTTTTCCAGAATGTCATATACTTGGAATCAATATAGTACGTAGCCTTTTTAGATTGACTTTTCTTTTAGTAATATGCATTTAAATTTCCTCCATGTATATTCATGGTTTGATAGCTCATTTGTTTTTAGTACTGAATAATATTCCATTGTCTGGATGGACCACAGTTTGTTTACCATCATCTACTGAAGGACACCTTGGCTGCTTCCAAGTGTTGGCAATTATGAATAAAGCTGCTGTAAGCATGTATATGCAGGTTTTTGCATGAACATAAGTTCTCAGCTCCTTTGGGTAAATACCAAGGAGTGTGATTACTGGATCAGGCAGTAAGAATATGTTTAGTTTTGTAAGAAAACATCAAACTATCTTCCTGAGTGTTGGCACCACTTTGCACTCTCATCAGTAATGAGTGATAGTTCCTGTTGCTCCATATCTTCACCAATATGGACAACTAATTTTTTGACAAAGATGCAAAGGGGATTCATTGGAGAAATTATGGCTTTTCAAAAAAAATGGTATGGAGCAATTTGATATCCATATTCAAAAATTCAATCCACACCTTGTACGATATATAGAAATTAACTCAAAACCAAAAACTATAAAACTTTTAGACTTAGACATAAAAAAGGCATTGTGATCCTGGGTGAAGATTTCTGATACAACACAGAAAGAGCACAATCTTTAAAAGATACCATTAGGAGAATGCAAAACAAAAACAAAAACAAAAAAAACCAAAACCCCAAAACAAACACTAAACTAGTGGCTGGCAGAATATATTTGTAAATTATGCCCAGAATTACATGTTCAGGGACTTATATCCAATATGTAGAAAGAACTCTCAAATCTCAAGAAAATGGACAAACTACTGAACAAACACTTCACCAAAGAATATATGAATGACAAGTACATAAAAAGATATTCAACATAATTGCTCATTAGGGAAATGCAAAATAAAACCACAATGAGATAGCATTACACACCTGTTAAAATAGCTAAAATTAAAAAAACTGTGCATTCATAGCATTCATAGATTTGGAGGAACTAGAACACTCATACACAGCTGGCAGGAATGCAGAATTGTGCAACCTCTTGGAAAATGGCAGTTTCTTAAAATGTATATCTTAACATGTGTCTACTATATGATTCAGCCATTTCACTTCTGTGTATGCATCCAATAGGAATAGAGGAATATGTTTATACAAAGACATATGTAGCTTTTTAAATAATAGTCAAAGACTGGGAATACCCAAATGTGTACTACAGGTGAATGAATAAACTATGGTACAGCAGAACACTGTTCAACAATAAAAATTAATTATTGAAACATTGTAGCAATGATTAATCTTAAAATAACTGTGCTGAATGAAGTACATACTGTATGTTTCCATTTAAAAAAAGATAAAAAGTAAAAAAAGAAAATAAATGATGTACTCCTAAAAAAAATAGAATTCTAAAAGATTAACTCTAATGGAGAGGTATAGGAAGTAGATCAGTAATAGGACAGGCAGGGTGGGAAGAACTGCCAGGGAGCCTGAAGGACTTTAGGAAAATGGGTATGCTAATGATCTTGATTTACTGGCAGTAAAAATACGTCAAACTTATCAAATTATACATTTTTGTGCAGTTTATTGTATTCCAGTTTTCCAGAATAAAGATTTTTAAAAACTATTATGTGAAATGATTACAAACAATACCGACCCCCCAGAGTTGTCAGGTAGAACAATGAGATAATGAATGCTGGTGTAATCCTGGCATATCAGGGAGTCCAAACATAAGTCAGCTCCCTGAACTTACATTCTTCCATCAAAGAGCTCCTCAAATTTGCCAAATATTTTAGAGGAAGGGAGATGCATTAGGATATTCATCCTTGACCACCATTTATAAAACTCAGCTCTTTAGACTGGAGTCATCGGCCAGAGAGACAAATGAATCAGGTGATAGAAGAGCATTTCCTAATGAGTGGTAGCTGAATCCTATGCCCTGATCCTTAGCTAAAGTTTGTATGAGGACAGCACACTTCATAGGAGAGTGTGGCTTGATTACAACTTACAACACAGGAGCAGTGGAAGCAAAATAAAAAACAAAATCAAGAAAATCGAGACATATGTAATACCATATAGAATACCTTTTTTGGTGTTTTTGTAATGATTACGTCTATATTTTTATTGGGTTGGCCAAAAAGTCTGTTTAGTGTTTTCCATAAAATAAAAGACACATTTTTCATTTTCTCCAATGACTATTGATTTGGATATTTTGAGAATGTCCGCTATCTCCCACATGGTAGAATGTTGATTGTTCTCAATTAATGTCTCAATTTGATTGCTATCAACTTCAACTGGTCTATCCAACCATAGAGCATCATCTAGTGAGAAATCTCCATCATGAAACTTTGCAAACCCTTTTGGACATGTTGGATCAATCACAGCACCTTCTACATACACTGCATGAATCTTTTTTTTTTTTTGTTTCAGTTTGTCTTTACTTTTACCTTTCTTGAAATAATAAAGCATAATATGCCACAAATATTGTGTATATTCTTCCATCTTCAATATTAAAGTGGCTACACAAAAATTCACCAATTTTGATTAGTTTTTAAAAAATGCACACTGATATGACAGCATTACAATCTAACAAAATTGTTTTGAATGAAGTTAAACACAATTAAGTGCTACTAGATCCATCTTATGGAAAAATCCAAATGAAATTTTTGGCCAGCACCATAGTTCTTATCAGGAATTAAATTTCAGAATTCCTGTTTAGATGTTTTTATCTCAGAAACATGTGACAATTTGTCATGAGACTAAATAAGGGACCATACCTGCTTGTACTGAACACACTTGGGAAGCTATGTTAAGGGCTACATGACAATCGTATGAACAAATTATAAGCTCATTTGATTTGTTACTACTCCCAAGAAAAGGCTGAGAATTTGCAACAAATGCTAGAATTTAGACTATGCTGTGAAGTTCATATGAAATTAGTTGAAAGAATCAATATAACATGTAATCCAGTGATGAAATTGCCCATTCTTGGGACTGTAAGATTTTATATTTAAGACATGACATGAAGGTCAAGGCTGTAGGATTATGAATTAATGGTCTGAAAACAAGTTGTATGTAAGAGAGAGGAGGTCTAATCAAAGCCTTCTTTTTTTGTTTTCTTCAAATAGAATTATAACTTTTCATTTAGAAAGCAGTAAATAAACCAGTGATGGTTTGTCTCAATAGAAATTAGGACGTTTTGTGCCTTGCAATATAAAGTATTGTTCCCACATTAAATAGAAACTGTACTGCTTAAATATTTAAAAAGATCGAACCCATTGAAATAGTAATCATTTATACTGGTGTTAATTCACATTGGGCAATACTAATTTATAAGGAATATTTATTTTCATTTTCTCATGGGATGGAGAATGAATGAGATGAGTCGATATTTTAAGCATAGTGGAAGTAAGCACTAGTGCCACTTTTCAATATTTATTTATTTATATTGAATTTATTGGGGGGGCATTTTTTCACAAACCTGTACAAGTTCAAGTGTACAACTCAACAAAACCTGTCTGCATACTGCATTGTGTACCCATTGCCCAAAGGAAAGTCTCTTTCTGTCTGTCCTCATTCCTCCCCTCTTTGACCACCTCCACCTACCTCTACCCCACCTTTCTCTATAGATATCACCACTCCGTTGTCTATGTGTATGTGATATATATATATATATATATATATACACATATATCTATATATATGTGTGTGTGTATATATATGTATGTGTGTGTATCTATCTATCTATCTATCTATCTATCTATCTATCTATCTATGAGGGCTATCTGGAAAATGTCCAATAATTGTTAATATGATGAGAGCAGTTTGCATGACATTGATGTAACCTGGCAGCCAAGGAGAATGGCCTGGAATGCCCATGTGTGAACAATGATGACTGTTCTAGTTAGTGGGGATGGTAAATTCCATTGAGTGAGCACGTGTACTCATATTAAAAATGACTGAGCAAGTAGAGCAATGAATCAGCATCCAAATTTGCATTAAGTTTGAACATTCCTTTGCAGAAACTATTTGGATGATTCAGAAGGCCATAACTATGGGCAACTGGTGTTTGGTTGTTTCATCATGACAATGTACCTGTTCATGCATCATGTCTCATACAGAGTTTTTTTATGAAACATCAAATCACCCAGGGGACTCAGCCTCCCTATAGCCCAGATTTGATGCCCTGTGACTTCTGGCTTTTCCCAAAACTAAAATTGCCTTTGAAGGAGAAGATATTTCAGACAGCTGATGAAATTCAGGAAAATATGACTGGGTAGCTGATGGCAACTGGGAAAACTGTGTGAGATCCCAAGATGCTTACTCTGAAGGGTACTGAGGTGTCGTTGTTTTATATATGTTGTCTCCTGTGTCTTGTATCTTCTTCAATAAATGTCTCTTTCTCATATTACATAGCTGGATACCTTCTGGACAGACCTCGATATTATATATAGTATATATAACATATACAAAAACACATTTATGTATATATATATCATATACACAAATATATTTGTTATGTCATATACACAAGTATAATTATGTATATATACATATATAAGTAAATATATAAATATATTTGTATATTGTATATATACATATATAAATAAATATATACGCACACATATATTTTTATATATATATAAACCCATATGGAGAGAATCAAGATGGTGGAGGAGTGAGTGGAATTCACACTAACCTCCTCCCAGGACAAACCTGGAATTACAACTAAATTGTGGAGAAATCACCTGAAAAAAACAACTGAACAATAGTGAGAGAGGAGCCTTATAACCTCAGAGACAGACAAATCAGCTTTAGCACAACCTAACTAGTAAGGAGTGTGGTAGAGACTCAAGAAGGCAGGTGGGGCACCCATGGACGGCAGCACCAGAAGGATATGGAAATGGCTAGATGGATCCACCTGAGAAGAGTAAGGACTAAACCAAAAGCAGGGATCTCCAGCCTACAACACCAGAGCGCCCCAAATATACAGAAAACAGCCAGCTGTGAAAAGCGCGGTGTTGCTTTCTGCCAGAGACAGGCAGCTGGAGACATAGAGAGCTGTTTAAAGGGCCAATGCATAAATTTTTATTTGCAGCCACTTACCCTGGTCTCTGGCAAAGGTGGGGCAGAGTGGGTGAGAGACGCCTGAGGAGAGACTGGGAAAGGAGGCTTTGGGGAGAGAACTGAGAGAGTAGCTGGCGGGATCTTGGTGCTGACTCATCCTCCAGAGGGCAGCAGCCATCTTGGTCAGGCAGAGACCACTCCCCTGAGCGGCAGCAGTGTGATGGGACCCAATAACCCCACACCAAGGAGGGACTTTGCCCTGCCCTGAGCTGTCTAAGGTGGCCTGATGAGTGCAGAGTGACTACATTAACAGCTGAAAGAGAAAGCCACAGACAGTAGATTCCTGAAAGTCTCAAACAGGCTGCCTAATATCAGACAGGGTCAATATGTGATGTCTTCAGAGGCAGATCCAGAAAGTAAAAACAGTAGTCTCCTACCATAGTAGTTCACACCACAAAGTCAGGAAATCAAGACAGATCAATTTAAGAAGCAGAAGCAAAAAAGAAGAGTCTCACAGATAATGGGAAGACAAAGAAATACCACCCAGCCAAGGGGAAAGGAGGAATCCCCACAAAGAGAACTAAATGAAATAGAGGCAAGTCAACTATCAGGTACTGAGATCCAAACAACAGTTATAAGGAAGCTCAATGAGCTCAGTGAGCTCAGAGAGAATTACAAAAAACTACAGAGAAACTGCAAGGAAATTACTGCAAACTATATCAGCCTGAAAAAGGACATAGAAACTATCAACAGTTGGCAAGAGGAAATGAAGAATACAATTTCTGAATGGAAGAGCTCAGTAGAAGGAATCAAAAGCAGGCTCGATGAAGCTGAGGATCGAATAAGCAAGCTAGAGGACAAGGGAGAAAAAATCTCCCAGAAAGAGCAAGAAAATGAACAAAGACTCAAAAAGAATGAAGGGGCATTGAGGGAAATTCAGGACAACCTGAAACATAATAATATCCGTATAATAGGGATACCAGAAGGAGAAGAGGATGAGGAAGGGATAGAAAACCTGTTGGAAAAAGTAATGATGGAAAACTTCCCTAATTGGAGGAGAGAAAAAGTCACACAAGTCCAGGAAGCACAGAGGGTCCCATTCAAGAGAAACACAATGAGGCCCACTCCAAGACATATCATCATTAAAATAGCAAATATCAAAGACAAAGAGAGATTCCTAAAGGCAGCAAGGGAGAAAGAGGTAGTAACATACAAGGAAGCCCCAATATGGCTAGCAGCTGACTTTTCATCAGAAACACTACAAGCCAGAAGGAAGTGGCAAGCAATATTCTAAGTCATGAAAAGCAAAGACCTGCCAACATGACTGTTCTACCCAGCAAGGCTCTCAATTAAAATGGAAAGCGAAATAAGGAGTTTCCCAGACAAAAGAAGGCTAAAGGAATACACCTCCACCAAAGCAGCACTGCAAAATATGCTAAAGGGACAGCTTTAAGATGAAGAAAATTTGTCTATGAATACCCAGTTCCTTTCACAATTGGTAATACTTGACATTACCAATATTTTTTAACACATATTAATCTGATTTTGGCAATGATGTGTTATTTTGATT
Source organism: Pteronotus mesoamericanus (assembly GCF_021234165.1). Taxonomy (NCBI): domain Eukaryota; kingdom Metazoa; phylum Chordata; class Mammalia; order Chiroptera; family Mormoopidae; genus Pteronotus; species Pteronotus mesoamericanus. The sequence goes on from NW_026555304.1 coordinate 1,082,764, forward strand.
GTTCCTTTACTATTTGTTGAAATTAAACCTGTTTTTGTATATTTCTTGCCTATTTCTATTATTTTAAAAAGAGCTGTAAGTGACTTTTTGGTATTCTTTATCCATTTATCGATTAAAGGTTTGTAGAAAGTGTTTAATACAGTCATTTTGTCAATATTTTATGTTATAGTTTTTGGGTTAGAATATTTTACTTCAGGGTAAGAAAAATATTAGTTTGCATTTTCTCCTAAAACTCCTTAGATTCTACATATTGATTTTTAACTCACCTGAATATTTCCTGTATAATGTATTAAATACGGCTCTATATTTATTTTATTTCAAGTAATAGTGGTTCATGGACCTTATTTGTTGAATAAGCCTTATTTCCCCCATTAATTTGAAATATTAATTTAATCATATATTACATTATTAGATGGATATATATGTTTGTTTCTAGAATGCTCATTATATTTCGTTGATCTACTTGATTATTTCTGTGCTGCTGTCATTTTGTTTTAATTGCTGAGACTTTATAATGGTTTTAAATTTTTAAATATTTTATAATTGACTTTTACATTTAAAAAATAAATATCAATCTGCATTTAAAAAAGAAAGTTGAAAGAAAGAAAGAAAGAAAGAGAGAAAGAAAGAAAGAAACAAGAGAAACAGAGAAAGAAAGAAAGAAAGAAAGAAAAGAAGGAAAGAAAGATGAAACTCCTACCTTTTGCAACAGCATGGATGGAACTGGAGAATATTATGCTAAGTGAAATAAGCCAGTTGGTGAAAGGCAAATACCTTATAATCTCACCTATAAGTGGAATCTATTTAACAAAATAAACTAAGGAACAAAATAAACCACAGGCATGCAAACATGGAGCAGACTGAAAGTGACCAGAGGGGATGGGGAAAGAGGACAATGGTGGAAAGAAAGGGAAGGGACTAGACAAAGAATATGTATGAATGACCCATGGACATGCACAACAGAGTGGGAATTGACTGTGGGAGCAGGGGGTGGGGGTTGGATGGGTGGAGGAGGGCAACAGGGTAAAAATTGCAACAACTGTAATAGAATAAACATGATTTAAAAATTAAAAAAACTATTTAAACAAAAAAACTATATATATATATTTATATATACATTTTTCTTAATCCCTTCACCTTTTTTCATCCAGCTTCCCAATCACTCTCCCCTCTGACAGCTGTCAGTCTGTTCCATGTACCAGGTTCAGAAGATGCATAAACATGTATTTTCTATTTTCTAACCCTCTATAAGGCAATTAAAAAAAAAGCCAAGAATGTGTTTCTACTTTATTGCTACATAATGGTGCTTGAATTGCTGCCATGTTGTTCATCCGATAACTTATCTTTTTTGAGTTAACAAGAGGGGACATGCATGGTGACACTAATTGAGAAGTAGGAAGACTAAACAAGGAGGGGTGTTTTGGTGCTAGCCAAGTCCAGTGGGACCAAGCAGCTCTGTATTTGACTAAGCCAGCACCAGGAAGGAAGGAGGAGGAGATCACCAGAGCAACACCTAATCTCTTTTATCTGCTTTCCTACACCTGCCTCAACTATATGGCAGGCTTTCTTCAGGGAGTTTCTGGAGTGCCTGGACAGATGTTCTCTCTCTGCCTTTGTCTTTACTAGGTGGAAAAAAATTCTGATTTGTCTTTACTTGATAGCAATCTATGATATTTTAATTTGCCACCACTCATGCCAAATATCTCCCCTGAGCATTTTAATTTTTTGAGTTTATTGTTTATTTATCAACCTCCCTGTTGGATGGCTTTATCTGGATGTCTCCTGGGTACTTCAAACTCAGTACATTCAAATGGAATCATCACTTTACACCCTAATCCTGCTCTTCCTTCTGTGAGCACCATCTCAAAGGTGACACTACAACCATTACAGCCACCTGAGGGGAGACTTGGGGTCCTTGTCTCTGCACCAACCCTAAAACTCACAATCACCAAATCATGCTGATTTATCTTCCAATCAATTTTTTATTTTTTCCAGAAATAGATTTTTATTGTATTTTTTTCCCATTAAAATTTAGTCCCCTCATACACCACTCCCTCCCCTGCAATCAAAACACTATTGTCCATGTCCATGAATCCTTTTTCCTTTTTTGATCAATCCCTCCACCCCTACCTTCCCCCCAGCTTATTCCGCTCTTTATCTATGAGTCTGTCTCTATTTTGCTTGGTAGTTCAGTGTGTTCATTAGTTTCCACATATGAGTGAAATAATATAGTATTTATCTTTCTTTGACTGGATTATTTCACTTAACTAATGTTCTCCAGGTCTATCCATATTGTTGCAAGGGTAAAATTTTTTTCTTTTTTGTAGCCCAGTTGTATTCCATTGTGTAAATGCCTGTAGTTGTTTTATGCACGCATCTACTGATGAAGACTTGGGCTGCTTTCATATCCTGGCAATTGTAAATAAGATTGCAATAAACATTGGGGTTCTTATGTTGTTTTGAATTAGTATTTTGGGTTATTTTGGATATATTCCCAGATGTGAGATTGCTGGGTCAAAGGCAGATCCATTTTTAATTTTTTGAGGTATCTCCATATTGCTTTCCACAGTGGCTGCACCAGCCTGAATTCCCACAAAGAGTGTAAAAGTGTTCTCCTTTCTCCACATCCTCACCAGCACTTGTTGTTTTTTGATTTATTTATGCTAACCATTCTGACAGGTGTGAGATGGTATCTCATTGTGTTTTTTATTTGCATTTCTCTGATGATTAGTGATGTTGAGTATCTTTTCATATGCCTATTGGCCATCTGTATGTCCTCTTTGGAGAAGTGTTTATTCAGGTGCTTTGCCCATTTTTTAATTGGGTTGTTTGTTTTCTTAATTTCTCTTTCTGTTAGTTTGTTATTGGCATATAAATATGCAACTGATTTATGAGTATCGATTTTGTATCCTGATACTTTCCTGAATTCATTTATCAGTTCTAGTAGTTTCTTGGTGGCATCTTTGGGGTTCTCTATGTACAGTATCATGTCACTTGCAAATAAAGACAGTTCTACTTCTTCCTTTCCAATTCAGATGCCTTTTATTTCTTCTTCTTGTCTGATTACTGTAGCTAGGACATTCAGTAAGTACTATGTTGAATAAAAGAAGTGAAAATGGACATTCCTGTCATGTTCCCAATCTTAAGGGGGAATGTTTGTAGTTTTTGCATATTGAGTATGATACTGGCAGTGGTTTTGTCACATATGGCCTTTATTATATATAGGTATGTTCCCTCAATTACCACTTTGCTGAGAGTTTTTATCATAAATGGGTGCTGGATTATACCAAATGCTTTATCTGCATCTATTGATGTGATCATGTGGTTTTATCCTTCATTTTGTGTATGTGGTGAATCACATTTATTGATTTTTGAATGTTGTAACACCCTTCCATTCCCAGAATAAATCCCACTTGATCATGGTATATAACCTTTTTGATGCATTGCTGTATTTGGTTTGCTGATATTTTGTTGAGGATTTTAACATGTATTTTCATCAGGGATATTGGCCTATAATTTTTTTCAGTGTAGCATATTTATCTGGTTTTGGAATGAGGATAACGCTGGACTTGTAAAATGAGTTTGGGAGCCTTCTTTCCGCTTGAATTTTTTGGATTAGTTTGTGAAGGAGAGGTGATAATTCTTCTCAGAATGTTTGGTAAAGTTCACCTGTGAAACAATCTGGTCCAGGGCTTTTGTTTGTTGGGAGTGTTTTGAATACTGCTTTAATTTCACTAGGTATAATCTATCTATTCAGATTCTCTGATTATTTCTTATTTAGCTTTAGAAGATTGTATGTTTCTTGGAATTTATCCATTTCTTCCAGTTTGTCCAATAAAATCCTTTGTATTTCTTTGGTGTTGGTTGTTATTTTTCCTCTTTCATTTCTGCACCCCTTTTACTTCAATGGATAGATATTCCAGACAGAAAATCAAGAAGACAGTGGCTTTAAATGACACACCTAATAAAATAAATTTAATTGATATCTTTACCTCAAAGCAGCAGAATATACAAACATTTGAAATGCACATGGAATGTTTTCTAGGATAGACGAATACATTTTCAAATCATTTTTTCTCTCTATTCCTCATAGCACACCCTGTTCAGGCCTGTTCATCATTTGAACATGTGGCCACAGCTGACCTGGGCTCCTACTTCAGCCCTGGGCACCCCTGTCCACTCTTCATGAGGCTGCCAGAGTGCGGCCCATCTGCAGCCCCACCACTGGGGTATTCTGTCTCTAGGAATGTTCTACCACACATACTGTAACAGTCCATTAGAATCTGAGGTAGCACTTTCTAACACATTAATATTTATGCTTAGAATATTTGGTCACATGAAGTGGCTCAATAAAGTCTACATACAGCTTTAGACCAGTGTGCATTGGGTTTTATGTTATAAGGTTGGATGGAGTCTGAGTTTGTCCCCTAAAGTGTTCAACTTCATGTTCTGGACTTTTTGGGTGAGGGGTTGCACACGCTCAGTTGCATGTCACTGTGTGGCCCTCTTTACGTCAGGAACTTCTATGGCCCCTGTGGCCTGCTGGATATATTCTATACCTTCCTGGCTCACCATTGCCCAGGCTCCCTGTATCTCCTCGATGTGGCATTCACTCCTCCTTCCATTTCTGTTCTAGTGACCCGGAAATGCTGTGGCTCCCCAGAAGCACCACACTGTTCCTTGACTCCGTTTTTCTGTTCATGCTATTCCTTCTGCCTACTCTTCCCTGCTCCCCTATTGGCTACATTCTGAGACTCGCAGCAGACTCCTTCACCTGCATCAGGGTCTTTATGCACAAGACTTTCACTGACTCCATAGCACATTGGAATGAAATGGCTTGTTTCTGTGTCCAGGGTTCTGGGGCAGCCAGTGACTGCAAAGGACTGGAGAAGCCTTCATTTACTGAGTAAATTGGAAAAATGGCTACATTTCCTGACTTTCACCCTGGAATGTATTTAGTGTTTTATTGTGGATGCTAATGGGGTGTTGAAATTGAATGGAAGGACTGCAGGCTTTGAAACTGACTTTTTCAGAAACAAATGTATTCTTCTAGGGTGACTGCACTTTGCCTCCAACTTCTTTTTTTAAAAATATATATTTTTATTTTTTTTTTACGATTTTTAAATTGTTATTCTATTACAGTTGTCCCAGTTGTTTCCCCTTTTTTCTCCTCTGCCTATCTCACCCCTACTCCAACAGTCAATTCCCAGCCTGTTGTCCATGCCCATGAGTCATTCACACATGTTCTTTAACTAGTCCCTTTCCCTTCTATCCACAATTATCTCCTTTCCCCCTCCCCTCTGGTCACTGTCAGTCTGTTCCATGTTTCCGAGCATGTGGTTCTATTTTGTTTGTTAGTTATTTTGTTCATTAGATTCCTCATATAGGTGAGATCATATGGTATTTGTCTTTCTACGACTGGCTTATTTCACTTAGCACAATATTTTCCAGTTCCATCCATGCTGTTGCAAAAGACAGGAGTTCCTTCTTTCTCTGCTGTGTAGTATTGCATTGTGTAAATGTACCATAGTTTTTTGATCCACTCATCTACTGATGGGTACTTAGGCTGTTTTCAGAACTTGGTACACTGGTACGAACACAGGGGTGCATAAATTCTTTTGAATTGGTGAATTGGTGATTTGGGATTCTTAGGGTATACTCCAAGCAGTGGAATCATTGTGTCAAAAGGCAGTTCCATTTTTTGTTTTCTGAGGAAATTCCATACTGTTTTCCACGGTGGCTGCACCAGCCTGCTTTCCTACCAATAGTGTACTAGGGTTCCCTTTTCTCTGCATCCTTGCCAGCACTTGTTGTTTGTAGATTTATTAATGATAACCATTCTGACCAGTGTGAGGTGATATCTCATTGTCGTTTTAATTTGCATCTTTCTGATAGCTAGTGATGTTGAGCATCTTTTCACATATCTATGGGCCATCTGTATGTCTTCCTTGGAGAAGTGTTTATTCAAGTCCTTTGCCCATTTAAAAAAAATCCTCACCTAAGGATATGTTTATTGACTTTAAAGAGAGAAAGGGTGAGGGTGGGAGGGAAGGAGAGAGAGAGACAGACAGACATTGATTAGTTGCCTCCCTGACCAGGAATGAAGTTGCAACCTTTGGTACATGGGACGATGCTCCAACCAAGTCAACTGGTCAGGGCTGCTTCCAACTTTTGTAACAACAGCTCAAAGCATTGGCCAAGTGGACAAAGAAGATTCTGTGTTCACAGACTTCATGAGCTGTGTTCTGTGGCTTTGTCCATGAGCTGGTGCAGAGGAACTTGGAATGTGAGTAGGGTCAAGCAGGTGGGCTCTGCGGGCAGCCTGGTGGGTTCAACCTTAGCTCTGTCACTTGCTTGAGACCATTATTTAACATCTTACAGCCTCATTTTCATTAGAAGTGTATAACAGCATGCTAAGAATGGCACCTGGTGAACTCAGTACACACATAGTGGAGCTTGTCCTGTAGTTTTGGCTGTGCAACAGATTGGGTCACCTGGGGCATATTACTCCCACTAATCTGCATATGGCAGTGCTGAGCTAGAATTGCAGTCCTGGCTTTTGTATTTTAACACAAGAATTACAACGTTGTGTAGTAGTGGAGCAAATCATTTTGTTACTAAAATGCAAAACTCAAGAAATGTTCTTGTGCACCTGGGAATGCGTGGGCCTGCGTCAAGTCTGGGTGCCACCTTTACCTGAAGTCTGAAGTACAGCAGGGAAGGAAGGCTGTGAATGTGCAGTGCACAGGGTGCTCAGGGAGGGCTGCTAAAATCAGCTTGTGAATTAGTTACCCCCCTTTTTAAAAATCTTTTAATTAAATGTATTGTGGTGACATTGGTTAATAAGATCATATAGGTTTCAAGTGTGTATTTCTATAATATATGATCTATATTTTGCATTGCGTGCCTACCACCTAAAGTCAAATCACCTTCTGTCACCATATATTTGCGCCCCCCTTTACCTTTTTGTTTTTAATATATTAGAGTGGCTTCAAGGTTATCCAGGTGATAATGGAACTCTCACTTACTTGTATTCTGATAAGCATTTTTTTTTTACAGTGGAAAGAAAAGGATGGAATTATATTGGTGTGCTGGAAATTTTGTAAACTGAGGAGAACACCCGAACTGATCTGGAAAAATAAAGTTAAGGATCACTGAAATAGAAGACTTTCAATGGCCATTCTAACCCTAAAACCTGATACCCTATGCTCCATAGCAATGATCCTACTAGATCTTTGGCACTTCAGTATTACCATTACTACATATTGTTTGGGGTAACAAATGTTTTAACTCATTCTATTTCCTTGCAAATGGATCATTTTCCAGTTTTTCATTCAGCCAATGCTTAAGAGACAATGACAATGAGGTGGGCACTGCACTGGGTATGGGGATGTCAACAGTGAGCATGACAAATGTATTTTCACCTTCTTTGAGCTTCCAGTCTCCTGGGGAGGAAAGAATGACAATAAAGCAAAATATAAGTTGTGATAATAGCTGTCTAGGCTAGACTGGAAACCAATATAATTTAGAAAAACAAGATTTATTCCTGCTGAATGGAAACATTACTCCTTGGTATCTTAAATTTCTGTCTGTCTGTCTGCTTGTCTGTGTGACTTACAAAAATTCCAACACAACTTTCCCAACATTCTTTATAAATTGTCCTTTGCTTTATCTCGCCCTCATTACTGGGCCTGTACCTCCTTGTACCAGCTAAAAATCTCTTCCCGTGGGTGTTTCCATGTTTCCATTATTTATAGGCTGCTATGTTTTCCCCTTTGCTCTCACCAGTCACCACCTTGACGTGCAGTACATAGTTATTTTAATCTTTCCTAGTAAATCAATTCTCCCAAATTCCCCATCATTTTTATTACTCTTCTCTGATCTCCTTTCAGCTTTTCTTCATCTTTATGGCATTGAAGTGCTCGGAATTTAGTATAATTTTCCAGGTGGAGTTGCAGAGAGGCTATTAAAGAGAGACTCTCACCTATGTTGGTTCATGATGGAACCATTGGGAACAAAGCCCCAAACTGCATTAGCCTCTATTAGCCCCAAACTGTATCAGCTCTATTAACTGATATCTAATTTTCTTTTCCCCATCATCCTTCCCCCTGTTTCTCATGACCTTTGTGGTTGCTCAGTGGGTAGAATGGGCCTTGCAGTTTCTACAATGGTTTCACTAGTTTCTAGCTTTAGTTTAGAATCAGCACCAAGAGTCAGAGGAAGAAAATCAAGAACAGAGTCCCTAAAACAGAGCAAATCTAGAAGTATAATGATACTGGTACTAGCTGCCCTGGGAAAGGAGTGACTGTGTGCTACAAGACTTATTTATTTTCCTATTCAGTACTCATCATCATCTTGTCACATGGACTGAGGAACGTGAGGCTCAGAGACATTGGTTAAGTACAGGGAAGTCACCCAGCTAGAGACAGCACAGGTGGGTTTGAATTCCAGCCAGCCTGACCACACACATTTGCCATTGGGAACTCAGAGTGAGAATATACAGGTGTCAGTCACAGTGGCTTGCACAAGGGCTGTGAGAGAGCTGTGGAGTAAAGTACAGCTTCAGTGTTGACTCACAGAGGCATGACGGCCATCATTGTCTGGGTCTCAATGCCTCATCCACTGAGGTCTTCATTAAGTGAGTGAAGGCTAAGATCCTGGAGGTAGCAGACACTCAATAAATGTCATCATTCCCCCACCTCCTTCAACTCCACTGATCAGAAAGTAGCTTTGGGAGTTACTCAAATGACAATAGATGCAAAGCTCAGTGATACAGGTCTTGTCAGCATATTTTTCAAAATTTTAATTTTAAGGAATAGAATTATCCAGTCTCTGAGGACATTTCTAGATGGAGCTTTACTTGAAAAGGATCTTAATGGCCAGTTGCCTACTCTATAGTAAAACCACTTCTCAACACACCTCATTTTTGTTTTTCCTTCTTTTTAGGTCAAAGACAAAATGGAGTAATTCAACTTTATTTCTCCTTGTACTTATGTAAACCTTGATTAAGAAAATGGAGTTAGACAGGAGAAACTAGGGTGTAAATGCTATAATTAGAGTACATAAATGTGACTTTTTTTGAGCAAAAATAAAAGTTGGTATTTTGAAGCCATTACTGCATTGGAAAAACACTTGCTGAAATTCCCTTCTCACCATCTAGCAATTCTTCATGGGCTCGTTTTTTGCTATGGCATAGTATAGTAGGAAATGTACGGCTCCTGGAGTCACGCTGATCTTAATGAGTTTTGTGACGTTAGGTGTCACTTAATTTATCTGATCTTAGTTTTTCTTATCTTTAAGTTAGAATTTCTGCCAATGAGTTGTTATGAGGTATAAACAAGAGAATACAGGGTGGGGCAAAAGTATTAATAGGTTACAGTTGTGAGTATGAGAAACACAGAGTTTATTTTAGCATTATTATCTATTAATTATTATATTATTTTCCATACCAACAACTGTAAAGCTACATTTGCCCCACCCTGTATATTTTCATGGTCCTTGATATCTGAGCAGGTGCATCACAAATGTTGCTTCTTATTCTGCTTATTTATATCTCATTCTCTCTCACTTTTTTTTTGTTATTTTTCAAATTATATTTTTCCATCAACATTTGTTCCCATTATATTGTTTTCTATTTTCACTACATGCCTCTGCTTAACATGCCCTGAAATCGCCACTCTGTTTTCCATGTCCATGAGCCATTTTTATTTTTTGCTTAATTCCTCCACCCCCTAAACCCCCCCCTGCAGAGCTTTCACTCTGATTTCTTTCTATGAGTCTGTCTCTATTTTGCTTGTTAGTTTGGTTTGTTCATTAGATTCCACCTATGAATGAACACATAGTATTTGTCTTTCTCTGACTGGATAATTTCACTTAACATAATGTTGTCCAGGTCTATCCATGCTGTCATAAAGGGTAAAATTTTCATCTTCTTTATGGCTGAGCAATATTCCATTGGGTGAATATACCATAGTTGTTTTGTCTACTTATCTATCTGAGGGACATTCATCTATCTGATGGACAGTGGGGCTGCTTCCAAAATAACACTGCAATGAACATAGGAGTGCTTATATTACTTTGAATTAGGGTTTTGGGTTTCTTTGGATAAATCTCCATAAGTGGAATCGCTGGGCCATGAGGCAGTTCCATTTTTAATTCTTTGAGGTAACTCCATACTGCTTTCCACAGTGGATGCTCCAGTCTGCACTCTCACCAACAGTGCACAAGGGTTCCCCTTCCTCCAAATCCTTGCCAGCACTTGTTGTTTGTTGACTGATTGATGATTGTCATTCTGACAGGTCTGAGGTGATATCTCATGGTCGTTTTAATTTGCATTTCTCATATGAGTAGTGACATTGATTATCTTTTTTTTATCATTCAAATACATTTGTCTCCATTTTCCCACCACCACTTTCCCCTGCCTGATCCATGAAGCCTCCCACCCTCAATCCTTCCCCACACTGGCTTTGTCCATGAGTCCTTTATATATGTTCCTTGACTTGACTCTTCTCCTTCTTTTCCCCATTATCCCCCCCAAACCCCTTATTTACTGCCAGTTTGTTTTTTCTTTCAGTGTTGCTGGTTATATTTTTCTTGTTTGTTTTGTTTATTAGGTTCCATTTATAGGTGAGATCATATTATTTGTCTTTCATCCCCTGGCTTATTTCACTTAGCATAATGTTCTCACTTCAATCCATGATGTAATAAAGGGTAGTAGCTTGTTCTTTTCTCTGCTGTGTAGTATTTCATTGTGTAAATGTACCATAGTTTTTTGGCCCACTCATTTACTGAAGGGCTCTTATGTTGCTTCCAGCACTTGGCTATTATAAACTGTGCTACTATGAACATTGGGGTGCATAAGTTCTTTTGAACTGGTGTTCTGGGATTCTCAGGGCATAATACCAGCAGTAGAATCACTGGGTCAAAAGACAGTTCCACATATAGCAAGGACTCATGGACAAAACCAAAGGGGAAGAGCTGAGGGAGGGAAGGAGGGAGGGGGCAAGGGAAAGTGGTGGGGGGTAGGCAGAGACAAATGTATTTGAAAAAATAAATAAAAATAGAATAAAATAAAAAGACAGTTCCATTTTTAGCTTTTTGAGGAAATTCCAAATTGTTTTGCTCAGAGGCTGCACCAGTCTGCATTCCCACCAACAGTGTACTAGGGTTCCCTTTTCTCCACAGCCTTGCCAGCACCCTTTGTTTGTTGATTTATTTATGATGGCCATTCTGAGCAGTGTGAAGTGGTATCTCATTGTGGTTTTAATTTGCATTTCTCTGATGGCTAGTGATGTTGAGCAACCTTTCATATGTCTCTGGGCCCTGTGTACGTCCTCCTTGGAGAAGTGTCTGTTCAGGTCCTTTGCCCATTTTTAAATTGGATTGTTTGTCTTCCTGGTGTAGAGTCGTCTGAGTTCTTTATATATTTTGGAGATCAAACCCCTGTCTGAGGTATCACTGGCAAATATATTTTCCCATATGGTTGGTTCCCTTTTCATTTTACTGATGTTTTCTTTAGCTGTGCAGAAGCTTCTTATTTTGGTGAAGTCCCATTTGTTTATTTTTTCCTTTATGTCCCTTGCTCTAGGGGACATATTGGTGAAAATATTGCTGGGTGTGATATCTGAGAGTTTCCTGCCTATGTTCTCTTCCAAGACTTTCATGGTGTCATGACTTATATTTAAGTGTTTTCTCCATCTCGTTTATATTTGTATATGGTGTAATTTGCTAAATGCAAATTCCTTTTTTTTCCTTTTTTTTGCATGTAGCTCTCCAGATGCCCCAACATCATTTGTTGAAGAAGCTATGTTTACTCAACTTTATGCTTCTCTCCCTTTTGTTGAATATTAATTCACCATAGAGACAAGGGTTTACTTCTGGGCTCTATTCTGTTCCATTGATCTAAGTATCCGTTCTTATGCCAGTACTAGACTTTTGATTATACTGGCCTTGTAATAAAGTTTGATGTCAGGTGTTGTGATCCCTGATACACTATTCTTCTTTCTCAAAATTGTTATGGCTATTTGGGGTTGTTTATGGTTCCATATAATTTTTCAAATGTTTGTCTTATATCTATTAAATAGATCATTGGTATTTTAATAAGAATTGTGTTAAATCTATCAATTGCTTTGGGTACTATGGATATTTTGATGATGTTAATTCTTCCAGTCCAAGAACATGGTATATGCTTCCATTTATTTGTGTCTTCCTTAATTACTTTCTTCAGTGTTGAGTAGTTTTCTGAGTACAGGTCTTTTATGTCGTTGGTTAAATTTATTCCCAGGTACCTTATTTTTCTTGCTAGAGCAAATGAGATTTTTTACCTGATTTCTTATTCTTCTTTTTCATTGTTGGTGTATAAAAATACCTTTGATTTCTGAATATTGACTTTGCCACTGTTATGCCAAATTCACTTTTTAGGATGAGTAATTTTTTTTTTTTTGGTGGAGCCTGCAGGGTTTTCTATGTACACTATCATGTCTTCTGTAAACAATGATAGTTTTAGTTCTTCTTTTCCAATTTGGATGCTTTTTATTTCTTTTTCTTGTCTGATGGCTGTGGCTACGACTTTCAATACTATGTTGAATAGAAGTGGTGAAAGTGGACATCCTTGTCTTGTTCCTGATCTTAGTGGGAAAGCTTTTAGTTTTTCCCTCTTACATATGAGGTTGACTGTAGGTTTTTCATGTATAGCCTTTATTATGTTGAGGTATGCCCCCTTTACTCCCACTTTGTTGAGTGTTTTTTAAATCATTAATCTTATCAAATCACTTATCAAATGCTTTTTCTGCATGTATTGATATGTTTATGTCATTTTTGTCTTTCCTTTTGTTTATGTGATGTATTGCATTTACTGATTTGTGAATATTAAACCGTCGTTGCATCTGTGGGATAAATCCCACTTGATCATGGTGGGTGATCTTTTTATGGTATTGCTGGATGCAGTTTGCCCAGATTTTATTGAGGATTTTAGCGTCTACATTCATCAGTGATATTAGCCTGTAGTTTTCTTTCTTTGTTATGTCTTTATCTGGTTTTGGGATTAGGATGATGCTGGCCTCATAAAAAGTCTTTGATACTCTTCCCTCTTCTTGCATTTTTGGAGTAGTCAGAGAAGGACAGGGGTTAGCTCTCCTTATATGTTTTGTAAAATTCTCCTGTGAAACTGTCCAATCCAGGGCTTTTGTGTGCCGGCAGTTTTTTGATGACTACCTCAATTTCACTTGCTGTTATCCCTCTGCTCAGGCTTTCTGCTTCTTCATTCAGTGTTAAACGTTATATTTTTCTAGAAATTTGTCCATTTCCTCAAGGTTTTCAAATTCCTTGGCATATAATTGTTCATAGTAATTTCTGACAATCCTTTGTATTTCTGAGGTATCAGTTGTAATTTATCCTCTTTCATTTCTGATATTATTTATTTGGGTCCTCTCTTTTTTTTTGATGAGTCAGCTTAAAAGCTTGTCTATTTTGTATATCTTTTCAAAGAACGAGCTCCTGGATTTATTAGTCCTTTGAATTATTCTTTTAGTCTCTATGTCATTCAATTCTGCTCTGATCTTGATTATTTTCTTCCTTCTTATGCTGGGCTTTGTTTCTTGTTTTTTATCCAGTTCGTAAAAATGTAGGGTATGTCGTTTTTTAGAAATCCTTCTATCTTTTTAAGGGAGGACTGTACTGCTATGAACTTCTCTCTCAGGGCTGCCTTTGCTATGTCCCATTAGTTTTGGACTCTTGTGTGTTCATTTTCATTTCTTTCTAGAAATTTTTTTGATCTTACTTGATCCAATTATTGACCCATTCATTGTTTAATAGCATGCTATTCAGTCTCCATGAGTTTGAATGTATTTGAGCTTTTTCCTTGAGGTTGGTTTCTAGTTTTAAGCCCTTGTCATCCAAGAAAATACGTGTTACGATTTTGACTTTCTTGAGTTTGTTGAGGCTTGTTTTGTGTCCTATCATGTGGCCTATCTTAGAAAATTTTCCATATGCATTTCATAGAATGCATATTTTTGTTCTTTGGGATGAAAGGTTTTATATATATATCAGTTCAGTCCATTTGATCTAATGCATCCTTCAATTCCACAATATCCTTGTTGATGTTCTGTTTGGAAGATCTATCCATTTTTGACAGTGGGGTTTTAAAATCCCTTACTCTCAGTGTGTTGTTATCTATGTCTTTCTTGAAGTCCGCCAAGATTTTCCTTATATATTGGAGTGCTCCTATGTTGGGTGCATATAGGTTTGTAGTGTTTATGTGTTCTTGATGGATTCTTCCTTTGAGTATTATTAAGTGTCATTCTGTGTCTCTTTTTATGGCCTTTGTGTCGAAATCCATTTTGGCTGATCTAAATATTGCTACCCCTGCTTTTTTTTCTCCTGTACATTAGCTTGGAATATGTTTTTCCATCCCTTTACTTTAAGACTGTGTAAGTCCTTTCTTCTGAGGTGGGTCTCTTGGAGGCAGCATATGTGTGGGTCATGTTTTCTTATCCATTCAGCTACCCTATGTCTTTTTATTGGAGCATTTAGTCCATTTACATTTAAAGTTATTATTGACAGGTACTGATTCATTTTTTCAATTTGTACCTGTGTTCCTCTCTTTCTCATTCTTTTTCTTCATCTTAAAGCAGTCCCATTAGCATATCTTGAATGCTGGTTTAGTGGAAGTAGATTCTCTCAGCCTCTTTTGTCTTAGGAACTCTTTATTTCGCTTTCCATTTTAATTGTGAGCCTTGCTGGGTAGAGCAGTCTTGGTTGCAGGCCTTTGCTTTTCATTACTTGGAATATTTCCTGCCATTCCCTTCTGAACTGTAGTGTTTCTGTTGAGAAGTAAATGATAGCCATATCAGAGCTCCCTTGTGTGTTACTACCTGTTTCTCCCTTGCTGCCTTTAGGATTCTTTCTTTGTCTTTGATATTTGCCATTTTAATGATGATGTGTCTTGGACTGGGCCTTATTGGGTTCCTATTGAATTGGGTACTCTGTGCTTCCTGGACTTGTGTTACTTTTTCTCTCCTCAAACTGAGGAAGTTTTACATCATTACTTTTTCAAGGAGGTTCTCTATCTCTTCCTCTTCTCTTCTCATTCTGGTATCCCTATTATACAGATATTATTATGTTTCAGGTCTTCCTGAATTTCTCTTAGCACCTGTTATTCTTTTTATGTGTTTTTTCATTTTCTTGCTCTTTCTTGGAGTTTTTTCTACCTTGTCCTCAAGATCACTGATTCAGTCCTCTGCTTCATCAGGCCTTATTTTTATTCCTTCTACTGTGCTCTTCAATTCAGAAATTGTATTTTTCATTTCCTCTGGCCAATTGTTGATAGTTTCTACATGTTTTTTCATGCTGATATAGTTTGCAATAAGTTCCTCATAGTTTCTCTATAGTTTTTTGTAATTTCCTCTGAGCTCACTGAGCTCATTGAGCTTCCTTAGAACTATTGTTTTGACATGAATACCTGATAGTTTACTTGCCTCCAATTTATATGGTTCTCTTTGTGGGGATTCCTCATTCCCTTTTTATTGGGGGTTGTTTCTTTTCCTTCCCATTAGTTGTGAGACTTCTTTTTTACTTCTGCTTCTTTTCTTTTTAAAGATTTTATTCATTTATTTTTAGAGCGGGAAGAGAGGGAGAAAGGAAGGAAGAGAAACATCAATATGTAGTTGCATTTTGCATGCCCTCTGCTGGGGACCTGGCCTGCCACCCTGGCATGTCTCCTGCAATGGGAATCCAAGAGGTGACCTTTGTTTTGAAGGCTGGTGCTCAATCCACTGAGTCACACAAGCTAGGGCTGCTTCTGCTTCTTAATTGATCTGTCTTGACTTCCTGACATTGTGGTGTGAATGCCTATGGTAGGAGACCTGTGAGATGCAGTGGTGCAGTCTCCTTGATATCCTGAACCTGCTGCTCTTTGGATGACTTTTATTCCATTTATGCTGGTTCTCTGGATGTAATTGGGTTTTGATTTTTGTTTGGTCATTTTTGGGTGGGTCCTATCCTCCAGCTGGTTGACTGAGGGTCACTCTCCCCCCATGTCTTATGTGTTTTTGTGCAGGTGCTTCCAGAAGAAAACCACAAAGCCCAGGACATCATCCAATGTCCACATAAATAGCCATCTGCTGAAATACCACTGCCAAGAGCAAATGAACCAGTATTAATAGGGTTGTAAAGAGATTAAGACTATTACAAGAAAGGAGAGAAATAAACTATTAGTATAAAATCTAATGACTTAATAGGCACAAAATTGATAGCCCCAAAATGAATGTTAAAAAGCTATGTAGTAAATAAAAATCACAAATCATGGAGAAGACCACAGTGGATTTCATCTTTGTAGCCTCTAGTATTTATCGCTTTTTTTTCTTTCTGGATCTGCCTCTGATGATGTCAGATGTTGACCCTGTCTGACCTTAGGCAGTGTGTTCAAGATGTCCAGGAAACTACTGTCAGTGGCTGTCTACTTCAGTTGACATGCTGCATTTAGCAGTCAGGCTTAGGCATCACACAGCCAGGGCACAGTCCATCCTGGGGGTAGGGCTATTGTTTCCTCTCATACTGCTGTTCCTCATTGGAGTGGTCTTCCTGAGCACCATGGCTACCGCTGTATGGGGGAGGACTTTGCATTGGGATCCTGCCAGCTACTCTCTCTGTTCCATCACCAAAGCCTCCGTCTTCAATCTCTCCTCAAGTGTCTCTAGTCCCCTCTGCGTGTCCTTTAGCCAGGGATCTACTATCTGTGGCTGCCACTCTGCACTTAGTAGTCCGGCTTAAGCATCACAGGGCCAGAGCAGAGTCCCTTTGGAGGGGGGCGCAGAGCTATTGTGTCCTCTCACGCTGCTGCCACTCAGAGGAGTGGTGTGCCTGAGCAAGATGGCAGCTGTCATGTGGTGGATGACTCAGCATCAGGATTCCACTGCCTACTCCCTCTGTTCTCACCAAAGCCTCCTTCTCTTGTCTCTTCTCAGGCATCTCCAGCTCACTCTGCCCCCACTGGAGTCCAGGGTAAGTGGCTGCAGATTACAATTTATGCATTGACCCTTCAAATGGCCCTTTGCATCTCCAACTGCACATCTCTGGCAGAGAACATCCATGCTACTTTTCACAGTTGACTGTTATGTGTATACTTTTTGGGATCTGCTGCTGTAGGGTAGAGATCCCCTCTTATGGTTTAGACCCCACTCCTCTGAGGGGGATCCATCTGGCTTTTTAAATATCCCTCTGGCGCTGCCACTCGTGGGTGCCCAGCCCGCCTTCTCAACTCTCCTCAGCTCTCCTTACAAGTCAGGTTGTGTTATAGCTGATTCTTCTGTCTGTAGGTTATAAGGCTTCATTCTTGCTATTGTTCAGTTGTTTGTTTCTGGTGATTTCTTCACAATTTAGTTGTAATTCCAGATTGGCCTCTGAGGAACTTCCATTCACTCCCCTGCCATCTTGAAAACCTTGATCATCTTTTCATATGCCTATTGATCATCTGTATGTCCTCTTTGGAGATATGTCTATTCAGGTCCTTTGCCTATATTTTAATTGGATTTTTTGTGTATTTGGTGTTGAATTTTGTAAGTTCTTAATAAATTTTGGATATTAACCCCTAATCAGATGTATTTGTGAATATGTTCACCCATTCAGTAAGTTGTCTTTTTATTTTGCTTTCCTTTGCCGTGCAAAATCTTTTTAGTTTGATGTAGTCCCATTTGTCTATTTTTTCTTTTGTTTTCCTTGCCTGGGAAGATGTATCTGATGAAATATTGGCATGAGCATTGTCTGAGATTTTAGTGCCTATATTTTCTTCTAGGATTTGAATGGTTTTGTGTCTAACATTTAAGTATTTAATATAATTTGAATATATTATCATGTATGGTATTAAAAGGTACTATAGTTTTATTTTTCTGGATGTGTCTGCCCATTTTCTCTATCACCAATTATTGAATAAACTATCTTTAGCCAATTGAATGTTCTTGCTTCCTCTGTTAAGTGTTAATTGACTACAAAGGTGTGGGTTATTTCTGCACTGTCTATTGTGTTCTGTTCTCTATGTGTCTGTTTTTATGCCAGTAGCATGCTATTTTGGTTACTATCACTATTACTATTACTATAGTATAGTTTGTTATTAGTTTGTGATTCCTCCAACTTTGTTCTTGTTTCTCAAGATTGCTGTTGGTTTTTGGGGTCTTTTGTGGTTCAATATAAAGTTTTTATATACTTGTTCTGGTTCTGTGGAATATGTCATTGATATCCTGATAGGAATTGAGTTGAATTTATAGATTTATTTGGGTAGTAAGGTCATTTATGATGTTAATTTTTCCTACCCATAAACACGGTGTGTACTTCCAGTTATTTGTATCTTCAATTTCTTTCTTCAGTGTCTTATATTTTTCCAAGTATAGGTTTTTTACATCCTTAGTTAGATTTATTCTTTTTTTTTTTTAATTAATTTATTTACTTTTTAAATACATTTGTCTCTGCCTTCCCCCCCCTCTTTCCCTCGCCCCCTCCCACCTTCCCTCCCTCAGCTCTTCCCCTTTGGTTTTGTCCATGAGTCCTTGCTATATGTTCCTTGACTTTCCCCTTCCCTTCCCTTTCCCTGCCCGCCCCTTCCCTCTTGTCTCTATTCATTTCTTTTCCTTTCAGTGTTGCTATTCTTAAGTACTTTATTTTTTTTGAAGCATTTGTGAATGGGATTGTTTCCTTAATTTTCCTTTCTAGTAATCATTATTAGCATAAATGCAATGGTTTCTAGATATTAATTTTGTATTCTGATACTTAATTCATTTATCACTTCTAGTAGTTTCTTGGTGGAATCTTTAGGGTTCTCTATGTTCAGGATCATGTCATTTGCAGATAAAGACAGTTTTTCTTCTTCCTTTCCAATTTGGATACCTTTTATTTTTCTTCTTCTCTGATTCTATGGCTAGGACTTCCAATATTTTGCTGAATAAGAGAGGTGCAAGTGGACATTTTTGTGCTATTCCTGATCATAAGGGGAATGTCTGATGTTTTTGCCAACTGAGTATGATGCTGGCAATGGATTTGTCATATATGGCCTTTATTATGTTTAGGTAGATTCCCTCTATTCCCACTTTGCTGAGAGTTTTTATCATAAATGGCTGCTGAATTTTATCAAATTATTTTTTTCATCAATTGATGTAATCATGTTGTATTAATCCTTCATTTTGTTTATGTGATGAATCAAATTTATTGATTTGAAAATGTTGTACCACCTTGCATCCCCAGAATAAATCCTCCTTGACATGGTGTATGACCTTTTTGATGCATTGCTGTATTCAGTTTGCTAATTTTTGTTGATGATTTTAACATCTATGTTCATCAGGGATTTTGGCTTATAATTTTTTTCTTTGTAGTATCTTTATCTGGTTTGGAATGAGGATAATGCTGGCCTCATAATCCTTTCAATCCTTTTTTTTTTTTGGATATCAGTTGTTTTTTCTGCTCTTTCAATTCTAATATTATTCACTTGGGTCCTTTTTATTTTTCTTTCGAGCCTGGTTAAATGTTTGTCAAACTTCTTTATGTTTTCAAAGAACCAGCTCTTGGGTTCATGATGTTTTCTACCATTTCTTAGATTCTATTTTATTTAATTCTGCTCAGGTCCATAATATTTTCTTCCTTCTACTCACTTTGAGCATTGTAGGTTTTGGTTTTTCAAGTTTATTTATATGTAAAATTAGATTGTTTTCTTCTTCATGCTTTTGTATAGCTTTTATTAATTGTTTTTCAAGTGTATTTATTCATTTATTTATTTATTGTTCAAATACATTTGTCTCCATTTACCCACCACCACTTTTCCCCACCTCACCCACCCCTACCTCCCCCCTCAATCCTTCCCCACCTTGAGTTCATCCATGTGTCATTCACACCTGTTCCTCGATCTGACCCTTCCCCTTCCACTCCCCCAACACCCTTCCCTCTATCCCTCCCGTCTCTGACAGTTTCTTCTTTCTTTCAATGTTGCTGGTCATATTTTCCTTGCCTGCTTACTTTTCTGATTAGGTTCCACTTATCAGTGAGATCATACGGTATTTGTCTTTCACAGCCTGGCTCATTTCACTAAGCATAATGCTCTCCAGTTCCACCCATGCCATTCCAAAGGGTAGTAGCTCTTTCTTGCTTTCTGCTGTGTAATATTCCATTGTGTAAATGTACCATAGTTATTTGATCCACTCATTTGTTGGTGGACACAGAGGTTGCTTCCAAGTGGTTATTCTAAATTGTGCTGCTATGAACATTGGGGTACATAAGTTCTATTGAATTGGTGTTTTGGGATTCTTAGGGTATAATCCCAGCAGTGGAATTGCCAGGTCAAAAGACAGTTCCAATTTTAGCTTTTTGAGGAAATTCCAAACTGTTTTGCTCAGCAGCTGCACCAGTCTGCAGTCCCACCAACAGTGTACTAGGGTTCCCTTTTCTCCACAACCTCACCATCCCTTGTTTGTTGATTTGTTTATGATAACTATTCTGACTGTTGTAAAGTAGTATCTCATTGTGGTTTTAATTTGCATTTCTCTGATGGCTAGTGATGATGAACAACCTTTCATATGTTTCTGGGCCTGTGTAGGTTCTCCTTGAAGAAGTGTCTGTTCAGGTCCCTTGCCCATTTTTTAATTGGATTGTTTGTCTTCCTAGAGTGGAGTCATGTCTGTTCTTTATATATTTTGGAGATCAAACCCCTGTCTGAGGTATCACTGGCAAATATATTTTCCATAGGTTTGGTTCCCTTTTCATTTTACTGATGTTTTCTTTAGCTGTGCAGAAGCTTCTTATGTTGATGAAGTCCAATTTGTTTATTCTTTCCTTTATATCCCTTGCTCTAGGGGACATATCTGTGAAAATATTGCTGCGTGGGATATCTGATATTTTCCTGCCTATGTTCTCCTCTAGTACTTTTATGGTGTTGCAACTTATATTTAAGTCTTTTATCCATTTTGAGTTTATTTTTGTGTATGGTGTAAGTTGGTGGTTGAATTTAAATTTTTTACATGTAGCTGTCCAGTTCTCCCAAAATCATTTCTTGAAAAGGCTGCTTTTACTCCATTTTGTGCTTCTGCACCCTTTGTCAAATATTAGTTGACCATAGAGACATGCATTTATTTCTGGGCTCTCTGTTCTGTTTGATTGATATATGTGTCTTTTCCTATATCGGTTCCAGAATATTGTGATTACAGTGGCCTTGTAATATAGTTTGATGTCAGGTATTGTGATCCCTCCTAATTTGTTTTTCTTTCTCAACATTGTTGTGGCTATTGGGATCACTTATGGTTCCATATAAATTTTTGAAATGTTTGTTCTATGTCTGTGAAATATGTCATTGGAATTTTAATAGAGATTGTATTGAATTTATCAATTGCTTTGGGTAATAGGAACATTTTGATGATGTTAATTCTTCCAACTCATGAACACAGTATATGCTTCCATTTATTTGTGCCTTCCTTAATTTATTTCTTCAGTGTTGTATAATTTTCTGAGTACTGGTCTTTTACCTCCTTGGTTAAGTTTTTCTTGGGTCCTTTATTTTTCTTGTTGCTGTAGTGAAGGGGATTTTTTCCCCTAATCTCTGCTTCTGATATTTCATTTTTAGTGTACAAAAATGCCTTTGATTTCTGAATATTGAGTTTGTATCCTGCTGTTTTGCCCAATTAACTTATTGGGTTGAGTAGTTTTTTGGTGGGGTTTTATATGTACACTGTCATGTCATCTGCAAACAATGATAGTTTTACTTCCTTCTTTCTAGCTTGAATGCCTTTTATTTCTTTTTCCTTTTCTGACCTCTGTGGCTAGGACTTCCAATACAATGTTGAAAAGAAGTGGTGAAAGTGGACAACCTTGTCTTGTTCCTGAATTTAGTGGGAAAGCTTTCAGTTTTTGCCCATTGAGTATGATGTTGGCTGTAGGTTTATCATATATAGCCTTTATATGTTGAGGCATGCCCCCTTTATTCTCACTTTGCTGACTGTTTTTATCATAGATGAGTGCTGTACCTTCTCAAATCTTTTTTCCACATATGGTGATATGACCCTGTGATTTTGTCTTTCATTTTGTTTATGTGATGTTTACATTTATGATTTGTGAATATTAAACCATCCTTGCATCTGTGGGATAAATCCCACTTGATCATGGCATATGATCTTTATAATGTATTGCTGGATGTGGTTTGCTAACATTTTGTTGACGATTTTAGCATCTGTGTTCATCAGAGATATTGGCCTGTAGTTTTCTTCCTTTGTAGTGTCTTTATCTGTTTTTGGGGTTAGGATGATGCTGGTCTCATTAAAAGAGTTTGGGAGTCTTCCTTTTCTTGGATTTTTTGGAATAGTCTGAGAAGAACAGGGGTTAGCTCTTCCTTAAATGTTTTGTAAAATTCTCCTGTGAAACCATCCGATCCAGGGCTTTTGTGTGCTGGGAGTTTTTTGATTACTGCTTCAATTTCACCAACTACTATAGGTCTGTTCAAGCTTTCTGCTTTCTTGTTCCATCAGTATTGGAAGGTTATATTTTTCTAGAAATTTGTCCATTTTCTCAAGGTTTTCAAATTCCTTGGCATATAATTGTTCATAGTAATTTCTTACAAACCTTTGTAGTTCTGTGGCATCAGTTATTATTTCTCCTCTTTCATTTCCGATATTATTTATTTGGATCCTTCCCCCCTTTTTTTGATGAGTCAGCTTACAAGCTTGTCTATTTTGTTTATCTTTTGAAAGAACCAGCTCCTAGATTTATTAATCCTTTGAATTCTTTTAGTCTCTATGTCATTCAGTTCTTCTCTGATCTTGATTATTTCCTTCCTTCTTCTTACATTGGGCTTTGTTTGTTGTTGTTTATCCAGTTCTTGAAACTGGAGGGTTAGGTCATTTATTTGAAATATTTCTATCTTTTTTTAGGTAGGCCTGTATTGCTATGAACTTCACTCTCAAGACTGCCTTCACTATGTTATGTAGGTTTTAGATTGTTGTGTATTCATTTTCATTTGTTTCCAGAAAGTTTTTGATTTCCAATTTGATCTCATTATTGACACATTCATTGTTTAATAGCGTGCCATTCCATCTCAATTAATTAGAATGTTTCTGAGTTTCTTCCTTGAGGTTGGTTTCTAATTTCAAGTCCTTGTGATCTGAGAAAGTGCCTGTTGCGATTTCTATTTTCCTGAATTTGTTAAGGCTTGTTTTGTGTCCTATGTTCTGGTGTGTCTTGGAAATGTTCTGTGTAAATTTGAAAAGAATGTGTACTTTTCTTCTTTGGAATGAAAGATTTTATATATGTGAGTTAAATCCATTTGATCTAATTCATTGCTAGTTCCACAATATCCTTGTTGATGTTTTTTTTGGAAGTTCTATCCATTTTTGACAGTGGGGTGTTAAAAAAACCCACTTCAGTGTGCCACTGTATATATCTTTCTTGACGTCCTCCAAGATTTTCCTTATATATTTGGGTGCTCCTATGTTGGGTGCATCTTGGTTTACAATGTTATGTCTTCTTGATTGATTTTTCCTCTGAGTATTATGAAGTGTTCTTCTGCGTCTTTTTGGCCTTTGTTTTGAAATCTATTTTGTCTGATATAAATATTGCTACCCTGGCTTTTTTATCTGTACATTTGCTTGGATCATCTATTTCCATTCCTTTATTTCAATCTGTGTAGGTCTTTTCTTTTGAGGTGGGTCTCTTGTAGGCAGAACATGTGGGGCTCATGTGTTATCCATTCAGCTATCCTATGATTTTTGATTGGGGCATTTAATCCACTTACATTTAAAGTTATTATTGAGGTACTTATTCATTTTTTCCCTTTGTAGCTGTGATCCTCCTTTTCTCACTCTTATTCTTCATCTTCTTAAAGCAGTCCTGTTGGCATATCTTTAATGCTGGTTTGGAGGATCTGTATTCTTTTAACCTTCTTTTGTTTGGGAAACTCCTTATTTCACTTTCCATTTTATTGATAGCCTTGCTGGGTAGAGCAGTCTTGGGTGCAGTCTTTGAATATTTCTTGCAATTCCCTTTGGCTTGTAGTGTTTCTGTTGAGAAGTTAGCTGCTAGCCATATCGGGGCTCCCTTGTAATTTACTACCTGTTTCTTCCTCACTACCTTTAGGATTCTCTGGTTGTCTTTGATATTTTCCATTTTAATGATGTGTCTTGGAGTGGGCCTCATTGGGTTCCTCTTGAATGGGACCCTCTGTGATTCCTGGACTTGCAGGACTTTTTCTCTCCTCCAATTAGGGAAGTTTTCCATCATTACTTTTCAAACATGTTCTCTATCTCTTGGTCCTCTTCTTTTCCTTTTGGTATCTATATTATACAGATAATATTATATTTCAAGTTGTCTTGTATTTTCCTCAATGCCTCTTCATTCTTTTTGAGTCTTTTTTTCATTTTCTTTCTCTTTCTGGGAGCTTTTTTCTACCTTGTCCTCCAGCTCTCTGATTCAATCTTCTGCTTCATCTAACGTTTTTTTGATTCCTTCTACTATGTTCCTCAATGTGAAATTGTACTCTTCATGTCCTCTTGTCTCTTAGTTTCTATGTCCTTTTTCATGACGATTCTATTTGCGGTAAGTTCCTCATAGTTTCCCTGTAGTTTTTGGTAATTCTCTCTGAGCTCACTGAGCTCATTGAGCTTCCTTAGAATTGCTATTTTGAAATCAATATCTGATAGTTTACTTACCTCTATTTCATGTAGGTCTCTTTCTGGGGATTCCTCCTTTCCCTTCAGCTGGCGGGGGTGGGGATGTTTCTTTGTCTTTCCATTATTTGTGAGGCTCTTCTCTTTTGATTCTGCTACTTAAATCGATCTGTCTTGATTTCCTTACTTTGTGGTGTGAACTTCTATGGCAGGAGACCACTGCATTTTTGTTTTTGTTTTTTTTCTTCCTCTCTGGATCTGCCTCTGATGATTTCAGATGTTGACCCTATCTGACCTTAGGCATTCTGTTCGAGACTTCCAGAAATCTACATTCTGTAGCTGTCTCCTTCAACTATTAACTATTCTTTCTGCACTCAGAAGTCTGGTTTAGGGACACCACTGGGCATAGCAGAGTCCCTACTGGGGACAGGGTTATTGGGTGTTCTCATGCTTCTACTGCTCAAACGAGTGGTCTCACTAATCAAGATGGCTGTGGCCATATTGGGGAGGAGTCCCTGGGATGCTGATGGCTACTCTCTCCATTCTTTCCCCAAAGCCACTGTTTCCTGTTTCTCCTCAAGTGTCTGTAGACCATTATGTGACCCCTTTAACCAGGGATCTACTATCTGTGGCTGTCACTCTGTACTCAGCAGTCAGGCTTTAGCACCACTGTGCCACAGAAGAGTACCTCCTGGGGGCGGGGTTATTGTGTTCCCTCACGCTGTTGCTGCTCAGGAGAGTGGTCTGCTTGAGCAAGATGGCGGTTGCCATCTGGGGGATGAGTCAGTACTGGGATCCTGCTCGCTACTCTCTCAGTTCGCTTCTCGTAGCCCCCTTCCCCAATCTCTCCTCAGGCATCTCCAGCCCACTCGGCCCCCAACTTTGCCAAAGCTCAGGGTAAGTGGCTGCAAGTAAATATTGATGCCTTGTCCCTTTAAATGGCTCTTTGAATCTTCAGCTGCCTGTCTCTGGCAGAGAACAACCCTACCTCTTTTTGCAGCTCAGCTGTTGTCTGTGTAGGTTTTTGGGGTCTGGTTCTGTAGGCTGGAGATTCCTGTGTATGGTTTAGACCCTGCTCTTCTCTGGGGAGTCTAAGGGGCCGTTTATGTTTCCTTCTGGTGCTGCCACCCATGGGAGCCCCGCCCAACTTCTCAAGTCTGTACCGCAGTCCTTACCAGTTAGGTTGTGGTAAAGCTGATTCTTCTGTCTGTTCGTGGTTATAAGGTTCCTCTTTCGCTATTGTTCAGTTGTTTGTTTCAGGTGGTTTCTCCACAATGTAGTTGTAATTCCAGGTTGGTCCTGTGAGGAGGTCAGTGTGACTTCCACTCACTCCTTTGCCTACTTGGTTCTGAAAAACTCTCTCTCTCTCTCTCTCTCTTTTTTTTTTAAAGCAAGCCTTTTAACTATTGTTGTAGTACTAGTTTAGTGGTACAATCTTCTTTAGCTCTTTCTTGTCTGGAAAGCTCTTTATTTGTTCTTCATTTTTAAATGATACCCTTGCTTGGTAAATTAGCCTTGGTTGTAGGTCCTTAGTTTTCATCACTTTGAATATTTTTGCATGCTAATCACTTCCAGACTGAAATGTTTCTGTTGAGAAATGAGATGACAGTCTAATGGCTGCTCCCTTGTAACTAACTGCTTTTCTCTTACAGCTTTTAAGATACTCTCCTTGTCTTTAAGCATTGCATTATTAAATATGATGTGTCTTGGTGTGGGCCTCTTTGGTTCCATCTCTTTTGGGACTTTCTGTGCTTCCTGGACTCATGTGTCATTTTTCTCCTTCAGGTTAGGAACATTTTTGGTTATTATTTCTTCAAATAGGGTTTTCGTTTCTTGCTCACTCTTTTCTCCTTCTGGTATTTGTTTTAGAAGAATGTTATTTTTTAAGTATATTTTATTGATTATGGTATTACAGTTGTCCCATTTTTTTCTCCCTTTTATCCCTCTCTGCCTTGCAACCTCTCCTCTAGCATTCCCACACCCCTTAGTTCATGTCCATGGGTCATGCATATAAGTTTTTTGGCTTTTCTATTTTCAAAACTATTTTTAACCTCCCACCTGTCTATTTTGTACCTACCAAATTATACTTCTTATCCCCTGTACCTTTTCCCTCCATTTCTCCCTCCCTCTCTCCCCACTGGTAACCCTCCATGTGATCTCAATTTCTGTGATTCTCTTCCTGTTCAAGTTGTTTGCTTAGTTTGTTTTTGTTTTTATTTTTTAGGTCTAGTTTTTGTAGCTATGAGTCTATTGTCATTTTACTGTTCATAGCTTTTGATCTTCTTCTTTTATTTAGGTAAGTCCCTTTACCATTTTGTCTAATAAGGACTTGGTGATGATGAACTCCTTTAACTTTACCTTATCTGGGAAGCATTTTATCTGCCCTTCCATTCTAAATGATAGCTTTGCTGGATAGAGTAATCTTGGGTGTAGGTCCTTGCTGTTCATGACTTTGAATACTTCTTTCTAGCCCCTTCTTGCCTGTAAGGTTTCTTTAGAGAAATCAGCTGATAGTCTTAGGGGAACTCCTTTGTAGGTAACTCTCTCCTTCCTCTTGCTGCTTTTAAGATTCTTGCCTTTTCTTAATCTTGGGTAATTAAATTATGATGTGTCTTCGTGTGTGCCTCTTTGGGTCCAACTTCTTTGGGACTCTCTGAGCTTCCTGGAGTTTGTATGTCTATTTCCTTTGCTTGATTGGGGAAGTTCTCCTTCATTATTTTTTTAAAATAAGTTTTCAGTTTCTTGCTCTTCCTCTTCCCCTTCTGGCACCTCTATGTTTCAGATGTTGGAATGTTTAAAGTCCCAGAGATTCCTAAGCCTTTCCTCATTTTTCTGAATTATTGTTTCTTCATTCTGTTCTGGGTGAACTTTTATTTCTTCTTTCTTTTCCAAATTGTTGATTTGAGTCCCTGTTTCATTCTCTCCATTATTGGTTACTTGTATATTTTCCTTTGTAGAGCCTTCACTTCTTCCTTTATTTTGCATCTGTACTCAATCTTTTCTGTGAGCTTCCTGATTACCAATTGTTTGAACTCTGCATCTGACAGGTGGTCTATCTTCTAGTTCCTTAGTTCTTTTTCTGGAGTTTTGATCTGTTCTTTCATTTGGGCCATATTTCTTTGTCTCAGGCACACCTGTCATGTTGTAAGGGGTGGGGCCTTAGGTATTTGGCAGGCAGGGGTTAACCAACTTCTGTATGTTGTAGTAATGTATGTGGGGGATGGGTAAGAGAAGGAACAATGCTGATTGCTCAGCTCTTGCCCCACTTTCAGTCATTCCCTCACTACTCACAAGCAAATTGGGCCCTTCTGGTTCTGAATCCTTGGTTGGTGGGTTTATGTATATTCTAGGACCTGTGGATCCCTGCAACAGAGTCTCCTGTGAGACTAGGAGTTTCTCCCACTGCTGCAACCCCCAGAGGTTTTCAAAGCCAGAGATTTTGAGGCTTTATTTCCCCACACTGGAACAGTGGGTTGCATGGTCTGTCTTGCTCTCTAGTTGTTCCTACCAGTTTATCTGCATGCAAATGTGGGACTGCCCAGTCTGCCAGCCACCACCTTGCCATGCATCCTCTTTGCCCCAGCTGCCTGTCTCCACCCCTACTACCATTCTGGATGAATGTTTCTTCTTTAACTTCTTGGTTGTTGAACTTCCATGCAGTTCTATTGCCTGGCAGTTCTGGCTGTTTTTTGTTTTTAAGTTGGTTGTTCTCCTTCTTTAGGTTGTGTGAGGAGGCAAAGCATATCTTCTTACACCTCCATCTTGGCCATAATCTTTCTGATATTTCCATGATGCAGATGTTATGCTTCATGTTGTCTTAAAGTTTTCTTAGAGATTCCTTATTTTTTAAAATTCTTTTTTCTCTTGGTGCTCTGCTCATGTGTTTTTTTTGTTTTTCTTTTTTTCAGATCTTTAAAAATACTTAAACAGGTGGGTATATACATATACACATAATTAGATACCATACGTTTGCATACATATATTGCTTTTTGTTGTAAACTTTATATAAATGCATAAATGGTATTGAGGAGGTTTATATCTATTTGAAATTTGACTTTTTCATTTATGTTATGCATTTTTCCATATTTGTTCAGGTTAATGTATATTATGCTAACTTGTTTCTTCTTTTTAAAATTAGTTTTTGATTTTTTTATTGTTTAAATACATTTGTCTTCATTTTCCCACCACCACTTTCCCCTGCCCCAACCACCCCCACCTCCCACCTTCAATCTTCAATCCTTCCCCACTTTGGCTTTGTTTCTGTGTTCTTTATTCATGTTCATGTGCTTTTTTCTGTCTTTCAAATTTACTAATTTGATCATCTGCTTTACCTAACCTGCTGTTTATTGCTTACAGTATATTATTTATTTCAGATATTGCATCTTTATTTCTGACTTTTCATTTTCTTTTGGTTTCTATGTCTTTTTTAATGCTGTTGAACATCTTTATAATCCTCACTCTAAACTCTATATATGAATTCAAACAATTCAATTGTTTGAATTGTTTGCCTTCATTTCATTTAGTTCTTCTGGAGAATGTCTTATTCTTTCATTTGGCACATGTTTCTTTGTCTTCCCATTTTGGCTGCTTCTTTGTATTTATTTCTATGTATTTGGTAGATCTGCAAAGATCCTGGTTCAGTCCTAAGTCAGATGCTGCCTGTGGCTGGCCCTGGGCAACCTCTTTGGATTTATCAGCAATCCACAGCTTGTGGCTCCCTCTGCTGGTCCTGAGTGTGTGTAGGAAGAATGAAGCTGTGCTTAAGGCTGGCTTTAACAGGCACTGGGCCTGGGGAGGGTCAGTTTTAATTCTAAATATCTGCCTTTGCCTGCAGGCTTTCTGTTGGGCTTATTCAATGAAATAGGCTCCAGTTGTACTCCTCAACAGCCCAGCTTAAGGTCCACAGGATGGTATGAGAGGGATTCTGGTGGGTGGGGCTACCCCTCACCCCCAGGCTGATCCTGCATGGAGAAAAGTTCTCTGCTTGGGAAAAATGGCCTCTGTGGTATGGGGGAATGACTCAGCACAGGGATCTAGGTGGTGACTCTTCAGGCCTCTTTCCAAAGCCACCAACTCTAAATTCTCCTCATGTGGCTCTAGTCTTCTCTGCCCTCCCTCTGTTGGAGCCCATAGTAAGTGGATGCAAATGAAATTTTGTGTGTTGGCCCTTAAGAGGCTCTCTGCATCTTTAGCCATCTCTTCCTTGTAGACAGAAACCCTGTCTCTTTTCACTGCTGGATGTTATTTGGGTTCCTTTCCTTGTTCTGGTGCTGTAGGCAGATTGGGGTTTAGAGCCTATACTTCTCAGTGGGATCTTCTCCTTCCCCTGGCCACTGATATATCCTTCCAAAACTTCAGTTGCAGCCTGTGAAAGCCCAGCCGGTCCTCTCATGCCTCCACACTTCCTACCAGTCTCAATGTGTTGATGTGGCTTCTTCCATAAATCTTTTGTTATAAGGTTTCTCTTCAGCTAGTCTTCAGCTGGTTGTTCAGGATAATTTTTCTAAAATTTAATTGTAATTCCAGTTTGGTCCTGGGAGGAGGTTAGTGTAGCTTCCACCTATTCTGCCACCATCTTGGATCCTCTTATTCTCTTTTTAATTCCTGTAGTATATGGTTTGCCAAATGACCCATGTATTAGTGAAAACTCCTAAATTACTATGTGTTCAGAACTGTAGGATATATACTATGTACAACCATCATCACCACATAATCACAATTATCACCACCATCATCACCATCACAATCATTACTATAACCACCATAATCGCAACCATTACCATGACTATAACTATAAGCACCAACAAATATCACCACCATCACTAGCATCATTATCATCACCACTACCATCATCATCACCAGCCTTACCACTACTGCCATCACTATCTATAGCAGCACTTTCTGAACATTAGTATGCTAGTAACTATGCCAAGCACTTGACAGACATGTTCTCATTTATTCTTCACAATTAACTTTTAAAGTAGGTACTATTATTGTTCCAATTTTGAAAATGAGAATATTGATGCTTGGAGAGGTTAAATAACTTATTCGAGGTCATACAAGACATGAGAGATAAAAAAGAAACATGAGCCATGTTGAGAAGCAAAATTAAACCATCTGCAAAATTAGTGAATTTGAAAAGACATTCTGCGTAAGTGCCAAATTGCTGCAGATGTTCAGGAAACAGCAACTAATGGGGGTCCCTTTTGGTTTCTTTTGTTTTATAGATTTAGCTCTTATTAAGGTTCTTTCAAACACTGTGTGGATACATGTGGGAGTCAGGAATCTCAGGCAGTTCTTCAGGGTGCACAAGATTTTAGGAAAAGACAGAGTTTTAAGGTAAAACAGAAATTGAGTGGGACCTGTCCCATAGAAACTAGACTTCTGAAGTTGTACTGGATGCAAGGCTACTCCAGTAACAGGGCTGCAGCAGTAATTCTGGCTTCTTCTCTAAAGCTCTACTGTTAACATAACTTGACCACCCACAGAGGTTTCCACTCCTGCTCCTGTAAGTTAACTCTCTCCCCTCCTTCTTCCTCTCCTCTACCTCTTTCTCTCCCTTGTTCAGATTTCCAAGAGAGAGCTTACAGTTTGCCTATACCTCATTATCCTTATTTAAGCAGAGTTTTTGTATCTGGCAGACTTATTGATCACTGGCCAGACTATTGACTGTCAGGCTTAGATTAGGAGTTTGCACTAATCCAATTGGCTTTGGCCAAAGGATTTTGATCATGCAGATCATGGTCACCTTTGGAGAAGGAGCCCCTTGAGGTGTCTGTCCCAGGGGAGTTCTAGGTGTGGCAGGCACTTTGACTGGCCTGTTGACTGCAACTGGGGAAGCCTTTATGAAGGAGAGGAACTTGGTGGGCAGGAGTTTTGAAAGGAGTGTTTCAGTTTGGGATAAAAATATCTTAGAGAAGCTCACAGAAGGTAGCCCGAAATGGGCCTTTGGTAGCAGAGGAAACAAGGAAAGGAACAGCGGGAACTAGGGTCAGTTATGTTAACCTGATCAATGGCCTTACAAGCCAGGCAGAAATGTTTGGACAATAGTTTCGAGGCACTATAGAGCCATTAGGGGTTTTGGAATGCAAGAGTGATGTGAAAATTGTATTTGAGAAAAACCCACGTGGCAGATATGAAGCATTGGTTGAAGCGGACAACTAGAGTTGGTGATCCAATCAGGAGGTGGATATGTTCATCTAGAAGTGTGACCAGGACACAGGAAATAAAAATTCCTTCTCAGAAAGATGTTCATTTCCTGTGCTTAGGCTTCTTTCAGGGTTTCTAGCCCTCCTGCAGACTCAGGCAATTAACATGTTCACATGACACTCTGTTTATTACACAACTCACATAATCCAGTTTGAACAACAAAATACCCACTTGAATAAACTCAAATCATAGAATAGGTTGGTAATGAGTTACAGGTTGTTTTAAAAATAGCCATTTTGTTTACTGAATTAATCTGCTTGCTAAATTCCTGAACTAAGCTTTTATAGTGTTTGCTGTCATATATTCTCTCCTATATTTTCTGTTTTATTTCTTACCCTATCTTTTTAATAACTCCTCAATTTATATTCTTTATTTTTTTCTGTGTAATGTGCAGCTGCTGGAATATAACCAAGTCAGCTACCCAACCCTTTGATGTCCCCCCAGAGACACTGCACTAAATACGCAAGTGAGTTTAATTAGCTTTTCTTCAAGAAAGCACTTAATTGTCTCTAAAAGCTTCCCTAAGATACAAAATTTTAAAATATTACTAACAACACACACAGTGGTTTTGCTTCCTCTGAATTAACACAAATTATTTGATTTTTTGTTGTGTTTTGAATGTGTTCACCATGTTACATAAAATGTTAGATACTATTGATCAGAAAATCCACCCTTATTTAATGTACTATTCATTACTATGAATAAATATGCTGCCAATTAAAGTAAGACACATAGACACCTTTAAGACACCTCCTAAATTTACAAGTGTGAAAATAAATGTTTACAAAACAGATGTGTAAAATGTGAAAAATAATGTCTTAGGATTGGTGATTTATTAAAATGAGATATGAGAATCTTTTGAATTACATTGTCAAGTGGGTAGTAAATCACTGGAAGTAAACCAGTGATGGCCTGGATCCTGGGACAAACCCTAACTTTAGTTGTAACCTAAATATTACTAAACTGTATGACTAACCCCTTCTTAACCCTAACTAATTCTTATTCTTCCTCTCACTGTTGCTATTCAGCTAATCACTCAATTCTAATATTAGGGTAGAAAGTGTTCATATATGATGACTTCCAACTGTCTTAGTTTGTGTTGCTATAACAAAACACCATGAACTGAGCAGCATAAACAACAAATGTCTATTTCTCACAGTTCTGGAAGCTGGAAAACCCCAGATCAAGGTGCCAGCAGATGGGTGTCTGGTGAGAATCTTCTACCTGGTTTGCAGATGACTGACCTCTCGACTTTGCATTGTATTGTCACAAGGCAGAGTGGGTGGAGAGAGCAGAGAGGAAGCAAGCTCTCTAGTGCCTCTTCTTTTAAGTGCACTAATCCAACTTATGAGGGCTCTACTCTTGTAACCTATTACTTCCCAAAGAGCCTTCTAATACCATCACATTGGGGGGTAACATTTCAACATATGAATCTTGGGAGGACACAAATACAGAGTTCATGACACCAACTTACCACCCTTCCCTTTACTGAGCTCTTCGTCCTAATTTGCTTCTTGTAACCCATTGTCTTGTATCCTTGTCCTTGGTCCCACCCTCTTCTAGCCTTCCATTATGCAGCCGTTTCTCTTTCTAAAATTAAAATCTTAGCATGCCAGTTTTCTATTTAGTAATGTCTTTCCTCTACCTGGAGTATACTTTTGTTCCATTTTTGCCTAGCAAAGATCCAGTTCATATGTCACCATTGTGACATCTTTCATGATACCATTGATACATTTTATTGCTGTGTCTTTTTATGAGCCATTAGTACTTTGTCCAGAAATAAGACACAAAGTTTAGCACTGGGTAGAGCTGAATATTAGAGCATGTGTTAGGATAGTGCTAGTAACAAATGAGAATGAAAAAGTGTCAGTCTGTGGTCTGATTAGTAGGGTTTTGGGTGATTAATGAAGACCAAAAAATATGGTTGCTAAGACTCAGATGTGAGCTAAAGGGTCCATAAGTCTTTGAAGGTCAGAAACAGGAATGTGTCCTTGGTTGAGTGGCTGATGAGATGAGTTTCTTCACTTTCTCCTTTTTGGGGTTCTCCATGTAGGGTCAGCTCTGTATCTAAGTTGGGAGATGGCATGCAACAGCCAACAGGTCAAGTCTGCTTGTTTTTATAAATAAGGTTTTATTGCGA
Organism: Pteronotus mesoamericanus; assembly: GCF_021234165.1. NCBI lineage: Eukaryota > Metazoa > Chordata > Mammalia > Chiroptera > Mormoopidae > Pteronotus > Pteronotus mesoamericanus. The sequence goes on from NW_026555304.1 coordinate 1,116,733, forward strand.
CCAGACATGCTCATTTGTTTACATATTGTCTATGGCTGCTTTTACACTACACCAACTACAGCAAGTGGTTGTGACAGAGACCATGTGATCTTCAAAGTCCAAGCACATCTACTCTCTTGCTCTTTTCAGAAAATGCTTGCTGACTGACCCCTTTCCCCTCAGCTAAGACATCTTAGAGGCACAATTCCAGAGTGTCTGACAGTGTAAACAGTTGCTTCTTGTCCCCACACATGCAAAGTAAGTGAAAAATGAAATGATAAGTTAATAATAAAGAATAAACTAAAGGTAGCACAAAAATAAAAATAGAAAAAAATAGTAAAAGGAAAAGACCACTTAAAAAAACAAAAGACTCGTTAAAAAACAACAGACCCAAGGTCCAAGCTAAGGTTGTTGCCCAAATAATCCCTTTGAAAGTGTCTTGAAGATTGCTCTTTGTGTCTGCAATGACAATAGACTCAATGGCTAGGATCAGAGGGGGAACCAGCAGACTTTTGGTGCCTTGGGGGATGCTTGTTTTTTAATTTAGGGAGCCCAAGTCCTCACCATTCTCCCTTTCCTGTCCCCTGTTCCTTCCTCCCTGTTCACCCCTGTTTTCCCTGTGCAGAAATCTCTTGCATCTAGCCTGGGATGTGGACACTCTCTCCTTCCTGTTTGTGGTCACCCTCAGCACTAAACTGTGCTTAGGAAATCTAAGACATGCATTTTAGGGGGACAGAGGCCAAGGTAAGAAACCTGTCTTTTTTAGAGACGATGCAAACCTTCTGCCCAGCAGGCCGAAGAGCTCTGTGGTGCCTGAGGGAACATATGCCACTCTGGAGAAAGCAAGTGGGTTCATTTGGAAGTGAGCATCTGACTCCCTGCTCAGTCTCAGAATGGCCTGGCACCTGAAGAGAGGGAATATTTCTATCTTCTCTCCCAACTCCTTTCTTTGCTATTTATATTCAAATGTCATCTTTTGTCAGAGGTGTGTGGCAAGGAGGTAATGGGGGTTCTCAGGTATGCAGCTCACCAGCACAAAAACAAGGCTCCTGGATAATCTGACAGTGTGGCTTGCATCCAACAGGGCCATATGTCATGTAATCCTAACCTGGACCCTCTCCCAAGCCAAGCTATTGTTATTGTCTTTCAGAGACAGGTTCCAAAAGAAAAATCTAGAAGGGTTTGTAGCACTTAGGTGCTATAGAGGGTATGTCCAAGTCAGAAGTTTTAAAATGTAATTCTGATCAAATATAAAGTCAAATGGCCCATTGGCCACATGGGTCATGGCAGGGCTGTCCTGGCAAGGTGTTGATCAGGGCCATGGACAAAGTGTAGTGATTTGTTGCAATTACTTGGTCCTTAAATTTGGGGGTAACATTGTTCTAAGAAGTGACATAGAGATGTCTCTGCCAGCTGGTGCCTCAAACAGCAGCTAAGTTCAGATATATTGAACCTTTCCACCAAAGCACTATGTCCCTCTGCTCCCCACACTCTTCAGCCATTTGCTCTTGTGTTTTTTTCCCCCCTCAATTCAATCAGACAGGTTGTATCATAGGATGGGCCCACTCTGTCAGTATGCATAGGGCGAGCAATGTTGGGACATAAAGCTGGGAGTGTGTGTGCATGCATGTGTGTGCACATGCATGTGAGTGTGTGCACATGTATTTGTGTGCATGCATTGTGTACACATATGTGGGTGTGCATGTGTGTTGTGATAAATATAATATATGAAGAATAAATTAAATGCTGATGAAATTTAGAGAGATGTGCTGTTTGGGTAATGAAGGAAGGTTTTATGGAGGTGAAATATGAGAGCTGAGATGGGTCTAGAGAGAGGGATAGAATTTCAACAAGACCAAACCAATCCAGGTGCAGTGTGAAAAAATGTGGAAAGGTGGGAGGTAGACATGTGTTGGGGAAGATAACATAATTAAAGTGTTGGATAAGATATAGCTAGGGGATTGGGAAGAGTTATGGTAGATGGGATCTATATTAATGAATATTAGTTTTGACCAAGAGTGGCAGAATACCAAAAGTAACAATAGCTTAAACAAGATATAAATATGCACAGTCCAGTATTCCCCAGGGTTGCTGTAAACTTGTGTCAGAAACTCGTATTCCTTCTCTCTTGTTATTCCACACTGTAGGTGTTTAATTGATGGTCCAAAATCGTAGCATCATGTTCTATGCATCATGATGGTCAATGAAACAAAAAGAAGCGGGTGGGAGAAGAGCATGTGTGTTCTGTCTCTTAGAGTAGATTCTTAAAAACTACTGCTAGAGTTTACATTAATTCAATTGGCTGTACTTAGTCACATGGTCACATTCAGTTATACTGGATCCTGAGAAATATACACATTAGGCCAGGTGTCCACATTCCCAGCAAATCACAGAAGGGGGAGAGAATGGGTATTAAAAGACATCTGGTGGTATCTGCTCTAGGTTGTGTGGGGTCTTGGATGTTAGGTTGAGCAGGACACACTAAACTTCAGAGCTTATAGGAAGTTGTGAAGCTTTGAGAAAGAAGTTATGTGAAAGGAGGATTTTATTTTTTATTTTTATTTTTTATAAATTTATTTTTTTATTGTTCAAGTACAGTTGTTTCCATTTTCCTGCCACCACTTTCCCCTGCCCCACCCACCCCCACCTCCCACCCTCAATCCTTCCCTACTTTGGCTTTGTCCATGGGTCCTTTATACATGTTCCTTTACTTGACCCTTCCCCTTCTTGTCTCCATTAGCCCTCCTTCCTCCTCCCCTTTGGTTATTATCTGTTTGTTTTTTATTTCAGTGTTGCTGGTTATACTTTTCTTGCTTTTTTGTTTTGTTGATTAGCTCCATTTATAGGTGAGATCATATGGTATTTGTCTTTCACCACCTGACTTACAAGAGGAGGATTTTAGAGAGACAAATCTGTCAATAGTGTGTAGATGGATCAACATGGTGAGACCAGTAGGTTGACTGCAGCTTTGTGGTTGAGAATTAATGGTGACAGTGGGAATAGAAAGCAGGATGTAGATTCAAGACTCATTGCAAAGATGATACAGCTGAGCCAGTCCATTGAGAGAAAAGTGAAGAAAATATTGGGAATTATGTGAAAGTTTCAAACTTGGGTGTTTGGGAGAATGGGATTGGCAATATTTGAATGAGAGATCAATAAGAGAAACTGACTTAGGGAGATGATGGTGGGTTTTGAATATGTTAAATTTGAGGCTTAAAATGAGTAGTTGGACTAGTGGGTCAAGAATAATATGGTACAGTAGTTGCTCCTAGACCACATCTGGGCTTAAGGTACATTTTTTTTTTTTTGCCACAAATGGGACAATTAAAAAATTAAATTAGTTGTTAATGAATTGCTTATAAAAATCTGCATATCTGACTTTAGAAAACCCATAAGTTTTGGAATCACTGGGCTCTCATTCTTGCAAGGCAACAGTTGACTAGAGTTGAGAGTGAAATATGTGCTTTCCACTTTGCCACAGTCACCGCCCCTCCCTATTGCCTCTACCTGTCCAGCCCCTGTAGGTATTTGGGTCTTGAACCCCATTACAGAGTTTGGAAAAGATGTCAGGGCCAAAAATACAGACTTGGGAGGCATGGTTTTAGAATATAGAGTTGATGACATTGAAGTAAATCAGACTGTTGAAAGGGGAGAATACAAAGAAAGCAGAAGAGGTCTAGGAATTTTGGGTGTCTCATATCATGGAACAGAAGGACAAGCTGAGCTCATTGTGTAGACTTGGAGGGGAAGCATCAGGGAGGCAGGACAAAACCAGAGCAGCATAGCAGCATGGAAATAAAAGGAGAAAAGGGATTTCAAACTGGAAATCAGCTTGTCAAATGCTTCAGAAAAAGGGGGAGAATGAATCACAGCCAAAAGTTATTTGCTGTGAATATTAGGGGTCTCACAGAATTTCAGTAAAGTGGTGAGGGCAGAAGTCAAATTCAATCACCACTTTGTTACTCTTTATAATTTGAGTTCATTTTTCTGAAGAAACTGTGGTGCAGAGGAGGCAGTCATACCTGTAATTGTCCGCTTTAATTTCTCACTCACCTAGTGGGGACCAGTCAGGGAGGCAGCAGGTTCTTGTACAGGGAGGAAAGCATTTTGATATTCCACATTGATTAAGTGCCAGCTTCTTTAAATATGTTACTCATTTAACCCCCACAGAAAACTTGACTTTAGTGCTTATTCTTCACAGTTTTTACTGATAAAACAATTGAAGCTTGCAGAGGTTATCCAATTTGCTCAAAGTGATTCACACAGAAACAAAGACGAAGAGTTAGGAATGGCAGGTGGCCTCTACCTTTCTTGTTCTTTTTACATGCAAGCCAATTCCACCATTGTATGGGAGCTTGGGAAACCTGGGTCTTCTATTCCTTAGAGTTCAGCAGATTAGGCCACAATCCTGCAGACAGTCAGCAAAGGACCTCCTTACTACTCTTCACCACTGTTTTGTTCAATAGTTATATCTTGTTCTAGGTATCCTCTGAAATAGTTAAAAGACACTTTTAAGGTGAAAAAATGTTTTGATTCTGTTCATATTGTTTAATACATGAAATGTCTTTGCTTTGCCCCAGTTGCACTACCACCTCTGAAAATTGTGTGCCATGGATAACATCCACATTATCACCATGAAAATTGGGAATGATACATAGGAATATGATCAGTCATGGACTGGATTTATTTCATTATAAGCTTTCACTACACTGCCCACAAAATACTTAAAGCTCTGGAGGCACTCAATTCATATTGGAATGAACAAATGGTTTTCTCAGTGACAATGGGCAGGACAACCCTACACCCCCATCCACGCTGCATCCAGTAGGTACAAGGCGATGAGGCAGAGTTGAGAAATCAGTCAAACTTGCCCCACCTCTATTATTTTTCCTACTTTGGGGAATCATCAGTGTTTAGCATAATAATACCTAACATTGCTTTAGCACCTACTATGTGTAGGTCAGGGCTAGTGTCTGGACCTGCACGTCCTGCTTTTATCTTTCCTAACAACTCCTGGCAGATGTTCCGATTACCTGCATTTGACACCTGATGAAACAGAGTTTGAGAGCTGGAATATTTTGCTTAAGGTCTCTTGCTCAGCAATTGAGCTATAATTGGGGTTACTCATGTCCATGCTGCTGTGTGTCTACTGCAGAATCAGTGGTCATATCAGGATCCAGGATTTTCTAGTATAAAGATAGTCAGCAGTCCTCCTTTATAGGGGACATAAGTGCCTGGCCAGACTGCTTGATGTGAGACCCAAGAACTGCTTCTCACAGCAAGTGGGCCAGCTTGCTCTCCTCTGGGGAGAAGTCTATTCATTTTTATTTTCAAAATTGGAGTGTCCAAACAACTGATGGATCCTAATTTCTGACCCCAGTCCAATGGATGATTTTTCTTCTACTGAAACCATTACTTATATGGGAAATTTTGCCAAGGAGTAAAAGTGAAGTCCCATTTGCTTCTATATTTAATAATTCTGCTATGAAAAGAACAAAATAAAAAATTAAGGTTCCTTCTGGAAACTTGAGGAGCCTGCTTGCTGAGAGGACTATTCTATCACTGTAAATCTAAAAATGGCTTGTCAGGTTGGTAGGAGCCCAGAGTGCCTGACTTCTTTGTGCAGATGGCTTCTCCTTTGGGAAAGAGCCATGCTCAGTAAAGGACCCCCTATGTTAATAAGAAACATAAGGTGGGGATGGGCAGGGGGATTAAGCAGGTATTTATCACAGTGACTGTACCCAGGGGTTCCTTGCACTGACTGATTCATAAATTTTAGTAATGTTTCCTTCTCTGATAGATGTGGCTTTTTAAAAAGGGCATTGTTCACAGTACGTTAATGTGAATGCTAAATATAGCTGAAGAAGCCCAGCCCCTGGTGCTCCATTGCCCATGGAAGGCTGGCATCTGCCAGTCCATAACCTAGTTTTGTTCCAGTCTTCCTGCTACAGAGGCTATTTATAACCAGAAAACATTCTGAAAGTTGTAGAAATGCTTCCTGCTGCAGTGTTCTGCCTTCCCAGGAGCTGCTGGCATGTCAATGTGCAGCCAGGCGTCTTTCCCTGAAGCGCCTGGACTGGGTGACCTTGATGCACGACATCCTGCCCCTGAAAACAAAAACACCAACTTGGAGTTTTAATTAAAATGCAGCAAGTGGGCTATCAAGCTTGTGGCATTGGTTAATGGCAGTGTAGATTTGAGGTCACCGTTGTGATGCCTGAAGCATTAACTTATTAGGGAAAATGCATCAACTGAATTTATTTCCAGGTTCACCAAGGGAGAGAGGCCCAAAAGAACTTTTTTTGTGTGTATGAAACTTTCAACTGATGGTCATTGGCACCATTTAATGCCAACAGGAACCCCCAATTTGGGTTGCAGTGAGGAAGGAAGCTTTATTCAGTGCAAAACAGCTATTTTTTTTTTTTTTTAAATAGAGTTGAGGGAGAGAGAAAGAGAAGGAGAGACATTGACTTTTTGTTCCACTTATTTATGAATTGATTGGTGAGTCTTACATGTGCACTGACTGGGATGGAATTCATAACCTTGGTGTATCAGGACAATACTCTAACAAACTGGGCTACCAGCCAGGGCAAAACAGCTCAATTGTGATACAGCACAGTTGTGAAAACAGCAATGCTGTGAGGTGGCCTCTCTCCAGCTAGACTGCTCTGCTCTGTTCCTTGCTGGTCTGCTCTGCTCAGTTCTAGTCTGTTCCACTCTGCTCTTGTGAGACATCTTCAAGTGTCTTAGCTCAGTCAGGGAATGCAGTCTTCAGTCTTTGGTGGAAAGGGAAGATTCACTCAGGCCAAAGGGGAGCAGGGTTATATACATAGAACTACCTGCCTCTGTTCCCTGATTGGTCTGTCTTCATGCAAATGAGAACTCCAAATTCTTACCATTTGGTCCAAAAAGCACTGTTCTAGTTGGTCAGAATAGAGCCACTCTGATTGGTTGGAGCTTTGTAGCTCCAATTTGATTGAGAAAGCCTCAGTCCTATTGGTTGAAGTAGGGTTCCAGGAACGCCTTTATAAGGGCTGGCTCAGATGGCAAGAACACAGTATAGGCATGCAATTGAGTGCAATCTTCTCCCTGAAGTGCAGTTTGCATGAGAGGCCTCTGTGTAAAAATGGCTGGTAGTCTTTATTTTCTTTCTTAAATTGAGCCCAGTTAGCCACCATAAGCTATCCTTCATACATATCTTCTTTCTTAAGGTCCACAAAGTGGACATGGTTAAGAACACAGGGAATTCAATGAGAACAATTCCAGCTGCCATCCCAAAGCTCAGGCATGAAGGAAAACACATGAACACCATCTTATTGGTCAGGACCATGTGGACCCTATTGGTCTAGTCACTCGTGTGATGGCAGATGACATAGCTCCGTTTTGTGGCTCAGTATGGGTCTTGGGGCACCATTGGTTCAGCTGGCTCATGGAGTGAATTATGTCTGCTCCAGCAGGTTGTTTTGCATTGAAAAAGTTATTTAAAGTCTTTTAAAAACAGTATTATTGGAGCCTGTCATTGGTTTACATTACTTTGTGAGGAGGCACACAAGTTATTTATTGCAAAGATATCCTGAGTCCAAGATTTAAAAAACCCTTTATTTATTTTTTAATTTTATTTCATTTTAATTTATTTTTTCAAATACATTTGTCTCTGCCTTCCCCCCACCACTTTCCCTTGCCCCCTCCCTACTTCCCTCCCTCAGCTCTTCCCCTTTAGTTTTGTCCATGAGTCCTTGCTATATGTTCCTTTACTTTCCCCTTCCCTTCCTTTTCCCCGCTGCCCCCTCTCCTTCCCTCTTGTCTCTGTTGATTTCTTTACCTTTCAGTGTTGCTGGTCTTATTTTCCTTGCATCTTTGTATTGTTGGTTAGGTTCCACTTATAGGTGAGATCATATGGTATTTGTCTTTTGCCCCCTGGCTTATTTCGCTTAGCATAATGCTCTCCAGTTCCATCCATGCTGTCGCGAAGTTTAGTAGTTCTTTTTTTCTTTCTGCTGTGTAGTATTCCATTGTGTATATGTACCATAGTTTTTTGATCCAATCATCTACTGATGGGCATTTAGGTTGCTTCCAACACTTGGCTATTGTAAATTGTGCTGCTATGAACATTGGGGTGCATAGGTTCTTTCGTATTGGCGTTTTGGTGTTCTTAGGGTATAGTCCCAGCAGGGGAATCACTGGATCAAAAGGCAGTTCCGTTTTCAGCTTTTTGAGGAAATTCCACACTGCTTTCCACAGTGGCTGCACCAGTCTGCATTCCCACCAACAGTGTAGTAGGGTTCCCTTTTCTCCACCGCCTCACCAGCACCTGTTGTTTGTGGATCTGTTTATGATGGCCATTCTGACCATTGTGAGGTGGTAGCTCATTGTGGTTTTGATCTGCATTTCTCTGATGGCTAGTGATGCTGAGCATCCTTTCAAATGCCTCTGGGCCCTCTGTATCTCCTCCTTGGAAAAGCGTCTGCCCAGGTCCTTTGCCCATTAAAAAACCCTTTAAATAAAGGGATCATCTCCACCTAGGACCCCCTTGAGTGGTGTGGTGATTTTTTGCCTGGAGCCCAGCACATGGGTTCAGTGGCAGGATCCTCTGAGAGTTTCTGACTAAGTGTGGTCTTGGCAGGCCAAGGTGTCCTCTTTAGGGTGTCTGTGGCTATGTTTTAAGAGCTTTTCCAGAAGATTCTGAGATTTGAGATGGTTTGGGACCTTTTGATTAAGGAACTTTTAGAAGTTCAGACTCATCACGGGATAAAAATAACTGGTATTTTCAGAGAAGAGGAAGGGAAGACACAGAAGAGTCCACTGTGACTTTCTTCTCTGTTTCTCATGAGGACTACATTTGTGCTGGCTGTTGTGATGCTCCAGATGTTATATTGTGTAGTCTTAACAAAGGCACAGAAGCTGAGGGCTCATTCTCTTTCCCACCTCCCATTTCCTCCTGGGTTGTGATGAAGCAACCCATCCCTTGCAGCCAAGTCTTATTCACTATCCATAGTTACTTCTACGGCTGACAGTAAGGGAGTAGGAAGCCAGAAGAGAACATCTCACATCCCAGTCCTTTGCACTTCACAGCACCAAGCTCCAAACCTAACTCCAGATTTAGCACAGACTCTGCCAACCTTCATTGTTGTGTGAGCTGGCATCCTTGACCTATGCTGCCCGTGCTGGACCCCAGGACAAAGGGAGAGGAGAAGGGGGTGGAGTTGTTGCACTCTGCCCCCTCTTCTCACTGTTGTCAAAGAGGTAGATGAGGTGAGGGGTAGGGACACCTGGTGTGCAGAACTTGCCAAATTCCATGGTGTAAACATTCTCATCATGACTGATTTTAAACTACTTATGAAAGTTCCTGAACATGTAACCACTGAGAATTGCATATCAGCAATTAAAAGTGTGCCTGGTGCCTGTGAGTTGATGTCTGTACTCTGCTGGTCTCCCATGTCCACTTGCTGCCTTTTGCTGCCACAAGTCACACACTCCTGTGTGGTTGCTTTGGTCCACCCACCCAGGTGGTCTGATGCCCCTCTGTGTGTCCTGTATATACTCTGCCAATGAGACAGCTAGCACACAGTAGGTATTGCCTGAGGAAATGGACCTGACCATTAGGCTCTACTCCCCCTATGCCAACAACTAGAGCTACACACATCAGCAAACCACAGGGACCCCCACATGCCTGTAATGAGTAGGAGTTAGCATCTGGAGTCACAATTGTAGTGGGTCCTGTGTATGTGGCAGAAGTTAGTCATGTAGGATAGAGCAGGGACTGAAATGAGGAGCTCTAGGTAAGGCAGGTGGAGGACCAGCCCCCAGACTTTCTTGCTCTCAAGTTCCGGATGTGGCCTGCAGGACAGACGTTGAGCTTTGGGGCAGCCAGAGTAAGCAGAGTTGGAGGGGACCCTATATGATGCAGGGTGACAAACAGAGCCAGGTGCTGGGAGAGGCAGTGGCAGCTGCACAGCGGAGAACAATGTTTATATGTGCTCCATGTGGGAAATGCTGGGAGTGCGCGCTGAAATTTTTAAGCCTTTTCTCCGGCCCTCTCATATACCATGCCCAGAATCTCCTTAAAGCAGTAAAATAGTGATGTAGATGTGGTCACCTCTTGCTTAAATATTATTTAGTCATCTTTAAACGTCCAGTACTCAATGTAATGCTCCACACCACATGCAGCTGGTCTCCAGGAGCTCATTTAAATTTCTCCAGAATTCAGTCCCCATATCTCCATATTGTGGCCTCTTAGTCCAGACCTTCATGATGCTCCTCAGGACAAGGCCTGTGCCCTCTGTCCGGCCTTCCTCCTCTGTTCTTGCATACCTGTGGCTTGCACTTCACCCCTAGGGAATTTTCGGATCATTGTCCTGATGAAAAAACATCTACTGTCTTTAGGATCAAATCCACACTTCTTGGGAGGCATCTGAACCCTGCTCTCCTCTGGCCCTGGATGCTCTTTTAGGTTGGTCTCCAACTCCATGTCCACTCATTCTGATCTCCTGCCCTGGGTTGGACATCCTACTGCTTGACCTCCTCAGGGGCTGCCCTGGCCTGCACATGGCTGCTCTTGCTGCCTTCAGGGTCTCAGTTCCAGCTCTGTCTTCTTTCTCACACCCATTCCTCCCCCTTTTCTAACTCCTCTGTGCTCTGAGACTCCCTCTCACACCCATTCTAGTATACTTTGGAGTGACGGGACAGCTCTTTGTTCACTCTGATGCCCATAACACAACATTAATGCCTAACATGTAGCAGCATACACACAAAAATATGCAGTTAAGTGGATTTAATCAAATGCATGATTTACTTTTTGCATGTTTCTCTGAATCATGGCAAATCAGAACTCAGTCTCAACAGCTCCCCTTGGGATCACTGGGTGGGAGGAAGGTGAGGAGCAGAGACATCGAGGGAGCAGGGGGTGCAGTGGGTATGCTGATATCACAAGGATACTCAGCACCTGTTCCCTGTCTTCTATCTCAGAACCAAATATTGATAATGGACTGCACATGTGACCATACACAGCACTCTGGGATAAGCTCTAAAGGACAGAGAACACAAACATCTTGTTTGCTTTGCTTGTATCCCAGCATGGGCCATGGATGAAGTGAGCTTGATAAACACCTGAGGACCCTAAATGCTGACCCATGTCTGGCTTACCCCTGGTGCTGAGCTTTTATCTCTGGTATTAGAGTGTCAGCATCCATGCCAGCCTTGCTTCAATAAGGGGAATTATTTTGAGCAAACATCCACTGGGGAAATAAACATCTGTGGTGCTGTGTAACGGGGCTTTCATCTTACCCCAACAGAAAGTGGGTCATTGAAGTGTGGGCAGGGAATAGCCAAAGTGATGCCTGTGCCTGGAAAAGATGTGATTTTAGTCCTATTGTGTTGTTCTGATACCAGAGGCCACAGCACTGTGAAGTGGATGGCAGTGTTAAAAGGACGTGACACAGGCCTTCAGTTTTGATTTTTATGATTGATGGTGCACTGAGTCAACCCAACAACTCCACCCCAGCAGCCTCTGTGGAAACTGTACTAAGGAGCCATGTGGATTCCATCCTATATGAATTTCGCAGACACTGACCCAAGTGATTTTTTTTAGTAGTGGGGGGGGGGTGAAAAAATACAACCCCAAGCCTTTGCACCTCGACGTGTCTTGATCACAACTGCCAATCTTCTGTTTTAATCTTCTATCTTCTTTTTAACCTGGAAATGTGTTCATTGGATTCTACTCTCTCTCTTTTGTTTTATTTTTTTTGTTTCAATTTGTCTTTTTATTATAACGTGCTAAATTTCAAAAGTTACCTTAGTCTTCTGTCTTTATTTCCCAGAGTTAGAAAATCTAAATGACAATATAACTCATTATGAAAATGTATTGGAAAATACAACAGCTGACGTAAAATGGTCATCAAGGTTCTGGGTATCAAGTGATTAGAGCAAGTGAAGGATAGCAATTGACACAGATGCAGGGTATACTGGTTACCAAGGTGCCATCTAGGAAGGCCCTCAAATGTGCAGGGGACAAGTCATGGCCACAGCTCAGCAGTACTTTGTGGGGGTGATTTCCTACCCTTTTGCTTTGTAAATGAGTTGCCCTTAGTAATTTAGGATTTTCTTTAACATTTTAAAATTAAAGTAACCATCAGACAGGAGCCATTTTTGTGGGTAAACTGCAGGATAATATATTGGAGTGATTTTGTCCTTTTTTAGTTCAAAAAGCCTTAAAATGGTTATTTTAACAGATGTGAATGAGGATGACAATTGTATACTTTAAATTTTTATCACCAAAGATAAAACTAAAGCATTCTTATAAACTTAAAACTATTACTAATGAATTTAGATTTTGGTGAAAGAAAATTTTAAATACCATTAAAATAATACAATATTAACAAAAATTGGCCAGGTATTCATGTCATTTTAGTGAGCTACCATCATTTAAATATAAGAAAAGTAATTTCTTGGTCCAAATTAGTGAAACCTTAGCATAGAGAACATTATTTGAGAAGAATACTTTTTCAGAAACATTCTGATACTCAAATTCACTTTGTAACAATTATAGTTTAACCTTTTGATTAACATCTTTCTTAAAAAGTTGTCAGAATTTCATTTCTTCAGAAGATATTTTCCCCAGTGTGCTGTTCAATTCCACAGGTTAAACATTCCTCATTATTATTAAGAACTTCATACATATTAGCAAGATTACCATTCACTGCTTTTTTTGTCCTTTTGAAAAGACACAGGAAGACTTGCTAGACTAAAGCTGATGTCTTTAAAGGCATGCAAAAAGCGGATTCTCACAATGATTGTACAGAAGCCACTCAAAGTACCAATGCCATCATCAACAGGCATGTCCTGCCACTCTTTAAAAAGAATAGCTGAACAAGTCAGGACTGATGTTGTGAAGAAGATGTAGTAGATGGGAATCATGGGGGATGTGTTGAATATGCCCAGGGCTCAGTTCAGTTGTTGACCTGTGTGCTCACACAGACAATGAGGCTCAGCAACAAGTTCCAGGCCAGGAGGTGCTGCAGCACAGGCTTTCCAGCAAACAGCTTCTTGATAGCAATGCCCAAGCCCTTCACACAGGATACTGAGAACGCTCTAATCACAGAGTAGATCATGATATACACGAGAATGTTCATCTGTCCATGGGGAGTCCCACCATGAAGATTAATATCAAGGACACAATGACCACAGTGTCTCAAAGACTGCAAAACCTGGATCCTCAAGCTTGTGAGACATTTCATTTAGAGTCTTGATCTCCTTTTCCTTTTTTTTTTTTTTGTGCATGAATAACTATAACTGTGAATCTTAAAATATTTAGCAAACATCCAATTTTCCAGTGAAGGTTAAGACGCTCATTTAGAAAGTATGAAGAAAGAAAGGCATTTACTAGGACGCGGAGGGCTCCTGATGAAGTCACCAGGGCAGCTGATGCAAAGGCATATGAAGTGAAGTTGACCACCTCACTGGCTTCCACTGAGAGCAGCCCAGCCTACCACAACCATTGTTTAAGATATGCCTGGCCACCTTGACCTGCTCTCATGGAGCATTTTTTCCTGGCAAGTTGTATAAGGTTGTTTTGTTTTGTTTTTTGTTTTTTCCCCAAAATGAAATTCCCTTCAATGAAAATGCTGGAGCTCATAGCCAAACCCAGACCAATATAGAATTCATATTTTCCATGCCCCTGGCTCGTTTGTTTGTGTCTGAAGAAGTTCCTATAACACATTGATCATTGGACTGAGAAATGCTGGTGCTGGAAGCAAGCTTCAAACATGTAAGTTTAATGTGGTCTCTCTTATGAAAAAAAGAAAAGGCTGGAAGAAGTAGAGATGAACTATTCACCCTCATTCCCTTGTAAATAATACCTTTTATGCTTATAAACTCTGGCAGAGGTGGTCTGGCCCCAGGTGGCAGGCAGATGTGCTACTTCCCCTCCGTTATCCAGCTCTGCTCACTTCCTCTCATGCTGTCAAAAAGGCCACACAGGCCAATCTCTTCTGTGCTCCTGGGGCCAGTGCCTTTGCTGCAGTCCAGTAGGAGGTGCAAGCATCCAGGGCTGCATGCCTAAGTGCCATCTCTGCCATGGAGGAGCCCCAAGGGCAACTTGCTCTGGACAACCTCCAGCCCCTGTGGCCTCTGGTACCAAGGACCACTCTAAGAAATTTCTTTTTTAAAAAACAATATTGCTATTTTATTGTAATATATGTGAGCAAATCATATTACATTTCATGGGAACATCTAATGAAACTTTTCAATAAATAGCAATTTTAAGTAGGTGATTGAGAGTAAAATGAATATGTGTCTGAACACCCTGCCATGCCTCTGTAGTCCCTATGGAGACATTAGTGCTTTGGTTGATCAGTTGTCTCCAAAATACACTTCATAGCTGCAAGATTGTTTTGGCTTATATATTTATTAGGTTTCAAGCCACTTGTTCATATAAGGAAATGGTAGCAAGTGGTAGAGCTTCAAGACTCAAGTTCATATAAATGTGACAGCAGCAACCATGGCAATGACAGCTATAGAAAAAGTAACTCATGTGGATTAAACATTGATAATGTGATAAGAGATTTCCATGTCCTGCGCTGGCTGGGTGGCTCAGTTTGTTGGAACATTGTCTGGTACACCAAAAGTTGTGGGTTTAATCCCTGTGGGCACACATATGGAAGGCAAGTGATTGATGTTTTTCTTTCACATGGATGTTTCTCTCTCACATCAAAATTGCTCTCTTTATCTCTGCCTTCCTTTCTCTCTCAGACTTCCTCTCTCTCTAAAATTAATAAACATTTGATGGGGGTCCCCCACGTTGAGTGCCAGATGATGGGAGGTCCCTGTTCAGGCACCAGATGAGGGGGTACTGTGTCCTGCGCAGAGTTCCCCTTGGTCGCAGCAGATGGAGGAAAATAAAATAAGTCATTCCAGGCACTTCTTGGTCTGCCAGGAAAAGGGAGTGGTGATTTCCTCTAGTGGAGAATGCCCCAAACCCTTCTCTTGAAGTGGCTTTTATTGAGAACCTTATGCCCAGGGGTATACAGCATGAATGCAAAGTTTATCAATCAATGTCAAAAGGCTATGTTTACAGAAAACAGAGATCATAGATAACAATCGAAGGAACACAAGAGATTTGTCTCAGATCAAGGTCTGTTATGCAGGGTGGCACCCATTTGGCCCTGTAATCTGGGAAACTGATCACATTCTATGCTCAACCCTGAACATCAGTACTCATTAATGCAAGGGCATTCTTAGTGTTTCATAGGATTTAATGCACTCCTTTTCCAGGCCTAATTTCCTCCAGGAACCACTTCACTCAGTTTAGGGCTGTACCTGCCTTTATTATTTCAAGCCTGAGCCAGGTGGGTGGAGCAGAGCAGCCAAGAGATAAGGAGACTTCTTTCAGATAGAATAAGGACTCCAGCCATGACAAAGCCAAAGGGTGAGGGTCTTTTGCCCCTTCTCCAGGACCCCCAATTCCTTCCCTGATGGCATCTATGTGACTGTGCCTATCTTGGGTTGCTCTTGCCATTGAGGGGTCTTACCCATCATTGACTAACCAGTCATCCTCCAGGGCCAAGCAGAATGATGTGAGGGAGGCAGAGGCTGCGCCCCTGCCAGGGGGATAGGTTTTGTCTCCTCTGTGGCCTATTTTCGCAAGGCCTCCTTGCTCAGCTCCATCCTTGGGACTCTTTTGCCTGTCAGTGAAGCTACAGTCCCTGAAACCAGGCTGGACAGTACCTAACACATATCCTCGGGTAAGAATTAGCTCATTTAACTCATTAGGTGGTTACTATTTACAAGCCCATTGCATGAGGAAATGGAGGCTTATGCATATTTTCTAAGATCACTTAGTAAAGGGTAAGGGTAATTTGACTTCAGAGCTTGCAAAATGTTCGCTCCCTGAAAATATTGTCATGAACACAAGCAGTTGGGTCCACTTTAATCTGTGCAGCAGGCAGAGCTACAGACTAAAAGCCACAGTGTGGGCAACTCCTATGAGGAAATCCTCTGCTCTGGCTTTAGTCTTAAGGTAAAAATAAGATGTATTTTTTTTGTGGATTCTTTGTGGCCCTGCCTCTGGAAAACTGAACTGTTCACATTGCTGGAAAGCTAGGTAGACTGATATACAAGATAAAACAGTGGCCCTTGTATGTTTCCCCAGAGAGAGTTCCAAGTGGTTTACCTCTGCCCACACCTGCTTCTTCCTGTAGTCACACCAAGTAAGTAGAGCTCCAACCTGTCAGGTGCTGTGTAGCTGTGGGGACTTTTGCCTTAATGGGCCATTAATAGGATCTCACCATTAATAGAGGGTAAACTAGATCGAGTCATGCCCATCACCTTCAGCATCAAAACTAAGAATGTTTTGTAAGTACATTTCATAGAACAAAAAGATGATTATTTGTCACTATAAATAACAGGTGAAAAGAAAAAGTGCATGCTACTGGTTTTATAAGAGAGGGTATAAAAGGAAAGTAGCTTGACACTGTGTTATAGATAAGGCCTTGCTATCTGCATACCTGTTTGGGCTCAGAGGTGAGCATTCAGCTTCACACCTTGTATTTTCTTTATTACCTCCTTTATCTTCAACATTTTCATATTGGTCCAATGGGTGGGGGACCTGGTTGTGACCCAAAAGATACAATCCAGTGGAGTTGGAAATATTATTTTGACATAACTCCAATGTGATGGTGTTAGGAAGTAAGATCTTTGGGAGGTGATTAAATCTAGATGAGGTCATGAGGATGGAGCCCCCATGATGGGATTAGTGCCCTTATAAAAAGAGAGAGACAGAGCCCAGGCTGAGTGGCTCAGTTGGCTGGAGCATCATCTCCATACACCAAACGGTTGCAGGTTTGATTCTTGGTCAGGGCACATACCTAGGTTGCTGGTTTGATCCCAGGTTGGGGAGTGTATGTGAGGCAATTGATCTCTGTTTCTCTCTCATATCAATACCTCTCTCTCTCCCCCTTCCTCTCTCTTTAAAATCAATAAACATATCCCATATCCTCAGTGAGGAAAAAAGAAAGTGAGAGAAATCAGGGCTGTCTCTCTCTCTCACGTGACTGTCTATAGCCTGGAAGAGTTCTCTCACCAGAACCCAGCCCTGCAGGCACTCTGATCTTGGACTTCTCATCCTCCAGAATTGTGAGAAGTAGTGTCTGCTCTTTAAGCCCCTCTGCCTGTGGTATTTGTTGCTGAGCTGATACACCATGGTTTTTTGAAGGTCAGGAAAAAGTTTTACCCTGACACCTAACACACTGTCTGACATACAAGAGGAGCTCAATAGAAGGTTTTGCATTGATGGTGGTGACATGTGTTCTTAGCTCCACAGTTCAGTGTCCACTCCTGGTCTCTGGTAAGCCTCAGAGACCAGCTTCTTCTGTCTCTCTTCTCCTGTTCCCCATCCACCTGCAGAGCCAACAGTGATCAGGAGGGACTTTCTCATTTAGCATTACTGTGCTGCTGATTCTAATGCCGTTCTCTCCCACTTTGTTTTTTAAATTGTGATAAAAAAAATAGCATAAAATTATTATCTTAACCATTGTAAGTGTATAGCTCAGCAGTGTTATATTCATGTTGTAAAACAGATCTCCAGAACTTTTTCATCTTGTAAAACTGAAACTTTATATTTGTTAAACAAACCCTTTTTTCCCACTCTTTCCAGTACTTGATAACCACTATTCTACTTTCTGTTTCTATGAATTTTACTATTTTAATGCATCTTATAAGTGAAATTACACAGTGTTTAGGTTTTTGTGTCTGGCTTATTTTACTTAGAATAATATTCTTTAGGTTCATCCAGGTACATCCATGCTGTAACATGTGATAATATTTCCTTATTTTTAAAGTGGAATAATACTCCACTGTATATGTGTACTACATTTTGTTTACCTATTAATTTGGGTTGCTTCCACCCTATGCCTATTGTGAATAATTCTGCTATGAACATGAGTGAGCAAATATCTCTTTGAGTCTTAACTTCCAATTCTTTTGGATAAATACTTTGAAGTGGGATTGCTGGATCATATAGTATTCCTGTTTTAATTTTTTGAGGGACTTCCATAGTGGTTGTGTTACTGTAAAACAGCCTGATGGAGTACCAGAGGGGTCTCCACCTACCAGTCAAGATGGTGGCAGAGGGAGATTCTTACACTGAGCATGTCCAAAGCTAGAGATATGAATGGATGGGGCCCCAGCAGGGAAGGCTAAAAATATAAATGGATGGGACCCAAACCTCAAAGCTAGAAAGATGAATGGATAGGGTCCCCAGGACACTGAAAGTTAGAAAGATGAATGGAAAGGGCCCTAAATGTGTCAAAAGTGTAGAAAGATAATTGGATTAGGAAAAAAGCTCTCTCCTCCCTATCCATGTGAGAACTGTGGGCTTTATCAGGAAGATGGAGATGGTCTTTGAGATGGGAGCCCACCATTCTCTTAGGTGTGGTACCTAAATAAACCCCTTTCCTTTTTGCATCAACACCTGCCTCACAAGTTTGGGTTTTTGTGACAACAGTCAGCTGAACCTCTGTTTTTGTTCTGTAACAGTTGCACCATTTTACAATGCCACCAATAATGCATGATGGTTCCAATTTCTCCACATCCTTGCAAACACTTATTTTATGTTTTCTTTTATTTTTGATAGTAACCATCTTAATGGGTGTGATGTGGTATCTCACTGTGGTTTTAATCTGCATTTCACTGATAACTCATAATGTTGAGCACGTTTTTATACACATGTTGACCATTTATATATCATCTTTGGAGAAATGCCGATTCAAGATTTTGCTCAATTTATTTATTTTTTAATTTTATTTTAAAATCAGGTTTATTCTACTACAGTTGCCTCAATTTTTCCCCCTTTGCCCTCTTCCACCCATTCCAATCCCAACCCCTGCTCCCACAGTCAATTCCCACTCTATTGTCCATATCCATGGGTCATTCATACATGTTCTTTCTTTAGTCCCTTCTCCTTCTTTCCACCATTGTCTTCCTTCCCCTTCCCCTATGGTCACTTTCAGTCTGCTCTGTTTCCTTGCCTGTGGTTTATTTTCTTCATTAGTTTATTTTGTTGAATGGATTCCACTTTTAGGTGAGATAATATGGAATTTGTCTTTCATCGACTGGCTTATTAAACTTAGCATAATATATTCCAGTTCCATCCATGTTGTCGCAAAAGGTAAGAGTTCCTTCTTTCCTTCTTTTGTAAATGCGGATTTTATTTATTTATTTATTTTTTAAATGTCAATATCCATTATAAAATATTAAAAAATTGAAATCCATTTTAAAGTCTCAGCAATTAAAACAACATGATACCAGCACAGAAATAATCAAATAGATCAATGAAATAAAATGAGCATTCTAGAAACAAATGTATATCTCTGTCCAGCAAAGTAATATATGATTAAATTGATATTTCAAATCAGTGGGGAAAATAAGACTTATTCAACAAATAAGATGCATGGAACACTATTACCTGAAGTAAAACAAATATAGAGCCCTGTTGTACACTTTATATAAGAAATATTCAGGTGAGTTAAAAATCAATATGTAAAATCTAAAGAGTTTTAGGAGAAAATACAAAATAATGTTTTCCTTACCCTGAAGTAACATATTTAAATCCAGAAACTATAGAGTAAAATATTGACAATATGACTATATTAAACATTTAATGTTTACATTTAATGTATATATAGTAATATACATATAAAAAAGTTAAAGGAAGGACAAATAATAGAAAAGGAAAGTATTTGCAACACATCTAAAAAAGGGTTAATATTTTGGGGGTTTGTTTAAGGCAAAAATTCTATAAACACTTAATCAAAAAATGGATAAAGAATACCAAAAATTCATTTAAAGCTTTTAAAAATAATAGAAATAGGCAATAAGTATACAAAAGCAGGCTTAGTTAAAACAAATAATGAAGTAACAAAATCCATCATTGTCACAGTCATATTAATAAGTATTAAAAATATTGGTGATATCAAGTCTTGGTTAATATGAAAGGAACTGGGTATTCATGGACTCTTTTTCTTCATCTTCTAAAAGCAGTCCCACTATGGGGAGAAGGTGGAGACAAATGTATTTGGAAAAATAAATTAATTAATTAAAAAAAATAAAAGCAGTCTCTTTAGCATATTTTGCAATGCTGGTGTGAAGATGTGTTTTTTTAGCCTTCTTTTGTTAGGGAAACCTCTTATTTCGTCTTCCATTTTAATTGAGAGCCTTGCTGGGTAGAGCAGTCTTCATTGCAGGCGTTTGCTTTTAATGACTTGGACATGAATATTTCTTGCCATTCCCTTCTGGCTTTTATTGTTTCTGTTTAGAAGTCAGCTGCTAGCTGTATCGGGGATCCCTTATGTATTACTACATGTTTCTCCCTTGCTGCATTTAGGATTCTCTCCTTGTCTTTGATATTTACCATTTTAATGATGATGTGTCTCGGAGTGGGCCTCATTGGGTTCCTCTTGAATGGGACACTCTGTGCTTCCTGGACTTGTGTGATGTTTGCTCTCCTCCAATTAGAAAAGTTTTCCATCATTACTTTTTCAAACAGATTCTCTATCCCTTGCTCCTATTCTTCTTCTTTTGGTATTCTTGTTATACGGATATTATTACATTTCATTCTGTTCTGCATTTCTCTCAACATCTCTTCATTCTTTATGAGTCTCTTTGCATTTTCTTGCTCTTTTTGGGAGCTGTTTTATACCTTATCCTCCTGCTCACTGATTCAATTCTCTGCATCATCAAGCCTGCTTTTGATTCCTTCTTCTGTGTTCTTTAATTCAGAAATTGTATTCTTTTTTCCTCTTGTCTCTTGTTGATAGTTTCTTTGTCCTTTTTCATGCTGATATAATTTGCAGTAAGTTCCTCATAATTTCCCTGTAGTTTTTGGTAATTCTCTCTGAGCTCACTGAACTCATTGAGCTTCCTTAGAATCGTTGTTTTGAAATCAACATCTGATAGTTGACTCTATTTCATTTAGTTCTCTCTGTGGGGATTCCTCTTTTCCCCTCTACTGCAGCATGTTTCTCTGTCTTCCCATTATTTGTGAGGCTCTTCTATTTTGCTTCTGCTTCTTAAATTGATCTGTCCCGATTTCATGACTTTGTGATGTGAACTTCCATGGTAGTAGACCACTGGTTTTTCTTTCTGGATCTGCTTCTGATGATGTCAGATGTTGACCCTATCTGACCGTAAGCAGTCTGCTCAAGACTTTCAGGAATCTACTGTCTGTGGCTGTCTCTTTCAGCTGTTAATCAAGTCATTCTGCACTCAGCAGTCAGGCTTAGAGACACCACATGGTTAAGCCTAGTTCACCCTGTGGTGGGGTTATTGGGTCCTCTCATGCTTCTGCCTCTGGGGGAATGGTCTGCCTGAGCCAGATGGCTGCTGCTGCATGCAGGAGTCAGAACCAGGATCCCGCTGGCTACTCTCTCCATTCTCTCCCTAAAGCCTCTGTCTACAATCTCTCCTCAAGTGTCTGTAGACCACTCTGTGCCCCCATTAGGCAGGGATTTACTATCTGTGGCTGCGACCCTGCACTCAATAGCCCGGCTTAGAGACACCACAGAGCAAGCAGAGACCCTCCTGAGGGCGGGGCTATTGGGTCCTCCCATGCTATTGCCACTCAGCAGAGTGGTCTGCCTGAGCAAGATGGCTGCTGCTGTCTGGGGGATGAGACAGCACTGGGATTCCACCTGCTATCCTCTCAGTTCTCTCCCCAAAACCTCCTTCCCCAGTCTCTCCTCAGGCATCTCTAGCTCACTCTGCCCACACCTTTGCCAGAACCCAGGGTAAGTGGCTGCAAGTAAAAATTTATGCCTTTAAAAGGTTCTTTATTTCTCCAGTCGCTTGTCTCTGGCAGAGAGCAACCCTGCTGCTTTTTGCAGCTGACTGTTGTCTGCATGCTTTTTGGGTTCTGGTGCTGTAGGCTGGAGATCCCTGCTTATGGTTTAGATGTTGCCCCTCTCAGGGGGATCCAGCTGGCCCTTTCAATATCCATCTGGTTCTGCCACTTGTGGGAACCCCGCTCCCCTTCTCGAGTCTCTACCACAGCCCCACCAGTTAGATTGTGCTAAAGCTGATTGTTCTGTCTGTCTGAGGTTATAAGGCTCCTCTCCCGCTATTGTTCAGTTATTTGTTCCAGGTGATTTCTCCACAATTTAGTTTTAACTCCAGGTTGGTCCTGGGAGGATGTTAGTGTGACTTCCACTCCTCTGCCATCTTGATTCTCCAAGTCAATTTTGCTTATTTTTATTTTTTTCCTTTTTTTTAATTTATTTACTTTTTAAATACATTTGTCTCTGCCTCCCCCCAACCACTTTCCCTTGCCCCCTCCCTACTTCCCTCCCTCTGCTCTTCCCTTTGGTTTTGTCCATGAGTCCTTGCTATATGTTCCTTGACTTTCCCCTTCCCTTCCCTTTCCCTGCCCCCCCTTCCCTCTTGTCTCTGTTGATTTCTTTACCTTACAGTGTTGCTGGTCATATTTTCCTTGCATCTTTGCATCGTTGGTTAGGTTCCACTTATAGGTGAGATCATATGATATTTGTCTTTTGCCCCCTGGCTTATTTCGCTTAGCATGATTCTCTCCAGTTCCATCCATGCTGTCGCGAAGTTTAGTAGTTCTTTTTTTCTTTCTGCTGCGTAGTATTCCATTGTGTATATGTACCATTGTTTTTTGATCCAATCATCTACTGATGGGCATTTAGGTTGCTTCCAACACTTGGCTATTGTAAATTGTGCTGCTATGAACATTGGGGTGCATAGGTTCTTTTGTTTTGGCGTTTTGGGATTCTTAGGGTATAGTCCCAGCAGGGGAATCCCTGGATCAAAAGGCAGTTCCATTTTCAGGTTTCTGAGGAAATTCCACACTGCTTTCCATAGTGGCTGCACCAGTCTGCATTCCCACCAACAGTGTACTAGGGTTCCCTTTTCTCCACGACCTCGCCAGCACCTGTTGTTTGTGGATCTGTTTAGGAAGACCATTCTGACTGGTGTGAGGTGGTACCTCATGGTGGTTTTGATCTGCATTTCTCTGATGGCTAGTGATGCTGAGCATCCTTTCAAATGCCTCTGGGCCCTCTGTATCTCCTCCTTAGAAAAGCATCTGCCCAGGTCCTTTGCCCATTTTTGGATTGGATCGTTTGTCTTCTTGGAGTGGAGTTGAGTGAGTTCTTTATATATCTTGAGATATATAGAGGTTTGGAGATCAAACCTCTATCTGATGTATCATTAGCAAATATATTTTCCCATACGGTTGGCTCCCTTTTCATTTTGCTGATGTTTTCTTTTGCTGTGCAAAAGCTTCTTATTTTGATGAGGTCCCACTTGTTTATTCTTTCCTTTATGTCCCTTGCTTTAGGAGACATATCAGTGAAAAAATTGCTGCGTGGGATATCTGACAGTTTCCTGCCAATGTTCTCCTCTAGGACTTTGATGGTGTTGTGACTTATATTGAAATCTTTTATCCATCTTGAGTTTATTTTTGTGTATGGTGTCAGCTGATGATCCAATTTCAATTTTTTGCATGTAGCCGTCCAGCTCTCCCAACACCATTTGTTGAAGAGGCTGTTATTGCTCCATTTTATGCTTCTGCCACCTTGTCAAATATTAGATGCCCATGTAGATCTCAGCTTATTTCTGGGCTTTCTATTTTGTTCCACTGGTCTATGGGTCTGTTCTTGTGCCAGTACCAGAGTGTTTTGAGTATGGTGGCTTTGTAGTAGAGTTTGATGTCTGGTATTGTGATCCCTCCTACTTTGTGTTTCTTTCTCAAAATTGCTGCGGCTATTCATGGTCGTTTATGGTTCCATATAAATTTTTGAAATGTCTGTTCTATTTCTGTGAAATACATCACTGGTATCTTAATAGGGATTGCGTTGAATCTATAAACTGCTTTGGGTAGTATGGACATTTTGAGGATATTAATTCTTCCAATCCATGTGCACGGTATATGCTTCCATTTATTTGTGTCTTCCTTAATTTCTTTTTTCAATGTTGTATAGTTTTCTGCGTACAAGTCTTTTGTGACTTTGGTTAAATTTTTGCCTAGGTACTTTATATTTTTTCTTGCTATATCGAATGGTATTTTTTTTCTGATTTCTTCTTCTTCTATTGCATTGCTGGCATACAAAAATGCCTTTGATTTCTTAATGTTGACTTTGTATCCTGCTGTTTTGCCAAATTCACTTATTAGGGTGAGGAGTTTTTTGGTAGAGTCTACAGGGTTTTCTATGTACACTATCATGTCATCTGCAAACAATGATAGTTTTACTTCCTCCTTTCCTATTTGAATGCCTTTTATGTCTTTCTCTTGTCTGACTGCTGTGGCTAGGACTTCCAGTACGATGTTGAAAAGAAGCAGTGAGAGCGGACATCCTTGTCCTCTTCCCGATCTTAGTGGGAAAGCTTTCAGTTTTTGCCCGTTGAGTATGATATTGGCTGTAGGTTTTTCATATATGGCCTTTATTACGTTGAGGAATGCCCCATTTATTCCCATTTTGCTGAGTGTTTTGATCATAAATGGGTGCTGTTCCTTATCGAATGCTTTTTCTGCATCTATCGAGATGATCATGTGGTTTTTGTCTTTTCTTTTATTTATATGATGTATCACTTTTACTGATTTGCGTATATTGAACCATCCCTGCATCCCTGGGATGAATCCCACTTGATCGTGGTGGATAATCTTTTTAATGTATTGCTGGATGTGGTTTGCCAATATTTTGTTGAGGATTTTAGCATCTATGTTCATCAGCGAAATTGGCCTGTAGTTTTCTTTCTTTGTAGGGTCTTTATCTGGTTTTGGGATCAGGGTGATGCTGGCCTCATAGAAGGAGTCTGGGAATCTTCCCTCCTCTTGGATTTTTTGGAACAGTCTGAGAAGGACAGGGGTTAGCTCTTCCTTAAATGTTTTGTAAAATTCTCCTGGGAAACCATCCAGTCCTGGGCTTTTGTGTGCTGGGAGTTTCTTGATGACTGCTTCAATTTCCCCAGCTGTTATAGGTCTGTTCAAGCTTTCTGTTTCTTCCTCCTTCAGTGTTGGAAGATTATACTTTTCTAAAAATTTGTCCATTTCATCAAGATTTTCAAATTTTTTGGCATATAATTGTTCATAATAGTTTCTGATGATCATTTGTATTTCTGTGGTATCCGTTGTTATTTCTCCTCTTTAATTTCTGATATTATTAATTTGGGTCCTCTCCCTTTTTTTCTTGATGAATCTGCTTAAAGCCTTGTCAATTTTATTTATCTTTTCAAAGAACCAGCTTCTGGATTGGTTGATCCTCTGAATTGTTCTTTTTGTCTCGATGTCATTCAGTTCTGCTCTAATCTTGACTATTTCCTTCCTTCTACTTGCTCTGGGATTTATTTGTTGTTGTTTCTCCAGTTTTTGAAGTTGTAGTGTTAGGTCTTTTATTTGAAATGTTTCTATCTTTTTTAGGTATGCCTGTATTGCTATGAACTTCCCTCTCAGGACTGCCTTTGCTGTGTCCCATAGGTTTTGGACAGTTGTCTGTTCATTTTCATTTGTTTCCAGAAATTTTTTCAGTTCTTCTCTTATCTCATTATTGACCCATTCATTGTTTAATAGTGTACTGTTCAGTCTCCATGAGTCTGCAAGTTTTTGAAGTTTCTCTTTGAGGTTGATTTCGAGTTTCAAGGCCTTGTGGTCTGAGAAAAAGTTTGGTATTATTTCACTTTTCCTGAATTTGCTGAGGCTTGCTTTGTATCCTATCATGTGGTCTCTCTTTGAAAAACTGCCATGAGCATTTGAAAAGAATGTGTATTTTTCATCTTTGGGATGTAAGGTTCTATATATGTCAGTTAAGTGTCTTTGATTCAGTGTGTCATTCAGCGCCACGATATGTTTATTAATGTTTCATTTGGAAGATCTGTCCATTTTTGACAGTGGGGTGTTGAAATCCCCTACTATCAGTTTGTTGCTGTCTATATCTTTTTTTAAGTTGTCCAACAATTTCCTTATAAACTTGGGGGCTCCTATATTGGGAGCATATAAGTTTACAATGTTAATATCTTCTTGATAGATTCTTCCTTTAAGTATGACAAAGTGTCCCTCTGGGTCTCTCTTTACGGCCCTTGTTTTGAAATCTACTTTTTCTGATACAAGTATGGCAACCCTGGCCTTTTTCTCTTGCCCATTTGCTTGGAATATTTTTTTCCATCCCTTTACTTTGAATCTGTCTAGGTCTCTTGCTCTGAGGTGGGTCTCTTGTAGGCAGCATATGTGTGGGTCATGTTTTCTTATCCATTCAGCTACCCTGTGTCTTTTGATTGGGGCATTTAGTCCATTCACATTGAGAGATATTACTGATAGAAACTTATTCATTTTTCCTCTTTGTGCCTGTGTTCCTCTCTGTCTCATTCTTTTCCTTCATCTGCTTAAACCAGTCCCCTTAGCATATCTTGGAGTGCTGGTTTGGTAGAGATGTATTCTTTTAGCCTTCTTTTGTCTGGGAAACTCCATATTTCTCCTTCTATTTTAATGGAGAGCCTAGCTGGGTAGAGCAGCCTTGGCTGTAGGCCCTTGCTTTTCATGGCTTGGAATATTTGTTGCCATTCCCTTTTGGCTTGTAGTGTTTCTGTTGAGAAGTCAGCCCCTAGGTGTATCGGGGCCCCCTTGTATGTTACTTTCTCCTTCTCCATTGCTGCCTTGAGGATTCTCACTTTGTCTTTGACAGTTGCCATTTTAATGATGATGTGTCTTGGAGGGGACCTCCTTGAGTCCCTCTTGAGTGGGGTCCTCTGTGCCTCCTGGATCCATGAGAGCCTTTCTCTCCTCAAATTAGGGAAATTTTCCATCATTACTTTTTCGAGGAGGTTCTCTATTCCTTGCTCCTCTTCTTCTCCTTCTGGTATCCCTATTATATGGATATTATTGCGTTTCAGGTTGTCCTGCATTTCCCTAAATGCTTTTTCATTCTTTTTGAGCCGTTTTTCCATTTCTTGTTCTTTCTGGGAGCTTTTTTCTACCTTGTCCTCCATCTCACTGATTCGATCCTCGGCTTCATCCAGCCTGCTTTGGATTCCTTCTACTGTGTTCTTCAATTCAGAAATGGTATTCATCATATCCTCTTGTGTCTTCTTGATAGTTTCTATGTCCTTTTCCAGGCTGATATAGTTTGCTCTAAGATCCTGATAGTTTCTCTGCAGTTTCTCATAGTTCTCTTTGAGCTGGCTGAGCTCATTGAGCTTCCTTAGAACCATTGTTTTGAATTCCATATCTGATAGTTCCCTTGCCTCTATTTCATTGAGCTCTCTCTGTGGGAGTCCCCTTTTCCACTCATTTGGGGGGACTTCTTTTTCTTCCCATTTTTGTGAGAGTCTGTTAAGTATTTTTGTCCTTTACTTTTCTTTCTGGGTTGCCTCTAATGATGTCAGTTGTTCACCCTGTAGGGCCTTGGGGTGTTTGTTTGAGCCTTTCAGGAGTCTAATACCTGTGTCTGACTCCTGCTTGGAGCATCTCTGTGACTCCTTCAGTCAGGGCTGGGCTATTTTTTGGGATCTGTCTGTGCTCTCACGCGGGCTCCTTGAGTGCATTCCCAGTGCAGCAGGGTCCCCCACCTGCCTGGGCTCGCATGTGCTGGCCCCAGACCAGGGGGCTTATTCGCGACCTCGTGTACTCATCTGGCCCCCCTTGGCACGCAAGCTTTGTGGCACTTTTAGGATCTTCTATTGTGTATTTTCCACACTTTTGGCTCTTTGGGTGCGTTGCTTGCCCTCGCCAATTTTGGACTGCGGAAATGGGAGGAAATCAGCTCTAGGACTCTCCGGTTAATCCTGTTTCTGGTCTCTCCTCCAGGGACCCTGGGCAGCTCTACTAATCTTGTGGGCCGTTCCGCAATTGCGCCGGGCAGGTCAATTTATGCCTGCCCTTGCTGCTCTGCGCACTCCTTGCAGGCCGTATGGGTGCCAGTCTGTGTGAGGCCTTGCCGGCCAGTGCAAGTGTTCGCCAGCCCGCGTGGGTCACACACACGCTCACCAACCCTCGCCGGTCACTCCGCGCAAGTGTGTGCGCCTGCTCTGGGTGTTTTGGGGGTGTCTATGTGTGCTTTTCCACTTTTGGCTCTTTGGGGGTGCGGCCTCTTCCCGCGCAATGGAGACTACGGCAAGGAGAAGAAGTCGGGACTCCCTGGTTCCTCCTCCCGTTCTTTCCCCAATGCCTCCATTTCTAGTCTCCCCTCAGGGGCCTCTGGGCAGTTCTGTGACCCCTTCGGCCTAGGATCCACCCCCTGTGCGGACTGCGTTTTCACCGCAGGCAGTCAGGTTCATGCGTGCCCTGCTTCTGCCTCTTTGGGGTCACACCTTTCCTGCCCACAATGGAGACTACCGACCAGGGAGGGAGTCGGGACTCCCCGGTTCCTCCTCCCATTCTTTCCCCAACGCCTCCATCTCCAGTCTCTCCTCAAGGTTCTCAATGCAGCTATGTGACCCCTTTGGCCAGTGATCCTCTATTTCTTCCAGCCAGTCTGCGCTAGCCCCCCAGCTCACACATGCACAAGCTGTGTGCAGAGCGCACAAAAGGCAGGTTAATTGTTTCCCTTATGCCCGAGCCAGATGGTAGCTGCAGAGTGGGAAGTGCGTTATCACCGGGGCTCCATTAGCCGCTGTCTCAGTTCTCTTCACAAAGTTTTCCTCACCAGTCTTTTCCCAGGCACCAGACCACCCTGCTGCCGCCTCTGCCCTTGATCAAGGAGGGTGCCTGCCGCTGCAACTTTTGCGTTTGCTCTTTAAATGTCTTTTTGCATCCCCAACCACCTGTCTCTGGCAGAGAGCGCCCCTAAGCTTTTTGGGGTTGCATTTTGTCTGTATTTTCTTGGCTTTAGCTGCTGTAGTTTAAGGGTCCCTGTTTATCATTCAGACCCCGTTCTTTTTGGGGGAAGCTAACTGGCCGTTTCAATGTCCCTCTGGTGCCAGTGCCTGTGGGCACCCAGCCCACCCTCTTGAGCCTCCACCGCAATTCTCACCCGTTGGGATGTGTGAGGGTAGAATCCACTGTCCGTGGCACCAAGGCTCCTCTCCCACTATCGCTCCACTGCTTTCCAGGTGATTACTCCATTATTTAGTTGCAATTCCAGTTTGGTTTTGGGAGGAGGTCAGCGTGACTCCCATCACTCCTCCGCCATCTTCTCTCTCTGCTTATTTTAAAATCAGGTTATTTGATTTTTTGTTTATTTGTAGGAGCTCTTTATATATTCTGGATATTAATCCCTTATCAAATGTATGATTTGCAAATATATGCTCCCATTCTGCAAGGTATATAATGACTGATTAAATGCCTTTAGTAGTAATTAGTCTGTTCAGATTTTCTATTTCTTCATGATTCAGTCTTCGTAAGTTGTATGCATCTAAAAACTTATCCATTTCTTCTAAGTTCTGATTTGTTTGCATATACTTGTTCATAGCAGTCTCATAATTCTTAGTATTTCTGTGTAATCAAGTGTAATGTGTCCTCTGAAATTTATGGCTTAATTTAACTGATCCTCCTCTTTTTTTCATTTCCTAGTGAGTCTAGCAAAAGGTTTGTCAATTTTATTAATATTTCCATAAAAGCAGCTCTTAGTTTAATTGATCTTTAAAACTTTTTTAACTCTCTATTTTATTTACTTATGCTCTGACCTTTGTTATTCCCTTCCTTTCAGTAACTATGGGCTATGTTTCTTCTTTTTCTGATTCTCTGAAGTATATAAAGTTAGGTTATTTGAGATCATTCTTATTTCTTGTTTTCACATTAAATTTTTTTTTATTGTTCATATATATTTGTCTCCATTTTCCCACCACCATTTTCCCTTGTCACACACACCCTGACCTGCTTCCCTCAATTCTTCTCCACTTTGGCATTGTCCATGGATCCTTTATACATGTTCCTTGATTTGACCCTTCCCTGTCTTTTCCTTGTTACCCCTCTCCCTCCTTCCCTCTTGTTATTGTTTTTTTTTTCTTTCAGTGTTGCTGGTTATATTTTCCTTGCTTGTTTGTTTTGTTGATTAGGTTCCACTTACAGGTGAGAACTTATGGTATTTGTCTTTCACCCTCTGGCTTATTTCACTTAGCATAATGTTCTCCAGTTCCAGACATGCTATCACGAAGGGTAGTAGCTCTTCCTTCCTTCCTTCCTTTTCTTTTCTTTTCTTTTCTTTTCTTTTCTTTCTTTCTTTCTTTCTTTCTTTCTTTCTTTCTTTCTTTCTTTCTTCCTTTCTTTCTTCTTTTCTTTCTTTTTCTTTCTTTTTGCTGCATAGTATTCCATTGTGTAAATGTTCCACAGTTTATTGATCCAAACATTTACTGATGGGCAGTTAGGTTGCTTCTAGCACTTGGCTATTGTAAACTGTGCTGCTATGAACATTGGGATGCATAGGTTCTTTTGAACTGGTGTTTTGAAAATCTTAGGGTATAATCTCAGCATTGGAACTGCTGGGTCACAAGGCAGTTCCATTTTTAGCTTTTTGAGAAAATTCCAAAGTATTTTCCTCAGTGGCTGCAACAGTCTGCATTCTCACCAACAATGTACCAGGGTTCCCTTTTCTCCACAACCTTGCCAGCACTTGTTGTTTATTGATTTGTTTTTCATAGCCATTCATACTGATTTGAAGTGGTATCTCACTGTAGTTTTAATTTGCATTTCTCTGATGACTGGCGATGCTGAGCATACTTTCATATATCTCTGGGTACTGTTTATGTCCTCCTTGGAGAAGTGCTTGTTCAGGTTCTTTGCCTATTTTGTAGTGGGATTGTTTGTCTTTCTGAAGTGGAGTCTTGTGAGTTCTTTATATATTTTGGAGATCAAATCCTTGTCTGAGGAATCATTGGGAGTATATTTTCCCATTTGGTTGGTTCCTTTTTCATTTTGCTGATATTTCCTTTAGCCATGAAGAAGCTTCTTATTTTAATGAAGTCCCACGTGTTTATTCTTTCCTTATGTCCCTTGCTCTAGGGGACATATTGGTGAAAACATTGCTGCATGGCATATCTGGGAGTTTCCTGCCTATAACTCCTCTAGGATTTTATGGTGTCGTGACTTATATTTAAGTCTTTTATCCACCTTGAGTTTATTTCTGTGCATGGTGTAAGTTGGTGGTCAAATTTCATTTTTTTAAATATAGCTGTCCAGCTTTCCCAAAACCATTTGTTGAAAAAGCTATTTTTATTCCAGTTTATGCTTCAGCCCACTTTGTTGAATATTGATTGACCATATAGATAGGTTTATTTCTGGACTCTCTATTCTGTTCCTTTGATTTATGTGTCTGTTTTTATGCCAGACTTTTTTGATTACAGTGACCTTGCAATATAGTTCAATGTCAGGTATTGTGATCCCTCCTACTTTGTTTTTCTTTCTCAAAATTGCTGCAGCTATTCAGGGTTGTTTATGGTTCCATATAAATTTTTAAAATGTTTGATCTGTGAAATATGTCATTGGTATTTTAATAGGGATTGCATTGAATCTATCAATTGCTTTGGGTAGTATGCGCATTTTGATGATGTTAATTGTTCCAGTCCACGAACATGGTATATACTGACGTTTATTTTTGTCTTCCTTAATTTCTTTCTTCAGTGTTGTATAGTTTTCTGTGTACAGGTATTTTAACTTACCTCCTTGATAAGCTTATTCCTAGGTACTTTAGTTTTCTTTTTGCTATAGCAAATCAGATTTTTTCTCCTGATTTCTGCTTCTGATATTTATTTGTTGATGTACAAAAATTCCTTCAATTTCTGAATACAGACTTTATATCCTGCTGTTTTGCCAAATTCACTTATTATGTCCAGTAGTGTTTTGGTGGAGTCATTGGGGTTTTCTATATACAGTATGATGTCATCTGCAAACAAAGATAGTTTTACTTCCTCCTTTCCAATTTGGATGCCTTTTATTTCTTTTTCTTGTCTGATCATTGTGGCTAGGACATCCAGTTCTATGTTGAATAGAAGTGGTGAACATGGACATTCTTGTCTTGTTCCTGATCTTAGTAGGAAATCTTTTAGTTTTTTCTTCTGGAATATGATGTTGGCTGTAACTTTTTTGTATATGGCCTTTATTATGTTGATGTATGCCCCCTTTATTCTCACTTTGTTGATTGTTTTTATCATAAATGGATGCTGTACCTTACCAAATGCTTTTTCTGCACCTATTGTTATGATCATATGGTTTTTGTCTTTCCTGTTTTTTATGTGATGTACTATGTTTACTGATTTGTGAATACTGAACCATCCTTGCATCCCTGGGATGAATCCCACTTGATCATGGTGGATGATCTTTTTAATGTATTGTTAGATGTGGTTTGCCCATATATTGTTGGGGATTTTAGCATCTACGTTCATCAGTGATATTGGTCCATAATTTTGTTTCTTTGTTGTGCCTTTAACTGCTTTTGGGCTTAGGATGATGCTGGCCTCATAGAAAGATTTTGGGAGTTTTCCCTCTTCTTGGATTTTTTGGAATAGTCTGTGAAAGACAGGGGTCAGCTCTTCCTTAAATGTTTTGTAAAATTCTCCTGTGAAACCATCTGGTCCAGGGTTTTTTTTTTTGTGCCAGGAGTTTTTTGATGACTGCTTCAGTTTCACTTGCTGTTAATCTGTTCAGGCTTTCTGCTTCTTCATTCAGGGTTTGAAAGGTATATTTTTCTAGAAATTTGTCCATTTCATTGACATTTTCAAGTTTCTTGGCTTATAATTGTTTGTAGTAATTTCTTACAAGCCTTTGTATTTCTGAGGTATCAGTTGTAATTTCTCATCTTTCATTTCTGATATTATTTATTTGGGTTCTCTCCCTGTTTTTCTTGATAAGTCTGCTTAAAGACTTGTTGATTTTGTTTATCTTTTCAAAGACCCAACTCCTGGATTGGTTGGTCCTTTGAATTGTTCTTTTTAGTCTTTATATTTTTCAATTCTGCTATAGTCTTGATTATTTCCTTCCTTCTACTAGCTCTGGCCTTAGTTTGGTGTTGTTTATCCAGTTCTTGAAGATGTAGGGTTAGGTTGTTTATTTGAAATATTTCTATCTTTTGAGGTAGGCATGAGGTATGAACTTCCTTCTTACTACTGCCTTTGCTGTGTCTCATAGGTTTTGGAATGTTGTGTGTTCGTTTTCAGATCTTTCTTATTTCCTGAGGGTAGATATTTATCATTATGTACTTCCCTCTGTGAACTGCTTTTGCTGCATTCATAAGTTTGGTATGTTGTACTTCCATTTTTATTTGCCTTAAGATATTTTACAATTTTTCTTTTGACTTCTTCTATGAGTCATTCATTGTTCAGAAGCATGTTGTTGGATCTCCATATATTTATAAAAATTCCAGTTTTCTTTTTGTTATGATTTCTAGTTTCATACAATTATGGTACAAAAAGATACTTGGTATCATTTCAGTCTTAAATTTATTGAGACTTGTTTTGTAGCCTAACATGAGATCTGTTCTGGAGAATCTTTCATGTGCACTTTAGTTGCTCGTTGATGGAGTGTTCTGTACAGGTCATCTAAGTCCATATGGTCTAACATGTAACTTAAGCCCAATGTTTCCTCATTGATATTTTGTTTGGATGATCTACCTATTGACTAAAGGATAATATTGAAGTCCACTACTATTAAGCATAGTTACCTCTTCTTTCCTTTGGCTTGTGTTTACATGGATGTGATTTCCTATTCTTTTGTTTAGTCCATGTGTGTCCTTAGAGCTATGCAATTGACACTGCAATAGTAGACCCCCTTGGGCCTAGCAAGAAACTCTACCTCGGACAATCAACAATTTCTAGTTTGCACTGGCTGCTACTAAAATGCACAAATCTCAGTGAGATTGATATTGACTGATTTTTCCTGTTGTGCTCCAGTTTATTTGCAATATACTGTGGATGAGGTAACTATGTCCCTGATATGTCTGAGAGCTCTTTTTCCCTGGGACAGTCTAGCTGTGTAGACACCATCACTCTGAGAAGTAGAGTTACCATTGATCTTACCTTGATATGCTGTCAAGTGCTGGATTTACCCCTCAATTCTCTGCTTGAAGTGTCTTTCCCATATGCCTATAATTTTATCATTGAACATACATTTGTTCATGTTTTGAAACCTTATTGTGACCTCACACATTATGTTAGTCATCTTAAGCCAGGGTAGAAAACATCTTTGGCCAAATGACTCTTAAAAGCAAGTGCAAGGGCTCTGTGTTTCAGAGGCAGTATACTATGACAGAGAAAGCACACAGAAATATGCATTTAGAGAGCTGGATTCTAATTCTTGCTCTACTGCTATTATATTGTGTGATGCTTGGAAGTAATATATTTTTCTCAGTTAAAGTAAAAGTTAAGGATAAGGAATATTGACATCTTTTATTTGTTGGATGTTCACTCTATGCCAGACTGTACATTAAGTGTTTTACATTTTGACCTTCACAGCACCCATTTTATGATTAGTTCTATATTTCCCCACTTTGTGGCTGAAGAAATTGAAGCTCAGAGAGTTAAACAATATGCTTAACTAATAAGTGAAACAACTGGGAGATTTCAAGATGGCAGAGGAGTGAGTGGAAGTCACACTGACCTCCTCCCAGGACCAATCTGGAATTACAACTAAATTGTGGAGAAATCACCTGGAACAAACAACTGAACAATAATGAGAGAGTAACCTCAAAACCTCAGACAGAGAGAGGAATTGGCTTCAGAACAACCTAACTGGTAAAGAGTGTAGTAGAGGCTTGAGAATGTGGACTGGGCA
Source organism: Pteronotus mesoamericanus (assembly GCF_021234165.1). NCBI lineage: Eukaryota > Metazoa > Chordata > Mammalia > Chiroptera > Mormoopidae > Pteronotus > Pteronotus mesoamericanus. The sequence continues at coordinate 1,151,408 of NW_026555304.1, forward strand.
CCCATGGGTGGCAGCACCAGAGGGATATTGAAATGGCCAGTTGGATTCCCCTGAGAAGAGTGGGGTCTAAACCATAACCAGAGATCCCCGCCGTACAGCACCAGAGCCCAAAAAGCATACAGATAACAGCCAGCTGTGAAAAGCGGCAGTGTGCTCTCTGCCTGAGACAGGTGGCTGGAGACACAAAGAGCCATTTAAAGGGCCAATGCAAAAATTTATTGTGGCAGCCACTTTCCTTGGGTTCTGGTAGGGGCAGGGGCAGAGTGGGCTGGAGCCACCTGAGGGGAGACTGGATAAGGAGGCTTGGGGGAAAGAACTGAGAAAGTGGATGGCAGGGTCAGGGTGCTAATTTATGCCCCATTCTGCAGCTGCCATCTTGCTCAGGCAGACCACTCCTCCGAGTGGCAGCATCATGAAAGGACACAATAGCTCTGCCCACAGGAGGGATGCTGCCCCGCCCAGACTGCTGAGTGCAGAATGATTAAACAACTTTATCCTCCAGGAGTTAATCTAGTAGACTCCTGGAAGTCTCTTAAAGGCTGCTTAAGGTTAGATGGGGTCAACAGCTGACATCATCAGAGGCAGATCTGGAACAAAAGAAAAAAAAATGTCTTCTCCTACCAGAGAAGTTCACAGCACAAAGTCAGGAAGTCAAGACAGATCAATTTAAGAAGCAGAAGCAAAAAAGAAGAGTCTCACAAATAATGGGAGGACAAAGAAACACTCCCCACCTGAAGGGAAAGGAGGAATCCCCAGAAAGAGAACTAAATAAAAGAGAGGCAAGTAAACTATCAGATATTGAGTTCAAAACAATTGTTCTAAGGAGCTCAGTGAGCTCAAACTGAATTATCAAAAACTACAGGGAAATTATGAGGAACTTATTGCAAACTATATCAGCATGAAAGAAAAACATGGAAACTATCAATAAGAGGCAAGAGGAAATGAAGAATTCAATTTCTGAATTGAAGAACACGGTAGAGGGAATCAAAAGCAAGCTCGAAGAAGCAGAGGATCAAATTACTGAGGTAGAAGACAAGGTAGAAAAAAGCTCCCAGAAAGAAAATGAAAAAAAAAAGACTAAAAAAGAATGAAGAGGCATTTACGGAAATACAGGACAACATGAAATGTAATAATATCCATATAATAGGGACAACAGAAGGAGAAGAAGAGTAGGAAAGATAGAGAACTTGTTTGGAAAAGTAATGATGGAAAAGTTCCCTAATATGAGGAGAGAAAAAATCACACAAGTCCAGGAAACACAGAGGGCCCCATTCAAGAGGAACCCAATGAAGCTGACTCCAAGAAACATCATTATTAAGATGGCAAATATCAAAGACAAACAGAGAATCCTAAAGACAACAAGGGAGAAAGAAGTTGTTATGTATAAGGGAGCCCGGTATGGCTAGCAGCTGACTTCTCCACAGAAACACTGCAAAGGAGAAGGAAGCGGCAAGAAATATTCCAAGTAATGAAACGCAAATGCCTGCAGCCATGACTGCTCTACACAGCAAGGCTCTTAATTAAAATGAAAGGCAAAATAAAGGGTTTCCCAGACAAAAGAAGGCTAAAAGAACACACCTACAGCAAACCAGCACTATAAGATATGCTAAAGAGACTGGTTTAAGAAGATGAAGAAAAAGAGTGAGAAAAAGGACCACAGGTATAAAGGGAAAAAAATGAATAAGTAGGACACACCCATGGCCCACAGACATAGGAAGGAATGCTCATAATTACTAGCAATCAGAGAAATGCACATTAAAACCACAATGTGATACCACTTTACACTGGTCACAATGGTCAACATAAATAAATCAATTAGCAATGGGTGTTGGCAAGACTGTAGAGAAAATGGAACCCTAGTCCTCTGTTGGTAGGAATGCGACTTGTTGCATCCATTGTGGAAAGCAGTGTGGAATTTCCTCAAAAAACTAAAACTGGAACTGCATTTTGATCCAGTGATTCCCCTGCTGGGACTATACCCTAAGAATCCCAAAACGCCAATTCAAAAGAACATATGCACCCCAGTGTTCATAGCAGCACAATTTACCATAGCCAAGTGTTGGAAGCAACCTAAATGCCCATCAGTAGATGATTGGGTCAACATATTATGGTATAGGGAGAAAAAGATGGCGGAGGAGTGAATGGGAGTCATGCTGACCTCCTCCTCCCAAGACCAAACTGGAATTGTGAGTAAATAGTGGAGTAATCACCTGGAAAACAATGGAATGATAGTGGGAGAGGAGCCTTGGAGCCACGGACAGACAGTGGATTCAACTCTCACACATCACAATGGGTGAGAAGTGTGGTGGAGGCTCAAGAGGGTGGGCTGGGTGCCCACGGGCACCTGCACCAGAGGGACATTGAAACGGCCAGTTAGCTTCCCCCAAAAAGAACGGGGTCTGAATGATAAACAGGGACCTCTAAACTACAGCAGCTAAAACCAGGAAAATACAGACAAAATGCAACCCCGAAAAGCTTAGGGGCGCTCTCTGCCAGAGACAGGTGGCTGGGGATGCAAAGAGACATTTAAAGGGCCAATGCAAAAATTGCACTGGCAGCCACCCTCCTTGATCATTGGGTAGAGGCGGCTGCAGGGTGGGCTGGTGCCTGGGAAAAGATTGGTGAGGAAAACTTTGTGAAGAGGACTGAGATGGCAGCCGGTGGAGCCCCAGTAATAGCTCACCTCCCACTCTGCAGCTACCATCTCACTCAGGCATAAGGGAATCAATTAACCTGCCTTTTGTGCGCTCTGCACACAGCTTGTGCATGTGTGAGCTGGGGGGCTAGTGCAGACTGGCTGGAAGAAATAGAGGATCGCTGGCCAAAGGGGTCACATAGCTGCATTGAGAACCTTGAGGAGAGACTGGAGACAGATGTGTTGGGGACAGAATGGAAGGAGGAACCGAGGAGTCCCAACTCCTTCTCGTTTCCGTAGTCTCCATTGTGTGGGAAGAGGCCACACTCCCAAAGAGCCAAAAGCTGAAAAACACACAATAGACAGTCCAAAACCACCCAGTGCAGGCGCGCACACTTGCACCGAGTGGCCAGTGAGGGTTGGTGATTGTGTGTGTGGATCAACGAGGGCTGGTGAGGGCTCACATGGCTGGCAAGGCCTCCATAGGTTGGCACTGATGGGGCCTGCGAGGGAGTGCACAGATCGGCGAGGGCAGGTGTAAATCAAACTACTCAGGCCTGCGAGTGCAGAGTGGTCCACAGAAATAGTGGATCCCGGGCCGAAGAGGTCACAGAGCTGCCCAGAGTCCCTGGAGGAGAGACTGGAGACAGGATTAATTGGGGAGTCCCAGAGCTGACTTCCTCCCATTTCTGTAGTCTCCATTTGGCAAGGGCAGGCAACTGATCCAAAGAGCCAAAAGTGAGGAAAGCACACAATAGAAGACCCTAAACTGAACAGTGCCGGGGGTGGGGGGGTCTGCCGGCCTGGGGTGGGGAGACAAGGACACGAGGTCGCAAATAAGCCCCCGGGGCTGGAGCAAGCACCAGCGAGCCCAGACAGGTGGGGGATCCTGCCGGGCCAGGGAGCGCGCTCAGTGAGCCAGCGTGAGAGTGTGGAGCAATCCACAGAAATAGTGGATCCCTGGTCGAAGGGGTCACACAGCTGCCCAAAGCAGGAGTCAGACACAGACAGTAGACTCCCGGCAGACACAAACAAATGACCGAAGGCCATATAGGGTCAACAACTGACATCATCAGAGGCAGGTCCAGAAAGAAAAGTAAAGGAAACAAACAAATAAATAAACAAACAAATAAATAAATAAAAAAATAAGACCCACTTGCTTCCATAGAAGTTTAATCGACAGAGTCAGGAAATCTAGATGGCCCAATTGAAGCAGAAGCAAAAATAAATAAATAAGTAAGTAAATTACTTAACAGACTCTCACAAAAATGGGAAGAAAAAGAAGTTCTCCCCAAATGAGTGAGAAAGGGGACTCCCCACAGAGAGAGCTCAATGAAATAGAGGCAAGGGAACTATCATATATTGAATTCAAAACAATGGCTCTAAGAAAGCTCAATGAGCACAGCCAGCTCAAAGAGAACTATGAGAAACTGCAGAGAAACTATCAGGATCTTACAGCAAACTATATCAGCCTGGAAAAGGACATAGAAACTATCAAGAAGACACAAGAGGATATGAAGAATACCATTTCTGAATTGAAGACACAGTAGAAAGAACCTAAAGCAGGCTGGATGAAGCCGAGGAGCAAATCAGTGAGATGGAGGATAAGGTAGAAAAAAGCTCCCAGAAAGAACAAGAAATGGAAAAAAGACTCCAAAAGAATGAAGAAGCATTTAGGGAAATGCAGAACAACCTGAAATGCAATAATATCCATATAATAGGGATACCAGAAGGAGAAGAAGAGGAGCAAGGAATAGAGAACCTCCTCGAAAAAGTAATGATGGAAAATTTCCCTAATTTGAGGAGAGAAAGGCTCTCATGGATCCAGGAGGCACAGAGGACCCCACTCAAGAGGGACTCAAGGAGGTCCCCTCCAAGACACATCATCATTAAAATGGCAACTATCAAAGACACAGAGAATCCTCAAGGCAGCAAGGGAGAAGGAGAAAGTAACATACAAGGGGACCCCGATACACCTAGGGGCTGACTTCTCCACAGAAACACTACAAACCAGAAGGGAATGGCAACAAATATTCCAAGCCATGAAAAGCAAGGGCCTACAGCCAAGGCTGCTCTACCCAGCTAGGCTCTCCATTAAAATAGAAGGAGAAATATGGAGTTTCCCAGACAAAAGAAGGCTAAAAGAATACATCTCTACCAAACCAGCACTCCAAGATATGCTAAGGGGACTGGCTTAAGAAGATGAAGGAAAAGAATGAGAGAGAGAGGGACACAGGTACAAAGAGGAAAAATGAATGTTTCTATCAGTAATATCCCTCAATGTGAATGGACTAAATGCCCCAATCAAAAGACACAGGGTAGCTGAATGGATAAGAAAACATGACCCACACATACGCTGCCTACAAGAGGCCCACCTCAGAGCAAGAGACCTACACAGATTGAAAGTAAAGGGATGGAAAATAATATTCCAAGCAAATGGGCATGAGAAAAAGGCTGGCGTTGCCATACTTGTATCAGACAAAGTAGATTTCAAAACAAAGGCCATAAAGAGAGACCCAGAGGAGTACTTTATAATACTTAAAGGAAGAATGCATCAAGAAGACAAAAACATTGTAAACTTATATAATCCCAGTATAGGAACCCCCAAGTATATAAGGAGATTGTTGGACAACTTCAAAAAAGATATAGACAGCAACACACTGATAGTAGGGAATTTCAACACCCTACTGTCAAAAATGGACAGATCTTCCAAACAAAACATTAATAAACATATTGTGGAGTTGAATGACACACTGAACCAAAGAGACTTAACTGACATATATAGAACCTTACATCCCAAAGAATAAAAATACACATTCTTTTCAAATGGTCATGGCAGTTTCTCAAAGATAGAACACATGATAGGACACAAAGCAAACCTCAGCAAATTCAGGAAAACTTAAATAATACCAAACTTTTTCTCAGACCACAAGGGCTTGAAACTTGAAATCAACCTCAGAGAGAAACTTCAAATCTTGAAACCTCATGGAGACTGAACAGTAGACTATTAAACAATGAATGGGTCAATAATGAGATAAGAGAAGAAATTAAAATATTTCTGGAAACAAATGAAAATGAACATACAACAATCCAAAACCAATGAGACACAGGAAAGGCAGTCCTGAGAGGGAAGTTCATAGCAATACAGACATACCTAAAAAAGATAGAAACATTTCAAATAAAAGACCTAACACTACAACTTCAAACTGGTGAAAGAACAACAAATAAATCCCAGAGCAAGTAGAAGGAAGGAAATAGTCAAGATTAGAGCAGAACTGAATGACATAGAGATGAAAAGAACAATTCCAAGGATCAACCAATCCAGGAGCTGGTTCTTTGAAAAGTTAAATAAAAGTGATGAGACATTAAGCAGACTCATCAAGATAAAAGGGAGAGGACCGAAATAAATAATATCAGAAATGAAAGAGGAGAAATAACAACTGATTCCACAGAAATACAAAGGATTGTCAGAAACTAGTCTGAACAATTATATGCCAAGAAATTTGAAAACCTCGATGAAATGGACAAATTTCTATAAAACATAATCTTTCAACACTGAAGGAGGAAGAAACAGAAAGTGAACAGACTGATAACAGCTTGGGAAACTGAGGCAGTAATCAAGAAACTCCTGGCACACAAAAGCCCAGGACTGGACGGTTTCACAGGAGAATTTTACAAAACATTTAAGGAAGAGCTAACCCCTGTCCTTCTCAGACTATTCCAAAACATGCAGGGAGAGAAGACTCTGAGACTCTTTTTATGAGGCCAGCATCACCCTGATCCCCAAACCAGATAAAGACCCTACAAAGAAAGAAAACTACAGGCCAATTCCGCTGATGAACATAGATGCTAAAATCCTCAACAAAATATTTGCAAACCACATCCAGCAATACATTCAAAAGATTATCCACCACAACCCAGTGGCATTCATCCCAGGAATGCAGGGATGGTTCAATATATGCAAGTTAATAAACGTAATACATCACATAAATAAAGGACAAAAACCACATGATCATCTCAATAGAGGCAGAAAAACCATTCGATAAAGTACAGCACCCATTTATGATCATAACACTTAGCAAAATAAGAATAAATGGGGCATTCCTCAATTTAATAAAGGCCATATATGAAAAACCTACAGCCAACATCATACTCAATGGGCAAAAACTAAAAGCTTTCCCAGTAAGGTCAGGAACACAACAAGGATGTCCGCTTTCACCACTTCTTTGCAACATCATATTGAAAGTCCTAGCCACAGAGGTCAGAAAGAGAAAGAGATAAAAGGCATCCAAATAGGAAAGGAGTAAATAAAGCTATCATTGTTTGCAGAGGACATGATAGTGCACATAGAAAACCCTGTAGACTCTACCAAAAAACTCCTCAACCTAATAAGTGAATTTGGCAAAACAGCAGGATACAAAGTCAATATTCAGAAATCAAAAGGAATTTTGTACCGCAGCAATGAAATAGAAGAAGAAGAAATCTGAAAAAAATATGCTCCCAATATAGGAGCCCCCAAATTTATCCCTAGGTACATTATTTTTCTCTATTTTTCTTCTTGTTTTATCGAATGCAATAAAGCAAGCATTCGATAAAGCAAGAAGAAAAATAGAGAGAAACAATGTACTTAGGAATAAATTTAACCAAAGAGGTAAAAGACCTGTACATAGAAAACTATACAACTTTGAAGAAAGAAAGTAAGGAAGACACAAATAAATGGAAGCATATACTGTGCTCATGGATTGGAAGAATTAATATCATCAAAATGTCCATACTACCCAAAGCAATTTATAGATTCAATGCAATCCCTATTAAAATACCAACGACGTATTTCACAGATATAGAAAAAACATTTCAAAAATGTATATGGAACCATAAATGACCCCGAATAGCTGCAGCAATTTTGAGAAAGAAACACAAAGTAGGAGGGATCACAATACTGGATATCAAACTATACTACAAAGCCACTCTACTCAAAACAATCTGATACTGGCACAAGAACAGATCCATAGACTAGTGGAACAGAATAGAAAGCCCAGAAATAAGCTGAGGTCTACATGGGCATCTAACATTTGACAAAGGCGGCAGAAGCATAAAATGGAGCAATAACAGCCTCTTCAACAAATGGTGTTGGACGGCTACATGCAAAAAATTGAAATTGGATCATCAGCTGACACCATACACAAAAATAAACTCAAGATGGATGAAAGACTTAAATATAAGTCACAACACCATAAAAATCCTAGAGGAGAACATTGGCAGGAAACTGTCAGATATCCCACACAGCAATCTTTTCACTAATATGTCTCCTAAAGCAAGGGTCATAAAGGAAAGAATAAGCAAATGGGACCTCATCGAAATAAGAAGCTTTTGCACAGGTAAAGAAAACATCAGCAAAATGAAAAGGGAGCCAACCATATGGGAAAATATATTTGCTAATTATACATCAGATAGAGGTTTGATCTCCAAGATATATAAAGAACTCACTCGACTCCACTCCAAGAAGACAAACGATCCAATCAAAAAATGGGCAAAGGACCTGGGCAGACGCTTTTCCAAGGAGGAGATACAGAGGGCCCAGAGACATTTGAAAGCATTCTCAGCATCACTAGCCATCAGAGAAATGCAGATCAAAACCACGATGAGGTACCACCTCACACTGGTCAGAATAACCATCTTAAAAAGATCAACAAATAAGAGGTACTTGAGAGGCTGTGGAAAAAAGGGAACACTAGTACACTCTTTGTGGGAAAGCAGACTGGTGCAGCCACTGTGGAAAGCAGTGTGGAATTTCCTCAAAAATCTGACAATAGAACCGCCTTTTAATCCAGTGATTCCCCTCTGGGACTATACTCTAAGAATCCCAAAACGCAAATTCAGAAGAACCTCTGCACCGCAATATTCATAGCAGCACAATTTACAATAGCCAAGTGTTGGAAGCAGCCTAAATGCCCATCAGTAGATATTTGGATCAAAAAATTATGGTACATATACACAATGGAATACTGCGCAGCAGAAAGAAAAAAGGAACTACTAAACTCCGCAACAACATGGATGGAACTGGAGAGTATTTTGCTAAACGAAATAAGCCAAGGAGTGAAAGACAAATACCATATAATCTCACCTATAAACCGAACCTAACCAAGTATACAAAGATGCAAGGAAAATAAGACCAGTAACACTGAAAGGAAAAGAAACCAACAGAGACAAGAGGGAAGTAGGGAATGGGGGTGGGGGAATAACAAGGGAAGGGAAAAGTCTGGGAACTTATAGCAAGGACTCATGGACAAAACTGAAGGGGAAGAGCTGAGGGAGGGAAGGAGGGAGGGCGCAAGGGAAAGTTGTGGGGGGTAGGCAGAGACCAATGTATTTGAAAGAATAAATAAATAAATTTAAAAAAAGACTGCCTAGGTGGAGTAGAAATTATGGTGTATTTACACAATGTAATACTACGTAGCAGAAAGAAAAAAAGAACTACTAATCTTCATGACAGCATGGATGGAACTAGAGACCATTATGCTATGGGATATAATTCAGAGAGCGAATGACAAATACTATATGATCTCTTAAGTGGAACCTAATGTATAAAATAGAAATGCAAGGAAAGTAAGAGCAGGAACATTGAAAGAAAAAGAAACCAACAGAGACAAGAGGGAAAGAGGGAGGGGGGTGGGTGGGGGAAAAGGAAGGGAAGGGGAAAGTCAAGGAACATATAACAAGGACTCATGGACAAAACCAAAGTGGGGAAGGTTTGAGGGAGGGAAACGAGGATGGGGCAGGGGAAAGTGGTGGGGGGAAGGAAGAAACAAATGTATTTGGAAAAGTAAAATAAAAAAATATTAAAAAAACAAAAAATACCCAAAATGGGTCATAGATCTAAATGTAAAATGCAAAACTGAAAATTTCTAGATGATCACATAATAGATTGTTTCAATGTCCTAGGGTTTGGGGATGACTTTTTATATAAACCATGAAAGCCAAAATCCATGAGGAACAAATTGATAAGGTGAACTTCATTAAAATTTAAAAAAACCTACTCTGCAAAAGACAATGTCAAGAGAATGAAAAGACAAGCCACAGACTTGGAAGAATTTTCACAAAGACATGCTAATAAAGGAGTGTTATCCAAAATAGGCTAACACCACTTAAAATTCAAGAATAGGAAAACAAATAACCTGATTAAAATATGCGCCAACACCTTAAATAGACATCTCACTGAATAAATATATATAAGGAAAATAGACATATGAAAAGATGTTTCACACAATATCTCATCAGGGAAATGCAAATTAAAACAGCAATGTGATATCATGGCATGCCTATTAGAATGGCAAACACTTGGAACAACAGTAGCACTAAATGCTGGTGAAGATGTGGAACAACAGAAACATTCATTTATTGCTAGTGAGAATGCAAGAGAGCACAGCCAATCTGGAAGACAACGTTGTGGTTTTTTTTTTTTTATAAGACTGAACATACTCTTACCATGTGATTTAGGAATAGCATTTGTTGGTTTATGTAAAGGTCTTGAAAACTGATACCTAGATAAAACATGCATGTGGATAATGACAGCAGCTTTTTCATAATTACCAAAACATGGAAACAACCAAAATACTCTTCTGTAGGAGAATGGATAAATAAGTTTTCCTGCATATGTAGAATGGAGTGTTATTCAGCACTAAAAAGAAATGGGCCTAAAATGGAGACAGAATCACAGATAGAGGCTGACAGCTCTTGGGGAAGAATTAGGGGGTGGAAGGTTAGAACAAAAAAGAAAAAGGACTCATGGACGTGGACAACAGTGTGATGAATGTGAGGGGGAGGGATTGGGTGGACATTGTAGAGGGTATAAGAGGGTTAAATGGTAATTGAAAGAAATACAATTTTATTTATTTTTATTTTTTATATTTTTATTTTTTTATTTTATTTTTTATTTTTTTAAATTTTATTTTAATTTATTTTTTCAAATACATTTGTCTCTGCCTCCCCCCCACCACTTTCCCTTGCCCCCTCCCTCCTTCCCTCCCTCAGCTCTTCCCCTTTGGTGTTGTCCATGAGTCCTTGCTATATGTTCCTTGACTTTCCCCTTCCCTTCCTTTTCCCCACCCCAACTCCCTCCTTCCCTCTTGTCTCTGTTGGTTTCTTTTCCTTTCAGTGTTGCTGGTCTTATTTTCCTTGCATCTTTGTATTGTTGGTTAGGTTCCTCTTATAGGTGAGATTATATGGTATTTGTCTTTCACTCCTTGCCTTATTTCGTTTAGCATAATGCTCTCCAGTTCCATCCATGCTGTCGTGAAGTTTAGTAGTTCTTTTTTTCTTTCTGCTGCGTAGTATTCCATTGTGTATATATACCATCATTTTTTGATCCAATCATCTACTGATGGGCACTTAGGTTGCTTCCAACACTTGGCTATTGTAGGTTGTGCTGCTATGAACATTGGGGTGCATAGGTTCTTTTGAATTGGTGTTTTGGAATTCTTAGGGTATAGTCCCAGCAGGGGAATCACTGGATCAAAAGGCAGTTGCATTTTCAGCTTTTTGAGGAAATTCCACACTGCTTTCCACAATGACTGCACCAGTCTGCATTCCCACCAACAGTGTACTAGTGTTCCCTTTTCTCCACAGCCTCACCAGCACCCAAAGAAATACAATTTTAAAAAATGAACTCTCAAAACATGAAAGACATGGGGAAACCTAAAATGCATATGACTAAGTAAAAGAAGACAATCTAAAAATACTATTCACTCTCTTTTTCCAACTATAATATAGTTAAAAAGTTGATAATTGCCAGTGGGTAGGGGTGAGAGGAATGAATATGAGAACACAGGATTTTTAGGTCAGTTAACTGTGTATGGTGTTACAATAATGAATACATGTCAGGATACATTTGTCCAAACCCATAGAATGTACAACATTGAGTGAACTGTGAAGTAAACTATAAACTCTGGCTGATTAAAAAAAAAGAAAGAAATTAAAATAATAAAAAAATAAAGAAAAAGAAAAAAGTCAATGACAGAACTGGGATCAAAACTGAGATTTATCCATTAAGTTATATGATTATTTCACCTCGGTTTCTTTCATTTTATACCAGATTGTAGAAGATGTTCTGAAATCTCTGAACTCTTGTAATTATTAGTGTTTGAGCTCCAGAGTTACATAATTATAATAACTAAAAAGAAAATCACACTAGTTATTGGGGGACTAAAATGTGTTATGCAACTTAGATATTTGATTTTCAACTAATTTTTTTTAAATGCCAGTCTTCATTCCTTCTGGAATTCCAGTTAGATGTTTGACAATTTTATTTTATCCTGAATGTATTTTAATCTCCTTTTCTCTTCCTATGCTGCATTCTGTGTAATTATAGCCTCAAGTTCATCTTCAGTTTACTAATTCTTCCTTTAGCTTTGTCTAAGAGTCTGTTAAACTCAACCCCAAGGTGTTTTAATATCACCAATCATATTTTTATTGCTGTAAGATCTATTCCTTTTAAAAATAGCATCTTATTCTTACATTTTTATTATTTCTATCTTAAACTATTTTAAATTGGTTTTTTTTTTAGTCTTTATACAATAGGTATTAAGAATTGAATCCTGCTGTTTATTTTGTCTGCTGACTCTCATTGGTGATGGCTTCTGTCTTCATGTGCTGTGTGCAAACTGAGGTTTGAGAATCAGGTTCTGCATTGATTTTCTAGGTGATCTAAAACCCCAAGATCTCCCAAAACTTCTGAGAAATCTTGCCTTGAGTTTGGAATTCCTAGGGGGAACGTAAAGAACCCAGAAATAGACTTTATCTTTCTCTGTTTGTGCTGGAGGTGAATTATTCCCTAGTTTATTTTTTCCTGATTTACTTTGAGAGTTGTGTTTTTAAATAAGTGTTTTAGTTTTACCTTCTGGGTCCTCTGGGTGACTGAGCCTGCTCCTCATTCCCCTCCCCTGTGTTGTCACAGTGAGGGTTTACACAGGTCTCACTCTGATTTTTGGTTTTCTCTTAACTTCTGGACTTTGGAGAGGTTTTTTTTTGTTGTTTGTTTTTTGTTTTTGTTTTTAGAATCAAGATAGACATTTAAAAGGAATCTCATATTTTATTTAGCATTTAACATTGTATTGTAGTGGGAAAGCTTCCAGGTTATTAAATCCTTTATATTGTTGGAAATAGATATTTTCTATTAATTAAATATCATGAGTTTTTCAAGGTAAGCATAGTCATCTCCAGTTCACAAATAATAAGGTTCTTCACAGGGGTTTAGTAACTTGCCCACTGGTAGATGAAGGAATCTAGATCTGTCCTAGCCCGTGCTCTTTCCAATACATGCAGACCAGAACTTGGGGCAAGGAGCAAGCCCTGGGTGGGAAGAAAGTTGTCAAGAAGAATTATCTGCATGGATGGAACTGGAGAGTATTATGCTAAGTGAAATAAGCCAGGAAGCAAAAAGCAAATACCATATGATCTCACCTACAAGTGGAACCTACTGAACAAAACAAACAAAAAAGCAAAGTAGAACCGCAGACATGGAAATAAGGAACAATCTGATAGTAACCAGAGGAGAAGGGGGAGGGGGACAATGGGACAAAGAAAGGGAAGAGTCTATAACATCTATAAACAGTCCATGGACAAAGACAATGTATAAAGGGCCCATGGACAAAGACAATGGGGAGGATTGACTATGGGAGTGGGTGGTGGGTGGGGCAGGGGTGAGCAGTGGAGGAAAATTGGGACAACTGTAATTGAACAACAATAAAATAAAATAAAATAGAATTGTCTGTGGCACTCTACTTACTTCACAGTTCTCCTAGGGCCAGATATGGAGCCCTAGCCTTTTTAGGGCCATGGAATCTAGGCTTTGAAAATAGGTTATCAGGTGATAAACATGACATGCTTGGGAAGAAAGAGCAGTTGGATCACAAAGGCAGAGAGTAATGATTATTCATGAGCTTTTTATGAGGTAAATTCCCTGTCCCTTGAGAAAGAAGACACAGGTACCTGTAGAAGTGTCCCAACGAATGCCACACCACAGAAAAGTCTGACAGAAAGTGACCTCCAGAGACAAGTGGTGGCCAAAGGCAAAGATTCAAGGTCAGTGCTGTCTGCCAGGTGGAGCCCACATCTCCTGTGAGCATGGATTTCTTCCTCCAGACAGAGGCTCACTCCCACAAGACCCTTCAGATCAATCCATAGCTCAGGTTAAGAAATTTAAAACCAGGGGCATTGAAAACTAATCCCTCCTCTCTATTTTCAGCATTTTCTTTTCTTTGTCCTTGTAGTTCAGTTTCCCAAGGGCCTTTGCTTCATTTAAGCCACCAATTGGTAAAGATATTAGGTTTAGGCAGCATCACTTCTGGACTTCCAGGCGGGGATTGCAGAGTGAACCCACCCTTGGCTCTCCTCTTTCCTGTAGCACCATTAAATGGACAATAAGATAATGATGTTAAAAAGGCATAAACCACCAGGTCAGAAGAAAAGGAGAAGAGAGAGCACATGTCTGCATTTGAATATACTGTGAGTAGGTTTACAGAAGTAGAGGAGAATTTGAAATTGAATTAAGGATACAGAAATGAAGTAAAGGAAAAAAAAAAATGAACTCCAGGGAAACTGAATTATTGTGTCAGCCATTACGCAAATAGCTACTGAATAACATGAATAATCTGTGAATTTAATTTACACAGCTATACTAGTGTAATCCTTGAGCAGTGGTCAAACATAAATTATAATATAACTAAGTTATAAAGATGGTGGAAAGGAAATGGATGCTTTTGTGTGTAGGGGTGGGTTAAAAGTCAATAGATAGTACCTAAAATAGAAAAATTCAGAAGAAGCAATATGTGTAAGTTATTTAGAGTCATGAACACAAATACAAAAATAATTAGCTAAAATATTTGAAAGTGGTTGCCTTGGGGAGTGAAACTTGGGGCAGAAGCTGTTACTGGTGTTTTTTTCTTGATGACTTGACACAGGTCTGAGCATATGTGTAATTTTGATGAAAATCAAACAAAACAAAAAACCAAGATGCAATTTCATAACGGAAAGTATTTTATTTTTAAAAAGAAAATCAAAATAGTAAGTGACTCTGAGCCTAACCAGACATTGGAGTAACTAATAGAAATCTTGGTGGGAAGCCCCAAGGAGACATGAACACAGAGCATTAGTCCTACCTTGTTCTGCCCCCAGCCTGGTCTGCTGTGCTCACTGCCTATTTCCACATGTGTACCTTGGGCTGCCTATGTTCTGAGATTGGTTTCTGGCCAGAGTCCTTGAGCTGCTCTGTTTTCTCTGTTCTGCTCTCGCTTCTAGAGTCCCCAGGTTTTGGACCTGCTGCCTCGTCTTTTGACTCTAGCCTTTTGTTGCTTTTCAGCAACCAGATCCTAGTTTTGCACTAAGCTGCTTCATTTTTAACCCAGTGCACCCTGGCCATCTAGAGTGGAGGTGTCAGAGAGCTATGAGGGGCTCAAGTCCTGCCTGAAGATGGTTTGTTGGGCAGCAGAGAGTTTTTGAAAAACATTGACCCTGAATGCATCAGGCCAAGCACATGCTCCCCAATTGTTCCTCAAGTGCTCTTCCTGTTGTCTCACTTATCCTGCTAAGTTCACAGTTACCTGTTTTTTCTGGCTCCCAAGGGCCTTTGAGGTGATCTCCATTCTAGATTGTTGCACACAAACCTCTGTAGACTCTAGTTTTGATTTGTGCCTGTGCCAGTTTAGAAGCAAATAAAATGATCCCATTTGCTGTTATTTTTCATGATCTATCAAAAATTATGTGTACCAATTTTCCAAAATGTAAACATTAACTAGTATTTTCATTAGAAATCACTTACAAAAAAGGTGAGAGCTAGATTTCCTATCACTAAGAGCTCCTGCTAGTGGTGTGCTGTGAAGGACATGCTCTAGCCTCCTCCTCCATGCACTTTAATCTAGCTCAAGGATTGGCTAGGATTACAGTTTTGCTGCTTTTCATACAATCCCTTGCTTAACCATTCAGTTAACTTCGAAGGCATGTATTCCTGTTTTGTGTACCTCTACCAGAAAACTCACCTTCTTGACACCCAGGAGAAGGATCTTCTCCATAGTGAAGAAGACACTCTCCCAAATACTTCCCTACACGCCATCTTAATAATATTCTCTGGTTGTCACAGAAATATCAGAATGTTTTGTTTCTCCAGAGTGATGGTCAAGTCATCCAGGGTAGATTTTTCTTTGAGTTCTTTCTTTTTCATAGAACACAGTCCTGTTTTAGGCTCATATTGGGCTCTGGAGAAAATGGATACTTTATAATGGACTTCCATCCTTACTAAAAACTTAACAAATTAACGATGTCAACTTTTAGCAGGATGAATTTCTGAACTTGACACTTATTTAAAAGTTCAAGATCAGAAAGTTATTATATATCATCCTCATCACTACTTAACATTTAATGTTGTTATTAAAAAGTTGGTTGGGATCTGTCTCTTGCAGGCCAGAAACACTGAACAAAGCTCATTTACTCTTAATTACACCTGGCAAAAAGGAAAAAAAAAATGAAGCAGTAAAAATAATAGCTCAGATTTGGAACCCAAAACTGGAAGATCTAAGATGATGGACTATTTTCCCTCTTTAGAATAGTTTTGATTTTAATCATCTGTGTGAATAAAATGACTTTTGTATTTATGACTTACAGTATAAACATTGGATCACCTTATCAGTTCTAAGGACTTTATGACTATTGTCTGTTTTTAGGCAAATATCCTGTCATATTCACACATAACTACTATAAAAAGATAATACTTTTTTTAACAATTGCTAACTGTGATTTTGTACTGTTATTTACCTTAGTTTAATGTTCCTATGCAGTTGCTGGTTTCTTAAAGGCTGAAGAGACTGTGACCAAGTATGGTGCCTTAGGTTTTTTTTCTTCTTTTCTCTTTATTTATCAATTTCTTATCTGGGTTCTTTTTAACAGCTTTACTAATGATAATTTATTTAATCTTCACAGGTCATATGAGATAGGTATCCTGTAATATCCTCATTTTACAGGTGAGGAGACTGAGGCAAAGAGATAGTAAGTAATTTGCACAAAGTTACACAGTTAGTGAATGATACAGCCAGGATTCTGACCCAGGACATCTGGCTCTAGAAGCTATGCTCTTAACCAATATGCTACCTTGCAACTTCAGAATCTTTGCGGTTGCTGATTTACATTGAACAGAACTTTAACATTATGGAAGAGGAGGAAGGAGAAAATATTCTCCTCTCACATTGGGGCTGGAATATATGTATAGAATTGTACAGTGTTTAACTAAGATACTCATAGAATTTAGCTGACAGTACACATGCACTTGATTTCCAGCTCTTTGCAAAATGCAAACAAGCTTTGTCCTTGTTTGTCTCAGGGTCACGGCCTGAAATGATTTCCCAAATGGTCAGAGGAGAAATTAGAAGTTGCAGGAGTAATTGTTTAATTGAACGGTTATAAAGTTAATACAGTTATTCTTCAGTGCCTTCTATCTTCCTTTCTATCTCTCTCATTGAGTGGGGATCAGAAATTGGACTAATATGAGAAATATAGGAGTCTATGAAGTGTCGTATGTGGCGCTGGCTACATCCTGCCCTGAATGGGGTTACACAGACTGTGAAACAAAAAGAAGCCTTAGGAAGGGAAAAGAGTATTAAAAAGAAATGCTCAGGGAAGTGAAAGACAGAGTTCATTTTAAATATAGAAATATTCATGGAGAGCTGTAATTTTTAGGTCCTCCAGCACTGAAGGAACAGAATCACAGTACTCAAACTTAAATGCAACAACTGTGATTCTTTATAGTAAAACAGACTCTGAGAATATATATAATTTTTCTTGCATATATTTGAATATTTAGTTGTAGAGATAGTAAATGTGATAAAATACTAAACAGAAGGGAACATTATTTGAAATAACTAATTGTTAACCTGTTTAATTATGAGGATTATATCCTTGAAAATATAAAAAATGCCACTCACATTTTCTAACCTTCATATTAAAGTTATATAACCAATGTTTATTCTTTTGTTGGTGGAGGCATTAGAACTATCAGACAGCTTTGGGGTAGAGCTAGTTTGGACTTTTGGATGTGGAACAGGAGACTAAAGAGTCAGATTCTAATCACTGTGAAAGGATGTGGCCCCAGCATCTGGCCCAAGTATCTGTGTCAAAGTGGAAGAAGCAATGAGCAGGGAGATCTTCATTTAGATCTCATGAGTTTTTAAAATTAACTTGGAGCTCTCTTTCTGGTTGGGCAGCAGGGAGATGCCACTGACATGAGTCACAGAGTTTTAGTCCCCATGTTGTATGACTCTGTAGAGGATTTCAGAGCTGTTCCACATATCCCTTGATCCATGTGACCTGCAGATTTAGTGATGTGACCAGGTGGCAAAGGCTTGAAACAGAGGGACTACACATTGTCTAGGTAGGAGATAATGGTCAGGACAAGTGGGAGGCACGTACCTTACAGGTCCAGCAAGGGTCCAACACTCTTCTTCTGGAAAAGCTCTGGTGCTGTAAAGTGGCAACCCCCATTCACTGAATATTCTTTCTTGTTCTTGGCTTTCCCTGGATCACCCCACTCTCTCAACCCACCTCTTGGTCCTGAGGAAAACTTTAGTCAATGAAAGAACAAGGGGCTTGGATCAGGCAGGGGTGAAACACTATCAGTTGTGCAATTTGGGCAAACTGCCCCTTCTGGACATCGATAGCTTCACCTGTAAAATGTACACAGAAGAATGTCACACATGGTGGAAGAGAGAATGAATTAGCCAGTGAGTCCATGGGATGGACCTGGTGCTTCCACCTGCTGTCCACTGATGCCCCATGCTTTTCTGGAGATGTGGGTGCTCTAGCATTGAACTCCAGGGCCAGATAGATGTGAGGAACTGACTTTCCCTCTGAAGTAGGTCTTGTCTCACAGGGATAAAGAATGCTAGTCAGAGGGATTGAGCATCCTCTGTCCAGGACTGGTTCAGGAGCATCCCTGTCCTTTCCAGAATAGCATTCTGTTCCCTCATTCATTTTGTTTGTCTTTTAAACACAATATCTTCACCCTAACAAAATCAGATTGTGTCAAAGGCTAGAACATATTGTATAATGTAATAGAGACAGAATCATGGGAGGAACAATACCTTTTTTGCATCTCCAAGCTAGGACCTCCCCATACTGTATTCCATGTGCAGGAAGAGCCAGTTAGATGCACTGGGCTGGCCTAGGAGCCTCGCATGCTGATTCTGTTGAGGGCTATTCTCAGGAAGGAGCAAGCAGGCTACTGGAAAGTATGCATGCTCAGGGTAGAGAGGAAACTGACTGAAACCATTTGTGGTCTCTTACTTACAGTATGCACTAGCCTGTCCCTGGATGTGTCTGGGTCCTGGAGCAATAGGATGGGGACACACATAGGAGGAGCTGCCTTGCTAGTCTCCGCCATCTCAGGGTACAGAAGCACTCACTGAGGAGCTCTATGGCAGATACTGCCCAGAGGTGACAGAGGGAGATGGTCCTCCTCTGGAAGGCATAAAATCTGGCAGGTCCAGTGGCTTCTGTTGCCATGGAGGTGATGCCTGTATTTGGTAGCCATGGGGGAGGCCCTTGGCATTGATGTCTGTGCCCTCCATGGAGACAGCTTTTGTGCAGACAGCTGGAAGCATCTCTCCAGAGGCATTATATGCTGTGGGGGCAAAGGGGCAGTGTTCTTTGAGCTCAAACAGTATGCTGCTTCCTGACCTTTGCTGCTGTTCATGGCAGCACTCAATAAGGGCAGGAGCAGAAGCAGGAGGTTAGGGAGGGGACAGACTCTCAGATGTCACTGAGGAAGACTCTGGTCTTGAACACTACTGGGACTCCTTGAGAGGGGGTGTGTTTGAAGAGAAACTGGGGTTCTGAGATGGTGGGTATGGCTGGGATGGCATAGGAAACCCAGGTTGCATTAGTAACTTATAGTGCACTTGTGTACAGATTATATTGGGGAAATCATTGACAAAAGAATGGTAGGCAGTTGAGTAAGATGATAGATATGAATATATAACCCACATACTCAGAAAATTGAAGAAACACCCCACAAAAACAAAATAAAAAAACAAAGACAAGAAAGATATATTTAGTAGAAAAATGCAAGCCAGACTTCAGAGCTGGAAATCAACTTAGATCTGTGGCTTGAGGGAAAAGCACTTGTCTGGAGACAAGGTGGAGTGCAGTGGGAATACCTGAGAAGATTAGGACGCATGGAAGCAACAGAAATACATGCCAGCTGGAGGTATTTTTTATGTCACTGGCCAGAGAAACTTAGAAGAGCTTTGTGAATGCTTGGCCTAAAGGTTGAACTGTATGTGGTGTGCAATGTATGCATGTCTGTATATGGTATGTGTTGGTTTGTGTATGGTTTATATATGTAATGTGTGCATTTATGTGGTGTGTGTGGCATGTGGTATTTGCATATAACTATGTATGTGTGTAGTACACATGTGTGCTCTTGGGCACATGCATAATGGAGGGTATGGCACTAGTACTAGATCAGACTGATTTCTTCTGAAACCAAGAGGGTGACTCTGAATGAACCTTCCATTAGCTGTGCTTGCTGTGTAGGAGCCTTCAGAACCAGAGGTATGGAATGAGACAGATTCCAGTTGGATAAAGTGAGGTTTTGGGGACCTGGTGTCCCTCTGTGCTTGTCCATGTACATGTAGTTGATACTAGGACAACATTCATTCCTCACGTCAGGGATAAAGGAAGAACTTTACAGCTTTAACCATTGTGTAGGTGTTTGTGGGTAGAATATCTTGAGTTTCATGTAAAGAGGTGACCCTGGTTGCATTTGCATGACTTCAAATACTGAGTCCACTGGCTTAGTTAAAACTGAAATAAACTATTGGAATGTATTTCCTGTGTCCTGATATCATGAATATTTGCCTGAATGGACTGAGGTGATTTTGGGGTGTACTGATACATATGCCCTGCTCTGAGCAATGTGTGCTCTCCACACAGGTCAAGTAAAGCCCATTAAAACAGAACCAAGAACATTCAATGTTGATAGCTAGCCAATCTGAAAAAGACGGGATCTCTTTCTTATAGAAGGCTGGTTGATTGCTTTGTCAAGATGAATGACACAAATATGCCTCCTTCATACTCCCAAATATCTTAATTTCAACTTGAAGCACATGGAGAAAAAAGAAAGAGCAGGAGAGGAGGGAGAAAGGAACAGGGAGTGAGAACATGAGGGCGTGCAGGCTCTGGGTCTGGAAGGCGGGTTCTCAGCAGCTTTGCCATCAGATAAGCAGCACTGGTAATCATTTCAATTTCAATGATTCCTTCATTGGGATTATATTTGGTCCTGAATTTTTATCCATAGAACATTGATAATATTCTTTTATTTTATTTTATTTTATTTTATTTATTTTATTTTTTATTTTTTTTAATTTATTTACTTTTAAAATACATTTGTCTCTGCCTCCCCCCCACCTCTTTCCCTTGCCCCCTCCCACCTTCCCTCCCTCAGCTCTTCCCCTTTGGTGTTGTCCATGAGTCCTTGCTATATGTTCCTTGACTTTCCCTTTCCCTTCCTTTTCCCTGCCCCACCCCCTTCCCTCTTGTCTCTGTTGATTTCTTTTCCTTTCAGTGTTGCTGGTCATATTTTCCTTTCTTCTTTGCATTGTTGGTTAGGTTCCGCTTATAGGTGAGATCATATGGTATTTGTCTTTTGCCCCCTGGCTTATTTCGCTTAGCATGATGCTCTCCAGTTCCATCCATGCTGTCGCAAAGTTTAGTACTTCTTTTTTTCTTTCTGCTGCATAGTATTCCATTGTGTATATATACCATAATTTTTTCATCCAATCATCTACTAATGGGCATTTAGGTTGCTTCCAAGACTTGGCTATTGTAAATTGTGCTGCTATGAACATTGGGGTGCATAGGTTCTTTTGTATTGGCGTTTTGGTGTTCTATGAGGCCAGCATCACCCTGATCCCAAAACCAGATAAAGATCCTACAAAGAAAGAAAACTACAGGCCAATTTCGCTGATGAACATAGATGCTAAAATCCTCAACAAAATATTGGCAAACCGCATCCAGCAATACATTCAAAAGATTATCCACCACGATCAAGTGGGATTCATCCCAGGGATGCAGGGATGGTTCAATATACGCAAATCAGTAAACGTGATAATATTCTTGGTTAGATGGTGGGACTTCCCTGGTTTCACACCAAGCCCACAAAACTCTCCTTTATAATGTCCTTCTTCTTTTTTAAAAAATAAATGCGGAAACAGAGATACACCTGTAGAATGAGATAGAATTACCAATGCTGTGCCACAGTGGCCCTTAGCAGATTGATGAAGCAGTTCCCCAAATTAATATGTTAGGTATAAAAGCCCAGGTCTTCAAAGGAAGAAAATAGATGGAAAGGTGTTGACCACATGTTAAGAATTTACACCTCTCCTCTGATAACAGCAGAATTTAAAATGCAATTTTAATGTAAAAAAATACTCAATAAATGTTAACTTTTTAAAAAGTGGCTAAAATGATATGTTCTATTATCACCTGAAATTCAAAGTGTCTTTTTCTTTATTCTTGGAAAGGTGGTAGACACAAATAAATATGACAATGATGTGGTACACTTGGGGGAAAAATGCAATTTTAAGCACAGGAGGAAATAAAAATATTCAGGGGGTACTTGGAACAGAGCCAAGCTCACCATGCCTCACGCCAAGAACAATTCATTGCTCTGAAGTCAAGCATCCTCCTGCATGCCAGCCTAATGTGGTAAATCCAGGGAAGATCTTTTGCACAATTGGCCATTAGCCTGGTTCTTACAGAGTGTTCTTGGCATTTTCTGCAGGATGAGCTTTGAAGTGAGTAGATATGCATGCACATCTCTGAGAGGTATATTATGACCATCTATCCCTCTCTCTGCTGCTCTTTAGTATAGTATGTCATCTAATGTCATAGTTCCTGAAGTTCAGACCTCCAAAGTCACTTAGAAGGAAAACATACCAGAAAAGAGTTTTCCCTTTTACTTCCCAAGAAGTAAACTTGGAACAGAGTATGCTTGTATGGAGTTCTGCAATTTCTCATATGAAGAGCAAAAAAAGACTTGAACATCCAGAGGAGGTCCACTTCCCTATCCACCTCCCTTCCACATTGGTCTCTCGGCATTTACTGTAACTTTCTCTTTAGACCTCATGGAGCACGTGTGCACTGTGGTTGGTAACACAGAACAAAAGGCAGCCTCTTAGAGTTTGTTGAGCATGAAAAGGGAATTACTGCCAGTGTACCCTGGGCTTTCACATGTCTTTCCTTCCAAAGGTAAACCATTTTTTAAAATTCCAGTAGATCAGCAGCCCATCCCCAAGTCAGTTTGGTGTGGTTTCCCTGGGATTTCTCTTTGCAACAGGTGAGTTGCTGACATAGGGTGAATGAAAGGTGAGTGTCGCCTTCTAGAACCTTGGTCAAATCAGTCCAGCACGTCTTTGTGCTTTTCATAAGTTAATTGCTAACTTCCAAGGAAAAATATCATTTCTTACTTTCTGGTCTCTTATCACTCATGGCTTGGTTAAGCAGTAACTCTCAGATAAACAGAGTTCCCCCTATCCCCCTCCTTTCCACACGAATTTACATGGGGACCCAGGGAAAATAATTAGCACCATTAATAGCATGCCAAGTTGAAACTGACTCAATTTTTTTCAGGCACCTTGAGGATATTTACGTCTTCAGAGGACTGAGTCTTTCCAGGGAGCAGTGCTTATTTACCTGAGTATATTTTTATGGAAAAGTAGCTTATTGGCTCTGGGGGCCGTTCCTCTGCCAGCTATTTGCAGTCAGCAGCAATGGTCTGTGACTTGAGTAAAACCTTACCTGATGCCAAAGCTGGCCCTTACCTCTGCATTTCATAGGTTTTATAAGTGGCTAGCATCCAAAGAGTCTGAGTGGCTGGGGACATGGCACTGGGTGAGGTTCGAACACCATCTGGTCTTAGGTACAAACAGAGTCGAGAAGTGGTGGCCATGCTACGGCTTTGTCACATAAGCAGGCAGATGTATTGGGCTGCCTATGTACTGTGACTTAAGAAGTTGCCAGAAAAGCCCCCTCACCAGGACATAGGCCTCTCTCTTGTTAAAGATCTGCCTCAGAGTCTGAAATATAGACCAGGAGATTTCTGCATTTCATTTTAGGTGTAGTCTCTAAAACCTCTCTTTTAAAATGCAGTATTCTACTTTACAGAGAAATGTATTAACACATCAGTACCCAGACCACATATTATGAATTAAAGGGCCAGCTAAACAGATGTCACCTGCAAGATACTGCAGGTGGGGACCTCAGAAAGTGCCACCATCACCCAGCTGGCTTCTGATGAAGCTCAGCTACCTGAGGGGCCAGTGAGCACCCTCTGTTTTCTGGAAACCATGTTTCTCATGGTGACTTTGAGGTTCCTGTAGCAACGTGTACATTCAGTATTAAAGCAAGATCTTTAGGAATCCTAAACAAGCCAATGACCACCCCCTTCCTGACTGACTATGACGAATCTAAATTCAAATTTGTTCAAACTACGAAACAGACTTAACAGTGGCTCAGCTGAGTGCTGATTTTCCCCAGGAGGAGCAGTTTCTTGCACTTTTTGAAATACGAAATGAAAAAATTAAAAAAAAATTGTTTTTGTTCCTGTTTTACTTGTATCCTGAGGATCTACTTATTTGTCAATTGGGCAACTTAGCCCCATCTTTAACACCAGGATCCAATTATCTCCATATGTGCCCAAAAAGCCCACCATATTTCTTTACTCATATCTTGTCTTTGAGCTCCAGACTCACCTCCTCCATATCCAACAACTATGTCCACTCAGATGTTCCAAGAGCACCTCCCATCTCACGATCCCAAAGCAGAACTCATGGTTCTTTCCTCCAAATATGCTCCTTTGCCTGTTTTCCCCATCTCAGAAAACTCACCCAGTTGCTCAAGTCAGAAGTCTGGGAGTCATCTTTAACATCTTCCTTTTTGTCACCTCTATATCTCAAAACTCCACAGTTTTCCACCTAAACATCTCCCAATCCCACCTACTGTCACTTTTACCCCCACTGCCACTACCCTTCTCAAGCATCATGAGCTCTGACCTGGGTCATTACTGTGGCCATACAAATGAACCCCTGTCTCAGCTCATCTGATCTGAAACACTTGTTCTGCACTGTGTACCAAGTGTTGTTCTCCACTGATTCCACTGCTCATCCTTCTGCTTTCTCTACTGGGATAGCACCCATGGCTTCATTCCTCTACAAAACTTACCTGCTGCTCTGTAATCCACAGTACTTCCTGCTGCAGCCCATGTCTGGCCACCTTCTTCCTAGCATCTGTCCCTCTGTGATAGTAACTCCTACAAAGTTCTGTAAACACAGTAATCTGCTACCTTTTGGGCCTTTGCGCATGCTGTTCCATCTGCCTAGAGCCATCTTGGCACTTTGTCTGACTGAGTCCTTCTCTTCCTTGGCTCTTACAGCTTTCCATGCAGGTCTTTTCCTGGGCACCCTGAACACTGCGTGCCCTCTCTAGACTGCAGAGGATTCCTCCTGGCCCTTTCCTGATGTGTGAGTCCCAGGATAGTAGACCTTGTGTGGATATTGTCAATATTGCTTGCCCAGAGCCTAGCACAATACTGGTCACCTAGGAAGCATTCTTGGTAAATACTTGTTGATCAAATAACTTTATTTCAATACATCAAGTTTGAGGGAGAGGGGTTAGTTGGTTAGTGTTTCAGTTAAGGACCATAAGTATAGATGAATGATGTGTCTGGGTTCTGAGTGGGATGTGTAGAGGGAGGACACAAGGTTGAAACATAAAATATAACAAGAACCACCACTTAATGATGTGTTCACCAAGGTCAGGTTCTCCACAGTATCTTGTGGTTGTCCCAAATGTATAGTGAGGAAACTACAATGTTAATAACTTAGGCACTTAAGCAGGGCCACTCAGCAGGTGTAGACAGATGTGGTAGAGGTGTGGCCAGTGATATAAGGACATACTCCCTGTCCCCAGTGTTGCCTGGGCCTATCTATGTAGGGTCTAAACTCATTAAATTATCTAACACTATCATAACTGTTTTGCAAAATTAATATCCAGTGGTAGTTACTTTGCCATAATAGGTATTTGAAGAGTGGTAAGTTGCTTACTAGGGCGGGATGGGGGGCGCGGAATGTGTGTGTGTAGTGTTTTTCAGAGTAAGGGAATCAAGGGAGAGTGACATCAAGTGTTACTGGGTTTGGGCCCTGTTTACGTCCTCCTTGGAGAAGTGTCTGTTCAGGTCCTTTGCCCAGTTTTTTAATTGGATTGTTTGTCTTCCTGGAGTGGAGTCATGTGCATTATTTATATATTTTGGAGGTCTAACCCGTGTCTGAGGTATCATTGGCAATATATTTCCCCATTTTTTTAAGTTTTAAATGTCAAAATCCATTATAAAATATTAAAAAATTTAAATCCATTATAAAGTCTCAGCAATTAAAAAAATATGACACCAGCACAGAAATAATCAAGGAGATCAATGAAATAAAATGAGCATTCTAGAAACAAATGTATATGTCTAACAATGTAATATGATTAAATTGATATTTCAAATCAATGGAGAAAATAAGGCTTATTCAACAAATAAGGTGCATGGACCACTATTACTTGAAATAAAACAAATATAGAGCCCAATTTCACGCATTATGCAAAATTATTCAGGTGAGTTAAAAATCAATAAGTAAAATCTAAAGAGTTTTTGGAGAAAATACAAACTAATATTTTTCTTACCCTGAAGTAAAATATTCAAACACAGAAGCGATAAAGTAAAATATTGACCATATGACTATATTAAACATTTAAGACTTACAGTAATACACATATAAAAGAGTTAAAGGACAAGTAATGGAATAGGAAAGTATTTGCAACACATCTAAAAAGGGTTAATAGTTTTTTTTTTAGGGAAAAAAATTCTACAAACTTTTAATCATCACTAGCCATCAGAGAAATGCAGATTAAAAACACAGTGAGATACCTCTTCACACCAGTCAGAATGGCCATCGTAAATCAACAAATGACAAGTGCTGGTGAGGTTGTAGAGAAAAGAGAACCATAGAACACTGTTGGTGAGAATGCAGACTGGTGCAGTCACTGTGGAAAAAACTTTGGAATTTCCTCAAAAAGCTAAAAATGGAACTGCCTTTTGACCCAGCGATTCCACTGCTGGGATTATACCCTAAGAATCTCAAAAACACTGATTCAAAAGAACCTATGCATCCCAATGTTCATAGCAGCACAGTTTACAATAACCAAGTGTTGGAAGCAACCTAAGTGCCCATCAATAAATGAGTGGATAAAAAATCTATGGTACATTTACACAATGGAATACTATGCAGCAGAAAGAAAGAAAGAACTACTGCCCGTCTCGACAGCATGGATGGAACTGGAAAGCATTGTGCTAAGTGAAATAAGCTGGGGGTGAACGACAAATACCATATGTTTTCACCTATAAGTGAAACCTAATCAGCAAAAGCAAGGAAAGTATAACCAGCAACATTGAAAGAAAAAAGAAACTGGCAATAATGAGAGGGAAGGAAGGAGGGATATAACAGGGAAAAGCAGGGGAAGGATCAAATCAAGGAACATGTATAAAGGACCCATAGACAAAGCCAAAGTGGGGAAGGATTGAGGGTGGGAGGTAGGGATGCGAGGGGCAGTGGAAAGTGGTGGCAGGAAAATGGAGACAAATGTATTTGAACAATAGAAAAAGAGGAGTTATTGGATTGACTAATGGAGGTAGTAGCATTAGCGATTTTGAGAAATTTGGCCAATTTTTCCAAATGATTACCTCAAAAAAATCAATGAATTAATTCATGTTTTTGCCAAATATATATTAAATAGGAAGCAAGATGCTGTTCTATACTCTGGGTAGGAGAAAAAGGAAGGTATCAGGTAGCCTTCTTTTAGTGTGGAGAGAGGAGAGAGGTTTGCTTATTTCATTTATTTCCTTCAATTATTTTACTCTAGTATGCTGACATTGTGTGTCACTGAACATTTAGGGTTCTGCAGTGAGGGTCAGCCAATGACAATGTGGGTTTGAAAGAAGCTGTACTTGAAAGTTGACATAGAAAAGACTAAAAAGGGTTGATGAGTAGTTTGAGAGATTTTTTTAGAGGACGCAGGATATTTATTCCAATGGATGAACTTGTGTGTGAGGATAGACATATGAACCCCTGAGTTCGTGGTTGCCTGGTGGATTTTGTGATTATACCAACACTTGTTACAGCACGGTAAAACTGCCTTTGGTGGGTTTCCAATATCCTCACCAAAAAGTAGGAGTACAAGGAGCACCAGTTCAAGTTAGTTTACTGTTATTGACAAATGTAGAGGTCAGAGAAGCGGCCAGTGGTAGCCAGATTGGAGATATTTATATTACAGACCACTAATATCACCTGGGATTTTACAAGCACAGCAAGCACTGCAACCACAAACACAGCCATCGCAGCAACACCTGTTTGGAAACAAAAATAGGGACACTACAGATAACATTTTGTCTGGACTTGCTAAAATAGAACTTAAATATTATTCAACCAATTAGAAAGTCTTTCTGTGAAGCTCCCCACCGACCCACCTCCCAATAAAAGACCTGATTTACCCCAAATGCTTTACCATAGGAAGTTGATAATATCTGAACACACCGCATGTTTATATCTTGGTTTCTAAATATTATGCTCCACAAAATAAACAAATACTCTTTGGAGAAATAGCTGATTTCAGGGCTGGGGAGGATAAGAAAGTACAAGAAGAGTCTGGGACATCTTATTATGTCAGAAAGTAAGGAATTGCTCACAAAATGATAAGGACATGTCAAAAGGACCCAGGGACAGGCTTGAGGAGCTCTCACTAGTCAAATGAGGGACAAAGTGAACATCAAAATGAATGATGACAACAGGTTGCAGTTCCCTGAACTGTATAAGAATCCCCAAGTTCACAGTGATAATAAATAGAGAATAAGGGAAAGCTCTTCCTTCAAGACAAATGCTATATGATAATTGTAAAAGACTAGAGTTAGAAAGTCACCATTTCATAACCATCAGAGAAAAGATAGATTCAGACCAGAATATTCCATGGATGTCAAAATTACTGGATGAAAGTTTGGGAGAAACAGGATATTCACATTGTCTCAAAGAATTTCCCTACTTATGACTTACAAAGTAAGTCTACAAAGAAAGTAAGACTACTTATGACTTACAAAGGTAAAGATGGTAACTTCATGGTGAAGAGATGTGTGATGCACCTAAAGCACCTCTTACTGGGTATTTCTGTTATAAATGTTGTAACCTGAACCTAATTCAAACTGAAAGGTAACTTTCCTGAAAAGTGCCAATGTTATGAAAGACCAGGAAAACTGGAGGAACTTTCTAGATTAAAGGAATTAAAGAGGCATGACAACTAAATGCAATGCATGATCCTGGATTGGATTCTAGATCAGGGGTGAAATCTAAATATGGACTGTAGATTAGATAACACCGTCATCAAAGTTACTTTTTCTGAACTCTTGTTTATTATAAGGAGAGAATGTTCTTGTCCTTAGAAAATGCCTGATGAAAGATTTTGGGGTGAAGACACAGGGGGACAGTTAGCTAACTCTCAAAATGTTCAGCCAAAAAATATAACTTTATATATTATGTTGTATATAATATATAAAAGATAAAAAAATATTCTATTCAAAAGGGGGAGGATAAAGAAAATACAGCCAAGTGTTATAATTGTGAATCTGAATCAAGGGCATACTGTTTTTGCAACTTTGATGAAATTATTTGAAAATGAAAAGTTAAAAGAAAAAGGAGTGACTAATTTCACCAGTTTTGGGGACAGTAAGCAAGAAGGTCTATTTCACATCTTAATTTATTTCGTCTCTTCTCTGATGCTTCCTGTTTACCTTCTAGAGCCCAGAGTGACCCTGTGGCTTCTGTGTCCCTGCTGTGGGCTCTGACTACACGACTGCTGCCAATATCCTTTAGGTTCATCTATGTTGTTGCAAGTGGAAGATTTCATTAGGTTTTATGGCTGAGTAATAATCCATTGTATATCATACCATCTTTATCCATATTTCTATTGATAGGCTACTACATTGTTTTCATATCTTGGTTATCGTAAATAATGCTGCAAATGAACATAGAGATGCATATGTTTTTTAGAATTAGTGTTTTGAGTTTCTTCAGATAAGAACACAGAAGTAGAATTGCTGGATATAATAGTGCTATTTTTACTTTATTAAGGAATCTTTATATGTTTTCTATAGTGGCTGCACCAACTTATAATCCTACCAACAATGTACAAGAGTTACCATTTCTCCATATCCTTGTCAATATTTGTTTGTTGATTTATTGATAGTAGCCATTCTGATGGTTGTGAGGTGAAATCTCACTGTGGTTTAGATTTGCATTTGCCTGATGATTAGTGACGTTGAGCATTTTTTCATGTCTATTGGTCACCTGTATGCCTTCTTTTCCTTTTTATTTTTGTTCAAGTAGAGTTGTCTTCATTTCCTCCCCAAAACTCCCCCCTCTCTGCACATCCCCACCTCCCACCCTTGATCCTATCCTGCTTCGGCTTTGCCCATGTGTCCTTTATACATGTTCCTTGATGACCCTTCCCCTTCTTTCCCCTGTTACCCCACTCCCCTCTCCCCTCTGGTTACTGTCAGCTTGTTCTTTATTTCAATGTTGCTCATTATATTTTGCTTCCTTGTTTGTTTTGTTGATTAGGTTCCACTTATAGGTGAGATCATATTTTTATTCTTTTAAAAAACTTATGTTGGGAAGGGGAACTTGATGGAACTTGTAGAGCTTTTAAGACATGGTTAAATTGTGTAATTACTGTATCTGGTAGCAGTTGTGTAGTGCTGCCTCTGTGACTCTTTGCTCCAGTGTCCAGGACTGGATGGTTGTGCAGTGCCCACTCTAATTTCTGTCCATGACATGGATATCAGTAGCATCACCAAAGCCTTTCCCTTCCAAATACTTTGCTTTCATATTTTGTATTTACACTGGCAAACTAGCAGTTGTAACCACCTTTCAAAGATCATTCATCCTCCCTGGAAATGAAGTCCTCTTGTTCTTCATCAAGCAGTGGGAAATGTCCATGGAAAGTAACAACTGGGTCTGATTCCATATTGGTTCCCTCAGATCTTTCTATCTAGAATTCTGATAAGTGGTCATTTTTCAGAGAATAAGAACTCTCCTTCCTTTATTCTTCTTCAATATAGATATCAGTGGCTGAAAAGTATATCAGTATTTGCAAATGCCTGGCTTTTGAAAACAATGTTATGGTAAAATATGACAAACTGCCCATTAGAGCAAACATGGTCACTCTAAGCAACTCAGCTTTGCTGATTTTTTTCTTTGTCCATGTAGCCTTGACCTTGGTTGGCTGAGATAACATGATTTATATTATAAGTGATGTCTACAGGGCAGAAACTATGTCATACATGTTCTAAGATATAAATCATGTATCATTTATATGAAATAAATTAGAAAGTTTATGTATATGATTAGTTGCTTAATAAAATTTTGTTTTAGAATATGTTTATAGAATGTGTCTTAGCTATATTATGATTCTGGAATTATCTTTTAAAAGTTAAAATAATATATGGCCAAACACAAAAGGCATATTAAGATCTCTAATAAGAAGCAGTGGCCCTGGGGAACATCCTTCCTCATCCCTTTTTCCTTTTCTTAGGGGCAACTACTTTGATCTCTTTCAGTTGTTTCTTCTGTTAGTTATTGCCAATTCCCTAATATTGTGTTTGTACTATTATTTCTTTATTATGATGGGAAAGATCAGGATTTAGTTAATCTACACATCTCATTCCTATTCTCTCAATATCTCAATATATTCATGCCACATTTTTTTAAATATTTGATAACGTTTTTATTAAAGCAACAGAAAGAAAACATCCAAAATATGGTACACTGAATGAGCCTTTTATTCCTCCTCATAAAAGGATACAAAATGAGAATATGTTAATGGTTTAGACTACAGATAACTTAGAAATAAATTATGGGACTACATTAGTCAGGTTCATTTTAAGTCTAATCTGAAAAAGTTTCCTATTATTTCATTGGCTTCTCTCTGTCTTCCTTTTCTCTACTGTGAAGCACCATTTCTATGATTTCTTTGCAAAAACTGACTTGATATGCTTTCTTCAAAGAACATTCTACTACCTTAAAAGAACATGAAGTATGACTTTATAATGATAATTATATTTTTGTTTTAGTGTTACCTGCATTGATATACTATTATTTTTATTTATTTATTTATTTATTTATTTCAAATACATTTGTCTCTGCCTACCCCCCGCCACTTTCCCTTGTCCCCTCCCTCCTTCCCTCCCTCAACTCTTCCCCTTTGGTTTTGTCCATGAGTCCTTGCTATATGTTCTTGACTTTCCCCTTCCCTTCCTTTTCCCCACCACCCCCTCCCTCCTTCCCTCTTGCCTCTGTTGATTACTTTTCCTTTCAGTGTTGCTGATCTTATTTTCCTTGCATCTTTGTATTGTTGGTTAGGTTCCACTTATAGGTGAGATCATATGGTATTTGTCTTTTGCCCCCTGGCTTATTAGCAGCATAATGCTCTCCAGTTCCATCCATGCTGTCACGAAGTTTAGTAGTTCTTTTTTTCTTTCTGCTGTGTAGTATTCCATTGTGTATATGTACCATGATTTTTTGATCCAATCATCTACTGATGGGCATTTAGGCTGGTTCCAACACTTGGCTATTGTAAATTGTGCTGCTATGAACATTGGGGTGCATAGGTTCTTTTGAATTGGTGTTTTGGGATTCTTAGGGTATAGTCCCAGCAGGGGAATCACTGGATCAAAATGCAGTTCCATTTTCAGTTTTTTGAGGAAATTCCATGCTGCTTTCCACAATGGCTGCACCAGTCTGCATTCCCACCAACAGTGTACTAGTGTTCCCTTTTCACCACAGCTTCGCCAGCACCTGTTGTTTGTTGATCTGTTTATGATGGCCATTCTGACCGTTGTGAGGTGGTACCTCATGGTAGCTTTGATCTGCATTTCTCTGATGGCTAGTGATGCTGAGCATCCTTTCAAATGTCTCTGGGCCCTCTGTATTTCCTCCTTGGAAAAGCGTCTGCCCAGGTCCTTTGCCCATTTTTTTGATTGGATCGTTTGTCTTCTTGGAGTGGAGTCAAGTGAGTTCTTTATATATCTTGGAGATCAAGCCTCTATCTGATGTATCATTAGCAAATATATTTTCCCATACGGTTGGCTCCCTTTTCATTTTGCTGATGTTTTCTTTAGCCATGCAAAAGCTTCTTATTTTGATGAGGTCCCACTTGTTTATTCTTTCCTTTATGTCCCTTGCTTTAGTAGACATATCAGTGAAAAAATTGCTGCGTGGGATATCTTAGAGTTTCCTGCCAATATTCTCCTCAAGGACTTTTATGGTGTTGCAACTTATATTTAAGTCTTTCATCCATCTTGAGTTTATTTTTGTGTATGGTGTCAGCTGATGCTCCAATTTCAATTTTTTGCATGTAGCTGTCCAGCTCTGCCAACACCATTTTTTGAAGAGACTATTATTCCTCCATTTTATGCTTCTGCCCCATTTGTCAAAAATATTAGATACCCATATAGACCTGGGCTTATTTCTGGGCTTTCTATTCTGTTCCACTGGTGTATGGATCTGTTCTTGTGCCAGTAACGGATTGTTTTGAGTATAGTGGCTTTGCAGTACAGTTTGATGTCAGGTATTGTGATTCCTCCTACTTTGTTTTTCTTTCTCAAAATTGCTGTGGCTATTCAGGGTAGTTTATGGTTCCATATAAATTTTTGAAATGTCTGTTCTATTTTTGTGAAATACGTCATTGGAATCTTAATAGGGATTGCATTGAATGTATAAATTGCTTTGGGTAGTATGGACATTTTGATGATATTAATTCTTCCAATCCATGAGCACGGTATACACTTCCATTTATTTGTGTCTTCCTTAATTTCTTTCTTCAATATTGTATAGTTTTCTGCGTACAGGTCTTTTACCTCTTTGGTTAAATTTATGCCTAGGTACTTTATTTTTCTTCTTGGTATATTGAATGGTATTTTTTTTCTGATTTCTTCTTCTCTTTCATTGCTCGTGTACAAAGATGCCTTTAATTTCTGAATGTTGACCTTGTATCCTGCTGTTTTGCCAAATTCACTTATTAGGTTGAGGAGATTTTTGGTAGAGTCAACAGGATTCTCTATGTACACTATCATGTCATCTGCAAACAATGATAGCTTTATTTACTCCTTTCCTATTTGGATGCCTTTTATCTCTTTCTCTTGTCTGACCACTGTGGCTAGGACTTCCAATACGATGTGGAAAAGAAGTGGTGAAAGCGGACATCCTTGTCATGTTCCCGATCTTAGTGGGAAAGC
The DNA here is from genome assembly GCF_021234165.1 of Pteronotus mesoamericanus. Taxonomy (NCBI): domain Eukaryota; kingdom Metazoa; phylum Chordata; class Mammalia; order Chiroptera; family Mormoopidae; genus Pteronotus; species Pteronotus mesoamericanus. The sequence continues at coordinate 1,185,457 of NW_026555304.1, forward strand.
ATTCAGTTTTTGCCCATTGAGTATGATGTTGGCTGTAGGTTTTTCATATATGGCCTTTATTATGTTGAGGAATGCCCCATTTATTCCCATTTCACAGAGTGTTAAGATCATAAATGGGTGCTGTACCTTATCGAATGCTTTTTCTGCATCTATCGAGATGATCATGTGGTTTTTGTCCTTTCTTTTATTTATGTGATGTATCACGTATACTGATTTGCGTATATTGAACCATCCCTGCATCCCTGGGATGAATCCCACTTGATCGTGGTGGATAATCTTTTTAATGTATTGCTGGATGTGGTTTGCCAATATTTTGTTGAGGATTTTAGCATCTATGTTCATCAGCGAAATTGGCCTATAGTTTTCTTTCTTTGTAGGGTCTTTATCTGGTTTTGGGATCAGGGTGATGCTGGCCTCAGAGAAAGAGTCTGGGAGTCTTCCCTCCTCTTGAATTTTTTGGAATAGTCTGAGAAGGACAGGGGTTAGCTCTTCCTTAAATGTTTTGTAAAATTCTCATGTGAAACCGTCCAGTCCTGGGCTTTTGTGTGCCGGGAGTTTCTTGATGACTGCTTCCATTTCCCCAGCTGTTATCAGTCTGTTCAAGTTTTGTGTTTCTTCCTCCTTCAGTGTTGGAAGATTATACTTTTCTAAAAATTTGTCCATTTCATCAAGGTTTTCAAATTTTTGGCATATAATTGTTCATAGTAGTTTGACGATCCTTTGTATTTCTGTGGTATCAGTTTTTATTTCTCCTCTTTCATTTCTGATATTATTAATTTGGGTCCTCTCCCCTTTTTTCTTGATGAGTCTGCTTAAAGGCTTGTCAATTTTATTTATCTTTTCAAAGAACCAGCTTCTGGATTGGGTGATCCTCTGAATTGTTCTTTTCATCTCTATGTCATTCAGTTCTGCTCTAACCTTGACTATTTCCTTCCTTCTACTTGCTCTGGGATTTATTTGTTTTTGTTTCTCCAGTTCTTGAAGTTGTCGTGTTCGGTCTTTTATTTGAAATATTTCTATCTTTTTTTAAGTAAGCCTGTATTGCTATGAACTTCCCTCTCAGGACTGCCTTTGCTGTGTCCCATAGGTTTTGGACTGTTGTCTGTTGATTTTCATATGTTTCCTGAAATTTTTGATTTCTTCTCTTATCTCATTGTTGACCCATTCATTGTTTAATAGTCTACTGTTCGGTCTCCATGAGTTTGCAAGGTTTTGAAGTTTCTCTTTGAGGCTGACTTCAAGTTTCAAGCCCTTGTGGTTCAAGAAAAAGTTTGGTATTATTTAAGTTTTCCTGAATTTGCTGAGGTTTGCTTTGTGTCAAATCATGTGGTTTATCTTTGAAAAACTGCCATGAGCATTTGAAAAGATTGTGTATTTTTCTTCTTTGGGATGTAAGGTTCTATATATGTCAGTTAAATCTCTTTGGTTCAGTGTGTCATTCAACTCCACAATATGTTTATTAATGTTTTGTTTGGAAGATCTGTCCATTTTTGACAGTGGAGTGTTGAAATCCCTTACTATCAGTGTGTTGCTGTCTATATCTTTTTTGAAGTTGTCCAACAATTTCGTTATATACTTGGGGGATCCTATATTGGGATCATATAAGTTTACAATGTTTTTGTCTTCTTGATGGATTCTTCCTTTAAGTATTATAAAGTACCCCTCTGGGTCTCTTTTTATGGCCTTTGTTTTGAAATCTACTTTGTCTGATACAAGTATGGCAACCCCGGCCTTTTCCTCATGCCCATTTGCTTGGAATATTTTTTTCCATCCCTTTACTTTCAATCTGTGTAGGTCTTTTGCTCTGAGGTGGGTCTCTTGTAGACAGCATATGTGTGGGTCATGGTTTCTTATCCATTCAGCTACCCTGTGTCTTTTGATTGGGACATTTAGTCCATTCACATTGAGAGATATTACTGATAGAAACTTATTCATTTTTCCTCTTTGTACCTGTGTCCCTCTCTCTCTCATTCTTTTCCTTCATCTTCTTAAGCCAGTCCCCTTAGCATATCTTGGAGTGCTGGTTTGGTAGAGATGTATTCTTTTAGCCTTTTTTTGTTTGGGAAACTCCTTATTTCCCCTTCTATTTTAATCGAGAGCCTTGCTTGGTAGAGCAGCCTTAGCTGTAGGCCCTTGCTTTCCATGGCTTGGAATATTTGTTGCCATTCCCTTCTGGCTTGTAGTGTTTCTGTTGAGAAGTCATCTGCTAGCCATATCGGGGCCCCCTTGTATGTTACTTTCTCCTTCTCCTTTGCTGCCTTGAGGATTCTTTGTATTTGATAGTTGCCATTTTAATGATGATTTGTCTTGGAGTGGACCTCCTTGAGTCCCTCTTGAGTGAAGTCCTCTCTGCCTCTTGCATCCATGAGACTCTCTCTCCTCAAATTCAGAAAATTTTCCATCATTACTTTTTCGAGGAGATTCTCTATCCCTTGTTCCTCTTCTCCTTCTTGAATCCCTATTATTTGGCTATTATTCTGTTTCAGGTTGTCCTGCATTTCCCTAAATGGTTCTTGATTCTTTTGCAGTCTTTTTTCCATTTCTTGTTTTTTCTGCAAGCTTTTTTCTACCTTATCCTCCATCTCACTGATTTGATCCTTGGCTTTATCCAGCCTGCTTTGGATTCTTTCTACTGTGTTCTTCAATTCACAAATGGTATTCTTCATATCCTCTTGTGTCTTCTTGATAGTTTCTATGTCCTTTTCCAGGCTGATATAGTTTGCTGTAAGATCCCGATAGTTTCTCTGCAGTTTCTCATAGTTCTCTTTGAGCTGGCTGAGCTCATTGAGCTTCCTTAGAGCCATTGTTTTGAATTCAATATATGATAGTTCCCTTGCCTCTATTTCATTGAGCTCACTGTGGGGAGTCCCCTTTCTCACTCATTTGGGGAGAACTTCTTTTTCTTCCCATTTTTGTGAGAGTCTGTTACGTAATTTACTTATTTATTTATTTTTTGCTTCTGCTTCAATTGGGCTGTCTAGATTTCCTGACTCTGTGGGTTAAACTTCTATGGTAGTAGGTGGGTCTTTTTATTTATTGATTTATTTATTTTTCCCTTTACTTTTCCTTCTGGGCCTTCCTCTGATGATGTCAGTTGTTGACCCTATATGACCTTGGGTCATTTGTTTGAGCCTTCCAGGAGTCTACTGTCTGTGTCTGACTCCTGCTTGGGGCAGCTCTTTGACCCCTTCGGTCAGGGATCGACTCTTTTTTGGGGATCTCTCTACATTCTCATGCCGGCTCCTTGAGTGTGCTTCTCTGGCGTGGCAGGATCCCCCGCCTGTCTGGGCTCACGCGTGCTTGCCCCAGACCCAGGGGCTTATTGGTGACCTCGCATACTCGTCTGGCCCCCCTGGCTGGCGAGCTCCCTGGCACTGGTCAGTTTAGGGTCTTCTATTGTGTGTTTTCCCCGCTTTTGGCTCTTTGGGTGCATTGCCTCCCCTCGCCAAATGGAGACTTTGGAAATGGGAGGAAGTCAGCTCCAGGACTCTCCGGTTAATCCTGTCTCTGTTCTCTCCTCCAGGGACTCTGGGCAGCTCTGTGACCCCTTCGGCTGGGGAAATAGTAATTCTGTGAACTGCTCCACAATCGCGAGCCTGGCGAGTCAATTTACCCTTGCCCTTGCCTCTCTGTGCACTCCCTCTCAGGCCTTTTCGGTGCCAATCTGTGGGAGGCCTTGCCAGCCGGTGCAAGCGTTCGCCAGCCCGCGCGGGTCACACACATGCTCGCCAAACCTCGCCGGCCACTCAGTGCAAGTGTGCGCGCCTACACTGGGTGGTTTTGGGGGGTCTATGTGTGCTATTTGGCTTTTGGCTCTTTGGGGGTGTGGCCTCTTCCCACACAATGGAGACTATGGCAAGGAGAAGGAGTCGGGACTCCCCAGTTCCTCCTCCCGTTCTTTCCCGAACACCTCCTTTTCCAGTCTCTCCTCAGGGGTGTCTGGGCAGTTCTGTGACCCCTTCGGCCAAGGATCCACCCACTGTGCAGACTGCGTTTCAATTGCGGCAGTCTGGTTCCTGCGTGCCCTGCTTCTGCCTCTTTGGGGGCACACCGTTCCAGCCCACAATGGAGACTACAGAATGGGGAGGGAGTCGGGACTCCCTGGTTCCTCCTCCCATTCTTTCCCCAACGCCTCTGTCTCCAGTCTCTCCTCAAGGCTCTCCTAGCCATTCTGCACTTAGCCCTCCAGCTTACATGCACAAGCTGTGTGTGGAGTGCACGAAAGGCAGGTTAATTGATTCCCTTATGTCTGAGCGAGATTGGAGCTGCAGAGTCGGAAGTGAGTTATCACCAGAGCTCCACAGGCTGCTGTCTCAGTTCTCTTCACAAAGTTTTCCTCACCCATCTTTCCCCAGGCACCAGCCCACCCTGCTGCTGCCTCTACCCAGAGATCAAGGAGGGTGGCTGCCAGTGTAATTTTTGCATTGGCCCTTTAAATGTCTCTTTGCATCCCCAGCCACCTGTCTCCGGCAGAGAGCCCCCCTAAGCTTTTCGGGGTTGCGTTTTGTCTGTATTTTCTTGGTTTTAGCTGCTGTAGTTTAGGGGTCCCTGTTTATGATTCAGACCCCGTTCTTCTCGGGGGAAGCATACTGGCCATTTCAATGTCCCTCTGGTGCCAGTGGCCATGGGCACCCAGCCCACCCTCTCGAGCTTCCACCACACTTCTCACCCATTGTGATGTGTGAGAGTCAAATCCACTGTCTGCGGCTCCAAGGTTCCTCTCCCACTATCGTTCCATTGTTTTCCAGGTGATTTCTCCACTATTTAGTCACAATTCCAGTTTGGTCTTGGGAAGAGGTCAGCGTGACTCCCATTCACTCCTCCGCCATCTTAATCGATCTCCTGCCATATTTTGATGTTGAATTCATTGTTGGATTACTTTGTAACTTTAGGTATACGTAGACCTTGACTTCTTACTGCATTAAATACTGAGTGTAGGTGAGTTTTGACTTTGCACTAGTCCCAGGACTAGTCACATAATTTTTAGGGCCTATTGGAAAATGAAAATGCATGGTTCCTTGTCTAAAAGTACTTAAGAATTTGGAAAGAGCATTAAGCCAAGCACAAGGCTCTGTGTGACTGCCCAGGTTGCATGCCCTGAGCTTCCCCTGTTTGCACTTATCTTACCCTTCAGCTCTTTTTTTTTCTGTTTCACCTCTTAAATTATGTCATTTCTTTTTACTTTTAAAATATCAAGATTAATAATGCTTTAATTTTGTTCTGTAATCATAAATATCTCATTATAGGTTAAGTATCTAAGTTGAAAATTAATATGTACATAGTACATTATTGTGAATTTTCAAATATTCGTTGCAAAACCAAATAAAGTCTCGTATTTTCTTTCTTGTACCTCCTTTTGATTATCCTGGTGTTTCCAAATTCTTTACTTTTATCTTGTTCAGTTGCCTTGATCACATTCTCAGTTTTAACCAAGTTTGCCCAATCTAATAATCTCTTCAATCTAATCTTCTCCAGAGACTCCCCCAGCCCCAAATGGAGGGGCCTCCTGCCTTATTTTCCAATCTGTACTTAATTATCCCCAGGTGTGCTGCCTGGCTTTTACACTGGGAATTTTCCTTATTGCTGACCTGTTTCATTTATATTGCTTTCTAGACCCTGAGCATTCATTCTGCTTGTTTTATCCTTTGTGCACTCTGCCACCTCGTAAGGTAACTTTCTGATGTAGTGAAGGTGGAAGGAAATTTCTGAGTGAATCCTTCCATTTCTATATTTTATTCTCACTCAATTTGTAGTTATGAATAGAATTCTAGGTTGACAGTAATTTTCTCTGAGTTTTTAAGAGTGTTATTTATTGTGACTGGTGTCTGCTGTTATTGATGAGAAGGCTACCTTGATGCCTTTTATTTTATACAGTGCCTCCTTTTTGTCCCTGAACACAGTTTCCTTTTTATTCATGGTTTCTGAATTTTAGCATTGTTCTCAGGTGTAACATAGGTGTTGGTCCTCTCTTACTTATTACTCTAGGCATGTGGGAGCATTTTAAATCTGGAGATGGCTATCTTTTAATCTTTGGGAAATGCTCTTAAACATGTTGTTTGGTAATTTTCTCCCCTCTGTTTTCCCCTATTATCTTTATGAAACTCCTAGTAATTGGATCTTGGACCTCTTGGGCTAATTCTGAAATTTTTATTTATTTTTAGAAAAAAGGAGGGAGAAAGAGAAGGAGAGAAACATCAATGTGTGGTTGTCTCTCATGTACCCCCAACTGGGGACTTGGCCCGCAACTTAGACATGTGCCCTGACTGGGAATTGAACTGGTGACCCTTTGATTTGCAAGCCAGTGCTCAATCCACTGAGGCACACCAGCCAGGGCAACTCTGGGGCTGATTCTATATGCCTATTATCTATTATCATAACTTTATCCCTCCTTTAGTTCTAATTTTTGAGAGGTTTTCCTAATTTATCTTTCATTATTTCTATTAATTCAACATACCTTTAAATTTTTAAAAGTTTCATTTTCTCTAATTTTTCTGCTCATAATATTCTGTTCTTGCTTTATACCTACCATAACCTCTCTAATGAATATACATGTTGGAGTATTCAAATTATTCCTGACTACCCCATACTACTTTTTTTTCCCTATTTATTAATATTTGCACTGTTATTTTTTTTCCCTCCCCATTATTGAAGTTTATATACTAGTGGTCCTAGGCTTACCTTTTAATTTTAAGGTGAGGCACTCAAACCCAATGATGAGCTCTCCATTTACATGAATGAAGTTTGTGAATTGATATATTTACTTTAGGGCAATGGCTGGTAACAGCATTTTTGATGAGGGACTTCTATGTACTAGAATGTATAATTCTGTCTTCTGTAGTGAGTTTTAACAAAGTAAGTTTTTAATCATTTTATAATTTTTATCCCCAGAGCTCTCTTCTCTGTCCCATTTTTCCTGGTTTGGTTGCACAGAGGCTCCTCAACTTATGCTGAGTTAGTCCTGATAAACCAGTTGTAAGCTGAAAATATGGTAAGTTGAAAGGAGATCCAAGATGGTGGTAGAGTAGGTGGAAGCTATCCTCACTTCCTTCCAGGGACAAACCAGAATTGCAACAAAATTATAGAACAATCATCCTGAATAACTAATTGAAGGATAGTTGAACAAAACTCTCATAACCAAGGATCTACAGAAGAAGCTACATAAAGACTGGTAGGAAGGGCAGAGATGCAAAAAGTGCTAGCCTTGCATCCATGTGGCTGAGAATCTGGAGAGATATCTCAGCTATGAAGGTCCCCCGTGAGGTGCGTGAGGTCTCCACCTCATGTTGGGCTCCCCAACCCAGAGCATCAGAATCAAGAAGAGGAGCCTACCTGACAGCTGTCTGTGAAAATCGGCAGAGATTCTGTCTGCCAAGGAGATGGGAGTCTGCTAGAAGCCCAATGTAGGGTAAATAGTGGCAGTCTGGCTTCCTCACCCAGGTGCTTGAGTAACTAGGGGAAGCAGCTTCTCACAACCTTGAAGGAGTCTGACAAAGTAGTGTTCTCACAGCCTTGAGCCTGCCCCTTAGCCTTGAGTAGGCTCACATATGCAGTTCATGCTAGGTTACCTCACTATTTGGCTTATAGCTAGCTTTGTTCCTTCTAGTATTTAAGAAGGTAGGAGCTTCTTAGGGCACACTGACAGAGACACAGGTTTGTGGCTTATGTGACTGCCCTGAATAAAGGCATGTCAAGCATCCCCATGGCTCCACACATTTTCTTCCATATACCTGAGTCTCAAATGACCTGTCCAGACTAGGGAGAACACACCCAGGAACCCTCTTAAAGTATTGGTGCACAAATTCTCATTCTCGTCAGTCACCCACGGCTCTGGTGGAAGGAAGGTGGTTCAGAGTGAAGAAAGTCATACAGAGAAGGACTGTGTTGTGTGGTCCTGAGGAGAGAACTAGAGGATCAGCTGTCAAAGTTCCTGTGCTGAGTCCCTCTGCCACATGGCCCACAGATGCTATCTTTCCTGGGTTTAGCACCCTTCCCCATAGGGCACCAGCCTGGGGTAGTACACTAACCCCTTCCTCCCAACTCCTGCTGGCCTGGCCCTGCCAAGCTTACACCTTGCAGAAAAGTTTTCTGGTTGCACACAGCCTGAGTCTGTGGTGCAGCCTTCCCTGGGGAGTTCTTGAGGAGATCTGGTGGTCTCAGGGATTGTGGAGATGGCTTGGGGAGAGATTGAGTTGTGTGATTCTGAAGTGGGGGTCATTTTCAGCCCTAGATGCCTGACTGGCACCATCCTCCACATGAGATTCACTAGCCCCATCTTCTCAACTCTTATTGGCTTTACCCAGCTGAGCTCATGCCCTGAGGAGGAGACTGCTTGCTTGCTGTGACTGTCCTAGGTCCACTGTACAGACTTTTTCAGAAGGCTCTCAAAAAAGGCCAGAGATCCTCAGGGGTGATGGAACAGTTGACAGGCAGAGGTGGATCTTGGGTTGCCTTGGACATTTTTTTGACCTACCCCTGGACTTGGTGCTAGTAGAAGCTGACTTGGTATGCAGCTTTGCCCCTCCCATATGCACCCAGGCCTAGCAGAAGATGTTGCAAACTGGTGATCACTTTATAGCTCCAAACAGGTAGCCCAGGGTGGGTCACAGGCAGTGCCTGACATTGACCTGTGCCAGAAACCCTCCCAGGAAGCCCCAGAACTAACACACCCAGTGGTGGGCTTCAGACCACATCAAAGCATAACCCACCTAACTCCACAAGGGGCACAATCAAAGGAAGATCTTGGCAGACACCAGACCCTGCTTGGATAGATTTTTCTTCATGGGGTCAGCCCCAAGAGGAGCAAATAGAAATTATGTTAGAGGGGTTTGATTTACTTGACTGAAAACCTGTTAGATAACAGTGTGGTTTATTTATTATTGTATTAATTTTTTAAACAAACATATAGCACTCACTAAGTATCAGGCAGTATGCAAGTATCTCATTGAATTATCACATTTGACAAAGGTATTGCCATCTACAATTTGCACATGTACTACCCCAGGCTGGTGCCCTATGGGGAGGGGTGCTCACCCCAGGAAAGATGGCATCTGTGGGCCATGTGGCAGAGGGACTCAGCATGTGCAATTCCTTGACACAGCAGCTCATACAGTATGGTCAAGGTTGATCCTCATAGTCAACCAACCTGAGGCTCAACTCTACCCATGGACAGGCCAACTGCAATCTAAACTCAACTACAACAGCAGAGCCCACATGACACACACAAGGGACATTCCTGGAGCACTGACCTCAGGGGATCAAGGAGACTGCACCAGTGAGCCCCACAGGACACCTACTACATAAGGCCACTCTACCAAGACTGGGAGACATAGCAGATCTACCTAATACACAGAAACAAATTCAGAGAAGCAGCTTTAAGGGAGAGACAAAAAGCATGCCCCAGAGAAGGATCAGGAGAAATTCCCAGAAAAGAAAACTAACTGAAATGGAGGCACACAAGCTACCAGAAACAGAGTTCAAAACAATGGTTATAATGATGCTCAAGAAACTTAGAGGAACAATGCAGAGATGTACATAAATAATGGTGAACAGCAAGGAGATATAAACACTGTGGAAGAGGAACTCAAGAGAAAGGTTAACACCAAGCTGGGAGCTGGGAAGTTCTAGGGGACAATAATGTAGGAAATAATGTACGACAATAGTGTAGGAAATGTAGGAAACTAACACTTATTGAGATTCTGCTATGCACACAGACTTTGTGCTTGCTGATGATGTTAAGACTTAAAAAAGGAATTGAATTTTAATGAGTAAAGGAGGGTCCATGCTAAAGAACAAGTCAAACAAAGGTGGCTAACAGAGAGGGAGGTGGGCAATATGTGATGAAGAGACTAAGCTCTTAAGTCAAACAAACCTGAATGACAGCTCTGCCTCATGTTAATCAAAGGAAGGTTTATTTTATTTTACTTATTTTATTTTATAATTTTTTAAAAAAGACTTTATTTACTCATTTTTAGAGAGGGGAAGGGAGGGAGAAAGAGGGAGAGGAACATCAATTTGTGATTGCTTCTCTCATGCCTCTCACTGGGAACTTGGCCTCTAACCCAGGCATGTGTCCTACACTGGGAATTGAACTGGTGACCCTTTGGTTCGCAGGCCAGCACTCAATCTACTGAGCAACACCACCTAGGTCAGGAAGGTTCATTTTAGAGACTCTCTGAGACACAGTTTCCTCATGTGCAAATTGTAGATGGCAATACCTTTGTCAAATGTGATGATTCAATGAGATACTTGCATACTGTCTGATACTTAGTGAGTGCTGTATGTTTGTTTAAAAAATTAATACAAAAATAAATAAACCACACTATTATCTAACAGATTTTCAGTTAACTAAATCAAACCCCTCTAACATAATTTCTATTTGCTCCTCTTCAGTATTCAATGGACCTATTTATTCTCTACCTATAACATTCAGATCAAGTACCCATGGACATTATTATGGTTCTCGCATTTCCAAATTTTACTGATATTTCCCTAATGGTCCCATTATGAGGCTAGTGTACAAATGTCCCAAACTATGCATTATATGCTCAAAAACATTTGTTAAATATCGCCACTGTCACCTGGACAAAGAGAAGAGAGAGACCATTAAAGACTGCTAGCCACTGTGCTTTCCTTGGAAGGAAAGATCTCTCCATGAAAATAACTTAAATGCTACAGACAAAAAGTTATTTGAGGTATTAACAAGGTCTATAAATGCTTTGAAATGCCTCCTAGGCTAATGTACAAACCCATGTATAGGGTATTCCAAGCAGCAATATTTTCACCAACATGCCCCTTAGAGCAAGGGACATTAAGGAAAGAATAAACAAATGAGACTTCATCAAAATAAGAAGCTTCTTCACAGTTAAAGAAAATATCAGAAAAATGAAAAGAGAACCAACCATATGGGAAAATATATTTGCCAATGATACCTCAGACAAGGGTTTGATCTCCACAGTATATAAAGAACTCATAAGACTCCAATCCAGGAGGACAAACAATCCAATTAAAAAAATGGGCAAAGGACCTGAATAGACCCTTCTCCAAGGAGGGCATATACAGGGCCCAGAGACATATGAAAGGATGCTCAGCATCATTAGCCATCAGAGAAATGCAAATTAAAACCACAATGAGATACCACTTCACACCAGTCAGAATGGCCACCATGAGCAAATCAACAGACAAGCTCTGGTGGTGTTGTGGAGAAAAGAGAATCCTAGTACACTGTTGGTGGGAATGCAGACTGGGGCAGCCACTGTGGAAAACACTTTGGAATTTCCTGAGAAAACTAGAAATGGAATTGCCTTTTGACCTGTCAATTCCATTGCTGGGATTATACACTAGGAATCCTGAAACGTCAATTCAAAAGAACCTATGCATCCCAACATTCATAGCAATGCAATTTACAATAACCAAGTGCTGGGAACAGCCTAAGTGTCCATCAGCAAATGAGTGAAACAAAAAAAACTGTGGTATGTTCACACAATGGAATGAGATACAGCAGAAAGAAAGAACCTCCTACCCTTTACAACAGCATGGATAGAACTGGAGAGCATTATGGTAAGTGAAGTAAGCCAGGGGGGTGAAAGACAAATACCATATGTTTTCACCTATAAGTGGAAACTAATCAACAAGACAAAGAAGCAAGCAAAAAAGAACCATAGACACTGAAATGAAGAACAAACTGACAATAACCATATGGGATGGGGTAGAGGGACAACGGAGGATAGAAGGGAAAGGGTCATCAAGGAAAATGTATAAAGGTCCCATGGACAAAGCCAACAGAAATGGAGGATAGAGTGTGGGATGTAGAGGTGGCTGGGGTGGAGGAGAGTGGTGGGGGCTCATATTAAGGCAAAACTAGACTATCCTTAGTGTGGGGATGATCTTTATAACCTTGTAGTATAAGTAGGGGTCTCGTTGTATAGACATCCTTTCTGCCTGTCTTTTATTTTATTTTTTTTTAAATCACTCAGTTTTCTGGGGAAGATCAGAGACTTCATAAAAGCTATAAAAATGTTCAGAAAAAAGAAAATAAGTGAATGTTGACTAGATTATAAGAGAGTTGAAGTTGGGAGCCATTAGTTTTTCATCTTAAGGACCCGCCTACAAGCTGCAGTTGCCTTTCACACACAGTTTGAATTATTTAGAAGTTTGGTGACTGGAAAGCCAAGGACAAACATGTACTTCCAAACAAAGCTGAACCAAGCACTATGGAGAACATCCTGAAATAAACTTAATTCTGCTCACATCTCTCATGCTGACCCTCCTGGGATTCCTAAGGGACTTTAATTAGGATTCTATTTTTTTATGTTTGTCTGAATTCTCTGCAGTCTTTCATTTTCACTCTCTGCAGCAACTTTCATTCTTATCTTTTGCTGTAATTGCTGGGTATTAAAAGATGGTGTCACTGTGTTACAAAACAAAATTGCATAGTCTGAATGTTCTAATCCTGAGGTATTTCTTTTTTGTGATGCTGTAAGAAATCTGTTTTTTTTCCTTTCTCCTATCAAGTGTCTAAAGCGATTTTTGCAGCTAATTTGCAATAATAAAGGCATTCACACAGTAATGCAGCTATTCTTTTTAAGAACATATATATTTCAGTAGCTTCTGTTAAATTAGCTTAAACTGAATGAAATTTCCCACCTAATGGTTTGAAAAGAATTAATGCACTTGCATGCCTCTACACTATTCTGCGCACCACCAACTCATTTTCCAGAGGACCCTGCAACTGGGCCTTAACTTCTGTCATACAAAATAGCTGTTCAAGGGCTCCATAGTTTGTTCATTGTGATAAAAATGAAAAAGGCTGAGAAATTAGATGTCAAAACATTGTCATGGCAAATATAAAGCTGCCTGCTTTGAAGGTCTTCTTTTTGAATGTGACACAGGCAATAGCAAATGGGAGTTTAATCCACATTTTACTTTGATAATGCTTTGCTTGGCTGTTTGACAAAAATATTCATTAAATTCATGAAATATACCTTGTTAACCTCTTATACCCTAAAAAACCTATCCACACCATCAACTTTCTATCTCTGTTTCTTTTATAAAGAAAGCACATGCACTTGTTATAAAATATCTTCCCACCCCTTTACCTGCTTTTGCTTCTTTCCCTGTTCCCAGGTATACGCCCTTCTCTGGGAATCTCCTTACCCTATCTTTGTGTGTGTGTGTGCGTGTTCACACCAAGTCATCTCCTTCCATCACCATTTATCTCCAGTATACCCTCACATATCCCTATCTTTTCTTTTATTTACTGTTGGTCAATTATAGTTGTACCCTTCCTTCCCCCCCACCCATTACTCTCCCTTGCCTGCCCTATCCACCCCCTCTTCTTAGGTACATTTCCTTTTAAAGAAAGTGAGTATTTCCTTATGTGATGGTTCATTCTGTGTAATAAATTAGCTTGCATTTGGTGCCCAGTTGATTGATCAAAAACTAGTCCAGATATTGCTGTGAAGGTATTTTGTAGATGTGATTAACACCTGCAGTCAGTTGACTTCAAGTAAAGGAGATTATTCTTGATAATGTGAGCGGACCCTATCCAATCAGTTGAAGGCTTCAAAAGCAAAAACTGAGATGTTCTGGAGAAGAAGTGATGCATCCTCAAGACTGGAATATCAATTCTTGTCTGAGTTTCCAGCTGCTGGGCTCCCCTACAAGAACCAGACTTGCTCCATATTCACATAATTGCATGGGCCAATTTTTTAAACTAAATATTTCTGATATTCTATCTCTATCCCTGTCTCTATTGGTACCTGTCTCTTGTTCTGCTTCTCTGAAGAACCCTGATATACCATATTTCAAATCTCTAGACACACACCACATGCACTTCAATAATACAGCAGAAAAGTGCTCTTTATTAGTTTTGTTTATACTGATTATTGAAGAATAATTTCTAAAGCTCAATAATCAATGCCTTTATTGCCCAGTTTGGTGAGATAACTTCTCTCATGGGCTGCTCTCCTCTGCTCCTGGCAATGCTCTGATCTCTTATTCTTCACTTACTGTTTTGAGGGCATACCACCTGTATAGTACTCTTTTTCTACTTCCTGCTCAGTGTTTCTTGGCCCTGCTGTGGAGAACAGAAAATAGGAATCGTACAATGAGGGAGTGAGGAATCGTGAGAATCATCACTATTTTATTGCTGCTTCTACTTTTTGCCTAAAGGTTGATTATTTAATTAATGGTTTTACAGAGTGAATGTTTGAAAAACAGTGGGTCATGTTCTTCAGGGGTCCTTCCTTTTCAGTGAATGGAAGGGTCAAGTTAAGGAACATGTATAAAGGACACATAGACAAAGCCAAAGGGGGAAAATATTGAGGGTGGGAGGTGAGGGTGAGTGGGGCAGGGGAAAGTGGTGGTGGGAAAATGGAGACAACTGTACTTAAACAATTAAAAAAATTAAAAAATAAGTATATTGTGACAAAAATAAATGAATGTTTTTTTTTTTTTTTTTTTTTTACTTGTGAAATTCACTTGAGTTTATTGAACAAACACAGTTCCAGTTGAAAACTGCAATGATTTTCCTTTGAGGGAAAAATTCTGCTAATTTACATGGCTAAAATTCTTAAACTCTACTAAAGACAGCTAAACATTATTGATTATTAAAATATCTAATTTGAGTAGCAGATTCTACTGTAATTATAGTCATCAGGTTATTGCAACTCAGAGCTTTAAAAATACTTCTTTTTACAGTTAGAATAAAATGCTCTCAGAGAAAGGTAAAACAAGAGAAGATCCCTTCATATATTCTCTATGACAAATACTTAACATTTTGATGTATTTCTGTTTATGACTGAATGTTTTAATGAAATATGAACCTTGCGGAATTGCTAAGGTAGAACATACAGTTTAGTTCACCAGACTGGAATTCTTTAGTGAAAGAGAGATGTTTTTGCCTTGTTATGAAGTCTATCAACAAATTAACTTGATGAGGGACTTTCCTCACAACCACACAGAAAGGCTCAGAGGAGAACTAAATGGCTGGGCCTGTGAGTGTGACACTGGGGTTCAGAGGTGAGTTGAATGATGGTCAAGTTGATATTCTCAGACATAAGAGGGCTTCCTGGAACCAGCCTAACTCGTAGGATCTGGCCATTCTTTCTGGAACAGATGGAGTCAGAGACCCAGATAAGTAAACCCTCTTTCCAGATGGGAACACAGAGAATCTCAATGTTTCCACTAAATATATAAAAAAAAAATTGGGGGTAAAATAGCTATACTTTTAACATAAAGTTAATGAAAATAGGATTTTATTTTAAGAAACTTTCTTTTCAGTTTCTCGGGTATACACCTAGTCTATAACATGAAGGGTGCATTTGGCATGAAGAATCCCAGGCTCTTACTGTTTGCATTTCACTATCATGTCCCTTCCTTGTTACCTTCTTGGCTGGTTGTATGTGCTTCTGAGCTCTGAATTTTCTTCACCATTTTTTTCTCTAAACTTTTTTGCATTTGCTTACATTTCCCTAACAATTGTGTGACTGGGTAAGACATTTTGAATTCTTGTCTGGAGAGCAGGAGGTGAAATTCATATCTTACTTCACTTTTTCCCAAAACTCTTCCAATTTCTATTAAATTGAGTAAGTGTTGACTGGACTGATACCATTTAGTAAGTGGAATCTTCCTGTATGTGGTAGGAATTTTGCAGTTGGACAGCTTTGTCTCTAAATTCCAGCCTCATGTTGTGTAGCTTTGTGACTTTAGACAACTAAGTACTCAATTCCTTGGTTTTCTTACTTGTGAAACAGGACACAATCTGCTGTGAAGATTGAGTAGAACAGATATAAAGACTATATATGTAATTATTTGGTAGTGTTATTTTGAATTATCGAAGACCATTTATTTATTTTCCAGGCAAAAATAAAACAAATCCATATTATATCTGCTAAAGAATTTTTCACATTTTTGTTTGACTTATTTCACTTAGCATGATATTCCCAAGATCTATCCATGTTGTTGTAAAAGGCAGTATTTTATCTTTCCTTATGGCTGAGTAATATTTCACTGTGTGTATGTATATGCGTGTGTGTATACACACTCACACACACACATACACACATCTTTATAGAATCATCTATTAAGGGACAGTTCAGTTGTCTACATGTCTTGGCCACTGTGAACAATGCTACAGTGAACATGGGGGTGCATATATCTTTGTGGATAAATGTTTTTTAATTTTTTTGGTAGGTACCCAGGAGAGGGGTTCTGGGTCATATGGTAACTCTATACTTAAATTTTTGAGGAACCTCTGTACTATTTTCCATAGTGGCTGTACAAGTTTACATTTTCCCTAGCAGTAAATGAGGATTTCTTTTTCTCTACAACCTCTCCAACACTTGTCAATAGTTGTCTCGCTGATAATAACCATTTTAATAGGTATGAGGTGGTATCTCATTGTATTGGTTTTGACTTGCATTTCTTTAATAGCTAATGAAGTTGAGTATCTTTTCATATATCTGTTGGCCATTGGTATGTCTTGGGAGTAGTGTCTGTTCAAGTCCTTTGCCCATTTAAAAAAAAATTGGATTGTTTGTTTTGTTATTGTAAAGTTGTATGAGTTCTTTATGGAGTATAAAACTAAAAGCAACAAATGAACAAACAAGACAAACAAACAAAAACAGACACAGTCAACAGTATTATGGTTATCAGATGGAAAGAAGAATGAGGAGAGTAGTAAATGGTAAATGGGGTCAAATATGTGGTGATGGAAGATTTGACTTTGGGTGGCAAACTCACAATACAATGTACAGATGATGTATCATGGACTTGTACACCTGAAACCTGTATAATTTATTTAACCAATGTCACCCCAATATATTCCAATAAATTTAATAAAAACATCTTTACTTATTCTTTCTTTTTACCTTCTTTGATTTCATAAAAATAAAAGACAATAGGAAGGTAATATTATTATTGTGTTTTATTATTTAGTTTGAGGAGAAAACTTTTGGAACTTAAGTAAAATTTAATTTAAGGGTTTTACCATTTGTGTTATTAGGGTGACAAAAATTTTATGGTCACTATGTTGACCTTTATCAACTCTCTCCATCTGAAATTATTATCATATAAAATTAGATATGGCTGATGCAATGAAATGACAGAGTACAAATAACCTAAACTATCTAGATGACAATGTGGGCCAAATTTAGTATTATGGCATAGTTCCAAAAGTGTTATTAAATGGTAAGTCAATACCCTGCTAGATTCTCGGAGAGCCACATTTTGGCTCTGCCTTTTTACTTCTGAATTGGCAGAACATTTTAGAGGGGTCATTCCTTATTTCTGCTTTAGTCTCTTGCCTTATTCAAGGTGACTTTACCTTGTCTTTGCTTTTTATGGTGGCCTTTGGTGCTACCCATTCCTTCCTTCCAGGATACTCTATGAATTCTGATTCATTTATAAAAAAATAAATCAAATGATTTAGTAACAACTCCCATGTATAGTTGATGGTAGTAATGGTAATTTTATGTTAGGTAATTATTTTTCAAAATAGATGACTATCCTGTAAGAAGCTGAGGTGCATCTCATAATCTACCTTAAATCATATATCTAAAATGAATCTGTATTGGGAAATAAATAATTCCTAAACTGTCATACGTTACTAGTTTATACATATGGTATAAAGAGTATCCACAATGTGTATTAATGTAGAAGCATCCAAGTTCACTTACAGGAAACTGTGAGATTTCCTGGAGCAGGATGGTCCTCTGGGATGGTGATGGCTTCTTCAGACCCATGAAGAGGTATCTGTGTTCATGGAGGAGCTTGGGAAGAAAAAGAGGTAACAGTAGAGTTAAAGGATACAGGGAAGGCACAGAAAGCAAGGGGTATAAAGGGGTCGTAAACACTGTAGGATAGTTCTGAAAACATAGCTTGTTTCCAGATATGCCTTAGTTTCTGAGTAATAGCCCAATTTTGAGTTCAGTAGGAACATCAGAGCACATTAAATAAAAACATTTTGTAGTCAAGTTTAAAATTCAAAACAGAATGGGTGTCCTTTCAAGGACATCTTTTCATACAGTGGCTGACAGTGCTCAGAAAATGCTGTGTTTAAATGGAAAAATGAAGTTTTGATTATTGGTCAAATGGCAAAATGACTTTCAAAACCCAGTATTTCCCAAAGAAATGAAGGTGAGTTTTTTGTGGTGCACCCCAAAGGTAATGGCAGGCTTCCCAGAGGGCACAATAACTGGATTCCTGGGAGTCTTCTGGTGGATATAACATCTAGTTCTCTGAATCAAGTGCTTTCTGAAAATTCAAGGACTTAAGCCAAATCTGGTCCTTAGACTCTGGAGATCGTTTTCCTTGGGCAATATATTGACCTCTATTTCTGAGAAAAAGTCTTCTAAAACTCCGTGGACATTGGGATAGCTCTACAAAATAACATTTTGTGCTTTAAAGTATAAACTAACCAGAAACACATGATTTCCATTTCCCATGAATCACAGAGGGTTTTACCTAAGAGAAAAGTGTGTGGCACAACTCATCTCATATAAACAGTTTAAGGCAGTAATCTGGTTGCAAAAATAGGTCAAGGGTTGGGTAAGTGACATGCAAATCTGCATTTGAGTGTAACAAGTGGGGCATATTAACATCAGCTTATAACTGATGAAAGACAGGACACCAGTGACTTTATTTGGTTAATTAAGGTGAGAGTGTAGTCCTTTGTTTCTTTGTCCTTCAGTAGTAGCCTGAGTAGCAATTGGGAACTACCTCTATTTAGAATACACATTGAGAAAGTAAATTAAACATTAAAAATTCCAATTATAGGATTTATTATGGAATGAATTTTCACTGTTCTTCACATAATCTGGCTTGCTTATTAGCCCTGGCTCATTCATCATAACCGCATTAATTGATTAATAGAGAGAATTACAATCAGCACATGTAAGCAGAGCTTCTGAACTGCATGAAGATGTTGGGAAACACTACCAGGATTTAAAATGTCCTATATTGGAAATTCTTGGCATTGCACTTTGTATTATTTGTGAAACAATTTTTTTTTCCTAAGGAAGTTCCTTGATGAAATGATCATACTGTTATTTAATAAAGTACAAATGAATTTGGCTTTCCTCTGTGGATAAAAATATTAACTTGACTTGCATTTAGCTTGTGAGATTTGTTGGGAACTTCTTTTTCTATTTTTAAATTAAATTTATTGGGGTGACACTGGTTAACAAAATAAAACAGGTTTCATGTGCACAATTCTACAACATGTCATTTGTCCACTGTATGGTGTGTTCACCATCCCATGTCAAGTCTCTGCTTGTCATCATTTATCCATCTACACCCTCCTTCACTTACCAACCACCATACCTCTCCCCCCATCTATCACCAAAATTGTGTCCATGTCCTTGACTTCTTCCTATGTGTTTTGTTTTTTGTACAATCCTTCCAGTCCCTCCCCTAGCCTCCGTCAAAAGCTGTCAGCTTGCTCTCTACCTATGAGTCTGCCTCTATTTTGCCTACTAGTTCATTTTGTTCATTAGATTCTATATAAGAGTGAAATCACATGGTAATTGACTTTCTATGACTGGCTCATTTCACTTAGCATAATGTTCTCCAGGTCCATCCATGGTGCCACAAAGTATAAGATTTCTTTCTTTCTTAACACTGAGTTAGTTATATTCTATTGTATATATGTACCACAATTATTTTATCCACTCCTCTACTGATGGACACTTGGGCTGTTTCCAAATTTTGGCTATTGTAAATAATGCTGCAGTGCACATTGTATTGCATATATTTATTTCAATTGATGTTTTTGGTTTCTTTGGATATATTCCAAGAGGCGAGATCACTAGATCAAAAGGCAGAACCATTTTTAATTTAGATATATCTCCACACTGCTTTCCAAAGTGGTTACATCAATCTGCATTTGCACCATCAGGCCAAAAGGGTTCTTTTTCTCCACATCCTCACCAACACTTGTTATTTTTTGATATATTGATAATAGCCATTCTGAGAAGTGTAAAAGGATGTCTCAGTGTAGTTTTAATTTGTATTTTTCTGATGATTATTGATGTTGAGCATTTTTATTTTTTATTTATATATTTTTAAAATTTGTTTTTATTTTTCAAATACATTTGTCTCCATATACCTGCCACCACTTTCCCTTGTTCCTCCACCCAACACCTTTCTTCCTCAATCCTTCCCCACTTTGGCTTTGTCCATGGATCCTTCATACATGTTTCTTGATTTGACCCTTCGACTTCCTTTCCCCGTTATACCCAGCCTTCCTTCCCTCTAGTTTCTGTTGTTTTTTTTTTCAATGTTGCTGGTTATATCTTCTTTGCTTGTTTGTTTTCCTGATTAGGTTTCACTTATAGGTGAGATCATATGGTATTTGTCTTTCACCCCCTGGCTTATTTCACTTAGCACAATGCTCTCCAGTTCCATCCATGCTGTCGAGAAGGGTAGTAGCTCTTTCTTTGCTTCTGCTGCATAGTATTCCATTGTGCAAATGTACCATAGTTTTTTTATCCACTTATTTACTGGTGGGCACTTAAGTTGCTTCCAATACTCGACTATTGTAAACTGTGTTGTTATGAACATTGGGATGCATAGGTTCTTTTGAATCAGTGTTCTGAGATTCTTAGGGTATAATCCCAGCAGTGGAATCACTGGGTCAAAAGGCAGTTCCATTCTTAGCTTTTTGAGGAAATTCCAAACTGTTTTGCTCAGGGGCTGTACTAGTTTGCATTCCTACCAACAGTGTACTAGGGTTTACTTTTCTCCACAACCTTGCCAGCACCTCTAATTTGTTGGTGTATTTATGATGGCCATTCTAACCAGGGTGAAGTGTTACTTCATTGTGGTTTTAATTCGCATTTCACTGTTGACTAGTTATGATGAACATCCTTTCATATGTCTCTGGTCCCTGTGTAGGTCCGCCTTGGAGAAGTGTCTGTTCAGGTCCTTTGCCTATTTTTGAATTGGATTGTTTGTCTTCTTGGAGTGGAGTCATGTGAGTTTTTTATATATTTTGGAGATCAAACCCCTGTCTGAGATATCATTGGCAAATATATTTTCCCATAAGTTTTCTTCCCTTTTCATTTTGTTGATGTTTTCTTTAGCCATGCAGAAGCTAATTATTTTGATGAAGTCCCATGTATTTATTCTTTCCTTTATGTCCCCTTTGCTCTAGGGGACATATCAGTGAAAATATTGTTGTATGGGATATCTGAGAGTTTCCTACATATGTTCTTCTCTAGGACTTTTATGGTGCTAAGACATATATTTCAGTCTTTTATCCATCTTGAGTTTATTTTTGTGTATGGTGTCAGTTGGTGGTTGAATTTCATGCTTTTGCATGTAGCCATCCAGTTCTCCCAACACCATTTGTTGATGAGGCCATTTTTACTCCATTTTATGCTTCTGCACCCTTTGTCACATATTAATTGACCATAGTGACATGGGTTTATTTCTGGACTCTATTTTGTTCCATTGCTCCATGTGTTAGCTCTTATGCCAGTACCAGACTCTTTTGATTACAGTGGCCTTGTCATATAGTTTGATGTCAGGTATTGCGATCTCTCTTAATTTGTTTTTCTTTCTCAAAATTGCTGCAGCTATTCAGGGTTGTTATTTGTTCCATATAATTTTTTTTAAATGTCTGTTCTATGTCTGTGGAATATGTCATTGGTGTTTTAATAGGGATTGCATTGAATCCATAAATTGCTTTGGGTAGTATGGACATTTTGATGATGTTAGCTCTTCTAATCCATGAACATGGTATATGCTTCCATTTATTTGTGTCTTCCTTAATTTCTTTCTTCAGTGTTGTATAATTTTATGCATATGGGTCTTTTATTTCCTTGGTTAAGTTAATTCCAGATACTTTATTTTTCTTTTTATACCAAATGAGATTTCCCCCCTGCTTTCTGATTCTGATATTTCACTTTTGGTGTACAAAAATGCCTTCAATTTCTGAGTATTGACTTCGTATCCTGCTGTTTTGTCAAATTCACTTATTAGGTTGAGTAGTTTTTTGGTAGAGTCTGCAGGGGTTTCTATGTACACTATGTCATCTGCAAACAATGACAGTTTTACTTCCTCCTTTCCTATTTGGATGCCTTTTATTTCTTTTTCTTGTCTGACTGCTGTGGCTAGGACTTCCAATACGATGTTGAAAAGAAGTGGTGAAAGCGGACATCCTTGTCTTGTTCCTGATCTTAGTGGGAAAACTTTCAGTTTTTGTCCATTGGTTATGATGTTGGCTGTAGGTTTTTCATATATGGCCTTTAATATGTTGAGGCATGCCCCCTTTATTCTCACTTTGCTGACTGTTTTTATAATAAATGGATGCTATACCTTATCAAATGCCTTTTTCCACATCTATTGATATGATTATGTGGTTTTTGTCTTCCCTTTTGTTTATGTGATGTGTTATATTTATTGATTTGCAAACATTGAACCATCCTTGCATCCCTGGGATGAATCCCACTTGATCATAGTGGATGATCTTTTTAATGTATTGTTGGATGTGGTTTACCAATATTTTGTTGAGGATTTTAACATCTATGTTCATCAGCGATATTGGCCAGCAGTTTTCTTTGTGGTGGCCTTATTTGGTCTTGGGTTTAGGATGATCCTGGCCTCTTAAAAAGAGGAGTCTTCCTTCTTCTTGGATTTTTTTTTGGAATAGTCTGAGATGGACAGGGGTTAGCTCTCTCTTAAATATTTTGTGAAATTCTCCTGTTTAACTCTCTGGTCCAGGGCTTTTGTGTACTGGGAGTTTTTTGATTTCTGCTTCAAGTTCACTAGCTGTTATCCCTTTGTTCAGGCTTTGTGCTTATTCTTCATTCAGTGTTGGAAGGTTACATTTTTCTAGAAATTTGTCCATTTCATCAAGGTTTTCAAATTTCTTGGTATATAATTGTTCATAGTAATTTCTTACAATCCTTTGTATTTCTGTGCTATCAGTTGTAATTTCTCCTCTTTCACTTCTGATATTATTATTTGTGTCCTTTCTAATTTTTTTCTTGATTTTGTTTATATTTTCATAGAACAACTTCCTGGATTGGTTGATCCTTTGAATTGTTTTTCTACTCCCTATGTCATTCACTTCTGCTCTGATCTTGATTATTTCCTTTATTTTACTTGCTCTGTGTTTTGTTTGTTGTTGTTTCTCCAGTTCTTGAAGCTTTAGGGTTAAGTCATTTATTTGAAACATTTCTATACTTTTTAGGTATGCCTGTATTGCTGTGAACTTCCCTCTCAGGACTGCCTTCACTGTGAGCCATAGGTTTTGGACTGCTGTGTGTTCATTTGCATTTGTTTCTAGAAGCTTTTTCATGTCTTCTTTGATCTCATTATCAACCCATTCATTGTTTAATAGTGTGGTATTCAGTCTCCATGAGTTTGAATGTTTTTGAGTTCTTTCCTTGAGGTTGGTTTCTAGTTTCAAGCCCTTGTGGTCTGAGAAAATGCTTTTTATGATTTTGATTTTCCTTAACTTTTGAGGCTTTTTTTGTATCCTATCATTTGGCCTGTTTGAAAATATTCTGTGTGCATTTGAAAAGAATATGTATTTTGCTTCTTTGGGATGAAAGTTTCTATATATGTTAGTTAAGTCCATTTGATCTAATGTGTCATTCAGTTCCACAATATCCTTGTTGATGTTTTGTTTAGAAGATCTATCTATTGTTGACAGTGAGCTGTTACAATCCCTCAATATCAGTGTGTTGCTGTCTATATCTTTCTTGAAGTTCTCCAAAAATTTCCTTATATATTTGGATGCTCATGTGTTTGGTGCTGTTGGGGACAGGTTTGTGTGGTATTGGGAATTTTAGTTCCATGCAAGCCAAGCCTTGAAAAAGGGCTTGTAAATCTTGTCCATAAAACTGGGAATGCTGGGAGGCAGACATGTTCTGATTCCAGTTCCAAAGGTTCCCATGGGAAATCGTGCCTAAAGAATGCCTTTTATCCACTGAAGCTTGCTCTGCTTTGCATTGTGCTGATAAGAATAAACCAGATGTTTAAGCCATACCTTAAGGACCATCTGATGTCATCATATCTTACAGACCCTGGCCTGAGGCAAATCTCTGTATTCCTTCAATGTTATCTATGATCTCTACCTGTTTTCTGTAAATATAGCCTTTAGGCATTGATAGATAAGCTTTGTATGCATGGTGTATACCCCTCAGAATATTGTTCTCAATGAAAACCACTTCAGAGAAGTGCTCAAGGCATTCTCCACTAGAGGGAATCTCCTTCCTATTTTCTTGACAGCACTTGGTGTCTGGAATAACTCATTATTTCATCTGGGAAAATTAGGTCTGCAAGACAGGGTCCACCATATCTGGTGCCCAAACAGGGGTCCTTGCTTTGGGACTTGTAGGAGCTGAGAGATTATGAGCCAACAGTGTGGACAGCGCACCTAGAATAACAGGATTTTGTGCACGTTCATTCCACAGGTAAGGTACAGTGCCACCATATGATTGCTAAGGCCACCAGTGTGTTGAAGACAGAAGAAGGAGAATTTTCCTCAGGGCTGTCTTCTGTGCCTGTTTTAGTTTTGGTTTCATATAGAAGTTCAGTTTGAATCCAAATACTCTTTGCAGGATCTTGCTTTCTCTTCCTTGAGGGATTCCCTCTCACTGCAGGCACAGGTCAAGCATTTAAAAGCCACAAGGGCATTTGCCACAATAAAGACTCCTGTGAAAGGATAAGCTGGAATATGGACTGGGACAGAACACTAGGTTTTCTGCTAGCCAACAACAAAATTCCACCTAATGAGAGGCACATTGTAAAGACATTCACAGCCCCACTCCTGCGGCACAATTCCCACATAGGTTTTAATTCTTGAAAGGGGAGAAAGCAAGAATCTAGCCTAAAGTAGAAAGTGCTTGTTTTTTCAGACCTTCTTTCCTCTCCTTCCTCTATGCCTATGTATTATCTGGTAGTTTCCACTCACTAAGAAATTAATAGTCAGGATTTATATGAGTGCTCTGGTTCCAGCTGAACTCTGAAGATAAGAGGCACTTTCTCCCTCCAGCTCAAATTCTCAGGTGTCCCTATGTGAGTGGGAGCCTTGCAGAGGTGTCTGGGGTTAATTCCTAAGATGTGCAAGGGACTCATGGGGAATTCCAATCACAGTAATGTAATTTTCAGCTCATCTGGGATGTGCAACAGAAGGGTTGGTCACCCAGCACTCCAAGGCCCCCTGGCTGTTTTAGACAATCAGGGGAGGTACTGAGGCATGTAAGAGGGTTAGGGGTGACCAAAGGATGACACCCTTGGGATTCTTTCTCATAAGCAGTACACTTTGACCCACTACATTCACTTCCATAGCAGTTAACCAGGAGACGCTTACATAAGTAGCTAGGGAGAACAAAGACAGGAGAAAATACAAACTGTAAGTAAAAAATACTCCAGCCAAAAAAATGGGCTTGGGACTTTCTAAAGAGCAGGGAGTCTATATCTGACTGCTTCAGCAGCTCCTTAAGGCCGCAGGATGTTGGGTTAAGGAGCAAAATTTAGTTAACCTGTTACAGACAGTGAAAGGCTACTATCCATGGTTCCCCGACAAGGGATCACCATATATAGAAGAATCGAAAAAGTAGGAGAGAAATTAAAATGGCTTCAGGAGAATGGGACTAATGTTGGCCATCAGAACCTTTCTTACTTAGAGTTTAGTAAGAACTGCATTAGGTCCTTTACATATTAAGGTAACCTGATCAGATACAACAGGGGACTCGTCTGACCCCAGTGAGGGCCTGAAGGAATGGCCCCCTTATATTACTAAGGAAGATGACATGGATGAAGGGAAAATATCACCTCCCAAATGTCCTCCCTTGGATCACCCATCGGTGCCACATTGGGACTTAGATTTACAAGACTCTCCAGTCCATTGCCCATCTCCCAGGTAGCATTACAGACTACACCACCCTTGCCCTTGCAGCATTGTCTAAAGGAAGCTGCAAAGGTGGGAGATTGGGAATCTTTAACTGCTTTCCCTATTGTCAGGCAGAAAGGCAACCCTATGCA
Organism: Pteronotus mesoamericanus; assembly: GCF_021234165.1. NCBI lineage: Eukaryota > Metazoa > Chordata > Mammalia > Chiroptera > Mormoopidae > Pteronotus > Pteronotus mesoamericanus. Next base: position 1,211,452 of record NW_026555304.1, read on the forward strand.
TGAACCTTTGCCTTTTGCAATCTTTAAAGATCTTAATAAAAGTATTAGAGACAATGGGTTTCAGTCACCCTATACTTTAGGAGTTATCTCAGGCATTATTGAGGGCGATCAATTAGCCCCTTGTGGTTGGATTGCATTAGCATGGATTGTCCTCATGCCTACCCAGTACTATCTGTGGTATGGAGAATATATGGACCGTTGTTGCTGTTATGCCAATGAAAGTCTAAGGAACAATGTTCACCCAATTTCATCTAATATGCTGTTAGGTGCTGGCCCATATGAGATCCCACAAGAATAGGCAAAACTATATTCACAAGTGTTTTCTCAGTGTGCTCAGATCGTCTTCTGGTCACTTAAGAAGGTGCTGGAGGTGAGGACTAAGGCCATTGGCTCCTATATTAACATTCTCCAGGGAGCCACAGAGTCATACATAGATTTTGTAGATCGATTGCCAGAGGCTATTCAGACACAAAGAGAGAACCAAGAAGCTGCAGAATCCCTTTTACTGCAGCTTGTGTATGAGAATGCTAATAATGATTGTAAAGTGGCACTTGGCCCTGTTAAGCTTACAACCACTGACATCAGCCAGTATCTTAAATCCTGTCAGAATGTTGGCACTGAGTGCCACTGTACGTCCTTACTTGCTGTGGCCACCAAAGGAGAAATAAATTGCTTCAAATGCAGCAATCCTGGCTGTACTCATAAGGATTGCTGCTCAAGATTCATTGCATTTCAAAATAGGGCTCCATCCAGTAAGGATTGTCTGCATTGCAGAAAAGGAAAACATTAGGTCAATCAATGTAGATAGAAATTTGGTAAGGATGGAAAGCCCCTTCCCTGCTCAGGGAAACTGGCGGAGGGGGCGCAAGCTCCCCTGCCCCACTAACCAGCAGGAGCTGGAACCAAGTTTATCAGGCTCGGGTATCCTCTGAGTCTTAGATCTCCAAGCCACCACAAGGGAAAGAGCAGGACTGGATGTAGTCACTACTCAAGAGCTCATTTTGAAAGAACAAGATGATAACTATTGCCCCCACAGGAGAACAGGGGCCATTGCCACAGGGAACACTTGGGTTGATATTAGGAAGATCTAGCCTCACAGTTCAGGGAATTTTAGTTTAGCCTGGGGTAATTGACTTGGACTATCAAGGAGAAATTAAAATAACGATTAGGGCCCCCGGGTTTCAGGTAATACCTGCTCAGACCTATGTCACCCAACTCCTCCTTCTTCCTTATACAGTTCTACTGGTTCAAGACATTAAGAGAGGAGAAGGAGGTTTCAGCAGCACTGGAAGTCAATTAATTTATTGGACTGCTTCTATTAAATTAAATAAACCCAGTTTTGAGGTAAAAATTAAGGATAAATTCTTCCAGGGCCTGTTAGATATGGGTGCGGATATCTCCATAATCTCCAATTCACAATGACCCCCTCATTGGCCATTAGCAGAGACTGACATCTCCATAACTGGCATCGGAGGCATCTCTCTGCCACGAAGGAGCGTTTGGACTCTCAGGTGCTATGGCCCTGATGGGCAGATAGGATGCATTCAACTCTATGTCCTTTCCACTCCATTTAACATCTCCTGGAGAGATCTTCTAACTCAGTGGGGAATGCAAATCACTCTTCCCCTTTTTTCCCTAGTGGCCACTGTTCAGATATCTCCTCTGCCTCTCATCTGGTTGTTAGACATGCTGGTGTGGGTCAATCAGTGGCCACTAAAAGTGGAGAAGTTACTTGGGGCACAGTAATTCATCCAACAGTTAGAAGCAGGGCATATAGAGCCATCCAGTAGCCCCTGGAATATTCCCATTTTATTGTCCCCCAAAAATCAGGCAAGTGGAGACTTAGTCATGATCTCCATAAAATTAATGAGCTCCTACAACCTATGGGTGCTCTTCAGCCAGGCGTGCCTAATCCTTCCTGCCTACCCAAAGATTGGCTGCTTTTAGTAATTGATCTAAAAGATTGCTTTTGTACTATTCCCTTAGCCAAGAGAGATAGGGAGCAGTTTGCTTTTTCTGTTCCAGTCATCAATAACTCCCAGCCACTCCAGAGATTTCACTGGAAAGTCTTACCCCAAGGAATGTCAAATAGCCCCACGATTTGTCAGCATTTCATTCATCAGGCTTTACTGCCTGTCCAACAGTTCCCTGATTCAATTATACATCACTACATGGATGACATCCTAATAACTACTCCTTCCTCTATGTAGTTAACTGATGTTTATACCTACTTCCAGGAGGCAGTATCTCAGGCTCGTTTGATTATTGCCCCTTAGTATTGTATCAGGACCTTCTAGGAAATGGCAATTGGGAAGGGCCAGTAGAATTGCTAACCTGGGGAAGAGGGTATGCATGTGTTTTAATCCCAACATGCCCATTGTGGCTACCTGTGAAAAGAGTGAAGCCTTACCATCAATGTCCCATCTCAACCAGTCTGAATATACCAGAAGTACAACACTAGAAAAGGACATTATGTTCTCAGAAAAACAATGACTCTGGAGTTATGGTCTGTACTTCCCATCCTTACTTGTTTCTAACTGTTGCAGGGAAGTCTCAGTAGTCTTTTAGTGAGAAGTCCTGGACATATACTTTGCATGTTAGCCCTGGGTCTATATATACCAGTTGCCTTACTCATGCTAATATAACCTCCTCTAGGCTTACTTCCATTTTTATCAGACTGAGGCAGAGATCTGGCTGCCTGTAGATGTCACCTGAGAGTGGCAAGATCCAGGGAATCTAGCAGCCCTGAATTGGGTGCTTGCCCAAGTTAGGGTAAAACACTTTATAGGTATGCTTATTTCTTGCATTGTATCTGCTATAGCTATGGCTGCCGCTGTGGCAGCAGCCAACACTGCCCTTGCTGAATGTCTCCAAACTGCTCACGTTGTTGATTTTCTTCTTACTAATACCACCCAGGAAATGATTCAATGGACCCAAATTGATCAGGAGATCCTTTCCTGGCTCTCAGCCGTAAAGTTGGCTGTAATATGGCTGGAAGAATGGCAGGAGGCTCTTGTCAATTGCCAACAACTTACATGTGACCCAAGTTTCTCTAAGTGATGTGTTACCCTCCTAAAATGGAACTCTTCCCAACACTCTTGGGAGGAGATACAACATCACTTTCGGGGGGCCTTTTCTGCTAACCTTAAAGGACAAAGTGATTAACTCCAGCTTGAACTGCACCAACACGGCTCCAGGACATTAAATGGCTCACTGAGCAAAAGGTTTTTCAGACCCTTCATGACAATTTACAATGGCTCAATCTGAAAACCTGGATTGGGGGACTAAATTTACATATCTGTGTCCTAGGGGCTATGGGATATCTCCTGATTGTTGTTACCTTTTGTGATTTGAGATGTATTTGCAAATTGTTCTCCAGGGATCATGTACATGAAAAGCAAGTAGCAAGATTCATTGGACTTACTACCATGTCCACCTTAACAAACAAAAAAAGGGAGATGTTGGGGACCACTTTGTGTGGTATCAGGAATTGTAGCCCCACATGAGCCAGGCTTTGAAAAAGGGACTGTAAATCTCAACCAGAAAACTGGGAATGCTGGGAGGTAGACATGATCCAATGTTAACAATGAAGGTTCCCATGGGAAATTTGGCCTAAAGAATGAATTGTATCCATTGAAGCTTGCTCTGCTTTGCACTTCCCTGATAAGGACAAACCAGTTGTTTAAGCTCCAAACAGAAGGAGTGAATTCCTGAATTCAGGAGCCATACCTTAATGACTGTTTGATGTCATCATGTCTTACAGACCCTGGACTGAGGCAAATCTCTGTGTCCCTTCAATGTTTTCTAATCTCTATCTGTTTTCTGTAAATATTGCCTTTATGCATTAATTGATAAGTTTTGCATGCATGCTGTATACCCATAGGCATATCATTCTCAATAAAAACCACTTCAGAGAAGGGTCTGGGGCATTCTCCACTAAAGGGAATCACCTTCCTGTTTTCCTGACAGCCCTTGGTGTCTGGAATGACTCATTATTTCATCCAGGGTGAATTGGAGGACTCCACGGGATGGGGTCTGCCACAGGGTGCATATCGGTTTACAATGTTTATGTCTTCTTGATGGATTCTTCCTTTGAGTATTATAAAGTGTCCTTCTGTGTCTCTTTTTATGGCCTTTGTTTTGAAATCTATTTTGTCTGAATAAGTATTGCTACCACTGCTGTTTTTCACCCCGTCCAGTTTTTTGGAGTATTTTTTTCCATCCCTTTACTTCCAGTTTGTGTAGATATTTTCTTCTGAGGTGGGTCTATTGTAGGCAGCATATGTGTGGGTCATGTTTTCTTATCCATTTAGTTACCGTATGTCTTTTGATTGAAGAATTTAATCCATTTACATTTAGAGTTATTATTGATAGGTACTTATTCATTTTTTTTCCTTTGTACCTGTGTTCCGGTCTTTCTCACTCTTTTTCTTTATCTTAAACAATTCCCTTTAGCATATCTTGTAGTGCTGGTTTGGTGGAGGTGTATTCTTTTAGCCTTCTTTTGTCTGGGAAACTCCTTATTTTGGCTTCTATTTTGATTGAGAGCCTTGCTGGGGAGAGTAGTCTTGCTTGCAGGCCTTTGCTTTTCATGACTTGGAATATTTCTTGCCATTCCCATCTCACTTGTAGTGTTTCTGGAGAGATGTCATCTGCTGGAATATTGGGACCCCCCTTGTATGTTACTATCTGTTTTTCCCCTGCTGCCTTTAAGATTCTCTGTTTGTCTTTGATATCTGCCATTTTAATTATGATGTGTCTTGGAGTGGCCCTTTTTGTGTTCCTCTTGAATGCCACCCTACGGGCTTTCTGGATTTGTGTGACTTTTTCATTCCTCCAATTAGAGAAGTTTTCCATCATTAATTTTTCAAACAGGTTCTCTATTCCTTGGTCCTATCTTCTCCTTCTGGTATCCCTATTGTACAGGTATTATTACATTTCGTGTTGTCCTGCATTTCCCTAAATGCTTCTTTGTTATTTTTGAGTCTTTTTTTTTTCATTTTCTTGCTCTTTCTGGGAGCTTTTTTCTACCTTATCCTCCTGCTTGCTGATTTGATCCTCTACTTCATCAAGCCTGCTTTTGATTCATTCTACTGTGTTCTTCAATTCAGAAATTGTATTCTTCATTTCCTCTTGCCTCTAGTTGATAGTTTCTATGTCCTTTCCAATGCTGCTATAGTTTGCAGTAAGTTCCTCGTAGTTTCCTTGTATTGTTTTTTTAAAAATTCCCTCTGAGCTCACTGAGCTTCCTTAGAACCATTGTTTTGAACTCAATATCTGATAGTTTACTTGCTTCTATTTCATTTAGTTCTCTTTGTGGGGATTCTTCCTTTCCCTTTGATTGGGGGGTGTTTTTTGTCTTCCCATTATTTGTGAGACCTTTTTTTTGTTTGTTTTCTGCTTCTTAAATTGTTCTGTCTTGATATCCTGACTTTGTGGTGTGAACTTCTATGGTAGGAGACCTGGGAGATTCAGTGGTGCATTCTCCTTGATCTCCTGAACTTGATGCTCCTGGGATGACTTTGATGCAACTTCCATGTTGGCCCTCTGAAAGTAATTGGCTTTGACTATCATTTGGTCATTCTTTGGTGGGTTCTCCCCTTCAGAGGGTCAATCTGACCACCATATCTTTTGTGTTTTTGTGCAGGTGCTGCCAGAACAAAACCACAAAGCCTAGGAAAAAAACTAATGTCTGCAAACATAAATCCCTCCTGAAATCCCACTATGAACAACAAATGAAGAATACCGTAGTGGAGTTTGTCTCGGTAGCCGCTAATATTTACCACTGTCTTTTTTTTTTTCTTTCTGGATCTGCCTCTGATGATATCAGATATTTACCTCATCTGACCTTAGGTAGTCTATTTGAGAATTCCAGGAATTTACTGTCTGTGGCTCTCTCCTTCAGTTGTTAATCTAGTCACTGCACTCAGCAGTCTGGCTTAGACACCACAGGGCAGGGCAGAGTCCCTCCCAGGTTTGCAGTTATTGGGTCCTCTCAAGCAGCTCCTACTCTGAGGTATGGTCTGCTTGAGCAAGATGGCTGCTGCCTCATGGGGGATGAGTCAGCACCAAGATACCGCCAGCTATTCCCTCAGTTTTCTCTCCAAAGCCTCTTTTCCCAGAATCTCCTCAGGTGTCTCTAACCCATTCTGTCCCTGCCTTTGTCAGAGTAAATGGCTACAAATAAAAATTTATGCGTTGGCCCTTTACACAGCTCTATGTGTCTTCTGCTTCCCATTTCTGGCTGAAAGCAACCCTGCCACTTTTCACAGCTGGCTTATCTGTGAACTTTTTGGTCTGTGGTTCTGTAGGCTGGGGCTCTCCACATTTGGTTTAGTCCCCATTCTTTTCAGGGGGATCCAGCTGGCCATTGGAATATCCCTCTCGTGCTGCTGCCCATGAGTGCCCAGCCAGCCTTCTCAAGTCTCCACCACATTCCTTACCAGTCAGGTTGTGCTAAAGCTAATTCTTCTCTGTGTCTGAGGTTACAAGGCTTCTCTCTTGTTATTGTTCAGTTGTTTTCTCCAGGTGATTTCTCCATGATTTAGTTGTAATTCCAGATTGGTCTTGGGAGGAGGTCAGTGTGATTTCCACTCCTCCATCATCTTGTCGTATTCAAAATATACTCTATTTTAAAAATTCTTTCTTATTTTGCTGCTCTGTGTGGGTGTTTTTCTATGTTGTCTACATATCACTGATTCAGTCCTCTGCTTTATCCAACTTACTGTTTATTCCTTCCAGTGTATTCTTTATTTTAGATATTACATTCCTTATTTGTGATTGGTCCTTTTTTCATGGTATCTATGTCTTTTTTATGCTGTTGAGCATCCCTGCCATTACTTTGAACTCTTCATCTGATAAATTGCTTGCTTTCATTTCATTTATCTCTTTTTTCTTGAGTTTCCTATTCTTTCATTTTGTACCTGCTTCTTTGTCTGCTTATTTTGTTTGTTTTTTCTTTGTGTTTGTATGTATTAGATAAATCTTCTTTGACTTGCAGTATTTCTGGGTAGCCTTATGTAGTAGGTGCTGGGGTTCCAGTGGTGCAGTCTCCCTGATCACCTAAGCTGGGTGCTCTGGGAATATGCCTTGTGTGGGTTATGTGGGCCTTCTTGTTGTAATTGAGTCTTGATTGCTAATTGCCTGTTTGTGAATCAGGTCAGCACTCACTCTGGCTGATTCCAAGGCTCAATTCCAACCATGGCATGTGAGTTGGTGTGCAGGTGCTGACTACATGAAGCCAAATTTGTCTCAGCATTGTCTGGTAGCTACAAAGGTCTCCCTTTGGATATGCTGCTTATGAAGCTTCCTGGACCCCTCTCTGTTGTCTAAATCTGGATACTGGTGTGTTGGTTTTGGGCTTCTTGGGGGACTCTGGTGCATCCCAATGACAGACACTGCCTGTGACTTACCCTGGGTCACCTGTTTGGAACTACCAGTGACCCACAGTTTGTGACTGCCTCTGCTGGGCCTGGGTACACACAAGAAGGACCTAGCTGAGCTTTGGCTTTTACCAGCACTGGATTTGGGACATGTCAACAAAAGTTCAGGTCATTCCAAGATCTGCCTCTGTCTACCTCCACCTGTAAGCAGTCCGTTAGGCTCTCAGTCCCTGAGTAAAACCTCTGGCTGAACTCCTCAACTGGGTATAATATTTACAGGGGTGGGTGAGAAGGAGTCTAGAGGGTGGGGTTATTGCTTCTTCTGTTGCTGATGCCTCATGGAGTGGCATATTCCACACAAGAAAGATGGCATCTATGGTATTAGAAAATGACTCAGCACTGGGATTCTCTAAGCTGTCCCTTCAGCTTTATCCCCAGAGCCACAAATCCCAGACTTTCATCATGTGATCTTAGTCTTCTCCACCCTCCTCCTGGAGCTGAAGGTGAGTGGCTGTGAGTGAAATTTTGTGCACTGGACCTTTAAGAGGGTGCCTGTGTCTTTAGCCTCCTCTCTGGGGTGGACAGAAACCTTGCTGCTTTTCACAGTCAGATGTTATGTAGGTGACTCTTCCTGGCTCTGTTACTCTGGGCTGGGGAGCTCAGCTTGGGTTTTGGACCTAATGGTTCTCAATGAGTACCCCCTGTAGGTGAGATATCCCGCCAGAACTTCAGCCACAACCTGCAGGATTGGGGCCCACCCTATTTGCACCTATGCCAATGTGGTTTCTTTTGTAAATACATTCTTATGAGGTTTCTCTTCAGCTAGTCTTTAGTTGGTTATTCAGGATGATTGTTTTATAATTTAATTGTAATTCCAATTTGGTCCGGGGAGGAAGTGAGTATAGCTTCCACCTAGTTCACCACCATCTTGGATCTTCTGGAATTCAGTCTAGAGTGGTCTATATCTCTCTTCAGTTTCTTCTTGCTCTCCATGTATCAGGGCCAGTTTGTGAATCAACAGTTGGAGACTTTTAGAGTCTTTTCTCAACAACTGATAGAATAACATACTCCTCTTTTTCTTCCTCTTCATTTCATCCCCCCTCCTCTTCCAGTGTTGTTGGGAGTTTCTTGGAATTTTCTTGACTCCTAGGTAAGAGGTCTTTTGCAATGCTGGGATAAAGGATTGATGGGTGAAGTACTGAGTATCTTCTCTGTGTTATGTTTTGTGCTTTTGAATATGTTCTCTTTTAGAATATTTACAGGAGTCTTTCAGGAAGGTTTCTTATCTTGACTTACAGAAGAGGAAACTGAGGCTGGAGAGATCAAGGTCATTTATTCAAGGTAAACAGTGACTCACATTTTCCTGTTTGGTCTTGAGCAGTATTGTCCAGAATTGGGAATTACTTTGGTGAGATCAATGTTTAGTTTATCAGATTTGCAAAAGTCTCTTGTTTTCATCTCCAAGATTGACAGGATGCTGACGATGCACAAATTATTGTTAGAAGGCCTATCCTCCTTTTTAATTAAAAAATTTAAGAAACTTAGAGACTTAAACAAATTTTCTACATCATGTGAGCCCTGGTGTTGGTAAAAATCATGAACATCAATAAACTTGGCTTCTAATCCAAAGGACACTGTGTGGCACCACAGAATCGACCAGTTTGCTTATTTGTGAAATGAGGAGTCCAAATAAAGGCCATTGCAGTAACATGAGAATAAGTTACATCATAACAAATATAATAAAAGAAATAACAAAAATAAGTAAAAGAACAACAGTAAATAGAAAACTTAAACAAAGGAGAAAGGTTTCTTGTGCATTTGTCACGTAGGGGTATTTATGGGTACAATCTCTTACTATATAGCCAATGACTTCTAGCACACAAATTGTATCCTGAGTTCACTGACTTTTTGAGCATCCTAAACCTCAGAGGATGCTGGTCCAGTTATCATCATTCTGCTGCCAGGTGGTGAGCGGGCTGAGTGTGTTGTTAGAGACTGGCAGGAATGACAGTGCAATCTGTGCTCTGTGATGGAAATTTCTCCAAGTGCTGTTTTTAAGCATTGTGGTGAATTCATTCGTGTGGTATGTGGCTGGTTGGGCAACAAGAAATATCTTTCTTCACAGGATAAAAGCAAGCATATTTAATGGTCAATATGAATGACCCTTTCTAACCAAAACTGGATCTGATAGGTGGGGTTTAGAAACTTAAGAGATATTTTTAGTGGAAAACTCTGTCTTCATTCATGTTTAGAATCACTGCAAACTGCTTCTCTCTTTTAATGATTGTGACAACATGAGAAAGGGGGATATAAGTGCTGTCGCACTGACAGAAGCTTTCCTGCTGTTATGACATATACTATGTCACATGCTTAAAAGGACATTTCTGGATGACCATATTTTTTTAACCTTGATATTTGAGTTTTCTTTGGTTCCTTTTTTTTACTTTTTATGGGTGGGTTGGGTTTTTAAGGCTAACCTGGTCATTTTTTTTTTCAGAGTTAGGCAATGCTGTTGAATTGTATGAGAAAACAAAATAATTTTAAAGGGACTCTTTTCTTTACTCAAGATAATTTTTTTAAAGCCTGAGTGTAAACCTGGGCCACTTGTACCGGTTCCAATAGACAAAGGCAGAAGGAGGCACAAATCCTGGTTTCTAGATGGCGATCATATCTTCGGTTCATTTGGCAGGACTGCTCTCATCTGTTAGACTGCAACCGTGGTTCCCCCCTGCCCTAATGTGTTAGAGTATTTTGATGCCCTGAAGAAGCGAAACTGTGGAAAGGACTTTAGTTTACCCTGCCAATGTGTTTTCCAGGATATATTTTAGAGTGTTGTCATAAATGTCAGAGTTCTTATATATTTAATTTACTCTCCCAAAATGAAGCTTTGAGTCTCTCTCTCTCTCTTTATTCATTCTCCTACTCACAACAGTAATGTATCTTCAGAACAGTTTTAACTCTCTCTGATCACAGAGTTAAGTGAGACATTTCCAGTGCCTTTCAGCTGAAATGAGCTCCCTTTTCCATTTCTTTTGTCAATGCATACTGCTCATTTGCACTTCAGGCATTCTGCCTTGAGATGGTGTAAGTTATTTCATTCCACAAATATTAATTGAACATCTGGTATGTGCTGGGCACCATACATGGAAATTTGAGCTTAAAGTTGAAGAGCTGGGTGACACAAAATTATAATCTATGGGGCGAGGCAAGCATTTAACATACAATTAAAATTGTGATGACTGTTGGGTTGGTGGGGGGGGGGCATGGTACTAAAGGAGACAAGCAAAGCAGGGTATGTGGAAAACAGACCCTTTGGCTCATCAGGAGACCTGAATTTTTGCTTCAGTTTTGCTACAACTTGCTATTTGACCTTACACAGCTCACATAATTTTCCTGGGCCTTAGTTTCCTTTGTTATAAAGTGCAATAATTCAGTCCCAGAATCTCATGATATCTTCTAAATATACAATCCTAACATAATTAAACAAAATTAATTGGAGAGAAAGTTCTACCCAAATTAGAGGAAAAATCTGAATGGTAAAGTATATGAAAACAGACTGAACTTCTACTGCTTTGAGAATATAGATAACTGAGATTATGTAAATAAAACTGGCTAACATTTGAATAACATTTTATAGTTTAAAAAATACTTCCATATTCATATTTTATTACCATGTTTTTTGTTCTTTTGAGGAACACCCAGAATTGTGGCTGCACATGGAAGACTCTCAAGATGAACAATCTGTTGAATGATTACAAGATTGGTGACCAGCTTATTAGTCATGTAATCAACAATTTAGTACTTATCTATCTGGAGTAGGACTTAAGAATGTCTTACATTTATTCTCTTAGCTATATTAACATTCTCCCCTAATCTTGTTTACTCTGTTAATCAAAGGCTAACACCAGTTTTTAAAAATTTTACTCTATATTTTCACATTTGTAAATTTTTAAAAAATTATTTTAAATTATAGTTGACATAGAATATTATGTTAGTTTAAGATGTATAACATAGTGATTAGATATTTATATATCTTACAAACTGATCACTCCTGATAAGCCTAGGGCCCATCTGGCATCATACATAGTTATGACAATACTATTGACTATATTCCTTATGCTGTACCTTTAGTTCCCATGACTGTTGTTGTAATTGTCAATTTGAATACCTTAACCCCTTTCCCTTTTCTACCTAGCCCACCAACGTCTCCCATCTGACAACCATCAGTTTATTCTCTGTCTCTCTGAGTCTGTTACCATTTTGTTTGTTCACTTTTGTTCTTTAGAGTCCACATGTAAGGGGAATCACATGATATGTATTTTACTCTGTCTGGCCTACTTTGTTAGCATTTACCCTCTAGGACCATCCAGGTTGTCTCAAAGGCCAATATTATATTATTTTTCATGGCCAAGTAATATTCCATTGTATATACAGAGTGAGGCAAAAGTAGTTTTACAGTAATTTTATAAAATAATATAATAATAAATAATAATACAAGAATAAACTCTATGCTTTGCTTACTCACAAATGTAAACCTACTCTCTCCCCTACTCTGTATATACCATGTCTTCTTTATTCATTTGTCTATCAGTGGAAATATAAGTTGCTTCTATGTTCTGGTTATTGTAAATAATGCTGCAATGAACACAGAGATGTATATATCTTTTCAATTTAACGTTTTTGATTTCTTTGGCTAAATACCCAGAAGGGTTGCTGGGTCACTTATTCAGTAGGTTCTCTTTTAGTTTTGTTGGTAATTTCTTTTGTGATGCAAAAGATTTTTAGTTTGATATAGTCTTACTTGTTCATTTTTTCTTTTGTTGTCTTTGCCCAAGGAGATATAATGAAAAAATGCTCCTAAGCCCAATGTCAAAGAGTTTATTGTCTGTGTTTTCTGCTGGCAGTTTTATGCTTTTAAGTCTTACACTTAAGTCTCTATTTTTACTTTACTTTTGTATATGGTGTAAGAAAGTCTTAGTTTCATTTTGTTTCTGTCCAGTTTTCCAAACATCATTTTTTCATTCATTTATTGTTTTCTTGATGAATATGGTTAAAGGTTGTCAATTTTGTTTATCCTTTCAAAGAACCAGCTCTTGGTCATTGATATTTTATATTTTCTTTTTTTAGTGTGTATGTCATTTATTTCCACTCTGTTCTTTATTATTTTCATTCTTATACTTACTCTGAATTTGTTTTTCTAGTTCTTTTAGGTGTAGGGTTGTATTGTTGTGTATTCATTTTCATTTGTTTCCAGGTAATTTTTAATTTATCTCTTGATCTCATTGATAATCCATTCATTATTTAATAACATGCTATGTAGCCTCCAAGTATTTGAATGATTTTGAGTGCTTCTATTGACGTTGCTTTGTAGTTTTAGGCCATTGTGAACTGAGAAAATGCTTGATATGATTTCAATCTTCTTGAATTTGTTAACACTTACTTTGTGACCTAACGTATAACCTGAGAGAACGTTCCATGTGAATTTGAGAAGAATGGATATTCTGCTGCTTTGGGATAAAATGTTTTGTAAATATCAATTAAATACATTCAATCTGGTGTGTCTTTTAGGGCTGCTGTTGCCTTGTTGATGTTTTTTCTGGAAGATTTATCCATTGTTGACATTAGGGTATTAAAATCCTCTATTATGACTGTATCTTTTTTTTTCCCAATTGCTTCCAGGGTCATCATTTATATTTATTTTTATTTTTTATCTTTAAATTTTAAAATAATGTTTATTCTATTATAGTTGTCTCAATTTTTCTTCCTTTACTCCCCTCCACCCATCCCATGTCCACTCCCTGCTCCCACAGTCAATTCCCACTCTCTTGTCTATGTACATGGGTCATTCATACAAGTTCTTTGTCTAGTCCCTTCCTTTTGTTCCACCATTGTCCTCTTGCCCCATCCTCTCTGGTCACTTTCCATCTGCTCCATGTTTCTTGCATGTGGTTTGTTTTGTTTATTAGTTTATTTTTTTGAATAGATTCCACTCATAGTGAGATCATATGGTATTTGTCTTTCATCAACTGGATTATTAAACAGCATAATGTTTTCCAGTTCCATCCATGTTGTCACAAAAGGTAGGAGTTCCATCTCTCTCTCTCTCTCTCTTCTTCTTTCTTTCTTTTTAAATGCAGATTGATTTTATTTATTTTTTAAATGTCAAAGTTAATTTTAAAATATTAAAAAATTTAAAACAATTATAAAGTCTCAGCAATTAAACCAACATGACACCAGCACAGAAATAATCAAGTAGATCAATGAAATATAATGGGCATTCTAGAGACAAACGTATATCTCTAACAATGTAATATATGATTAAATTGATATTTCAAATCAATGGGTAAAATAAGGCTTATTCAACAAATAAGGTGCATGGACCACTATTACCTGAAATAAAAACAAATGTAGAGCCCTATTTCACACATTATACAAGAAATATTCAGGTGAATTAAAAATCAATATGTAGAATCTAAGGAGTTTTAGGAGAAAATGCAAACTAATATTTTTCTTACTATGAAGAAAAATATTCAAACCCAGGAGCTATAAAGTAAAATATTGACAATATGACTATATTAAATATTTAAGACTATCTAGTAATATACATATAAAAAAAGACAAAGTACAAGTAATAGAATGGGAAAGTATTTGCCACACATCTAAAAAAGGGTTAATAATTGTATTTTTTTTTTTTTAGGGAAAAAATTTTTACAAACCTTTAATTGAAAAATGGGTGAAGAATTCCAAAAAAATCATTTAAAGCTTTTTAAAAATAATAGAAATAGACAAGATATATACAAAAACAAGTTTAGTTCCAAGAAATAATGAAGAAACAATTAAAATAATACATCATTGTCCCAATCAGATTAATACATACTAAAAATATTGGTAATATAAAATATTAGCACCTGTGAAAGGAACTGGGTATTCATAGACTCTTTTTCTTCGTCTTAATGCAGTCCCTTTAGCATATTTTGCAGTGCTGGTTTGGTGGAGGTGTACTCTCTTAGCCTTCTTTTGTCTGAGAAACTCCTTATTTCACCTTCCATTTTAATTGAGAGCCTTGCTGGGTAGAGCAGTCTTGATTGCAGGCATTTGCTTTTCATGATTTGGAATATTTCTTGCCACTCCCTTCTGGCTTGCAGTGTTTCTGTTGAGAATTCAGCTGCTAGCCATATCGGGGCTCCCTTATGTTACTACCTGTTTTTCCCTTGCTGCCTTTAGGGTTCTCTCTTTGTCTTTGATATTTGCCATTTTAATTATGATGTGTCTTGGAGTGGGCCTTTTTGTGTTCCTCTTGAATGCCACCCTCTGTGCTTCCTGGACTTGGGTGACTTTTTCTCTCTTCAAATTAGGGAAGCTTTCAATCATTCCTTTTTCAAACAGGTTCTCTATCCCTTCCTCATCCTCTTCTCCTTCTGGTATCCCTGTTATATGGATATTATATTTCATGTTGTCCTGAATTTCCCTAAATGCTTCTTCATTCTTTTTGAGTCTTTTTCATTTTCTTGCTTTTTCTGGGAGCTTTTTTGTACCTTGTCCTCCAGCTCACTGATTCAAGCCTCTGCCTTATCTAGCCTGCCTTTGATTTCTTCTACTGTGTTCTTCAATTCAGAAATTGTATTCATTTCCTCTTGCCTCTTGTTGATAGTTTCCATTACCTTTTTCATGCTGATATAGTTTGCAGTAAGTTCCTCGCAGTTTCCCTGTAGTTTTTTGTAATTCTCTCTGACCTCACTGAGCTCATTGAGCTCCCTTAGAATTGTTTTGAACTCAATATCTAACAGTGTACTTGCTTCTATTTCATTTACTTCTCTTTTTGGGAATTCCTCCTTTCTCTTGTAGTGGGGGGTATTTCTTTGTATTTTTATTTTTTGTGAGACTCTTCTTTTATGTTTTTGTTTCTTAAATTGATCTGTCTTGATTTCCTGACTTTGTGGTGTGAACTTCTATGGTAGGAGACCACTATTTTTTTCTTTCTGGATCTACCTCTGATGATGTCAGATGTTGTCTGTGTCTGACCTTAGGCAGTCTGTTCCAGACTTCCAGGAATGTACTGTTTGTGGTCTTTGCCTGAGCGAGATGGCTGCCACCACATGGGGGATGAGTCAGCAATGAGATCCTGCCAGCTAGTCTGTACGTTCTCTACCCACAGCCTCCTTCTCCAGTCTTTCCTCAGGAGTCAGTAGCCCAATCTTCTCCTGCCTTTGCCGGAGACCAGGGTTAGCAGCTGCAAATAAAAATTTATGTGTTGGCCCTTTAAACGGCTCTTTGCATCTCCAGCCACCTGTCTCCAGCAGAGAGCAACCCTGCTGTTTTTCGCAGTTGGCTGTTTTCTGTGTATTTTTTGGGCTCTAGTGTTGTAGGCTGGAGATCCTCACTTTTGGTTTAGACCCCACTCTTCTCAGGTGGACCCAACTGGCCCTTTCAATATCCTTCTGGTTCTGTCACATGCGGGCACCCTGCCTGCCTCTTGAGTCTCTACCACACTCCTCACCTGTTAGATTGCTCTAAAGCTGATTCTTCTGTCTCCAAAGTTATAAGGCTCCTTTCTCACTGTTGTTCAGTTGTTTGTTCCAGGTGATTTTCCACAATTTATTTGCAATTACAGGTTGTTCCTGGGTGGAGGAACTTCACCCAGTGTGAAGTTCAGTGTGACTTCCACTCACTCCTCTGCATCTTGATTCTCCCGATTGTATTGTTTTTACTCTCTTCCTTAAAGTCTACCAAGATTTTCTTTATATATTTAGGTGCTCCTATATTGGGTGCATATATGTTTACAAGGGTTATAGCCTCTGGTTGGATCAATCCCTTTAGTATTATGTAGTGTCCTCCTTTTCTCTTGTTATGGCCTTTGCTTTGAAGTCTGTTTTATCAGATGTTAGTATTGCTACCCCAGCTTTTTTTAAATTTATATTTGCCTGGAATATTTTCTTTCATCCCTTTGCTTTCAGCCTGTTTGAATCTTTTATCTGAGATGTGTCTCTTATAGACAACATATATATGGGTCATGTTTTCTCACCCATTCAGCTTCTCTATGTCTTTTGATTGGAGCATTTAATCCATCAGTTAAGATTATTATAGATGGGTACTTATTTATTGGCTTTGTTCCTCCTTTCTATTTCTTCTTCTAACATTTCTCACAATGCTAGTTTGTTTGTAATGAACTCCTTTAGCTTTCTTGTGTCTGGGAAGCTCTTTATTTAATTTTCAATTTTAAATGATTGCCTTGTTGGGTAGAGTCATCTTGGTTGCATGTCTTTATTTTTCATCTCTTTGAATACCTCATGCCAAATTCTTCTGGCCTGAAGTGCTTCTGTTGAGAAATCAGCTGACATCCTTATGGGAACTCCCTTGTAGATAACTAATTGTCTCTCACTGCTTTTAAGATTCTCTCTTTGTCTTTACCCTTTGTCATTTTAATTATGATGTGTCTTTGTGTAGGGGTCTTAGGGATCATCTTGATTGGGACTCTCTGAGTTTCTGGATGTGTGTGACTTTCTCCTTTACTAGGTTAGGAAAGTTTTCAGCCATTATTTCTTCAAACAGTTTCCCTATCACTTGCTCACTAACTTCTGGTACCTTTATGATGCAGATATTTACACACTTGATGTTGTCCCAGAAGTCCCTTAGACTTTCCTTTTTTATTTTAATTCTCTCTCTTTTTTTATTTCTCTTTGGGTGGATATTCTTATCTTGTGCTCTAATTCACTGATTCAATTCTCTGCATCTAACTTGCTCTTGATTACTTTTCTAGTATATTCTTCATTTCAGATATTGTATTCTTCATTTCTGACTGGTTCTTTTTTTATGGTTTCTACGTCCTTTTTAATGCTTACTATCTCTTTGTTTAAGTTCTCACTGAGATGACCCATTCTTCCCTGAAGGTCCTTGAGCATCCTTATAACCATTATTTTAAGCTCTGCATCCAGTATTCGGATTACTTCCCTTTCATCTATTTCCTTTCATTCTTTTTCTGGGGATTTCTCTTGTTCTTTTGTCTGGAAAATTTTTCTTGGTCTCTCCATTTGGTCTCTATGTATTAGGTAGATCTACTCTGTCCCCTATACTTACTTTAATGGTTTTATGATAACGATGTCTTGTACTGTCACAGTCTTCCAGATTACCCGAGCTCCATACTCCAGGAGTGTTTTTTTTGGGGGGGGGTATGTGCCCTGCTGTTCTGGTTGAGCCTTGACTGCTGTTAGTCCTTTTGTAGGTAGAGTTAACACTTCAGGCTGGTAGACTATAAGGGTAAACCTTGATCACCATGTATGAGATTCTGTGCTGGGGCTGCATCTTGAGGTGTTGTTGTTCCCAGAAGATTGGTGCCTGCCAGAATCTCCCTTTGGGTATGCCTGTTTTGTGGCTAGTTGGGTTGAGCTCTGGTGTGGTAAAGCTCACCACTGGTCATGTTGGTTTTGGGTCCACTTGGGAGCAGTTCAGGTAAAGGTCACTGTCAGATGTTGTGTGTAACTGGCCTTGTGTTAACTGCCTCTAGCTATCATGGTGTTTACTACTTGTGTCTGCATCTACTGAACCTATGTGTGTATGTAAGGTGCTGATCTGTGCATAAGGGTTGGCTTCCTCCTGCTTAGAGCTGGGGACAGCTCTATAAAAGGACCAAGGTCTTGTGAGGTCAAATTCCACCTGTCAGCTATTGAGTCTCTTCCATGAGGTTGCTTGGTTTTCCTCCTGAGAGCTTGTAGGATGAGCCCATGATAGTTGAGATGAGGCTAGTGGGTCACCTACTTAGGGGCCACATAGTCAGTCAAGCACTTGATGAGGGAAAATTATCTCCTTCAAAGCCAAACCCCTCAGTCTCTTCCAGAGTCTCCAACTCTTCTTCCCCTGGGGGCCGTTGCTACAGATTCATGTTGGGTACAGTTAACTGAACCCCTTTGCAGGAGCAAGCTCAACCGCCCTGGGCTAAAAAGGCATAGATCAAGAGAATCTTCTCTTAGGAAGTGATGACCGCCGAGCTGACAGGAGGAGGCTGACCTCTTTTATTTCATAGCCTCTGAGGGTGTCACACTTTGAAAGTCTCCGTTCAGAGCTGCTCTTTCTTCCCCCTCCAGAACTGCATCCAGCACTTGACAGGGGTGAACTACACATTTTTCCCATTGAGGATGATGCCTGTAAACCTGTAGGAGGGGGATGGGCACTTCTTCCCCTTCTTGGGGTAGTATAGGCTGACCTCACATTTGAGTTTAGATTTGTCTTTCTGCAATGTATCTGTGCAGCCTAGTACTTGCCTCTCTGGCTCCCAGACAGAAACCTCCCCAGGAGACACAGTCCAAAAATCTCAACTTTGTGCTGCCCTTTTACTCACTGCCAAACCAGGCAGGTCAGGGCTGAAAATCCCCACCTTGTGCCTGATTCTGATCACTCCACATGGCTTGTCTCAGCAGGGAAGGACCAAAAGTCCCTACTCTGCAGGGGCTGTTAACCCTGCAGGTCAGGTCCAAAAGTCCCAGCTTGGCATGGTGTACCAACAAATATAACAGGGTGAGCTGAAAGTCATCTGTGCTTCTGACACGTGCAATCAGACATGAAAAAGAAATAAAATGCATCCAAATTAGAAAAAAAAAAAGTAAAACTGTAACAATTGGCAAAGAAGATGATACTATATGTAGGAAATTGTAAATATTCCACCAAACAAAATTAGAACTGATTTAGTAAAGTTGCAAAATACAAAATGAATGTTTAAAAACATTCTGAATGCTTCTAAAATGCTTCTGAACTCAGCAGCAGGAGTGCCTCAACAGGTCAGGGGAGAGGTGTTGAATGTGCACTTGATTTAGGGGAGTCTGGTCCTCTTTCCCAAACCACACACTTAAGTTATTGTTTGGGTCTCTGCCTCATATCTCCTCAGAAGATAGAGGGTCCCCTAAAGTTACTATTCTCAAGACCTGAGTATGGCAGTGTGATCTTTTCCAGCAGTCGGAGTCCAAACTGTGAACTCTCCAGGCTGGTTTTGTAACTATAGGAGTGCTCAACTCTGGGAGTTGCTCCCTGAGTTTCCCCAGCAGAGTGAATTCCCCCTGATTTCTATCATCAGATGCTACACAGACTCCTCTTCCTGTTTTTGTTGCTATGGGTTTGGGATCCCTGCATGGAGTTAAGACCTCTCACTTCCAGTGGAAAGGAGTTCCACATCTGTAGTATCTTTCCAACTTCTCAGCTGCCAGCTGCATCTGTGTGAAGGGGCTTTACCCCACCATGTCTCAACTTTCCTTATTAACCTTTATGTAGCCTCTTCTGTACTTGGTGGTTATAATATTTCATATCACCCAGCTTTCAGTTGGTTCAGGTTGATTGCTCTACAATTAGCTGTAAATCTGGTTTGGGGTAAGGAGCAAGTGAACTCCGCTTCCATCTATTTTTTCAGCCATCTTGTAATCCCCTCCAACAGCATTTACTGAAGAGACTGTCTTTACTCCATTGCACAATATATTCTTGTCTCCTTTGTTATAGATTAATTAACCATATAGTCATGGGTTTATTTCTGGGTCCTCTTTTTTGTTCTACTGATCTGTGTGATTGTTTTTATGCCAGTACCATGCTGTTTTGATTACTATAATCTTGTGTTATATTGTGATATCAGGTAGTGTGATATATCCAACTTTGTTCTTTTTCTAGTTTGGTATGGCAATTTTGTGTCTTTTGTGGTTTTACATAAATTTTGGGATTATTCATTGTAGTTCCCAGAAAAATTCCATTGGTATTTTGATAAGGATTGCATTGAATCTGTATATTGCTTTGGGTAGTATTGATATTTTAATGATATTAATTCTTCTAATGCATGAATATGGTATATTAGCTGTGTCACCTTTAATATCTTTTATCAATGTCATAGTTTTCTGAGTATAAGTCTTTTACTTCCTTGGTTAACTTATCATTACTGTACAAAAAGTACACTAGATTTTTAAACATTCATTTTGTATTTTGCAACTTTACTAAATCAGTTCTAATTTTGTTTGGTGGAATATTTACAATTTCCTATGCATAGTATCATGTCCTTTGCCAATTGTTACAGTTTTACTTTTTTTTCCTAATTTGGATGCCTTTTATTTCTTTTTCATGTCTGATTGCTGTGGCAGCTAGGACTTTCAATAATATGTTGAATATGAGTGGTGAGAGTGGACATTTTTGTCTTGCTCCTGATCTGAGAGGAAATGCTTTCAGCTTTTCACCATTGAGTACAGTGTTAGCTGTGGGTTTGTCAAATATGGCCTTCAGTATATTCAGGAATGTTCTCTGCATCTGCACTGTGTTGAGCAACTTTATCTAAATGGATGTTGAAATTTGTCAAATGCATTTTTTGTATCTGTTGATATGACCATGATTTTCATTACTTTGGTTATGTGGTGTATCACGTTGATTGATTTGTGGATATTGAGCCAGCACAAACATGATTTCCTCTGGTTATGTTTAGTGGAATTCTTGTCATAGGGAAAATAAGCATGTTAGAAGAGAACAGGTCATTTGGCAGGAATAAATATTCTCAAATCTCTGTAGCCCACCAAAACAAAGTTTATTTCTACTCAGTGTCTGCGGAGGTTGAGACCACACCCCAGAGTATCTGTCCCCTGTGTGGGATGAGGTACAAGCTGATCTGATCTTGTGACTACATTGTTTCCACAGAAACCTCCACTATTTCTACAACAGGGGAGAAGGAGGCATAAGCCTGGCCATTCATGTTTGGCCTGAACTGAACACAGGGCCCTACCTAACTTCATCAGGTTGGAAGTAGAGTCTTCTGTGTGACAAATATTTCTACTATACATGAGAAACTGAGGGCAGGTGTCACTCATATTTTTTATTTCAGCAAATAATTACTAAGCCAATATTTATGTTTAGCACTTTCCCAAGGTACTTAGGGAAGTAAAAAGCCTAATATTCATTCTCAAAGAATTTAGTGCTTTCTGCAAAAACAAGCCACCTGGAATAATTTAACAGTAATACAAGTCTTACTATGAGAACTTCTAAGCAGATTTTTCAGACATTTTCAGAACATTTTTCAGAAAGAGTGACCAGGAGAATGAAGGGAGATGTGGGCATTCCAGGTGAGAGAAGATTATGAGCAAATGCATGTGAAAGTGAGTTTGGTGGTTTTCATGAGGGAGGGGCATGGTGGCAGAGAGATATGGAAAGCTGGAGGGGAGCAGAAATGGGGAAAGCAGGGGAGGGAGAAAGGAAGGGAAGGAGAAAGAGATAGCGATAACTCAGCTTTTCTAGGGCAGTTGTAGTCTTAGGAGGAAGGTCTTTGTAATTAGAATAAGTGGATTTGAATTCTTGCTCTGTTCTTTCAAGTACTTGCTCTGTGATGTTGGGAAAATTAATTCACCCTGGGGGCCTAGTCTGCCTGTTTATAAAATGAATGGTAAGCACGGTAGTTACTCCAAGGCTTGTTCTGAGGTTTAAGTGAGGTAATACATTAAAACTCTTAGAAGGTTCCTGATACATGGCACTCAAATCTCAGTAGGTGGGAGCTCTACCACTCTGGGAATGATGGGTTGGAATGGGCAAGTGTGCAAACCACAGATTTCAAAAGAGTTTGACGTTTTGCCAAAGGGAAACCCTGACTTAAAGAATATTTCCTAGATTTGCTAAAATTTTGCATTGGTAAATAAACTGTCACCTTCTCCTCTGTTTGCTGACTTTAAGGACAGTTCACCTCTATTGTTCTCATTCCAACTAATGAATGCTCATTGTTCAGACAGAAATTGTACAGGAGCATCCCTCCTTTGAGCAATTAATCGCTTCTGTTCATATCAGCTGGTCGCTATTCAGTGCTGCTTCCTAACACTGTATTCTTTTCATGTTACTTTATGGGTCATGAAAAGAAATACAACAATGTGTGATTCCTGCTCTCAAGAAACTTACCAAGTGGTTCAATCAAAACTTGGCTGTTCCAAGTCCATTTTTAGAACCTTTGTTTCAACGAAATGAGAAAAAGTAAAAATAGCCCAAGCAAACGTTTCAAAGGTGTCTTCAATTATTCTTCACTAAATTTTCTTCTTATATAGCGAATATTTTTAGCTTCTATAGAGCGAAAATAAAAAGTAAATTCCTAGCAGCCATGAATTCTATTTATACTCAATGGTATGCTATATTTCTATAGTAATAACTCAGGCAACTGGAAGAGCCAGTTTTCATGGAAATCCAACTACTTTTTTTGTGGTTATTGACTGTCTTTCTGTACATTCCAACGTCAGCTAGAGAAGTGGAGGAGAAGAGATGTGCATGCTCAAATTGCACCCTCAGAAGCAGGTGCTTGGCCCCTGAGTCAAACACCAGACACAAATCCTGCCAACTTGGCTCCCTTTCCCACTGTCAGTTTTCTCAGAAAAATGACAGAGCTTAAGCTTTTGACAGATAACTTGCCCATGAAGCCCAGCAAGCCAGAGATGGAAGCACAATGTTGGACAGCTCTGAGAAGTGACGTTTTCTCTGCAGTTCTGAATATCTCTGAATATGCCACCACAAATTGGGTGTGCACCCCTGCCCTACCCATACCATCTACCATTGGCCACATGAACTTCACAGTATTTTAAATATTACTGCTCTGTTTTCTAATGAAAACATCTCTTCCCACTGTTTATCCAATGATCATGTTTTGGGACAACAAAATATAAAGTATCAACTCACCATATTGAATAAACATTTTTGTAATTAAAATGGTGGTGAGAGTCTATGTTTGATGGAGGAGGGGAACCAGGGATACAATACCCATCTGCAATTGTTGGGACATCACCTCGACAGAGTCATAAAATGCAAGCTATGCAGAAACTTCATGTGGCCACCCGTCCTGTGTTTTTTGTTCATTTCAGTTTGCATAGTGCACTCTTTTTTTTTTTTTTTTTTTTTTTTTTTTTAGCTTATGATTTTTTTAAAGGAAAAAAGTTATCCTGACATTAGGATGTGTAATAAGATTATTGACATCACTGTTGGTATTCCCTCCCTCCCTCCCTCCCTCCCTCCCTCCCTCCCTCCCTCCCTTCCTTTCTTCCTTCCTTCCTTCCTTCCTTCCTTCCTTCCTTCCTTCCTTCCTTCCTTCCTTCTTTCCTCCCTCCCTTCCTCTCTCCTTGTCTCTCTTCTTCTTTCTCTTTCCCTTTCTTTCTTTCTCTCTTTCTCTCTTTCTCTTTCTCTCTTTCTCTCTTTCTCTCTTTCTTTCCTTCTTTCTTTCTTTCTTTCTTTTTTTTTTAATTAATTTATTTACTTTTTAAATACATTTGTCTCTGCCTTCCCCCCCTCTTTCCCTTGCCCCCTCCCACCTTCCCTCCCTCAGCCCTTCCCCTTTGGTTTTGTCCATGAGTCCTTGCTATATGTTCCTTGACTTTCCCCTTCCCTTCCCTTTCCCTGCCCCCCCCTTCCCTCTTGTCTCTGTTGATTTCTTTTCCTTTCAGTGTTGCTGGTCATATTTGCCTTGCTTCTTTGCATTGTTGGTTAGGTTCCGCTTATAGGTGAGATCATATGGTATTTGTCTTTCGCCCCCTGGCTTATTTCGCTTAGCATGATGCTCTCCAGTTCCATCCATGCTGTTGCGAAGTTTAGTACTTCTTTTTTCTTTCTGCTGCGTAGTATTCCATTGTGTATATGTACCATAATTTTTTGATCCAATCATCTACTGATGGGCATTTAGGTTGCTTCCAAGACTTGGCTATTGTAAATTGTGCTGCTATGAACATTGGGGTGCATAGGTTCTTTTGTATTGGCGTTTTGGTGTTCTCAGGGTATAGTCCCAGCAGGGGAATCGCTGGATCAAAAGGCAGTTCCATTTTCAGCTTTCTGAGGAAATTCCACACTGCTTTCCATAGTGGCGGCACCAGTCTGCATTCCCACCAACAGTGGACTAGAGTTCCCTTTTCTCCACAGCCTCGCCAGCACCTGTTGTTTGTGGATCTGTTTATGATGGGAATCAATGGGGCATTCCTCAACGTAATAAAGGCCATATATGAAAAACCTACAGCCAATATCATACTCAACGGGCAAAAACTGAAAGCTTTCCCACTAAGATCGGGAACACGACAAGGATGTCCGCTCTCACCGCTTCTTTTCAACATCGTATTGGAAGTCCTAGCCACAGCGGTCAGACAAGAGAAAGAGATAAAAGGCATCCAAATAGGAAAGGAGGAAGTAAAGCTATCATTGTTTGCAGATGACATGATAGTGTACATAGAGAACCCTGTAGACTCTACCAAAAAACTCCTCAACCTAATAAGTGAATTTGGCAAAACAGCAGGATACAAAGTCAACATTCAGAAATCAAAGGCGTTTTTGTACACCAGCAATGCAATAGAAGAAGAAGAAATCAGGAAAAATATACCATTCGATATAGCACGAAAAAAGATAAAGTACCTAGGGATAAATTTAACCAAAGACACAAAAGACCTGTATGCAGAAAACTATACAACATTGAAAAAAGAAATTAAGGAAGACACAAATAAATGGAAGCATATACCGTGCACACGGATTGGAAGAATTAATATCCTTAAAATGTCCATACTACCAAAAGCAATCTATAGATTCAACGCAATCCCTATTAAGATACCAATGACGTATTTCACAGAAATAGAACAGACATTTCAAAAATTTATATGGAACCATAAATGACCTCGAATAGCTGCAGCAATTTTGAGAAAGAAACACAAAGTAGGAGGGATCACAATACCGGACATCAAACTCTACTACAAAGCCACTATACTCAAAACAATCTGGTACTGGCACAAGAACAGACCCATAGACCAGTGGAACAGAATAGAAAGCCCAGAAATAAGCCCAGGTCTCTATGGACATCTAATATTTGACATAGTGCACTCTTTAGTTCACCTGTAAGGAGCACAGGGTAAACTGCATGGTCTTTTCTCTGTGGTCCTGAAACAGGAGAGATAGAACAGTCAGGCACAGTTCCTCTTGGTTCATGCTTGTGGTTCTTTGGTCATTACAGCCACCATCTCAGAACTTTCACTCCAAATATCTCCTGAGTGTAGACTGGGAGAAAGTATCCTGCAAGCAGCTGTAGAGAATACTTTTTTACCCAGTTTTTTTGAGGAATAATTGACATACATTACTGCAAGTTTAAGGTATATAGCATGACGGTATGATTTACATATATTGTGAAATGATAACCATAGTAGGTTCACTAATATCCATCTACTCACATAGATAGAATAAAAAAGAAAAGAAAAAAATAATTTCTCCTTGAAGTGAGCACTCTTAGGATCTACTCTCTTTAATTTTCCTTTGTATCATACAGGAATGTTAGCTATAGTCTTCATTTCATACATTACACTTTTAGTACTTATTTATCACATAAGACCTGTCCAGAAGGTATCCAGCCATGTACTATGAAAAACAGAGACATTTATTTAAGATGATACAAGATACAAGAAACATTGTACACAGGACAATGATACCACATCACTTTGAAAGCAGGCACATTGGGACCTCAGGCAATTCTTCCAATTGTCATCAGCAACCCTATCGTACTTTCCTGAATATCATCAATGGTCTGAAATCTCTTCTCCTTCAAAGGTGATTTTAGTTTTGGGACAAGCCAGAAGTCACAGGGCACAAAATCTGGGCTGTAGGTGGACTGAGACACCTGGGTGATTTGATGTTTTGCCAAAAAACTCTGCATAAGATGTGATGTGTGAATGGGTGCATTGTTGCGATGAGGCTGCTAGTCACCAGTTGCCCATAGCTATGGCCCTCTCTATCATCCAATAGTTTCTGCTGAGGAATGTTCAAGTTTAATGCAAAATTTGATGTAGATTTGTTTCTCTACTCACTCAGTCATTTTGAATGCAAAAGCCAGAGAGTACACATGCTCATGTAATGACATTTACCACCCCCACTGACTAGTACAGTGAAGTCATCATTTTTCACACAAGCACATCCCACTCCACTCTCCTTGGCTCCCAGGTTACACAGATGATGCAAAAACCATTCTTGTTATATTAACAATGGTGAGATTTTTTCTGGACAGACCTCATATCACTTGAAGTTTGTATCTTCTAGCCACCATTCTCCTATCCCCTCATGCCTCCTCCCCTTTGTCTCTGGTAACCACAAATCTGATCTCTTTTTTAAATTAGTTTTTTTTTTAAAGATTCCACATATAAGTGAGGTCATATGGTATTTGTCTTTCTCTGTCTGATTAATTTCATTTAACAACACACTCCAGGTCCATCCATGTTGTTACAAATGGTAGGGTTTTCTTGTTACTTTTTTAATGGCTGAATCATATTCCATTGTATAGATACAACAGATTCTTTATCCATTCATCCTTTGATGGACACTTAAATTACTTCCATAGCTTGGATATTGTGAATAATGTTGCAGTGAACATGGGGTTGCATATCTTTCCAAGTTAGTGTTTTTCCCCCTTCAGATAAATACCCAGAAGTAGAATCACTGGATCTATATTGTAGACCTATTTTTAATTTCTTGAGAAACCTCCATACTGTTTTGCACAGTGGCTGCACCAATCTGCATTCCCACAAACAGTGCATGAAGATTTCATTTTCTCAACATCCTGGCCAGCACTTGTTATGTCTTGTCTTTTGGTGACGGTCATTCCAACAGTTGTGAGGTGGTATCTCATTGTGGTTTTGATTGCATTTCCTTGATTATTAGTGATGAGAATCTTTTCATGTACCTGTTGACCTCTTGTATATTTTTGGAAAAACATGTTCAAGTCCTTTACCCATTTAATTGGGTTATTTGTTTTTTGCTATTGAGTTGTATGAATCCTTTAAATATTTTGGATATTAACATTTTATTTGATATACAATTTGCAAATATATATTCCCATTCTGTAGGCTGTCTTTTTACTTTGTTGATGGTTTCTTTTACTGTGCAGAAGCTTTTAAATTTGTTGTAATTTTTTATTTTGTTGCTTGTGCTTTAGGTATTATATTAAAAAAGATCATTACTAAAACCCATGTCAAGGAGCTTTATTCCTGTGTTTTGTTCTACCAGTTTCATGGTTTCAGGTTTTACACCTAAGTCTTTACTTCATTTTCAGTTACTTTTTGTGAGTGGTGTAAGACATGGGTCCAGCTTCATTCTTTTCTTTTTTTTTTTTTAAAGATTTTATTTATTTATTTTTAGAGAGGGGAAGAAAGGGAGAAAGAGAGGGAGAGAAACATCAATGTGTGGTTGCATTTCATGCACCCCTTGCTGGGGACCTGGCCTGCAACCCAGGCATGTGTCCTACACTGGGAATTGAACCAGTGACTCTTTGGTTCACAGGCCAGTGCTCAATCCAGTGAACCACATTAGCTAGGGCCAGTTTCCTTCTTTTACAAGTGAATATTAAATTATCCCAGCACTATTTATTGAAAAGACCCTCTTTTCTCCACTGAGTATTCTTGGTTCTCTTGTTGAATATTAGTTGATTTTATATGCCTGATTTATACCTACTCTCTTGATTCTGTTCTGTTGATCTATGTGTCTGTTTTTATGCCAGGACCATGTTGTTTTGATGATCAGGAAGTATGATGCCTCCTGCTTTATTTTTCTTTCTCAGGATATCTTTTTGATGTCTTCTGTGGTTCTATATGTTTTAAAAATGCTTACTTCTATTGTTATAAAAATGCCATATGAATGGCATTTCATCAAATCTATATGTAGCTTTTCGATAGTATAACATTTTAAGAACATTGTCTTCCAGTCTATGAACATGAAATTACTTTCCATTTATTTGTGTCCTCTTTGGTTTTATTCATCAATGGCTAGCAGTTTTCAGAGTAGAGACCATTCACATCCTTATTTAAATTTATTCCTAAGTACTTTAATGTTTTGATGCTGTTGTAAATGGGATTTATTTATTTCTTTTTCAGAAAATTCATTGTTAATGCATAGAAATGCTACTAATTTTTCCTTCTTATTAAATTTATTAGGGTGACACTGGTAAACAAAATTATACAGATTTCAACCACAAAATTCCACAACACATCATCTGTACACTGCATTGTGTGTTCACCACCTCAAGTCAAGTCTTTGTCCATCACGACTTATCCCACCAATACCCTCCCCAAATTCCCCCTGGAAATACCCACATTGTTGTTCATGTCCATGAGTTTTTTTCTCTTTCATTTCTCAATCCCTCTAACATCCTACCCCAGCCAGCAGGGGGCCTTTTCTCTGTTTATGGGGCTATCTCTATTTTGTTTGATATTTTATTGCATTGATTAAATTCCACATATGAGTGAAATCATACAGTACTTACCTTTCTCTGTATGGCTTATTTCACTTAGCATAATGGTCTCCAGATCCATCCATGCTGTTCAGAGGGCATGATTTCCTTCTTTTTATGGCCTAGTAGTATTCCATTATATAAATGTACTATGGCTTTTACTCATCTACTAAAGGGCACTTGTGCTGCTTCTAATCTTTGCTCTTGTGATTAATGCTGCAATGACAATCGTATTGTATCTATTCTTTGATTTTGCATTTTTTGTTTTCTTTTTCTTGTTTTTATTTATTTTTAAATTTTATTTTAATTTATTTTTTCACATACATTTGTCTCTGCCTACCCCCCACAGCTTTTCCTAGCCCCCTCACTTTATCCTTCCCTCAACTCCATCCCTTTGGTTTTGTCCATCAGTCCTTGCTATATGTTCCTTGACTTTCTCCTTTCCTTCCTTTTCCCTGTCCCCCCCCCCCCACTCCTTCCCTCTTGTCTCAGTTTCTTTTCCTTTCAGTGTTGTTGGTCTTATTTTCCTTGCATCTTTGTATTGTTGGTTAGGTTCCACCTATAGGTGAGAGCATACGGTATTAGTCTTTTGTCCCCTGGCTTATTTCCCTTAGCATAATGATCTCGAGTTCTATCCATGCTGTCGCGAAGTTTAGTAGTTCTTTTTTTCTTTCTGATGCATAGTATTCCATTGTGTAAATGTACCATCACTTTTTGATCCAATCATCTACTGATGGGCATTTAGGTTGCTTCCAACACTTGGCTATTGTCAATTGTGCTGCTATGAACATTGGGGTGCATAGGTTCTTTTGAATTGGTGTTTTGGGATTCTTAGGGTATAGCCCCAGCAGGGGAATCACTAGATCAATAGGCAGTTCACCCACTTTCAGCTTTTTGAGGAAATTCCATACTGCATTCCACAATGGCTGCACCAGTCTACATTCCCACCAACAGTGTACTAGTGTTCTCTTTTCTCCACAGCCTCGCCAGCACCTGTTGTTTGTTGATCTGTTTATGATGGCCATTCTGACCGGTGTGAGGTGGTACCTCATGGTGGTTTTGATCTGCATTTCTCTGATGGCTAGTGATGCTGAGCATCCTTTCAAATGTCTCTGGGCCCTCTGTATCTCCTCCTTGGGAAAGCATCTGCCCAGGTCCTTTGCCCATTTTTTGATTGGATCATTTGTCTTCTTGGAGTGGAGTCGAGTGAGTTCTTTATATATGTTGGAGATCAAACCTCTATCTGATGTATCACTACCAAATATATTTTCCCATGTGGTTGGCTCCCTTTTCATTCTGCTGATGTTTTCTTTAGCCGTGCATAAGCTTCTGATTTTGATGAGGTCCCACTTGTTTATTCTTTCCTTTATGTCCTTTGCTTTAGGAGACATATCCGTGAAAAAATTGCCGCATGGGATATCTGAGAGTTTCCTGCCAATGTTCTCCTCTAGGACTTTTATGGTGTCACGAATTATATTTAAGGCTTTTATCCATCTTGAGTTTATTTTTGTGTGTGGTGTCAGCTGATGATCCAATTTCAATTTTTTGCATGTATCCGTCCAGCTCTCCCAACACCATTTGTTGAAGAGGCTATTATTGCTCCATTTTATGCTTCTGCCCCCTTTGTCAAAAATATTAGATACCCATATAGACCTGGGCTTATTTCTGGGCTTTCTATTCTGTTCCACTGGTCTATGGATCTGTTCTTGTGACAGTACCAGATTGTTTTGAGCATAGTGGCTTTGCAGTACAGTTTGATTTCTGGTATTGTGATCCCTCTTACTTTGTGTTTCTTTCTCAAAATTGCTGTGGTTATTCAGGGTCATTTATGGTTCCATATAAATTTTTGAAATGTCTGTTCTATGCCTGTGGAATATGTCATTGGTATCTTAATAAGGATTGCATTCAATTTATAAATTGTTTTGCGTAGTATGGACATTTTGATGATATTAATTCTTCCAATCCATGAGCATGGTATATGCTTCCATTTATTTGTGTCTTCCTTAACTTCTTTT
The DNA here is from genome assembly GCF_021234165.1 of Pteronotus mesoamericanus. NCBI lineage: Eukaryota > Metazoa > Chordata > Mammalia > Chiroptera > Mormoopidae > Pteronotus > Pteronotus mesoamericanus. The sequence continues at coordinate 1,242,057 of NW_026555304.1, forward strand.
TTCAATGTTGTATAGTTTTCTGCATACAGGTCTTTTATGCCTTTGGTTAAATTTATGCCTAGGTACTTTATTTTTCTTCTTGTTATATCGAATGGTATTTTTTTCTGATTTCTTCTTCTATTTCATTGCTGGTATACAAAAATGCCTTTGATTTCTGAATATTGACTTTGTATCCTGCTGTTTTGCCAAATTCACTTATCAGACTGAGTAGTTTTTTGGTAGAGTCTACAGGGTTTTCTAGCTACACTATCATGTCATCTGCAAACAAGGATAGTTTTACTTCCTCCTTTCCTATTTGGATGCCTTTTATTTCTTTTTCTTGTCTGATGACTGTGGCTAGTACTTCCAATACGATGTTGAAAAGAAGTGATGAAAGCGGACATCCTTGTCGTGTTGCCGATTTTAGTGGGAAAGCATTTAGTTTTTGCCCATTGAGTATGATGTTGGCTGTAGGTTTTTCATATATGGCCTTTATTACGTTGAGGAATGCCCCATTTATTCCCATTTTGCTGAGTGTTTTGATCATAAATGGGTGCTATACCTTATCGAATGAGTTTTCTGCATCTATCGAGATGATCATGTGGTTTTTGTCTTCTATTTATGTGATGTATTACTTTTATTGACTTGCATATATCGAACCATCCCAGAATCCCTGGAATGTCCCATTTGATTGTGTGGATAATCTTTTGAATGTATTGCTGGATGCAGTTTTGTTGAGGATTTTAGCATCTATGTTCATCAGCGAAATTGGCCTGTTTTCTTTCGTTGTAGAGTCGTTATCTGGTTATAGGATTAAGGTGATGCTAGCCTCAAAAAAAGAATCTGGGATTCCCTCTTCTTGGATTTTTTGGAATAGTCTGAGAAGGACAGGGGTTGGTTCTTCTTTAAATATTTTGTAAAGTTCTCGTGTGGAACCATCCGGCCCTGGGCTTTTGTATGTCGGGAGTTTCTTGATTACTGCTTCAGTTTCCCCAGCTGTTATTGCTGCGTTCAAGCTTTCTGTTTTTTCCTCCTTCAGTGTTGGAAGAGTATACTTTTCTAGAAACTTGTCCATTTCATCAAGGCTTTCAAATTTCTTGGCATATAATTGTTTTAGTAGTTTCTGACAATCCTTTGTATTTCTGTGGTATTAGTTGTTATTTCTCCTCTTTCATTCCTGATACTATTTATTAGGGTCCTCTCCCTCTTTTTCTTGATGAGTCTGCTTAAAGGCTTGTCAATTTTATTTATCTTTTTAAAGACCCAGCTTCTTGATTGGTTGATCCTTTGGTTGTTTTTTTTTTTCATCTCTATGTCATTCAGTTCTGCTCTAATCTTGACCATTTCCTTCCTTCTTCTTGCTCTGGTATTTATTTGTTTTTGTTTCTCCAGTTCTTGAAGTTGCAGTGTTAGGTCTTTTATTTGAAATGTTTCTTCCTTTTTTTGGTAAGCCTGTATTCCTATGAACTTCCCTCTCAGGACTGCCTTTGCTGTGTCCCATAGGTTTTGGACTGTTGTATGTTCATTTTCATTTGATTCCAGAAATTTTTTTCTTTCTTCTCTTATCTCATTATTGACGCAATTCATTGTTTAATAGTGTACTGTTCAGTCTCCATGAGTTTGCAAGTTTTTGAAGTTTCTCTTTGAGGTTGATTTCCAGTTTCAAGCCCTTGTGCTCCAAGAAAGTTTGGTATTATTTCAATTTTCCTGAACTTGCTGAGGTTTGCTTTGTGTCAAATCATGTGGTTTATCTTTGAAAAACTGCCATGAGCATTTGAAAAGAATGTGTATTTTTCTTCTTTGGGATGTAAGGTTCTATATATGTCAGTTAAGTCTCTTTGATTCAGTGCGTCATTCAGCTCCACAATATCCTTATTGATGTTTTGTTTGGGAGATCTGTCCATTTTTTGACAGTGGGGTGTGGAAATCCCCTAGTATCAGTGTGTTGCTGTCTATATCATTTTTGAAGTCGTCAAAAAATTTCCTTATATACTTGGGGGGGTCCTATATTGGGAGCATATAAGTTTACAATGTTTATGTCTTCTTGATAGATTCTTCCTTTAAGTATTATAAAGTGCCCCTCTGGGTCTCTTTTTATGGCCTTTGTTTTGAAATCTATGTTGTCTGATACAAGTATGGCAACCCCTGCCTTTTCTCTTGCCCATTTGCATGGGATATTTTTTTCCATCCCTTTACTTTCAATCTGTGTAGGTCTTTGGCTCTGAGGTGGGTCTCTTGAAGGCAGCATATGTGTGGGTCATGTTTTCTTATCCATTCAGCTATCCTGTGTGTTTTAATTGGGGCACTTATTCCATTTACACTGAGAGTTATTACTGATAGAAACATTCATTTTTTCTCTTTGTACCTGTCTTTTTCTCTTTCTCACTCTTTTCCTTCATCTTCTTAAACCAGTCCCTTGAGCCTATCTTGTAGTGCTGGTTTGGTGGAGGTATATTCTTTTAGCCTTCCTTTGTCTGGGAAACCCCTATTTCCCCTTCTGTTTTAATTGAGAGCCTTGCTGGGTAGAGCAGCCTTGGTTGTAGGCCCTTGCTTTTCATAACTAGGAATATCTGTTGCCATTCCCTTCTGGCTTGTAGTGTTTCTGTTGAGAAGTCATCTGCTAGGCATATTGGCGTCCCCTTATATGTTACTTTCTCTTTCTCCCTTGCTGCCTTGAGGATTCCCTCTTTGTCTTTGATAGTTGCCTTTTTAATGATGATGTGTCTTGGAGTGGACCTCCTTGGGTCCCTCTTGATTGGGGTCCTCTGCGCCTCCTGGATCCATGAGACTCTTTCCTCAAATTGGGGAAATTTTCCATCATTACTTTTTCGAGGAGGTTCTCTATCCCTTGCTCCTCTTCTTTTCCTTCTGGTGTCCCTTTATAAGGATATTATTGCATTTCACGTTGTCCTGCATTTCCCTAAATGCCTCTTCATTCTTTTTGAGTCTTTTTTTCATTTCTTGTTCTTTCTGGGAGCTTTTTTCTACCTAATCCTCCATCTCACTGATTCGGTCCTTGGCTTCATCCAGCCTGCTTTGGATTCCTCCTTCTGTGTTCTTCAGTTCAAAAAGGTATTCTTCATATCCTCTTGTGTCTCCTTGATGGTTTCTACGTTCTTTTCCTGGTTGATATAGTTTGCTGTAAGATCCTGATAGTTTCTCTGCAGTTTCTCATAGTTCTCTTTGAGCTGGCTGAGCTCATTGAGCTTCCTTAGAACCATTGTTTTAAATTCAAGATCTGATAGTTCCCTTGCCTCTATTTCATTGAGCTCTCTTTGTGCAAGTCCTCTTTCCCACTCATTTGGGGCGAACTTCTTTTTCTTCCCATGTCTGTGAGAGTCTGTTAAGTAATTTACTTATTTATTTATTTATTTATTTATTTATTTATTTATTTATTTTTGCTTCTGCTTCATTTGGGCTGTCTAGATTTCCTGACTCTGTGGATTAAACTTCTATGGTAGTAGGTGGGTCTTTCATTTATTTATTTTTTCCCTTTACTTTTCTTTCTGGGTTTGCATCTGATGATTTCAGTTGTTGACCCTATATGACCTTGGGTCATTTGTTTGAGACTTCCCGGGGTCCACTCTCTGTGTCTGACTCCTGCTTTGGGCAGCTGTGTGACACCTTCGGCCAGGGATCCACTATTTCTGTGGCTCGCTCTGCACTCTCACGCTGGCCCCTCGAGCGCGCTCCCTTGCCCGGCAGGATCCCCCACCCACTTGGGCTCTAGCGTGCTTGCCCCTTCCCATGGGGCTTATTCATAACCTCACGTACTTGTCTGGCCCCCTAGGCCAGCGGGCACCCAGGTACTGGTCAGTTTAGGGTCTTCTATTGTGTACTTTTCCCTGCTTTTTGGATGCATTGTCTGCCCTTACCAAATGGAGACTATGGAAATGGGTCGAAGTCAGCTCCAGAACTCTGGATAATCCTGACTCCAGTCTCTCCTCCATGGACTCTGGGCAGCTCTGTGGCCCCTTCGGCCTGGGATCCACTGTTTCTGCAGACTGCTCTGCACTCGCGGGCCTGCACATGTCGATTTACACCTTCCCTCGCTGATCTGTGCACTCCCTCGCAGGCCCCATCTGTGCCAACCTGTGGGAGGCTTGCCAGCCTGTGGGAGCCCTCACCAGACTGCACGGGGCCACACACGTGTTCGCCAAGCCTTGCCCACCACTCGTGGCAAGAGTGCGCATCTTCAGTGGCTCGTTTTGGACTGTCTATTATGTGCTTTCAGCTTTTGGGTCTTTGGGGGTGTGGCCTCTTCCCGCACAGTGGAGACTCAGGAAAGGAGAAGGAGTGGGGACTCGCTCATTCCTCCTCCTGTTCTTTCCTCAACACCTCTGTATCCATCTTTCCTCAGGGTCTCTGGGCGGTTCTGTAACCCCTTTGGCCAAGGATCACCCCTTTGGCTGACACCATACACAAAAATACACTCAAGATGGATAAAAGACTTAAATATAAGTCACAACGCCATAAAAGTCCCAGAGGATATCATTGGCAGGAAAGTCTCAGATATCCCACGCGGCAATTTTTTCACGGATATGTCTCCTAAAGCAAAGGACATAAAGGAAAGAATAAACAAGTGGGATCTCATCAAAATCAGAAGCTTATGCACGGCTAAAGAAAACATCAGCAGAATGAAAAGGGAGCCAACCACATGGGAAAATATATTTGGTAGTGATACATCAGATAGAGGTTTGATCTCCAACATATATAAAGAACTCACTCGACTCCACTCCAAGAAGACAAATGATCCAATCAAAAAATGGGCAAAGGACCTGGGCAGATGCTTTCCCAAGGAGGAGATACAGAGGGCCCAGAGACATTTGAAAGGATGCTCAGCATCACTAGCCATCAGAGAAATGCAGATCAAAACCACCATGAGGTACCACCTCACACCGGTCAGAATGGCCATCATAAACAGATCAACAAACAACAGGTGCTGGCGAGGCTGTGGAGAAAAGAGAACACTAGTACACTGTTGGTGGGAATGTAGACTGGTGCAGCCATTGTGGAATGCAGTATGGAATTTCCTCAAAAAGCTGAAAGTGGGTGAACTGCCTATTGATCTAGTGATTCCCCTGCTGGGGCTATACCCTAAGAATCCCAAAACACCAATTCAAAAGAACCTATGCACCCCAATGTTCATAGCAGCACAATTGACAATAGCCAAGTGTTGGAAGCAACCTAAATGCCCATCAGTAGATGATTGGATCAAAAAGTGATGGTACATTTACACAATGGAATACTATGCATCAGAAAGAAAAAAAGAACTACTAAACTTCACGACAGCATGGATGGAACTCGAGATCATTATGCTAAGGGAAATAAGCCAGGGGGCAAAAGACAAATACCATATGATCTCTCCTATAAGTGGAACCTAACCAATAAAATAATGATGCGAGGAAAATAAGACCAACAACACTGAAAAGAAAAGAAACCAACAGGGACAAGAGGCAAGGAGGGAGGGGTTGCAGGGAAAAGGAAGGGAAGCAGAAAGTCAGGGAACATATAGCAAGGACTGATGGACAAAACCAAAGGGGAAGAGCTGAGGGAGGGAAGGAGAGAGGGGGCAAGGGAAAGTGGTGGGTGGTAGGGAGAGACAAATGTATTTCGAAAAAAAATGAAAATAAAAATAAAAAAATTCAAAAGCTTTTGTAAGACTAAAGAATACAAGAGCAAAGTGAAAATGGCACATACCATATAGGAAAACATATTTGTCAATGGTATCTCAGACAATGGTTTTATATGAGTCCACAGCAGGAAGACAAACAATCCAATTAAAAAGAGGTCAAAGGACTTGAACAGACACTTCTCCAGGGAGGACATATACAGGGCCCATAGGTATATGAAAGAATCCTCAACATCACTCACCATCAGAGAGAAGCATATTAAAACAAAAATGAGAAACCACCTCTTACCAGTGTGAATGGCCATCATTAACAAATCAACAAACAGTAAGTGCTGGCGAGGATGAGGAGAAAGGGGAACTCTGGTGCACTCTTGGTGGGAATGAAGACTGGTGTGGAAAACAGTTTGGAATTTCTTCTAGAAACTAAAAAGGTATTGACTTTTGACCAGGAATTCCACTGCTGTGATTATACCCTGAGAATCCCAAAACACCAATTTAAAAAAACTATTGCACCCCAATGTTCATAGCAGCAAAATTGACAATATCCAAGTACTGGAAGCGACCTAAGTGCCCATCAGTATATGAGTGTATCAAAAAACTATAGTATATTGTGTTCACTTTGGCAGCACATATACTAAAACTGGAACTATACAGAGAAAATTAGCATGGCCCCTGGCAAGGATGACATACAAATTCGTGAAGCTTTCCATATTTTTTTGGTATACTTATTGTCTATTTCTATTATTTTTTTATTTTTTAAAATTTATTCATTTATTTATTACTGTTCAAATAGATGTGTCTCCATTTACCCGCCACCACTTTCCCTTACTCCACCTTCTCCCATTTCCCCGCTTCCACCCTTCCCCACCTTGGCTTCATCCATCTGTCCTTCACACCTGTTCCTTGATCTGACACTTCCTCTTCCCTTCCCCACTACTCCCCTCCCTCCCTCCCTCCCTCCCTCCCTCCCTCCTTACTATCCCTGTCAGTTTCTTCTTTCTTTCAATGTTGCTGGTCATATTTTCCTTGCCTGCTTGCTTTGCTGATTAGGTTCCCCTTATATGTGAGATCTTATAGTATTTGTCTTTCACTGCCTGGCTTATTTCACTAAGCATAATGCTGCCAGTTCCATCCATGCCATCATGAAGGGTAGTAGCTCTTTCTTTCTGCTGTGTAGTATTTCATTGTGTAAATGTTCCATAGTTTTTTTAAATCTCACCTATAAGTGGATTCTATTCAACAATATACACTAGTGAATAAAATATACCACAGGCATGGAAACATGGAACAGACTAAAAGTGACCAGAGGGGATGGGGAAGGAGGACAATGGTTGAACTAAATAGAAGAGACTAAACAAAGAACATCTATGAATGACCCATGGACATGGAAAACAGAGTAGGAATTGACTGTCGGGGGGGGCAGGGTGAGTTGGGAGGAAGGTGGAAAAGGGGGAAAAATTGAGACAACTGTAATAGAAAAAACATGATTTAAAAATAAAAAAAACTACAAAAATAAAATTTAAAAAGAAGGGAAAAACCCAAAACTACCGTACATTTACACAATGGAAACTATGGAGCATAAAGCAAGAAAGAGCTACTACCCTTCGCGGAAAGCATGGATAGAACTGGAGAGCATTATGCTTAGTGAAGTAAGCCAGGGGGTGAAAGACAAATACCATATGATCTCACCAATAAGCGGAACCTAACCAACAATACAAAGATGCAAGGAAAATAAGACCAGCAACACTGAAAGGAAAAGAAACCAACATAGACAAGAGGGAAGGAGGGAGGGGGGCAGGGGAAAAGGAAGGGAAAGGGAAAGTCAAGGAACAAATAGCAAGGACTTATGGACAAAACGAAAGGGGAAGAATTGAGGGAGGGAGTGAGGGAGGGGGCAAGGGAAAGTGGTGGGGGGGAAGGCGGAGACAAATGTATTTGAAAAAATAAATAAAAAAAAGAAAACAAACTAGGAAGGAAAATATAATTGGCAACATTGAAATAAAAAAGAAACCAACTGTAACAAGAAGGAAGGAGGGAGGTGGGTAACGGGGAAAAGAAGGGAAAGGGTCAAATCAAGGAACATATATAAAGGACCAATGGACAAAACCAAAGTGGGTAAGAATTGAGTGTAGGAAGTAGGGGTAGGTGGAGCAGGAGAACACGGTGGTGGGAAAATGGAGACAAATGTATTTGAACAATAAAAATAATTTGAAAAAAGAAAAAGATCAAAATTATGAACATTAAATTGGCCACAAGTACATAACTATCAACAATTGAATATAAAAAAACATACTAAGCAAACAAGAAGAACAGGAACAGAATCATAAATGTGGACAACATTAGGATGCTGGTCAATGGGAAGTCTGAGGGAATGGAGGAAAAGATGAAGGGGTTAAGAAGTACAAATTGGCCCCTGAGTGGTGTGGCTCAGTGGATTGAGTGCTGGCCTGGGAATTGAAGAGTCACTGGTTTGATTCCCCACCAGGGCACATGCCTGGGTTGTGGGCCAGGTCCCCAGTTGGAGGCATGGGAGAAACAACCAATCTATGTTTGTCTCACACATCGATGTTTTCTCCCTCTTTTTCTCCCTTCCTTCCCCTCTCTCTAAAAATAAATAAATAAAATATTTAAAGAATAGAAGTACAAGTTGGTAGTTATAGAATATGCAGGATAATGTTAAGAACAAGAATAGGAAATGGAACTTACATGTATGACTCATAGACATGAATAAATGAGGAGGGATTACCAGAGAGACTGGTGATGCTTGGTGGAGGAGACAAAAGTGGGAAAATTTGGGGCAACTAAAATAGCATAATCAATAAAAGAAATGAACTTCAAGGAAAGCCAAGAGAAAGAGAAGGTAAATCAATGTTGCAAGGTGTAGGAAGGGACAAGTTTTAGAAAGCTTCAAGAGAATTACTTGTTCTCATTTTATAATTTTCTTAGCATCTTCCCTCTTTTTCTTCCTAAGGCAAAGCCCAGGGTTCCCCTAGTGTCCCCAGTAGTGACAAAGGAGTCTACTGAGGTATATTATATCAATATTAAACTACAGGAGATTGAAAAGTAACATAAACTCACTTTTCCCCAAACAGACCAAATGAGAGCTCAATACTCCCTAGAGTTGGAATGTAAGTGCTTGGGACAATTGTCAATGGAAGAAAGAGAGCCCCAAACTTAGCAAACCCAAAAGCAAACTTTGATTATTTGCCAACATAAGCAAACTACTGAAAAAAGTGTCCAGCAATGCTGTCTTTTCTTTTTAGGGCGAGGACTGGGAAACCACAGAAGTAAGTCAAGAGGTGAGGGCACCACAGCTACCTGGCTGGGGCACCTGAGCTGGCTCCATATCTCTGCCACTTGGGGTGCAATTCAAGACACGGCACCTTTGATGTCTAAGCTCTTACTCTGCATTCTGCATCAGGTTGGTAACCTGAGTGGGTCCCTCCTTGTGCTCTACAGGGCTAGCTCATGATCAGGCAGGGCTCCTGGGCTAATAGCCCCAGGTTTAGATTTCAGGGGTGGGGACTTTCAGGTGGGCCAGCTTTGGCAGGCAGCCCACATTCTGAAATGTGTGTGCTCTGCCTGGTGGGCTACCAGTGTGGCATCAAATTCCCTGTGTGTTCAGAGAACAATGGGCTTGGGTTCCAGGCTAATTAGCTATATGAAGGCCTGGGGGTGGGGCCAGCTCTTCCCTGGCTGTCTGCTTAGCTGGGCCACTGCCCTTGCCTCTGAAGAGCCTGCTTGAACCCTTGCTGGCTTCGGGAGCTTCTCAGGCACAATGGTGCATTGGAAGAGGGCAGGAATCAGACTTGTAATTCATATCATATGGGTGGCCCATGGTGATATTAGATCAAGAAATGGCCTATGCAAAGCCAATGTGTTTCTTTTGGCACACTTGCATGCCTGCTCATGAATACCCATGGGAGCAGACACACTGTTCTGCCCCAGCACCAGCTGTGTTTGGATGTGACCACTTTGAGCACTGAGATTATTATTTATTTATTCCTTTTTACAGAGGGAGAATTCCTTTTTCTATAATCAATGTGTTTGGTATTTCAGGGTCTCTGTGGGGGAGGTCAGCTGAGGTGAAAACCAGGCTGTGGAAGCCTTTAGTGTTCATGGAACAGGAGCCACAATCTTGGAGGAAATGGCTCTCAAGATTTAGTGGAATATTAGTTTTGAGAGAGTCAAAATGTTTTGAATATTTACAGGAAATAAGAGTGATTTTGCACTGAGGGTCATCTAACTCAAGTCAGGAAAATTCAGATTTATATAAGGTCAAATTAAGATGTTATTTACTTAACAGAAGTATTTACAACAGGAATCTTCTAACAGGAAACCATCCCCAGAGGCTGTGAAACTTAAGCAGAGGTTTAATTCACATCTTTAAAGGTTTGGGAAATCATGGTCACCTAAATGCTCACCTTCGTGCCTCCTCAGTTTGGATGGAAAACATGGGAGAAGCCTTAGAAGATATGAATAAGGGTGCTTCTTAAACTGGTTTTAGCACAAAATTTAACTTCTTTGCTTCTGTAGTACTCCTGCACCTGGTCCCAAATCAGTATTTTTTCTCTCTCATTAAGTTGCTCCCTTGAGATTTAAAAATTAGACTCTACTTTGGATGTCCTCAATTGGACTAGAGTTGAGTAAATACTTGTCAATATTTAAAATACAGGGTCTGGCAGAAGTAAGGCCTGCTTGAGTGTGGTTGGGAGGGTGATAATATGGATGTTATAATTTAAAGTTTGAATTTGAATATTTCACCTAAAATGTCATATGGTGTGCTTGAGTGTGATATTGTTGTGTTACAGAATTACATGCTTATGATTTTGTAAATAAAAAGAGGTGTTATTTGTACTGGACCCTGTATTTTCTTCCAAAGCCCTTCAAAACTGAAAAAATTGACATTGATGCTTATTTTTCAAAGGATGGAAGAATTGATGCTTATTAATGAATCTGGAAAGTTATGCCCATTTCAGATCCTTGCTTGTCAAAGTGTGGTCATTGGATCTATAGCACGGTCCTCACCTGGGAATGGGTTAGAAATGCAGAGCCTCAGGCACCACCCAGCCCAGACTCCAACTTCACCAGATTCCCTGGGTTCTTGTGAAAAACAGAGCTGGGAATAAATAGGCACCTCTGTGTCTTGAATCTAAAATTATCTCTTTGGCTCTCTCACATCCTTCCCCTACCACGTATTTGAATTGTTAATCCACAGAGACATACTAGACCACCCTTGGGACACCTAGATTTTTCTCTGTTTGAAGCATGTGAAGTAATTTGACAGCTGGAGACCTTTCTGTTAACAGTATTATAATAAAACATTCTTCCAAACCAAATTTGACAATTATTAACATGTTTAAACAGAAAATGATGTTTACTAAGGCATTCTTCCTGAGGCTTAACACAGCCTGTGAAGAGGGTGGGGTAGGAGCGAGGAGATAACTCTACCCATAGTTCAAGGTAACATCAGTACTACAGGTTTAAGTAAGAAAAAACCTCTATTTTAGAAGCTGGAAATGGAAATCCTTTTACACATACAATCAGTCAGTGATAACTTGTCAGTGAAGTGACTCCATTCAAGTAATGAGAAGCTGTGTCCATTAGCAGAGGTTGTTCCTACCCCTTTCTGTGCATAATACCATCTAGTCAAAGAAGGGAACTGCTTGAACAACAAGGGCTGTTTCAGCTCTCCAGGCCTGTGAGGGCAGGGACCAGAGGATTTGTGGCCACTGTGTCCTGACTGCCTGGCACAAACTCAATCAGTATTCCTCATTAAATCATAGTAGTAATTTCAACTGATGCCTGAGACTAAAAGTGTCTGAATCTTTAAAAGCAATGAATGTTCTTTTGGCAGAGTAGGCACAGCCCTTTAAGCATGTGCTTTCTTTTCTTGTCACAAGCAAAGGTGAAGATATTGACTGTGGCTTGTAGAAACCTTGGGTGCCTGGACCTGGAGTCTCCTGGACCTCCTGCACCAGAGGACTGTGGGAATTCTTGCTACAGCTCAGTTAATTTATTCAACATGCTTCTACTGGCATCTGCGAAGTACATGCAAGCTGGGGCTGCACATGGACCCAGCAAGGAGATGAAATACAACCTATGACCCCCCAGGAGCTCCTAATTCAATGGGGACTCATGTTTAAATAATGACACTTTTATTTAAAAAAACCCAGAAGTATATGGAAGGCACTACTGCGAGCGTAGAGGAAGGAGCTTCATGAGATGAGGGTGGGAGGACATGGATAGCATCAGGGTTGTGATCCTGTCATAGATATTGCTTCTCAAGAATCAGAAGACAGTCTCAGGGTGATGACAGGGTGATACTAATTCATTTACCCCTCACAAACACTGCTGGTGTATTATCTCCAGTTTTCAGACTTGGAACTAAGGATTGAGAGGTAAGGAGATTGTGCAACTGCTAAGTGGAGAACAGGGGCTAAATGGAGGAGTGCTATCCAGTCCACTATTCCTCAGCACAAGGCCGGACTCCTGCCCAGAGTGAATGGTGTTTTCAGGCCCAGGGGAAGTTCTGATGACAGACAGGGGCTGGCTGTATCCTGATTTTTGATTTTAAGGAACTGAGTGTTGCTCTCTAGATGATATTTATTAAAAGAGTTTTATTGTAGTAAACTATACATAGCATAAATCTAACCATCATTTTTTATAGGTGAGTGGTACAGCTAATTTCCATGTTTTCACTTTTTTAGTTTTTTTCTAGTTAGAAATCTGTCTTTTTAAAAAAGATTTTATTTATTTATTTTTAGCGAGAGGGAGAGGGAGAGAGAAAGAGATGGAGAGAAACATCGGTATGTGTTTGCTTCTCATATGCCCCCAACTGGAGACCCGGTCTACAACACAGCCCTGTGCCCTGGCTGGAAATTGAACTGGTGACATTTTGGTTCACAGGCTGGCACTCAATCCACTGAGCCACACCATCCAGGGCAGTATTCTTTACTTTTTTTTTTTTTTTTTTTCCTGAAAGAGAGGAGAGACGGGGAGAGAGAGGGAGAAAGAGAGAGAGATGTGAGAGAAAAATATCAATTGGTTGCCTCCTGTATACACCTGGACCAGGACCAAACCTGCAACCTAGACATGTGCCCTGGCCAGTAATTGAACCCACAACCTTTTGGTTTATAGGACGATGCTCCAACTGAACTACACCAGCCAGGACTTAACCATTTTTAAGTGTACAGTTCAGTGGCATTAACCCTAATTGCATTAAGTTCACTCACACTGTTGTACAAACATCACTGCAATCATCTCCAGAATATTATCATCTTCCCAAACAGAAACTCCATCCCATTAAACATTAATTTCCCCTCCACCACCTTCATTCCTTGGCAACTGCCATTCTACTTTCTGTTTCCATGGATTTGGCTGTTCTGGGTGCCTCATATAAGTGGAATCACTTGTCCTTTTGAGATTGGCTTATTTCACTGATTTATAATGTCTTCAAGGTCCATCCATATTGTAGCATATGTCAGAATTTCCAGAGGAGAATCAAGATGGCGGAGGAGTGAGTAGAAGTCACACTGACCTCCTCCCACGACCAACCTGGAATTACAACTAAATCGTGGAGAAATCACCTGCAACAAACAACTGACCATTAGCGAGAGAGGAGCCTTGTAACTTCTGTGATAGAAGAATTGGCTTTAGCACAATCTAACTGGTAAGGAGTGTGGTAGAGACTTGAGAAGGTGGGTGAGGTGCCCACAGGCAGCAGCACCAGAAAGATACTGAAAAGGCTAGTTGGATCCCCCTGAGAAGAGCAGGGTCTAAACAAAAAGCAGGGATCTCTAGCCCACAGCACCAGAGCCCCCAAAATACACAGAAAACAGCCAGCTGCGAAAAACAGCAGGGTTGCTCTCTGCCAGAGACAGGCGGCTAGAGATGCAAAGAACTGTTTAAAGGGCCAACGCATAAATTTTTATTTGCAGACACTTAGCCTGGTCTCTGGCAAAGGTGGGGGAGAAGAGTGGGCTAGAGACATCTGAGGAGAGACTGGGGAAGGAGACTTTGGAGGGAGAACTGAGAGAGTAGCCAGCGGGATCTCGATGCTGACTCATCCCCCACATGGCAGCAGCCATTTTGGTCAGGCAGAGACCACTCCCCCTAAGAGGTACCAGAATCAAAGGACCAAATAGCCACACCCATAGGTGGGAATTCACCCCGCCCTGTGCTGTCTAAGCTGCCTGCTGAGTGCAGAGTGGCAGCCACAGACAGTAGATCCCTGGCTAAAGGGGGCACAGAGAGGTCTGGAGACACTTGAGGAGAGACTGGGGACAGAGGCTTTGGGGTGAGAATGCAGAGAGTAGCCGGCAGGATCCCAGTGCGCACTCCTTCCCCTTAGGGCAGCAGCCGAAGACCCAATAACCTAGCCCTCAGGAGGGACTCCTCCCCACCCTGAGCTGTCTAAGGCAGTCTACTGAATGCAGAGTGAATAGATTAACAGCTGAAGGAGACAGCCACAAACAGTAGATTACTGGAAGTCTCAAACTGACGACCTAAGGTGAGACACGGATGACATCTGACATCATCAGAGGCAGATCCAGAAAGTAAAAACAGCAGTCTCCAACCATAGAAGTTCACACAGCAAAGTCAGGAAATCAAGACAGATAAACTTAAGAATCAGAGGCAAAAGAGAAGAGTCTCACAAATAATGGGAAGACAAAGAACTACGCCCCACGTGAAGGGGAAGGAGCAATCCCCACAAAGAGAACTAAATGAAATAGAGGGAAGTAAACTATCAGATATTGAGTTCCAAACCATGGTTCTCAGGAAGCTCAATGAGCTCAGTGAGCTCAGAGAGAATTACAAAAAACTACAGGGAAACTACAAGGAACTTACTGTAAACTACATCAGCATTAAAAAGGACATAGAAACCATCAGTAAGAGACAAGAGGAAATGAAGAATACAATTTCTGAATTGAAGAACACAATAGATGGAATCCAAAGCAGGCTAGATGAAGCTGAGGACCGAATCAGTGAGGTGGATGACAAGGTAGAAAAAAGCTCCCAGAAAGAGCAAGAAAATGAAAAAAGACTCAAAAAGAATGAAGAGGTATTGAGGGAAATGGAGGACAACCTGAAACATAATAATACCCATATAAAAGGGATACTAGAAGAAGAGGATGAGGAAGGGATAGAAAACCTGTTGGAAAAAGTAATGATGGAAAACTTCCCTACCTGGAGGAGAGAAAAAGTCACACAAGTCCAGGAAGCACAGAGGGTCCCATTCAAGAGGTACCCAATGAGACCCACTCCAAGACACATCATCAATAAAATAACAAATATCAAAGACAGAGAAACCTAAAGCAAGCAAGGGAGAAAGAGGTAGTAACACATAAAGGAGCCCCAATACAGCTAGCAGCTGACTTCTCAACAGAAGCCCTGTAAGCCAGAAGGGACTGGCAAGAAATAGTCCAAGTAATGAAAAGCAAAGGTCTGCAACCAAGACTGCTCTACCCAGCAAGGCTCTCAATTAAAATGGAAGGTGAAATAAGGAGTTTCCCAGACAAAACAAGGGTAAAAGAATATACCTCCACCAAACCAGCACTGCAAAATATGCTAAAGGGACTGCTTTAAGATACAGAAAAAGTTTCTATGAATACCCAGTTCCTTTCAGAGTTGCCAATACTTGATATTACCTATATTTTTTAATACTCATTAACATGATTATGACAATGATGTTATTTTAGTTGTTTCTTTACTATTTTTTGGAGCTAAACCTTTTTTAGTATATTTCTTGCGTATTTCTATTATTTTTTTAAAAAAGCTTTAAATGACTTTTTGGTATTCTTTATCCATTTATTGATTAAAGGTTTGTAGAACTTTTTTCCCTAAAAACAAACAAACAAACAAACAAAAACAACCTATTAACCATGTTTTAGATGTGTTGCAAATAGTTCTGTATTCTATTCTATTTCTTTTCCTTTAACTTTTTTAATTTGTATATTACTATATAGTTAAATGTTTAATATAGTCATATTGTTAATATTTATAGCTTCTGGGTTTGAATATTTTACTTCAGGTCATGAAAAATATTAGTTCTATTTTCTTCTAAAACTCCTTAGATTCTACATGTTGATTTTTAACTCACCTGAATATTTCTTGTGTAATGTATGAAATAGGGCTCTATATTTGTTTTATTTCAAGTAATAGTGGTCTATGCACCTTATTTGTTGAATAAGCCTTATTTTACCCATTGATTTGAAATGTCAACTTAATCATATGTTGTTAGATATATACGTTTGTCTCTAGAATGCTCATTATATTTCAGTGATCTACTTGATCATTTCTGCGCTAATGTCATGTTGCTGAGTCTTTATAATGGTTTTAAATTTTTAAATATTTTATAATTAATTTTGACATTTAAAAAATAAATAAAATCAATCTGCATTTAAGAAAGAAAGAATGAAAGAAAGAAAGAAAGAAAGAAAGAAAGAAAGAAAGAAAGAGAGATGGAACTGCTACCTTTTGCAACAATATGGATGGAACTGGAGAATATTAAGCTTAGTGAAATAAGCCAGTCAGTGAAAGACAAATACCATATGATCTCACCTATAAGTGGAATCTGTTCAACAAAATAAACTAATGAACAAAATAAACCACAGGCATGGAAACATGGAGGAAACTGAAAGTGACCAGAGGGGATGGGGAAAGAGGACAATGGTGGAAAGAAGGGGAAGGGATTAGGCAAATAACATGTATGAATGACCCATGGAAATGGACAACAGAGTGGAAATTGACTGTGGAAGTGGGGGTTGGGGGTGGGGTTGGTGGAGGGGGGTGAAGGGGTAATAACAGAGACAACTGTAATAGAATAAACATGATTTATAAATTTAAAAAAATAATTTAATTAACTAAAAGAGATATAAAATAAGGTCCTGATCTGCAGTAAAAGTCTATTAAAATAAAGTTATGTATAATTATTTAAAAAAATAAAAGAATTTCCATCCTTTTTCAGGTTGAATACTATTCCATCGCATGTATAGAATAGTACACATTTTTTTTTTTTTTAATCTCTTCATGTGATGGTGGACAATCGGGTTGCTTCCATTTCTTAGCTACTGTGAATTGAGGGCTTTTGCTCTTGGGAATGATTTAGTCAGATTTACATTTTAGAGGTACAAAGGAAAACATCTCTGGTTGTCAGGCTAGGTTTACAAAGCAGAAGCCATGTCTCCCTCACAATCTCATCTCTGGCATGTAGTAAGGACTTGTTGAAAGAACAAGTGACTTTACTGGCAGAAATCTATTTATACTTTAGAACTGAAGTAAAGGAGATGAAATAAAAGCAAAATGAAATGGTGTACCTGAAATTACACAGAAGCTGTAAAGCCAGCACACATGCCAGTTATTATTCTCATTATTTTCTTTGTTTATGCTAACTTTGGGTACATTTTTTTCTGATCTCAGAATCCAACTGTTACCAGTTTATGTACAGCTTCATTAAAGCATTGTTATTCTTTCATCACAATTCCTGCCATCCAGAAATTTCAATACTACCTTAATTATTTAAGTGAGTTTATGTGAAATATTTGGAAATTTAATTTGCAGGAAAGATGCTTTTTCCTCCAGCTTGAAAGGTATATGCATTTCAGGTGGATCTGTGTCTTGGTTACCTGAATATTTCACTTGAGTGTAGAAAGATTAGAAATCCTAATTACATTAAAATATTCTGTTGTAAAAAGTTGCAAACACACAAAAGTTGGGGGATAAAGAGCATAGCAAGCACTTATATCCATCACCCAGATCTGACAGTTATTGATATCTTGCTTCTCTGCTTACCATTCATATAAATTATATATACACACACACACACACACACACACACACTTTTTATTGTTGTTGTTGTTGTTGTTTAGGATATTTGAAAAATATCTGTGCCATTATTTCATGTTATTCCTATAGACTTCAGACTGCATCCTGAAAAGTATGACACATCCTTTTGTAATCACAATACGATTTGCATATGTAAAAATTAGAATTACATAACCAAATTACTTGGCTCAGAAATGTTTTCTTACACTTTGTTCAAATGAGGCTGCATGTCTTAGTTTGGGTTGCTATATCAAAATAGAAGGCTTAAACAAGAAACATTTGTTTCTCACAGTTCTGGAAGCTGGAGGTCCAAATCAAGGTGCTGGCAAAGTTGTTGTCTGGTGAGGCTCTTCCCGTGACTTTGCAGAGATCTGTCTCCTTGCCATGTCCACCCATGGTAGAAAGAGAGAGAGCCTCTGGTCTCTTCCTTTTCTAATAAGGTCACTAATCCATCGTGGGACTCCCCACTTACGACCTCATCTAAATCTAGTTACTGCTACTTCCCAAAGGCCCCACCTCCTAATACCATCACATTATGGATTAGGGCTTTAACATATGAATTTCAGGGAACGCAAACATTCAACCCATAACATTCCATAAATGTTGTCACTCATTGAAGTTATTTATAATGCCTCTCAAGTCTTTTTAATACAGCACAGACCATGCTTCTTCATGTCATTGCTTCAGAAACTGGTTCAGTTGTCCTATAGAAGGTCCCACATTCTGGATTTGTCCATTGGCTTCCTTGTTTAATTACTGAACTTGTTTCTATAAGTGGAGGTCATCTCTCGAGGGTTAATGAGGTTTGGGCTCATCCTTTTTTTCATAGGAAGAATATTTCACAGGTGGTTCTGTCTGCATTCTGTCGCCTTGTTGGGTGGCCTAAAACATCTGGTCATCCCACCTAAGTGCTGCTCAGAATCATTATGGATTCAGAGTAATCTTTTAAAATATATAGTAAGAAGTCATTTTTCTTCTTATTCCAAAAGTAAGACATTACTTGTAAAATATTTACAACATATAGATAAGCAAAAAAATTAAGCCATTTTAAAGTCCTACCACTAGATAACTGTCCTTAAAATTTTGATCCAGATCCTTCTAGTATTTCTTCATAATATAAAATACCTCATAATCATCTCTTTCCACTTACTGTGAATATTTTTTAATTTTTTGAAATATTTTTACAATGTCATTGGCTGTCTAGTCCTTGTGTGGTAGAGTCAGAATTTATTTAATTAATGTACTACTTTTGGACAAGTCATGGAAATTTGAAAGCTACTGTCCACAATGGTCATTCAGATTTGACCCCAAACCACTGTGAGAGCAAATAATGACTGCCCATCTACCTGCTGCCCAGGACACTGGTCCTCTCTTCTGGGGGTGCAGGAGATGGGGTTTATGAAAAGTTTGAGTTGATGGGGATAGGCATGCAGGCAGGGTGCAGGGAGACGGCTCCAGACTTGGTCTTAACTGAAGTGTTGAAATATATCTTCTTTGTCTTCCCAAATACTCTACCATGTCCTAGTGTTTGACATCCAGTTGCACAGTCTAATGACTGATTTTATTTGCCCCCACCTGTAGCCAGGGACCAGAACCAGCAACATCAGGGGTTCCTGTGAGTCTCTTGAGAATACAGGATCTCAGGCCCCCCTAAGAGGGAAGGGTGGGACTCATGTTATGAAGCACTTCTACTCAGTAAATGCCTGGAAGACTATTCCATTGTTAGGTTTGTATGGAATGAACATACAGCAGCTGTGGAGGAAATCTTTCTTTCTGAGAAAGGAGAAGGCATGCTGGGCCTTGGGGAGGTAACCTGGCAGAGGCCCAGGTCTGCAGTTCAGACACATCATAATGACTGTGAGATATCAGCCATAAGTGGTACAATCTTTGGTTTCCCCCTCAGTGTAATTAAAAAAAAAACCCCAACAAAAAACATGTTTCTTATTTCAAAGCAATGGTCTGAGGCTTAAATGAAGTCAGGCTCATGAAACAGCACTGTGCCTGGCACATGGGAAGTGCTCTGTCACCTGTTGCTGTTAATGGTCACAAAATGCTGTTTTATGAAAAAGCATGGAGGGCAAAGGTTAATTGATAGATATTACTTTGGGGAATACTAAGTTGTTGAACTTTTTCCTCCTAACATCAGCTGTGAAGAAGGCAGTGACCAGCTTAACTATAAACCATTTTAGGTTGAATACACCCACATTGTGTCCAGAACAACCACCCACTAGAACTATAAGCAGAGGCTTAAATATCCTTTGATTCCCCCCCAAAAAAGATTATATTTACAAGGAAACTTCACCTTTAAAAAGATCTGCCTTGTTCTATTTTATAGTTTTCTAGAAAGAGCAACACAGTGAACTCACCCTAAGTTAAGCAGTTGACTCCAGTTTTTGAAGTAAATGGAGTAAAGTGTTATCAAATACAGTGTGAACTTTTTCCAACCCCTCAAATAAATATTTGCAAAATGAGCCTTGGTGGCATGAAGACCACTGTGATAGAGGCTTAGCACATGATAACATGTTTCTTAAAGATGTATCTCCTGACTATTAGGGTTGGATTCTTACCCTACTTGAGGGAAACACTCTTTTGGGGGCTTTATTTAGCTCCAGTGAAAAGAATCACAAGTTGCCACCTGTAGAAATAACTGTACCTGGTATGTACAACCTCTAAAGTCTTGGAATTTTCTTAAGTAGGTGAAGGATCACTCTAGATTATTTTAACTTCAGAAAGTAGGAGCATTCTTCATTATGCCCATGACTATGCTCCTCCTGAGATATTTTCCTACATTGAGTTGCTGATGAAGATCCAGAGTTTACATTGTGATTCTGGTTCCAAGTTATCACTGGGTAGATTTGCTAACTATGACATGATGAATACTGTTTAGAGTCTACGCTCCTTGATTTTCAGTGGGGTCCCATCTAGAGTTTTCCTGTGGTCACCGAGGGAAGCAAGGCAGTCTCTGTCACCATGGAGATGGGATTCAAAACCTGTATTCCAAGTTAAGGAGCCTAAACCTGTAAGTCACCTACTTGGAACATGTGATAGAATCAATAAATATATACACTTCTAGAATACATACTTTTACTTTTAATCCATACTTTTACATTTTCAAATATTATTGGGCCTACAGGAATCCACAAAGTAGGTGTTTTCCCATTCTTAACCTACCATTATCATGGCTTTTTTATTGTTTTGCATATTTTTAGGGTATCCTGTGTTTCCAGGCTAATAATTCAAACTAATTTGCTTATAGCCATATTCAAATTCATTCACATCCTAGGAATATCCCCTGAAAGAAAAGACAGCACATAGCCAATTTCCTTTAAACCCAGGGCTTGATTCTCACTGGTATTATACACACTTCTCACAAATTTCAGACCTATGAACCAGAAGGCAATATTCGTTTCCTAAGAAAGGCATCTGCCATTCCTTTATCCCTATTTTCTTTGAATGACTTTTACTTATTTTCAAAATCAATTTGTGGTCCTCATTGTCACAAATTATAAATATTGAGAAACAACTCTCTAAAATATTTACTTATGCATCAGGAAATAAGTGTAGAAAGGCTACCCACATAGGCTGACTTTCCTCTGAGCTGAGTCTACAGCAGAATGTTGATGGAGACATGTCTCCAGAGGCTGCCCTTCTGAAAGTTCTTCCGCATTGTTGTCTAACTGGCAACTTAGTCTGAGGAACCTGGAAGGATGAAGTATTTTGTGAATATCACTCAGCCACAAAAATGTTTGCTTTGGGCATTTATAATGAAAGCCATGAAATGGATAAAATCACTATTTTATTTTCAGATTACCTACTTACAAAACAGAGCCACTTCAGCCTTGCTGATTCTTCATGTTAGCAATAATGCTGGACAAACATGGTTTGTCCAAAGGTCTTCAGCATGACAGGTCCCTTGTTTTTATATTGTGGTAAAATATACATAACATTTTAACCATATTTAAGTGTACAACTTAGTGACATTAAGTGCATTCACATTGTTGTGCAACTATCCCCACCAACTTCCCAGTCTGAAACTCTGTCCTATTTAAACAATAATTTAACATTCCCTCTTCCCCAGCCTCTGGCAACTACGCTTCTACTTTCTGTCTCTATGAATAGGAATACTCTAGGGGCCTCTCATAAGTGGAATCATACAGTATTTGTCCTTTTGTGACTGGCTTATTTCACTTAGCGTAGTGTCTTCAAGGTTTTTCTATGTTGCAGCATATGTCAGATTTTCCTTTATTTTTAAGCTAGCATTATAATTTTATTATACATTAAAATTTATATAATATGAATAAATAATGCAACATGTACAATCTTTTACTATTGCATTATATGTATGTACAACATTTTGTTTATCCATTCATCACTAGATGGACACCTGGGTTGCTTCTACCAATTGGCTTTGGTGAACAATGCTGCTGTGAACACAGATGTACGAATATATATATGTGATTCCTGCTTTCTTTTCTTTTGGATCATATGGTAATTCTATTATATTTTTGAGAAACCTCTACACTCTCTTCCACAGTGGCTGCACCATTTTATATTCCCACCAACAGTGCATAAGGGTTCCAAATTCTTCACATCCTAATCAACACTTGTTTTCTGTATTTTTTTTCTTTAATAGAAAAAGTGGGTGTGAAGCAGCATTTCATTGCTCTTTTGATTTGCATTTCCTTGGTGGCTAGTGATGTTAAGCATCTTTTTATGTGATTCTTGGTCATTTGTCTATCTTAGAGCAATGCCCATTGCTCATTTTTGAATCAGGTTGTTTGATATTTTTTTGTTAGTTGTTAGGCCCTTTTATTTTGCGGACTAGAGAGTGAGTGAAAACAGTTCTGTCAATGAGTCAATCAACATCTCTCCTAACCTTTATAGGTGCAGCATTGTCTAAGTCCCGGTGCTCCATTTTGTTCACATGGCAACATCTATGGAAGCTTCGAGGTAACAAGGCTTGATATTTTCTTGCAGCTCAGTCACCTGGAATTTACCAAGGGATTTACAGAGGTGTAAAACAGATTGTGGGAAGCAAAGAAGCAAATGAGTCCCCACATAAATCAGCAAGAAAGCTCTCTGATCAGAAAACTCTCCTTTCTCCTTACACAACAGCCTTCTGGGTCCTAACTTAAGTCTTCAGATACAATCTAACTATCAGAAAGAAAGTAGCACCCCCAGAACAAAACACACTCTGGCACTTAGGGCTCTTCCAGATAAAAGCTTACATTTTTTTTAAAAACATTTCTTTGAAACTGGGGACTTAACATGATTTAAGCTCATGTAAAGCCATCGTTAACATCACTCTTCTTCCACCACTATGCAGGACCTTTACTCCACAGCTCTCTAAACACAGATAATTGCCATGGTAACGATGGTGTTCCTGACTCTCATACATATACTTGCACCTTCCTTAAAGAAACACAGAACACAACAGTGTAGAATTAAACTAGTAAATCATCTGAATGTTTTTTATTTGTTGTTACATAGTTGTCAGACTTTTGAGAAGAACTGGACATTGTCACCTGCTGTCAATTGTACTTGGAAAAGGAGACGTTTGGCCAGGCCCTTTGACATCCTGCCAGAAAATAGAGTCTTGTTTGTAACATTGTGTAAGGAATGAATGATAGGTTTCTAGATTGTTAGGGTCAGAAGACTTTCACAGCAGAAAATGTCATTAAGAACACAGAGTACTAAATAGTGTAGATTTTTGTATAACACCCTCACTGGGCCATTGATTACCCTAAAGTTAGTAAAAGTTTGTGCAAGCATGCTTTTTTGGTAGTCTCTAATTTTATACCTGCTTGTATTTGTAAACATGCACAACAATTTTGTTGTGCCTTCAAAAGTCTGTCTTTTTTCTTGATCATGTAAACAAGTATTTTATTGTCCCGTGAACACGGGATGAGTGGCCAGCAGAATGAAACCCATATGACACTTTCATCAAGAGGCATCTCCAAGCATTTTCTGAGGTACTGGGAACACAGTAAAGATGGCTAAAGAACAGTGATTACAAGTTTCCAGCAAGCCACTTGTAGGTGGTTTTGAGTGTTTCACAATATTTGGTCCATGTCTGAGAAGGACTATCTCTCTGTAATTCTACATGTGATAAAGAGTCACTTTGCTTCTAGCTAATGAAAGGTAGCTCTGATGTCTCCATCATGAAGCACTCTCTGGAATATTCATGTTTTGATGGCAGAGAGAAGAAAGGACCCTCTCCTGTTTGCTTGTTTTCTTTTAAATTAAGAGTCATAATAAATCTCACTCAACCAGTATAACAGCTGAACATTTCATAGTTACACAGCAGTGAAGATGAACTTGAGCAGTGCATGATAAATGTTTCTGAGTGCTTAGATTGGAATGCCTCCAAACCCTTAAACTCCCACACCAATTTGGAAAGACCTACTGGAGGTTTTTATGTCCTTAGACTGAAGTTTAATTTTTTTATTTACAAGATATAGCCCCTTGGTTTCAAGGACAATCATGCTATACTTCTGTAGAGAGCAGACAGAGATAATGGTGGAATGAGATACTTTTTTTTTTTTAATCTGGTGAATATATTATTTGCCCTCCAAATCTACCATGTGTGTGCCTTTCTGTGTTTTCTATAAGTTAATTATAATTAATTATAATTCTATAAGCCTGAATTCAATGATGTAAGAAATAAATTGGCAATCTCTTTACTAACCATGTAGCTGTGTGGGGGATTAAGAACAGATGTGACATAAATCTGACCTTTCCACTGCTGCCTTGTCAAAGAAGATGGTACTTGAAATGCATCATAAGGCCATCTAGCCTGACCATCTAGCTGAATGCATTCTGTTTTCTTGTGCGTAGGCTATGGTAGTCAGGGATGCTGTTTGGAGAACGTTACCTGAACAGGTGCATGAAAAATCGGTGGAATTAGGAAAAAAGACCAAGTGATAACATGAAAATTCAGTTGGTTGATGGACCTCTGTTTGAAGTAATCATTATTTGTTTCATCCAGCTCCCAATGCTGGATTATGCAGAGATCTTCAGACTTCAGTTTACTTTAGTTGGGAGTGAATAGAAGGGGAGCCAATTTAGACAGGGGAGATCAAGTTATCTAAGTCTCACACTTGCTATGAACTCGCCTGCCATAGGGAAAGTATCTGAGCCCTGCCCAGAATGCCTGTTTACTAGATAATTCCTCTGCACCCTCAAGATATCAGTTAAACATTGGTTAAGGGATACATTCCCTGATATCTCTGGGAAAGTAAAAGCCAACTCCTCCCTTATAAGCATTTACAATCCTTTGCACTGTCCTTTTCACTTGTGCCACCATTTAATTATCTGTGTAGCCTTTATTAGACTGTGAACTCATGAGGTCAGAGACTATTGTCCAGTGGTGTTGAACCCTGTATCTATAGTACCTAGTACTTAGCATGTAGTAGGATCTCAACAATAAATACTGTTGGGGCAATCAAGTGGGTTTATTCATGCATGGGAATGCCCTTCATACATGGGTTACCTCTTCCTGATTCTTGTACCCTATGTGTTCCACAACTCCTTAGGGGTCACCTTTATATAGTTTTCATCAGTCTGTCAGGCACTGTTCCGATGGTCCCTTAAATGGTTTTGATTTTTGCAGTTTTGCCCTTTTTCAAGCGAACAATTGCCCTTATGGCCAGAGCAAACCTCAAAAATGCAAATCTGATTTATTGCCCTCCACTGAAGGGGAAAGCATCCTTGCTGTTGTGGGTTCTGCTTTTCTTTCCTCTGAACATCTTTCATATTACAACCTTCTAGACACTCCTTTAGCTGCTTGAACTCTATGAAATGGCTCAAATTCCTCTGATTTCACACCTGCTGCTCTTCTAGAAAGAAATGTCTTTGCTCTATATCTTTTATCTGGAAAAGTCATACTCATTCTCAAGAATCAACATAAGTAGTTCTCTTCATTAAGACTTTCCCTATCAACTCTGATTCTTGACCATCAACAGTGCCATGTAGATAGCTCTATTTTTTGCCTTTATGACAATTATTTCTTTGCATGTCTATTTCACTCATTAGATTGAGCTTCTGGAGGGCACACAGCATGCTGTTCATGAATAATCCCAATTATGTCACCACCTTTTAATAAAGTCTCTGTCAAAATATTTTGAATGAATGAATGAAGGAAAATCTCTCATTGTTCTTACCCACATCTTAGAAATTTACTAATTTATTTTCAGGAATGTCAGATCCTATCCTGTTAGGTCTCAAGCATCTGGAGGTAGAAATTATATCTTACGGTCTCCTTATGAATTACTTTGTACTAATTGCACATTATAAGAACCCACTAAACATTTATGGGTTGATTGATAGAAGAACAACCCTTAGAACATATATTTTATTCTATATGAAAATATTTTTTGGTTAATCATCATACTGTTGGAAAAGTACCAAAAAACATAATTTACTACATAGTCCTGTAGAAAATGTAATTTTTCCTAATATATCTCCAATTGTTCTTTTCAGAGGTTATTCCTTTCATATCCATTCACAAATTTCCAACTGAGGTTTTTATTTTTTTTGAAAACGTATTGATTTAAAAAATTCTTTAAATTGAAATTTTTTTCCTTTTTTTAAAAAAAATTTCTTATTGTTCCAATACATTTGTCTCCATTTACCTGCCACAACTCTC
Organism: Pteronotus mesoamericanus; assembly: GCF_021234165.1. NCBI lineage: Eukaryota > Metazoa > Chordata > Mammalia > Chiroptera > Mormoopidae > Pteronotus > Pteronotus mesoamericanus. The sequence goes on from NW_026555304.1 coordinate 1,268,141, forward strand.
CCATGCCCCATCCACCCCACCTCCCCGCTCTCAATCCTTCCCCACCTTGGCTTCGTCCATCTGTCCTTCACACCTGTTCCTTGATCTGACCCTTCCCCTTCTTATCCCCACTACTCCCTTCCCTCCCTTCCTCCCTCCCACTCCTGTCGGTTTCTTCTTTCTTTCAAAGTTGCTAGTCATATTGTCCTTGCTAGCTTGCTTTGCTGGCTAGGTTCCATTTATAGGTGATATCATATGGTATTTGTATTTCACTGCTTGGCTTATTTCACTTAGCATAATCCTCTCCAGTTCCACCCATGCTGTCGCAAAGAGCAGTAGCTCTTTCTTCCTTTCTCCTGTGCAGCATTCCATGGTGTAAATGTACATAGTTTCTTGATGCACTCATTTACTGATGGGCACTTAGGTTGCTTCCACACATGACAATTGCCAATTGTGCTGCTATGAACATTGGGGTGCATAGGTTCTTTTGAACTGGTGTTTTGGGATTCTTAGGGTATAATCCCAGCAGTGGAGTTGCTGGGTCAAAAGGCAGTTCCATTTTTATCTTTTTGAGGAAGTTCTACACTGTTTTCCAAAGTGGCTTCACGAGTCCGCATTTCCGCCAACAGTGTACTAGGGTTCCCTTAACTCCACAACCTCGCCAGCACCCGTTGTTTGTTGATTTATTTTTGATGACCAGTGTGAAATGGTATCTCATAGTGGTTTTCATATGCATTTCTCTGATGGCTAGCGATGATGAGCATAATTTCATATATCTCTGGGTCCTGTATATATCCGTAGAGAAGTGTCTGTTCAGGTCCTTTGCCCATTTTTTAATTGGATTTTTCATCTTCCTAGAGTGGAGTAGTGAGTTCTTTATATATTTTGGAGATCAAACCCCTTTCTGAGGTATAATTGGCAAATATATTTTCCCATACAGTTGTCTACCTTTTCATTTTGCTGATGTTTTCTTTAGCTGTACAGAAGCTTCTGATTATGATGATGTCCCAATTGTTTATTCTTTCCTTTATGTCCCTTGCTCTAGGGGCCATATCAGTGAAAATATTGCTGTGTGGGATATCTGAGAGTTTCCTGCCTATGTTCTCCTCTAGGACTTTTATGGTGTCACAACTTACATTTAAGCCATTTATCCATCTTGAATTTATTTTCATGTAAGATGTAAGTTGTTGGTTGAATTTCAATTTTTTTTCATGTAGCTGTCCAGCTCACCCAACACCATTTGTTGAAGAGGCTATTATTACTCCATTTTATGCTTCTGCACCCTATGTCAAATATTAATTGACTGTAGAGACATGGGTTTATTTCTGGGCTCTCGATTCTGGTCCACTGATCTATGTGTCTGTTCTTATGCCACTACCAAACTGCTTTGATTGCAGTATCCTTGAAATATATTTTGATGTCACGTATTGTGATCACTCCTACTTTGTTTTTCTTTATCAAAATTTCTGTGGCTACTTGGGGTCATTTATGGTTCCATAAAAATTTTTGAAGTGTTTGTTCTATGTCTGTGAAATATGTCATTGATATTTTAATAGGGATTGCTTTGAATCTATAAATTGCTTTGGGGAGTATGGACATTTTCATGATGTTAATTCTTCCAATCCATGAAAACAGTATATGTCTCATTTATTTGTGTATTCCTTAATTTCGTTCTTCAGTGTTGTATAGTTTTCTGAGTACAGGTCTTTTACCTCCTTGGTTAAGTTTATTCCTAGGTACTTTATTTTCCTTATTGCTAGAGCAAAGGGGATTTTTTCCTTGTTTCCTGCTTTGGATGTTTCATTGTTGGTGTACAGAAATGCCTTTGATTTCTGAATATTAACTTTGTGTCCTGCTGTTTTGCCAAATTCAATTATTAGATCAAGTAGTTTGTTTGTGGAGTCTATGAGGTTTTCTATGTACACTATGATGTCATCTGCAAACAATGATAGTTTTATTCTCTCCTTTCCAATTTAGATGCTTTTTATTTCTTTTTCTTGTCTGATTGCTGTAGCTAGAAATTCCAATTATATGTTGAATAGAAGCAGTGAAAGTAGACATCCTTGTCTTTTCCCCGAACTTAGTGGGAATGCTTTTAGTTTTTGCCCATTGAGTATAATGTTGGCCATTGGTTCTTCATATTTGGATTTATTATGTTGAGGTTGGTCTTTTATTCTCACTTTGCTGACTGTTTTTATTGTAAATGTGTGCTGTAACTTATTAAGTGCTTTCTCTGCACCAATTATATGATCATGTGATTTTTGTCTTTACTTTGTTTATGTGATGTATCATGCTTATTGATTTGTGAATATTGAACTATCCTTGCATCCCTGGGATGAATCCCAGTTGACCATTGCAGATGATCTTTTTAATTTATTGCTGGATCGGTTTGTCAATATTTTGTTGAGAATTTTAGTGTGTATATTCATCAGCCTTATTGGCCTGTATATTTGTTTCTTTGTTGTGTCTTTATCTGGTTTTGGGATTAGGATGATGCTGGTTTCATAAAAAGAGTTTGGGAGTCTTCCCTCTTGGAGTTTTTGGAATAGTCTCAGAAGGAATGGCATTAATTTTTCCTTAATTTTTTTCAAAGTTTCTCCTTTGAAACCTACTGGTCCAAGCTTTTGTGTGTTGAGAGTTTTTTATTACTCCTTCAGTTTCACCAGCTGTTATTGGTCTGTTCAGGCTTTCTGCTTCTACTTCACTCAGTGTTTGATGGTTATATTTTTCTGGAAATTTTTCCATTTCACAGAGGTTTTCAAATTTATTGGCATATAGTTGTTTGTAGTAATGTATTACAATCCTTTGTATTTCTGTGGTATCAGTTGTAATTTCTCCTGTTTCATTTCTGATATTACTTATTTGAGTCCTCTCCCTGTTTTTCTTGGTGAGTCTGTTTAAAGTCTTGTTGATTTTTTTATCTTTTCAAAATCCAGCTCTTGATTTATTGATTCTTTGAATTTTCTTTTAGTCTCCCTGTCATTGAAATTTGTTCTGATATTATTTCCTTTCTTCTACTCTCTGGGCTCTGTTTGTTTTTGTTTCCATGGATATTGATGAAGTAGTGTTAGGATGTGTATTTGCAATATTTATATATTTTTTAGGTAAGCCTATATTGCTTTAAACTTCCCTCTCAGGTCTGCCTTTGCTGTATCCCATAGGTTTTGGGCTGTTGTATGTTCATTGTTATTTTTCCCCTGAATCTTTTTGAAATCTTCTTTGATCTCATTATTGACACATTCATTGTTTAATAACATGCTATTCAGTCTTCATGAGTTTGAATATTTTTGAGTTTTTTTTTCCCTTGAGGTTGGCTTTTAGCTTCAGGTCCTTGTGGAACAACAAAATGCTTGTAATGACTTCAATTTTCTTGAATTCGTTGAGGCTCATTTTGTGTCCTGTCATGTGGTGTCTTTGGAAATGTTCCATGTGTATTTGAAAAGAATGTGTATTTTGCTTCTTCGGGATGAAAGAATCTATATATATCAGTCAAGTTCATTTGATCTAATGCATCATTCAGTTCCACAATATCCTCGTTATTTTATTTTGAAGATCTATTCATTGTTGACAGTGGGGTTTTATAATCCCCTACAATCAATGTGTTGCTGTCTTTATCTTTCTTGAAGCTTTCCAAGGTTTTCCTGATATATTGGGTGCTCCTATGTTGGGTGCAGAAGTTTACAATGTTTGTGTCTTCTTGATGGGTTCTTTGAGTATATTAAGTGTCATTTTGGGTCTCTTTTTATGGCCTCCTTTTGACATCTATTTTGTCTGATATTTGTATTTCTAGGTCCTTTCTTCTGAGGTGGGTATTTTGTTGGCAGCATATGTGTGGGTCATATTTTCCAATCCATTCAGCTACCCTATGTCTTTGATTGGAACATTTAATCTATTTACATTTACAATTATTATTGATAGGTACTTATTCATTTTTTTTTCCTTTGTACCTGTGTTCCTCTCTCTCTCTCACTCTTTTTCTTCATTTTGTTAAAGGAGTCCTTTTAGCATATCCTCCTATTCTGGTTTGGTGGAGGTGTATTATTTGCACCTTCTTTTGTCTGAAAACTCCTTCCCAGACAAATTTTGCCTTCCATTTTCATTGAGAGCCTTGCTGGGTAGAGTAGTCTTCCTTGAAGGCCTTTGCTCTTCATTACTTGGACTATTTCTTGCCATTCCCTGATGGCTTGTAGTGTTTGTGTTGAGAAGACAGCAGCCAGCCTTATTGGGACTTTCTTGTATGTTAGTACCTGTTGTATCTTGCTGCCTTTATGATTCTCTGTTTGTCCTTGATATTTGTCATTTTAATTATGATATGTCTTGGAGTGGGCCTCATTGGGGTCCTTTTGAATGCAGCCTCCTGTGCTTCCTTGAGTTGTGTGACTTTTTCTCTCCTCCAATTAGAGAAATTTTCCATCATCACTTTTTCAAACAGGTTCTCTATCCCTTCCTCATCCTCTTCTCCTTCTGGTATCCCTATTTATATGGATATTATTACGTTTAACGTTGTCTTGCATTTCCCTTAACTCCTCTTCATTCTCTTTGAGTCTTTTTTCATTTTCTTTCTTGGAATTTTTTTTCTAGCTTGTCCTGCAGCTCGCTGATTTAGTCCTCTGCTTCATCTAGGCTGCTTTTTATTCTTTCTACTCTGCTCTTCAATTCAGAAATTGTATTCTTAATTTCCTCTTGCCTCTTGTTGATAGTGTCTATGTCCTTTTTCATGCTGGTATGGCTTGCAGTAAGTTCCTTGTTTCCCTGTAGTTTTTGGTAAATCTCCCTGAACTCACTGAGCTCATTGAGCTTCTTTAGCACCATTGTTTTGAACTCAGTTTCTGATAGTTACTTGCCTCAATTTCTTTTCGTTATGTTTCTAGGGATTCCTTCTTTCCCTTCAATTGTGGGGTGTTTCTTTTTCTTCCTATTATTTGTGAGACTCTTCTTTTTTGCTTCTGCTTCTTCAACTGATCCGTTTTCACTTCTTGACTTTGTGGTGTGAACATCTATGGTAGATGATCTGTGAGATTCAGTGGTGCAGTTTCCTTGATCTTCTGAACTTGATGCTCTTTGGGTGACTTTTATGTCATTTATGTTGGCTCTCTGGAAAGATTCTGTTTTGATTGCTATTTGGTCATTCTTTGGTGGGTCCTTCCATCCAGCTGGTTGACTTAGGGTCACTCTGCCCACCACATCCTGTGTGTTTTTGTGCATGTGCTACCAGAACAAAGCCGCAAAACCCTGGAAACAAACCCACATCTGCAAAAATAACTTTCCTCTGCAATCCCACTATCAATGGCAAATTGAACCAGTATTAATAAGGCTGTAAAGAGATTAATAGTATTATAAGAAAGGAGAAAAATAAACTATTGGTATAAAATCTAATGACTTAATATACACAAACTTGATGGACCTGAAATGAACGTTAAAAAGCTATGTAGTAAAGAAAATATTGCATATCATGGAGAAGACAACAGTGGATTTCATCTTGGTAGCCTCTAGTATTTACATTTTTTTTCTAGATCTGCCTCTGGTGATGTAAGATGTTGACCCTGTCTGACCCTAGTCAGTCTCTTTAAGACTTCCAGGAATCTCCTGCCTGTGGCTATCTCCTTCAGTGGTTAATCTAGTCACTCTGTATTCAGCTATCAGGCTTAGACACAACAGGATGGAGCAGAATCCCTCCTGGGGTCGGGGCTATTGTTTCTCCTCATGCTGCTCAGAGGAGAGTATTCTGCTTGAGCAATATGGCTGCTGCTAGATGGGGGATGACTCAGCACTAGCATCCTGGCAGCTACTCCCTCCTTTCTCTCCCCAAAGCCTCTGACCCCAGTCTATCCTCAGGCATCTCTTTCCCAGTCTGCCCCTGCTTTTTGGAGCCCAGGGTAAGTGGCTGCAAATAAAAGGAAGGGAAGGGGAAAGTCAAGGAACATATAGCAAGGACTCATGGACAAAACCAAAGGGGAAGAGCTGAGGGAGGGGAGGAGGGAGGGGGCAAGGGAAAGTGGTAGGGGGGAGGCAGAGACAAATGTATTTGAAAAAATAAATTAAAATTAAATTAAAAAAAAGAAACATGTATAAAGGACCCACGGGCAAAGACAACTGGGGAGGGAGATTGAATGTGGGATATGGGGGTGGGTACAGCAGGAGAGAGTAATGGGGGGGAAATAGAGACAACTGTACTTGAAAAATAAATAAATAAATAAATAAATAAATAAATAAATAAATAAATTTATGTGTCAGCCCTTTAAATAGCTCTTTGCATCTGCTGTTGCCCATCTCTGTCAGAGAGCAACCCTGCTGCTTTTCACAGCTAGCTGTTGTCTTTGTACCTTTTGGGCTCTGGTGCTGTAGGTTGGGGATCCCTGCTTATGGTTTAGACCCAACTCTTCTCAGGGGGATATAACTGGCTTCTAAGTATCCCTCTGGCACTTCTGCCTGTTGGTGCCCAGTCAGCCTTCTTGAGTCTCCACTGCACTCCTTACCAGTCAGGTTGTGCTAAAGCTGATTCTTCTGTCTGTCTGAAGTTATAAGGCTTCTTTCTTGCTATTGTTCAGTTTGTTCTGGGTGATTTTTCCACAATTTAGTTGTAATTCCAGATTGGTCCAGGGAGGAGGTCAGTGTGACTTCCATTCACTCCTCTGCCATCTTGCCCCTCTCTGTTTTTTTTTTTTTTTAATTTATTGTTGACACTATTACAGATGTCCATTTCACACCTCTTTGCCTGCCTGTACCCATACCCCACCCCTTCCCTTTGGCCTTCACCACACTGTTGTCTGTGTCTATAGGTTATGCACATGTGTTCTTTGGCCAATCTCTTCACTGTCTTCCATCTGGTTCTTTCTTCACTCTGAGAGTTGTCAGTCTGTTCCATGTATCCCTGCCCCCCTTTCTATTTTGGTCATTAGATTCCACATATAAGGGAGATCATATAGTATTTGTCTTTCTCTGACTGGCTTATTTAACTCACCATAATACTCTTCAGATCCATCCATGCTGTCACAGTCATAAAATTTCTTTCTTTTTTTATGGCCATGTACTATTCCTTTGTGTAAATGTACCACAGCCTTTTTCCCCCACTCATCTGCTAATGGGCACTTGGGATGTTTCCAGGTCTTGCCTACTGTAAATAATGTTGCAATGAAATAGGGGTACATATATTCTTTTGAATTGGTGCTTCAGGATTCTTCAGTTCTACCCAGTTCCAAGAAGTGGGTTTCTGAGTCAAAGGCAGTTCCACTTTTAATTTTTTGAGGTAACCTCATACTGTTTACCAATCTGCATTCCTACCAATAGTGCACAAGAGTCCTCTTTTATCCATATCCTTTCCAACACTTGTTGCTTCTTGATTTATTGATGATAAACATTCTGGAAGGTGTGAGGTTATATCTCATCATGGTTTAATTTGCATCTCTCTGATGATTAGTTACATTGAACATGTTTTCATGTCTGTTGGCTATCTGCATGTTCTCTTTGGAGACGTATCTATTTAGATCCTTTGCCCATTTTTTTTAATTGGATTGTTTGTCTTCCTGATGTTAAATTGTATAATTTCTTTATGTATTTTGGAAATTAACCCCTTATCAGATGTATCATTGGCAAATATGTTCTCCCATACAGTGGATTCCCTCTTTATTTTGTTGATGGCTTGTTTTACTGTGCAAGAGCTTTTTCATTTAATGTAGTCCCATTTGTTTATTTTTTCTTTATTTCCCTTGCCCTGGGAGACATATTGGTGAAATATTGCTGTGAGAGATTCCTGAGATTTTACTGCCAATATTTCCTTCTAAGATTTTTATGGCTTTGCGACTTATAATTAAGTCTTTTATCTATTTTGAGTTTATTCTTGTGTGCGGTGTAAGTTAGTGGTGTAGTTTCATTTGTTTTGTGTGTGTACCTGTCCAATTTTCCCAACCCACTTGCTGAAAAGACTATATTTACTCCATTGTATGCTCTTGCCTCACTTGGCAAATATTACTTGATCATAAAGATGTGGCTATATTCCTGGTCTCTCTGTTCTTTTCCATTAATCTATATGCCTGTTCCTATACCAGTATGAAGCTGTTTTGATTACAATGGCCTGCAGTATAGTTTGATATCAGGTATTGTGATCCCTCCAATTTTGTTCTTCTCTCTCAAGGATGCTGAGGCTATGTGGAGTCTTTTTTGATTCCCTATAAATTTTAGAATAATGTTCTATATTTGTCAAATATGCCATTGGTATTTTAATCAGAATTGCATTGAATCTGTAGATTGCTTTTGGTAGCATGGACATTTTGATGATGTTAATTCCTCCAATCCATGAACATAGTATATGCTTCTTATTGGTATCTTCCTCAATGTTTTTCTTCAATGTCCTGTAGTTTTCCAACTACAGGTTTTAACCAACTACTTGGTTAAATTTATTCCTAGGTACCTTGTAATTTTTGTTGCAATAGTTTAATGGGATTGTTTCCTTAGTTTCCCTTTTTGATAGTTCACTATTGGTGTATAACAATGCCACTGATTTATGAGTGTTAATTATGTATTCTACTACTTTGCCAAATTCATTTATTAACTCTAGTAGCTTTTTGGTGGACTCTTTAGGGTTTTGTATATACACTATCATGTCATCTGTGAATAATGACAGTTTTACTTTTTCCTTTCCTATTTGGAGGCTTTTTATTTCTTCTTCTTGACTGATTGCTGTGGCTAGAGCTTCCAGTACTATATTGAATAAGAGTGGTGAAAGTAGACATCCTTGTTATGTTCCTGATCTTAAGGGAAATGCTTTCAGTTTTGGTCAATTGAATATATGTTGGCTGTGGGTTTGTCATAGACTCACATATCCTTTACTATGTGAAGGTATGTTCCATCTAGCCCCACATTGTTGAGAGTTTTTATTACAATGGGTCCTGGATTTTACTGAATGTGTTTTTTGTGTCTATTGATATAGCATCATGTGGTCTTCTTTAATTTTGCTTACGTGATATATCATGTTTATTGATTTGTGGATATTGTATCAACCTTGTTTCCCCAGAATAAAAGACACTTGATCATGATGGATGTTATTTTTAATGTATTTCTGGATCTGGTCTGATAATATTTTGTTGAGGATTTTAGCATGTATTTTCATCAAAGATATTGGCCTATAATTTTCTTTCTTTGTAGTGTCTTTATCTGGTTTTGCAAATAAGACAATTCTGGCTTAGCAAGATGAGCTTGGGAGTTCTCCATCCTCTCAAATTCCTTGCAATAGTTTAAGAAGGATAGGTGTCATTTCTTTGAATCTTTGGTAAAAATCACCTGTGCACCATCCAGTCTATAACTTTTATTTTGGGGGCTTTTTTGATTACTTCTTCAATTTCACTAGTTGTAATCTGCCTTTTCAGATTCTTTGACTTTTCCTGATTCAATTTTGGAAGACTGTATGTTTCTAAGTATTTATCTGTTTAATTCAGATTGTCTAATAGGTTGACATATAGTTATTGGTAATATTCTTTTACAATCTTTCATTTCTTTGGTGTCAGTTGTTACTTCTCTTTCATTTCTGACTGTGTTTATTTGGGTCCTCTCTTTTCTCTTGACAAATCTGGCTAAAGGTTCATCAATCATGTTTATCTTTTCAAAGAACCAGGTTTTGGTTTCATTGATCTTTCTATTGTTTTTTAAGACTCTATTTCATGTATCTGCACTGATCTTTATTATTTCCTTTTTTCTACTCACTTTGGACTTTGTTTGTTGTTTTATTCCAGTCCCTTTAAGTATGAAGTTAGATGGCTTATTTGAATTTTTTCTTGTTTTTTGAGGTAGGTCTGTGATGCTATGGATTTCCCTCTTAGGATTCTTTTGCTGTGTTCTATACATTCTGGGTTATTGTGTTCTAATTTTTATTTGTTTCAAGGTAAATTTTAATTTCATCTTTGATATCATTGTTAACCCATTCATTATTTAATAACATGTTATTTAGCTTCCATGACTTTGTTTTTCATTGTTTTCCTTGTGGTTTATGTCTTATAACATTGTGGTCAGGAAAGATGCTTGATATGATCTCAATATTCTTAAATGTATTGAGACATGTTTTGTGTCCTAACATGTGGTCTATCCTAAAGAATGTCCCCTTGAAAATAGTATATATTCTGCTGCTTTGGAGTGAAATGCTCTGAAGATATCAATTATATACATATGACCTAGTGTGTCACTTAAAGCTACAGTTTCCTTGTTCATCCTCTGTATGGGAGATCTCTCCATTTATGTCAATGTGTTATTAAAATCCTCTACTATGACTGTGTTACTGTTGTTTTTTCCTTTATGTCCATCAAGATTAGCTTTATATATTTAATATAAAGAACTCACAGGACTCCACTCCAGGAAGACAAACAATCCGATTAAAAAATGGGCAAAGGACCTGAATAGACACTTCTCCAGTGAAGACATACCCAAGGGCCAGAGACATATGAAAGGATGTTCAGCATTGTCGTGGGGGAGCGCAATGAGTGGGCTCTTTTGGATCTGAGTGTTACTGTCTAGAGCCAGCTGAGGAGGGAGTGGGGCTCTGAATCCCATAGAGCCCATCCTGGGGTTGTCACAGATGGGGGGAATAAACATGAGTCATCATAAACACTTCTCTGTCAGGAAGGGGGAGAGGGCACTTCCCTCTAGTGGAGAAGCCCCTGAACCCCCTTTTCCAAAGGCTTTTATTGAAAGGGTTATCAGTGTGGTTAGGTAATAGAAATGTGCAGCTTATCTCATTACATCAGTATGTTAATGTTTACAGAGAATAGATGATATTTTGAAGAAAACAAATGGCGGGAACACACTGATTTACATGGGTCCAAGAGGAGACTAGTAGACATGAGAGCGCCAAAGGGTTTAAGGTTAGAGTCTGTAAATAATGTAAATTTCCCTCCCAGTATGAGCTGGCTATCATAGGTTTTGAGGGAGAAATAAAAGCAGGCTTTAAAGAATTTACTTTTAAATCTGATTTCCCCTAGGAACTGCCAGATACAGTTTAGGACTGTCTCCAGTATTGTTTTGAGCCTGAGCCAGGCGGGGGTGGGGGGGGGGAGCCGCTAAGAGACAAGGAGATTTCTTTCAGATAGAATGAGGACCCAAGCCATGTCCAAGCTTAGCCAAGGGGTGTGAGCCTTTTTGCTCTTTCTCTGTGTCCTCCAAGTCCTTGACCTGCCACCTATATCAGCTGTGTCTGGCTTAGGTCATTCCTCCTCTTGAGGAATCTTACCCATCTTTGACTACCAAATATCACAGGGCCAAGAAGGGTGATATGAGGGAGGCAGGGGGACAGGTTTAATCTCCTCAGTGGCCTGTTTTCCCAAGGCCTCCTTTATTATTTCCAGCCTTGGGGCTCTCTCGCCTGTTGGCAGGGCTACAGTTCCTGAAACCAGACAGGATGTTACCGAACACATCATTAGCCATCAGAGAGATGCAAGTTAAAACCACGATGAGATACCACATCACACTGGTCAGAATAGCCATCACAAACAAATCAACAAACAACAAGTGCTAGTGAGGTTGTGGAGAAAGGCAGCCCTAATACACTGTTAGTGGGAATGCAGACTGGCACAGACACTCGAAAACAGTGTGGAATTTCCTCAAAAAGCTAAAAATGGAACTGCCTTTTGACCCAGCAATTCCACTGCTGGGATTATACCCTAAGAATCCCAAAACACCAATTCAAATAACCTGTGCACCCCAATGTTTGTAGCAGCACAGTTGACAATAGTCAAATGCTGGAAGCAGCCTAAGTGCCCAACAGTAAATGAGTGGTACAAAAAACTGTAGTACATTTGCACAGTGGAATACTACACAGTAGAAAGAAAGGAAGAGCTGCTACCCTCACAACAGCCTGGATGGACCTGGAGAGCATTACGCTAAGTGAAATAAGCCACGCGGTGAAAGGCAAATACCATATGATCTTACTTGTAAGTGGAATCTAATCAACAAAACAAACAAGGAAGAAAATACAACTGGAGACATTGAAATAAAGAACTGACAATAACTAGAGGGGAAGAAGGAGGGGGATAATGGAGGAAAGAGGGGGAAGGGTCATCAGGGAACATGTATAAAGGACCCATGGACAAAGCCAAAAGAAGGAAGTGGTGGCGGGGAAATGGAGACAACTGTACTTGAACAATAAAAAAAATGAAGAAAAAAAAGATTAGCTTTATATATATATAGGTGCTCCTATGTTGTGTGCATAAATGTTTACCAACATTATGTCCTTTTGATTGTTTCTTTTATCATTATGTTCTGTCCTTTTTTGTCCCTTACTGCAGCCTTTGTTTTAAAGTCTATTTTGTCAGAAGTATTGCTACCCCAGCTTTTGTTTCAGTTCTATTTGCAAAAAATATCTTTTTCATTCCCTCTACTTTTAGTCTGCATGAATTTTTCATTCTGAGGTAGGTCTCTTGTAGACATCTATGTGGATCCTGCTTTCTTATCCATTCATTTACCTTATGTGTTTTGATTGGAACATTTAAGCCATTTATATTTAAAGTGATTACTGATAGGTACATATTTATTGTAATTTTATTCTTTTAACTCTGTTCTGTTTTTTCTCTTTTACTTCTTAAAGCAGGCCCTTAAACATTTCCTGTGACACTGATTTGATGGTAAGAAGTTCCTATAGGTTTTTCTTGTGTGGGAATCTATTAAATCTCCTTCAATTTTAATGATAGCCTTGCTGGGTACAGTTGTGTTTGTGTAGGTCCTTGATTTTCATCACCTTGAATATTTCATGCCAATTCCTTCTGGCCTGAAATGTTTCTGTTAAGAAATCAGATGACAGCCTAATTGGCGCTCCCTTGCATGTAACTACCTGGTTTTGTCTTGTAGCTTTTAGGATTCTCTCTTTGTCTTTAAGCCTTTCCATTTTAATTATGATGTGTCTTGGTGCCATTTTAATTGAGATGTGAAGGGCCTCTGTGGGCCCATCTTGTTTGAGACTTTCTGCTTTCTAGACTTGTGTGTCTCTTTCTTTCACCAGACTAGGGAAGTTTTTGGTCAAGGGACCAAGAATTAAGTTCTTTCTTGGTCCCTTGCTCCCTCTGTTCCCCTTTTAGTATTCACATAATGTGGATGTTGTTACATTTCATGTTGTCCAAAGGTATCTTAAGCTCTCCTCATTCTTTTTAATTCTTTTTTAATTTTGCTGCTCTGCTTGGGTTTTTTTTTTTATCTACCTTGTCTTCTAAACTGCTGATTTGATCCTGTGTTTCATCTAACCTACAGTTTATTCCCTCCAGTGTATTATTTATTTCACATAATGCATTCTTTATTTATGACTGGTCCTTTTTTTATTGTTTTTATGTCTTTTTTTCATGATGTTGAGTGTTCTTGTAATCATTCTTCTAAATGTATATCTGATAAATTGCTTGCCTCCTTTTCATTTTGTTCTTTTTCTGGAGGACTCTTGTTCTTTCATTTGGGACCTGTTTCTTTGTCTTCCCATTTTGGCGCCTCTTTGTGTTTGTATGTATTAGGCAGACTTACAAAGATCCTGATATAGCCCTATGTCAGATGCTTCCTGTTACTGGCCCTGGGCAACCTGTTTGGAGCTATCAGTGATCCACAGCTTGTGACTCCCTCTTCTGGGCATGTTTTTGTGCAGAAATAACTACGCTGTGCACCAAGGCCAGCTTCTACCAGCACCAGGCCCAAGGCAGGGTCAGCTAAGGTCTCAGAGCTCCCAGAGATCCATCTTAATTGTTAAACTTATTCAATGAGATAATCTCCAGCTGTACTTCTTAGTAGCCTGGCTTAAGCTCCACAGGGTAGGGTGGAGTAATTCCCATTTTGGGATTCTTGTTTCCTCAGGCTGATGCCACTTGGACAAGAGTGCTCTGCCTGAGATAGATTGTCTCTGTAGTATGGGGAATGACTCAGCACAGGGATCCTGGTGGCCATTCCTTCAGTTCTCTCCCCAGAATGAACAGCTCCAGACTCTCCTCGCATGTCTTGAATACACTCCACACTCCCTTTTCTGGAATCCTGGGCAAGTGGAAAACAGATTTGTGTGTGTTGGAGGCTCTCTGTGTCTCCAGCCATCTCTCTTTAGTGGACAAAAACCCTGCTGTTGTTCACAGTTAGATGTTTATCTGTGTTCCTTTCCCAGCTCTGGTGCTATAAGCTGGGGATCCCAGTTTGGGGTTTAGATCCTACAGTTCTCAGTGAGAACCCTCCAACTACTGAAATATCCCTCTGGAACTTCAGCTGCCACCCATGGCAGCCCAGCCAGCACTCTTGCACTTCCTCTGCACTCTCTGCCAGTCATGTTGTGGTGAAGTGGTTTCTTCTGTTTGTTCTTAGATATAAGGCTTCTCTCCAGCTATTGTTCAGTTGGTTGTTTTGGATGATTTCTCTATAATTTAATTGTAATTCCAGTTCGGCCCTGGGGGGAGTATAGTGTAGCTTCCACTTACTCTTCCACCATCTTCAGTCTCTATTGTAGTTTAGTATTGATTGATGTTAGCTTCTTCATGCATGGATTGGCCCTCAGGCTGACTGTGAGTCTCAGCTTTGACCATGGCATGTGAACTTCTGTGCTGGTACAGTCTCAACAGGACTTCTTCTGCAAGTCCTTGGTTATAAGACTATGCTTCAGCTAGTCTTTAGTTGGTTTTTCAGTGTGATTTCCCCCCAATTTAGTTGTATTTCCAGTTTGATCCTGGGAGGAGGTGTGTTCAAGATCCACCTATTCCACCACCATTTCAATCTCTCTTGCTGGTCCACATCCGCTCAGACAAGATATAGGTGAGAAAAAATAGTGAGGATGTTTGAGAGAGGTTCATTTGAGGCCTTATCCCTTGGCAAGAGAAGCCTCAGAGAAATAGTTGAGGTGAAACTAGATTGCAGTTGGTTGAGCCAAAGGTGACGCTGGACTAGGAACTGGTTGAGGCAATTCAAAGGTCCAACTTCCTCTTGGCCCTTTTAAAAGTTTGCAGTCAAGGACAACAGTAGAGTTTGGAGATGCAGCCACTAGTCCCAACTGAGGTTTTTTTTAATGTGTTATCTTTGAAAAAAATTATTTCAATTAATAAAATGTTTTATGTAAGTTCATAATTTTTGCCTAAAACATGAATTAGAGGTTCAGTAAAGGATAATTGAAATAAAAATTGTGATTTTGTGTTTTGGAATTGTGAATGGTTAAATAAGTTTGATGAACATACCTGTCATTGAGAATTCAAGAAAACCTGAAGGAATTCTTAGAATCGAACCTGACAGACCAACTGCATCAGTTTCACCTAGGCTCTGGTTAGAACTACAAACTCTCAGATCCCACCTCAGACCTTTCAAATCAGGAACTTTGGGGATGGGGCTCAGCAATCTGAGTTTTACAAGCCCTGCAAGTAATTCTGATGCTTCCTGAAGTTTGAGAACTACTGCTTTAGTGGAAATTTTCCCTTAGTATAGTGACTTTCCTTCTTAACAGAGGGTGATTCAACTTCTACTTGGATCCTTCGATTAAGCAGAGACCCTGTCTCAAAATGGGGGAGACTGCCATACTTTTGAATAGATTTGACTGGTAAATTATTTTGTCTGCCTCCTCATAATTTCCATGGCACAGTCTGGAGCTCCCATGTCCCCACTCTGTGTCTACTTCCAGAGGACAGACTCCACTCTCTGCAAATGTCCTCTGGAGGTTTCTGCTTGTCTGGATCCTCCTTGGCATTTCAGGTTTGGTCTCAACAGAATCAATGCACTACTTCTATGCATGTGGATGAATATTGTGGTCAGTTTTTTGTCTATCATGTCATTTGTTGACTCATATTGCTTTTTATGTAAAATAGAAACCTATATAGGAAAAATACAATCATGTGTCCATAAGGAAATGACAGTCAACACGAAAAGTGGTTTATATCACCATAAAATCAGATGCTTTGCTTAATCTGATATAGCCTCATCCTTCACTTACATGGACAGTGAGAGCTATTGGTTTTCACAGGTTGAGAATATCACTGTGGTGAAAGTGACTTACACTGATTCCTTTTTAATTAGTACCTGTATCCTTAAACTATTTGCAAAATGGAAAAAGGGTTAAAAGTCAGAGGAACCTATTCTTCTAAGACCTAAAGATTTTCACCTGAAGAAAAAGCTCTCTGGAAGGGACTGGTATAATAAAAGAAGTATAAATGCGAGTTTTAATATTGCTGTTACATCTGTTGAGGATGTTGGTGGGTAGGTGGGGTGGAGATTTGTCCATGACGACTCCTATAAAATACTGATGAGAGAATACATTTAAAATTAGTCTTACTTTAGGAGAATGAAGATGGTGGAGGAGTGAGTGGAAGTCACAATGACTTCCTCCCAGGACCAACCTGGAATTACAACTCAGTTGTGGAAAAACCACTTGGAACAAACAACTGAACAAGAGTGAGAGAGGAGCCTTATAACCTTGGACAGACAGAAGAATCAGCTTTAGCACAACCTAAGTGGTAAGGAGTGCAGTAGAGACTCCAGAATGTGGGTGGGGTGCCCATGGGTGGCAGCACAAGAAGGATATTGAAATGGCTAGTTGGATCTCCCTGAGAAGAACGGGGTCTAAACCATAATGGGGGAAGTCCAGCCTACAGCACCAGACCCAAAAAAGTACACAGATAACAGCTAGCTGTGAAAAGTGACAGGATTGCTCTCTGTTAGAGACAGGTGGCTGGAGATGCAAAGAGCCGATTAAAGGGCAAATGCATAAATTTTTATTTGCAGCCACTTACGCTGGGCTTCAGCAAAGGTGGGGGTAGAGTGGGCTGGAAATTCCTGAAGAGAGACTGGGGAAGGAAGCTTTGGGGTGAGAACTGAGAGAGTGGCCAGTGGGATTTCAGTGCTGACTCATCCTCTAGGTGGCAATCTTGCTCAGGGAGACCACTCCCCTGAGCCGCAGCAGCGTGAGAGGATCCAATAACGCTCACCCCAGGAGGGCCTCAGCCTGGCCCTGTGGTGTCTCTAAGCAGGCCTGCTGATGGCAGAACAACTGAAGGAGACAGCCACAGAGAGTACATTCCTGAAAGTCTTGAACAGACTGCCTAAGGTCAGACAGGGTCAATATCTGACATCATCAGAGGCAGATCCAGAAAGAAAAAAAAAAGAATTCAGTCTCCTACCATAGAAGTTCACACCACAAAGTCAGGATATCAAGACAGATCAACTTAAGACAGAAGCAAAAAAAGAAAAAAAAGAAAAAAGAAAGCCTCACAAATAATGGGAAGACAAAAAAAGCACCCCCCAGTTGAAGGGAAAGGAGGAATCCCCACAAAGAGAACTAGGTGAAATAGAGGCAAGTTAACTACCAGATATTGAGTTCAAAACAATGGTTCTAAAGGAGCTCAATGAGCTCAGTGAGCTCAGAGAGAATTACCAAAAACTACAGAGAAACTACAAGGCATTTATTGCAAACTATATCAGCATGAAAAAGGACATAGAAGCTATCAATAAGAAACAAGAGGAAATGAAAAATACAGTTTCTGAATTGAAGAACACAGTAAAAGGAATCAAAAGCAGGCTAGAAGAAGTTAAGGATCAAGTCAGCAAGCTGGAGGATAAGGCAGAAAAAAGCTCCCAAAAAAGAGCAAGAAAGTAAAAAAAGACTCCAAAAGAATGAAGAAGCATTTAGAGAAATGCAGCACAACCTGAACTGTAATAATATTGGTATAATTGGGATACCAGAGAAGAGGATCAAGAGATAGAGAACCTGTTTGAAAAAGTCATGATGGAAAACTTCCCTAATTGAGGAGAGAAAAAATCACACAAGTCTAGGAAGCACTGAGGGTCCCACTCAAGAAGAACCTAGTGAGGCCCACCCCAAGGCAAATCATTACTAAAATGGCAAATATCAAAGACCAACAGAGAATCCTAAAGGCAGCAAGGGAGAAAGAGGTAGTAACACTAAGGGAGCCCCAATACAGCTAGGAGATGACTTCCCAACAGACACACTGTAACCCACAAAGGAGGGACTGGCAAGAAATAGTCCAAGTCATGAAAAGCAAAGGCCTGCAACCAAGATTGCTCTACCCAGACAGGTTCTCAATTAAAATAGAAGGCGAAATAAGGATGTTCCCTGACAAAAGAAGGCTAAAAGACTACACCCCCACCAAACCAACATTGCAAAATATACTAAAGGGACTGCTTTAAGAAAATGAAGAAAAAGAGTCTATGAATACTCAGTTCCTTTCACAGTCACCAGTACTTGATATTGCCAATATTTTTAATCCTTGTTAATCTGATTGTGACAATGATGTGTTATTTTAATTGTTCCTTTATTATTTGTTGAAACTAAACCTGTTTTTGTGTATTTCCTGCCAATTTCTATTATTTTTAAAAACTTTAAATGACTTTTTTGGCATTCTGCATCAATTTTTTTATTAAACATTTGTCGAATTTTTGCTTGGAAATAAAACAACTATTAACCCTTACTTAGGTGTGTTGCAAATATTTTCCTATTCTATTACTTGGCCTTTAACATTCTTTATATATGTATTACTATATAGTCTTAAATGTTTAATATAGTCATATTGTCAATATTTTACTTTAGAGCTTCTGGGTTTGAATGTTACTCCAGGGTAAGAAACATATTATTTTGAATTTTCTCTGAAATCTCCTTGGATTTTACAAATGATTTTTAACTCACCTGAATATTTTTTGTATACTGTGAAATAGAGCTGTATATTTGTTTTATGTCAAGGAATAGTGGTCCATGCACCTTATTTGTTGAATAAGCCTTATTTTTCCCATTGATTTGAAATACCAATGTAATCACATACTACATTGTTAGACAGAATATATATATATGTATATATATATACATATATATATTCTTATTTCTAGAGTGCTCATTTTATTTCACTGATCTATTTGATTACTTCTGTGCCTGTGTCATGTTATTTTAATTGCTGAGACTTTATAATGGATTTAAATTTTTAAATATTTTATAATGGATCTTGTTATTTTAAAAAAAGAAATAAATAAAATCAATCTGCATTTAAATAAAAAAGAAAGAAAGAACTCCTACCTTTTGCAACATCATGGATGGAACTGGAGAAAATTATGCTAAGTGAAATAAGCCAGTTGGTGATAGACAAATGTCATATGGTCTCACCTGTAAGTGGAATCTATTCAACAAAATAAACTAGTGAACAAAATTAACCACAAACATGGAAACATGGAGCAGACTGAAAGTGACCGGAGGGGATGAGGAAGAAGGCGAATGGTGGAAAGAAGAAGGAACTAACCAAAGAACATGTATGCATGAGCCGTGGACATGGACAACAGAGTGAGAATTGAGTGTGGGAAAGGGGTTGGGGTGGAATGGGTGGAGGAGGGCAATGGGGGAAAAAATTGAGACAACTGTAATAGAATAAACATGATTTAAAAATAAAATTAAAAGGAAATGAAAAAGTAACAAACAATAAAAAATTATTCTTACTGTATTTCACTAAAAATAAACAATTTTGGTGTCAAAGTATTTGTTCTACAGTCTTGGCCACTGGGTGAGGAATTGTTGGTAAGGCAAAGTGAGTGACAACACAGGTTCCATCTGGGAACAAGAGCCAGAGGGAGTGGGTCAGAATCAGGATTCTAGATGGAAAGACGAAGTGATAATAAAATGTGAATACTCTGAATTTCACATCAAAATAGTGGGTAAGAGGGAAAGGAAGTCAGGAAGTCTTGCAAGAGAATAGATGAGATGGAATGGTCTGTGTACAACAGAGACAGTGCTAGGCTCTGGGGTTTGGGCAAAGTTGGTGGTTAAGTCTTCTGCGTGCAGGCATGTCACCTTCTTTTTCAGCCACTCCTAGAAATCAACCTTCATTTAGAATACATGGGATGTGGGGGAAGTTTGGGGTGGGGTGGAACCTGACCAGTTAGAGAAAGCAGGTCAGTGTTCTTACCACCTGACTGCCACCTTTCTTGGTTGAATGGAGTTTACCTGGGCAGAAAATTCACTCCAAAGCTAAAGGAATGTTGTGAAGGGTGGCTCCTGGAAGCCCCTACTGGACATACCTGTGGATGAGTTGACTTCTAAGTAGCAAGAGTAAAAGACTTGGTGAAATTTATATATGCATCACAAACTCCACTGCCCGTCATGTGGTTTCTAGAGTCTTTTCTTGGCCTGGCTGTACATATTTTTTCTATATCAGAACCCATTCTTTTCAGATGACAAAAGGCAGGGGAACTGCCTCTACTCAGCTGGCCCTGGTGCTGGGCTATAAATTGGGCATGAGGACTGTTGGTGGATCATGGTGCCTCTGTTTCCAATGTCACCCTATGTTTACATCAGTTTCTTAGCCTTGGAGTGGTGTGTCTTTTGGAAACTTTTGTTCAGTTGTGTGTTTTTTCCTTAACACTTTAATGCAACTAAAAAGGTATTATTCTATTGTTTCCCCTTCTTTGTGTTATAGTATTAATTTTTATTTATTATTTTATATTGCTATTATTTATGGAATCCTGGTCTAGCCTAACGTTTATCTCCTCTCTGTTTTGGCAGTAGTCAAAGCATAAGTGGCCTAGGTGGGTGAAAATCCTGACACCTTGCCTATCCCTCAGCTGGTAGGAGCAGTCATTCTGCTCTGGCCACATTCCCTGCCTGCCCTCTGCTTTCCCAGCTGCCACAGGGCCAACTTCAGGAGCTGTGTAAAGCTTCTGAGAAGGAGCCATTGACTTGGAACAAGTGAAATTTAAGTGGAATAGGTTGTGGCAGCTGTGAAATCAGAAGCTGACAAAAGGAGGTACAAATTGTAGAAAATTCTGATGTATTGTGGAGATGTAAGAATTGAACAGCCCAAGAAAAGTTATACATTCTAAAACATGCTTTTGTGTCCTGGCTGGGTTGCTCAGTTGGTTGGAGTGTCACCCTATACACCAAAAGTTTGCAGGTTCTATCCCCAGTCAAAGCATATACCTGGGTTGCAGGTTCAATCACTTCTCTCTCTTCTCCTCCCTCTCTCCCCACCTCCCCCTCTTCTTCTCACTCTAAAATCAATAAACACACATGGTGAGGATTAGAAAAATAAAAACAAGCTCTTGTGATATTATAATATGGAGTTTCCTTGTGTGCAACTTTAGGTAATTTTTCTGAAGGCATTTGGGATAAGAAAACAAAGATATTTCCATGAAATTATAATATAATTGTTAATATATATTTAATGATATTTAAGATGACTAACAACAGTATTGGCACAGCTCTCTGTTCCAATGAACATATTTTATGTTGGCACACTTCATGGAGCTCAGGGATTGACATGGGGTCAATAGCAAAGCACATGGGCTCTTGGGAACAGCAGAAAAACCTCCAGAAATTCTGACTCCATAATATCCCACCTGTTCTTTCTTAACACCTTTGTCAGAGGATCATGGAGGTAAATGTACCATTTGGTTTTAGTAGTTTGAAATGTGCTCAAAGATATTGAAGCCTGTCATTCAACTTACACATGTATCAAAGGTAACTGATAAAGCCTTTATTGGCTGGGTGATGTTAAATACTGAGAGTACATGAAAGTGCATTCTGTAGTGGGGTGATGGGGAGACATAGTTTTGAGACTGACCTGAAGCACTTAATGTCACTGGGTCTATTCTTCCACATATGGGACAAGTTTCTGAAGGTATCCAGTGGCTATGAATGCCAAGGTTCTTCTAATTCTTGGCTTAATAGAGGTGTTTGGGGGAGGGTGTTTTGCACATACTCCCTCTCTCCCAGTTTCATGGAGCTATTGGATGGAAGAGTGTATGTTTGCTTGTCTTTTGTCTCCTCTGAACTGTCTCTAGAGTTTGACAGATGGCCTCAAGGGACAACTATCCAGGGAATGAATGGATTGCTCATAACTGAGTAATGAGGGTCAGAAGAAACATTGTTGGAGGAAGCCCCCTGTAACAAGAAGGGTGTGCTTCTTTTTCTGCCTAGAAAATGCTCTTGCTTGTTCTTTTAAAGATGGACTGTTATTGGCTGAAGATAGAGCTCCAAAGAGAATATTAATCTGAAAGTAATAGAGTAAAAGTTTTATGGGCTCTGGACCACTCAGGGCTCAGCTGTTCCTTTTTAATGAGGATAGCTATTTCCTCCCTCCCTCCTTCTTTCTCTGGCAGGGGGACTGTGCACACTGAAAATCTCCTGCAGAACGAGGTCCTCCTACTGTTAGTCCCTGCTCATTGTAGAAGAGGTTGAGATTTATTTAACTAACTCTTCCATAAGGTTTAAATGGCAGCCTGAATTGAGTCCTTACAATTTAATTCTTCATCAAAATCTGTGACCCATTTAAAAGTCCAGTTAAAATGTTTCTGTATTTGTTTGTCTCTGGTTCTCCCAAATTACAATGCTATCCTCTTGTGAATTTCTGTCACTCTTGTTGGTATAGAACTCCTTTTCCAGACTAACCATGGGCTAATGTGAGGTAGGCCCCATCCTTTCTGCAGGAGCCAGTCATCTCCAGGGTACACACTGGCTTTATTCATTTTATGTACCTTTTGGTGCCTTGCACTGCCCCTCTTCCAGACTGGCCCGTAACAAGTTATTTGTCGATGTGGGAATGAACACTTGTGAATCAATGATTTCCAGGAAAGTTTAGAAATGTCCTTATTGACAGTTGTTTCCAAATTTCATTATTCCAGGTAGGGGTCTGAGAGATTGTATAATTCAAGTTTTTCATTTTATATCCTAGCTTCACTTCTGAGAGAAATTTTCAACAGAAATGCAATTGCAAATACCTTGTTTAAAAAGTAAAACTGGAGACTTCCATGG